>NC_079494.1:89486304-90749307 GCF_030052815.1 Hevea brasiliensis | reverse complement strand
CCTGGAAAGATTTGGTTGATGCTTTCCTTAAGCAATACAAGTTCAATTGTGATGTTGCCCCCATAAGGAGAGACCTCCAAAACCTGGTACAGAGGGAAAGGGAAGGCTTTAAGGAGTATGCTCAGAGGTGGAGTGAAAAGGAGGCTGAAGTCTATCCTCCAGTGACGGATAATGAACTCTACTCTCTGTTCATTGAGACATTGAAGGCCCTATACTTCAATTTAATGATTGGGAATACTTCTAATAGTTTTTCTGATATTATCTAGACTGGAGAAAGAATTGAAGCAAACCTCCGATTAGGAAGGTTATAAGAAGTAGTCGGAGAGGGTCCATGAAAAAGCCTAATAATTTCGGGAAAAGGAAGGAAGGGGATGTCCACTCCATTTCAAAATAAACTCATCTACCACTACAAAACAATTTTCGCCCATACACCCCAGCCCAGAATCTATATCCTCTGGCCCAAAACCCAATAGTGACGAATGTTCCTCCCCCATCCCCGAACTATCCTCGCCCCCAATATCCTTCCCAAACTGCCTATAATCCCAGACTGTCTGATCAAAATACTCTTTTCAGACCACCTACTCCTCAACCTGGCCCAAGACTATCAAGGAGTGCTGATCCATCATTACCACTCCTGCTTAGTGAAATTTACCATTATCTGTTGGGTATCAATCAGATAGTACCCATCCCACTAGACCCCGTCCAGCTGCCATATCCCAGGTGGTATGATCCCAGTGCCAGATGTGAATACTATGACGAGGCTATAGGGCATTTAACGGATAATTGCGGAGCTCTTCAAGGAAGGGTACAATCCCTAATTAGGAATGGTTGGCTGAAGATTGAAGGAAATGGGTCGACTCCTAATGTCACTTCGAACCTATTACCCCACCATGATAGCAGTAAAGGGAATGGTGTAAATGTGGTAGAATCCCAGGATAAAAGCTTGGTTACGGAGGTGGATTTGTTAGTCCCTTACTTAATAAGATTCTCGCGATGGCGATGTCAGAAGGATATGTACATCCTTATGGGCATGAATTTAAAAATGATTTGTCGGGCTCAAGATGCCTTTATCATGGAGCAAACAATCATGAGCTGCAGGACTGTGATGAATTTAAGGAAGAAATCCAGAGGATGATATCGCTTAAAATCTTGAGGTGCTAATTAAGATCAAAAGAAGAAGAGGAAGTAAACACTGTTATTTATGGCAAAGATACCTCAAGATCTGCTCCAAAAATGTTTTTTTTCTGTTCCCACCCCATCAACACCGCCAACACCACCTCAGACAATCATACGTACCCCAACACAGCTATCTATTACCAATACCCATGCTGTGCCTTGGAATTATAATTTCCAAGTTTATACGCAAAGTGCATCCAGCAGTACTTTCATCCCTACACTCAATCATACCTACACTCAACTCATCACTACCCCTAAACCATGTTTCACTCCTCATGCTCACTTCAAAATGACCTATGCAGGTCCCTCTAATGACTTTGCTCCCCAATTCACACCAGAACCTGCCCTAACAAATGACTCTCAAAATACAGAAGTAGAATTTATTACTAGAATTGGGAGGTGTTACGGCACTAAGGAAAAGAAAAGTAAAGGGAAAGCAGAAATAGGAGAGTCAACTGAGACTGAGGAAAAGATGGGAAAAGTAGTAGAGAAGGGAGAATCCAGTGGGAGGAAGGAAGAGGATGAACTACTATTGCAAATCATGAAGCAGAGTGAGTACGATATAATTGAACAATTAAAAAAGACACCTGTTCGGATCTCCTTGTTGTCGTTAATACTGAGCTCGGAAGTGCATCGCCATGCCTTACGGAAGGTTCTGGACCAGGCCTTTGTAACCTCGAACATCACACCGGGGCAATTTGACATGATAGTCGGACAAATTCAGGCATCCAATTTTGTCACTTTCTCAGAAGACGAAATAGACCCGGCTGGCTTGAAGCACACCAAGGCTCTGCATGTGACAGTCAAGTGTAAAGTGTCACACCTTACCCCTCTGTAAGGCATGACATGATCCCGTATAATACCCAATGAACTACCGAACTTCACCTACCGATAATTCATTAAGTACACTACAAGGGATTTTAAAAACATTTTCTTACACTTTGGAAGTGGTGAGCGTTTTAGTAGGCATTAAAATAATTTATTCAAAGCTTAAAAACTAGTAAAAATTTTGTCCATTTTTTTTTTCGCAAATTTTATAAAAATTTCGGCAGAGTGCCGTCTGTATTTTGAGAAAACAGTTCTTCAAATACCTAAGAAAAACACTTCCAATAATTTTTCATAACTCCCAACCTCCAAATAATCTCAAATCAACACAATTCAAATCATTCCACAGTTCAACCAACAATTTATCAACTTAAAATATTTCATAATTCCATCCACAGTGCATATAGTATGAAATTCACAAATATAAATCTTAATTTACAGAAGAAAATCCAAAAATAATATTATTACAATTTATTATATAACTGCTCAACTTTATATTGATACATAAAACATTACAGTATTTACATCAAAATTAACTACAAGGTTATAAAACAATACCCGTACAAAAAGATCAGTGTGGTCCTCAATTCAATAGCAGCTCACTCTGCTGCTTTCTCCTTGCTCTTATCTACGACAGCAAAATAAGCTATCGCTGAGCATAAAAATACTCAGTGGTGCATAATAAAAATTTTAAGTACAATACATAAACTATTCATTAACAAAACACAATTTAAATATTTCTCAACCACATTTCACAAATTATCAGAACTCATAATAACACAATTTAGTCAAATAATTTAATAAATACAGTGTTGCCAAGTCATACACAACTTAACCCATGACACAAAATTTCCGATCAATGTTGTGTTATACACCACGACAAAGCAATCTACAACCCCACTAATCGAAATCAATGAGGGAGGTGGCTAGCTAGCTAATGAGTACACATCCAATCTACAACCTCAACTGGTAAACCAGAGAGGGAGGAAAAATAATTGATCTCACCCCATAAATGGAAGAGGAATAATAAGGCACTATCATGCTAAGTGTGAACACAAAATCAGTTCAAAATAATTTAATCAAATAATTTGTGAGAAATCTTATCAATTTCCAAAGTTATATTTGGGATCATAAAATGGCAACCCAATACATAATTAGTCACAGAAGTCAAATTTTCAAGAATAAAATATTTAAACAAGAATTATTGTGCACAAACCTGACGTGAGTCGCCTCTAGGCCTTGACTCAGTCTCTCAGACCTTCCAAGTCTTTTTCAGCTGAAACACACAGTTTCACAGTGTTTCAGTACCATAACTTAGCATAAATCCAAAAATAAATTCAATTTCACTTTTATCTACCTTATATCTGCTAAACTCGACGTTCTTTAAAATTTGTGTTTTGGGGTTACTATTCACTACACTATTCAAGTCAATTTGTTGACTTTCTAAGGCTTAATAGGTATGGAAACTCCAACTTCACCCACATACCACATTTTGGTCACCAAACTTGGTGGTTTTGGTCACTTTCTCAAAACTTAAGTCCTTTAGGCAAAATTGCAAATTTTCAGTTTTGGTGCCTTAGGTTGTACTGTTCCATTGGTCACTTTACTGTTAGAATTTGGCAAAACTTTCTTCATAGAAAATGTTCCCTAATGTCTTAAGTTTATTCTCCTTTTTGAATCACTCCAATTGGAGCTTTTTAGCTCAAGTTATAGCCATTTGAACCATGGCTGCCAGATTGAACTCAACCCAGATTTTCTGGGCAATTTTTGGTGCTGGCAGTTTTAGGTCACCAATTTGGGGTGGCCAAATGACTTGGTTACTGGCATAATTTGGTTTTATATTCTTCATGAAAGTTTTAGGTCTATATCTCATCTAACCACTGGTAAAATTTCAGGTCATTTAGACCTTCCTAGCTCAAGTTATGACTAAATAAACAAACATTGTTCATTTGGTCAGTTTGTACAGGGCAGACTGTGATTTTCCAAGTTTGGTCAATTTGTTCACTAGGTTTTGGTCACTTTTGGGCATGCTTCCTGAATGAAAATTGTGTCAGTTAGTGTTTATTTTCATTCCCAATTGGTCTCATACCAATTGGACTTGTAAAATTTCATTTTTGGTCCCTCAAAGGTAACTTGGTCATGCTGCCAGCAGCATGACCACACTCAATCCGAATTTGGCCTTAACTCTAACCATTCCAACACACTTTATTTGGTCACAAATGACTATTTCTCACTTCACATTAGATCAAAGACATCATTTACCACTTACTTACATTTTTTATCTCTAAACCCTAAGTCCAAACCCTAACCACACTAAATTGTTGCATTCAGCTAATTTCAAAGCTTTTAACTATAATCATTCAACTAATGGAGGTCCATAAACTCATTCAAATCCATCAAACCATATAAATATACTCCCATACACCTGCTGGCCGAAATTCAGTTTGGTCCTCCACACATGTTTTTATTTCATTTCAAGTTCATTTATAAGTAACTCAAGCTATAAACACAACGACTAAATCTCAAACTTTCAAATTGCTGTGCTTACCTCACTTGAATTTGAATTCTCTAATTTTCCTCTTCCTTTCTTCTTTCTTTGATGATCAATCTCCTTCTCAAGTGACTGGAACAAGTTTTTATGAAGCAATTATGGGAGAAGTTGAGGTTTAGTAAGGATTTCAAAGCTTGAGTGCAAGCTTTAATGGAAGAAAATTCATGGAGATGAGAGGGAGAGGGTTTCAGCTAACTTGAGGAAGATGAGGGAAATGATTTTTTTTTCTTTATTTTGGATATCTAACCTTTAATTGACTTAGTCAAAATATTAAGTAAATAAAAATTATTTATGACCTCATAGGTGATGTCACCATGATGATGTCACTACCTTTTTAACTTTTCTTTTTCTTTTTTCTTTTTTTTTTGTATTTTTCTATTAGTTCTTTAATTTAATTCTCAATTCTGAAATTTCCTTTTTTTCGATTTTATTTGACAGTTAGGTCAGGAGTCAACTCTCGGGGTCAATTAACCAAATTGCCCCTCTCCAGTTCAACCCAGTTTGCAAACAATTCAATATTTCTTTCGACTTCCTGACCTAATTATTTTACTAGCTTAACAGTTCTTTTTCATGATTTTCTCTTTTCCACTGTGTTTATAATGGTCCTAAGGACTACGGCGTCACATTTTACGGTTCAAAATTTGAGTTTAAATCGACTTCGCAGTCGTTCCCGAGAAGGTCACCCATCGCTATGACTCTCGACTCATTTAACTTCTTATGTTCTGTTTTTCTTATTTATACTTAACTAATTGACAATTACTAATTATTTGTGTTTATGGCTTCTCTAGTTGTCTTAAGTATGGTTCTAATCCCCTTAATAGTCCGGACCGACACCGATCACCGGAACAGTGAAATATACTAGGCTATACAAATAGGGGTGTTACATAAAGGTTATTTAGTTGATAAAGTTTTAATTGTCAAAGGCTTAGCACTTAGTGTCTTGCCCAATGCAACCCTAGCAAGACTCTCGATAGACCCGTCTAGAATACACCAAAGCTCCATGATTGTGAGGGCATTTGATGGCACGAAGAGAGATGTGTTAGGAGACATTGATTTGTCGCTTCAAATAGGGGCATGTACTTTCAATATAACATTCCAAGTAATGGATATTGAACCAGCATACACTATGTTGTTGGGAAGGCCCTGGATCCATTCGGCAAATGCAGTACCTTCAACTCTGCACCAGATGATCAAATATGTCGTGAACATCAAAATCATTACGGCAAGAGAAGAAGAAGTTATACTGGTCACCAAGCCACAATCAGTCCCTTATGTGGAAACGACTGAATGATCTCTAGAAAGCTCATTTCAAGCTTTAGAGCTACAAGGAACTATTCTGGTAGACGGGGGAGCTGCAGCCATGGTTGCAAAGGTAATACTGAAAAATGGCTATGAAAAGGGCAAGAGATTGGGTGTCACCCTGCAAGAAATTATCGAACCATTATTAATCGCTTGGAGGAATGGACGCTCAGGATTGGGATATGATGAGGATGCTTTGACTGAAGGAAGATACAGGATGAGAAGCCTACTCAGGGATCAGAGATTCGATAAACCTCTTGAAATAAAGAAAAACGTCCCTAAAATCTTAAATGTTTTCACCAGACCGATCAATGAAAACTTGAAAGAAAAGGATGAAGAATCTCCCTCAAAATCATCTATCAACGTCCTGCACTTAGATTCTATGCCCGAAATACTAATTTCGCCAACCACAGAGGGACAAGAGCTTGACAACTGGGAAGCTGAAGATATCCTTATGCTTTATTTCGAGTAAAGTATATTTTGTTACCAAAGCTTGATTACATTGTACATGGCGTCAAGTGTAATTCTGTAAATGAACCTCTTTTTATGATTAAGCAATTAACAAATTAATGGCGCATTTTCTCAAACTCTATGTCAATATTTTCTTTTAAAAGAGTTCATTACAAAAATTCAATCTTTAACATAATCCATTTTCACTTCTCCAGGACCATTGACCAACCCCTCTATAATAATCCAATCAAATCCAAAATCCCTTAGGTTAACTTTAAGAATCCCATAATCGCCATTGATTCAAGTGACCCTGAAGAAGAGCCTGTGAAAGAGCCGGGAGAGGCAGATGAACCCACTCTAGTGCCCTGTGGAGATGAAATGAATACTGTGAATCTGGGGACAGAGGAAAATAAAAGGGAACTTAGAATCGTGAATAATGAAGAACTAGAAGACATGATTCAAATGCTAAAGGAATTCATCAACATATTCGCTTGGGGTTATGATGACATGCCAGGACTGGATCCTCAGATAGTCACATAAAAGATTCCCTTGATCCTTGGAACAGTCCCAGTTAAACAAAAGTTGAGGAGAATGAACCCTGACACCCTGCTCAAAGTCAGGGATGAAGTCAAAAAGCAATATGATGCTAGATTCTTAGAAGTAGTAAAATACCCAGAATGGGTGGCTAACGTTGTCCCCGTAATGAAGAAAGATGGCAGAGTGAGAGTATGTGTTGACTATAGGGATCTCAATAAGGCGAGTCTGAAAGATGATTTCCCTTTCCCGCATATAGATGTGTTGGTAGACAATGCTGCAAGATTGGGGAGATGTTCATGTATTGACAGAGCTTCAGGGTATGACTAGATTTTGATGGACAATGATGACAAAGAAAAGGCCACCTTCATCACCTAGTGGGGCGTCTTCCACTACCGGGTAATGCCCTTTGGGCTAAAGAATATAGGGGCTACTTATCAACATGCCATGATCATGTCATTTCATGACATGATGCATAAAGAAGTAGAATTTTATGTGGATGACATAATCATTAAATCCAGGGGGACTGAAAGCCATGTATAAGTATTAAGAAAAGTGTTCGAAAGGCTCAGAAAATATTAGCTGAAGTTAATCCCGACTACATGTGTGTTTGGAGCAAAATCGGGAAAGCTGTTGGGATTTATAGTAAGTGAGAAGGGAATAGAGGTAGATCCGGATAAAATTTGAGCCATCCAAGAAATGCCCTCCCCAAAAATGGAAAGGGATGTTCATAGTTTCCTAGGAAAGTTGAAATACATCTCGAGATTCATCTCTAACCTCACCGCCAAGGCTGAACCCATTTTCAAGTGACTCAGAAAGAATAATACTACCAAATGGGACCAAGCTTGTCAAGAGGCTTTTGAAAGGATTAAGCAGTGCTTGTTAAATCTGTCGTTTATGGTTCCTCCAGTGACAGGTAAACCATTAATTCTATATATGGCAGTTCAGTAGAGCTCGATGGGTTGTGTTCTGGGACAGCATGATGATACTGAGAGGAAAGAAAGAGCCATTTACTATTTGAGCAAGAAATTCAATGACTGCAAATCGAGATACTCATCCTTGGAAAAGACCTATTGTGCGTTAGCTTGGACAGTGAATCGGCTCAAACATTACATGTTGAATCATAAGACATGGCTTATCTCTAGGATGGACCCGATCAAGTATGGATTTGAAAAACCTTTCATACCTAGAAGATTAGCAAATAACAGGTTGTACTTTCTCAGTACGATATAGTCTATATGATAAGAAAGGCAGTGAAAGGGAGTGTGATAGCTGACCTCCTGGCTGAGAACCCAATAAACATTACAAAGCCCTAGATTTTGAATTCCCAGATGAATATATTAACACAGTGAGCAATGGTGCTAAAAGCTCAAATGACGTGTGGCAAATGTATTTTGATGGAGCAGTCAATTTAACTAGTAATGGGATTGGAGCAGTTCTTGTTGCCCCGGATGGGAGACATATCCCAATAGCCGTTAAGCTAAGGTTTGGCTGCACAAACAACATAGCGGAGTATGAAGCCTGCATGAGCAGTTTACAGGCGGCCATTGAAATGAAGATAAAGAAATTAGAGGTGTATGGGGATTCAGTTTTGATCATTTACCAAGTTAAAGGAGAATGGCTGACTAAAGACCCGAAACTGATCCTATATCAAAAATATCTCCTCAAACAAATCAAGGAATTTAAGGAGATCTCTTTCACTCACCTGAGTTGGGACAAGAACCAATTTGATGATGCCTTAGCTACCTTGGCAGTGATGACTCAGATGGAGGAAGGGCAAATAACACAGTTATTGCAAATCAAAGCAAGAAGTGAGCCAGGCATAGTGCTTTATGATAAAAAAAGAAATAGATGGCAAACCTTGGTACCATGATGTCTAGGTCTACATTAAAAATAGGGAATATCGTCCTGGGGCAAGCAAAAACGAAAGGAGAATGATCAAAAGATTAGCAATGGTATACTTCCCCAGTGGAGAAGTTTTGTACAAAAGAAGCTCCAATGGTAATTGTTGAGGTGTGTAAATGCTAAAGAAGCAAGAAGAATTCTATTCAAAACTCATGAGGGGAACTGCGCTACTCATAGCAATGGATATATGATGGCAAAGCAGATCTTGAGGCAGGGTTACTTCTGGACCACCTTGGAAATGGATTGCATTGAGTACTTTTGAAAGTGTCACAAATGCCAAGTTTATGCTAATCAGATAAATGTTCCACCTCGTCAGCTCTACAATCTTGCTTCCCCATGGCCGTTTGCAATGTGGGGTATCGATGTGATCGATCCGATTTGTAACATCTTCATTTTCGTAGTTTGTACGTCCTACTGTTCCGACGTTTAATGTCTGTCCTGAAAAGTCAGAATGTTTAGAACTACACTTTGGTGATAGTAAACATGCATAAAATGATGAAATAAATAAAAAGAAAATATAAGAAAAATTAAAGAAAAATAAAAAAGAGAAAATGAAACTAGGTTAAACGAGCCGAACCCGTAGCAATGGGTGACCGCACCGGGAAATTACGGCGATGACCGTTGACTAGCCTTGGACCATGGGAAACTCAGGGAAATATTTAATTAAAGGTCTACTGAGGTGTAATTGACATTGAAAATGTCAAAAAAAAAAATTAATAAGTTAGTATAAATGAAAAATGAAAATTTAAAAAATCGGTGGTACAAGGAGTAAATCGGTAGCACCGAAAAAGTTTAAATTTAACTCGAAGAGGGGCATTTTGGTCATTTGACATCTAGAGTTTCCTTTTGACCTAAATGTCCATTAAAAATAAGTAGTATTAAATTTTGGAAACCCCATGAAAAAGGAAATTAAATGTGTAATGAAAATTAAGGAAAATATGGGGTCTAATTTAAATATTACATAGTTTAATTATTATATTAGTAAACTTTACTTAGTGGACACTAAGTGGCACTATATAAAGACACCTAAGGAGCAGAATTTTCCCACTCACTTCAGTACTTTTATCAAGCTCCTCTCCCATGGCTGAAATGAAGCTCTCAAGTGTCCTCCATGGACGTCCATAAAGCAAGCTCCATTTCCCTACCTTTAAGCCGTTATTTCTTCAAACTCCCTTCATGAAAAATGATCCTTGCACCATGGGCAACATATAGGCAGCAAAAAGGAGAGGAAATTCCAAGGATTTTTTTAAGCTCAAGTTGAGGTTAGTGCTAGTTTTTCTTCCCTTGCTTAATTAAAGTTTGTATTGAGGTTATGGTGAGTAGTTTGATTGAAAAGTTTAAGGAATTGAGTGAGTATTTGGTGTGTGTAATTCTTGGCAGCCACAAAAAAGGGAAAGTAAGTGAATTATTCTTATATGTAATTGATGGTATTTGATGGGAATTAGTGTGGATTAAAGTAATTTGTGATGCTAGTAAGTTAATCTCATGCGTAACTTGTGATTGAGCTTTTGAAATGGGGATTTGTATTGTTGCTTCATTTTGGGTGTAACATCCTCACTTTAGCTAGTCCGTACAGTCTACTGTTCCAGTGACCAGTGTCGGTCTGAACAGCTAGAACGTCTAGAAAAATATTTAGACTAGAGTGAGGAGTCATAAATAACTCAAATAAGTGTAAGGAAAATTAAGGAAAAATTTTAGAAATAAAATACAACCAAGTTAAATTAGCCGGTACCCTAGCGATGGGTAACCTAGTGAGAAGTTGTGGTTCTCGCAACTAGGAGCCCTAGACCAGGGAGAAAATTTATAAAATAATTTTTGGGACTTCAGAGAAGAGTCATTGAGGTTTCTATGGCATTAGAATGCCAAGAAAAGGCTTAGAAAAAATTTTCAATCGGTACAGACAATTTTTGCCCGTTAAGCCAAACGGAGGGCATTTTGGTCATTTCGCCTTCAGAGACGATTTTTGACTGACTTGTTCAGTTAAGTAAATAATTATTATGATCTAAAATGTGAATAAATATTGTTAAAAATTGAATTGAAAATGAGTAGAAAAGAAAAGAAAAAAAAAATAAAAGAAATTGGGAATTATGACATCACATGATGTCATTAACATGCCCCCACCCAATCACAACTTGACAAACTAATTAAAAGGGATTAAAATGACATAAAAATGAGATAAAAATGAAACAATTCCAGCAGCCCCTTCTTCTTATTCCCACACCAAAGAAAAAAAAGAGAGGAAGACCACCATTAAAGCTCCAAATGAGCTTGATTCCCTAGCCAACTACACCATAAAACCTCACCCTCTCTTCACAAAAAATTTCCCTTACCACTAGAGCTAGACTTGGGCAATTAGAAGAGGAGAAAGTGAAGGAAAGTGAAGGGTAAAAATTCATCCAAGAGGTTAGTGCTAATTTTCTTGCTTTCATTCTTTTCTAAGCATGAATTTAAGTTGAGTTTAGTTGAAAATTTGATGAAAAATGAATTAAAGATTCATAAACTTGCCCCATGAAATTTTGGCAGCCTTAGGGTACCTAGGGTTTCAACAATTTGATTGCATAATAGTTATGTATGGCTGTCATTGAACATGATTTTGGTGTTTTAATTCATGGATTGTATGTATATAGAGAATTGAAATTGTTGGAGTTAGGGTTTGGAGTGGAGAAATGGGACTTTGACCATGTGATGATGAAAATGGGTATTAATGGTCAATTATTGATCATTTAGTTATGTTTAAACCAAAAATGAAGTGTGTTGAGTGATGGGATTTGGGTTTGGTGTGGCTGCCCTAGGTGACCTGCAGAATTGGATATGAGTCCAGCAGGTTTGGACAGCCATAACTTGAATTGTAGAGGTTCAATTGGTACAAGAATAATTGGACATGAAACTAGACACATAATGGCACAACTTTGGTGAAGAGACCATGCCCAGAAAACCAAACTAAGTGGACCAAAAGTTTTCCCTAAACCGGGTGACCTGCAGTCTGCCTGGGCAAAATGACCTAATAAACAGTATTTGGTCATTTGGCCATAACTCAGTGTAGAAAGGTCCAATTGACCTGAAATTTTACCAGAAACAATCTGAGATATAGACCAACAACTTTCATGAAGAATACAAATCCAAATTCTGACCATAACCTAGTCAAATTGCCAACCAAACTTAGGTCACCAAATCTGGCAGAACCAAATTGCCCAGAAAATCTGGGTACAGGTCACTCCGGCCAATTATGGTGAAATGACCATAACTTGAGCTACAAAACTCCAAATGCAGTGATTCAAAAAGGGAATTAAAGAAGACACAATAAGGAACAACTTTGATGAAGAAAGGTTAGCCCAGTTTCCACTCTAAAATTGTCCAATGGAACAGTAAACTTAGGTAATAAAAATTGAAAAATTTAGAAATGCATCTAGGGGACTTTAAATTACAATTGGCAATTAATACTAGCAAATGTAAAACTCAAAATGTGGGATCTTGGTGTAATTAGAATTAATATATCCATTAAGTATGAAAAAGTCAACATTTTGATTGACTAGTAAGGTGAATAGTAATCAAAATGATTAGTAAATTAAGATGAAGACCTAGAACCAATTCTAAGCTTAAATGCTTAGAATGTGGACTATGCATCCTAGTCAAAATTGTTAAAAAGAAATTAAGGCCATAAATTTGAAATCCATGAAATGTTCATGGATTACTTGAAACATGAAAAATAAGTCACCTAATTGATGTGAATAGATAGTTAGGGCTTATATGCCCATCACAAATGAAATTCATAGAATATTAGTAACTTAACTTGAAATATAAAATTTGTAATTACATAAGTAGATTATTGAATGTATAAATGAGAAAGGAAAAATGTTTTGAATACAATAGTACATGTGAACCATTGTTTAGAATTGTGATAATATAAATGATCAAATGAATGTATAAATTATAATTGAAATTTATAATGAAATTATGAAGTCATAAAACACAATATATTAATATTTAATGATATTATGTGCCCTTGTATTACCTAGACACGTGTGTCAGATTAGATAGATTGGCATGCCAATAAGGCATTGTTTTAGCAGTACTGCGAAAGGCTTTATGCCTGTATTCATGGCTTTATGCCCGTATTCATGGCTTTATGCTCGCATTCATGGCTTTATGCCAACATTCATGGCTTTTATGCCCGATTATGTGTTATTATGGCTTTTTAGCCATACTGACTGCATACGTGGTTGACGTTCTACGTCCCATGGTATGACGGCCCGAGGCACCACGGTGTCCAGTGCCAACGACCCATTATCCAGTTTAGTCAGCCTGTCATAGGTTACTTGGGCAGTGAAATTTATTGAGATAAGTTAAGAATATTAGCAATTAAAAATATTAGAAATTAAATAAAATAAATGAGTAAGATGACCTAAAATAAATTAGGATAGTTATTTATTAGAAAGAATCGAAATGAACTGGATAGATATTAAAATTCACTTATTATGAAATAATCTGAGACAACCTAGAAAGTATTGAGAAAATGCTAAAAGATTAGCAAAGAAAATTATAACATACATAAATATTGCAAATGTGGCTTACATAATAATATAAACATAAATTTATTATTTTTAGATCATTTTTTTTCTATGTACATTATTATTATACATTGGCAAAATAAATATTTCCAAATAAGACTAAATTAGGATAAAACATATTAAATTTTAGAAACTGCATGTGAAGTATAAATAAATCTTAATTATTTGAATTATGTTTTATTTCTATCTTTATTTGTATATTATTTCCTTGTTATATTATTGCACCACTAAGCAGCAATGCTTAGCGCGATGGAATTATTCCTCGCGCATGTACTGAAGGTAAAGCCCAGATAAAAATATTAAACAGAGATTTTGGAGTTTTGATCTGCAGAAGTGTCTGAAGTATTCAAGGTTGTCACCTCATCAGCAATGCATGTAGATAGGGTCCATATAGATTATATTTTATATTTTGTATAAAATGCTTAGATATTATATTGTAATGTATATTATGAACAGGTAATTAATAGGAATTCGATGTAAATTAATTAATTAGCTTTTTCATATGTAATTAATTTATATATCATGTAAATTATGAAATTTTGTAATTATTTTGTAAATTATGTAAATTAAGGAAATTTGAAAATTTTGCTTATGTAATTTGAGAATTTTTACATATGAATTGAATATGAATGGAAATGTATGGAAATGATTATGAAATTGAAATGTATGGATGAGATTTGAAATATGAGAAAATTATGAGAATGATTGATGAGATAATTATGATTAGCATGGATAAGATTTTATTTTGGAAATATTGTTGAATTTCAAACAAGTGAATATTGAAATACGCCAAACGATAATAAAATAGGGGAAACTCCGCTGGTTTCTCCATCGAAAAATAATTGATATTAAATTAAATGGATTCAAAATTATTTAAAAAAATAAAGTAAGATAAGTTAGGGTGCTCCGGCACCGATTGCAGCACGCCTTGCTCGGCTACACTGTAGTCGGGTGAGGGATGTTACATTGGGCAGCCATGAGAACATGGGAGATTAATTATCTCATAAAATTAATTGATGTTTTGAGATGTTGATAAGTAAGCAAATGAGGGTTATACTTGGATTGATGAAAATACTTGTGCTAGAAATTGATTGAATGTGAATTGTTGAATTAGAACATTTGAATTAAGGATTTAAAAGTGGGACTTTGATGCTTTAGTAAACTACCATGTTGGGCAGCCTTAAATATCATGAATTTGTGTGTGAGTTTATGAAATTTATTAATGAAATATGATGGTGTTGAATGGTGGGCAGTTTGTGTAATTGCCATGGAAGTGTATGTGTAATATAAGTGTTGATGTATATTGAATTTGGGTTGAAGTAATTGTCAAACATTAATGGTGTATTATGTACATTGAGCACTTGAGTGTTTTACCCAAAATGCTTGCTGGAATTGTGTACAATATATATATAAGTGCTATGATTAAATGTTGAAGTATTGGGAGGAGGAGGATTGTCAAAATTGGAAGTGTAATGTTCAAATGCAGGTTGTGTATATTGGTAGCACCTAAATTAGGTCATAAGTGCAAAATTGTGAACCCAATTGGTATGAGGCAAATGGGGGGTGAAACTAGACCCCAAATAGGCCAACTTTCATGTGGAAATATTGCTAAAATTCTGCCTAGAAACGAACCTTAAAAATGACCAAATCCAGAATGGCAACCTTGCAATCCAGATTTTTGACCATATGAATAGTAGTCATCAAGATAACCATAACTCACTCAAAACAGGTCCAATTGACTTGAAATTTTTACCATGGATAGCTTATACATAGAGCTACAATTCTTATGAAGACACCAAAGCCCAAAAATGGCCAAAACTAAGTCAAATAGCTTGCACAATTTTTGGTACCAAAACTACCAGAACTAAAAGTGATCTAAAATTGACCAAATTTTGCACTAAAGGTGCAATCTGTCTAGCTTTAGTAAATTGACCATATCTTGGTCTATATAACTCAGAATGACCTGAAATTTTGCTAAAAGTTCAATAAGACATAGAGCTACAATTCTTATGAAGACACCAAAGCCCAGAAATGGCCAGAACCAAGTCAAATAGCTTGCACAAGTTTAGATACCAAAACTGCCAGAACTAAAAGTGACCTAAAATTGACCAAATTTTGCACTAAAGGTGCAATCTGTCCAGCTTTAGTAAATTGACCATATCTTGGTCTATACAACTCAGAATAACTTGAAATTTTGCCAAAAGTTCAATAAGACATAGAGCTACAATTCTTATGAAGACACCAAAGCCCAAAAATGGCCAAAACCTAGTCAAATAGCTTGCACAAGTTTGGATACCAAAACTGCCAGAACTAAATGTGATCTAAAATTGACCAAATTTTGCACTAAAGGTGCAATCTGTCCAGCTTTAGTAAATTGACTATATCTTGGTCTATACAACTCAGAATAACCTAAAATTTTTCCCAGAGTGCAATAAGACATAGAGCTACAATTTTGCTTCTTTGACCAGAAGCTAAAAACCAAGAGAAATAGGACTTTAAGCTAGACCAATCTAGCACACAAAAATTGAGAATTTGACATTTACATACAATGATGCTTGAAGCAATTTGGCAATGAATGCCAACTTGTAAAAATGGTAAATTGCACTATATTGGCAGCATATTGAATTATGAATTGTGACATGTTGATACTAGAATCAACTTATGCATGATGTATAAAAAGGTCAACATTTTCATTGATCAGTGAATTGTATAATGACCAGTAAACCCTAAAAATAAATATTTAATCTTGTACTATGCTCTAATTTGCCTAGTTGACTAGTTTGGATAGGTTAGCATGCCAATAGGATTCTGATAGCTATTCTGTAAATTACTTTACGTCATATTGTGTTTTATGGCTTATTATGCAATACTATGATTTTAATAGCCTATGGCTATACAGATTGTGTTATTATACTCGGCTTAATGCCTGATTGATTATATGGCTTTTTAGCCACACTGTTTACACACCGGGAGATACTTTGTGACTGATGGTGTGACGGCCAGAGGTACTAGGTACCCAGTATTAGTATATCCGTTTATCCAATTTGGTCAGTGTATAGGCTACATGTGCAGTCAATTAAAACGTTATTCAATTCAGGCAGCTAAGTTAAGTTAAGTATAATAAAATTTCAGTATAATTAAATTAAGTATTGAATGAATGAGTAAAAGAGATTAGCAAAAGAAACATAACAAAAATATAAATTGCAGAACAGTAGAGACTTAAAATACAATACAATTAGAATAATTTGTATACTGGGTAGTATTACTGAAAAGTTATAAACTAAGCACTTCCAAAGAGGAACAAACTAGTATGTAAGATTGTTAATACTAGAAATACCATACCAAGTTAGAATAATTGATTCCTGAATATCCGAATTATGATTTATTTCTTTCTTTATTTATATATATTATTTCTTGTTATACTATTGCACCACTAAACAGAAATGCTTAGCGCGATGGAATTGCTTCCTCGCACAGGTACTGAAGGTAAAGCCAGTAGACTGTCGACTGAGATTTTTGGAGTCCAGATCTGCAGAAGTGTCAAAAGAGTTCAAGATTGTTACCTCACATGTAGATAGGGCTCATTTTAAGCATGTTTTATAATCTGTACATTATAATTACTGCTATTATTGTAATGTGAATTTGTAATTGTAATTTCATTTGTCTATCCTGTACTTGATAAATTTATGTACTCAATTGGCAAATTTGTATAAGTTAATGAAATATAAGAATTCTGATATTTAAATTGATTATCTAATCATAATGATTCTGAATGAGAATGAGTTTGAGAAATTTTGAGATGGAATCTGAGTTTGAGAAACTGATGAGAATGCTTTGAGATAATCTGAGTTATGAATTTGACCATATATTGAAATTGTTTTTAGCAGGTTCAGAAGAACTGTTAGTCCAAATTACAGCCAGCACTCTGCCGAATTATCGTTAAAATTTTTGAAATTTTCAAATTAATTAGATTTTGATAAAACTAAAAAAAGCATAAACCTTAAATAAAGTTTTTGAATAAATAAATCAAGAACTGTAATGAAATCAGATAAGATCAGGTGCTTCGGCACTCCGTGTGACATGCCTTACTCGGCTACACTGTAGACAGGTGAGGGGTGTTACACGATTAATTCGAAAGCATCCAATGGGCACAAATTCATTTTAGTAGCCATCGACTACTTCACTAAATGGGTAGAAGCGACTTCATATGCTCACATCACTCAGAATACCTTTTTGAAGTTCTTCAAGAATAATATTATTTTCCGATATGGTCTTCCGGGGTAGTTTTTCACTGATAAATGCCAAAAATCTGAACGGTCCAAAGATTTAGAAGTTATGCAATCAAATACAATATACGACATCTCAATTCATCGCCATATCGACCCTAGATGAATGGAGTTGTAGAAGCTGCTAATAAAAATCTCAAGTGGATAATTGGAAAGATGACAGTCACTTATAAAGATTGGCATGACATGCTTCCCTTTGCACTTCATTCCTATCGAACTACGATACGAACATCAACTGGGGCAACTCGATATTCGCTGGTCTATGGAATGGAAGCTGTTATGCCAATTGAGGTAGAAATTCCTTCTTTAAGGATTCTAAAAGAGGCAAAACTAGATAAGACAGAATGGGTTCAATCAAGGTTAGACCAGCTGGATTTGATGGATGAGAAGAGACTAATAGCAGTATGCCACGGTCAGCTATACCAAAGAAGAATGGCCAGAGCATTTGATAAGAATGTACGTCCACGCGAATTCCAATAAGGAGATCTAGTTTTAAAAAAGATCCTAAATGGTCATCAACTTATAAAGGGCCTTATATGGTCAAAAAGGCATTTTTTGGTGGTGCACTCATCTTAACTCACATGGATGGGGAAGAATTGCCGAGGCCGATGAATTCAGATGCCGTGAAATGAAATTATGCATAAAAAAAAAGAGTAGGGGTGAAAACCTTAAAGGGCGTTCTTAGCAAAATGAGGAAAAGAAGGCGAAAACTTAAAAGGGCACTTTTTGCAAAATTTGCGAAGGGTGAAAATCCAAAAGGATGCCCTGGAAAAGGAAGTAAAAAAAAAAGAAAAAAAAAAGGGGGGGGGGGAGCTAAGAGTGAAAACCCGAAAGGCCGCTTCTAGCCAAAGATGACAAAGAAACAAAGAGGATTCCAAGATTAGGGGACAGTAAAATGCATAGCACGCTTTGCAGAATGTCACTTGAAACAATGGCAATTGCGAGCTTTAAAAGTTAACAAAGAGCATTTGTGAGATTTATCCTTGTACCCTTTTTCATAAAGTCGTACCTTCATACTTTTGATCATAAAACCACAGTATAATTATCTTCTTATACCATGAATAAATTTGTGCATGTTTTATCCACTTTAGTTTATGCGCTATTAATTTGTTAAGAGCTTTCTATATAAGAAGAATCGAAACACAGGTAACTTTATATACTTTACTTTGAGATTTATAGGAGGGCGAGTAATCATTGGGCAACTGGTGTGTATAAGAGGCAGAAACCTACAAAGATGCTATCTAAAAAAAAAGGGGGGGTAAGACTGAAAACCCGAAAGTGCGCTCTTAGCAAAATGAGGAAAGAAGGCGAAAATCTGAAAGGGCGCTTTCTGTAAAATGAGCGAAGGGTGAAAATTCGAAAGGACGCCCTGAAAAAGGGAGTTGAAAAAAAAAAAACTAGGAGTGAAAACCCAAAAGGGGCACTTTTAGTCAGGAATAGTAAGAAGTAAAAGCCAAAAAGGGATGCTGGAGAAAATCATGGGCTGAGCCTCGTAACTTGTCCTGACCTTTTCCATCAATCATTCGTCTTCAGGATCTTGTTAAGTAAACTTCGTTTGGAATAACACCATGCATCAGATTTGCTTTGCGAGCATTTGAGGTATATACGCAAAATTTATTTACGATAGTTGGCTAAGTTAGACCCAAGTTGATTTTAATTTTCATTATTTAATTCCCTGTTATCAACCTCTGGGTTCAAGATCCAAGTTGATTTTAATTTTCAGCATTTAATTCCTTGTTATCAACCTCTGGGTTCAAGATCCAAGTTGATTTTAATTTTTAGTATTTAATTTCGTGTTATCAACCTCTAGGTTCAAGATCCAAGTTGATTTTAATTTTCAGCATTTAATTTCTTGTTATCAACCTCTGGGTTCAAGATCCAAATTGATTTTAATTTTTAGCATTTAATTCCTTGTTAACAACCTCTGGGTTCAAGATCTAAGTTGATTTTAATTTTCAGCATTTAATTCCTTGTTATCAACCTCTGGGTTCAAGATCCAAGTTGATCTTAATTTTTAGCATTTAATTTCCTGTCATCAACCTCTGGGTTCAAGATCTAAGTTGATTTTAATTTTCAGAATTTAATTCCTTATTATCAACCTCTGGGTTCAAGATCTAAGTTAATTATAATTTTCAGCATTTAACTTCCTATTATTAACCTCTGGGTTCAAGATCCAAGTTGATTTTAATTTTCATCATTTGATTCCCATCATCAACCTCTGGGTTCAAGATCCAAGTTGATTTTAATTTCCAGCATTCAATTTCCTGTCATCAACCTCTGGGTTCAAGATCCAAGTTGATTTTAATTTTTAGCATTTAATTTCCTGCTATCGACCTCTGGATTCTAATATCCCAGCCACCCAAAATATAGTTCTGAATCTTTACATGATTCCTATACAAGCGAATTTCATTCTCTTTAATAGAAATTATGTAAAAAGGGGCAGCTGTAGACACCATATTTTAGTCGACCTTCAAATGCAAGGTTCTTTTAAAATTGAAACTTTATTATGTTATCCATTCTCGACTGATGACCTGATCACAGGTAGCTTTTCTGAACTCACCAATGGCTTGTCTCTGGAACAAATCGATCTCACGTTCAAGTTAGATTTCTTTCTGATCTCTTGGTCTTTATTTGATAAGTTCGAATCAATGTTGTATCTCCGGACCATCCAATCTTGCCTGTTGTTGTTCTCTGATCTTTCTATGTACAAATACCTCAAAATTCCATCTGAATAGTGTTGTGATCGGGTATTTTGCTTGAGTTTCCTAGATATTCCTCAAACAAAGTTAAGGTTTTATTCGGTCTCTAGATAATGATTTCAACCTTTAAAAGTTCAAGTCATTTTCAAATCTTTACAATTCTGATGTTTTGAAGTTTCATTTGATATTTGGTCATGGCTCCGTCAAATTTAATGTTCACGTGTAATGTTTTTCCGATCTCTTGGAGTAGCTTGATATCTTATGATTAATAACTGCTCTTGGGTTTAATGTTCAACTGCATTCAATCGATTAAGTACTTAAGCAATTTGGTTTGGATGCTTTCCAATCTTATTAAGAAATTGAACATAAAAAGACTTCGATTCATTTCAAAATAAAAATGTATAAGTTATTAGGCAGGAGGGTCTCCCCTAACCTGCTCTCCGAGTACATTATCAGTTCTATCATCCTCTCTCTCTCTCTCTCTCTCAGGCTCCTCCTCGCTCTCCTCTTCACCTCTAGGGACAAGATCCACCATCTAGGAGAAGTCTTCCTCAGGATAGTACCTCACAAGCTCAGCCAGAAGATCGCCATGAGCATTCACATAAGCACCAACTTCTCTCGCCACGGCCTCTTCTTCTTTCACTTTGATCTCCTCAGTAAGTTGAGTGACATTGGTAGTTCGACAGGCCGGAGCATCTTCGAGTTCCCACTCTAGTTTAGCTATCCTATCATCATAAGATTTCATCTGACCTTCTATCTAGGCGATGTAGTCTTAAGCAAATGAAAGCTGGGTTTTGGCAAAAGCTGCATCCTAGACCGCCTTCAGAATTTGTTGTCTCAAAAGATGGGCCTTTTCTCTAATTATATGTTGATTCACAAGGCTCTCTACACTCAAGCTCATCGTCTAAGTTAGGAGGTCATCAATACTATCTGGAGTCAATCTATTCAGGGCTTTCGAAAAGCAGATGGTGGCACCCAAGACCTTGGCCAAGCCAGAATTCCCCCGAACCGAGATATTCTTCTCCAGGGAGTGGATGAGGACTTGGGCACCACGAGAGAGGGTCCTCACAGTAGGTTGGGAAGACCCTCCTTCCGCACTTGAAAAAACTGACGGAGGCGGTGGTTTATCTTGTCGAGGAGGAGAAGGAGCGATCTCTATCTCTGGGGTTGGCTGTTCTGGAGGTCGGAACGAAGAGCTTGGAACTTCTATTGAGTCTCGCCTTGGCATCTGGGATGCAGCAGCAATTTTCATTTTTCCCACTTTCTAGGCGACCTCTCTTTTTTGCTTACAGCTCTCCTTCACGTTCTCGCCTCTTGCCATACCTACACAAAAAATAAGTTAGTGAGATCACCAAAGTCAGGAGACTGAAGATTTAAGTGGTACCGATCTCGGGACCAAGGTTAGAGAGCTGTAGCTCATAATCCTCAAGGGTGATCATTTGCATTAGCCACCACTTTAGTTCAGCCATAATCGCATCTAAACATGAATACTTGTGAGTGGCCGCCTGATCCTTCAATTCATTTACCATGGCGTTCTCGTCTCTATTTAGGGCGATCTTCTTTGGAACTGAAGGAACTAGGTACTACCAACTGTGCGAGATACCCTCAAAACCATTCGAGACCTTACTCCTCAATATGAAGAACCAATTTTTCCAAATATTCAACGAAGAAGGGACATCGATGAAAAGCCCACAAAGCTGCTTGGCTTGAAAAAACCAATACTCGCCGTAGGCTCAAGCTTTCTAGCTCGGCCTAAGCCTCTGAAAGCCACTAGAGTTCGCTAAGAGTTTGGGTGCACTTGGGCTACACAGATATGATGAAACTTCAGAACGGTTCTAAAGAATTCGTTCAGGGGGAACCAAAGCTCGGCCTTCAATTGCTCTTCGTATACCATGATCATGTCACTTTCTTCAAAGAAATGATCAGCTCAGAGATCGCCATGACATCTGATAAGTTCGAAAGAGTCAGTCTGAAGGTTGTATTCTTGACTAATGGACTGCAGATCGGTCTCCTTGAGGACCGAAGGCAACTCATTTATGGGTAAGTTTTCTTTCCCTGAAGAAGACACTTGTTTTGATTTAGTCACCCGATCATGGGCTAGGACAAAGGTTGTAGAAGGTTCGAGTCGTCCGCTCAGTCTGACCACCTCACCTTCATCCGATGTCCATGAAATATGAACGGAGGAAGGACTAACAGCTCTCTGACCATCAGTACCACTCATTTTCAGAAAATAAAAGTGAAACTAATCAAGAAAAGATCAAAACCCTTACCGGAGTGTGAATCGGCACCTGAAATCTCTAGAAAATGAGAGGGAGTGTCAAAGTCTCTAGGGGAAGGTCTGAAAATGACATAAGGGAACAAATAGCTAACCTCCCCCCTATTTATACTCGCTTAAGCATTAAATGCTCATGAAGTCCCAAGTGACGCATCGGTAGCGGAACCGGGCCGCCTCAATGACACGTCAAAAGAAGATTCCAGAAACATAGTAAAAAGGTTGGATAAATGAGATCGATTAATGAAGGTCACCAGATTAAACAGGGTTCCAAACCAACAGATCTGCAAATGGCGATTCGTCTAGGGATCATATCGGGCACATTTATCAGAGATCAGAAAAATAACCAATGCAATAATAAAACAAAACATTCAAGTAGAATTTCATTTCATTTCCAAAAGGTCATATTACATCATTTGGGCCATCTCAAAAGATCAGATTACATCATTTGGGCGATCTCAAAAGATCAGATTACATCAATTGGGCGATCTCAAAAGATCAGATTACATTATTTGGGCGATCTATCAAAATCAGCACTACATTCTACCTAACTTAAAGACTACTCCAAAGCCCAGAATGTTGGCTTATGTCAAAGCCTAGTCTTGTGGCTGAATCAAAAGATGTGTTGGATCAGAAAGCAAGCAATAAATATTGGGTAGATGTACAGCTCAGATGGGGTGACTATGACTCTCATGATATTGAGCGGCATCATTATCGATGTCATCGATTAGAATCGAGCTGTAATCGGGACCCTCGAGATGGTAAGGAGCCAAGTGAACTTCAAGAGGCGGTCATCGACATTAAGATTGAAATTAGCAGCCGTCTTGTCAAAGATCGGTCTACGAGCCATGCCTATTGGTTGACTCGAGATCGACGCGGTAGTTAGTTTCGACCTTGATTGGTAAATTAGTCTAGTTCCCTCACCATCATCAGATGACACCCTCATGAACCACTGATCACCGGAGTTGCCCTTTTTCAATAGATGAACAAAGAAAGCATTCGAAAATAGATTAAAGTGGTTGTCATGAGAAGAATTCTTACCAGAAAAGCCAAGAACTGAGGAATGAAACATTGAAGATTCACCGGAGAAAGTTGTGAGTATGCAAAGGAAAATCTCTCGGCATATATATAAGGCCCCCGGCATTTATTGCATACAAAACTAGAAGCGGACGCATCGATAACTAAAGAATTTATTGCTTTGACCAATACAGGTCAGATGGAGAGGAAAGATCAGGAATAAGAGAGATCGGGAAGTAAGAAGGAACTTGATGCAAGAGATAGAGATCAGAATAATAACCCTAAAATGGGTCAGTCATAATGGGAAGATCGGAAAAGCGAGGGATGACCCATAAGATCAGAGAACTCAGGGAGTTGAATAACTTCTTATCATAACCTTTAATTAGCTCCCTTCACCGTTAGATCCGAGTTAGTTAAAGCATTGCAGGCATGATCTGATCCTCGCCACACATCTCATTTGTAGGGACACATTCCTAGCTGCCAGATTCCAAATGGTTAAAGTAACCCAGTACATCTCAATCTACACCATTGATTATATTGTAAGAATGGATTTGGAGCCTTCGGATCAAAAGCAGATGGCAGATTTGGCGCTTGTTGTTCCTAATCGTTGGATCCATTTTGTAAGGCAAGCCCCTTGAATGTTGGATCAAGGGGCGAAAGGACATAAATTCTGAATGAAATCCTAACCCTCAATTTTGATTCTCTTTAATTCCCAGACATCAGATTATGTCCTTTTAAATCTAGGCCTTCCGTCTCCTCTTGATGTAATCCTGACCCGCCACTTTGAGCACCCATTCCTTGTAAATACCTACATGCAATACTATAGAAAGGGATGGTGATTATCGTAAAAAAAAAAAAAAAAAAAAAAAAAAAAAAAAAGAAAGCCTCCCAACTTTGGCATAGCCTTATTGCTTGTTCTTCGAAGCTCTCAAAGTTTTGAGAAACTTCTGAAACCAGTTTTCTAGAGTATCTCGTTTAAAAGAGCTTTAGACCCTGTGACTCTCATTCTCAATATTTATGCATTGTCCTGTGAGCCCAACTCCACTTCACTTCGTCCCCATTACCTTGGGTTAGCTCTAGTTTTTTCGGCTATCTCAGTCTTCAGCTCCCTAAGATTTGCTGATACCAGCGTTGGCTCACCCATCGTCTCAACTTTCTATAGGTAAGCATCTAACCTTTCATTTGTCGAATATTCTTGGCTCATTTTTCTTAAGTTTTTTAGGTATCTCATTATGCTGAATCTTAAGATAGGCTATCTTAGCTCGTAATCAATATCTTTCTCTTTTTATTTGTTTGCAAATTTCATCATTATCGTCACTTTATTTTAGTTCCCTCAAAAATAAATGTCTGAGTCATCTGTGACTCTTAAATACTTAAAAGAGTATAGGTAGAAGTACTGACCCGATAACTTTTAATACAAATAAATGAAAATGATAGGAAAATAAGCGTGGCTCGAGTAGTTATAGAAAAGTCAGAATAGGCTGGAAGAGTCAAGATGAGAAAATAAACTACGATATCGGGTTCTAGAGTCAGCCTAGACGATAAGACAATGGATCGAAAATCAAGACAAAGTTCAGACCTTGAGCAAGCGACAAAAAGGGATAGAGTCTAAAACCAAAGAGTTCGAGTAAAGCAATCATGCATAAGATCGGCAAGGAGTTCAGCTCAACGCCCACCATTCAGTTATAAAAAACCATAGACCAGGAAAAGCCTTTCATAAGGGTTTCTGGTGTCTTCGATAATTCTTTCCAATATGAAAGGGATCGGGAGAGAGCCCTTACCCGAATCCCTAGCTTAGAATTCTAATAAAACACCGTTCTTATAAATATAGGAGATCAGGAGAGAGTTCTTATCCGAGTTCTCAGTAACTTTTAATAAAATATATTAAGAGATTGGGAGAGAGTTCTCACTTGAGTTCTCTGCTTAAATCTTTAATAAAGAGATTGGGAGAGAGTTCTTACCCGAATTCTCAGTCTAAATTTTAATAAAATATATTAAGAGATATGGAGAGAGTTCCTACCCGAGTTCTCAGCTTAAATCTTTAATAAAATATATTAAGAGATCGGAAGAGAGTTCTTACCTGAGTTCTCAGTCTAAATTTTAATAAAATATATTAAGAGATAGGGAGAGAGTTCTCACCTGAGTTCTTGGCTTAAATCTTTAGTGAAATTATATTAAAAGATCGAGAGAGAGTTCTTTCATGCATTCTCAACTAAATTTCTAATAAAATATTTCAGATAAGGAGAGAATCCTTTCCCCTTCTAATCCAAATGCTTTTATTACAAAACTCTCTATACTTTTTAAATAATAGGTCTGCGGGAGAGTTCTTCCAAAGTATCCCGAATATTATGTTGAGGCCTGATGGAGAGTCCTCCTCAAGGCACTCATATTTATAGGGCCAAATTCCTCCTGAAAATATCACAACTTCAGTATTTATATTAATCCACAAAATACCTATTATACAACACTTATTCACTGAAGGGTCATCTCATGTACTCATATTCTTGAGCAATCTATAATAGTGAAATATTGAATATTCCTTTTATCCATACAAAGGATTAACATTATCATTCTAACCCCCAAATTATCAATTTCAATTTATAAAGAACACAACATTAAATTTGCTTGCCCTAGTTGAGGGACGAGGTGGGGTGCCTAACACCTTCCCCACCCATATATGGACCCCCAACCTAGAATCTCTATTTTTGAAGTGGTCTTTAATTTATTCTTACAAGTGGTTTCCTTTAATTTTCCTTAAAATTAAAGTGGCGACTCCTCACTTTTCCCACTTCGGTGAGAACTGTCCAGTGACCGCAAAGTCCTTGCAACACTTTCCCCCAACACTCATGGCTGCCGAATTTTTGTCCCTTCATAACTTATCATTTTCTTTAAATTTTCATACAATTTACACTCATCTCAACTTAATTTCAAAGGTTAACGAAGAAAAGAAGAGGAAACAAGCGCTAACCTCACTTGTCCAATTTTCTTGAATTACAAAACTTGATTTTCCTTCTCTTTCCTTCAATTTTCTTTCTCCCAACTTCTTGTTGAGGTTCAATTTAAAGGTTTCTACCAGTTTTAGAAATAATTTATGGGGAAATTTAGGGTTACCAAAGCTTGAATTTGAGATTTAATGGAGGAATTAGAGTAAAGAGAGAGAGAGGAGAGATGGACGGCATATGTTGAATAAGAAGATGTTTATTGTCTTCTTTTTAATTTGTGTTTATCCCTCTTTAATACTTTAATTAATTAATAATTCTTTTATTGCATCATGCTTACCTCATTTAAATGATGTCATAAAGCATTTTATATTTGAATTTCTTTTCTTTTTCATTTTCTTTTCTTTTCTTTCCATAACTTCTTCAATTTAAATCTATATTTTGAATTTTCAATTTCTTATATTTTATTGGACAGTTAGGCCATGAGACATCTTTAAGGGTGAATTGACCAATTTGCCCATCGCCGGTCTAATCTGATTTACCAATAATTCTGTATTTCTTTTGGAACTCTGATCTAATTATTTGTCCTATTTCTCAACTCTTTTCTGTGATTTTCTTATTTGCACTAGCTTCGCAATAATTCCTAGGATTGCGGTGTCACAATATCCCATACGAAATTAGGGTTATAATTGACTTCGCAGTCACTTCCTAGTACGGTTACCCATCCTTGTGGCCCCAGCTCATTTAACCTTTTATGGTTTGTTTTTCTTATTTATATTTTACCTTCTGGTAATCACTATTAGTTTTTATTCAGGGCTTTTCTAGGTGACTCAAGTATGATTCTAATCCTCTTAATTGTCCGGACCCGCACCAATCATCGAAACAGTAAAATATACAGGACTATGCATGTAAGGGTGTTACAATTCTTTCCCCTTTAAAATAAAATTTGTCTTGAAATTTTACCTAATTTTAGTCTCTAAATAGTTATGGGTGTTGTCTCCTCATGTCCTCCTTATGCTCCCAAGTAGCTTCCTAGCCTGAATGATTATTCCATAGCCCCTTATCCAGTGGTATATGCTTATTCCTCAGCTGCTTCACCTCATATGCCAAAATCTCAATAGGCTCTTCCTCATATGTGAGGTCTGGATTCACCTCAATCTCCTCAACAGGTAGAACATGAGATGGGTCTGATCTATACCTCCTCAACATGGACACATGGAAAACATTATGTATCCTTTCTAGCTCTGGAGGTAATGCCAATTGATATGCTAGAGGACCCACTCTTTCCAGAACCTCATACGGTCCAACGAAACAAGGACTTAGTTTTCCCTTTCTGCCAAATCTCATAATCCTCTTCCAAGGGAAACCTTGAGAAATACCTTATCACCCACTAAGTATTCAATATCTCTTCTCTTCAAGTTAATATAGGACTTCTGTCGATCTAATGTAGCCTTTAATCTGTCTCTGATTAGTCTAATATTTTCGTCTGTCTGCTGAACAATCTCTAGGCCAATTAGTTTTCTTTCACCCGTGTCATCCTAACATAAATGAGTTCTACACTTCCTACCATATAGAGCTTCATATGGAGGCATGCCTATGCTTGATTGGTAGCTATTGTTGTAAGCAAACTCAATCAAAGGCAGGTGTATGTCCCAACTACCTTCAAACTCAATTACACAAGCCCTTAGCATATCCTCTAATATCTGAATTACCCTCTTAGACTGGTCGTCTATTTGTGAATGGAATGTCGTACTGAAGTTCAATCTAGTTCCTAGGGCTTTTTGCAAACTACCCCAGAATCTAGAAGTGAATCTTGGATCTCTGTCTGACACAATCGATACCGATACCCCACGAAGTCTCACAATCTCATCAAGATACAGTTTAGCCAATCTCTCTAGATTGTAATCCATCCTCACTGGCAGAAAGTGAGCAGACTTGGTCAATCTGTCCACTTTGACTCATACTGCATCATAGTTCTTCTGTGTCCTTAGAAGTCCCATCACAAAATCCATTGTTATTCTTTCCCATTTCCATTCAGGCACTGGCAATGGATGTAGCAAACCAGCTGGTACTTGATGCTCTGCCTTCACTTGCTGACAAGTTAGGTATTTAGATACGTACTCAGCGATGTCTTTCTTCATCCCATTCCACCAATAATGTTCTTTTAGCCCTCTGTACATCTTAGTACCACCAGGTTGCATAGCAAAAGGAGACTCATGTGCTTCCTTCATAATGATTCGTCTTAATTCCACATCATTAGGAGCGCACATTCTGCCTTAGTATAGCAATAAGCCATCATCTCTCATAGAAAATTCAGGTTTTTTGCCATTCTGAGCTTCCATCATCAGTTTCTGATATTTCTCATCATTCTGGGCAGCCATTTTTATCTGATCAATCAACATTGGTTGCACATGCCATGCAACTACCGTCTGTCCCTCATCATCAACCTCTAAACTAGCATGTAGTGTTTTCAATTCATGTACTATGGAAAAAGGAGAAACTCTTAGACTTGCCATAGTCTTACCACTTAACGCATTAGCCACTACATTAGCTTTTTCGGGCTGGTAATCTATTAGACAATCATAGTACTTTATCAGCTCTAACCACCTCCTCTGTCTCAAGTTTAATTCTTTTTGGGTGCCCAAGTACTTCAATCTCTTGTGATCTGTGTAAATATAACACTTCTTTCCATACAAATAATGTCTCCTGATCTTCAGAGCAAAAAGAATAGCTGCCAGCTCTAAGTCATGTGTAGGGTAATTCCTCTCATGGGATTTCAACTGGCGTGATGCATAAGCAATGACATTTCTATCTTACATCAATACACAGCCTAACCCATTGTGAGAAGCATCACTATAAACAGTGTATTCTTTACCCAATGTAGGTAAAGTAAGAACTAGAGCTTCAGTCAAAAATCTCTTCAATTCATCAAAATTCTGCTGACATCTATCAGTCTACTAAAATTTCACATCTTTCCGAAGCAGTTTGGTCAGTGGAGATGCCAACATAGAAAATCCCTTCACAAACTGATAATAGCCCGATCTCAACTGATAATAGCCCGATCTCAAATCAATTTTGGAGAATACAACTGCACCCTTCAATTGGTCAAATAGGTCATCTATACAGGGCAATGGATATTTGTTATTTATTGTCACATTATTCAACTGCCTGTAATTAATACACAAATGGAGAGTGTCATCTTTCTTCTTAACAAAAAACATTGGCGCTTCCCAAGGTGACACACTAGGGCGAATGAAGCCCTTGTCAAGCAATTCTTGCAACTGCACCTTCAACTCCTTTAATTCAGCAGGTGTCATTCTGTAAGGTGTAATAGAGATTGGGTCCACACCAAGCATAACATCTATCTCAAACTGTACCTCCCTTTTCGGAGGTAATCCTGGCAACTCATCAGAAAATACATCCGAAAAATCATATACTATAGGGATGTCCCTCAATGCTGGACTCCCCACTCGGGTGTCTACCACATTTGCTAAATAAGTTTCACACCCCTTTCTGATCATTTTTCTAGCTAGTGCAGCCAAAATAGTGCTTGATGGAAATAACTATCTCTCCCCATGTATTACCACATCACCATACTGAGGGAGACCAAAAGTGACTGTCTTTAGTCTACAGTTAATTATTGCATGATGCCTAGCTAACCAATCCATGCCCAAGATGATATCATAATCTCTGAAGGGAATTTCTATCAAGTCAGATAAAAAGGTGTGTCCTTGGATCACCAAAGGACAATCTTTATACATTTTATTGATCCTAACCTCTTATCCTAGTGGACTAGTTACTAGCACCTCAAAATCCATTTTTACACAAGGAATAGCAAGATACCCAATAATGCTGGTACTAACATAAGAGTGGGTGGAACCCAGATTAAACAACACAAACACATCTTGATCAAAAGTTGAGAAGGTACTAGCCACAATATCAGATGTCTCAGCTTTTTCTCTCTGTCTCATCGTGTAGACTCTAGCTGGAGCACTACCTTGCTCTGACTGATTCACTGTACCCTAACTGCCTGAAGTACTGCCCCTGCCTCTACCTCTGCCTCTGCTAGCTGGTTGTGAACCTCTGGTGGCAGAACTCTGAACAGATCCCTCTGCTATGGTAGTGGGTGGCCCAGATCTGTGGGGACTGGTGCAATCCTTAGCAAAGTGTCCCGTGCCCCCGTAGTTATAATAGGTTCCCGTGGCCTTATAGCATATCCCACCATGATTTTTACTATATGTTTCACATGGACGGGGAGGGAAGGAACTTCTGGCCGTCTGCTGACCAGATTGAGGGGGTCTCTGCCTGAGAATCTTCCCCTACCAGACTTTTTACTACTGTTTTGTCCCCCAAAGTTTTTTCTCTTTCCAGTATTTCCGCTGGAACCCTGATCCACTGACTTCCCACTTTTCTCTTTTTCTATCTTCTCTATTTTCTCTTTCTCTAGTGCACCTTCTGCTTCAATCCTTTTTAGCTCAAGTGCTTGAGAGATGAGTTCACAAAAGTTATCATGTCTGAATCCGACCACTTGCATCCTTAGGCTGGACTTTAAGCCAGTCTCAAACCTCTTACATCTTTCTCTACTAGTAGAAAGTAGATTCCCGGCATAGTGACTCAGGCGTGAGAATTCTCTTTCATACTCTGCCACTATTCTGCTTCCTTATTTCAAACTTAGAAACTCCTGCAACTTCATATCTAAACAAGCATCTGGGACATATTTGTAACACCCCTATTTGCATAGCCTAGTATATTTTACTATTCTGGTGATCGGTGTTGGTCCAGATAATTAAGGGAATTAGAACCACACTTAAGATAACTAGATAAGCCATAAACACAAATAATTAGTAATGGTCAATTAGTTAAGTATAAATAAGAAAAACAAAACATAAGAAGTTAAATGAGCCGAGAGTCACAGCGATGGGTGACCTTCTAGGGAAGGATTGCGAAGTTGATTTAAACTCAAATTTCGAACCAAAAAATGTGACGCTGTGGTCCTTAGGACTATTGCGAACATCGTGGAAAAGAGAAAATCAAGAAAAAGAATTGTTAAGCCAGTCAAATAATTAGGTCGGGGATCCAGAAGAAATATTGAATAATCTACAAACTGGATGGACTGGCGAGGGGCAATTTGGTCAATTGACCCCGAGAGCTGACTCCTAACCTAACTGTCAAATAAAATTAGAGAAAAGAAAATTTCGGAATCGAAAATTAAATTTAAGAACTAATGAAAAAATATATAGAAAAATAAAAGGAAAATGAAAAAGGTAAAAAGAGATGACATCATGCATGGCATCATGCATGATGTCCTAAATATTATAATTAAAAATTAAATTTATGGTAATTTATGGTCTTCCATAAGACTAAAAACATAAAAGAAAAAAAAAAAAAGAAGACTTATCTTCTTCAAGCCGTCCCATACCTCTCTCTCCCTCACCCTCACCCTCACTTTCCTCCATTAAAGCTCATTTTGAGCTTGAAAAACTACTTGATCTAGCCATAAATCCCATAGTTCCCTTAATTAAACTTAGTCTTTTAGTCTTGAAAAGAATCTTGAGCAAGAAAGAAAGAAGAAAAGAATTAGAAAATTGAAGTTTTGGAAATCCAAAGTAAGGTTAGTATGCAAACTTAACACTTTTAGTTTGATTCTTGCATTTTTAACTTATTGAACTTGGAAATAAACTTTAAATGAAAAGAAAATTTTTGTTGAGAAACCATATGTGAATTCGGCCAGCTTGATAGGGTGTTGGATTTTATAGTGTTTAGTTAAACTAAACATGAATTAGAGCTTAAATAATGTTGAATATGTGATTAGTGTAATAATTTGATTAAGGAATTAATCAATGGCATGAACTAGGGTTTTGGCATCTAGGGTTTTGGAGACAAAAATGTGAGAATGTGTTAAATGGTGTGTTGGACTTGGTTTGAGGTAAGAAATGGTCATTTGTGACTAATTGGAGTATGTTAGAAGTGTTGGAACCAAATGCGAATTCGGATTGCTTAGGGTCATGCTACAGGTAGCAGGACCAAGGTCCCTTTGAGGGACCAAAACTGAAAATTTACAAGTCCAATTGGTATGAGACCAATTGGGAATGAAAATAGACACAAAATGGAACATTTTTCATTCAGGAATCATGCCCAAAAAGTGACTAAAACCTAGTGAACAAATTGACCAAATCCGGACTTTGGCAATCTGACCTGTACAAAAATGACCGAATGAATCTGTTCATTTGGCCATAACATGGGCTAAGCAAGTCTAAATGACCTAAGATTTTACAAGTGGAAAGCTGAGATATAGACCTAAAACTTTCATGAAGAATATAAACCCAAATTTTTCCCTTAACCAAGTCATTTAGCCACCCAAAATTGATGACCTAAAACTGCCAAAACTAGTTTGGTCCCCAGAAATCTGGGTTAAGTCCAATCTAGCAGCCATGATTCAAATGGCTATAACTTGAGCTAAAAAACTCCAAATGGAGTGATTCAAAAAGAAGAATAAAGCTAAGACAATAAGGAACAATTTCTATGAAGAAAACTTAGCCCAATTCTAACAGCAAAATAACCAATAAAACAGTGCAACATAAGACATCAAAGCTGAAATTTTGCAATTTTGCCTAAAAGACCTAAGTTTTGAGAAAACAATTAAAACCAACAAAATTGGTGACCAAAATGTGGTATGTGGGTGAAGTTGGAGTTCCCATACCTATTAAGCCTTAGAAAGTCAACAAATTGACTTGAATAGTACCATGAATAGTAACCTCAACATGAAATTGCAAGAATGTAAGTTTAAACATATTGGAATTAGTTATTGGAATTGTTATGAAGTAAAGATACTGAGACACTATAAATTTTATGTTTCAGCTGAAAAAGACTCAGAAAGTCTGAGAGACTAAGTCAAGGCCTAGAGGCGACTCACGTCATGTTTGTGCACAATAAACCCTATTTAAGCATTTTATCCTTGAAAAATTGATTTAGTACGCATTATGAGTTTAAGAACTTTTGTGTTGCCACTTTGTGATGAAATTGTAACTTTGGAAATTGATTTTATTTTTGTATGCAATATTTGAATAAAATGTTTAAAATGAATTTCTGATTCACACTTAGCATGACAGTGCCTTATTATTCCACCTCCATTTATGGGGTTGAGTGTGACACCCCTTACCCGGCTACAGTGTATCCGAGTAAGTTATGTCACACGGTGTACCGGCACACTCTATTTTACCTTAATTAATTTTTTTGTCATAGTTTTGAATATAGTTTGTGAAATATAGTTCATTTATTGAAATTATAATTTATTTGAGGTTCCGGAAATTTTATAGAAAATCCGGCAGAATACTGGCTAAAAATGGAGAAAACAGTTCTTTGGAACCTGTTAAAAACACTTCCAAATAATTTCCAAACAATCCCAACTTCAATTCATCAACAAAGTCTCAATATCAAGATCTCAACAACATTTCTCAATTTCAGTTCTCAATCATCCATCACATGTGATGATCAAGTATAAATCACAAATAGATATTTACTTTTCCATTCACAAATACAATTTTCATAATTTACATGAACATCAATATACATTACACATGTTTAATTACCTATGGGAAAATCAAAATTAATTACAGAATGCCAAAATGACACCTAGTGTCCTACCAATGCACTGCAGAGGTTGAGGTGACACGGACACTATGCAGAGCTGCAGGATGGACTCACCCAGTCTGTGGTTTACTGGGCTCTCGATCAGTATCTCCAGAACCTACGCATGGCAAAAGCAACGCGCTAAGCAATGATGCTTAGTGGTGCAATAATAAAATAAAAGAAAATAGCATAAAATAAATATGTATTTAATGTATATGTCTTATTTGTTTTGTATCTGTTATATTCGTTTATTTCTTTAACTTTGTCCATTTTCATTCATTTAGTTGCCCAAGTAACCTATACTGAACGACTGGACTGGATAAATGGGTAAACTGGCACTGGGTATCTAGTACCTCGGGCCATCACACCATCGGTCACATATGCATCTCCCGGTGTGCAACAGAACAGCTAACAAGCTATAAATAATATTAGGCACGAGGCCAAGTCTCAACACAATATCAAAATGGCTAAAAGCCATAAAATCACAGAATGGCATAATGCCATGTGCAGTACTGCTAACTGAACCCTATTGGCATGCCAAACTATCCAAACCAATCTTGTTAGGTATACTAGGGCATTTGATACTTTTAAATTCTTCAATTTTTGAATTTCAAGTTTTGGTGTCACTATTCATCTCATTGGTCAACAAAAATATTGACTTTTGGATAGAAAATAGGTACATTGGTTTTGACACTCCCAACATACTACATTTTGCATTGAAAACTTGTTGGCATTAAGCATTAATACCATTTCTAAGCTTAAACCAAGGGAAGCAAAATTTTCAGTTTTTGTAACCCAACTTTACTGTTCCATTAGGCACTGTTGCAGTGGGAATTTGAGGAAATGGTAAACATGAAAGTTGTTCCTTATTCTGTCTAGTTGAATTTCCTTTTTCGTATCACTCTATTTGGAGTTTTGTAGCTCCAGATATGGTCCAAAAACCACAGCTGGCCGGATGGCAAAACTGCAGAATTGACCATATCTACAGTGCAGTGAACAGTGACTGCCACTGCCTTGTTGGATGGGTTCTGGCCATAATTTGGGGTAGGTTTCTTCATAAAAGTTGTTTTTCTATGTCTTAGCTTGTTTCTGTAAAAATTTCAGGTCAATTGACCATTTCTACAGTGAGTTATGGCCAAATGAACAGTTACTGTTCATTTGGTCATTCTGCATATTCTGGTTGCAGGGTATCCGGATTGGGGCCAATTTTTGGTCCACTTGCTTTGGTCTTTTGGACATGGTTTCTTCAGCAAAATTGTGCCATTATAAGTCTAGTTTCATGTCCAATTGGCCAAACACCAATTGGACCTATACAGCCAAAGTTATGGCTCTCTTAGTGGGCTGGAATCTTAGCCACTCTGCTGCTGTCCCTAGGCAGCCTACACATTCACTTTGCCATGCTATATTTTCAGTCCAAATTGTGGTCAACTTACCTAAAATGGTCACTAATTGACCATTAAAATGTTCTCTAACAATTTCCTAAGCCAAGTCAAATTTTCACTTCTCAAAACCCTAGTTTCATTATAAGTTTTCACAATATACCTTAATTACTAACTCATTCACTATACATGTGTATATATACCTTAAACATCATCTTAAGTCCACTCTAAGTCCATTAAAACAATCAAAGTCATTCCTTCCTTAGGGCTGCCGAAATTCATGTACACATACACATGAGTTTTTGTCCATTTGAATTACAATTTCTTAGTAAATTCAAGTCCCTAATAATGAAATTAATGAGTTTTAGGGATATAGATGCACTAACCTTTAAGTGGCAGAATTTTTCCCAAGCTTAACTTCACTTTCCTTCTTCTTCTTGGCTGCCAAAAGGTTATGCAAGGTGCAAGGATAAATTTTTGTGAAAGGAGTAGGAGGAATTATAGTGAAAAGAGGAGAGAATTGAAGCTTTGGTTGAAATCAATGGAGGGAGATGGGGGAAAGGGTTTCGGCTGGTTGGTCCAAAGGAAGAAGATGAATTTTCTTTTGTCTATTTTCAGCCTCTTTATTTGTTTTAAGTGTATTAGTTGTATGGCGATTGGTAGACCATTTTTAAATGACATCATTATGATGTCACAATTCCCATTTACTTACTTTTCTTTTTACTTTTGTTTTCTTATTTTCATTTCTCATTTTTAATAAATTTTTCATCAACATTAATTCATATTTTATGTCATATTAATTATTTACTTAACTGGACAAGTTGGCCAAAAATCACCTCTGAAGGCGAAATGACCAAAATGCCCTCCGTTTGGCTTAACGGGTCAAAATTGTCTATACCGATTGAAAATTTTTTCTAGGTATTTTCTTGGCATTCTAATGCCATAGGAACCTCAATAACCCTTCTCTGGAGTCCCAAAAATTATTTTATAATTTTTCCCCCGGGTTTAGGGCTCCTAGTTGCGAGAACCGCAACTTCTCACTAGGTTACCCATCGCTAGGGCACCGGCTCATTTAACTTGGTTGTATTTTATTTTTAAAATTTTTCCTAAATTTTTCTTATTAATATTTGAGTTAATTATGGTCCCTCACTTTAGTTTAAATATTTTTTCGATCGTTCTAGCTGTCCGGACCGACACTGGTCATCGAAACAGTAGAATGTACGGAGTTGCTACAGGGAGGGTGTTACATTGAGATCGATTATTTTCCTCCCTCTCTGGTTTACCAGTTGAGGTTGTAGATCGGATGAGTACTCATTAGCTAGCTAGTCACCTCCCTCATTGATTTCGATTAGTAGGGTTGTAGATTACTTTATTGTGGTATACAACACGGCATTGATCGAAAATTTTGTGTCATGACTTAAGTTGTGTATGAATTGGCAACACTGTGTTTATTAAATTATTTGACCAAAATTATGCTATAAGGAGTTTTGGTAAATTGTGAAATGTGATTATGAAATATTCAAATTGTGAATTTGTCAAGGAATGTTTTATGTACTGCATTTCAATTTTTATTGTGCACCATTGAGTATTTTTATACTCAGCGATAGCTTATTTTGCTGTCGCAGATAAGGGCAAGGAAAAAGCAGTAGGGTGAGCTGTTGGATTGGCAAGAACTTCCTTGATCACTTTTGTACGGGTATTTATTTATACCCTTGTAGTTAATTGATGTAAATATTGTGATGTTTTATGTATCAATCTAAAGTTGAGCAGTTGTATAATAAATTGTAATAATATTATTTTTGTATTTTATATCTGTAAATTAAACTTGTGAATAAAATTGTGAAATATTTTGAGATGACAATTTTTTTTTAATTGTGGAATGAAATGGAATTGTGGAATTGATTTGAGTTATGTTGAATTGAGATTAATTGGAGGTTGGGAGTTGTGGAAAAATTTATTGAAAGTGTTTTTCTCAGGTATTTGAAGAACTGTTTTCTCAAAATACAGACGGCACTCTGCCGAAATTTTTATAAAATTTGTGGAAAAATAAAATGGGCAAAAGTTTTAACTAGTTTTGAAACTTCAATTAAATGATTTTAATTCCTACCAAAACGCTCACCACTTTCAAAATGTAAGAAAATGGTTTTAAAATCCCTTGTAGTGTACTTAATGAATTATCGGTAGGTGAAGTTCGATAGTTCATTAGGTATTCTACAGGATCATGTTATGCCTTACAGAGGGGTAAGGTGTGACAATATTTCTATCTAAACTCTCTGAGGAAGTTATCCCAAGTTAGCACTGGAGGTTCCACCAGACTATGGGGGATGGTTTTCCACCAATCATATGCATCCCCCTGTAGAAGTGACACTGAGTACTCAAATTTTAGCTCATCCGTGCAGTGTAGCTTCTTGAACACTCTTTCCATTCTTTCTAACCACTGCTCTGCCTCTAACGGATCCACTATCCCATTGAATTCAGTAGCCTCATATTTAATCAACTTGTCATATTGCCTAGCTGTGACACCCCTTATCCGTTTATAGTATAGCCGAGTAAGATATGTCACACAGTGTACCGGAACACCCTATTTTATTTTAATCTTTTTATCTTTCCTTATTTATTTTTATCATAGCTATGAAGTACTGTGACACCCCTTACCCGTCTACAATGTAGCCGAGCAAGTTATGCCACTCATTGTGTCGGAGAACCAATTTATGTTTCTATTACAATTTATCCCTTTATAATTCATTTATTTTCAATTTTGATAAATCTGAATTTATCCGCAAATTTTATAGAAAATCGTGAGTGCATTGTAAATGGAAAAAGCAGTTCTTGAACTGTTTAAAAACACTTCCAAAATAATTTCCAAATCCAAACTCCATTATATATATTCAAGTCAATCTCAAAATCTCAATCTCAATCACGATATTATTTTCAAAACTTTTCTGTTCACTTCATCACTTGAAGCATATTCACAAATAATTCTCAACATTTCATTTATCAACATACATAATGCAGAAAATCTCAATAATATGAAATTTCATATATTTACATTAATACATAATTACAGGAGTTTATAATTACAATCCAAACTAATACAAAATGCAAAATACAAAAGGGCCACCTATAGTCCTAATGTCCTACCATATGCAGTGCAGATGTGAGGTGACTCTGGACTCCTGATACAGCTCTGCAGACTCACCCCGTCTAATGTCTGCTGGGCTCCCACTAGGTCTCGATTACTGCGCGTGGCAAAAGCGACGCGCTAAGCAATTCTGCTTAGTGGTGACAATATAAAATAAAATAAAATAAAATAGAATAAAATAATTATGCAGAGTGTATGATTTCATTTTTGGGTAGACTTAATTTCTGGTATTGTTTGTAGTATTATTCACTAAAAATTTGATACGGCTTATTATCATTGCCCGAGTAACCCATACTAGTTGACTAGACTGGATAAATGGGTAAACCGGCACTGGGTACTAAGTACCTCAGACCATCACACCATCGGTCACATTGTGTCTCCCGGTGTGCAACAGAACAGCTAATAAGCTGTAATAATTATCAGGGTCAAAACCCAAGCATATCAACTCAAATAACATAGCCAAAGGCTATTATTTCACAGAATGGCATGGGAAAGCCATGAAACACATAATGGCATGAAGCCATATGCGATCTTAACTATGAGAACCTATTGGCATGCCAAGCTATCCAAACCAATCTTGTTAGGTATACTAGGGCATTTTACACTTTTGAGTTTTACAATTTTTGAATTTCAAGTTTTGGTGTTACTATTCACTTCATTAGTCAACCAAAATGTTGACTTTTGCATAGACAATAGGTACATTGGTTTTAATAATCCCAACATACCACATTTTGCATTCAAAATTTGTTGGTATTGGTTGCCCATACCATTTCTAAGCTTAATGCTAATTGAGCAAAAATTTCAGTTTTCTTGCTTCATTTTTACTGTTCTATTAGTCATTTTTGCAGTGGGAATTTGGCAAAATGATCAACATGAAAGTTGTTCCTTATTTTGTCTAGTTGAATTTCCTTTTTTGAATCACTCCATTTGGAGTTTTTTAGCTCAAGTTATGGTCCAAAAACCACAACTGGCCGGATTGAAATTTTTTTGGGCTGACCATATCTACAGTGCAGTGAACAGTGACTGCAACTCACTTGTTGGATAGGTTCTGGTCATAATTTGAGGTAGGTTTCTTGATAAAAGTTGTTGGTATATATCTTATCTTGTTGCTGGTAAAATTTCAGGTCAATTGGACCTTTCTACATTGAGTTATGGCCAAATGAACAATCACTATTCATTTGGTCATTCTGCAAAATCAGACTGCAGGTCACTGACTGCAACTCACTTATTGGATAGGTTCTGTTCATAATTTGGGGTAGGTTTCTTCATGAAAGTTGTTGGTCTATATCTCATATTATTGCTGGTAAAATTTCAGATAAATTGGACCTTTCTACATTGAGTTATAGCCAAATGAACAGTTGTCATTATGCAGAAATAGCCTGCAGGTCACCCGGATTTGAGCAAGCTTTTGGTCCACTTGGTTTGGTTTTATGGGCATGATTTCTTCAGGAAAGTTGTGCCATTATGTGTCTAGTTTCATGTTCAATTGGCCTTGCACCAATTGAACCTCTACAATTCAAGTTATGGCTGCCCAAACCTGCTAGACTCAAGTCCAATTCTGCAGGTCACTCCATTCTGCAGGTCCCTTTAATGGCAGCCACACCAAACCCAATCCCATCACTCAACACACTTTATTTTTAATTTAAACAGAACTAAATGGTCACTAATTGACCATTAAAACTCACTTTCATCATTACATGCTCAAAGTCCCATTTTTCCACCCCAAACCCTAACCCTAACATCTCAAATCATGCATTTAACTTGCATTTCATCAATCCACTTAGTAAATACACGTTGTGGGCAGCCATAATAGTCTTTTAATTTCATTAAACTCAACCCAATCAAACCCTAACCATGGCTGCCCAAAATCTAGGGTTTCCATCCAAATGGTATTCAATAATTTTTCTTTGCAATTCACACTTATTCAAGTCCCTAAACATGTATTCAAAGTAAAAATTTAGGGTTAGGTCACTAACCTTTGTTGGAGAGTTTCCCTAGCTTAGAAAACTTCTTGATTTTCCTTTCTTTTTGCTGCCCATAGTTTCCTCAAGGTGCTACGTTAATTTTTTGTGAAGAAGGCTAAGGTTTTGGAGTGAGATTTGGTGAGGTTGGGAGCTTGGGTGAGCTTTAATGGAGTTTTTCCTTCCTCTCTCTCTCTCTCCACGTTTTTGGCTGCCCCAAAGGTTGAAGAAGTCTGATTTTTTTTGTTCCATTTCCAGCCCATTTGTCTCTTTTATGTGAGCTTATGCCATGTGTCAACATTGGGTTGGTTGGGAGACTTTTAATGACATCATTATGATGTCATAATTTCAATTTCTTCCATTTTTTCCATCCTTTTTTTGTCTAATTAATTTCAATTAAATTTTTAATAATATTTATTCATATTTTATGTTATATAAATTATTTATTTAACTAGACAAGTTGGCCCGAAAATTATCTCTGAAGACGAAATAACCAAAATGCCCTCCGTTTGGCTTAACGGGCCAAAATTGTCTTTACCGATTGAAAATTTTTTTCTAAGTATTTTCTTGGCATTCTAATGCCATAAGAACCTCAATAACCCTTCTCTAGAGTCCCAAAAATTATTTTATAATTTTTCCCCCAGGTCTAGGGCTCCTGGTTGCGAGAACCACAACTTCTCACTAGGTTACCCATCGCTAGGGTATCGACTCATTTAACTTGGTTGTATTTTATTTTAAAAATTTTTCCTAAATTTTTCTTATTAATATTTGAGTTACTTATGGTTCCTCACTTTAGTTTAAATATTTTTTTTTCCGAACGTTTTAGCTATCCGGACCGACACTGGTCACCGGAATAGTAGACTGTACGAACTAGCTAAAATGAGGATGTTACAAGTACAATTGGTTAAGTATAATTTATTTAAGTCATTTATTAAAATAATAATTTATTTAAGGTTCCGCAAATTTTATAGAAAATCCAACAGGGTGCCAGCTAAAAATGGATAAAACAGTTCTTCGGAACCAGTGAAAAACACTTCCAAAATCTTCTATCAATCCCAAACTCCATTTCATCAACAAAATCTCAATATTTCTCAAATATACTCCCATTTCTCATTCATTCATTTCATATGACATTCATATAAAAGTCATAAATAAATATTCACTTTTTCATTCATAAACACAATTTCCATTATTTACATCAATACCCAAAATATATTACATAAGTCTTAATTACACATGATAAAATAAAAGTTAATTACAAAATACCAAAATAAAACCTAGTGTCCTACCAATGCACTGATGACGGTGAGGTGACACGGACACTATGCAGAGCTGCAGAAAGTCTCACTTAGTCTGTGGTCTACTGGGCTCTCTATCGGTCTCTCCAGAACCTACGCTTGGCAAAAAGTAATGCGCTAAGCAATAATGCTTAGTGGTGCCAATAATAGAATAAAAAGAAATAACAAAAAATAAATATGCAGTGCATGTTTTGATGTCTTATGCAGATAATTTTTCGATCATTATTGGTAATCTTATTTATTATGTAATTGTTATATTCATAATTTCATTAAATTTATCCACTTTCATTTTTGGTTGCCCAAGTAACCTATCCTGGATGACTAGACTAGATAAACGGGTAAACTGGCACTGGGTATCAAGTACCTTGGGCCGTCACACCATCGGTCACATATGTATCTCCTAGTGTGCAACAGAATAGCTAATGAGCTGTAATAAATACTAGGCACAAGGCCAATTATCATCACAATGTCAGAATGGCTAAAAGCCATAAAATCACAGAATGGCATAATGCCACATGCAGTACTGCTAACTGAACCCTATTGGCATGCCAACCTATCCAAACTAACCTTGATAGGTGTACTAGGGCATGTTATACTTTTAAATTATATAATTCTTGAAATTTAAGTTTAGGTGTTACTATTCATTTCATTAGTCAACTAAAATGTTGACTTTTGCATAGCCAATAGGTACATTGGTTCTAATACTCCCAACATACCACATTTTGCATTCTAAAGTTGTTGGTATTGGTTGCCAATACCATTTCTAAGCATAGTGCTAGTTGTTCAAAATTTTCAGATTTCAAGCTTTGTGTTTTCTGTTCCATTGGTCATTTTTACAGTAGGAATTTGGCAAAGTTGTCAACATGAAAGTTGTTCCTTATTGTGTCTAGTTACATTTCTTTTTTTGAATCACTCCATTTGGAGTTTTGTAGCTCAAGTTATTGCCTAAACACCATAACTAGCAGGATTGCAAACTTTCCAAATTTTCTGGACTGACCAAATCTATAGTGTTTTGTGCAGTGATTGCAGGTCACTTTTTGAACATGTTATGGTCAAAACTTGAGTTAGGTTTCTCCATGAAAGTTGTAGGTCTATATCTCAGCTTTCCGTTGATAAAATTTCAGGTCAATTGGACCTTTCTACACTATGTTATGAGCAAATGAATAGACACTGTTCATTTGGTCATTTTGCCCAAGCAGAATGCAAGTCACCCAGATTAGGGTAATTTTTAGGTCAACTTGGTTTGGTTTTCTGGGCAGGGTTTCTATACCAAAGTTGTGCCATTATGTGTCTAGTTTCATGTCCAATTGGCCTTGCACCAATTGAACATCTATAACTCCATTTATAACTGCCCAAACCTGCTAGACTCATGCTCAGTCCTGCAGGTCAACCAAGGCAGCTCACCCACACTCAAATGCCAAGCCTCAACTCACTTCATTTCCTCATCATACACATTCAAATGGTCACTAATTGACCATTACAAGGTTAATGAACCATCACATGAGCAAACCCTAATGTTGTTCAAGTGTCCACATTTTCAAGGTTCATTCATGCATCACACTTGCATTTCACTTACTCTTACATGTTCAATCACTCATCTCATGCTATGGGCAGCTCATAAACACTTTACTTCATGTAAATTCATCAAACCCTAACCATCCCTAGGCTGTCCAAATTGTAGGGATGAATATACATAAGTTTTATTTTATTTTTCTTACACTTTTCCACTTATCTCATGCCAATAAACATGAATTAAGTAAAAGAGATAGGATATTAGACACTAACCTCTTTGAGCAGAATTTCTAGGTAACAAAACTTTAATCCTTTCTCTTCTTTTTGCAACAACTAGCTTCTCCAAGATGTGGGAATGATTTTTAGTTAAGTGAGTTTAGGGTTTTGTGGGGAGGAAGCTTAGGAAAATCAAGCTTTAAAAAAGAAAATGGAGAGAGAGCTTCTTGGCTATGGTGGACGATAAATGAGGAAGAAGAGTGCAGTTTTTTCATTTCAATTTTCTGCCCATTTAACTCATTTTAAGTGGTTTATGGACATGTGTCATAATGTGATTGGGTGAGAGTGCTTAGTGACATAAGCACGAGGTCAAAATTGTAATTTTAATTCATTTTCTTTTCTTTTCTTGCTACTCATTTTCAATTCAATTTTTAACAATATTTATTCATATTTTAGATGATAATAATTATTTACTTAACTGGACAAGTCGATCAAAAATTATCTCTAAAGACGAAATGACCAAAATGCCCTCCGTTTGGCTTATTGAGCCGAAATCGTCTGTACCGATTGAAAATTTTTTCTAAGCCTTTTCTTGGCATTCTAATGCCATAGAAACCTCAATGACTCTTCTCTGGAGTCCCAAAAATTATTTTATGAATTTTCTCCTGGGTTTAGGGCTTCTAGTTGCGAGGACCGCAACTTCCCACTAGGTTACCCATCTCTAGGGTACCGGCTCATTTAACTTGGTTGTATTTTATTTCTAAAATTTTTCTTAAATTTTTCTTATTAATATTTGAGTTAATTATGGTTCCTCACTTTAGTTTAAATATTTTTCCAAACATTCTAACTGTCATGACAGACACTGGTCACCAGAACAGTAGAATGTACGGAGTTGCTACAAGGAGGCTGTTACAACTCTTCCCCTCTAATTTAAATTTCATCCTCGAAATTTACCTGATGCAAACAGTTGAGGGAACTGTTGCCTCATCGTCTCTTCACTTTCCCAAGTGGCCTCCAAGGTGTTGTGGTGCCTCCAAAGCACTTTCACCAGTGGAATCTGCTTATTCCTCAACTCTTTCACTTCCCGAGCCAAGATCCGTATGGGTTCTTCTTCATATGTCAAATCCGGTTATACTTTAATTTCTTCCATGGAGATGACATGTAAAGGATCTAAGCGGTATCTTCTTAGCATAGATACATGAAACACATTGTAGATCTTGTCCAGCTCTGGTGGTAAAGCTAGCCTGTAGGCCACTGGACCCACACGTTCAATTACTTCATATGGGCCAATGAACCTAGGGCTTAACTTATCTTTTCTTCCAAACCTCAGTACCTTCTTCTACGGTGACACCTTGAGAAACACTTTGTCGCCAACCGTGTATTTTATTTCTTTTCTCTTCAGGTCAGCATAGGATTTTTGTCTGTCTGAGGCAACCTTCAAATTAGCTTTGATTAGCTTTACCTTCTCCTCAGTTTGTTTCACCAGGTCTGGCCATACCAGTTTATCTTCGCCTAATTCAGTCCAGCACACTAGGGTTCTACATTTCCTTCCCATACAATGCTTCATACGGGGCCATTTGGATGCTAGCTTGGTAGCTATTGTTGTATGCAAATTCTGCCAGTGGGAGGTATCTATCCCAACTTCCCTCAAACTCAATGACACAACTCCGCAGCATATCTTCAAGGACCTGACATATATTTCATGTTATTATTATCATTTCAGTTCAATATTTGTATTAGTTTAATTGGTTTCAATTGTTTACCTGGATTACTCTTTCTGATTGCCCATCCGTCTGAGGATGGAAAGCTGTGCTGAAGTGGAGTTGTGTACCCAAGGATTCATGCAACTTCTTCTAAAATCTCGATATAAACCTTGGATCTCAATCAGATATGATGGAAAGTGGAATTCTATGCAGTCTAACTATCTCACTAATATACAATTTTGCTAACTTCTCCAGTAAGTAGTCAGTTCTAACTAGCAGAAAGTGTGCTGACTTCGTCAATCTATCTACTATCACCCATACTGTATCATGCTTCTTCTGGGTGAGAGGTAGACCACTTACAAAATCCATGGTGACCCGATCCCATTTCCATTCAGGTATGCGTATAGGCTGTAGCAAACCCGATGGAACTTGATGTTCTGCCTTGACTTGCTGACATGTCAAGCATTTAGTCACATAGTCAGCTATGTCATTCTTCATACCAAGCCACCAATACTGAAGCTTCAGATCATGATACATTTTTGTACTTCCTGGGTGCATAGCATAAACACTGGTGTGTGCCTCTTTTAGTATACTGGCCTTCAATTTCCCATCATCTGTGTAACACCCTCACTGTAGCAATTCCATGCATTCTACTGTTCCGGTGACCGGTGTCGGTCCAAACAGCTAGAACGTTTGCAAAAAAAAATTTAAACTAAAGTGAGGAACTATAATTAACTCAAATATTAGCAAGAAAAATGTAGAAAAAATTTTAGAAATAAATACAACCAAGTTAAGTGAGCCGGTGCCCTAGCAATGGGTAACCCAGAGGGAAGTTACAGTCTTCGCAATTAGGAGCCCTAAACCAGGGAGAAAATTCATAAAATAATTTTTGGGACTCCAGTGAAGAGTCATTGAGGTTTCTATGGCATTAAAATGCCAAGAAAATACTTATAAATTTTTTTCAATTGGTACAGACAATTTTAGTCTGTTAAGCCAAATGGAGGGCATTTTGGTCATTTCGCCATCAGAGGTGATTTTTGGCCAACTTGTCCAGTTAAGTAAATAATTATTATGATCTAAAATATGAATAAATATTGCTAAAAATTTAATTGAAAATGAGTAGAAAAGAAAAGGAAAGAAAAATGAAAGAAATAGGGAATTATGACATCATATGATGTCACTAAAGCACTCCCACCCAATCACATTGTGACACATGTCCATAAACCACTTAAAAAGCATAAAATGGGCAGAAAATTTGAAGAAACCAATTTGTTTCTTCCCTTTCCCATTTCCAGCCGTGACTCTTTCATCTTCCCTCTCCCTAACCCATTTCTCCATGAAAGCTTAAGGCAAGCTTGAGATAACCCACCAAATCACCCCTAAACCCTAACTTCTCTTTATGAAAAATTGTCCCTACCACTAGAGCAAGCCTTGGATAGCAATTTGAAGAGGAAAAAGAAAGGTTTTGGCAAGCTTGGGAGTAGCTCCAACAAGGTTAGTGTCCAATCTCTTAGCACTTTTACTTGATTCATGCTTAATGCCATGAGATAAGTAGAAAATGTAAGAAAAACAAAATAAAAATTATGTGTATCCATCCCTATAAATTTTAGCAACCTAGGGGTGGTTAGGGTTTGATGAGTTTACTTGAAGTAAAGTGTTTATGAGCTGCCCATAGCATTAGATGAGTGCTTAAACATGATTGCGTAAGTGAAATGCAAGTATAGTGCATGAATGAACTTGAGAACTTGGACATTTGAATAACATTAGGGTTTGCTCATGTAATGGTATGTTAACCTTGTAATGGTCAATTAGTGACCATTTGAATGTGTGTGAGGAGGAATTGAAGTGAGTAAGGATGTTGGAGTGGAACTTAGGCATGCTGCCCTTGGTGACCTGCAGGACTAATTGTGAGTCCAGCAGGTTTGGGTGCTATAAATGGAGTTGTAGAGGTTCAATTGGTGCAAAGCCAATTGGACATAAAACTAGACACATAATGGCACAACTTTGGTGAAGAAACCCTACCCAGAAAACCAAACCAAGTTAACCTAAAAATTGCCCTAATCCGGGTGACTTGCATTCTGCCTAGGCAAAATGACCAAATAAACAGTATTTATTCATTTGGTCATAACTTAGTGTAGATAGGTCCAATTGACCTGAAATTTTATCAGAAGAAAGCTAAGACATAGACCTACAACTTTCATGAAGAAACTTAATCTAAATTTTGACCATAACATATTCAAAAATTGACTTGCAATCAGTGTATAAAACACTGTAGATTTGGTTCAGTCCAGAAAATCTGGAAAGTATGCAATCCGGCCAGTTATGGTTTTTAGGCCATAACTTGAGCTATAAAACTCCAAATGGAGTGATTCAAAAAAAAACAAATGTAACTAGACACAACAAGGAATAACTTTCATGAAGATAACTTTGCCAAATTCCTACTGTACAAATGACCAATGGAATAGTAAACACAATGCTTGAAATCTGAAAATTTTGAATAACTAACACTAAGCTTAGAAATGGTGTTGGCAACCGATACCAACAACTTTAGAATGCAAAATGTGGTATGTTGGAAGTATTAGAACCAATGTACCTATTGTCTATGCAAAAGTCAACATTTTAGTTGACTAATGAAATGAATAGTAACACCTAAACTTAAATTTCAAGAATAGTAAAATGTTAAAGTGTAATATGCCCTAGTAGGTCCTAACAAGATTGGTTTGGATAGGTTGGCATGCCAATAGGGTTCTGATAGCAGTACTACGTATGATGTATGGCTTCATTGCCATTTTGTGATGTGATAGTCTATGGCTATACTGATTATGATGTTTTACTTGACTTTATGCCTTATTGCTTTTATGGCTTATTAGCCATTCTGTTTGCACACCGAGAGACACATTGTGACCAATGGTGTGACTACCCGAGGTACTTGGTACCCAGTGCTAGTTTACCCATTTATCTAGTCCGGTCAATTTATATAGGTTACTTGGGCATGAAAAAGTATAATTGTAAGTGAATTGATTACTAAAGAAAATAAGGAAATTAAATATCAAGAATGATTACAATAAAATAAAGAAGCTCAAAATCATGAACAAAACAATTAACAAAATGCATGAAGAAGTTAATATCATAAAATGTAATTAGCCTTGACTAAACAATAAGTTAGTAATTATTTATTTCTTATGAACACAATAATTAAGCAATTATTAATTTTATTTGCATATTATATTTTCTTGTATTATTGGCACCACTAAGCTTTATGCTTAGCGCGTCGCTTTTGCATTGCGTAGGTACTGAAGATTTGGACAGAGGGCCTAGTAGACCACAGATTGGGCAAGGCCGTTCACAGTTCTGCATAGTGTCCATGTCACCTCACAGACTACAGTGCATTGGTAGGACACTAGGTCCCATTTTGTATTTTGTGATTTTTGTAAGTTTTGTAATTAAACTCTTATTTTACCATGTATATTTGAAACCTATATAATATAATTTTGAATTAGTGTAAGTGTTTGTAACTTTGTGTTTATAAATAATATATGAGAATTTATTTATGATTTGAGCCTAATGATGATGTGAAATGAATGAATGACAAATGGAGGAATTGTTAAGAAATTGTTGTAAATTTATGTGATACAAATGGAGTTTGAGAACGATTGGAAATTATTGGAAGTGTTTTTCACAGGTTCTGAAGAACTATTTTATCCATTTTTAGTCAGTACTCCCCCGGATTTTCTATAAAATTTTTGAAACCCCAAATGAATTTATAATTTCAATAAATGAATTAAATGAGTTAAATTTCACAAATTGCACTTCATATCCATGAAGAAGTAAATTAAGGAAGAATAAAAACGATTGAAATAAAATATGGTGTTCCGATACACTGTGTGGCATATTTTGCTCGGCTACACTGTAGACGGGTAAGAGGTGTCACATTTAGTGGTATCAGAGCACGGTTTAGGCGTTTTTGGGTCTAGATAGAGTTCATACCATGCATTGCATTTGTAAAAGTCGATGTGATACTAATGCAAATCTACTAATGATATGGACCCCACGTCACAGAGAGCAATAGATGAGGAAGTAGAGAGTCGTGCTCCATCTGCAGCTGAGACTGGGGGCCAGAGAGAACCTGCTCCACAAGCACCAGCAGTGCCTGCACAGCCTCCGCTGGCTATGTTTCAGCAAATGGCTGAATTATTCAGACAGATAGCTGGTGTAACACCCCTCACCTGTCTACAGTATAGCCGAGTAAGGCGTGTCACACAGAGTGTCGGAGCACCTAATCTTATCTGATTTCATTATAGTTCTTGATTTACTTGTTCAAAAACTTTATCTGAGGTTTAGGCTATTTTTACTGTTTATCAAAATCTGACTAATTTAGAAAATTCAAAAATTTTAATGATAATGTGACAGAGTGCCGGCTGTAATTTAGACTAACAGTTCTTCTGAACTTGCCAAAAATAATTTCAATATATGCTCAAATTCATAACTCAGATTATCTCAAAGCATTCTCATCAGTTTCTCAAACTCAGATTCAGTCTCAAAATTTCTCAAATTTAATCTCATTCAGAATCATTATGATTAGATAATCAATTCAAATATCAGAATCCTTATATTTCATTAACTTATATAATTTGTCAATTAAGTACATAAATTTATCAAGTATAGGATATACAAATGAAATTACAGTTACTAATTCACATTACAATATAAGCAGTAATTATAATGTACAGATTAGAAAACATGCTTAAAATGAGTCCTATCTACATGCATTGCTGAGGAGGTGACAATCTTGAACTCTTCTGACACTTCTGCAGATCTAGACTCCAAAAATCTCAGTCGACAGTCTACTAGTTTTACCTTCAGTACCTGCGCGAGGAAGCAATTCCATCGCGCTAAGCATTTCTGCTTAGTGGAGCAATAGTATAACAAGAAATAATATATACAAATAAAGAAAGAAATAAATCATAATTCGGATACTCAGGAATCAATTTAATTTGGTATGGTATTTCTAGTATTAACGATCTTATATACTAGTTTGTTCTTCTTTGGAAGTGCTTAGTTTATAACTTTTCAGTAATACTACTCAGTATACAAATTATTCTAACTGTATTGTATTTCCAGTCTCTACGGTTCTGCAATTTATATTTTTGTTATGTTTCTTTTGCTAATCTCTTTTACTCATTCATTCAATACTTAATTTTATTGTACTGAGATTTCATTATACTTAACATAACTTAGCTGAATGAATTGAATAATGTTTTAATTGACTGCCCATGTAGCCTATACACTGACCAGACTGGATAAATGGATACACTAGCACCGGGTACCTAATACCTCGGGCCGTCACACCATCGGTCACAAAGTATCTCCCGGTGTGCAAACAGTGTGGCTAAAAAGCCATATAATCAATCAGGCATTAAATGGAGTATAATAACACAATCTGTATAGCCATAGGCTATTAAAATCATAGTATGGCATAATAAGCCATAAAACACAATATGACGGAAAGTCATTTACAGAATAGCTGTCATAATCCTATTGGCATGCTAACCTATCCAAACTAGTCAACTAGGCAAATTAGGGCATAGTACAAGATTAAATATTTATTTTTAGGGTTTACTGGTCATTATACAATTCACTGGTCAATGAAAATGTTGACCTTTTCATACATCATGCATAAGTTGATTATAGTATCAACATGTCACAATTCGTAATTCAATATGCTGCCAATATAGTGCAATTTATCATTTTTACAAGTTGGCATTTATTGCCAAATTGTTTCAAGCATCATTATATGTAAATGTCAATTTTTGTGTGCTAGATTAGTCTAGTTTAAAGTCCTATTTATCATGGTTTTTAGCTTCTGGTCAAAGAAGCAAAATTGTAGCTCTATGTCTTATTGCACTCTGGGCAAAATTTCAAGTCATTCTGAGTTGTATAGCCCAAGATAAGGTCAATTTACTAAAGTTGAACAGATTGCACCTTTAGTGCAAAATTTAGTCAATTTTAGATCACATTTAGCTCTGGCAGTTTTGGTATCCAAACTTGTGCAAGCTATTTGACTTGGTTCTGGCCATTTCTGGGCTTTGGTGTCTTCATAAGAATTGTAGCTCTATGTCTTACTGAGCTTTTGGAAAAATTTCAGGTCATTCTAAGTTGTATAGACCAAGATATGGTCAATTTACTAAAGCTAGACAGATTACACCTTTAGTGCAAAATTTGGTCAATTTTAGGTCACTTTTAGTTCTGGCAGTTTTGGTACTCGAAATTGTGCAAGCTATTTGACTTGGTTCTAGCCATTTCTGGGTTTTGGTGTCTTCATAAGAATTGTAGCTCTATGTCTTACTGAGCTTTTGGAAAAATTTCAGGTCATTCTAAGTTGTATAGATGAAGATATGGTCAATTTACTACAGCTGGACAGATTGCACCTTTAGTGCAAAATTTGATCAATTTTAGGTCACTTTTAGTTCTGGCAGTTTTAGTACCCGAAATTGTGCAAGCTATTTAACTTGGTTCTAGCCATTTCTGGGCTTTGGTGTCTTCATAAGAATTGTAGCTCTATGTCTTATTGAACTTTTGGCAAAATTTTAGGTCATTCTGAGTTGTATAGATCAAGATATGGTCAATTTACTAAAGCTAGACAGATTGCACCTTTAGTGCAAAATTTGATCAATTTTAGGTCACTTTTAGTTCTGGCAGTTTTGGTACCCAAACTTGTGCAAGCTATTTGACTTGGTTCTGGCCATTTCTGGGCTTTGGTATCTTCATAAGAATTGTAGCTCTATGTCTAAGCTATCCATGGTAAAAATTTCAGGTCAATTAGACCTATTTTGAGTGAGTTATGGTCATCATAATGACTACTGTTCATATGGTCAAAAATCTGAGTTGCAGGGTTACCATTCCGGATTTGGTCATTTTTAAGGTCAGTTTCTAGGCAAAATTTTGGTAATATTTCTACATGAAAGTTGGCCTATTTGGTGTCTAGTTTCACCCCCCATTGGCCTCATACCAATTAGGTTCACTGTTTTACACTTATGACTTAATTTAGGTGCTGCCAACATACACAACCTGCATTTGAATATTACACTTCCAATTTTGATAATCCTCCTCCTCCCAATACTTCAACATTTAATCATGGCACTTCTATATATATTGTACAAAATTCCAGCAAGCATTTTGGGCAGAACACTCAAGTGCTCAATGCACACAATACACCATTCAAGTTCAACATTCACTTCCACCAAAATTTAACATACCTCAATATCAATATTACACATACACTTCCTTACACTCATACCTTAATATCAACTACACATGTTGTAACACCCTTCCTGTAGCAACTCTATACATTCTACTGTTTCGGTGACCAGTGTCGGTCCGGACAACTAGAACGTCCGGAAAAATATTTAAACTAAAGTGAGGAACCATAATTAACTCAAATATTAATAAGAAAAATTTAGAAAAAATTTTAGAAATAAAATACAACCAAGTTAAATGAGCCAATGCCCTAGCGATGGGTAACCCAGTGGGAAGTTGCGGTTCTCGCAACTAGGAGCCCTAGACCTAGGGGAAAATTCATAAAATAATTTTTGGGACTCCAGAGAAGGGTCATTGAGGTTCCTATGGAATTAAAATGCCAAGAAAATGCTTATAAAAATTTTTCAATCTGTACAGACAATTTTAGTCTGTTAAGCCAAACGGAGGGCATTTTGGTCATTTCGCCTTCAGAGGTGATTTTTGGCCGACTTGTCCAGCTAAGTAAATAATTATCATGATACAAAATGTGAATAAATATTATTAAAAATTGAATTGACAATGGGTAGAAAAGAAAAGAAATGAAAATAAAATAAAACTCACATTTATGACATTACATTATGTCATAAATGAATGAAATTAAACCCTAACCAATGGGAATTAACCAAGCCAATTAAAAGGGATAAATATCACAAAATTAGACAAAAAAAATGAAAGAACATTCTGCTCATTTCCTTCAATTTCTGGCAGCCTCTCTTTCCCTCACTATCTCCTTTAAAGCTTTCTCTTTTTCTTGCTAAAACCTCACTCTTTACACCGTAAAACCTCATCCTCACTTCACTAAAATTTATCGTCACACCCTAAATCACATTTAGACAGCCATTAGAGGGAGAAATCTTGAAGATTAACAAGCTCAAGTGGGAGCTTTAATAAGGTTAGTGTCCAATATCTTTCTCTCTCTTTAAATTCATGACTAGAAAGTTGATTTAATTTGAAATTTATAAGAAATTCAAATGAAAACTTTTGATGTACTCACTTTATATTTTTGGCAGCCATGGATTTATTATATTTTTTATGATTTCTTTGGATTAAATGAGTATATAAGCTGCCCTTGATATGAACTTAACATTTAGCACATTGAATTGTAAATTAATGGAAGAGTTGAGAAATTGAGAATTTAGGGTTTTGAGCAAATTGGAGTTTTGCTCCTATAATGGTGTAGGAACATTTTAATGGTCAATTAGTAACCATTTGGTAAGTTTTAAACTTAATATGAAGTGAATTGACTCATTGAATGTTGGAAACGATAGGCTGCCTTGAGTGCCCTACAGGTCTGGATGTGAGTCCAGCCTGTTTGGGTAGCTATAACTTGGGTTGTGTAGGTTCAATTGGTGCAAGGCCAATTGGACATGAAATTAGACACATAATGGCACAACTTTGGTATAGAAACCTTTCCCAGAAAACCAAACCAATTTGGCCTAAAAATTGCCCTAATCCGGGTGACCTGCATTCTGCCTGGGCAAAATGACCAAATAAACAGTGTTTATTCATTTGGTCATAACTTAGTGTAGAAAGGTCAAATTGATTTGAAATTTTACCAGTAGAAAGCTAAGACGTAGACCTACAACTTTCATGAGAACACAAATCCAAATTCTAATCATAACCTAGTCAAATTGCCAACCAAACTTAGGTTATCAAATTTGGCAGAACCAGTTTTGCCCAGAATTTTGGATTCTGTCCAATCCTGCCAGTTATGGTGTTTAAGCCATAACTTGAGCTACAAAACTCTAAATGGAGTACTTCAAAAAAGAAAATTCAACTAGACAAAATAAGGAACAACTTTCATGTTGATCATTTTGCCAAATTCCCACTATAAAAATGGCCAATGGAATAGTAAAAACAAAGCATGAAAAATAAAATTCTGCCCAATTAACATTAAGCTTAGAAATGGTATTGGCAACCAATACCAATAAATTTTGAATGCAAAATGTGGTATGTTGGGAGTATTAAAACCAATGTACCTATTGTCTATGCAAAAGTCAACATTTTAGTTGACTAATGAAATAAATAGTAACATTCAAACTTGAAATTCAAAAATTGTAAAATTTAAAAGTGTAATATGCCCTAGTATACCTAACAAGATTGGTTTAGATAGCTTGGCATGCCAATTGGGTTCAGTTAGCAGTACTGCACATGGCATTATGCCATTCTGTGATTTCATGGCTTTTAGCCATTCTGACATTGTGTTAATACTTGGCCTCGTGCCTAATGTTATTACAGCTTATTAGATTTGTTGCACACCGGAGATACATATGTGACCGATGGTGTGACGGCGAGGTACTTGATACCCAGTGCGGTTACACTGTTTATCGATCGATCGTCAAAGATAGGTTACTTGGGCAACCAAAAATGAAAGTGGATAAATTTAATGAAATTATGAATATAACAAGTACATAATAAATAAGATTACCAATAATGATCGAAAAATTGTTTGCATAAGACATCAAAACATGCACTGCATATTTATTTTCTATTATTTCTTTTTATTCTATTATTGGCACCACTAAGTATTATTGCTTAGCGCGTTGCTTTTGCCACGCGTAGGTTCTGGAGAGACCGATAGAGAGCCCAGTAGACCACAGACTGGGTGAGATCATCTGTAGCTCTGCATAGTGTCCGTGTCATCTCACCGTCTTCAGTGCATTGGTAGGACACTAGGTTTCATTTTGGTATTATGTAATCAAACTTTTATTTTCTCATGTATAATTAAGACTTATGTAATGTATTTTGATATTAATGTAAATAGTGAAAATTGTGTTTATGAATGGAACATTGAATATTTATTTATGACTTGTATATGAATATTATGTGAAATAAATGAATGAGAAATGGAAATATTGTTGAAAAATATTGAGACATTGTTGATGAAATGAAGTTGGGGAATGACTGAAAACATATTGGAAGTATTTTTCTCAGGTTCTGAAGAACTGTTTTCTCCATTTTTAGCCGATACTCTGTCGGATTTTCTATAAAATTTGCAGAACCTCAAATAAATTTATTATTTTAATAAATGACTAAAATAAATTACATTTCAAAAATTGTACTTCATAAAATAATAATAATAATAATAATAATAATAATAATAATAATAATAATAATAAATTAGGAAGAATAAAAATGATTGAATTAAAATAGGGTGTTTCGATACACTGTGTGGCATATCTTGCTCGGCTACACTGTAAACGGGTAAGGGGTGTCACATTTAGTGGTATCAGAGCACGATTTAGGCGTTTCTGAGCCTAGATTGAGTCCACACCATGCATTGCATTTGTAAGAGTTGAGGTGACACTAATGCAAATCTGTTTGTCTTTGTTATTTTGAATAGGATATGGACCCTACATCACAAAGGGCAGTTGAGGAGGAAGTGGAGAGTCATGCTCCACCTGCAGTAGCTGAGACTGGGGGTAGGGGAGAACCTACACTGCCAGCTAAAGCAAAGCTTGCTCAGCCTCCACAGGCCATGTTCCATCAAATGGCATAATTCTTTAGACAAATGGCTATGGTAATGCCACCACCACCACCACCTCCACAGTAGAAATCACACCTGGAAAGACTGAGAAAATTTAGAGTAGTGGATTTCTTTGGCAAGAGAGAAGATGATTCTGTTGTAGCCGAAAACTGGTTGAACAGAACAGGAAGGGTTTTAAAGCAACTCCACTAAACTCCAGAGCAAAACCTAGAAGCTGCTGTATCTCTGTTGCAAGATGATGCCTACCAATGGTGGGATACAGTGTCTAGTGAAGTGTAGCCAGAAGTAATAACTTGGGACTTCTTTCTCTCAGAATTCAAAAAGAAATATGTGGGTAGTGTATACCTGGAAGAGAGAAGAAGAGAGTTCATTAACCTGAGGCAGAGACAGCTGACAGTGGTCGAGTATTAAAAAGAATTTGTCAGACTAAGCCGCTATGGAAGGGAGATAGTCCCTAATGAAGCTGAAAGGTGTAAAAGATTAGAAGAGGGATTAAATGACAACATAAAGATCATGATTACTGCCTTGGGAATCACAGACTTCACCAAGTTAGTGGAAGCTATTATAAAAGTTGAAAAGGTTAGAATAAGTGAGCAGACGAGAAGAGAGAGACAGCAGAAGAGGGGCCCGGGTCAGTCTAGCTCATCTCCTGCACTAGGAAAAAGGTTCAAAAGTCCACCTGTACAGAGTTCAGGTCAACCACAAGGTCAGGGTCAGTCTCAGGGGTCCAGGCCACATTTCACCCCTAGGAGAGGTCAATCCACACCATCTGTGGGCAGCTCTCCAGGGACGGGGTTCAGGGGACCAGCCCCAACATCTTCTGCATGTCCACATTGCCTGAAGTGTCATAAGGGGGAGTGTTGGAGAGTGACTAGTGCTTGCTTAAGGTGTGGGTCGACAGAGCATCAGCTAAGGAACTGTCCACGCAGAACTACTACAGCTGCTCCAACACAAGTAGACAGACCTGCTCCTACACCACAAAAGGGTAGGAAATCTAGCAAATCTGAGGTAGTGGGACCATCACAGAGGCCTGCATCTGAGCCAGCAGAAAGGCCTGAGGGCAAACCACCTGCCAGAGCCTATGCCATGAGAGCTCAGGAGGAGCAAGATGCCCCGGACATCATCAGGTGTGACACCCCTTACCCGTGTACAGTATACCCGAATAAGTAATGCCACACGGTGTACCGGCACACTCTAATGTTCCTCAATTAATTTTATATCATGCTTTTGCATATAATTTATGAAATACAATTTATTTAAACCATTTATCAAAAGTATCATTCATTTAAGGTTCCGAAAATTTTAAAGAAAATCCGGCGGAGTACCGGCTAAAAATGGAGAAAACCGTTCTTCGGAACCTGTTAAAAACACTTCCAATATTTTTATTCCATCATCTCAAACTCCAATATCCAAAATCTCAACAATATTTCTCAATAGCAAATTCTCAATAATCTTTTCATTTCACAACATCCATTTCTCATATACAAGCGATAAATACATGCTCAAATTTTTGCATTCATAGTCATAACTTTCATTATTTACATGGACATCAAAATATATTACATGAGTTCAAATACATATGAAAAAAAAAGGTAAAAATCTGCTACAAAATATCAAAATGACAAAATGACACCTAGTGCCCTACCAATGCACTACAGGTAGTGAGGTGACACGGACACTGCGCAGAACTGCAGGATGGACTCACCCAGTCTGTGGTCTACTGGGCTCACGATCAGGATCTCTAGTACCTACGCGTGGCAAAAGCAACGCGCTAAGCAATAATGCTTAGTGGTGCAATAATAAAATAACAAGAAATAACAGATATAAATATGTATTGCATGTACATGTTTTGTTTGTCATGTATTTGTATATCCATTCATTTATTTATTCTACATTGCTCATTTTCATTCATTTGGTTGCCCAAGTAACCTACACTAGGCATTTGGATGGATAACGTAAATGGCCTTTGGGTATCTAGTACCTTGGGCCGTCACACCATCGGTCGCATATGCGTCACCCGGTGTGCAACAGAACAGCTACCAAGCTGTAAATAATCTCAGGCACAAGGCCAAGTCTCAATGCAAAGTCAGAATGGCTAAAAGCCATGAAATCATAGAATGGAATTTTTGCCATGTGCAGTACTACTAACTGAACCCTATTGGCATGCCAAACTATCCAAACCAATCTTGTTAGGTATACTAGGGCATTTGAAACTTTTAAATTCTTCAATCTTTGAATTTCAAGTTTTAGTGTTACTATTCACCTCTATAGTCAACTAAAATATTGACTTTTTGATAGAAAATATGTACATTGACTTTGGCACTCCCAATATACCACATTTAGTGTTTAAAACTTGTTGGCATTAAGTGTTAATACCATTTCAAAGTGTAACTCAACACAAGCAAAATTTTCAGTTTTGATGAGTCAACTTCACTGTTCCATTGGACACTGTTACTGTGGGAATTTGAAGAAATGTAAAACATGAAAGTTGTTCCTTATTTTGTCTAGTTCAATTTCCTTTTTTGAATCACTCTATTTGGAGTTTTGTAGCTCTAGATATGGTCCAAAGACCCAAGCTGGCCGAATGTGCATTCTGCAGAAAATTACCATATCTATAGTGCATGAACAGTAACTAGAGTCACTTGGTTGGATGGGTTCTGGCCATAATTTGGGGTAGGTTCCTTCATGAAAGTTGTTTGTGTATGTCTTAACTTGTTGCTGTAAAAATTTCAAGTCAATTGACCAAATCTACAGTGAGTTATGGCCAAATGAACAGTTACTGTTCATTTGGCCAATTCTGCAGAATCAGTTTCAGGGTTCCGGATTGGGGCCAAGTTTTGGTCCTCTTGCTTTGGTCTTTTGGGCATGGTTTCTTCAGCAAAAATGTGTCATTATAAGCCTAGTTTCATGTCCAATTGGCCAAACTTCAATTGGACTAACACAGCCCAAGTTATGACAGTTCAAAGGGACTGAATTTTCAGTCCCTATCTTTCTTGTCTAGGGCGATTATACCTTGACTTTGCCATACCATTTTTCAGTTCTAATTATGGTCAACATACCTAAAATGGTCACTAATTGACCATTAAAATGTGCTCTAACAATTTCCTAAGCCAAATCAATTTTTCACTCCCCAAAACCCTAATTCAAATTCATAATTTATGCCATTTACCTTAGCTAGCTACTAAGGCATTACTCATATGTTTATAACTTCAAATATGGTTTCTAATTCACTTCAAGCTCATCAAAAACATTCCTACATATTCTTTTACTAGGGCAGCCGAAATTCAAGTGTTCATACTCATAGGTTTTTGTTCATTTAAACTACAAATCTTACTAAGTTCAAGTCCAAAATCATGGAAATAAAGAGTTTAATGGGTATAAGTGCACTAACCTTGAATGGGCAGAATTTTCCAAGCCCCTAAACCTCACTTTACTTCTTCTTCTTGGCTGCCAAGAGCTTCTCCAAGTGATATGGTCAAGGTTTAATGAAAGGGGTTAGGGTTTAGTGGTGTAAGAAAGGGAGAGATTGAGCTTGATTGAAGAAAAATCCATGGAGGTGTCTAGGCAGTTCGGCTGGCCTTTGGGGAGGAGGTAGCTGCTGCAATTTGTGTTATTTTGGTCTTCTTTAATCTCTTTTAATAGTTAGTCAAACAATGGCTTAAGTGTGATTGGTCAAAATTTTCTTAATGACATCACCATGATGTCATAAATGCCCCTTTTCCTCATTTTCTTTTCTTTCCTCCACTACTCAAGTTCAATTTAATTTCTAGTAATGTTTCTTCATATTTTATGTCATATTAATTATTTACTCAACTGCACAAGTCGGCCAAAAATCACCTCGGAAGGCGAAATGACCAAAATGTCCTCCGTTTGGCTTAACGGGTCAAAATCGTCTGTACCGATTGAAAAATTTTTCTAGGTATTTTCTTGGCATTCTAATGCCATGGGAACCTCAATTACCCTTCTCTGGAGTTCCAAAAATTATTTTATAATTTTACCCCCGGGTCTAGGGCTCCTCGTTGCGAGAACCGCAACTTCCCTCCGGTTACCCATCGCTTGGGCACCGGCTCGTTTTGCTTGGTTGTATTTTATTTCTAAAATTTTTACTAAGTGTTTCTTATTAATATTTGAGCTAATTATGGTTCCTGACTTTAGTTTAAATATTTTTCCGGACGTTCTAGATGTCCGGACCGACCTGATCACGGAGCAGTAGGATGTGCGAGTGGTTACCGGAGGGTGTTACAACTCTTCCTCTAATTTAAATTTCGTCCTCGAAATTTACTGTCTAAACAGTTGAGGAACTGTTGCCTCATCATCTCTTCACTTTCCCAAGTTGCCTCCTCGGTGTTGTGGTGCCTCCATAGCACTTTCACCAATGGAATTTGCTTGTTTCTCAACTCTTTCACTTCCCGAGCCAAGATCCGTAGAGGTTCTTCTTCGTATGTCAAATCCGACTGTATTTCAATTTCTTCTCTGGAGATGACATGCGAAGGATCTGAGCGGTATCTTATGAGCATGGACACGTGGAACACATAATGGATCTTGTCCACTCGGTGGTAAAGCTAGCCTATAGGCCACTGGACCCACACGTTTAATGACTTCATATGGGCCAATGAACCTAGGGCTTAACTTACCTTTCCTTCCAAACCTCAATACTTTCCTCCATGGTGACACCTTGAGGAACACTTTATCGCCAACCACATATTCTATTTCTTTTCTCTTGGTCGGCATAAGATTTACATGCATGCGAGGCAACCTTTAAGTTGGCTTTGATTGATTTCACCTTCTCCTCGGCTGTTTCACAGTGCAGCCCTACCGATTTGTCTTCGCCCAATTCAGTCCGGCCTGCTGAGTTCTACATTTTCTCCCATACGATGCTTCATACGGGGCCATTTGGATACTAGCTTGGTAGCTATTGTTGTATGCAAATTACGCGATGGGAGGTATCTATCGACTTCCCTCAAACTTAATGACACAACTCCTCAGCATATCCTCAAGGACCTGAAAAGTATTTCACGTTATTGTTATCATTTCAATTCAATATTTGTATCAATTTCATTTGTTTCAATTATTTACCTGGATTACTCTTTCAGATTGCCCATCCGTGCGAGGATGGAAAGGCATCTTTGAAATGGAGTTGTGTACCCAAGGATTCATGCAACTTCTTCCAAAATCTCGATGTAAACCTTGGGTCTCGATCAGATATGATGGAAAGTGGGATTCCATGCAGTCTAACTATCTCAGCGATATACAATTCGATAACCTCTCTAGTGAGTAGTCGGTCCTAAGCGGCGAGAAAGTGTCTTGACCGTCAATCTATCAACTATCACCCATGCTGCATCATGTTTCTTACGTGTGAGAGGTAGACCACTTACAAAATCCATGGTGACCCGATACCATTTCCATTCAGGAATGCGTATATGCTGAAGCAAACCTGATCGAACTAGATGTTCTGCTTTGACTTTCTGACATGTAAAGCATTTAGTCACGTGTCGGCTATGTCCTTCTTCATACCGAGCCACCAATATTGGAGCTTGGATCATGATACATCTTTGTACTTCACAGGTGCATAGCATATACACTAGTGTCCGCCTCTTTTAGAATCACGGCATTCAATTCCTCGTTATCCGGTACACAGTCTTCCTTTATAGTCTGAGACACGATGCTTTCACCTCATAGTCATTGCTTTTCCCTCGGGATTTTGCTCATAATAGCCATTAGCTTCTCATCTACCTTACGCCCATCTAGTATCTGTATGCGAGTTTGGCCTCACTTGCCTTTCGGCCAAAATAGCTCCATCTCGAATCAAGGTTAGCGGGCATTCAATGATCTCAAAGGCGTGATGGACTTTCGCTCAAAGCATCGGCAACTACATTTGCCTTCCCGGGATGGTAGTCAATTACAGTCATAATCCTTCAGAACTCAATCCATCGCCTCTGTCTAAGGTTGAGCTCCTTAGGTTGGCAAATATTTCGTGCTTTTATGGTCGGTGTAAATATAGCACTTTTCACCATACAAGTAGTGCCTCCATATCTTGATCTGAAGATAATTGCTGCAAGCTCTAGATCATGGGTAGGGTAATTCTGCTCATGTGGCCTTAGCTGCCTGGAAGCATAGGCGATCACTTTCCCTTCTTGCATCAATACACACCCTAGCCCATTATGTGAAGCATCACTGTAGACCACAAAGTCCTTTCCAGACACTGGCTGTGTTAACACTGGTGCCTCTGTTAACATAGCCTTCAACTTCTCAAAACTGGTCTGACACTTGTCATTCCAGTCAAATTTGACATTCTTGTGTAACAACTTGGTCATTGGAGCAGCTATTAGGGAAAATCCCTTCACAAATCTCCTGTAATACCCAGCTAGCCCCAAGAAGCTTCTGACCTCAGTTGTGTTTCTGGGAGGCTTCCATTCCATCACTACTTCTATTTTCTTGGGATCCACCCTAATCCCATCAGCTGACACTATGTGTCCAAGGAATGCAATTTCATTCAGCCAAAAGTCACACTTGGACAACTTAGCATACTGACTCCTTTTCTCTCGTGGTTTGCAGAACAACCTCAAATGCTCATCATGTTCTTCCCCGGTCTTGGAGTACACGAATATCATCAATAAAAACCACTACGAACCGATCCGTATGGATGGAAGATACGGTTCATAAGGTCCATGAATCTTCTTTGGTGCATTTGTTAGGCCAAAGGGCATCACGAAACTCATAATGCCGTGCAGGGTCTGAATGCAGTCTTGGGCACATCTACATCCTTCACCCTCAGCTGATGATACCCTGATCTGAGATCAATCTTAGAAAATACTCCTGCTCCCTTCAACTGATCAAACAGATCATCAATTCTAGGCAACGGATACTTGTTCTTCACAGTCACTTTATTCAACTGCCGGTAATCAATACAAAGTCTCAAAGTCCCATCCTTCTTTTTCACGAACAGCACTGGAGCTCCCCATGGTGACACACTGGGGCGTATGAACCCCTTATCTAGCAACTCTTGCAACTAAGTTTTCAACTCCCTCAATTCAGTAGGTGCCATCCTATAAGGAGTAATGGAAATAGGTGTTGTACCCGGCAGTGTCTCAATAGCAAATTCAACTTCCCTTTCTGGTGGCAAACCAAGCAATTCTTCAGGAAATACCTCTGGGAAGTCTCTCACTGTGGGTATGTCACTCAGGTTTGGCTTAGCCTGCCTAGTATCCACCACATGTGCTGGGTAGGCTTCACAGCCTTTTCTCATCATTCTTCTTGCAATTGTGGCTGAGATGACATTGGACAAGAAATCTGTCCTTTCCCCCACAACTGTGATCTCATTACCCTCTGAAGTTTTTAGAGAAATTCTCTTCAATTTGCAATCAACTATTGCCTGATGACGTGACAACCAGTCCATTCCCAATATCACGTCAAACTCATGGAAGGGCAACTCAATTAGGTCTGCCAAGAATTCATACCCCTGAATCCTTAACGGGCAACCCTTGTATACCTTGTTCACCACTACACTGTGGCCTAATGGATTAGTGACCAGAATGTCTTGGTCACTCTCCCCTACTAGTATCCCCCTTTCTACGGGTAGGTTGATGCAAATGTAGGAATGAGTGGATCCTGGATCCACCAATGCATGCACAGGAGTATTGTAGAGGGAGAACGTACCCCTGATGACGTCCGGGGCATCTTACTCCTCCTGAGCTCTCAAGGCATAATTTCTGGCAGGTGGTCTGTTATCTGGCCTCTCTGCTGGCTCAGATGCGGGCCTCTAAGATGGTCCCATAGCTTCGGATTTACCAGACCTTCTACCTCTACGTAGTGCGGGGCGGTGCATCTGCTTGTGTCAGAGCAGCTGTAGTAGTTCTGCGTGGGCAGTTCCTCAGTTGATGTTCTGTCGACCCACATCTCAAGCAAGCACTAGTCACTCTCCAACACTCCCCCTTATGCCATTTTTGACAGTGTGGACATGCAGAAGATGCCGGGGCTGGTCCCCTGAACCCCATCCCTGGAGAGCTGCCCAGTGATGGTGTGGACTGACCTCTCCTAGGAGTGAACTGTGGCCTGGGCCCCTGAGACTGACCCTGGCCCTGTGGCTGACCCGAACTCTGTGCAGGAGGACCCTTAAACTTCTTCCCAAATCCAGGAGTGGAACTAGACTGACCTGGTCCCCTCTTCTGCTGTCTATCCCTTCTGGTCTGCTCACTGATTCTTACTTTTTCCACCTTTATTGCAGCTTCCACTAACTTGGTAAATTCTGTGATTCCCAAGGCAGTGAGCTGGATCTTGATGTTATCATTTAGTCCCTCTTCAAATCTCTTGCATCTTTCAGCTTCATTAGGGACTATCTCCCTTCCATAACGGCTCAATCGGACAAATTCCTTCTCATATTGATCCTTGACAATTGTCTCGCCTCAAGTTAATAAATTCTCTTCTTCTCTCTTCCGTATACAAGACCCACATATTTCTTCTTGAACTCGAGAGAAAGAAGTCCCAAGTTCTGTTACGGCTGCACTTCATGGACACGGTGTCCCACCACTCATATGCATCATCTTGCAAGAAAGAGATGGCGACTTCGAGGTTTTGCTCGGAGTGCAGTGAAGTTGTTTTAGTACTCTGCCTGTTTTGTTCAACCAATTCTCGGCTGCAATAGAGTCATCTTCTCTCTTGCGATGGAAGTCCACAGCTCCAAACTTCCTTAGCCTTTCCAGGTGTGATTTCTGCTGTGGAGCTGGTGGTGGTGGTGGTGGTGCTGGCATTACCCCAGCCATTTGTCTAAAGAAGTCGGCCATTTGCTGAAACATGGCCTGTGGAGGCTGAGCAGGCTCTGCTTGAGCTGGCGGAGCAGATTCTCTCATGCCCCCAGTCTCAGCTGCTGCAGGTGGAGCATGACTCTCCACTTCCTTCTCAACGGCTCTCTGAGATGAAGGGTCCATATCCTATTCAAAATAAGAAGGATAAACAGATCTGCGTTAGTGTCACCTCGACTCTTACAAATGCAATGCATGGTATGGACTCAATCTAGGCCTAAAAACGCCTAAACCGTGCTCTGATACCATTAAATGTGACACCCCTTACCCGTGTACAGTATACCCGAGTAAGTAATGCCACACGGTGTACCGGCACACTCTAATGTTCCTCAATTAATTTTATATCATGCTTTTGCATATAATTTATGAAATACAATTTATTTAAACCATTTATCAAAAGTATCATTCATTTAAGGTTCCGAAAATTTTAAAGAAAATCCATGAGTCTAGGCTAAAAATGGAGAAAACCGTTCTTCGGAACCTGTTAAAAACACTTCCAATATTTTTATTCCATCATCTCAAACTCCAATATCCAAAATCTCAACAATATTTCTCAATAGCAAATTCTCAATAATCTTTTCATTTCACAACATCCATTTCTCATATACAAGCGATAAATACATGCTCAAATTTTTGCATTCATAGTCATAACTTTCATTATTTACATGGACATCAAAATATATTACATGAGTTCAAATACATATGAAAAAAAAAGGTAAAAATCTGCTACAAAATATCAAAATGACAAAATGACACCTAGTGCCCTACCAATGCACTGCAGGTAGTGAGGTGACACGGACACTGCGCAGAACTGCAGGATGGACTCACCCAGTCTGTGGTCTACTGGGCTCACGATCAGGATCTCCAGTACCTACGCGTGGCAAAAGCAATGCGCTAAGCAATAATGCTTAGTGGTACAATAATAAAATAACAAGAAATAATAGATATAAATATGTATTGCATGTACATGTTTTGTTTGTCATGTATTTGTATATCCATTCATTTATTTATTCTACATTGCTCATTTTCATTCATTTGGTTGCCCAAGTAACCTACACTAGACGCATCGATGGATAACGGGTGGCGCCTTTGGGTATCTAGTACCTCGGGCCGTCACACCATCGGTCGCATATGCATCACCCGGTGTGCAACAGAACAGCTACCAAGCTGTAAATAATCTCAGGCACAAGGCCAAGTCTCAATGCAAAGTCATAATGGCTAAAAGCCATGAAATCACAGAATGGCATTTTTGCCATGTGCAGTACTGCTAACTGAACCCTATTGGCATGCTAAACTATCCAAACCAATCTTGTTAGGTATACTAGGGCATTTGAAACTTTTAAATTCTTCAATCTTTGAATTTCAAGTTTTAGTGTTACTATTCACCTCTATAGTCAACTAAAATGTTGACTTTTTGATAGCAAATATGTACATTGACTTTGGCACTCCCAATATACCACATTTAGTGTTTAAAACTTGTTGGCATTAAGTGTTAATACCATTTCAAAGTGTAACTCAACACAAGCAGAATTTTCAGTTTTGATGAGTCAACTTCACTGTTCCATTGGACATTGTTACTGTGGGAATTTGAAGAAATGTAAAACATGAAAGTTGTTCATTATTTTGTCTAGTTGAATTTCCTTTTTTGAATCACTCCATTTGGAGTTTTGTAGCTCTAGATATGGTCCAAAGACCCAAGCTGGCCGAATGTGCATTCTGTAGAAAATTACCATATCTACAGTGCATGAACAGTAACTAGAGTCACTTGGTTGGATGGGTTCTGGCCATAATTTGGGGTAGGCTCCTTCATGAAAGTTGTTTGTGTATGTCTTAACTTGTTGCTGTAAAAATTTCAAGTTAATTGACCAAATCTACAGTGAGTTATGGCCAAATGAACAGTTACTGTTCATTTGGCCAATTCTGCAGAATCAGTTTCAGGGTTCCGGATTGGGGCCAAGTTTTGGTCCTCTTGCTTTGGTCTTTTGGGCATGGTTTCTTCAGCAAAAATGTGTCATTATAAGCCTAGTTTCATGTCCAATTGGCCAAACTTCAATTGGACTAACACAGCCCAAGTTATAACAGTGCAAAGGGACTGAATTTTCAGTCCCTATCTTTCTTGTCTAGGGCAGTTTATACCTTGACTTTGCCATACCATTTTTCAGTTCTAATTATGGTCAACATACCTAAAATGGTCACTAATTGACCATTAAAATGTGCTCTAACAATTTCCTAAGCCAAATCAATTTTTCACTCCCCAAAACCCTAATTCAAATTCATAATTTATGCCATTTACCTTAGCTAGCTACTAAGGCATTACTCATATGTTTATAACTTCAAATATGGTTTCTAATTCACTTCAAGCTCATCAAAAACATTCCTACATATTCTTTTACTAGGGCGGCCGAAATTCAAGTGTTCATACTCATAGGTTTTTTGTTCATTTAAACTACAAATCTTACTAAGTTCAAGTCCAAAATCATGGAAATAAAGAGTTTAATGGGTATAAGTGCACTAACCTTGAATGGGCAGAATTTTCCAAGCCCCTAAACCTCACTTTACTTCTTCTTCTTGGCTGCCAAGAGCTTCTCCAAGTGATATGGTCAAGGTTTAATGAAAGGGGTTAGGGTTTAGTGGTGTAAGAAAGGGAGAGATTGAGCTTGATTGAAGAAAAAATCCATGGAGGTGTCTAGGGCAGTTTCGGCTGGCCTTTGGGGAGGGAGGTAGCTGCTGCAATTTGTGTTATTTTGGTCTTCTTTAATCTCTTTTAATAGTTAGTCAAACAATGGCTTAAGTGTGATTGGTCAAAATTTTCTTAATGACATCACCATGATGTCATAAATGCCCCTTTTCCTCATTTTCTTTTCTTTCCTCCACTACTCAAGTTCAATTTAATTTTTAGTAATGTTTCTTCATATTTTATGTCATATTAATTATTTACTCAACTGGAGAAGTCGGCCAAAAATCACCTCGGAAGGCGAAATGACCAAAATGCCCTCCGTTTGGCTTAACGGGTCAAAATCGTCTGTACCGATTGAAAAATTTTTCTAGGTATTTTCTTGGCATTCTAATGCCATGGGAACCTCAATTACCCTTCTCTGGAGTTCCAAAAATTATTTTATAATTTTTCCCCCGGGTCTAGGGCTCCTCGTTGCGAGAACCGCAACTTCCCTCCGGTTACCCATCGCTTGGGCACCGGCTCGTTTTGCTTGGTTGTATTTTATTTCTAAAATTTTTACTAAGTGTTTCTTATTAATATTTGAGTTAATTATGGTTCCTAACTTTAGTTTAAATATTTTTCCAGACGTTCTAGCTGTCCGGACCTACACCGGTCACCGGAACAGTAGGATGTACGGAGTGGTTACCGGGAGGGTGTTACATCAGGGGTACGTTCTCCCTCTACAATACATCTGTGCATGCTTTGGTGGATCCAGGATCCACTCATTCATACATCTGCATCAACCTACTTGTAGAAAGGGGGATATTAGTAGGGGAGAGTGACTAAGACATTCTGGTCACTAATCTATTAGGCCACAGTGTAGTGGTGAACAAAGTATACAAGGGTTGCCCGTTAAGGATTCAGGGGTATGAATTCCTGGCAGACCTAATTGAGTTGCCTTTTCATGAGTTTAACGTGATTTTGGGAATGGACTGGTTGTCACGTTATTAGGCAATGGTTGATTGTAAATTGAAAAGAATTTCTTTGAAAACTCTTGAGGGTAATGAGATCACAGTTGTGGGGGAAAGGACAGATTTCTTGTCCAATGTCATCTCAGCCACAATTGCAAGAAAACTGATGAGAAAAAGCTGTGAAGCCTACCTAGCACATGTGGTGGATACTAGGTAGGCTAAGTTAGATCTGTGTGACATACCCATAGTAAGAGACTTCCCAGATGTGTTCCCTGAAGAATTGCCTGGCTTGCCACCAGAAAGGGAAGTTGAATTTGTTATTGAGATACTGCTGGGTACAGCACCAATCTCTATTGCTCCTTATAGGATGGCACCCATAGAATTGAAGGAACTGAAAATTTAGTTACAGGAGTTGCTGGATAAGGGGTTTATATGCCCCAGTGTGTCACCATGGGGAGCTCCAATGTTGTTTCTAAAGAAGAAGGATGGGACTTTAAGATTGTGCATCGATTACTGGCAATTGAATAAAGTGACTGTGAAGAACAAATATCCATTGCCTAGAATTGATGATTTGTTTGATCAGTTGAAGGGAGCAGGAGTATTTTCAAAAATTGATCTCAGATTAGGGTATCATCAGTTGAGGATGAAGGATGCAGATGTGCCAAAGATTGCATTCAAGACCCGGTATGGGCATTATGAGTTCCTGGTAATGCCCTTTGGCCTAACAAATGCACCAGCGGCATTCATGGACCTTATGAACCGTATTTTCCATCAATACCTAGATCGGTTTATAGTGGTCTTTATTGATGATATTTTGGTGTATACCAAGACCAGGGAAGAACATGATGAGCATTTGAGGATTGTTTTGCAAACCTTGAGAGAAAAGAAGCTGTATGCTAAGTTGTCCAAGTGTGACTTTTGGTTGAATGAGATTGCATTCCTTGGACACATAGTGTCAGCTGATGGGATTAGGGTGGATCCTAAGAAAATAGAAGGAGTGATGGAATGGAAGCCTCTCAGAATACAACTGAGGTCAGAAGTTTCTTGGGGCTAGCTGGGTATTACAGAAGATTTGTGAAGGGATTTTCGTTAATAACTGCTCTAATGACCAAGTTATTACACAAGAATGTTAGATTTGACTGGAATGACAAGTGTCAGGCTAGTTTTGAGAAGTTGAAGGCTATGTTGACAGAGGCACCAGTATTAACACAGCCAGTGTCGTGAAAGGACTTTGTGGTCTACAGTGATGCCTCTCATAATGGGTTAGGGTGTGTATTGATGCAAGAGGGGAAGGTGGTCGCTTATGCTTCCAAGCAGCTAAGGCCACATGAATAGAATTACCCTACCCATGATCTAGAGCTTGCTGCAATTATCTTCGCACTGAAGATATGGAGGCATTACTTGTATGGTGAAAAGTGCTACATTTACACAGACCACAAAAGTCTGAAATTCTTGCCAACCCAGAAGGAGCTCAACCTCAGACAAAGGCGATGGATTGAGTTCCTGAAGGACTATGATTGTGTGATTGACTATCATCCTGGGAAGGCAAATGTAGTTGCTGATGCTTTGAGCAGAAAATCCATCACAGCTTTGAGATCATTGAATGCCCGTCTATCCTTGACTCGAGATGGAGCTATTTTGGCTGAGTTGCAAGTGAGGCCGAACACCTTTCTGATTTTAGATGGGCAGCAGGTAGATGAGAAGCTAAAGGCTATTATGAGCAAAATCCTAGAAGGGAAAGAAACTGACTATGCAGTGAAAACAAATGGGTGTCTATATTACAAAGGAAGATTATGTGTACCAGATGATGGGGAATTGAAAGCCAGTATCCTGAAAGAGGCACACACCAGTGTTTATACTATGCACCCAGGAAGTACAAAAATGTATCATGATCTGAAGCGTCATTATTGGTGGCCTAGTATGAAGAAGGACATAGCTGACTATGTGACTAAATGCTTGACATGTCAGCAAGTTAAGGCAGAACATCAAGTTCCATCGGGTTTGTTATAGCCTATACGCATACCTGAATGGAAATGGGATTGGGTCACCATGGATTTTGTAAGTGGTCTACCTCTCACCCAGAAGAAGCATGATGTAGTATGGGTGATAGTAGATAGATTGACGAAGTCAGCACACTTTCTGCCAGTTAGGATTGACTACTCACTGGAGAAGTTAGCAGAATTGTATATCAGTGAGATAGTTAGACTGCATGGAATTCCACTTTCCATCATATTTGATCGAGACCCAAGGTTTACATCGAGATTCTGGAAGAAGTTGCATGAATCCTTAGGTACACAACTCCACTTCAGCACAGCTTTCCATCCTCAGATGGATGGGCAATCAGAATGAGTAATCCAGTTCCTTGAGGACATGCTGAGGAGTTGTGTTATTGAGTTTGAGGGAAGTTGGGATAGATACCTCCCACTGGCAAAATTTGCATATAACAATAGCTACCAAGCTAGCATCCAAATGGCCCCGTATGAAGCACTGTATGGGAGGAAGTGTAGAACTCCAGTGTGCTGGACTGAATTGGGTGAAGACAAACTAGTAAGGCCAGACCTAGTGAAACAGACTGAGGAGAAAGTAAAACTAATCAAAGCCAATCTGAAAGTTACCTTAGACAGACAAAAATCCTATGCCAACCTGAAGAGAAAAGAAATAGAGTATGTGGTTGGCGATAAAGTGTTCCTCAAGGTGTCACCATAGAAAAAGGTACTAAGGTTTGAAAGAAAAGGTAAGTTAAGCCCTAGGTTCATTGGGCCATATGAAGTTATTGAATGTGTGGGTCCAATTGTCACACCCTACCCCTCTTTAAGGCATAACATGATCCCGTAGTATACCTAATGAATTACCAACTTCGTCTACTGATAACCCATTAAATACACTACAAGGGATTTTAAAACTTTTCTTACTTCTTTTTACAGTGGTGAGCACTATTTACAGGTGTTAAAAAAATTTTTGAAGTTAAGTGAAAGAGCTAACACATTTGAATTATTAATAATTTCTGTAAAAATTTTGGCTGAGTGCCATCTGTATTTTGGACAAAATAATTCTTCAAAAACCTGTAAAAAGCACTTCAATATTTTTCTCAATCTCAAACTCCAACATAATTCAACACAATACGTTTTTCAACTCAAATCCACAATAATTTTTCAAAGACTGAGATTAAAGAAATACAGTACAAATTTTACAAGACAAAATAACTCATCATTTACTTTACAATTTCAATGTACAATTTTAATTTACAACTGCTCAAAACCAAGAACAATATATACATACAGTGAACATACATTACAGTACAAAATGCAAAATGTGGTATACTCAATATACCCGATGATCTCTCAATGTAGTACTAGCAGCCTAGTCTGCTGCCCTGTCAGTCTGTCTACCTGCGACAGCAATGAAAAGCTATCGCTGAGTAAAATTTACTCAGTGGTGCACAATAACAATTTGAAATGCGATATATATAAATCTTTTATTGACAATTCACAAATCAAATAGTTCAAAAAATTTATAAAGTTCATATAATACAAATTTGATCAAATAAATGAGTAACACAGTTTTTCCAATCAATAACACAATTTGATCAAATAACTGAATAATATAGTGTTACCCATCAATAACACAATTTGATCAAATAACTGAATAATACAGTGTTACCGATCAATATCACAATTTAAGCCATGACACAATTTTTCCACACATGCCGTGTTGTACACCACGACAAGACACACTCACCCCAATAATCGAAATCAATGAGGGAGGAAGCTAGCTATATAATGAGTACTCATCCACACTCACCTCAGACTGGTAAGTCAAAGAGGGAGGAACATAATCACACTCACCCCAGACTGATAGGTCAAAGAGGGAGGAATATATCACACTCACCCCATAAATGGAGGAGGAACATAGTAACAGTGTCATGCCAAGTGTGAATCAAAACAATTTTATACAAACCATAAATCACATTTTATCTCAAAATTTCCATTTGCAAAGTTGGCAGCACAATAATTTCCAAATAATATTCCCAAAACCAAAGCAATAAAAAATTATTCATAACTCATTTCTCCAAATAAATTTGCTAGTAAAAGCAGTGAATATAAAAGTATTGTGCACGAACATAATTTAAAACTATAATGTTCAATTAAATTTTTAAGTAGAAAATGAGAAGTCAAAATTATTGTGCATAAACACAATTTAAAACAATAACGTACAAATAATCATAATTTACTTCAATTGAAAATTTCAAAAGAAATAACTATTGTGCACAAACCTCTGATAACTGTCTCCTGGCCTTAACTCAGTGTTTCCTTCCCTTTCCCTGAGTCTTTGCTAACTGAGAAACACAATTTGAAGTGTTTCAGTACTTATTTAAACTGTCTCTAACGATAATGCTTGATAATTAATTCACTGAATTCTATTATTTGCTTAGTCAACCTAATATGTCGACCCTCGATGCATTCTAGGTAAATTAGGTTTTAATGTTACTAATATGTCACTTTCGATAGTCTTTTAGGGTTGGTACATGTTACCAAATTCATTTCCATGTATCTTGCATTTTTTTGCAATTTGCTGGATTCCGGGATACTAGTTTGACCTAGCCAGAACACCTAATTTCCTCGGTTTTCGAGTTTCGGTCAAAACTAAAAACTTGTAGATCTATATCTTATTGCACGCGGGGCAAAATTTCAGGTCATTCTGAGTTATGTAGACCAAGTTATGGTCATTTTACTATTGCTGGTCAAAGTGCATCAAAATTGGTCACTTTAGGTCATTTTAGGTCATTTTTGGTTCGGCCAGTTTTTGGACCCGAATTTGTGCAAGCTGTTTGACTTGCTTATGGTCATTTCTGGGCTTTGGTGTCTTCATAAGACTTGTAGATATAGGTCTTAACTATTCATGGTCAAAATTTCAGGTCAATTGGACATGTTTTGAGTGAGTTATGGCCTAAACACTAACTGCTGCCCAAATGGTCAATTTTCAGGCCTTATTTGCACTTAATCCGGATTTGGTCATTTTTCAAGCTACCTTGCAAGCAAAATTTTGGCAAGCTTCTTTAATGAAAGTTGGCACATTTTGTGCCTAGTTTCACCTCCAATTGGTCTCATACCAATTGGAGCCACAAACTTAAAGTTCTAAGCCAAAACCCAAACTGCCTTATTACATTTCCTTCATACACATCAAGAATCACTCCTAACACTTACCAAACTCAATATTCAAGTCAATTCTGGTTGTATCATGACCTAAACATAATTCACAACACATTATAGGTCATTTTGATAGCTTACAATTACATTCAACATACACCATAAAGTGCAGAATTTTTCAACTCAATTTACAACAATTCAATCACCTAACCATAACACTTTTTTCATGTCCAACTTCACACCATCATATATATACTCAAACTGCCCTAACATCCAACACAATTCAACATTAATATACCATAAACCAAGCATGAATTCCAGCATTCTTCAAGTGTTAACAACCTGCCGCAATGGTACCTTTACATTCCATTAATTTCCAAGCTTCAAATTTCAATTCACATTTACATATACTAAGTATACATCACCCAAACAATTTCCTACACAATATACATTTAATCAATCCTTTAATTCACCATTTACAAGCAAAAATAAACTGTCTTCAAGGTGTTTCCATGGCTGCCAAAAGTACACTTCCCCATTCAATATCAAACCTCAAAAATCTCTCCATAAATCAAACACCCATAACATCCTTACAAACTTTAATTAAACAATAATCAAAAACACAAACTTACCACTTTGGAAATTCTTCAAAACTCCAAAAAAAAACTCTCCTTTCTTGCTGCCTATCTACTGCCCATGGTGTGAGGATCAAAATTAATGAAGACAAGTAAACAAAATCTAGCTTGAAAATGGGTGTAATGAACCATGCATTTGGGCGGCCATGGGAGGACTTTGGGAGCTCTTCATTTCGGCCATGGTGTTTGAATGAATGAGGAAGATGAAGTTTTAGTGGAGTAATCTGCCCACTTAGTGTTTATTAAATTCCCATAGTGCTCCACTCACTTAAGAAAATAATTTAATATGTTTAAGTGCTAATTACTCAAATCACACTCCACTTTTGCTATTTATATTAGGTACCCCTAATTTAATTTTTCATGACATTTTTCAAGTATAATATTATTTATTTTTAATGGACATTTAGGTCAAAAGCCAACTCGAGATGTCAAATGACCACAATGCCCCTGTTCGGGTTACATTCCTGATTTTTCGGTAACACCGGGTTTTATCCGTTTTTCGATTTCTCACTTTTCTTTGTACTAATTATTTAATTTTTCTTTAGTATTTCTAATGTTATTTGCATTTCAATAGGTGTCTCTTTAAGTCCTAAAAATATTTTCCAGGGTTCCCCGCTGTCCAAGGCTAGTCAACGGTCCACGCCGTGACTTCCCGGTGCGGTCACCCATTGCTAGGGTTCTCGGCTCGTTTAACTTGGTTACATTTCTTTGCTATTATTTTTCCTTTTTTTTTCTTGTATTTTCTTTTCTTGTATTTCATTATTTTATGTCTCCTCACTCATATCGAAGTGTAGTTCTAGGCATCCTAGCTGTCCGGACAACACTAGTCATTGGAACAGTAGAACGCACTACCGAACATAGGGGTGTTACACCAGTAGCCTACAGGCTAGCTTTACCACCAAAGCTAGGCAAGATCCACAATGTGTTCCACGTATCTATGCTAAGAAGATACCGCTTAGATCCTTCACATGTCATATCCATAGAAGAAATTGAAGTACAACTGGATTTGACATATGAAGAAGAACCCATATGGATCCTGGCTCGGGAAGTGAAAGAGTTGAGGAATAAGCAGATTCCACTGGTGAAAGTGCTTTGGAGGCACCACAACACCGAGGAGGCAACTGGGGAAAGTGAAGAGACGATGAGGCAACAGTTTTCTCAACTGTTTGCATCAGGTAAATTTTGAGGACGAAATTTAAATTAGAGAGGAAGAGTTGTAACACCCTCCCTGTAGCAACTCCATACATTCTACTGTTCCGGTGGCCAGTGTCGGTCCGGACAGCTAGAACGTCCAGAATAATATTTAAACTAAAGTGAGGAACCATAATTAACTCAAATATTAATAAGAAAAATTTAGGAAAAATTTTAGAAATAAAATACAACCAAGTTAAATGAGCCGGTGCCCTAGCGATGGGTAACCCCGTGGAAAGTTGCGGTTCTCGCAACTAGGAGCCCTACACCCGAGGAAAAATTCATAAAATAATTTTTGGGACTTCAGAGAAGGGTTATTGAGGTTCCTATGGCATTAGAATGCCAAGAAAATGCTTAGAAAAAATTTTCAATCGGTACAGACAATTTCAGTCTGTTAAGCCAAACGGAGGGCATTTTGGTCATTTCACCTTCAGAAATGATTTTTGGCCGACTTGTCCAATTAAGTAAATAATTATCATGATACAAAATGTGAATAAATATTGCTAAAAATTGAATTGAAAATGGGTAGAAAAGAAAAGAAATGAAAATAAAATAAAACTCACATTTATGACATCAACATGATGTCATAAATGAATGAAATTAAACCCTAACCAATGGGAATTAACAAAGCCAATTAAAAGGGATAAATATCACAAAATTAGACAAAAAAAAATGAAAGAACATTTTTCTCATCTCCTTCAATTTCCGGCAGCCTCTCTTTCCCTCACTATCTCCATTAAAGCTTTCTCTTTTTCTTGCTAAAACCTCACCCGTTACACCGTAAAACCTCATCCTCACTTCACTAAAATTTATCCTCAAACCCTAAATCACATTTAGACAGCCATTAGAGGGAGAAATCTTGAAGATTAACAAGCTCAAGTGGGAGCTTTAATAAGGTTAGTGTCCAATATCTTTCTCTCTCTTTAAATTCATGACTAGAAAGTTGATTTAATTTGAAATTTATAAGAAATTCAAATGAAAACCTTTAATGTAATCACTTTACATTTTTGGCAACCATGGATTTATTAGAGTTTTGATGATTTCTTTGGATTAAATGAGTATATAAGCTGCCCTTGATATGAACTTAACATTTAGCACATTGAATTGTAAGTTAATGGAAGAGTTGAGAAATTGAGAATTTAGGGTTTTGAGCAAGTTGGAGTTTTGCTCCTATAATGGTGTAGGAACATTTTAATGGTCAATTAGTAACCATTTGGTAAGTTTTAAACTTAATATGAAGTGAATTGACTCATTGAATGTTGGAAAGGATAGGCTGCCTTGAGTGCCCTACAGGTCTGGATGTGAGTCCAGCCTGTTTGGGTAGCTATAACTTGGATTGTGTAGGTTCAATTGGTGCAAGGCCAATTGAACATGAAACTAGACACATAATGGCACAACTTTGCTGTAGAAACCTTTCACAAAAAACCAAACCAAATTGGCCTAAAAATTGCCCTAATCCGGGTGACCTGCATTCTGCCTGGGCAAAATGACCAAATGAACAGTATTTATTCATTTGGTCATAACTCAGTGTAGAAAGGTCAAATTGACCTGAAATTTTACCAGAAGAAAGTTGAGACATAGACCTAAAACTTTCATGAAGAATACGAATCCAAATCCTGATCATTAGCTAGTCAAATTGCCAACCAAACTTAGGTTACCAAATCTGGCAGAACCAGTTTTGTCCAGAATTTTGGATTCTGTCCAATCCGGCCAGTTTTGGTGTTTAGGCCATAACTTGAGCTACAACACTCCAAATGGAGTGATTCAAAAAATGAAATTCAACTAGACAAAATAAGGAACAACTTTCATGTTGATCTTTTTTTCAAATTCCTACTACAACAATGACCAATGAAACAGTAAAGACAAAGCATGAAAACTAAAAATTCTGCCAAATTAACATTAAGCTTAGAAATGGTATTAGCAACCAATACTAACAAATTTTGAATGCAAAATGTGGTATGTTGGGAGTATTAAAACCAATGTACCTATTGTCTATGCAAAATTCAATATTTTAATTGACTAATGAAATGAATAGTAACATTCAAACTTGAAATTCAAAAATTGTAAAATTTAAAAGTGTAATATGCCCTAGTATACCTAACAAGATCGGTTTGGATAGCTTGGCACGCCAATAGGGTTCAGTTAGCAGTACTGCACAAGGCATTATGCCATTTTGTGATTTCATGGCTTTTAGCCATTCTGACATTGTGTTGATACTTGGCCTTGTGCCTAATGTTATTACAGCTTATTAGCTGTTCTGTTGCACACCGGGAGATACATATGTGACTGATGGTGTGACGGCCCGAGGTACTTGATACCCAGTGCCAGTTTACTCGTTTATCCAGTCCAGTCGTCCAGTATAGGTTACTTAGGCAATCAAAAATGAAAGTGGATAAATTTAATAAAATTATGAATATAACAAGTACATAATAAATAAGATTATCAATAATAATCGAAAAATTGTTTGCATAAGACTTCAGTACATGCACTGCATATTTATTTTCTATTATTTCTTTTTATTCTATTATTGACACCACTAAGCATTATTGCTTAGCGCGTTGCTTTTGCCACGCGTAGATTCTGGAGAGACTGATAGAGAGCCCAGTAGACTACAGTCTGGGTGAGATCATCTGTAGCTCTGCATAGTATCCGTGTCACCTCACCGTTTTCAGTGCATTGGTAGGACGCTAGATTTCATTTTGGTTTTATGTAATCGAACTTTTATTTTCTCATGTATAATTAAGACTTATGTAATGTGTTTTGATATTAATATAAATAGTGAAAATTGTGTTTATGAATGGAACATTGAATATTTATTTATGACTTGTATATGAATATTATGTGAAATGAATGAATGAAAAATGGAAATATTATTGAAAAATATTGAGAATTATTGACGAAATGAAGTTGGGGAATGACTAAAAACATATTGGAAGCATTTTTCTCAGGTTTTGAAGAACTGTTTTCTCCATTTTTAGCCGGTACTCTGCCGGATTTTCTATAAAATTTGCGGAACCTCAAATAAATTTATGATTTCAATAAATGACTGAAAGGAATTACATTTCACAAATTGTACTTCATAAAATAATAATAATAATAATAATAATAATAATAATAATAATAATAATAATAATAATAAATTAGGAAGAATAAAAATGATTGAATTAAAATAGGTTGTTTCAGTACACTGTGTGGCATATCTTGCTCGGCTACACTGTAGATGGGTAAGGGGTGTCACACATGCTGCCCACAATTTAACACTATCATATTTCATTAATAAATTTCATATTCACACACACAAATTCATGATATTATAGGCCACCAAACATGGCAGTTTGCCAAAGCATCAAGGTCCCATTTCAAACCCTTAATTCAAGCACTAACATGCACATACTTGAACATTAACCTACTACAACTTCTATTTGAGTTAATCAACCTTAATTCCCATCCATTAAATATAAGAATTAGTCACTAACCATGCATTTTCATGGCTGCTAAAACTAAGGTTTACCAATACTCATCATTTCCTCAATTTTTCTTAGCAATTCAACTTACCCAAAGCTCAACACAAGGATTATTGAAGGAAAATGGAAATATTAAGCACTAACCTCAACTTGAGCTTCATAAATCCATGGAATTTTCTTTTTTTTGCTGCCCATATACTGCCCATGGTGTGAGTGTTAGTAGTATGCCCTAGAGCATATCATTTAGTATGTAACTTGTACATATTTTTATTAATAAAAAGCATTTCCACTTTTCTGTTTACATAATATATTTATGTGTAATAGAAAAGGTCCATTGATATTTTGTTAGAAATATTATTCTTAAGTTGTTAAGAATATGAGTGACAATATTTCTAGCACAAAGTATCATAAATAGGTTCACAATCGAGGATACTTCATAATAAGGACATGATTTATCCAGAAAGATTGTATTCATATTTATTCCCAAGTTATTTATATGAGATATAAATAAGATGGAATGGTGAGTCTCATGCCATATAACAAACATGATAGGCACTTATAAATGATAAGTAGGCCGAACCAGTGACACTTATGATAAGCACATGGAGTTTACTCTTGTCAATGTTTTGTCATAAATCATATCAGTGCATATAATCTTTAGACCTGAGATAGCACAGTTATCTTGTATATAGGTAGTTTGAGTTTGATACTGCTTTCATACTTGTACTATGTATGGGTATATGGGCATGTGTTGGCTCCTACTAGTTATATATGGAGGTAGGTGTTGATCAAGATGGAATCTGTTCCTCTAAGTAAATAGAGATAAAATCCTATGTTCATTTAATTGTTCTTGATGTTTCAAGTTCCTGGCCAGGACAGATAGATTTATTCAGAAAAAGAGTTTCTGATGAGAAAATCTTTTTAATCAAGAACTGGAATTAAAAGAGAACATAATATTCATAGCTAATGGAGTTTGACATAAACCATGACTCCAGCTTGAGTTGGGATTTTGTAACAGAGAGATTCTAGTGCATGGTAACATATGATTATAGGTTCATTTAAGGTAAACCTTATTACTAATTGGGTGGCCATGGCATGCTATGCTAGGTGTTAACCATGGTCTATGAGGTTTGTAAAATGATTTAGAGAAATCATTTATGGTAAGAAAGAGTTCTGATGATATTAAGAGTTGATATCATGTCTCATTGCCAATTAATGATGAGCCTAGTAAGTCACACACATACACAAGTTATCACCTATTTAAATATGATTTAATTAATTAATTAAAGAGTTTAATTGATTAATTAAATAGATTTGGTTTGCAATTAAATTGCAAAGTCCCTAGCATGACTTGAAACCAAATCTAGATTATTGGATGTGCAGTATAAATTAAATTTATATTTAAAGTGTTTAAATATGAATTTAATTAATGAGAAATTAATTAATAGAGATTAATTAATTAATTTATATTTGATATAAATTATTTAGAAGAAGAGAAATAATTATTTTGGGTTAAGAACTCAAAATTAAGACACAGGGGCATTTTGGTCATTTCACAGTGTGACACGTGGCACCATGAGATGGTGACACATGGGATTACACATAAGCTTGCCAAATATATTTTTTTAATCATGTAAGATGATTAAAATCAAGATTAAATATAGGTTTGACACTTGGCACAATGTGATTGGGTCACTTAAACCTAGAGCTAATCAAAGGGTGACATGTGGCAAGGGTTTAATGTGTTAACCTAGCTATTTAAGTGTGGTTATAAAAAGAAAAAATAACTAGCAGCCACTCCTCTCTTTTGTCACGCCACTTTGAGGCTTTTCATCTATTCTTCTTCATCTCTCATCAATTCAAAGAGATTAGCCATCAATCTCTTGAATTAAGAACACTAGAAATTGTTTCTAGTGTCCTGTTTACATCTCTAATCTTTTAAAAGGCAGAACTTGAATTTCTAATTAATAGAAAAGGCTTTAGAAGCTGTTCAAGGGCTGCCATAGGTGTTCTTGGTATGGACAAGCTAGAGGGACAACATCTGGTGTCTTGAAGACGAATCTTAAAGGCGCAGACACGCTGCAGTGCATCAAGAGGTTAGTGTAATCGTTCTTGATTTAATCTAGGGTTCTAAAATTAATCTGATTAATTTTAAAATCTTAAATAACAAATACATATCCAAAAACATATTAAAAGAGTTTTAATATGTTGTTTATCATTGAAATCAAATAGATAAAAATAAATCTTGCATGATGCATGTGACCCTAGGTGAAAATTTTTGAATTCAATGGTATAAACCTGTGTTTTTCACGCTTCCGTTCCTTCAATTGGTATCAGAGCCACTATATTTTCCATTTAGATTGTTGATTATATAATTTAATTGTGTGTTTAATCATGAGATCAAAAATTATTGCTGGTTGCAAAGCAAGGTGGCGGCATACTTGAAAAAAGACCATCAATGGTGCGCATGGTTTGGCTACCATGGGTGGTTCAAGGTTTGGCTTTTAATTCTGCAATTGTTGTATGATCTAAGGCCTATTCTTTGACTAATTAAAGTGTTTAATTAGTAGTTTTAATCACACAATTAAATTATGATTCAAATCAGAATTTTAAAAATTGTTTGAATGTGATTCAAATCTAAATTTTAAAAGTTGTTTGAATGTGATTCAAATATGAATTTTTAAAGTTGTTTGAATCATATTTAAATCTGATTTTTTAAAATTGATTGAATAAAATTCAGATCTGATTTTTTAAAAAATGTTTGAATGTGATTCCAATCTGATTTTTTTAAAAAATGTTTGAATGTGATTCAAATCTGAATTTTTAAAGTTATTTGAATGTGATTCAAATCTGAATTTTTAAATTTGTTTGAATGAGATTCAAATCTGAATTTTTAAATTTATTTGAATCATATTCAAATTTGATTTTTAAGTTGAATATGAGATATTCAATTTAATTTAAGTATGTATGTTTTATTTAATTGTTAAATAGTGATATGCATGATGGATGATCATGGACTATAAAAGACCAATGTGATCGGATTTATTTCTTTTATGTTTCTTTGGGATTGTAAATTAATTAATTTATTTTAATTTATTTTGGGCATGTATTATTAAGTTTGTAGTAATTTTTGGGTTGTAATTTCATTTATTTAAGTTCTTGTAAATTTGCCTTGGTATGCCAAGGATTACCATGTAATATTGGATTGCAAGAAGTTCAAGGAGGTCAAGAGCATTGGTGGGACCAGTGGGAGGAATTCAAGATCAAGTGTTGATTATGTACTCCTTCTGCAACTCTTGTAAAATGAATGAATGAATGAAATACACCTAGGAATGCCCTGATTCAATTCTTGGTGGCTCAGAATTGAATCCCTTAGAAAGTCCATGATCATACCATATTTATTGCTTATCCATGAATGCATGAGATGTATGGGAATGTATGCTATTATATGATATATGCATGCTAATTGGATAATGTGCAAAGTGAGACCTTAATAGTAATTAGAATGACCATAAAATCTTCCAAACAAATGATTAAGTTGTAAATGCTATAATTAAAGTAATTATAACATAGGCCCTCCATTGGGGCAATTATTTTAAGAAATTTTAAATAGTTGCATAAGATGCAATTAATTTAAGAGATTTTCTTAAGAATAATTGTTAAGCATGAGATGTTGTAAACATGTAAATGGTTTAGTGGCCAATATTGGATGTACCTGAGGACATTAAAATTATTTGCATAATTACTGGCTCAATGGGATCAACTTAACTAATGCAAGATAAGTCAATAATGGATGTACCTGAGATTTTAAGCATTAGGGGCTAGGTAAAGGATTGAACCTCACATGAGATGTGATGGGCAAGGAGTTGCTCACTTATAGTTTATTGTAATTCCAATAATGGATGCACCTGAGGATGATCAATAGAATTATAAGAATTCAATCACCCACTAGAAATCTATCCAACTAGGATTTCTGTTTTCTACTTTGGAAGTGTAGGATTCGCTAAGTTAGTGGGAGGACCAATTTGATTAAAAGACCATAATCATTTTGGTTAATTACATGATACATTTACTAATTAATCTGGTTATTTTCTGTAGTTAATTTTCTGATAAAAATGAGCACAAAACAACCACCACCATCCAATATCCTTGCAAGCATACTTGATCACAATAGGTTGACAGGACCTAATCTGTCTAATTGGCTAATAAATTTGAAACTTGTCCTAAACCTTGAACATATAGGATATGTTCTAGATTCAAATGTTCCTGGTCCCTTACCTCCAGAGGCCACACAAGAGGAACATGAAACTTTGGACAAGTGGAAGGAGCATGATATGAGAGCTAAGTGTTACATGCTTGCTTCCATGAGTAATGAGTTACAGAAGCAACATGAGAACATGCAGAGTGCGAGTGAGATCCTCCTTCACCTACAAGAGTTGTATGTTGAGCACAGCAGGAATGCTAGGTATGAGATATCTAGACAGCTATTCCGTATGAGGATATTTGAGGGACAGAATGTTGGGGATTATGTCCACAAGATGATTCGGCTGATTGAGCAGTTGGAACATCTTGACTTCAACATGGATTTCCAACTACAGACGGATTTGATCCTTCAGTCCCTTCCTGAGTCTTTTGGGAATTTTGTGACAAATTTCCATATGACTAAACAGGAATGCACCTTAGCTGGTTTACTCAACATGCTGGTTATTGCCCAAAAGAATATGCCGGGTAATAAAGGAAAAGAGGTAGCTTTGGTTACATCTTCTTCTGCTGGAAAGTCCAACAAAAAGAAGGGCAATAAGAAAAAGAAACCTCAGATTCCTAGTCCTTCCAAGAAAATAGCTAAATAGAAAAGGAAGACTAAAGCTGATGGAGGCAAAGGAAAGTGTTTCCACTGCCAAAAGGATGGGCACTGGAAAAGGAACTGCCCAAAGTATCTTAGTTCTCTGAAGGACAAGAAGGATACACCTTCGGAAGGTATGTCCATATCTTGTTATTTAGATTCTGAAGATACTCATAGTTCATCTACAGCTTGGGTTTTAGATACTGGTGCCAGTTCTCACATTTCTAATGATATGCAGGAACTAGCAAATAGTAGCAGCTTGCGTTCTCAAGATATTAGAGTCCGGATTGACAATGGCTCAACTGTTGAAGCTGTAGCCATAGGATCTAAATCTTTTTACATGTTTGGACATGTTTTGTGTTTGGATAATATTTTATATGTACCTGATGCTTTTAAGAACATCATTTCTATATCTAGTTTGATTAGAAATTGCTATGAATTTCAGTTCACAGATGATGTTTGCAATATTTATTTTGGAAATAAATATGTTGGTTCGGGTTATATGAATGATGGTCTTTATTATTTGGATAATAATGACAAACACAAATTGAATGCAAGTGATCTAAAAGAATGCAATGCCATGGTGAAAACCAACTCAAGTTCAAAATATATTTGGCACTTAAGGTTATGTCATGTTGCAGAAGATAGGATTGCAAAACTGGAGAAAATGGGGATTTTATCCTCATTGGGCTCTGAGCCTACTCCAACTTGTGAATCTTGCCTTCAGGGCAAAATGACTAGATCACCCTTTATTGGACAAGGGCTAAGAGCTGAAAATATTTTGGAGCTAATACATAGTGATGTATGTGGTCCATTTAAAGAAATGGCTAGAGGGGGTTTTCATTATTTTATTACCTTTACTGATGATAAATCAAGGTTTGGGTATTTGTATTTGATGAAATACAAACATGAATCTTTTGAAAAGTTCAAAGAATTTAAATCTGAAGTAGAAAATCAAACAGGAAAGAGTATTAAAGCTCTTTAATCAGATCGTGGAGATGGATATTTGAGTACTGAATTTGATAAATACTTGAGAGAGCATGGCATTGTTTCTCAGCTGACTCCTCCAGGAACGCCACAACTGAATGGTGTATCTGAAAGGAGAAATCGTACCCTATTGGATATGGTATGTAGTATGATGAGCTATACTGATATGCCAATCTTCTTTTGGGATTTGCATTAGAATCAGCTTTGTATATTCTGAATAGGATTCCATCAAAATCAGTTTCTTCCACATCTTATGAGATATGGCATGGAAGAAAACCAAGTCTTAAGCATGTTAAGATTTGGGGTTGTCCAGCTTATATCAAAAAGCTGAACACTGATAAATTGGAGACTAGATCAGAAAAAGGTCGATTTGTTGGATATCCAAAAGATAGTTTTGGATATTATTTTTATTTGCCTACTTCACAAAAGGTTGTGATAAGTAGAGATGCCACATTTCTTGAACAACAGTTTGTTCAAGAAGGAGGCAAAGGAAGGCAAATAGAGTTAGAATTGGAGAATTCGACCAACCAATGATCGGATGGATATAGATCCATCTGGTCAACCTATACCCGTTGATGAAACATCTACAATTTGTTCCTCGTAGAACAACTGTGGTATCTCACCCACCAGTGAGATATGGTTTTCTTCATGAAGAAGAACAAGAGTTGTCTACTCATGAAGAAGTAGATCATGGAGATGATCCACTTACTTATGAAGAAGCTATATCAGATATAGACTTTTCAAAATGGATTGATGCTATGAAATCCGAGATTGATTCCATGTATAAGAATCAAGTTTGGGATCTTGTTTACCCACCTGAAGGTATTGTACCTATAAGGAACAAATGGGTTTTCAAGAAGAAAATTGGTTCTGATGGAAAGGTAGAGACCTATAAGGCAAGGCTAGTAGCGAAAGGGTTTCGCCAAAGGCAAGGAATCGACTATGAGGAGACTTTCTACTTTGTTGCCATGCTTAAATCAATTAGGATTTTATTAGCAATAGCTGCATACTATGATTATGAGATTTGGCAGATGGATGTCAAAACAGCATTTCTCAATGGATACATTGAAGAAAACATTTTCATGGAACAACGTAGGGGTTTTGAATTCCGAGATGGTTCTAAGGTATGCAAGCTAAAGCGATCCATTTATGGGTTAAAACAAGCTTCGAGGAGTTGGAACATCCGTTTTGATGAAGCCATTAAATCCTTTGGTTTTATAAAAAATGAGGATGAGCCATGTGTATATAAGAAGGTTAGTGACAGTGCTATCACTTTCCTTGTCTTATATGTGGATGACATACTGTTGATGGGTAATGACACAGATATGTTGACGATTATAAAGGTATAGTTGTCAAATACATTCTCCATGAAAGACTTAGGGGAGGCAACCTATATTCTTGGCATTCGCATCTATAGAGATAGAGCAAAAAGAATAATTGGTTTATCCCAAAGTCTATACTTGGAAAAGGTGTTAAAGAGGTTTAACATGCTTGATTCCAAGAGAGGATTGTTACCAGTGAGACATGGTATCCACCTTTCTAAAGAGATGTCTCCAAAGACACCTGAAGAAAGAGATAAGATGGCCAGGATTCCATATGCTTTGGCTATTGGAAGTTTAATGTATGCAATGTTGAGTACTAGGCTGGATATCGCATATGCTGTTAGTTTGACTAGCAGGTATCAATCCAATCCAGGTTTGGAACACTGGATAGCTGTCAAGAATATCCTTAAGTACTTGAGAAAAACTAAGGATTTATTCTTGATTTATGGAGGTGGAGACTTGCAATTGGATGGTTATACTGATTCTGATTTCCAATCAGATATTGATGATAGAAAGTCTACCTCTGGATATGTGTTCATTTGTAATGGAGGTGCAGTCAGTTGGAAGAGTTCCAAACAGAGCACGACTGCAGATTCCACTACAGAGGCTGAGTATATTGCTGCATCAGATGCTGTAAAGGAAGCTGTTTGGATAAAGAAGTTCATGACAGAACTTACAGTAGTTCCTTCAATTGAGTCAACAGCTCCACTACACTGTGACAATAATGGAGCAGTCATACAGGCTAAGGAACCAAGGTCTCACCAGAAATCCAAACACATAGAAAGGCGCTACTACATTATCAGAGAAATAGTTGGGCGAGGCGATGTAGCCATGCAGAAAATAGCATCAGCTGAAAATCCAGCTGATCCATTCACTAAGCCTATGTCACAGACTCAGTTAGACCGACATCTGGAGAAGATAGGTCTAAGATATTGTAATGAATGGCTCTAGTGCTAGTGGGAGATTGTTAGCAGTATGCCCTAAAGCATATCATTTAGTATGTATCTTGTACATATTTTTATTAATAAAAGGCATTTCCACTTTTCCGTTTACATAATATATTTATGTGTAATAGAAAAGGTCCATTGATATTTTGTTAGAAATATTATTCTTAAGTTGCTAAGAATATGAGTGACAATATTTCTAGCACAAAGTATCATAAATAGGTTCACAATCGAGGATACTTCATAATAAGGACATGACTTATCCAGAAAGATTGTATTCATGTTTGTTCTTAAATTATTTATATGAGATATAAATAAGATGGAATGGTGAGTCTCATGCCATATAACAAACATGATAGGCACTTATAAATGATAAGTAGGCCGAACCAGTGACACTTATGACAAGCACATGGAGTTTACTCTTGTCAATGTTTTGTCATAAATCATATCAGTGCATATAATCTTTAGACCTGAGATAGCACAGTTATCTTGTATATAGGTAGTTTGAGTTTGATACTGCTTTCATACTTGTACTATGTATGGATATATAGGCATGTGTTGGCTCCTACTAGTTATATATGGAGGTAGGTGTTGATCAAGATGGAATCTGTTCCTCTAAGTAAATAGAGATAAAATCCTATGTTCATTTAATTGTTCTTGATGTTTCAAGTTCCTTGCCAGGACAGATAGATTTATTCAGAAAAAGAGTTTCTGATTAGAAAATCTTTTTAATCAAGAACTGAAATTAAAAGAGAACATAATATTCATAGCAAATGGAGTTTGACATAAACCATGACTCCAGCTTGAGTTGGGATTTTGTAACAGAGAGATTCTAGTGCATGGTAACATATGATTATAGGTTCATTTAAGGTAAACCTTATTACTAATTGGGTGGCCATGGCATGCTATGCTAGGTGTTAACCATGGTCTATGAGGTTCATAAAATGATTTAGAGAAATCATTTAAGGTAAGAAAGAGTTCTGATGATATTAAGAGTTGATATCATGTCTCATTGCCAATTAGTGATGAGCCTAGTAAGTCACACACATACACAAGTTATCACCTATTTTAATATGATTTCATTAATTAATTAAAGAGTTTAATTGATTAATTAAATAGGTTTGGTTTGCAATTAAATTGCAAAGTCCCTAGCATGACTTGAAACCAAATCTAGATTATTGGATGTGTAGTATAAATTAAATTTATATTTAAAGTATTTAAATATGAATTTAATTAATGAGAAATTAATTAATAGAGATTAATTAATTAATTTATATTTGATATAAATTAATTAGAAGAAGAGAAATAATTATTTTGGGTTAAGAACTCAAAATTAAGACACAGGGGCATTTTGGTCATTTCATAGTATGACACGTGGCACCATGAGATGGTGACACATGGGATTATACATAAGTTTGCCAAATGTTTTTTTTTAATCATGTAAGATGATTAAAATCAAGATTAAATATAGGTTTGACACTTGGCACAATGTGATTGGGTCACTTAAACCTAGAGCTAATCAAAGGGTGACATGTGGCAAGGGTTTAATGTGTTAACCTAGCTATTTAAGTGTGATTATAAAAAGAAAAAATAACTAGCAGCCACTCCTCTCCTTTGTCATGCCACTTTGAGGCTTTTCATCTATTCTTCTTCATCTCTCATCAATTCAAAGAGATTAGCCATCATTCTCTTGAATTAAGAACACTAGAAATTGTTTCTAGTGTCCTATTTACATCTCTAATCTCTTAAAAGGCAGAACTTGAATTTCTAATTAATAGAAAAGGCTTTAGAAGCTGTTCAAGCGCTGCCATAGGTGTTCTTGGTGTGGACAAGTTAGAGGGACAACATCTGATGTCCTGAAGACGAATCTCAAAGGCGCAGACACGCTGCAGTGCATCAAGAGGTTAGTGTAATCGTTCTTGATTTAATCTAGGGTTCTAAAATTAATCTGATTAATTTTAAAATCTTAAATGGCAAATACAAATCCAAAAACATATTAAAAGAGTTTTAATATGTTGTTTATCATTGAAATCAAATAGATAAAAATAAATCTTGCATGATGCATGTGACCCTAGGTGAAAATTTTTAAATTCAATGGTATAAACTTGTGTTTTTCACGCTTCCGTTCCTTCAGTGAGGACCACTTTTAATGAAAGGAGTTTGAAGAAATATGGCTTGAATTATGGTAGATTTAAGATTATGCATGAATGGCCATGGAGGAAGCTTGGAGGAAAATCACATTCGGCAAAGAAGAAGAATGAAGAAGAAGATGAATCTTTTAGTGGAAAAATATGTCCTAGTGGTCCTTATATACTCCACTAATGCCCCACTAATCATAATTAAAATTTTGATTAATTTAAGATTTCCTTTAATTGCAAATATGCCCTCCAATTCCCTTAAATTACATGTTATCTTGAATTTCATTTTTCATTAAATTTTCAAAATATAATACCACTTATTTTTCATGGACATTTAGGTCAAAAGTCAACTCTAGGTATCAAATGACCAAAATGCTCCTCTTCGGGTCAAATTCAGACTTTTTCGGTAACACCGATTTAATTCTTATCCCGCCGATTTTCTTAAATTTTCATTTTTATTTGTACTGACTTACTAATTTTTCTTTAACATTTTCAATGTTAATTATACCTCAGTAGACCTTTAATTATGTCCCAAAAATATTTTTCCGGGTTTCCCGCGGTCCAGGGCTAGTCAACGGTCCTCGCCGCAACTTCCCGGTGTGGTCACCCATCGCTACGGGTTTGGCTCATTTAACTTAGTCATATTTTATCTCTTTTATTTTTCCTTAATTTTTCTCATCACATATTTCATTATTTTATATGTAATACTCCTATTTGCATAGCCTGGTATATTTTACTATTCCGGTGACCGGTGTCAGTCCGAAAAATTAAGGGGATTAGAACCATATCTGAGATAATTAGATAAGCCCTAAACACAAATAATTAGTAATTGTTAATTAGTTAAGTATAAATAAGAAAAACAAAACACAAGAATTTAAATGAGCCGAAAGTCACAGCGATGGGTGACCTTCTCGAGAAGGATTGCGAAGTCGATTTAAACTCAAATTTCGAACCGTAAAATGTGATGTTGCGGTCCTTAGGACTATTACGAACACAGTGGAAAAGAGAAAATCACGAAAAAGAATTGTTATGCCAGTCAAATAATTAGGTCAAGGATCCGGAAGAAATATTGAATTATTTGCAAACCGGGTCGAACCGGCGAGGGGCAATTTGGTCAATTGACCCCAAGGGCTAACTCCTAACCTAACTGTCAAATAAAATCAGAGAAAAGAAAATTTTCGAATCTAGAATTAAATTAAAGAACTATTGAAAAATTTAGGAAAATGGAAAAAGAAAAGAAAAAGTTTATTACATCATGCTTACATCACTTAGATGACATCATGGGTGATGTCAAAAATCCAATTTAATTTTCCTACAAATATTGACCAATTCAAATAAGTTAATCATCTTTAAAATAACAAAATAAAAGAAAATTTTTATTTAGTCTTCTTCCTCAAGGTTTCCGTCCATCTCTCTCTCTCTCCCTCTCCCTCTCCCTCACCAAAACTCCATGGAAGCTCATTTTGAGCTTGATCAAACCCTAAATCCTACCATAGAAAGTTAAACTTCCATCATTAAATCTTGATTTCAAGCTTTGATAGAGAACTTAACAAAAAAAAGAAGAAGAAAGGAAGAGGTTTTGAAGAGGTGAAAATTCAAAGTAAGGTTAGTAAGCAAACTTGACACTTTTAGTTTGAGTTTTGCATTTTTAACTTATTGAACTTAGAAATAAACTTTAAATAAAATGAGAACAAGTGTTGGGGGACAAAGTTAAAATTCAGCCAGCTAGGGTTTTTTAGGATAATATATAAATTTGATTGAATAAATAGTGTAGGTAAGCTTGTATGAGCATAGAAGTAATGCTAGTATTACTGAAATTAGTTAAATGCAACAAATAAGTGAATTAGGATTTAGCACCTAGGGTTTGGAAGACAAAAATGTGAGAAATTGTTAAATGATGTCTTTGACCTAGTTTGAGCTGAGAAATGGTCATTTATGACCAATTGGAGTATGTTAGAAGTGTTGGTACCAAATGCAAATTCGGATTGCTTAGGGTCATGCTACAGGCAGTAGGACCAAGGTCCTTTTTAGGAATCAAAACTGAAAATTTACAAGCCCAATTAGTGTGAGGCCAATTGAGAATGAAACTAGACACAAAATGACACATTTTTCATTTAAGAATCATGCCCAAAAAGTGACTAAAACCTAGTGAACAAATTGACCAAATCTGGATTAGGCAATATGACCTGTACAAAAATGACCAAATGAATAGTATTTGTTCATTTGGTCATAACTTGAGCTAGGCAGGTCTAAATGACCTAAAATTTTACCAGTGGAAAGCTAAGATATAAACCTAAAACTTTCATGAAAAACACAAACCCAAATTATGCCCTTAACCAAATCATTTAGTTACCCAAAGTTGGTGACCTAAAACTGCCAAAACTATAATTTGCCCAGAAATCTGGGTTAAGTCCAATCCGGCAGCCATAATTCAAATGGCTATAAATTGAGCTAAAAAACTACAATTAGAGTGATTCAAAAAGGAGAATAAAGCTAAGATAATAGGGAACATTTTCTATGAAGAAAATTTTGCCAAATTCTAACAGTAATATGACCAATGGAACAGTGCAATATAAGACACCCAAAAATTGAAAATTTGCAAATTGCCTAAAAGACTTAGAATTTGAGTAAACAACCAAAACCAACAAATTTAATAACCAAAATGTGGTATGTGGGTGAAGTTGAAATTCCCATACCTATTAAGCCTTAGAAAGTCAACAAATTGACTTGAATAGTATCGTGAATAGTAACCCCGAAATACAAATTTTAAAGAACGTTAATTTTAGCATATTAAATCTAGGTATAAATGAATTTGAATTTATTTTGGATTTCTGATAAGTTATGATACTGAAAAACTGTGAAACTATGTGTTTTAGTTGAAAAGAACACCAGGAAAGAACCCGAGGAATCGAGTCAAGGCTAAGAGGCGACTCGCTTAAGGTTTGTGCACAACATCAATATGCTTTAAAAATTCATTTACAAAGTGCATGAAATGTGTATTATGCTTTTGCTTTGAATTGTTGAAATTTTATTTATGTATGTTTGAAATGAAAATAAATGTTTAATAAATTGTTAAGATAAGTTTTGAAATCACAGTGTCATTACCATATATTTGAACACCTCACCAGCATGACTAGTGGGGGAAATTAGTTTCGAATTTTGATTCCTTCTCTGGCTGAAGTGTTGAGGTGTAGAAGAAGAAAAAGAATGGGTTCCCATATAAATGAGCTAGCTAGCCTTGTGATGTGACTTCTCCTTAGCCTCTGGCTATTGAGATTATATTTGTTTCGAATGGCCTGATATAACTGTGTATTTTTATGAAATGTGTTTGAGACTTTTGAAATGAAATTGTTTGGATTAAAATTTTATAAGTCATGTTTTGAATGTATTGCTCATGTTCAAATTAAATTTTGAATAAATGTGATTTAAATTTTGCATAAAGTTTATTTTTAGTATGTTGTGCACCACTGAGTCCTAGTACTCAGCGATGCCTGTTATTGCTGTCGTAGATATAGAGACTAGAAGAGCAGCAGATTGAGCTGCTGAGGATTGAGGAGCTACCTGCTTTGAAGTTATCGGGTATATTTTATACCCTGACTGTAAAAATTTATTTTGATGTATGTAATGTATGTAAAGGTATGGACATGTAAAATTGGTCTTTAGCAGTTTGTATAAAGTTTGTAATCAATTTTAGTTTGGATTTTCCTAATGTAAATTTTTAGTATGATGTATATAAATTGTTTTACATTTAATTACATATGAATGGAAGTATTTTATTTTAATTTGAATAAAAGTAATTAGTAATATTTTGGATGATATTTGAATGGGAAATTGTGGATTTGAATTTTTGGAAATTGAAAAATGATGTAGAAATTGGTTAGGAGGATTTTTGTGGAATTGATAAATAATTGGAAGTGCTTTTTACAGGTATTTGAAGAACTGTTTTCTCAAAATACAGATGGCACTCTACCGAAATTTCTATAAAATTTGCGGAAAAATAAAATGGGACAAAAATTTTACTGCCCAAATGAGTTGAAATTTCTATAAAGGTACGGTGGACCCTTTAGAGGCAAAGCAGTGGATGGAAAGAATGGACAGAGTGTTCAAGAAGTTGCACTGCCCAAATGAGTTGAAATTTGAATACTCTGTGTCATTACTGCAAGGGGATGCGTATGATTGGTGGAAGACGATCCCCCACAGCTTGGCTGAACCACCAGTACTGACCTGGGATGACTTCATCAGAGAATTCAGACAGAAATATGTCCCAGATACATATGTGGATCAGAAACTGCAAGAATTTCTGAGTCTAAAGTAAGGGAGTAGAATAGTGGCAGAGTATGAGAGGGAGTTCTCCCGCTTAAGCCACTATGCTGGGAGTCTCCTTTCTACTAGCAAGGAAAGGTGCAAGAGATTTGAGACTGGTTTGAAGCCCAGTTTGAGGATGCAAGTAGTGGGATTCAGACGCAGCAACTTCTCTAAACTCATCTCTCAAGCACTTGAGCTAGAAAGGATTGAATCAGAAGCAACACCTGTAAAAGAAAAATCAGAGAAGACTGAGAAAACAGAGAAAGATAAAGGTGAAAAGTCAGTAGAGCCAAGTTCTGGTGGTACTTCTGGGAAGAGGAAGAAATTTGGGGGACCTAGCAGAGGTCGAGGTGGAAGGTTTAGAAGGGGCAGATTTTCTGGACAGAGACCCCCTAGGTCTGGTCAACAGTCGAGCAGGGTTCACAACCTCCCCGCCTCTGTGAGACTTGTGGTAAGATTCATGGGGTGGGGGAGAATGCTATTAGGCAACAGGAGCCTGTTTTAACTATGGAGGCAAGGGTCATATTGCAAAAGATTGCACTAGTGCTCCTAGATATGGTCCAGCTCCTACTATTGCGAAAAAATCTATTCAGAGTCCTGCTCCCAGAGGTTCACAATTAGTTGGCAGAGGCAGAGGTAGAGGCACTACTTCAAGCAGTCAGGGTACTGTTTGTCAGTCAGCATAAGGAAGTGCTTCAGCCAGGGTTTACATGATGAGACAGCGAGAAAAGGCTGAGACTTCTGATGTGGTAGCTGGTACATTCTCTATCCCTGATCAAGATGTATTTTTGTTGCTTGATCTGGGTTCAACCTACTCATATGTTAGTGCTAGCATAGTCAGTTCACTTGTTGTTTTGTGTGCCAAAATAGATTTTGAAGTGCTAGCAACTAGTCCGTTAGGACAAGAGGTCCGAGTCAACAGAATCTATAGAGACTGTCCTTTGGTAATCCAAGGACATGTTTTTCTGTCAAATTTGATTAAAATGCCCTTTAGAGATTATGATATCATCTTGGGCATGGATTGGTTAGCCAAGCATCACGCCATGATTGACTGTAGACTGAAGATAGTCACTTTTGGTCTCCCTCTGTACGGTGATGTGGTAATACATGGGGAGAGGCATTTACTGCCATCAAACATCATTTCGGCTGCACTAACCAGAAGCATGATCGAAAAGGGGTGTGAAGCATACTTGGCATATGTGATAAACACCCAAGTGGGGAGTCCAGCACTGAGGGACATCCCTACAGTATGTGACTTTCTGGATGTATTTCCTGATGAATTGCCAGGATTACCTCCAGAAAGAGAAGTGCAGTTTGAGATTGATGTTATGCCTGGTGTGGACCCAATCTCCATAACACCATATAGAATGGCACCAGCAGAATTGAAGGAGTTAAAAGTGCAATTGCAAGAGTTGCTTGACAAGGGCTTTATCCGCCCTAGTGTGTCACCTTGGGGAGCGCTAGTATTGTTTGTTAAGAAGAAAGATGGCACTCTCTGCTTATGTATTGATTATCGGCAGTTGAATAAGGTGACAATAAAGAATAGATATCCATTGCCCTACATTTATGACTTGTTTGATCAGTTGAGGGGTGCAGCTGTGTTCTCCAAAATTAACCTGAGATCGGGTTATTATCAGTTGAAAGTACAAGAGCAAAGTATTCCTAAAACTGCCTTCAGAACACGCTCTGGCCATTATGAGTTCTTGGTCATGCCATTCGGGTTAACTAATGCTTCGGCTGCTTTTATGGATCTGATGAACACTATCTTCAGACCATACCTCGACCAGTTTGTTGTGGTATTCATAGATGATATATTGGTCTATTTGAGGAGTGCAAAAGAGCATGATAGACATCCGTGGATTGTATTGCAGACTTTGAGGGAGAAACAGCTATACGCCAAATTGTCAAAGTGTGAGTTTTGGCTGAAAGAAATATCCTTCTTGGGGCATGTAGTATCAGTAAAGGGCATCAAGGTAGATCCAACTAAGATAGAATCTGTCCTTAATTGGAGGCCACCCAGAAATATCATGGAGATTCGCAGTTTTCTGGGTTTAGCTGGATACTACCGTCAATTTGTGAAGGGATTTTCTATGTTGGCATCTCTATTGATTAAGCTACTTCGAAAAGATGTGAAATTTCAGTGGACGGATAAATGCCAACAGAGTTTTGATGAGTTAAAGAGGTGTTTGACTGAGGCTTCAGTCCTGACTTTACCTACCCCAAGTAAAGAATATACAGTTTATAGTGATGCTTCTCACAATGGGTTAGGCTGTGTATTGATGCAAGATCAAAATGTCATTGCCTATGCATCACGCCAGCTGAAACCGCATGAGAGGAATTATCCGACACATGACTTGGAGCTTGCAGCTATTGTCTTTGCTCTTAAGATCTGGAGACACTATTTGTATGGGGAAAAGTGTTACATCTATACTGATCATAAGAGTTTGAAGTATTTGGGCACTCAAAAAGAGTTGAATTTGAGACAGAGGAGATGGTTAGAGTTGATAAAAGACTATGATTGTCTGATAGACTAGCAGCCAGGGAAAGCTAATATTGTGGCTGACGCCTTAAGTCACAAAACTATGGCAAGTCTACGGGTTACTCCTTTGTCTATGGTACATGAGTTGAGATCATTACATGCCAGCTTAGAGATTAATGATGAGGGGCAGACAACAGTTGCATGGCATGTACAACCAATGTTGATTGATCATATCAAAATGGCTGCTCAAAATGATCAGAAGTATCAGAGGCTGTTGGAAGAAGTCCAGCAGGGCAAGAAACTAGATTTCTCAATAAGAGATGATGGTCTACTACTACACTAGGGTAGAATGGGTGTTCCTAATGATGTTGACTTGAGACAGATTATTTTGAAGGAAGCACATGAGTCTCCTTTTGCCATGCACCCTGGTGGCACAAAAATGTATAGAGGGATAAAGGAGCATTACTGGTGGATGGGTATAAAAAGAGATGTGGCAGAGTTTGTTTCTAAATGCCTAACTTGTCAGTAAGTGAAGGTAGAGCATCAAGTACCCGCTGGGTTGTTACATCCACTACCAGTATCGGAATGGAAATGGGAGAGAATAACGATGGATTTTGTGATGGGACTTCCGAGGACACAGAAGAGTCATGATGCAGTATGGGTCATTATTGACAGACTAACCAAGTCTGCTCATTTTCTGCTTGTCCGGATGGATTACAGTTTGAAAAGATTAGCCAAGTTGTACATTGATGAGATAGTAAGACTACATGGAGTGCCAGTATCCATCGTATCAGACAGAGATCCTAGGTTCACTTCTAGATTCTGGGGTAGTCTTCAGAGAGCCCTAGGAACTAAATTGAACTTCAGTATGGCATTCCACCCACAGACAGATGGCCAGTCTGAGAGGGTAATTTAGATCTTGGAGGACATGCTACGGGCTTGTGTGATTGAGTTTGAGGGCAGTTGGGATACACACTTGCCTTTGATTGAGTTTGCTTACAACAACAGCTACCAATCAAGCATTGGAATGCCTCCATATGAAGCTTTGTATGGTAGAAAATGCAGAACTCCCTTGTGTTGGGATGAAGTAGGTGAAAGGAAAATGATTGGGCTCGAAATTGTTTAGCAAACTGAGGAGAAAATCAGATTAATTAGAAACCAACTCAAGGCTGCATCAGATCGTCAGAAGTCCTACATTGATTTAAAGAGAAGGGATATTGAGTATGCAGTGGGTGAGAAAGTATTCCATAAGGTTTCCCCTTGGAAGAGAATTATGAGATTCGGCAGAAAGGGGAAACTGAGTCCTCGTTTCATTAGGCCATATGAGGTTCTGGAAAGAGTGGGTCCTTTGGCATATCGATTGGCACTACCTCCAGAGTTGGATAGGATACATAATGTCTTCCATGTGTCTATGTTGAGGAGGTATCGATTAGACCCATCTCATGTACTACCAGTCGAAGAAATTGAAGTGAATCCAGACCTCACATATGAAGAAGAACCCATAGAGATTCTGGCTTGTGAGGTGAAACAACTACGAAATAAGCAGATACCGTTAGTGAAAGTGTTGTGGAACCATCATTCGGGCCAAGAAGCTACTTGGGAACGAGAGGACGACATGAGGAGATAACACCCACAGCTGTTTAGAGACTGATACTAGGTAAAATTTCGAGACAAAATTTATTTTAAGGGCGGGAGAATTGTAAAACCCCTATTTGTATAGCCTGGTATATTTTACTATTCCGATGACCGGTGTTGGTCCACAAAATTAAGGGATTAGAACCATATCTAAGATAACTAGATAAGCCCTAAACACAAATAATTAGTAATTATTAATTAGTTAAGTATAAATAAGAAAAACAAAACATAAGAAGTTAAATGAGCCGAGAGTCACAGCGATGGGTGACCTTCTCGGGAAGGACTGCGAAGTCGATTTAAACTCAAATTTCGAACCGTAAAATGTGATGCCGCAGTTCTTAGGACTATTACGAACACAGTGGAAAAGAGAAAATCACGAAAAAGATTTGTTAAGCCAGTTAAATAATTAGGTCAGGGATCCGGAAGAAATATTGAATTATTTGCAAATCGGGTCGAACCGGCAAGGGGCAATTTAGTCAATTGACCCCGAGAGCTGACTCCTGACCTAACTATCAAATAACATCGGAGAAAAGAAAATTTCCAAATCAGAAATTAAATTAAAGAACTATTGAAAAATTTAGGAAAATGGAAAAAGAAAAGCAAAAGTTTTATTACATCATGCTTGCATCACTTGGATGATATCTGGGTGATGTCAAAAATCCAATTTAATTTTCCTACAAATATTGACCAAGTCAAATAAGTTAATTATCTTTAAAAAAACAAAATAAAAGAAAAATTTTATTTAGTCTTCTTCCTCAAGGTTGCCGTCCATCTCTCTCTCTCCTTCTCCCTAACCAAAACTCCATGGAAGCTCATTTTGAGCTTGATCAAACCCTAAATCCCACCATAGAAAGTTAAACTTCCATCATTAAATCTTGATTTCAAGCTTTGATAGAGAACTTGACAACAAAAAGAAGAAAAAAGGAAGAGGTTTTGAAGAGGTGAAAATTCAAAGTAAGGTTAGTAAGTAAACTTAACACTTTTAGTTTGATTTTTGCATTTTTAACTTATTGAACTTGGAAATAAACTTTAAATGAAATGAGAACAAGTGTTGGGAGACAAAGTTGAAATTCAGCCAGCTAGGGTTTGTGAGGATAATATATGAATTTGATTGAATAAATAGTGTAGGTAAGCTTGTATGAGTATAGAAGTAATGCTAGTATTCTTGAAATTAGTTAAATGCAACAAATAGGTGAATTAGAGTTTGGCACCTAGGGTTTGGAAGATAAAAATGTGAGAAATTGTTAAATGATGTCTTTGACCTAGTTTGAGCTGAGAAATGGTCATTTTTGACCAATTGGAGTATGTTAGAAGTGTTGGAACCAAATGAAAATTCGGATTGCTTAGGGTCATGCTGCAGGCAGCAGGACCAAGGTCCCTTTTAGGGACCAAAACTGAAAATTTACAAGCCCAATTGGTGTGAGGCCAATTGGGAATGAAACTAGACACAAAATGACACATTTTTCATTCAGGAATCATGCCCAAAAAGTGACTAAAACCTAGTGAACAAATTGACCAAATCCAGATTAGGCAATCTGACCTGTACAAAAATGACCAAATGAACAGCGTTTATTCATTTGGCCATAACTTGGGCTAGGCAGGTCTCAATGACTTGAAATTTTACCAGTGGAAATCTGAGATATAGACCTAAAACTCTCATGAAGAACACAAACCCAAATTATGCCCTTAACCAAGTCATTTAGTCACCCAAAGTTGGTGACCTAAAATTGCCAGAACCAAAATTTGCCTAGAAATCTGGATTAAGTCAAATCTGGCAGCCATGACTCAAATGGCTATAACTTAAGCTAAAAAACTCCAATTGGAGTGATTCAAAAAGGAGAATAAAGTTAAGACAATAGGGAACATTTTCTATGAAGAAAATTTTGCCAAATTCTAACAGTAAAATGACCAATGGAACAGTGCAACATAAGACACCCAAAACTGAAAATTTGCAAATTGCCTAAAAGACTTAGAATTTGAGTAAACAACCAAAACCAACAAAATTAGTAACCAAAATGTGGTATGTGGGTGAAGTTGGAATTCTCATACCTATTAAGCCTTAGAAAGTCAACAAATTGACTTGAATAGTGTCATGAATAGTAACCCCAAAACACAAATTTTAAAGAACATGAATTTTAGCATATTAAAGCTAAGTATAAGTGAATTTGAATTTATTTTGGATTGCTGATAAGTTATGATACTGAAAAACTGTGAAACTATGTGTTTCAGTTAAAAAGAACATAAGGAAAGAACCCGAGGAATCAAGTCAAGGCTAAGAGGCGACTCACTTAAGGTTTGTGCACAACATCAATATGCTTTAAAAATTCATTTACAAAGTGCATGAAATGTGTATTATGCTTTTGCTTTGAATTGTTGAAAGTTTATTTATGTATGTTTGAAATGAAAATAAATGTTTAATAAATTGTTAAGATAAGTTTTGAAACCACAGTGTCATGACTATATATTTGAACACCTCACTAGCATGACTAGTGGGGGAAATCAGTTTCAAATTTTGATTCCTTCTCTAGCTAAAGTGTTGAGGTGTGTGCCAGTAAAAGAAGAAAAAAAATGGGTTCCCATATATTTGAGCTAGCTAGCCTTGTGATGTGACTTCTCCTTAGCCTCTGGCTATTGAGATTATATTTGTTTCGAATGGCATGATATAACAGTGTGTTTTTATGAAATGTGTTTGAGACTTTTGAAATGAAATTGTTTGGATTAAAATTTTATAAGTCATGTTTTGAATGTATTGCTCATGTTCAAATTAAATTTTGAATAAATGTGATTTAAATTCTGCATAAAGTTTATTTTTAGTATGTTGTATACCACTGAGTCCTATTTGAACACCTCACTAGCATGACTAGTGGGGGAAATCAGTTTCGAATTTTGATTCCTTCTCTAGCTAAAGTGTTGAGGTGTGTGCCAGTAAAAGAAGAAAAAAAATGGGTTCCCATATATTTGAGCTAGCTAGCCTTATGATGTGACTTCTCCTTAGCCTCTGGCTATTGAGATTATATTTGTTTCGAATGGCATGATATAACAGTGTGTTTTTATGAAATGTGTTTGAGACTTTTGAAATGAAATTGTTTGGATTAAAATTTTATAAGTCATGTTTTGAATGTATTGCTCATGTTCAAATTAAATTTTGAATAAATGTGATTTAAATTCTGCATAAAGTTTATTTTTAGTATGTTGTATACCACTGAGTCCTATTTGAACACCTCACTAGCATGACTAGTGGGGGAAATCAGTTTCGAATTTTGATTCCTTCTCTAGCTAAAGTGTTGAGGTGTGTGCCAGTAAAAGAAGAAAAAGAATGGGTTCCCATATATTTGAGCTAGCTAGCCTTGTGATGTGACTTCTCCTTAGCCTCTGGCTATTGAGATTATATTTGTTTCGAATGGCATGATATAATAGTGTGTTTTTATGAAATGTGTTTGAGACTTTTGAAATGAAATTGTTTGGATTAAAATTTTATAAGTCATGTTTTGAATGTATTGCTCATGTTCAAATTAAATTTTGAATAAATGTGATTTAAATTCTGCATAAAGTTTATTTTTAGTATGTTGTATGCCACTGAGTCCTATTACTCAGCGATGCCTGTTATTGCTGTCGTAGATATAGAGACTAGAAAAGCAGCAGATTGAGCTGCTGAGGATTGAGGAGCTACCTGCTTTGAAGTTATCGAGTATATTTTATACCCTGACTGTAAAAATTTATTTTGATGTATGTAATGTATGTAAAGGTATGGACATGTAAAACTGGTTTTGAGCAGTTTGTATAAAGTTTGTAATAAATTTTAGTTTAGATTTTCCTAATGTAAATTTTTAGTATGATGTATATAAATTGTTTTACATTTAATTACATATGAATGGAAGTATTTTATTTTAATTTGAATAAAAGTAATTAGTAATATTTTGGATTATATTTGAATTGGAAATTGTGGATTTGAATTTTTGGAAATTGAGAAATGATATAGAAATTAGTTGGGAGGATTGTTGTGGAATTGATAAATAATTGGAAGTGCTTTTTACAGGTATTTGAAGAACTATTTTCTCAAAATACAGATGGTACTCTGCCGAAATTTGTATAAAATTTGCGGAAAAATAAAATGGGATAAAAATTTTACTAGTTTTAAAACTTCGAATAAATGATTTTAATATTTATTAGAAAATGCTCACCACTTGTAAAAAGTAACAAAATTGTTTTAAAATCCCTTGTAGGGTACTTAATGAGTTATCGGTAGGTGAAGTTCGGTAGTTCATTAGGTATTTTACGGGATCATGTTATGCTTTACAGAGGGGTAAGGTGTGACATTATACTTTCTCACTGTCATTACAGTGTAGTTCCAGACATTCTGACTTTCTGGGACAGACATTAGCCGTTGGAACAGTGGAATGTATGGACTACTAAAATGAGGATGTTACAGCTAGGGTTATGCCACCACCACCACTTCCACAGCAGAAATCCCATCTGGAAAAACTAAGAAAATTTAGGGCTGTGGACTTCATTGGTAAGAAAGAAGATGACTCGGCGGCGGCTGAGACTTGACTAGACCGTACCATAAGGGTATTGAAGCAACTGCATTGCACCTGTATGAGGGAGGCATGAAGCGAAATATCATCTATTAGAATTATATAAAATACACCAGGTAATTCCCAGGAAAGATGGTGGAGTCACAATGGTCTCACTTAAGTACTACCTCCTTAGACAACATTTCCTAGACATGCACTTCATATAATCCTAATAGAATCAAACCACTGGTAAGTACCGTCTTCCCATAACACTACCACGGTACTAAGGATTTATACCACGAAGGCATAGAAAGAGAGGAGTCGCCACTCGGGTAATAACCGAAACATATTCAGTGTTTCTTTCGAGGGTCACGGATGGCAACTTATTTCTTACAGAGTTTCCACAACCGTCATTACCATAGCCCAATGTCTAGGTTCGGGATAGTGGGTACGTAAGGGGAAGGTGTTAGGCACCCCTTACGCCTGGTCTAACCTCGTTAATTCAAGTGCCAGTCCTCTACTAATATTTCTAAAAGTCTTGTTTATTATTCCTTTATTAAACTTCATCCTAAAAAATGCAATTCTAATCCTACACATGCAAGTAATTCACAAAAGGGTCGTTGTTTACACACAATTTTCATGCACAAGTAATTCCTATCTATGGGGTTACTAATTATTTAAATGATATTTATCAAATGACTAAAATTAATTTATTATTGAGAATTTAATTTACAAACAAATTCAATTTCAAATAACCCTACGTTTCTGTTTGACCTAATTAATTAATTTTCACCAAGTTACCCTAAGGATAATTGAACTAAGTTAATTATGTACATGTGTAATTTATTCTAATATCACATAAGGCCCAAACAATCATAACCTAATAAAGATTTCTAACATGCAAATTTATTTTACAATTACCAAGTATTAAATTAAATTTATTTTACATGCCAATGTTAGTTTAATTTACAAACAAGATTAATTTTAATTTACAAAGCATTTATTTAAATTAATTACATGCAAAAGTTAGTTAAATTAAAAACAAAGTTAATTTTAATTTACCAAATAAAAGTTCTGTTATTACTACAATTTCATGCCAATGGTTATTCGAGAAGTTTAGAGCTACTTACTGTTAGTAGTATGCCCTAGAGCATATCATTTAGTATGTATCTTGTACATATTTTTATTAATAAAAGGCATTTCCACTTTTCCGTTTGCATAATATATTTATGTGTAATAGAAAAGGTCCATTGATATTTTGTTAGAAATATTATTCTTAAGTTGTTAAGAATATGAGTGACAATATTTCTAGCACGAAGTATCATTAATAGGTTCACAATCGAGGATACTTCATAATAAGGACATGACTTATCCAGAAAGATTGTATTCATGTTTGTTCCCAAGTTATTTATATGAGATATAAATAAGATGGAATGGTGAGTCTCATGCCATATAACAAACATGATAGGCACTTATAAATGATAAGTAGGCCGAACCAGTGACACTTATGACAAGCACATGGAGTTTACTCTTGTCAATGTTTTGTAATAAATCATATCAGTGCATATAATCTTTAGACCTGAGATAGCACAGTTATCTTGTATATAGGTAGTTTGAGTTTGATACTGCTTTCATACTTGTTCTGTGTATGGGTATATGGGCATGTGTTGGCTCCTACTAGCTATATATGGAGGTAGGTTTTAATTAAGATGGAATATGTTCCTCTAAGTAAATAGAGATAAAATCCTATGTTCATTTAATTGTTCTTGATGTTTCAAGTTCCTGGCCAGGACAGATAGATTTATTCAGAAAAGAGTTTCTGATGAGAAAATCTTTTTAATCAAGAACTAGAATTAAAAGAGAACATAATATTCATAGCAAATGGAGTTTGACATAAACCATGACTCCAGCTTGAGTTGGGATTTTGTAACAGAGAGATTCTAGTGCATGGTAACATATGATTATAGGTTCATTTAAGGTAAACCTTATTACTAATTGGGTGGCTATGGCATGCTATGCTAGGTGTTAACCATGGTCTATGAGGTTCATAAAATGATTTAGAGAAATCATTTATGGTAAGAAAGAGTTCTGATGATATTAAGAGTTGATATCATGTCTCATTGCCAATTAGTGATGAGCCTAGTAAGTCACACACATACACAAGTTATCACCTAATTAAATATGATTTAATTAATTAATTAAAGAGTTTAAATTGATTAATTAAATAGGTTTGGTTTGCAATTAGATTGCAAAGTCCCTAGCATGACTTGAAACCAAATCTAGATTATTGGATGTATAATATAAGTTAAATTTATATTTAAAGTGTTTAAATATGAATTTAATTAATGAGAAATTAATTAATAGAGATTAATTAATTAATTTATATTTGATATAAATTAATTAGAAGAAGAAAATAATTATTTTGGGTTAAGAACTCAAAATTAAGACACGAGGGCATTTTGGTCATTTTGCAGTGACACGTGGCACCACGAGATGGTGACACATGGCATAACACATAAGCTTGCCAAATGTTTTTAATCATGTAAGATGATTAAAATCAAGATTAAATATAGGTTTGACACTTGGCACAATGTGATTGGGTCACTTAAACCTAGAGCTAATCAAAGGGTGACATGTGGCAAGTAACCTCGTTAATTCAAGTGCCATCCTCTACTAATATTTCTAAAAGTCTTGTTTATCATTCCTTTATTAAACTTCATCCTAAAAAATGCAATTCTAATCCTACACACGCAAGTAATTCACAAAAGGGTTATTGTTTACACACAATTTTCATGCACAAGTAATTCCTATCTATGGGGTTACTAATTATTTAAATGATATTTATCAAATGACTAAAATTAATTTATTATTGAGAATTTAATTTACAAACAAATTCAATTTCAAATAACCCTACGTTTTTGTTTGACCTAATTAATTAATTTTCACCAAGTTACCCTAAGGATAATTGAACTAAGTTAATTATGTACATGTGTAATTTATTCTAATATCACATAAGGCCCAAACAATCATAACCTAATAAAGATTTTTAACATGCAAATTTATTTTACAATTACCAAGTATTAAATTAAATTTATTTTACATGCCAATGTTAGTTTAATTTACAAACAAGATTAATTTTAATTTATAAAGCATTTATTTAAATTAATTACATGCAAAAGTCAGTTAAATTAAAAACAAAGTTAATTTTAATTTACCAAATAAAAGTTCTGTTATTACTATAATTTCATGCCAATAGTTATTCGAGAAGTTTAGAGCTACTTACTGTTAGTAGTATGCCCTAGAGCATATCATTTAGTATGTATCTTGTACATATTTTTATTAATAAAAGGCATTTCCACTTTTCCGTTTACATAATATATTTATGTGTAATAGAAAAGGTCCATTGATATTTTGTTAGAAATATTATTCTTAAGTTATTAAGAATATGAGTGACAATATTTCTAGCACAAAGTATCATAAATAGGTTCACAATCGAGGATACTTCATAATAAGGACATGACTTATCCAGAAAGATTGTATTCATGTTTGTTCCCAAGTTATTTATATGAGATATAAATAAGATGGAATGGTGAGTCTCATGCCATATAACAAACATGATAGGCACTTATAAATGATAAGTAGGCCGAACCAGTGACACTTATGACAAGCACATGGAGTTTACTCTTGTCAATGTTTTGTCATAAATCATATCAGTGCATATAATCTTTAGACTGAGATATACAGTTATCTTGTATATAGGTAGTTTGAGTTTGATCTTGCTTTCATACTTATCGTGTATGGGTATATGGGCATGTGTTGGCTCCTACTAGTTATATATGGAGGTAGGTGTTGATCAAGATGGAATCTGTTTCTCTAAGTAAATAGAGATAAAATCCTATGTTCATTTAATTGTTCTTGATGTTTCAAGTTCCTGGTCAGGACAGATAGATTTATTGAAAAAGAGTTTACGATGAGAAAATCTTTTAATCAAGAACTGGAATTAAAAGAGAACATAATATTCATAGCAAATGGAGTTTGACATAAACCATGACTCACTTGAGTTGGGATTTTGTATGCAGAGAGATTCTAGTGCATGGTAACATATGATTATAGGTTCATTTAAGGTAAACCTTATTACTAATTGGGTGGCTATGGCATGCTATGCTAGGTGTTAAACATGGTCTATGAGGTTCATAAAATGATTTAGAGAAATCATTTATGGTAAGAAAGAGTTCCGATGATATTAAGAGTGTATATCATGTCTCATTGCCAATTAGTGATGAGCCTAGTAAGTCACACACATACACAAGTTATCACCTAATTAAATATGATTTAATTAATTAATTAAAGAGTTTAAATTGATTAATTAAATAGGTTTGGTTTACAATTAGATTGCAAAGTCCTAGCATGACTTGAAACCAAATCTAGATTATTGGATGTATAATATAAGTTAAATTTATATTTAAAGTGTTTAAATATGAATTTAATTAATGAGAAATTAATTAATAGAGATTAATTAATTAATTTATATTTGATATAAATTAATTAGAAGAAGAAAATAATTATTTTGGGTTAAGAACTCAAAATTAAGACATAGGGGCATTTTGGTCATTTTGCAGTGTGACACGTGGCACCATGAGATAGTGACACATGGCATAACACATAAGCTTGCCAAATGTTTTTTAATCATGTAAGATGATTAAAATCAAGATTAAATATAGGTTTGACACTTGGCACAATGTGATTGGGTCACTTAAACCTAGAGCTAATCAAAGGGTGACATGTGGCAAGGGTTTAATGTGTTAACCTAGCTATTTAAGTGTTGTTATGAGAAAATAAAATACAACCAGCAGCCACACTCCTTTGTCACGCCATTTTGCAGCCCTCCCTCTATTCTTCTTCATCTCTCATCAATTCAAAGAGATTAGCCATCAATCTCTTGAATTAAGAACACTAGAAATTGTTTCTAGTGTCCTGTTTACATCTTTAATCTCTTAAAAGGCAGAACTTGAGTTTCTAATTAATAGAAAAGGATTTAGAAGCTGTTCAAGGGCTGCCATAGGTGTTCTTGGTGTGGACAAGCTAGAGGGACAACATCTGGTGTCCTGAAGATGAATCTCAAAGGCGCAGACACGCTGCAGTGCATCAAGAGGTTAGTGTAATCGTTCTTGATTTAATCTAGGGTTCTAAAATTAATCTGATTAATTTTAAAAATCTTAAATGGCAAATACAGATCCAAAAACATATTAAAAGAGTTTTAATATGTTGTTTATCATTGAAATCAAATAGATAAAAATAAATCTTGCATGATGCATGTGACCCTAGGTGAAAATTTTTGAATTCAATGGTATAAACTTGTGTTTTTCACGCTTCCGTTCCTTCAATTGGTATTAGAGCCACTATATTTGCCATTTAGATTGTTGATTATATGATTTAATTGTGTGTTTGATCATGAGATCAAGAGTTCATTGCTGGTTGCAAAGCAAGTTGGCGGCATACTTGAAAAAACACCATCAATGGTGCGCATGGTTTGTCTTCCATGGGTGGTTTAAGGTTTGGCTTTTAATTCTGCAATTGTTGTATGATCTAAGGCCTATTCTTTGACTAATTAAAGTGTTTAATTAGTAGTTTTTATCACACAATTAAATTATGATTCAAATCAGAATTTTAAAAATTGTTTGAATGTGATTCAAATCTAAATTTTAAAAGTTGTTTGAATGTGATTCAAATATGAATTTTTAAGTTGTTTGAATCATATTTAAATCTGATTTTTTAAAATTGATTGAATAAAATTCAGATCTGATTTTTTTAAAAAATGTTTGAATGTGATTCAAATCTGATTTTTTAAAAAATGTTTGAATGTGATTCAAATCTGAATTTTTGAAGTTGTTTGAATGTGATTCAAATCTGAATTTTTAAATTTGTTTGAATGAGATTCAAATCTAAATTTTTAAATTTATTTGAATCATATTCAAATCTGGATTTTTAAGTTGAATATGAGATATTCAATTTAATTTAAGTATGTATGTTTTATTTAATTGTTAAATAGTGATATGCATGATGGATGATCATGGACTATAAAAGACCAATGTGATTGGATTTATTTCTTTTATGTTTCTTTGGGATTGTAAATTAATTAATTTATTTTAATTTATTTTGGGCATGTATTATTAAGTTTGTAATAATTTTTGGGTTGTAATTTCATTTATTTAAGTTCTTGTAAATTCGCCTTGGTATGCCAAGGATTACTATGTAATATTGGATTGCAAGAAGTTCAAGGAGGTCAAGAGCATTGGTGGGACCAGTGGGAGGAATTCAAGATCAAGTGTTGATTATGTACTCCTTCAGTAACTCTTGTAAAATGAATGAATGAAATGCACCTAGGAATGCCCTGATTCAATTCTTGGTGGCTCGAGAATTGAATCCCTTAGAAAATCCATGATCATACCATATTTACTGCTTATCCATGAATGCATGAGATGTATGGGAATATATGCAATTATATGATATATGCATGCTAAATGGATAATGTGCAAAGTGAGACCTTAATAGTAAATAGAATGACCATAAAATCTTCCAAACAAATGATTAAGTTGGAAATGCTATAATTAAAGTAATTATAACATAGGCCCTCCATTGGGGCAATTATTTTAAGAAATTTTAAATAGTTGCATAAGATGCAATTTATTTAAGAGATTTTCTTAAGAATAATTGTTAAGCATGAGATGTTGTAAATATGTAAATGGTTTAGTGGCCAATATTGGATGTACCTGAGGACATTAAAATTATTTGCATAATTACTGGCTCAATGGGATCAACTTAACTAATGCAAGATAAGTCAATAATGGATGTACTGAGATTTTGAGCATTAGGGGCTAGGTAAAGTTGAACCTCACATGAGATGTGATGGGCAAAGAGTTGCTCACTTATAGTTTATTGTAATTCCAATAATGGATGTACGAGGATGATCAATAGAATTATAAGAATTCAATCACCCACTAGAAATCCATCCAACTAGGATTTTCGTTTTCTACTTTGGAAGTGTAGGATTCGCTAAGTTAGTGGGAGGACCAATTTGATTAAAAGACCATAATCATTTTGGTTAATTACATGATACATTTACTAATTAATCTGGTTATTTTACTGATTAATTTTACGATAAAAATGAGCACAAAACAACCACCACCATCCAATATCCTTGCAAGCATACTTGATCACAATAGGTTGCGGGACCTAATCATACGATTGGCTAAGAAATTTGAAACTTGTCTGAACCTTGAACATATAGGATATGTTCTAGATTCAAATGTTCTGGTCCCTTACCTCCGGAGGCCACACAAGAGGAACATGAAACTTTGGACAAGTGGAAGGAGCATGATATGAGAGCTAAGTGTTACATGCTTGCTTCCATGAGTAATGAGTTCTGAAGCAACATGAGAACATGCAGTGCGAGTGAGATCCTCCTTCACCTACAAGAGTTGTATGGTGAGCACAGCGAGAATGCTAGGTATGAGATATCTAGGCGGCTATTCCGTATGAGGATGTCGAGGGACAGAATGTTGGGGATCATGTCCACAAGATGATTCGGTGATTGAGCAGTTGGAACATCTTGACTTCAACATGGATTTCCAACTACAGACGGATTTGATCCTTCAGTCCCTTCTGAGTCTTTTGGGAATTTTGTGACAAATTTCCATATGACTAAACAGGAATGCACCTTAGCTGGTTTACTCAAATGCTGGTTATTGCCCAAAAGAATATGCAGGCAATAAAGGAAAAGAGGTAGCTTTGGTTGAATATTATTATGCTGGAAAGTCCAACAAGAAGAAGGAAAATAAGAAAAAGAAACATCAGATTCCTGGTCCTTCCAAGAAAATAGATAAACAGAAAATTAATACTAAAGATGAAGGTTGCAAAGGAAATTGTTTCCCTTGCCAAAAGGATGGGCCTTGGAAAAGGCGCCCGAGTATCTTGCTTCTCTGAAGGACAAGAAGGATACACCTTTGGAAGGTATGTCCATATCTTGTTATTTAGATTACGATGATACTCAAAGTTCATCTACACTTGGGTTTTAGATCTTGGTGCAGTTCTCACATTTCTAATGATATGCAGGAACTAGCAAATAGTAGCAGCTTGCGTTCTCAAGATATTAGAGTCCGGATTGGCAATGGCTCAATTGTTGAAGCTTTAGCCATAGGATCTAAATCTTTTTACATGTTTGGACATGTTTTGTGTTTGGATAATATTTTATATGTACCTGATGCTTTTAAGAACATCATTTCTATATCTAGTTTGACTAGAAATGGCTATGAATTTCAGTTCTTGATGATGTTTGCAATATTTATTTTTGAAATAAATATGTTGGTTCGGTTATATGAATGATGGTCTTTATTATTTGGATAATAATGAAAAACACAAATTGAATGCAAGTGATCTAATAGAATGCAATGCCATGGTGAAAACCAACTCAAGTTCAAAATATATTTGGCACTTAAGGTTATGTCATGTTGCAGAAGATAGGATTGCAAAACTGGAGAAAATGGGGATTCTATCCTCATTGGGCTCTGAGCCTACTCCAACTTGTGAATCTTGCCTTCAGGGCAAAATGACTAGATCACCCTTTGTTGGACAGGGGCTAAGAGCTGAAAATATTTTGGAGCTAATACATAGTGATGTATGTGGTCCATTTAAAGAAATGGCTAGAGGGGTTTTCATTATTTTATTACCTTTACTGATGATAAATCAAGGTTTGGGTATTTGTATTTGATGAAATACAAACATGAATCTTTTGAAAAGTTCAAAGAATTTAAATCTGAAGTAGAAAATCAAACAGGAAAGAATATTAAAGCTCTTGATCGGATCGTGGAGGTGAATATTTGAGTCTTGAATTTGATGAATACTTGAGAGAGCATGGCATTGTTTCTCGGTGACTCCTCCAGGAGGCATACGGTGAATGGTGTATCTGAAAGGAGAAATCGTACCCTATTGGATATGGTACATAGTATGATGAGCTATCTTGATATGCCAATCTCCTTTTGAGGATTTGCATTAGAATCGACTTTGTATATTACGAATAGGATTCCATCAAAATCGGTTTCTTCCACACCTTATGAGATATGGCATGGAAGAAAACCAAGTCTTAAGCATGTTAAGATTTGGGGTTATCCGACTTATATCAAAAGTGAACAACGATAAATTGGAGACGGATCGGAAAAGGTCGATTTGTTGGATATCCAAAAGATAGTTTTGGATATTATTTTTATTTGCCTACTTCACAAAGGTTGTGATAAGTAGAGATGCCACATTTCTTGAACAACGGTTTGTTCAAGAAGGAGGCAAAGGAAGGCAAATAGAGTTAGAATTGGAGAATTACGACCAACCAACGAATCGGATGGATATAGATCCATCTAGTCAACCAATACAGTTGATGAAACATCTACATTGTTCCTCGTAGAACAACAGGGTATCTCACCCACTAGTGAGATATGGTTTTCTTCATGAAGAAGAACAAGAGTTGTCTACTCATGAATAAGTAGATCATTGAGATGATCCACTTACCTATGAAGAAGCTAGATAAGATATAGACTCTTCAAAATGGATTGATGCTATGAAATCAGAGATTGATTCCATGTATAAGAATCAATTGTGGGAACTTGTTGACCCACTGAAGGTATTATACCTATAGGGAACAAATGGGTTTTCAAGAAGAAAATTGGTTCTGATGGAAAGGTAGAGACCTATAAGGCAAGGCTAGTAGCGAAAGGGTTTCGCCAAAGGCAAGGAATCGACTATGAGGAGACTTTCTGCTTTGTTGCCATGCTTAAATCAATTAGGATTTTATTAGCAATAGGCTGCGTACTATGATTATGAGATTTGGCGGATGGATGTCAAAGACTTTTCTCAATGGATACATTGAAGAAAACATTTTCATGGAACAACCTAAGGGATTTGAATCCCAAGATGGTTCCAAGGTATGCAAGCTAAAGCGATCCATTTATGGGTTGAAACAAGCTTCGAGGAGTTGGAACATCCGTTTTGATGAAGCCATTAAATCCTTTGGTTTTATCAAAAATGAGGATGAGCCATGTGTATATAAGAAGGTTAGTGACAGTGCTATCACTTTCCTTGTCTTATATGTGGATGACATACTGTTGATGGGTAATGACACAGGTATGTTGTCGACTATAAAGGTATGGTTGTCAAATACATTCTCCATGAAAGACTTAGGGGAGGCAACCTATATTCTTGGGATTCGCATCTATAGAGATAGAGCGAAAAGAATAATTGGTTTATCCCAAAGTCTATACTTGGAAAAGGTGTTAAAGAGGTTTAACATGCTTGATTCCAAGAGAGGATTATTACCAGTGAGACATGGTATCCATCTTTCTAAAGAGATGTCTCCAAAGACACCTGAAGAAAGAGATAAGATGGCCAGGATTCCATATGCTTAGGCTATTGGAAGTTTAATGTATGCAATGTTGTGTACTAGGCGGATATCGCATATCTTTAGTTTGACTAGCAGGTATCATCCAATACAGGTTTGGAACATTGGATAGCTATCAAGAATATCCTTAAGTACTTGAGAAGAACTAAGGATTTATTCTTGATTTATGGAGGTGGAGACTTGCAATTGGATGGTTATACTGATTCTGATTTCCAATCAGATATCGATGATAGAAAGTCTACCTCTGGATATGTGTTCATTTGTAATGGAGGTGCAATCAGTTGGAAGAGTTCCAAGCGAGCACATTGCAGATTCCACTACGAGGTTGAGTATATTCTTGCATCGAATCTTTGCAAAGGAAGTATTTGGATAAAGAAGTTCGTGACAGAACTTACGGTAGTTCCTTCCATTGAGTCGTGGTTCCACTACCTGTGACAATAATGGAGCGATCATCTGCTAAGGAACCAAGGTCTCACGAAATCCAAACACATAGAAAGGCGCTACCACATTATCGGAGAAATAGTTGGGCGGCGATGTAGCCATGCGAGAAAATAGCATCGGTGAAAATCTAGTGATCCATTCACTAAGCCTATGTCACGGACTCAGTTAGACCGACATCTTGAGAAGATAGGTCTAAGATATTGTAATGAATGGCTCTAGTGCTAGTGGGAGATTGTTAGTAGTATGCCTAGAGCATATCATTTAGTATGTATCTTGTACATATTTTTATTAATAAAAGGCATTTCCACTTTTCCGTTTACATAATATATTTATGTGTAATGGAAAAGGTCCATTGATATTTTGTTAGAAATATTATTCTTAAGTTATTAAGAATATGAGTGACAATATTTCTAGCACAAGTATCATAAATAGGTTCACAATCGAGGATACTTCATAATAAGGACATGACTTATCCGGAAAGATTGTATTCATGTTTGTTCCCAAGTTATTTATATGAGATATAAATAAGATGGAATGGTGAGTCTCATGCCATATAACAAACATGATAGGCACTTATAAATGATAAGTAGGCGAACAGTGACACTTATGACAAGCACATGGAGTTTACTCTTGTCAATGTTTTGTCATAAATCATATCGATGCATATAATCTTTAGACACAGAGATAGCACAGTTATCTTGTATATAGGTAGTTTGAGTTTGATCTGCTTTCATACTTGTCTGTGTATGGGTATATGGGCATGTGTTGGCTCCTACTAGTTATATATGGAGGTAGGTGTTGATCAAGATGGAATCTGTTCCTCTAAGTAAATAGAGATAAAATCCTATGTTCATTTAATTGTTCTTGATGTTTCAAGTTCTGGCGGAGACAGATAGATTTATTCGGAAAAGAGTTTACGATGAGAAAATCTTTTAATCAAGAACTGGAATTAAAAGAGAACATAATATTCATAGCAAATGGAGTTTGACATAAACCATGACTCGGCTTGAGTTGGGATTTTATGAGAGAGATTCTAGTGCATGGTAACATATGATTATAGGTTCATTTAAGGTAAACCTTATTACTAATTGGGTGGCCATGGCATGCTATGCTAGGTGTTAACCATGGTCTATGAGGTTCATAAAATGATTTAGAGAAATCATTTATGGTAAGAAAGAGTTACGATGATATTAAGAGTTGATATCATGTCTCAATGCCAATTAGTGATGAGCCTAGTAAGTCACACACATACACAAGTTATCACCTAATTAAATATGATTTAATTAATTAATTAAAGAGTTTAAATTGAGTAATTAAATAGGTTTGGGTTGCAATTAGATTGCAAAGTCCTAGCATGACTTGAAACCAAATCTAGATTATTGGATGTATAATATAAGTTAAATTTATATTTAAAGTGTTTAAATATGAATTTAATTAATGAAAATTAATTAATAGAGATTAATTAATTAATTTATATTTGATATAAATTAATTAGAAGAAGAAAATAATTATTTTGGGTTAAGAACTCAAAATTAAGACACGAGGGCATTTTGGTCATTTTGCGGTGTGACACGTGGCACCATGAGATGGTGACACATGGCATAACACATAAGCTTGCCAAATGTTTTTAATCATGTAAGATGATTAAAATCAAGATTAAAGATAGGTTTGACACTTGGCACAATGTGATTGGTTCTCTTAAACCTAGAGCTAATCAAAGGTTGACATGTGGCAAGTGTTTAATGTGTTAACCTAGCTATTTAAGTGTTGTTATGAGAAAATAAAATACAACCAGCAGCCACACTCCTTTGTCACGCCACTTTGAGCCCTCATCTATTCTTCTTCATCTCTCATCAATTCAAAGAGATTAGCCATCAATCTCTTGAATTAAGAACACTAGAAATTGTTTCTAGTGTCTGTTTATCTTTAATCTCTTAAAAGGCAGAACTTGAATTTCTAATTAATAGAAAAAGCTTTAGAAGCTGTTCAAGGGCTGCCATAGGTGTTCTTGGTGTGGACAAGCTAGAGGGACAACATCTGGTGTCCTGAAGGCGAATCTCAAAGGCGCAGACACTGCGATTGCATCAAGAGGTTAGTGTAATCGTTCTTGATTTAATCTAGGGTTCTAAAATTAATCTGATTAATTTTAAAATCTTAAATAGCAAATACAGATCCAAAAACATATTAAAAGAGTTTTAATATGTTGTTTATCATGAAATCAAATAGATAAAAATAAATCTTGCATGATGCATGTGACCCTAGGTGAAAATTTTTGAATTCAATGGTATAAACTTGTGTTTTCACGCTTCCGTTCCTTCAATTGGTATCAGAGCCACTATATTTGCCATTTAGATTGTTGATTATATGATTTAATTGTGTGTTTGATCATGAGATCAAGAGTTCATTGCTGGTTGCAAAGCAAGTTGGCATACTTGAAAAACACACCATCAATGGTGCGCATGGTTTAGCTTCCATAGGTGGTTTAAGGTTTGGCTTTTAATTCTGCAATTGTTGTATTATCTAAGGCCTATTCTTTGACTAATTAAATTGTTTAATTAGAGTTTTATCACACAATTAAATTATGATTCAAATCATAATTTTAAAAATTGTTTGAATATGATTCAAATCTGAATTTTAAAAGTTGTTTGAATGTGATTCAAATCTGAATTTTTAAAGTTGTTTGAATCATATTTAAATCTGAATTTTTAAAATTGAAAAAATTCAGATCTGATTTTTAAAAAATGTTTGAATGTGATTCAAATCTGATTTTTAAAAATGTTTGAATGTGATTCAAATCTGAATTTTGAAGTTGTTTGAATGTGATTCAAATCTGAATTTTTAAATTTGTTTGAATGAGATTCAAATCTGAATTTTAAATTTATTTGAATCATATTCAAATCTGGATTTTAAGTTGAATATGAGATATTCAATTTAATTTAAGTATGTATGTTTTATTTAATTGTTAAATAGTGATATGCATGATGGATGATCATGGACTATAAAAGACCAATGTGATTGGATTTATTTCTTTTATGTTTCTTTGGGATTGTAAATTAATTAATTTATTTTAATTTATTTTGGGCATGTATTATTAAGTTTGTAATAATTTTTGGGTTGTAATTTCATTTATTTAAGTTCTTGTAAATTCGCCTTGGTATGCCAAGGATTACTATGTAATATTGGATTGCAAGAAGTTCAAGGAGGTCAAGAGCATTGGTGGGACCGTGGGAGAATTCAAGATCAAGTGTTGATTATGTACTCCTTCAGCAACTCTTGTAAAATGAATGAATGAAATGCACCTAGGAATGCCACGATTCAATTCTTGGTGGCTCGAGAATTGAATCCCTTAGAAAATCCATGATCATACCATATTTCTTGCTTATCCATGAATGCATGAGATGTATGGGAATGTATGCAATTATATGATATATGCATGCTAAATGGATAATGTGCAAAGTGAGACCTTAATAGTAAATAGAATGACCATAAAATCTTCCAAACAAATGATTAAGTTGGAAATGCTATAATTAAAGTAATTATAACATAGGCCCTCCATTGGGGCAATTATTTTAAGAAATTTTAAATAGTTGCATAAGATGCAATTTATTTAAGAGATTTTCTTAAGAATAATTGTTAAGCATGAGATGTTGTAAATATGTAAATGGTTTAGTGGCCAATATTGGATGTACTGAGGACATTAAAATTATTTGCATAATTCTTGGCTCAATGGGATCAACTTAACTAATGCAAGATAAGTCAATAATGGATGTACACGAGATTTTGAGCATTAGGGGCTAGGTAAAGTTGAACCTCACATGAGATGTGATGGGCAAAGAGTTGCTCACTTATAGTTTATTGTAATTCCAATAATGGATGTACACGAGGATGATCAATAGAATTATAAGAATTCAATCACCCACTAGAAATCCATCCAACTAGGATTTCCGTTTTCTACTTTGGAAGTGTAGGATTCGCTAAGTTAGTGGGAGGACCAATTTGATTAAAGACCATAATCATTTTGGTTAATTACATGATACATTTACTAATTAATCTGGTTATTTTACTGATTAATTTTACGATAAAAATGAGCACAAAACAACCACCACCATCAATATCCTTGCAAGCATACTTGATCACAATAGGTTGTGAGGACCTAATGCATGCGATTGGCTAAGAAATTTGAAACTTGTCTGAACCTTGAACATATAGGATATGTTCTAGATTCAAATGTTCTGGTCCCTTACCTCCGGAGGCCACACAAGAGGAACATGAAACTTTGGACAAGTGGAAGGAGCATGATATGAGAGCTAAGTGTTACATGCTTGCTTCCATGAGTAATGAGTTCTGAAGCAACATGAGAACATGCAGTGCGAGTGAGATCCTCCTTCACCTACAAGAGTTGTATGGTGAGCACGGCGAGAATGCTAGGTATGAGATATCTAGGCGGCTATTAGTATGAGGATGTCTGAGGGCGAATGTTGGGGATCATGTCCACAAGATGATTGGTGATTGGCGGTTGGAACATCTTGACTTCAACATGGATTTCCAACTACGAGGATTTGATCCTTGATCCCTTCACGAGTCTTTTGGGAATTTTGTGACAAATTTCCATATGACTAAGCAGGAATGCACCTTAGCTAGTTTACTCAACATCTGGTTATTGCCCAAAAGAATATGCCGAGCAATAAAGGAAAAGAGGTAGCTTTGGTTGCATCTTCTTCTCTTTGGAAAGTCCAACAAGAAGAAGGGCAATAAGAAAAAGAAACCTCAGATTCTGGTCCTTCCAAGAAAATAGCTAAGCAGAAAAGGAAGACTAAAGGCGATGGTGGCAAGGAAAGTGTTTCCCTTTGCCAAAAGGATGGGCCTTTGGAAAAGGCGCTTGAGTATCTTGCTTCTCTGAAGGACAAGAAGGATACACCTTCGGAAGGTATGTCCATATCTTGTTATTTAGATTCGATGATACTCATAGTTCATCTCTGACTTGGGTTTTAGATCTGGTGCAGTTCTCACATTTCTAATGATATGCGAGGAACTAGCAAATAGTAGCGACTTGCGTTCTCAAGATATTAGAGTCGGATTGGCAATGGCTCAATTGTTGAAGCTTTAGCCATAGGATCTAAATCTTTTACATGTTTGGACATGTTTTGTGTTTGGATAATATTTTATATGTACTGATGCTTTTAAGAACATCATTTCTATATCTAGTTTGACTAGAAATGGCTATGAATTTGATTCATTGATGATGTTTGCAATATTTATTTTGGAAATAAATATATTGGTTGAGTTATATGAATGATGGTCTTTATTATTTGGATAATAATGACAAACACAAATTGAATGCAAGTGATCTAAAAGAATGCAATGCCATGGTGAAAACCAACTCAAGTTCAAAATATATTTGGCACTTAAGGTTATGTCATGTTGCGAGAAGATAGGATTGCAAAGCTGGAGAAAATGGGGATTCTATCCTCATTGGGCTCTGAGCCTACTCCAACTTGTGAATCTTGCCTTGAGGCAAAATGACTAGATCACCCTTTGTTGGACAAGGGCTAAGAGTGAAAATATTTTGGAGCTAATACATAGTGATGTATGTGGTCCATTTAAAGAAATGGCTAGAGGGTTTTCATTATTTTATTACCTTTCTTGATGATAAATCAAGGTTTGGGTATTTGTATTTGATGAAATACAAACATGAATCTTTGAAAAGTTCAAAGAATTTAAATCTGAAGTAGAAAATCAAGCGGAAAGAATATTAAAGCTCTTGATCGGATCGTGGAGGTGAATATTTGATCTTGAATTTGATGAATACTTGAGAGAGCATGGCATTGTTTCTCGGTGACTCCTCCGAGAGCATACGGTGAATGGTGTATCTGAAAGGAGAAATCGTACCCTATTGGATATAGTGCGTAGTATGATGAGCTATCTTGATATGCCAATCTCCTTTTGAGGATTTGCATTAGAATCGACTTTGTATATTACGAATAGGATTCCATCAAAATCAGTTTCTTCCACACCTTATGAGATATGGCATGGAAGAAAACCAAGTCTTAAGCATGTTAAGATTTGGGGTTGTCGACTTATATCAAAAAGTGAACAACGATAAATTGGAGACGGATCGAGAAAAGGTCGATTTGTTGGATATCCAAAGATAGTTTTGGATATTATTTTTATTGCCTACTTCACAAAGGTTGTGATAAGTAGAGATGCCACATTTCTTGAACAACGGTTTGTTCAAGAAGGAGGCAAAGGAAGGCAAATAGAGTTAGAATTGGAGAATTCGACCAACCAGCGGTCGGATGGATATAGATCCATCTAGTCAACCAATACAGTTGATGAAACATCTACAATTTGTTCCTCGTAGAACAACAGGGTATCTCACCCACAGTGAGATATGGTTTTCTTCATGAAGAAGAACAAGAGTTGTCTACTCATGAAGAAGTAGATCATGGAGATGATCCACTTACCTATGAAGAAGCTATATCGGATATAGACTCTTCAAAATGGATTGATGCTATGAAATCGAGATTGATTCCATGTATAAGAATCAAGTTTGGGATCTTGTTGACCCACAGAAGGTATTATACCTATAGGGAACAAATGGGTTTTCAAGAAGAAAATTGGTTACGATGGAAAGGTAGAGACCTATAAGGCAAGGCTAGTAGCGAAAGGGTTTCGCCAAAGGCAAGGAATCGACTATGAGGAGACTTTCTGCTTTGTTGCCATGCTTAAATCAATTAGGATTTTATTAGCAATAGTGCGTACTATGATTATGAGATTTGGCGGATGGATGTCAAAGCGACTTTTCTCAATGGATACATTGAAGAAAACATTTTCATGGAACAACCTAAGGATTTGAATCCCAAGATGGTTCCAAGGTATGCAAGCTAAAGCGATCCATTTATGGGTTGAAACAAGCTTGAGGAGTTGGAACATCCGTTTTGATGAAGCCATTAAATCCTTTGGTTTTATCAAAAATGAGGATGAGCCATGTGTATATAAGAAGGTTAGTGACAGTGCTATCACTTTCCTTGTCTTATATGTGGATGACATACTATTGATGGGTAATGACACGGGTATGTTGTGACTATAAAGGTATGGTTGTCAAATACATTCTCCATGAAAGACTTAGGGAGGCAACCTATATTCTTGGGATTCGCATCTATAGAGATAGGCGAAAAGAATAATTGGTTTATCCCAAAGTCTATACTTGGAAAAGGTGTTAAAGAGGTTTAACATGCTTGATTCCAAGAGAGGATTGTTACAGTGAGACATGGTATCCATCTTTCTAAAGAGATGTCTCCAAAGACACACGAAGAAAGAGATAAGATGGCGAGATTCCATATGCTTGGCTATTGGAAGTTTAATGTATGCAATGTTGTGTACTAGGCGGATATCGCATATCTTTATTAGTTTGACTAGCGGTATCAATCCAATCGAGGTTTGGAACAACTGGATAGTTATCGAGAATATCCTTAAGTACTTGAGAAGAACTAAGGATTTATTCTTGATTTATGGAAGTGGAGACTTGCAATTGGATGGTTATCTTGATTACGATTTCCAATCGGATATCGATGATAGAAAGTCTACCTCTGGATATGTGTTCATTTGTAATGGAAGTGCGATCGGTTGGAAGAGTTCCAAGCGAGCACATTGCAGATTCCACTCTGAAGTGAGTATATTCTTTGCATCGAGATCTTTGCAAAGGAAGGCTGTTTGGATAAAGAAGTTCGTGACAGAACTTACGGTAGTTCCTTCCATTGAGTCGTGTTCCACTACCTTTGTGACAATAATGGAGCGATCATCTGAGCTAAGGAACCAAGGTCTCACGAGAAATCCAAACACATAGAAAGGCGCTACCACATTATCGGAGAAATAGTTGGGCGGCGATGTAGCCATGCGAGAAAATAGCATCGGTGAAAATCCGGTGATCCATTCACTAAGCCTATGTCACGGACTCGATTAGACGACATCTTGAGAAGATAGGTCTAAGATATTGTAATGAATGGCTCTAGTGCTAGTGGGAGATTGTTAGTAGTATGCCTAGAGCATATCATTTAGTATGTATCTTGTACATATTTTTATTAATAAAAGGCATTTCCATTTTTCCGTTTACATAATATATTTATGTGTAATAGAAAAGGTCCATTGATATTTTGTTAGAAATATTATTCTTAAGTTATTAAGAATATGAGTGACAATATTTCTAGCACAAAGTATCATAAATAGGTTCACAATCGAGGATACTTCATAATAAGGACATGACTTATCGGAAAGATTGTATTCATGTTTGTTCCCAAGTTATTTATATGAGATATAAATAAGATGGAATGGTGAGTCTCATGCCATATAACAAACATGATAGGCACTTATAAATGATAAGTAGGCCGAACCAGTGACACTTATGACAAGCACATGGAGTTTACTCTTGTCAATGTTTTGTCATAAATCATATCGATGCATATAATCTTTAGACACAGAGATAGCACAGTTATCTTGTATATAGGTAGTTTGAGTTTGATCTGCTTTCATACTTATCTTGTGTATGGGTATATGGGCATGTGTTGGCTCCTACTAGTTATATATGGAGGTAGGTGTTGATCAAGATGGAATCTGTTCCTCTAAGTAAATAGAGATAAAATCCTATGTTCATTTAATTGTTCTTGATGTTTCAAGTTCTGGCCGGAGACAGATAGATTTATTGAAAAGAGTTTACGATGAGAAAATCTTTTAATCAAGAACTGGAATTAAAGAGAACATAATATTCATAGCAAATGGAGTTTGACATAAACCATGACTCGGCTTGAGTTGGGATTTTGTAGCAGAGAGATTCTAGTGCATGGTAACATATGATTATAGGTTCATTTAAGGTAAACCTTATTACTAATTGGGTGGCCATGGCATGCTATGCTAGGTGTTAACCATGGTCTACATGAGGTTCATAAAATGATTTAGAGAAATCATTTATGGTAAGAAAGAGTTCTGATGATATTAAGGGTTGATATCATGTCTCATTGCCAATTAGTGATGAGCCTAGTAAGTCACACACATACACAAGTTATCACCTAATTAAATATGATTTAATTAATTAATTAAAGAGTTTAAATTGATTAATTAAATAGGTTTGGTTTGCAATTAGATTGCAAAGTCCCTAGCATGACTTGAAACCAAATCTAGATTATTGGATGTATAATATAAGTTAAATTTATATTTAAAGTGTTTAAATATGAATTTAATTAATGAGAAATTAATTAATAGAGATTAATTAATTAATTTATATTTGATATAAATTAATTAGAAGAAGAAAATAATTATTTTGGGTTAAGAACTCAAAATTAAGACACAGGGGCATTTTGGTCATTTTGCAGTGTGACACGTGGCACCATGAGATGGTGACACATGGCATAACACATAAGCTTGCCAAATGTTTTTTAATCATGTAAGATGATTAAAATCAAGATTAAATATAGGTTTGACACTTGGCACAATGTGATTGGGTCACTTAAACCTAGAGCTAATCAAAGGGTGACATGTGGCAAGGGTTTAATGTGTTAACCTAGCTATTTAAGTGTTGTTATGAGAAAATAAAATACAACCAGCAGCCACACTCCTTTGTCACGCCATTTTGCAGCCCTCCCTCTATTCTTCTTCATCTCTCATCAATTCAAAGAGATTAGCCATCAATCTCTTGAATTAAGAACACTAGAAATTGTTTCTAGTGTCCTGTTTATATCTCTAATCTCTTAAAAGGCAGAACTTGAATTTCTAATTAATAGAAAAGGCTTTAGAAGCTGTTCAAGGGCTGCCATAGGTGTTCTTGGTGTGGACAAGCTAGAGGACAACATCGGTGTCACGAAGATGAATCTCAAAGCGCAGACATTGCGATTGCATCAAGAGGTTAGTGTAATCGTTCTTGATTTAATCTAGGGTTCTAAAATTAATCTGATTAATTTTAAAATCTTAAATGGCAAATACAGATCCAAAAACATATTAAAAGAGTTTTAATATGTTGTTTATCATTGAAATCAAATAGATAAAAATAAATCTTGCATGATGCATGTGACCCTAGGTGAAAATTTTTGAATTCAATGGTATAAACTTGTGTTTTTCACGCTTCCGTTCCTTCAATTGGTATTAGAGCTACTATATTTGTCATTTAGATTGTTGATTATATGATTTAATTGTGTGTTTGATCATGAGATCAAGAGTTCATTGCTGGTTGCAAAGCAAGTTGGCGACATACTTGAAAAAACACCATCAATGGTGCGCATGGTTTGTCTTCCATGGGTGGTTTAAGGTTTGGCTTTTAATTCTGCAATTGTTGTATGATCTAAGGCCTATTCTTTGACTAATTAAAGTGTTTAATTAGTAGTTTTTATCACACAATTAAATTATGATTCAAATCAGAATTTTAAAAATTGTTTGAATGTGATTCAAATCTAAATTTTAAAAGTTGTTTGAATGTGATTCAAATCTGAATTTTTAAAGTTGTTTGAATCATATTTAAATCTGATTTTTTAAAATTGATTGAATAAAATTCAGATCTGATTTTTTAAAAAATGTTTGAATGTGATTCAAATCTGATTTTTTAAAAAATGTTTGAATGTGATTCAAATCTGAATTTTTGAAGTTGTTTGAATGTGATTCAAATCTGAATTTTTTAAATTTGTTTGAATGAGATTCAAATCTAAATTTTTAAATTTATTTGAATCATATTCAAATCTGGATTTTTAAGTTGAATATGAGATATTCAATTTAATTTAAGTATGTATGTTTTATTTAATTGTTAAATAGTGATATGCATGATGGATGATCATGGACTATAAAAGACCAATGTGATTGGATTTATTTCTTTTATGTTTCTTTGGGATTGTAAATTAATTTATTTATTTTAATTTATTTTGGGCATGTATTATTAAGTTTGTAATAATTTTTGGGTTGTAATTTCATTTATTTAAGTTCTTGTAAATTCGCCTTGGTATGCCAAGGATTACTATGTAATATTGGATTGCAAGAAGTTCAAGGAGGTCAAGAGCATTGGTGGGACCAGTGGGAGGAATTCAAGATCAAGTGTTGATTATGTACTCCTTCAGCAACTCTTGTAAAATGAATGAATGAAATGCACCTAGGAATGCCTGATTCAATTCTTGGTGGCTCAGAATTGAATCCCTTAGAAAGTCCATGATCATACCATATTTACTGCTTATCCATGAATGCATGAGATGTATGGGAATATATGCAATTATATGATATATGCATGCTAAATGGATAATGTGCAAAGTGAGACCTTAATAGTAAATAGAATGACCATAAAATCTTCCAAACAAATGATTAAGTTGGAAATGCTATAATTAAAGTAATTATAACATAGGCCCTCCATTGGGGCAATTATTTTAAGAAATTTTAAATAGTTGCATAAGATGCAATTTATTTAAGAGATTTTCTTAAGAATAATTGTTAAGCATGAGATGTTGTAAATATGTAAATGGTTTAGTGGCCAATATTGGATGTACCTGAGGACATTAAAATTATTTGCATAATTACTGGCTCAATGGGATCAACTTAACTAATGCAAGATAAGTTAATAATGGATGTACCTGAGATTTTGAGCATTAGGGGCTAGGTAAAGGATTGAACCTCACATGAGATGTGATGGGCAAAGAGTTGCTCACTTATAGTTTATTGTAATTCCAATAATGGATGTACCTGAGGATGATCAATAGAATTATAAGAATTCAATCACCCACTAGAAATCCATCCAACTAGGATTTCCGTTTTCTACTTTGGAAGTGTAGGATTCGCTAAGTTAGTGGGAGGACCAATTTGATTAAAAGACCATAATCATTTTGGTTAATTACATGATACATTTACTAATTAATCTGGTTATTTTCTGCAGCTTAATTTTACGATAAAAATGAGCACAAAACAACCACCACCATCCAATATCCTTGCAAGCATACTTGATCACAATAGGTTGACAGGACCTAATCATTCGATTGGCTAAGAAATTTGAAACTTGTTCTGAACCTTGAACATATAGGATATGTTCTAGATTCAAATGTTCCTGGTCCCTTACCTCCAGAGGCCACACAAGAGGAACATGAAACTTTGGACAAATGGAAGGAGCATGATATGAGAGCTAAGTGTTACATGCTTGCTTCCATGAGTAATGAGTTACAGAAGCAACATGAGAACATGCAGAGTGCGAGTGAGATCCTCCTTCACCTACAAGAGTTGTATGGTGAGCACAGCAGGAATGCTAGGTATGAGATATCTAGACAGCTATTCCGTATGAGGATGTCTGAGGGACAGAATGTTGGGGATCATGTCCACAAGATGATTCGGCTGATTGAGCAGTTGGAACATCTTGACTTCAACATGGATTTCCAACTACAGACGGATTTGATCCTTCAGTCCCTTCCTGAGTCTTTTGGGAATTTTGTGACAAATTTCCATATGACTAAACAGGAATGCACCTTAGCTGGTTTACTCAACATGCTGGTTATTGCCCAAAAGAATATGCCAGGCAATAAAGGAAAAGAGGTAGCTTTGGTTGCATCTTCTTCTGCTGGAAAGTCCAATAAGAAGAAGGACAATAAGAAAAAGAAACCACAGATTCCTGGTCCTTCCAAGAAAATAGTTAAACAGAAAAGGAAGACTAAAGCTGATGGTGGCAAAGGAAAGTGTTTCCACTGCCAAAAGGATGGGCACTGGAAAAGGAACTGCCCAGAGTATCTTGCTTCTCTGAAGGACAAGAAGGATACACCTTTGGAAGGTATGTCCATATCTTGTTATTTAGATTCTGATGATACTCAAAGTTCATCTACACTTGGGTTTTAGATATCGTGCCGCTTCACATTTCTAATGATATGCAGAACTAGCAAATAGTAGCGACTATGCGTTCTCAAGATATTAGAGTCCGGATTGGCAATGGCTCAATTGTTGAAGCTTTAGCCATAGGATCTAAATCTTTTTACATGTTTGGACATGTTTTGTGTTTGGATAATATTTTATATGTACCTGATGCTTTTAAGAACATCATTTCTATATCTAGTTTGACTAGAAATGGCTATGAATTTCAGTTCACTGATGATGTTTGCAATATTTATTTTGGAAATAAATATGTTGGTTCTGGTTATATGAATGATGGTCTTTATTATTTGGATAATAATGAAAAACACAAATTGAATGCAAGTGATCTAATAGAATGCAATGCCATGGTGAAAACCAACTCAAGTTCAAAATATATTTGGCACTTAAGGTTATGTCATGTTGCAGAAGATAGGATTGCAAAACCGAGAAAATGGGGATTCTATCCTCATTGGGCTCGAGCCTACTCCAACTTGTGAATCTTGCCTTGTGGCAAAATGACTAGATCACCCTTTGTTGGACAGGCTAAGAGTGAAAATATTTTGGAGCTAATACATAGTGATGTATGTGGTCCATTTAAAGAAATGGCTAGAGGGGTTTTCATTATTTTATTACCTTTATCGATGATAAATCAAGGTTTGGGTATTTGTATTTGATGAAATACAAACATGAATCTTTTGAAAAGTTCAAAGAATTTAAATCAAGTAGAAAATCAAACAGAAAGAATATTAAAGCTCTTCGATCGATCGTGGAGGTGAATATTTGAGTCTTGAATTTGATGAATACTTGAGAGAGCATGGCATTGTTTCTCACCGACTCCTCCAGAACGCCACAAATGAATGGTGTATCTGAAGGAGAAATCGTACCTATTGGATATGGTACGTAGTATGATGAGCTATACCGATATGCCAATCTCCTTTGGGGATTTGCATTAGAATCGACTTTGTATATTCCGAATAGGATTCCATCAAAATCGCTTTCTTCCACACCTTATGAGATATGGCATGGAAGAAAACCAAGTCTTAAGCATGTTAAGATTTGGGGTTATCCAAATTATATCAAAATGTCGAACACCGATAAATTGGAGACCAGATCGTAAAAGGTCGATTTGTTGGATATCCAAAAGATAGTTTTGGATATTATTTTTATTTGCCTACTTCACAAAAGGTTGTGATAAGTAGAGATGCCACATTTCTTGAACAAATGCTTTGTTCAAGAAGGAGGCAAAGGAAGGCAAATAGAGTTAGAATTGAAGAATTCGACCAACCAATGCATCGATGGATATAGATCCATCTAGTCAACCAATACCCGTTGATGAAACATCTACAAATTGCTCGTAGAACAACCGTGGTATCTCACCCACTAGTGAGATATGGTTTTCTTCATGAAGAAGAACAAGAGTTGTCTACTCATGAAGAAGTAGATCATGGAGATGATCCACTTACCTATGAAGAAGCTATATCGATATAGACTCTTCAAAATGGATTGATGCTATGAAATCCGAGATTGATTCCATGTATAAGAATCAAGTTTGGGATCTTGTTGACCCACCAAGGTATTATACCTATAGGGAACAAATGGGTTTTCAAGAAGAAAATTGGTTCTGATGGAAAGGTAGAGACCTATAAGGCAAGGCTAGTAGCGAAAGGGTTTCGCCAAAGGCAAGGAATCGACTATGAGGAGACTTTCTCGCTGCCATGCTTAAATCAATTAGGATTTTATTAGCAATAGGCTGCGTACTATGATTATGAGATTTGGCGATGGATGTCAAAATGCCTTTTCTCAATGGATACATTGAAGAAAACATTTTCATGGAACAACCTAAGGGATTTGAATCCCAAGATGGTTCCAAGGTATGCAAGCTAAAGCGATCCATTTATGGGTTGAAACAAGCTTCGAGGAGTTGAAACATCCGTTTTGATGAAGCCATTAAATCCTTTGGTTTTATCAAAAATGAGGATGAGCCATGTGTATATAAGAAGGTTAGTGACAGTGCTATCACTTTCCTTATCTTATATGTGGATGACATACTATTGATGGGTAATGACACAGGTATGTTGACGACTATAAAGGTATGGTTGTCAAATACATTCTCCATGAAAGACTTAGGGGAGGCAACCTATATTCTTGGGATTCGCATCTATAGAGATAGAGCGAAAAGAATAATTGGTTTATCCCAAAGTCTATACTTGGAAAAGGTGTTAAAGAGGTTTAACATGCTTGATTCCAAGAGAGGATTGTTACCAGTGAGACATGGTATCCATCTTTCTAAAGAGATGTCTTCAAAGACACCTGAAGAAAGAGATAAGATGGCCGTGATTCCATATGCTTCGCTATTGGAAGTTTAATGTATGCAATGTTGTGTACTAGGCCTGGATATCGCATATCTCGTTAGTTTGACTAGCGGTATCAATCCAATCCAGTTTGGAACATCGATAGTCACAAGAATATCCTTAAGTACTTGAGAAGAACTAAGGATTTATTCTTGATTTATGGAGGTGGAGACTTGCAATTGGATGGTTATACCGATTCGATTTCCAATCGATATCGATGATAGAAAGTCTAGCTCTGGATATGTGTTCATTTGTAATGGAGGTGCGATCGGTTGGAAGAGTTCCAAACAGAGCACGATTGCAGATTCCACTACGTAAGCCGAGTATATTGTCGCATCGATGTCGCAAAGGAAGTCGTTTGGATAAAGAAGTTCGTGATGTAACTTACAAGAGTTCCTTCCATTGAGTCGCTAGCCCACTACACTGTGACAATAATGGAGCAGTCATACAGGCTAAGGAACCAAGGTCTCACCAGAAATCCAAACACATAGAAAGGTGCTACCACATTATCAGAGAAATAGTTGGGCGAGGCGATGTAGCCATGCAGAAAATAGCATCAGCTGAAAATCTAGCTGATCCATTCACTAAGCCTATGTCACAGACTCAGTTAGACCGACATCTTGAGAAGATAGGTCTAAGATATTGTAATGAATGGCTCTAGTGCTAGTGGGAGATTGTTAGTAGTATGCCCTAGAGCATATCATTTAGTATGTATCTTGTACATATTTTTATTAATAAAAGGCATTTCCACTTTTCCGTTTGCATAATATGTTTATGTGTAATAGAAAAGATCCATTGATATTTTGTTAGAAATATTATTCTTAAGTTGTTAAGAATATGAGTGACAATATTTCTAGCACGAAGTATCATTAATAGGTTCACAATCGAGGATACTTCATAATAAGGACATGACTTATCCAGAAAGATTGTATTCATGTTTGTTCCCAAGTTATTTATATGAGATATAAATAAGATGGAATGGTGAGTCTCATGCCATATAACAAACATGATAGGCACTTATAAATGATAAGTAGGCCGAACCAGTGACACTTATGACAAGCACATGGAGTTTACTCTTGTCAATGTTTTGTCATAAATCATATCAGTGCATATAATCTTTAGACCTGAGATAGCACAGTTATCTTGTATATAGGTAGTTTGAGTTTGATACTGCTTTCATACTTGTACTGTGTATGGGTATATGGGCATGTGTTGGCTCCTACTAGCTATATATGGAGGTAGGTTTTGATTAAGATGGAATATGTTCCTCTAAGTAAATAGAGATAAAATCCTATGTTCATTTAATTGTTCTTGATGTTTCAAGTTCCTGGCCAGGACAGATAGATTTATTCGTAAAAGAGTTTCGATGAGAAAATCTTTTAATCAAGAACTGGAATTAAAAGAGAACATAATATTCATAGCAAATGGAGTTTGACATAAACCATGACTCAAATTTGAGTTGGGATTTTGTAATGAGAGATTCTAGTGCATGGTAACATATGATTATAGGTTCATTTAAGGTAAACCTTATTACTAATTGGGTGGCTATGGCATGCTATGCTAGGTGTTAACCATGGTCTATGAGGTTCATAAAATGATTTAGAGAAATCATTTATGGTAAGAAAGAGTTCTGATGATATTAAGAGTTGATATCATGTCTCATTGCCAATTAGTGATGAGCCTAGTAAGTCACACACATACACAAGTTATCACCTAATTAAATATGATTTAATTAATTAATTAAAGAGTTTAAATTGATTAATTAAATAGGTTTGGTTTGCAATTAGATTGCAAAGTCCCTAGCATGACTTGAAACCAAATCTAGATTATTGGATGTATAATATAAGTTAATTTTATATTTAAAGTGTTTAAATATGAATTTAATTAATGAGAAATTAATTAATAGAGATTAATTAATTAATTTATATTTGATATAAATTAATTAGAAGAAGAAAATAATTATTTTGGGTTAAGAACTCAAAATTAAGACACAGGGGCATTTTGGTCATTTTGCAGTGTGACACGTGGCACCACGAGATGGTGACACATGGCATAACACATAAGCTTGCCAAATGTTTTTTAATCATGTAAGATGATTAAAATCAAGATTAAATATAGGTTTGACACTTGGCACAATGTGATTGGGTCACTTAAACCTAGAGCTAATCAAAGGGTGACATGTGGCATGGGTTTAATGTGTTAACCTAGCTATTTAAGTGTTGTTATGAGAAAATAAAATACAACCAGCAGCCACACTCCTTTGTAATGCCATTTTGCAGCCCTCCCTCTATTCTTCTTCATCTCTCATCAATTCAAAGAGATTAGCCATCAATCTCTTGAATTAAGAACACTAGAAATTGTTTCTAGTGTCCTGTTTACATCTTTAATCTCTTAAAAGGCAGAACTTGAGTTTCTAATTAATAGAAAAGGATTTAGAAGCTGTTCAAGGGCTGCCATAGGTGTTCTTGGTGTGGACAAGCTAGAGGGACAACATCTGGTGTCCTGAAGATGAATCTCAAAGGCGCAGACACGCTGCAGTGCATCAAGAGGTTAGTGTAATCGTTCTTGATTTAATCTAGGGTTCTAAAATTAATCTGATTAATTTTAAAAATCTTAAATGGCAAATACAGATCCAAAAACATATTAAAAGAGTTTTAATATGTTGTTTATCATTGAAATCAAATAGATAAAAATAAATCTTGCATGATGCATGTGACCCTAGGTGAAAATTTTTGAATTCAATGGTATAAACTTGTGTTTTTCACGCTTCCGTTCCTTCACTTACCTGTTGATAAATGCAGTTGCCATTGGGGCAAGCTATCCTTAAAAAAAGGTCTTCTCTTCTAGTATGGCAATGATATCCCTGGCTTACTCCCGTTTAGCTCCATATAAGCTCCACACAAATACCCTCTTTGGTACTTACCTTAGGGCTACTTACCAATTTTGTTTGTAATAAAAAATAAAGAAACTAAAGAAAATAAAAGAAATAAAGAAAATATTAATAACAATTTACATTGGATTCTAACTCTAGTCTCCTAAAGGGTTAAGATTCCAAATTAGTTACAACTACCTAATGGTCTAAGTCTTCTAACATGATCCAAACACTTCATAACAATTCTTGAATTAAAAGAACACAAAAAAATAGATCAAATATCAATTAAAACCCAAGAAAATACAAGAACATGCATAAATATACAATTTTCAAATTCTGGCAGATTAACGGTAGCAAGAAATCCGATTTTTTTAAAAATAGTTATACATGCCTAAAAATCATAAAAAAATTACAAAAGATAGCCTACATATCATAAAAGATCATAAAATTTATAAATCAAAGAAAACCCTAGCCGAATGGTCTACATAAATCGTAACTTTTCTAAGTGACAGAATCGTACTACTTTTTTGTAAAATTCATAACTCATTAACCACAACAGATATGAATGCAAAACCAATTGGAAAGATTTATAAGATTTTGAAGTTAACTTTAGAAACTAGATTTACACAAAAATATTAAGGAACAAGGGAGATATGGGCTCCACAAGTCGGATATCTTGCAAATCAGATTTTATAGGAACTCTAACTTCAAACAGCCATAACTTACAAAATATTAAAGCTTTTTTAGTGATTCTTGAGCCTAAAATTAATGGAATTTCGTGTAGAATATGAATATAATTTTTACAAATTTTTTTACAGATTCAGAAAATAAAGTAAAATAATAAAAAATACGAGAGACAGAAACTAAACATATGCAGAGTTGTGTATCCCCCCAAATTAAACATGATTACATGATCTATATGAACATATAAAATAAATTGAAGACAAAGAGCATAGAATTAAAATATTGTGTGGCATAGATCTTGAAAAGAAAAACAATAAAAATTGACCTTCCAGAAATCTTATATGAAAATCTTCTTGAAGAAAAAAAATAAGGAAGAACTCAAAGAGTCTTGAATATCTCCAAATTTCCTATAGCTCTGAATTTTCTCTTCCTTTTTCATTCTTTTTTTTTTTTTATCAGTGGGGTATTTATAGGGTTTTGGGAGAGAAGTGTGATAGGGTTTGGAGTCCTAGCGTGATAAAGTTCAGATAACTTAAACAACTAGGATTGTAGAATTTGGGTGAGACTGAAATATGAATAAGGTGTTTCAACCAATGGAAAGACAAGGAAAGGGGAAGGCACCAATAGGGAGTGAGGAAGAGGTGTGTTAGGGTTTGAAGTCTTAGTGTGATAAGGTTCAGATAACTTAAACAACTGGGATCGAGGAATTTGGGTGAGACTGGGATATGGGTGAGGTGTTCCAACCAATAGGAAGATAGGGATAGAGAAAAAGATATTTTCTTATTTTAATTTTCAAAAAATGAATTAAACTTGTTTTATTTAAAATTCCTAACTACGTTTTCTTAGGCGCTTAGCGCCCAATTAAACTCAATTAGGTCCATTTAAAAACTACCCATATTAAATTTAAACAAACAAAATTAAATTAATTTCCCAAAAAGAATATTATTATTATTATTATTATTATTTTTAAGATCATGCCACGGAATTAATAATTCAGTTCCATGCCTTCAATTATATCTTACAGTCATACAATTTTTCATCATCGGGTTTCCCACGGCCTCAATGCACATACTCATCACAAAATAAGGGTCTATAGTTTGCCCCCCCACTTTGGCAAAAGTTGAAATCAATGAGAAAGCATTGCTTAAGTTTCGTCAAAGTGAAACTCAAATTTCTAATAACTATGAAACATTAGCTACGGAGATCAAGTATATCTTGCTCAGTCGACATACTCTATGTTATGAGACTAGCTATGGTCTCATAATAGTAATAACTGTGTCATGTGAAAAATAAGTGTATCTTGCTCTGTCGATACACTCTGCGTCATGAGACTAGTTACAATCTCATAACAGTGATAACTGTGTCATGTGAAAATTGAGTGTATCTTGCTCTGTCGATACACTCTGTGTGATGAGACTAGTTACGGTCTCATGACAATGGCAACTGTGTGATTTGAAATGTTGTGGATTCGTATTTAGGACTACAGTCCTAAACTACCTACGTATCCCCCTCGCTCTCCTGAGGAAGAATCAGACCCACTCATAGTTTGACACTTGAAACTGTGGTGATACATGTTCTTCTACGCCTTACACACCTATAGGTGACATGTTGATGCATGTTCTTCTACGCCTTACACAACTATGCCATGTGCCCTAAATAACGTCTAAGGACTTACCAGAAAATATCTGTCATGAAATGTTGTGGGTTCGTATTTAGGACCGCAGTCCTAAACTACCTACGTATCCCCCTCGCTATCCTGAGGAAGAATAAGACCCCCTCGTAGTTTGACACTTGAAACTATGGTAATGCATGTTCTTCTATGCCTTACACACCTACAGTTAACATGTTGATACATGTTCTTCTATGCCTTACACGCCTACAGTTAACATGTTGATGCATGTTCTTCTATGCCTTACACAACTATGTCGTGCGCCCTAAACAACGTCTAAGGACTTACCAAAAAATATCTATTTCATGATTTGAAAAAAAATTGAGATGACTGGATCTCAAAACTCTTTTTGTGATTTTTGTGCTTCTTGTATGCTGCTTCCTATCATGGGTATGCTGATTTTGCTAGAGATTCTAAAAAAACCTTAGTCCTCTGAGGGACCTCTTTTTGCAAAAACTTTCTTTTAGCCTCAAAATTTTTGAGGAAAATTATTCACCGAAAAGACTTCCTTAAGGTCACAATACAATTGCCCTCTTATTTTTCTTTTTCTTCTCTCCTCCCATGGTTTCTGCCTTGACTCATTCCTCTTCCATGAACTCTATTCTCCGTGCCCTAACTTTTGCCTGAAATGTCCTTTTGGATTTTCATCTCAGCGGGCTTGCTTTAACTTTTGCCTAAGCAGCCCTTTCGGGTTTTCCACCTAGCGAGCTCCTTTTTTTTTTTTTTTTTGAAATTAAACAATTACCAGGGCATTCATATCAAGCACCTATCTTGTCATGCTCAAAAGACATAGATTAAATCAAAACAATGCAATTCAATTACTTAATCATTTGATGCATCCCTCAAGACACAAACATTCACGATCATAATTAAATAAAACCTATTCCTGGTTAATGCAATAAAAGCTTCTTTATTTATTCAGGTACATCATTACTCCCTCTTACATTTAGTTTTGCTAAATTTTTAACCTTCCAAAGTTAGAAATAAGCTTTAAAACCTGCTGAATGACCTTTTCAGGTTTTCCATCCAGATCTTCTCTCATCTCTCCTTTTGCCTAAACCACATTTTGCAAGTTTTCAATCTAGCATTTTTTTCTTTTCTTTTTTTTTTCTTTGACCCTTACTTTTGCCTAGACCGCCTTTTGCAGGTTTTCAGCCTAGCTGGCCTGTCTCACACAAAGTACTATTCGAGCCTGTCTAAATTGACTGGTTCTTGAAATTCATTCCCATCCAAGTTTGATATTCTTACAGTAGCAAGATCTTTTTGACTATGTACGGAGCATCCTAGCTTGGGTTAAACTTTCCTCTTAAATCAAAAGGGACGGACCGAGCTTGTTTCAAAACCATGTCTCCCTCTTTGATCTTTCTTGGCTTCACCTTCTTAGTAAAGGCCTTAGCTATCTTCCTCTGATAAGCCTGCATATGACACAAGGCTCACATTCTCTTTTAATCAAAGCTAGTTCTTCATATCTCTTCTAAGCCCCACTCATTTTTTAGGATCTTAGCTTTTAGCATCACTCTTAAGGATCTGACCTCTTACTTAATGGATAGCATTGCTTTAGTCCCATACACTAAACAGAATAGGGTTGCCCTCGTGGATGTCTTTGTAGTACTACGATAACCTTAAAGAACATAAAGGAGTTTTTCAAGTCAATCCTTATATGATTTGAACATTTTTTTTTTCAACTAGAACCTTTCCATTCATATGGGGACCACACATTCCTGCATGTACTTCTTTCATTATTTGCTCAGTCTATTTTTCTATCACACATAAGAGTTTGTAGAATTGTCCCCCAGCTAAAGTAAGTTGAGTGGCTAATCTATGAATTGTTACTCTATCTCTTTTGTTGGCTGATTACTAGTATTCTCTTACTTCTGGAGACCTCCTTATGTTTTCATACCATTTTCCTTCTCCTTCTAGGTCCACATGTGCTGCTACTAATCCTTCATAGCATGAAATTTTACTCTTCATTAGGATAACTGGCTAAGTCAACTTTTGATCACCCTTTTCCTATGGGGACATCAGCGTGGCTTGGGAATCGGCTATCTGATTTTAAGCTCGAGGCATGTGCTTCTTGGTACTTTGTTAACAAGGCTATAAATTTATCTCTTTCTTTTTGGATTAAATCTTCAGCTAACTTAATGTCTTTAGGATTATTTGGTGTACCCAAATTAATAGAGATCGATTTTGATGCATTAATAGAAACTGATTCTAAATGATTATAAATACTATGCATATGCTCATTAGAATAAACAACAAACAAGTAAGCAAAAGGACTGGTCATGTTATTGATCTTTGCCTCAAAATCTTTATCAAGTATACCAAAATTAAAAACATCAGTATCACTACTGCGAGCATTACAAAAGATAAACTCAAACTTAAGAGTGTAGCTTTAGGTGCTTGGCTTTCATGTAGTCTTTAGATCAGTGGTGCTGATTTTCTGCTCTAATTCTTTCACATGTGGTAACCCCTAATCATATGTCAAGGTAATTGCCCCCTCTTTCAAGAACTTAGGAGCCTTTGGCTCTTTTTCCTCTTTTTTTGGCTCATAGCCCAAACCATGATTCGTGATCTGCCCCATCATCTCAAGAAAAGTCACCAGACCATCTATACTTTCTCTTAGGCCTATGCTAAGAAAAAACTTCATCCCTTTCTTCATAGTAGCCACTTTTAGATCCATCTAGTTTTTATAGATCTCAACAACTTGAAAATCAGACACTAGTGGAACTAAACCATCTAGTTGTAATGCAACTAACTCCTCATCAAAATTGGTCCAAACATCTAAAGGACCCTCATCATAGCTAGAATTATCACAAATGTCAACAACCATTATAGACTGAGGTTTATTGGGCTTTTGGATTGGTTGGATAGGTTCACTGGGCTTTTGGATGGGTTGGATAAGTTCATTGAGCTTTTGGATGGGTTGGATAAAGTTAATAATTATATTAGGGTTATTTGGGGTGATGGAGATCATGTAGAGACCTGGTGTAGGTGGAAATTTTGGCTAGGCATGGGGCTTTTGGGTTGATTTTCTGGGTCAATTATCCTTTTAGCATCAATTAGTTCTTAGATATCATGCTTAAGTTGAAAGCATCAGTCGGTGTCATGACTGTGGGCTTGGTAGGACCGGCAACATTGGTTGATATCACAGCTAGGTGGGAGTGGATTTGGTAGTGGTCTGGGCGCTAAGAGCTGTAGGAGGTCTTGAGCTTTGAGACGCTCCAAAACTTTGGATAAGGGTTGGCTGAATTGGAAAAATCTCCTTGGGGTGTGAGACACAATTTGAACCTCAATAACTTTAATGCCACTTAATTGGCCTACCATGGGGCCTCTTTCTAAAGTTGACCATAATTGTCTCTTCTAGATCAAACATCTTGGCATTCAATATTTCATCAAGCATGGCCATAATTTCTTCCATCTTAAGTAGTGCAGGTGAAATCCTTACTAGTCTCTTCCCTTCCCTAACCCAAGTGACCTGATTGGAAGTCTCTTTGGTGTATTTTGAGGCTATGTTTGCTCAAAAAAATAGGATTTAAGGGTTAACCTAAGTATGCTATGTGCATGAATGCAATGCATGAATGGACCATTTTTTTTTCTTTTTTTCTTTTTTTTTTGCCTTTACTTTTACAAAACCAAAACTAAACCATATCAATAGAACCAAAACTGAACCAAAACCAGATCATATAAACTGAACTAAAATCGGACCAAAGACTGAATCAAAATTGGAGAAAAAAATCTCTAGAACTGAATCTTCGCCCCCTTATACCTTCAACTCTCACATGCAGGGTAAGAAAAAATTCTATCCTAAGCTATGGTGCACTGGACACACCAACAGGGGGTGGTCCAGGATGATCCCTCTCTCACAAACAAAGGATTTATATCCTTAAAGTTTAACCATAAGTAAGCATCCTCTTGCTTAACATGGGTTTTAAAATGGACTTGGGCCTATACACACATTGGGTTTATGCATAGGCCTAGGTTCATCTCAACTGCCACTAGAACTTATGGTTTAAACAGTAAGGTTATAAATCAAGCACAACAAAAATCTATGGGGTACCTAGGGTTGAAATCTATTGCTCATGGGCTTCATTCGGTGCGAAAAGGGTCACCCACGTGAGAGCTTGTCCATTAAGCACAACGACCGGAGCTGTGGCTCTTTTATATACTCGAAGGTACGGGCATCGGTGCTAGCATTCACCAATTTGTCATAGCTCGAGTAGAACTATGGTATCCTTGGCTAGTACTAACGGGGCTAAAAAGGGTAAGGGTGATCAGTGTGATAGTGTAGTGCAATGCAAAAAGTTTAATAGAGGAATAATAATAGACCAATAGAAACATGTTGGAGTAACTATCCATTTATTCCCCAGTGGAGTCGCCTAACTGTGGGATGCGAGGGCGTGAGGTGAAATATAATCCATTAGAATTATATAAAATACACCAGGTAATGCCCAGGAAAGATGGTAGAGTCACAATGGTCTCACTTAAGTACCACCTCCTTAGACAGCATTTCCTAGACATGCACTTCATACAATCCTAATAGAATCAAACCACTAGTAAGTACCGTCTTCCAATAACACTACCACGGTACTAAGGATTTATGCCACGAAGGCATAGATAGACAGGAGTCACCACCCGGGTAATAACCGAGACATATTCAGTGTTTCTTTTGAGGGTCATGGATGGCAACTTACTCCTTGCAGAGTTTCTACAACCGTCATTACCATAACCCATTGTCTAGGTTCAGGATAGTGGTTACGTAAGGGGAAGGTGTTAGGCACCCCTTACGCCTGGCCTAACCTCGTTAATTCGAGTGCCAGTCCTCTACTAATGTTTCTAAAAATCTTGTTTATCATTCCTTTATTAAACTTCATCCTAAAAAATGCAATTCTAATCCTACACACGCAAGTAATTCACAAAAGGGTTGTTGTTTATACACAATTTTCATGCATAAGTAATTCCTATCTATGGGGTTGCTAATTATTTAAATGATATTTACCAAATGACTAAAATTAATTTATTATTGAGAATTTAATTTACAAACAAATTCAATTTCAAATAACCCTACGTTTCTGTTTAATCTAATTAATTAATTTTCACCAAGTTACCCTAAGGATAATTGAACTAAGTTAATTATGTACATGTGTAATTTATTCTAATATCACATAAGGCCCAAACAATTATAACCTAATAAAGATTTCTAACATGCAAATTTATTTTACAATTACCAAGTATTAAATTAAATTTATTTTACATGCCAATGTTAGTTTAATTTACAAACAAGATTAATTTTAATTTACAAAGTATTTATTTAAATTAATTACATGCAAAAGTCAGTTAAATTAAAAACAAAGTTAATTTTAATTTATCAAATAAAAGTTCTATTATTACTACAATTTCATGCCAATAGTTATTCGAGAAGTTTAAAGCTACTTACCTGTTGGTAAATGCAGTTGCCATTGGGGCAAGCTACCCTTAAAAAAGGGTCTTCTCTTCTAGTATGGCAATGATATCCCTGGCTTACTCCCATTTAGCTCCATATAAGCTCCACGCAAATGCCCTCTTTGGTACTTACCTTAGGGCTACTTACCAATTTTGTTTGTAATAAAAAATAAAGAAACTAAAGAAAATAAAAGAAATAAAGAAAATATTAATAATAATTTATATTGAATTCTAACTCTAATCTCCTAAAGGGTTAAGATTCCTAATTAGTTATAACTACCTAATGGTCTAAGTCTTCTAACATGATCCAAACACTTCATAACAATTCTTGAATTAAAAGAACACAAAAAAATAGATCAAATATCAATTAAAACCCAAGAAAATACAAGAACATGCATAAATATACAATTTTCAAATTCTGGCAGATTAATGGTAGCAAGAAATCCGATTTTTTAAAAATAGTTATACATGCCTAAAAATCATAAAAAAAATTACAGAAAACAGCCTACATATCATACAACATCATAAAATTTATAAATCAAACAAAACCCTAGCCGAATAGTCTACATAAATCGTAACTTTTCTAAGTGACAGAATCGTACTACTTTTTTGTAAAATTCATAACTCATTAACCACAACAGATATGAATGCAAAACCAATTGGAAAAGATTCATAAGATTCTGAAGTTAATTTTAGACACTAGATTTACACAAAAATATTAAGGAACAATGGAGATATGGGCTCCACAAGTCGGATATCCTGCAAATTAGATTTTACAAGAACCCTAACTTCAAACAGCCATAACTTATAAAATATTAAAGCTTTTTTAGTGATTCTTGAGCCTAAAATTAATGGAATTTTGTGTCAAATATGAATATAATTTTTACAAATTTTTTAAAGATTCAGAAAATAAAGAAAAATAATAAAAAATACGAGAGACAGAAACTAAACATGTGCAGAGTTGTGTATCCCCTCAAATTAAATATGATTACATGATCTATAAGAACATATAAAATAAATTGAAGACAAAGAGCATAGAATTAAAATATTGTGTGGCATAGATCTTGAAAAGAAAAACGATAAAAACTAACCTTCCAGAAATCTTGTATGAAAATCATTTTGAAGAAAAGAAAAAATAAGGAAGAACTCAAAAAGTCTTGAATATCTCCAAATTTCCTATAGCTTTGAATTTTCTCTTCCTCTTTCCTTCTTTTTTTTTTATCAGTAGGGTATTTATAGGGTTTTGGGAGAGAGGTGTGACAGGGTTTGGAGTCCTAGCGTGATAAAGTTCAGATAAATAGAATTTGGGTAAGACTGAAATATGGATGAGGTGTTTCAACCAATGGAAAGACAAGGAAAGGGGAAGGCACCAATAGGGAGTGAGGAAGAGGTGTGGTAGGGTTTGAAGTCTAAGTGTGATAAGGTTCAGATAACTTAAACAACTATGATCGAGGAATTTGGGTGAGACTGGGATATGGGTGAGGTGTTCCAACCAATAGGAAGATAGGGATAGAGAAAAAGATATTTTCTTATTTTAATTTTCAAAAAATAAATTAAATAGGTCTTATTTAAAATTCCTAATTAGGCTTTCTTAGGCCCATAGTGCCCAATTAAACTCAATTAGGTCCATTTAAGAACCATCCATACTAAATTTAAGTAAACAAAATTAAATTAATTTCCCAAAAAGCATATTATTATTATTATTATTTTTTAAGATCATGCCACGGAATTAATAATTCAGTTCCATGCCTTCAATTATATCTTACAGTCATGCAATTTTTCATCATTGGGTTTCCCACGGCCTCAATGCACATACTCATCACAAAATAAGGGTCTACAGCACCCTAGAGCAGAAATTGGAGTGTGCTGTGTCCCTACTTCAAAATGATGCCTATCAATGGTGGGACACTGTATCTAGTGAAGTCCGACCAGGACTGGTAACTTGGGATTTCTTCCTCGCTGAATTTAAGAAGAAGTATGTGGGAAGTGTGTACCTGGAAAAGAAGAAGAGACTTTATTAATCTGAGGCAGAGGCAGCTATCAGTAGCGGAGTATGAGAAGGAGTTTGTCAGACTAAGCCGCTACAGAAGAGAGATAGTCCCCACAGAAGTAGAGAGGTGCAGAAGGTTTGAAGAGGGGCTAAATGACAATATTAAAGTAATGATCACTGCCTTGGGGATTACGAACTTCATGAAATTAGTTGAAGCCACACTGAAAGTGGAAAGGGTCAGAGTAAGTGAACAAAATAGGAAAGATAGGCAGCGTAAGAGGGAATTTAGACTAGGGCAGTCAAGTATACCAACTGATAGTAAGAAGCTTAAGGGTTCTAGTTCACAAGATCAGAAACAGGGCCAGAGAGGCCAGATTAGAATATTTATAGCTAGCTCCCTGGGCACAATAACAAAGGGATCAGCCCCAGTGCCTGAATTTATGCACAGTGGCAAGAGACACAGAGGGGAGTGTCGACTGTTAACTGGAGAGTGTTTCAAGTGTGGGGCTACGGATCATTTCATAAGAGATTGCCCTCAGAGGAGTGGTTCAATAGCTCCAGTACAAGTTGATAGACCTGCCCCTACAGTTCAAAGGGGCAAAAGATTGGGTAGAGCAGAGACAACTGACATTTCACAGAAGATTGTTTCTGAGACAGTTGAAAGGCCCAAAGTCAAGGTGGCACCACAGGTATATGCTATAGAAGCTCAGGAGGAGCCAAACCTAGACACTGATGAGGCGATACAAGGAAGTGAAGAAACAAGGAGGTAGCAACTCCACGATTACTTAAGTCAGGTAAATTTTGAGGACGAAATTTAAATTAGAGGGCAAGAGTTGTAACACCCTCACTGCAGCAATTCCGTGCATTCTACTGTTCCGGTGACCGGTGTCTGTCCGGACAGCTAGAACATCTAGAAAAAAAATATTTAAACTAAAGTGAGGAACTATAATTAACTCAAATATTAACAAGAAAAATGTAAGAAAAATTTTAGAAATAAATACAACCAAGTTAAGTGAGCCGGTGCCCTAGTAATGGGTAACCCAGAGGGAAGTTGCAGTCTTCGCAACTAGGAGCCCTAAACCTGGGAGAAAATTCATAAAATAATTTTTGGAACTCCAGTGAAGAGTCATTAAGGTTTTTATGGCATTAGAATGCCAAAAAAATGCTTAGAAAAATTTTTCAATCGGTACAGACAATTTTAGTCTGTTAAGCCAAATGGAGGGTATTTTGGTCATTTCACCTTCAGAGGTGATTTTTAACCGAATTGTCCAGTTAAGTAAATAATTATTATGATCTAAAATATGAATAAATATTACTAAAAATTTAATTGAAAATGAGTAGAAAAGAAAAGGAAAGAAAAATGAAAGAAATAGGGAATTATGACATCATATGATGTCACTAAAGCACTCCCAGACACATGTCCATAAACCACTTAAAAAGCATAAAATGGGCAGAAAAATTGAAGAAACCAATCTGTTTCTTCCCTTTCCCATTTCTAGCCGTGACTCTCTCATCATCCCTCTCCCTAACCCATTCCTCTATGAAAGCTTAAGGCAAGCTTGAGACAACCCACCAAATCACCTCTAAACCCTAACTTCTCTTCATGAAAAATTGTCCCTACCACTAGAGCAAGCCTTGGACAGCAATTTGAAGAGGAAAAAGAAAGGTTTTGGCAAGCTTGGGAGCAACTCCAACAAGGTTAGTGTCCAATCTCTTAGCACTTTTACTTGATTCATGCTTAATGCCATGAGATAAGTAGAAAATGTAAGAAAAACAAAATAAAAATTATGTGTATCCATCCCTATAAATTTTAGTAGCCTAGGGGTGGTTAAGGTTTGATGAATTTACTTGAAGTAAATTGTTTATGAGCTACCCATAGCATTAGATGAGTGCTTGAACATGATTGTGTAAGTGAAATGCAAGTATAGTGCATGAATGAACTTGAGAACTTGGACATTTGAATAACATTAGAGTTTGCTTATGTAATGGTATGTTAACCTTTTAATGGTCAATTAGTGACCATTTGAATGTGTGTGAGGAGGAATTGAATTGAGTAAGGATGTTGGAGTGGAACTTAGGCATGTTGCCCTTGGTGACCTGCAGGACTGGTTATGAGTCCAGCAGGTTTGGATGGCTATAAATGGAGTTGTAGAGGTTCAATTGGTGCAAGGCCAATTGGACATGAAACTAGACACATAATGGCACAACTTTGGTGAAGAAACCCTGCCTAGAAAACCAAACCAAGTTGACTTTAAAATTGCCCTAATCCGAGTGGCTTACATTCATTCTACCTGGGCAAAATGACCAAATAAATAGTATTTATTCATTTGGTCATAACTTAGTGTAGAAAGGTCCAATTGACCTACAATTTTACCAAAAGAAATCTGAGATATAGACCTACAACTTTCATGAAGAAACCTAACCTAAATTTTAACCATAACATATTTAAAAATTGACCTGCAGTCAGTGTACAAAACACTATAGATTTAGTTCAGTCCAGAAAATCTGGAAAGTTTACAATCCGGCCAGTTATGGTGTTTAGGCCATAACTTGAGCTAAAAAACTCCAAATAGAGTGATTCAAAAAAACAAATGTAACTAGACACAATAAGGAATAACTTTCATGAAGACAACTTTGCCAAATTCCTACTGTACAAATGACCAATGGAACAGTAAACACAATGCTTGAAATCTGAAAATTTTGAATAACTAACACTAAGCTTAGAAATGGTATTGGCAACCAATACCAACAACTTTAGAATGCAAAATGTGGTATGTTGGGAGTATTAGAACCAATGTACCTATTGTCTATGCAAAAGTCAACATTTTAGTTGACTAATGAAATGAATAGTAACACATAAACTTAAATTTCAAGAATAGTAAAATGTTAAAGTGTAACATGCCCTAGTACACCTAGCAAGATTGGTTTGGATAGGTTGGCATGCCAATAGGGTTCTGATAGCAGTACTGCGTATGATGTATAGCTTTATTGCCATTCTGTGATGTGATAGCCTATGGCTATACTGATTATGATGTTTTACTTAGCTTTATGCCTTATTGCTTTTATGGCTTATTAGCCATTCTGTTTGCACACCGGGAGACACATTATGACCGATGGTGTGACGGCCCAAGGTACTTGGTACCCAGTGCTAGTTTACCCGTTTATCCAGTCCGATCAATTTGTATAGGTTACTTGGGCATGAAAAAGTATAATTGTAAGTGAATTGATTACTAAAGAAAATAAGGAAATTAAATATTAAGAATGATTACAATAAAATAAAGAAGCTCAAAATCATGAACAAAACAATTAACAAAATGCATGAAGAAGTTAATATCATAAAATGTAATTAGCCTTCGACTAAACAATAAGTTAGTAATTATTTATTTCTTGCGAACACAATAATTAGGAAATTATTATTTTTATTTGCATATTATATTTTCTTGTATTATTGGCACCAGTAAGCTTTATGCTTAGCGCATTGCTTTTACAACGCGTAGGTACTGAAGAATTGGACAGAGAGCCCAGAAGACCACAGATTGGGTAAGGCCGTTCACAGTTCTACATAGTGTCTATGTCACCTCACAGACTACAGTGCATTGGTAGAACACTATGTCCCATTTTATATTTTGTGATTTTTATAAGTTTTGTAATTAAACTCTTATTTTACCATGTATATTTGAAACCTATGTAATATAATTTTATATTAATGTAAGTGTTTGTAACTTTGTGTTTATAAATAGCATATGAAAATTTATTTGTGATTTGAGCCCGATGATGATGTGAAATGATTGAATGACAAATGGAGGAATTGTTAAGAAATTGTTGTAAATTGATGTGATACAAATGGAATTTGAGAATGATTGGAAATTATTGGAAGTATTTTTCACAGGTTCTGAAGAACTGTGTTATCCATTTTTAGCCGGTACTCCACCGGATTTTCTATAAAATTTTTGAAACCCCAAATGAATTTATAATTTCAATAAATGAATTAAATGAGTTAAATTTCATAAATTGCACTTCATATCCATGAAGAAGTAAATTAAGAAAGAATAAAAATGATTGAAATAAAATATGGTATTCCGATACACTGTGTGGTATATCTTACTCAGCTACACTGTAGACGGGTAAGGGGTGTCACAATCTAGTACACATAATCTTCCTTTGTAGTATAGACACCTATCTGTTTTCACTTCATAGTCAGTTTCTTTCCCTTCTAGGATTTTGCTCACAGTAGTCATTAATTTCTCATCTACCTTCTGCCCATATAAAATCTGCTGTAGCAGGTTTGGCCTCACTTGCAACTCAGCCCAAATAGCTCCATCTCGAGCCAAGGATAAACGGGCATTCAATGATCTCAAAGCTGTGATGGATTTTCTGCTCAAATTATCTGCAACTACATTTGCCTTCCCAGGATGGTAGTTAATCACTGTCACACCCTACTCCCCTGTAAGATGTAACATGATCCCGTAGTACACCTAATGAATTACCATACTTCGCCTACCTATAACCCATTAGATATACTACAAGGGATTTTAAAACAATTTTTGTGAAATTTAAATCATCGATTAAAATCTGGTGTTATAAAATTTTTTTCAAAATTTCGACAAACTGCCGGCTGTATTTTGAGAAAATATTTCTTCAATCCTGCAAAAGAAAATGCTCCCAATATGTTTTCTCAAATACAACTCCAATAACTTCATTTCAATTCACAATTCAAATCTCAATAAACAATCATTCATTTTCAAACTAATCTCATCATAAAGAAACATTTCATTGATTACAAGACTCAAAATTTGTATTACAAGACTATTCAAGTAAATGAAATCTCAAATTTACATTTACAATAATTTATATTTAATTACATGCCAAAATATTTTACAAGAGTTTTTATACAACTGCTCAAATAATTTAAATACATATTATTACATGCATACATCAAAACCTGTATACATGGTTATACCTGGAGCTGATCTGAATGTCTCTTCAAAGAAGTTTACTCAATTGCTCTATGCTCTTTTCACCTGCGACAGCATACAAAGCTATCGCTGAGTGGTGAACTCAGTGGTGCACAAAAATAATTTAAAACATAGTACAATATACATTGACAAAATACAGCAAATAATTTGGAAATTTGAATACTCAACAAATTCCAAAACTCAAAATATTCATTGCCAATAATGTAAATCATTTGTATAAAATGACTTTGATTAAGAAATTCAATTTATCAAGTCATAACTAATCATTTAAGGTAATTCCACTAAATCAATTATACATAAGTCATAATTGAAATCACAATTCTTTACTATTCAAAAATATTATGTATCTCAAAAATCATTCTGTATCGCAAAAATCATTATGTATCTCAAAAACCATTCTGTATCTCAAAAACCATTATGTATCTCAAAAATTATTCTTTATCTCAAAAACCATTCTGTATCTCAAAAATCATTCTTTATCTCACTAACTATGCAAGACTAATCCGAAAGGGCCATCTTCGGGGTGATTCTAACTTCCTATGGTCGGGGAGGTTGAATCATCGTGCACAGTACACATCACAATAATGAATCTTCCGAAAGGGCCATAACATAAAACTTAGATCTAACCTCTAATAAGAGGAGAATCTAAGCCTGTGCACGTACCATGGTAATAAAAACACAACTAACTCCATTGTCTTCTCAACAAATGAGAGAGACGGGTAATAACCTAGTCAAGCATCTATAGTGAGATATAAAACAATATCACAATCCTTTTTGTGAGCATAAATCACAATACAATTCGATTCAAAGTCAATTCTAATATCCAATAATTTTATGCTCATCACAATCCAAACAATTTCACAAAGCTAAATTCATACATACTATAACAATTTCAACAATCATTGAATTAAATCCAATGCTTGTTAAACATAATACATAAGAAAAATATGTCATTTAATCATATGAAATATTCAGAACAAAATCAGTTAAAACTAGTTGTGCACAAACCTCTAATAATTGTCTCTTGGCTCTGACTCAGTGTTTTCTTCCCCTTCCCTGAGTCTTTGCTAACTGAAACACACAATTTGAAGTGTTTCAGTACTCATTTAAACTGTCTCTAACGATAATGCTTAATACTTAATTTATTGAATTCTATTATTTCCTTTAGTTAACCTAAAATATTGACCCTTGATGCAGTCTAGGTGAATTAGGTCTTAATGTTACCAATATATCACATTTGATAGCATTTTAGTGTTGGTACATGTTACCGAATTCATTCTCATGTATGTTGCATTTTATTGCAATTTGCTAGATTCCGGTATACCAATTTGACCTAGCCGGATGACCTAGTTTCCTTGGTTTTCTGTCAAAACTACAAACTTGTAGGTCTATGTCTTATTGCACGCGGGGAAAAATTTCAGGTCATTCTGAGTTGTGTAGACCAAGTTATGGTCAATTTACCAATACTGGTCAAAATGCATCAAAATGGTCACTTTAGGTCATTTTTAGGTCACTTTTGGTTCGACCAGTTTTTGGACCCGAACTTGTGAAAGCCATTTGACTTGCTTATAATCATTTCTGGCTTTGGTGTCTTCATAAGACTTGTAGATATATGTCTAAACTATTCATGGTAAAAATTTCTGTAACACCCCTCACCCGTCTACAGTATAGCCGAGCAAGGTGTGCTACACGGCGTGCCGAAACACCTAGTCTGTGATTATTTCATTTCTTGAACTCAATTTGATTTTAAGAAGTCTTTTATGTAATATTCATATCATGCTGATACTATTGTCATACTTTGATAAAATTAGTGTTTCAAGATTGGTAATAAAAATTTGGCAAGGTGCCGTCTATATTTAGGACAAACTGTCCTTCCAAACCTGTTGAAAACAGTTTAATATGATGATATCAAAATCTCAAATATTTCACAGTCTCTATTTCTCAGTAAAGTCAATAGACTTTTACACTCATTAAACAGTTCCATAATACAGTCCATAATAATTTAAATATATATAGAAAATCTCCATGTCATTTAATATGTACAAAATATTACAAACTTTAGAGCTTTCATAACATTACAAAATACAGGGCTGAATTTCAAATATACAACAAAAGTATAAAATACAAGATATCCTAAGTCCTACCATGTATGCAATGCAGTGCAGATGACTCTAGACTCCTGTGCAGATCTGATGTCTCACCCGGTCGTAGGTCTGCTGGGCTCCCCAGCTGTATCTCCAATACCTACGCGTTACAAAAGCAACGCGCTAAGCAATTTTGCTTAGTGGTGCCAAATATAAAGAAATATACACTAAAATAAAGTAAATAAAGTGTTTACTAATTTTTGATGGTGCTGTATGTCAGTAGACTGGATTTAGGTATTTGAATTTAATAGTATTTGAATTACTGCCCATGTAGCCCATATACTGACCAGACTGGATAAAAGGATATACTGGCACTGGGTACCTAGTACCTCGGGCTGTCACACCATCGGTCACAAAGTGTCTCCCAGTGTGCAAATAGCGTGGCTAAAAAGCCATATAGTCAATCTGGCGATAAGCCAAAAATAAATACACAATATGTATAGCCGTAGGCTATTAAAGTCACAGTGCGGCATAATAAGCCATAAAAACACAGTATGGCATAAAGCCATTTACAGAACAGCTGTCAGAATCCTATTGGCATGCCAACCTATCCATACTAGTCAACTAGGTAAACTAGGGCACATTATTAATTAATTGTTTAATTCTTCAATTTTTGGAGTTTACTAACTATTATATAATTCACAAGTCAATGCATATGTTGACCTTTTTAGGTAATATGGATAAGTTGTTTCTAGCATCAATATGTCATAATTTATATCTCAATATGCTGCCAATATAGTGCAATTTACCATTTTTACAAGTTGGCATTCATTGCCAAAATGCTTCAAGCATCATTGTGTGCAAAATGTCAAATTCTCAATTTTTGTGTGCTAGATTGGTCTAGATTAAAGTCCTATCTCCCTTGATTTTTAGCTTCTGGTCAAAGAAGAAAAATTGTAGCTCTATGTCTTATTGCATGCGAGGCAAAATTTCAGGTCATTCTGAGTTGTATAGACCAAGATATGGTCAATTTACTAAAGCTGGACAAATTGCACCTTTAGTGCAAAATTTGATCAATTTTAGGTCAGTTTTGGTTCTGCAGTTTTTGTACCCGAACTTGTACAAGCCATTTGACTTGGTTATGGCAATTTATGGGCTTTGGTGTCTTCATAAGAATTGTAGATCTATGTCTAAACTAACCATAGTAAAAATTTCAGGTCAATTGGACCTGTTTTGAGTGAATTATGGTCATCCAAAGGACTACTGTTCATATGGTCAAAAATCTGGGTTGCAAGGTTGCTAATCCGGATTTGGTCATTTTTAAGGTCAGTTTCTAGGCAGAATTTTGGCAACATTTCTACACGAAAGTTGGCCTATTTGGTGTCTAGTTTCACCCCCTATTGGCCTCATACCAATTGGGTTCATAGTTTGGCACTTATGGCCTAATTTATGTACTGCCTTTACACACAACCTGCACAAAGCTCATACACTTCCAATTTGATATTCCTTCTCCTCCTCATTTCTTCAATATTCAATCAATAACACTTTCATATATATATTGTACACAATTCCAGCAACAATTTTGGGCAGAATATTCAAGTGCTCAATGCACACAATTCACCATTAATTCAATATTCACTTCCACCAAAATTTAACACATCTCAATGTCAATATTACACATACACTTCAACATAATCATACTTCAATATCACTTACACTTGCTGCCCACAATTTAACCTTAGCATATTTCATTAATAACTACATGTTCACACACAAATTCATGCTATTAGGGGCTGCCAAATATGGCAGTTTGCTCAAGGCATCTAAGTTCCATTTCACACCCTTAATTCAAACACTACATGCATATACTTAGATACAAACTTATTATAACTTTCATTTAAATTAATCAACCTTCATTTCCATTCATTAGAAGTAAAAATAACTCAAGCTCAACAAAGGTTCATGGCTGCCAAAAATGGACAAGTCCATTTCTCACTATTTCTTTCATTTCTCTTCACCAAAATACTCACCTCAACCTAAACACAAGGTTTACTAAAGCAAAGGAGAGGTTTTGGACACTTACCACTTGTGAGCTTCCTTCAAACTTCACCAAATCTTGTTTTTCTTGTTGCCAATATCTTCCCCAAGGTGAGTAGGCAAGCTTTAATGAAGGAACTAAGTAGAAAGGAGGGCTTGATCAATGGTGCATGGTGATGGAGGGAGTTTGGCCATGGTGGACTTCCATGGAAGTTAAATTCGTCCAAAACTTTAAAGGTTGAAGATGAAGATGATAATGAGTGCAATCTGCTGTCCCAAAACATATTTTAGTGTTCCAATATTCAAGTTAGTGGAGCACTAACTTGGATTTTAATGTTAATTATTCAAAGTTTCATAAATTGGATTTTATCCCCCATTTCTTTCACTATTCTTATAATGTATCACAATTTAATTTTTCATGATATTTTCTAAGTGTAATATCATTTATTTTTAATGGAGATTGAGGTCAAAAGGCAACACTATGTGTCAAATGACCAAAATACCCCACTTCGTGTTATATTCCTGATTTTTCGGTAACACTAATTTTTGTCTGTTTCTCGATTTTTCATTTTTCTTTGTACTAATCTATTAATTTTTTCTTTGATATTTCTAGTGTCAATTACATTTCAATAAACCTTTATTTATGTCTCAAAATTAAATTCAGAGGGTTCCCCGCGGTCCTGGGGTCGGCAACGGCCTTCCCAGTGCAGTCACCCATCGCTGTGGTGCCGGCTCGTTTAACTTAGCATCATTTTCTCTCTTTCATTTTTGTTTGATTTTTCTTGTATTTTATTTTTATTTATTTCATCATTATATGTCTGTTCACTATCACCGAAGTGTAGTTCTAGACATCCTGACTTGCCTGGACTATTATTTGACTACTGGAGCAATAGAACGTACAGAACACGTATAGGGAGGATGTTACAACTCTTCCCCTCTAAATAAAAATTTCGTCCTCGAAATTTACTTGATGTGAAGAGCTGAGGGAACTGTTGTCTCATTGTCTCCTCGCTCTCCCATGTTGCCTCTTCCGTGTTGTGTTGTCTCCATAGGATTTTCACTAGTGGAATTGTCTTGTTTCTGAGCTCTTTTACCTCTCATGCCTAGATTTTAATTGGTTCTTCTTCATATGTCAGGTCAGGTTGTACTACAATTTCTTCTGCTGAGATGACATGTGAAGGATCTGATCTGTATCTTCTGAGCATCGAGACAAGGAACACATTATGTATCTTGTCCATTTCAGTGGTAAGGCTAATCAGAGGCTACCGGGTCCCACACGTTCAATAACTTCATATGGGCCAATAAACCTAGGGCTTAATTTTCCCTTTTTTCCAAATCTCAACACTTTCTTCCACGGTGATACTCTGAGAAATACTTTCTCGCCAACTTCATATTCAATGTCCTTTCTTTTCAAGTCAGCATAAGATTTCTGTCGGTCTGAAGCAACTTTCAAATTGGCCTTTATCAGTTTCACCTTTTCCTCTGTCTGTTTTATCAAGTCTGGCCCCACTAGCTTATCTTCACCCAATTCAGTCCAACATACAGGTGTTCTGCATTTTCTCCCATACAGTGCTTCATAGGGTGCCATTTGTATGCTAGCTTGATAGCTATTATTATATGCAAATTCTGCCAGTGGAAGGTATCTGTCCTAACTTCCTTCAAACTCAATAACACAACTTCTCAGCATATCCTCGAGGACCTGGATTATTCTTTCCGACTGTCCATCCATCTGAGGATGAAAAGCCATACTAAAATGGAGTTGTGTGCCCAAGGATTCTTGTAATTTCTTCCAAAATCTAGATGTAAACCTCGGTTCTTTATCAGATATAATGGAAAGTGGAATTCCATGTAGTCTAACTATCTCACTGATGTACAATTCTGCTAGCTTTTCCAGTGAGTAGTCAGTTCTAACTGGCAGAAAATGTGCTGATTTGGTTAACCTATCCACAATTACCCATACTGCATCATGCTTCTTCTGAGTGAGAGGTAGACCACTGACAAAGTCCATAGTGACTCTGTCCTATTTCCATTCAGGTATGTTTATGGGCTGTAACAAACCTGATGGAACTTGATGTTCTACTTTGACTTGCTGACATGTCAAGCATCTAGTTACATAGTCAACTATGTCCTTCTTCATACCTGGCCACCAGTATTGGAGTTTCAAGTTATGGTACATTTTTGTGCTTCCTGGTTGCATAGCATACACACTATTATATGCTTCTTTCAGAATACTGGTTTTCAATTCTTTATCATCTGGAACACACACTCTTTCTTTATAGTACAGGCACCCATTTTCTTTCACTTCATATTCAATTTCCTTCCCCTCAGTGATTTTTCCCATAACAGCCATTAATTTCTCATCTGTCTTCTGCCCATCCTGTATCTGTTGTAACAGATTCGGCTTCACTTGCAACTCAGCCAAAATAACTCCATCATGAGTTAAGGATAGTTGGGCATTCAGAGATCTTAATGCTACAATAGATTTTCTGCTTAAAGCATCAGCGACTACATTTGCCTTCCCAGGGTGGTAGTCAATCACATAATCATAATCTTTCAGGAATTCAATCCATTGCCTCTGTCTCAAATTAAGTTCCTTCTGGGTTGGCAGATACATCAGACTCTTATGGTCTGTGTATATGTATCATTTTTCTCCATACAAGTAATACCTCCATATCTTCAATGCGAAGATAATTGCTGCTAACTCCAAATCATGAGTAGAGTAATTCTTTTGATGTGGCCTTAACTGCCTGGAAGCATATGTGACCACTTTCCCTTCTTGCATGAGTACACACCCTAACCCATAGTGTTTGGCATCACTGTAGACTACAAAGTCTTTTCCAGACATTGGCTGTGTTAACACTGGTGCCTCTGTCAACATAGCCTTCAGCCTCTCAAAACTGGCTTGACACTTGTCATTCCAGTCAAATTTCATATTCTTGTGTAGTAATTTGGTCATTGGAGCAACTATCGGGGAAAATCCCTTTACAAATCTTCTATAATATCCAGCTAACCCCAAGAAACTTCTGATCTCAGTTGTATTTCTGGGAGGCTTCCATTCCATCACTGCTTCAATCTTCTTGGGATCCACTCTAATCCCTTCAGCTGATACTACATGTCCAAGGAATGCAATCTCATTCAACTAGAACTCACACTTGGACAATTTAGCATACAATTTCTTCTCTTTTAGAGTCTGCAGAACAATTCTCAAATGCTCCTCATGTTCTGCTTTATCCTTGGAATACACCAGGATGTCATCAATGAAGACCACTACGAATCGATCTAAGTATGGATGGAAGATACGGTTCATAAGGTCCATGAATGCTGTTGGAGTGTTTGTTAACCCAAATGGCATCACCAGGAATTCATAATGCCCATACCGGGTTCTAAATGCAGTCTTAGGCACATCTGCATTCTTAACCCTTAGCTGATGATACCCTGATCTGAGATCAATCTTAGAAAACACACCGGCTCCCTTCAACTGATCAAACAGATCGTCAATTCTAGGCAATGGATACTTGTTCTTCACTGTTACTCTGTTTAACTGCCGATAGTCAACACATAACCTCAGTGTCCCATCTTTCTTCTTTACAAATAGTACTGGAGCTCCCCAAGGTGACACACTGGGGCATATGAACCCCTTGTCTAGTAATTCTTGCAACTGGATTTTTAACTCTTTCAATTCAGCAGGTGCCATCCTATACGGAGCAATTGAAATTGAGTATGCAGTGCATAATCTCAATAGCAAATTCAACTTCCCTTTCTGTTGGCAAACTAGGCAATTCCTCAGGAAATACCTTAGAGAAATCCCTTACTGTGGGTATGTCAGACAAGTCAAGTTTACCCTGCCTAGTGTCAACCACGTGTGCCAGATAGGCTTCACACCCTTTTCTCAGCCATCTCCTTGCAACTGTAGCTGAGATGACATTAGACAAGAAATCTGTCCTTTCATCCACTACTATTATTTCTTCGTTCTCAGCAGTTTTCAGAGAGATTCTCTTCAATTTACAATCTACTATTGCCTGATGATGGGATAACCAGTCCATTCCCAAAATCACATCAAACTCATGGAAAGGCAATTCGATTAAGTCTACTAAGAACTCTTTCCCTTGAATCTTCAATGGACAACCCTTATACACCTTGTTTACTACCACACTGTGGCCTAGCGGATTTGTGACCAAGATGTCTTGGTCACTTTCCTCCACTGGTATTCCCTTTTCTACGGCTAGCTTGATACAAATATATGAATGAGTAGATCCAGGATCCACTAATGCATGCACAGAAGTATTATAAAGGAGGAACATACCTTTGATGACATCTGGAGCATCCTGTTCCTCCTGTGCCCTTATAGCATAGGCTCTGGCTGGTTTTCTGCCTTCTGCTCTCTCCACATTCTCGACATGTTTATGTGAAATCTTGTTGCCTCAGCCTTACCCGGCCTTCTACCCCTTGGAGCTGGAGGGGCAGGCCTATCAGTTGATACTGGAGTGGATGTAGCAGTTCTGCGAGGACAATCTCGGACTAGGTGGTCTGTAGATCCACACCGTAAACAAGCACCTATCATCCTCCAACATTCACCCTTATGCCATTTTTGGCAATATGGGCAAGCAACAGATACTGTTGGGGCTAGTCCCCTATACCCTGTTCCTGGAGAGCTAGCCATTGAAGGGGTGGACTGGCCTCTCCTTGGTGCAAACTGAGATTTGGGCCTCTGTGACTGACCCTGACTTGGTGCTCTACTAAAACTCTGAGTAGGCGAACCTCTGAATTTCTTGCTAGGGGCAGAAGATGTACCGGTCTGACCCTGACCTCTTTTCTGCTGTTTGTCCCTTCTATTCTGCTCATTCATTCTAACTTTTTCAACCTTCAGTGCAGCTTTCACTAACTTGGCAAACTCTGTAATCCCCAAGGCTGTAATCATTACTTTAATGTTATCATTGAGTCCTTCCTCAAATCTCTTGCATCTCTCTGCCTCATTAGGGACTATTTCCCGCCCATAGCGGCTCAGTCTGACAAATTCTCTTTCATATTCAGCCACTGTCAGCTGTCTCTGGCGTAGGGTAATAAACTCCCTTCTCTTCTCTTCTAGGTACACACTGCCCACATACTTCTTTCTGAACTCAGTGAGAAAGAAATCCCAAGTTATCTGTTCTGGTGGCACCTCACTAGTTATTGTATCCCACCACTGGTATGCATCATCTTGCAGTAGTGATACAGCAGCTTCCAAATTCTGCTCTGGAGTACAATGAAGTTGTTTCAAGACTCTTCCAGTTCTGTCCAACTAGTTTTCAGCTGTGACAGAATCATCTGCCCTTTTACCCAGAAAATCCACTGCTCCAAACTTCCTGAGTCTCTCCATATGAGATTTTTGATGCGGAGGTAGTGGTGGTGGCATAACTCCTGCCATCTGTCTAAAGAACTCATCCATTTGCTGAAATGTGGCTGGTGCATTTGGTACTGGTGGAGCAGGTTCCCTCCTGTCTCCTAGTTCAGTCATAGATGGAGCATGACTTTCCACTTCCTCATCGACCACTCTCTGCGATGTGGAGTCCATATTCTGATCAACATAACAAAATAAATCAAAAGAACTGCATTAGAGTCATCTTAACACTTACAATGCAATGCATGATGTGCAATCTATCTAGGTGCAGAAACGCCTAAACCGTGCTCTGATACCACTAAATGTAACACCCCTCACCCGTCTACAGTATAGCCAAGCAAGGCATGCTACATGGCGTGCCGGAACACCTAGTCTGTGATTATTTCATTTCTTGAACTCAATTTGATTTTAAGAAGTCTTTTATGTAATATTCATATCATGCTGATACTATTGTCATACTTTGATAAAATCAATGTTTCAAGATTGGTAATAAAAATTTGGCAAGGTGCCGTCTATATTTAGGACAAACTGTCCTTCCAAACCTGTTGAAAACAGTTTAATATGATGATATCAAAATCTCAAATATTTCACAGTCTCTATTTCTCAGTAAAGTCAATAGACTTTTACACTCATTAAACAGTTCCATAATACAGTCCATAATAATTTAAATATATATAGAAAATCTCTATGTCAATTAATATGTACAAAATATTACAAACTTTAGAGCTTTCATAACATTACAAAATACAGAGCTGAATTTCAAATATACAACAAAAGTACAAAATACAAGATATCCTAAGTCCTACCATGTATGCAATGCAGTGCAGATGACTCTGGACTCCTGTGCAGATCTGATGTCTCACCCGGTCATAGGTCTGCTGGGCTCCCCAGCTGTATCTCCAATACCTACGCGTTACAAAAGCAACGCGCTAAGCAATTTTGCTTAGTGGTGCCAAATATAAAGAAATATACACTAAAATAAAGTAAATAAAGTGTTTACTAATTTTTGGTGGTGCTGTATGTCAGTAAACTGGATTTAGGTATTTGAATTTAATAGTACTTGAATTACTGCCCATGTAGCCTATATACTGACCAGACTAGATAAATGGATATACTGGCACTGGGTACCTAGTACCTCGGGCCGTCATACTATAGGTCACAAAGTGTCTCTCGGTGTGCAAATAGCGTGGCTAAAAAGCCATATAGTCAATCTGGCGATAAGCCAAAAATAAATACACAATATGTATAGCCGTAGGCTATTAAAGTCACAGTGCGGCATAATAAGCCGTAAAAACACAGTATGGCATAAAGCATTTACAGAACAGCTGTCAGAATCCTATTGGCATGCCAACATATCCATACTAGTCAACTAGGCAAACTGGGGCACATTAATAATTAATTATTTAATTCTTCAATTTTTGGAGTTTACTAACTATTATATAATTCACAAGTCAATGCATATGTTGACCTTTTTAGGTAATATGGATAAGTTGTTTCTAGCATCAATATGTCATAATTTATATCTCAATATGCTGCCAATATAGTGCAATTTATCATTTTTACAAGTTGGCATTCATTGCCAAAATGCTTCAAGCATCATTGTATTCAAAATGTCAAATTCTCAATTTTTGTGTGCTAGATTGGTCTAGCTTAAAGTCATATCTCCCTTGATTTTTCGCTTCTGGTCAAAGAAGCAAAATTGTAGCTCTATGTCTTATTGCACGCGGGGCAAAGTTTCAGGTCATTCTAAGTTGTATAGACCAAGATATGGTCAATTTACTAAAGCTGGACAAATTGCACCTTTAGTGCAAAATTTGGTCAATTTTAGGTCAGTTTTGGTTCTGTAGTTTTTGTACCTGAACTTATGCAAGCCATTTGACTTGGTTCTGGCAATTTCTGGGCTTTGGTGTCTTCATAAGAATTGTAGATCTATGTCTAAACTAACCATGGTAAAAGTTTCAGGTCAATTAGACCTGTTTTGAGTGAGTTATGGTCATCCAAAGGACTACTGTTCATATGGTCAAAAATCTGGGTTGCAAGGTTGCTAATCCGGATTTGGTCATTTTTAAGGTCAGTTTCTAGGCAGAATTTTGGCAACATTTCTACATGAAAGTTGGCCTATTTGGTGTCTAGTTTCACCCCCTATTGGCCTCATACCAATTGGGTTCATAGTTTGGCACTTATGGCCTAATTTATGTATTGCCTTCACATACAACCTGCACAAAGCTCATACACTTCCAATTTGATATTCCTTCTCCTCCTCATTTCTTCAATATTCAATCAATAACACTTCCATATATATATATTGTACACAATTCCAGCAACAATTTTGGGCAGAATATTCAAGTGCTCAATGCACACAATTCACCATTAATTCAACATTCACTTCCACCAAAATTTAACACATCTCAATGTCAATATTACACATACACTTCAACATAATCATACTTCAATATCACTTACACTTGCTGCCCACAATTTAACCTTAGCATATTTCATTAATAACTACATGTTCACACACAAATTCATGCTATTAGGGGTTGCCAAATATGGCAGTTTGCTCAAGGCATCTAAGTTCCATTTCACACCCTTAATTCAAACACTACATGCACATACTTAGATACAAACTTACTACAACTTTCATTTAAATTAATCAACCTTCATTTCCATTCAGTAGAAGTAAAAATAACTCAAGCTCAACAAAGGTTCATGGCTGCCAAAAATGGACAAGTCCATTTCTCACTATTTCTTTCATTTCTCTTCACCAAAATACTCACCTCAACCTAAACACAAGGTTTACTAAAGCAAGGGAGAGGTTTTGGACACTTACCACTTGTGAGCTTCCTTCAAACTTCACCAAATCTTGTTTTTCTTGTTGCCAATATCTTCCCCAAGGTGAGTAGGCAAGCTTTAATGAAGGAACTAAGTAGAAAGGAGGGCTTGATCAATGGTGCATGGTGATGGAGAGAGTTTGGCCATGGTGGACTTCCATGGAAGTTAAATTCGTCCAAAACTTTAAAGGTTGAAGATGAAGATGATAATGAGTGCAATCTGCTGTCCCAAAGCATATTTTAGTGTCCCAATATTCAAGTTAGTGGAGCACTAACTTGGATTTTAATGTTAATTATTCAAAGTTTCATAAATTGGATTTTATCCCCCATTTCTTTCACTATTCTTATAATGTATCACAATTTAATTTTTCATGACATTTTCTAAGTGTAATATCATTTATTTTTAATGGAGATTGAGGTCAAAAGGCAACACTATGTGTCAAATGACCAAAATATCCCACTTCAGGTTATATTCCTGATTTTTCGGTAACACCGATTTTTGTCTGTTTCTCGATTTTTCATTTTTCTTTGTACTAATCTATTAATTTTTTCTTTGATATTTCTAGTGTCAATTACATTTCAATAAACCTTTATTTATGTCTCAAAATTAAATTCAGAGGGTTCCCCGCGGTTTTGTGGTCGGCAACGGCCTTCCCAGTCTGATCACCCATCATTGCCATGTTAGCTGCTTAACTTAGCATCATTTTCTCTCTTTCATTTTTGTTTGATTTTTCTTGTATTTTCTTTTATTTATTTCATCATTATATGTCTGTTCACTATCACCGAAGTGTAGTTCTAGACATCTTGACTTGCCTGGACTGTTATTTGACTACTGGAGCAATAGAACGTACAGAACACGTATAGGGAGAATGTTACAATTTCAGGTCAATTGGACCTGTTTTGAGTGAGTTATGGCAAAAAAACTAACTGCTGCCCAAATGGTCAATTTTCAGGCCTTAATTGCACTAATTAGGATTTGGTCATTTTTCAAGCTACCTTCCAAGCAGAATTTTGGTAAGCTTCCTTCATGAAAGTTGGCACTTTTTGTGCCTAGTTTCACCTCCAATTGGTCTCATACCAATTGGAGCCACACACTTAAGGTTCTAAGCCAAAACACACACTGCCCTATTGCAACACTCTTCATCACATACCAAATACACTTTTAACACTTACCAAGTTACACATTCATGCCATTTCTGTTTTGTACTATAACATAAACAGATTTTACTTCACATTATTGGTCATTTTGGAAGCTTATAACCACACTCAATATGCACCTTATAGTACAGAATTTACCAAGTCCAAATTACACACAATTTAACTACATAATATAGCTCATTTACATGTCCAAACTCAAACCTTTATACATCTATACAAGCTACCATAACAAGCACCATAATTCAACAATAATATTCCATAAACCAAACCATGAAATAACATTTTTCTTTGGTTCACAATTCAAGCTACCGATTCATACATCTCACTCAATTAATTTCCAAGCTTCCAAAATCAAGTGTACTTTCTCATATACTTAGTATACATTACCCAATTTATTCCTACACATATAAACACTTAATCAACACTTTAATCTACCATTTACATGCAAGGATAAACTGTTCTTATGGAGTTTCCATGGATGCCAAAAATATACATCTCCCTTAAAACATCAAACTCCAAAAATCTTTCCACAATTCAATTACCCATAACATCCACACAAACTTTAATGAAGCAAGCATAAAAAATACCTACTTACCACTTTGGAAACTCTTCAAAACTTCACCAAAATTGATCTTCTTACTGCCTATCTACTACCCAAGCTGTATGGACAACTTTTAGTGAAGGGAGCTTGAGGTTTCCATGGTTGGATCATGGGTGGATGAAGGTCCAAGGTGGGGCGGCAATGGAGTTCTTCTTCTTCACCATTTTCGGCTGGTTCTTGGGAGTTTGAGGAAGATGAGAATCTGCTGTCCAAAATGAAGATTAAGTGGTCCACTTTAGGTGTGAGTGGAGCACTAGGTTAGAATTTAATCTTTGTTTATTCTTAAGTTTCCTTATTCCCACCTTAAGCTCCTAACTTTTGCTATTTACATTAGGTACCACCAATTTAATTTTTCATAACATTTTCCAAGTATAATATCATTTATTTTTAATGGACATTTAGGTCAAAAGACAACTCAGGGTGTCTAATGACCACAATGCCCCTGTTCGGATTGCATTCCCGATTTTTCGGTAGCACCGAATTTTATCGTTTTCTCGATTTCTTACTTTTCTTTGTACTAATTAATTAATTTTTCTTTGTTATTTCTAATGACATTTATACTTCAATAGATGTTTATTTAAGTCCTAAAAATATTTTCTAGGGTTCCCCGTGGTCCAAGGCTAGTCAACGGTCCACGCCGCAACTTCCCAGTGCGGTCACCCATCGCTAGGGTTCTCGGCTTGTTTAACTTGATTACATCAATATTTAAATGTAGTTCTAGGCATCCTAGCTGTCCGGACAACACTGGTCACCGAAATAGTAAAACGCACTATCGAACATAGGGGTGTTACAATCACACAATCATAGTCCTTCAGGAACTCAATCCATCGCCTCTGTCTAAGGTTGAGCTCCTTCTGGGTTGGCAAGTATTTTAGACTTTTATAGTCTGTGTAAATGTAGCACTTTTCACCATACAAGTAATGCCTCCATATCTTCAGTGCGAAGATAATTGCTGCAAGCTCTAGATCATGGGTAGGGTAATTCTGTTCATATGGCCTTAGCTGCCTGGAAGCATAGGCCCACTGCCTTCCCCTCTTACATCAATACACATCCTAACCCATTATGAGAGGCATCACTGTAGACCGCAAAGTCCTTTCCCGACACTGGCTGTGTTAACACTAGTGTCTCTATTAACATAGCCTTCAACTTCTCAAAACTGGCCTGACACTTGTCATTCTAGTCAAATCTGACATTCTTATGTAACAACTTGGTCATTGGAGTAGCTATTAAAGAAAATCCCTTCACAAATCTTCTGTAATACCCAGCTAGCCCCAAGAAACTTCTGACCTCAGTTGTATTTCTGTGAGGCTTCCATTCCATTACTGCTTTTATTTTCTTGGGATCCACCCTAATCCCATTAGCTGACACTATGTGTCCAAGGAATGCAATCTCATTCAACTAAAAGTCACACTTAGATAACTTAGCATACAGCTTCTTTTCTCTCAGGGTTTGCAGAACAATCCTCAAATGCTCATCATGTTCTTCCCTGGTCTTGGAATACACCAAAATATCATCAATAAAGACCACTACGAACCGATCTAGGTATGGATGAAAGATACGATTTATAAGGTCCATGAATGCTGCTGGTGCATTTGTTAGGCCAAAGGGCATCACCAGGAATTCATAATGCTCATACCGGGTCCTGAATGCAGTCTTTGGCACATCTGCATCCTTCACCCTCAACTGATGATACCCTGATCTGAGATCAATTTTTAAAAATACTTCTGCTCCCTTCAACTGATCAAACAGATCATCAATTCTAGGCAACGAATATTTGTTCTTCACTGTCACTTTATTCAACTGTCGGCAATCGATGCATAACCTCAAAGTCCCATCCTTCTTCTTTACAAGCAGCACTGGAGCTCCCCATGGTGACACACTGGGGTGTATGAACCCCTTATCTAGTAAGTCCTATAACTAGATTTTCAGTTCCTTCAATTCTGTAGGTGCCATCCTATAAGGAGCAATAGAGATTGGTGCTGTACCCAGCAGTACTTCAATAGCAAATTCAACTTCCCTTTCTGGTGGCAAGCCAGGCAATTCTTCAGGAACTACATCTGGGAAGTCTCTTACTGTGGGTATGTCACACAGATTTGGCTTAGCCTGCCTAGTATCCACCACATGTGCTAGGTAAGCTTCACAGCCTTTTCTCATCAGTTTTCTTGCAACGGTGGCTAAGATGACATTAGACAAGAAATCTATCATTTCCCCTACAACTATGATCTCATTACCCTCAGGAGTTTTTAAAGAAATCCTCTTCAGTTTACAATCAACCATTGCTTGATGACGTGACAACTAGTCCATTCCTAAAATCACGTCAAACTCATGGAAAGGCAATTCAATCAGGTCTGCCAAGAATTCATACCCCTGAATCCTTAACGAGTAACCCTTGTACACTTTGTTCACCACTACACTATGGCCCAATGGATTAGTGACCAGGATGTCTTGGTCACTCTCCCCTACTAATATCCCCCTTTCTACTGGTAAGTTGATGCAGATGTATGAATGAGTGGATCCTGGATCCACCAATACATGCACAGATGTATTGTAGAGGAAGAACGTACCCCTGATGACGTTCGGGGCATCTTGCTCCTCCTGAGCTCTTATGGCATAGGCTTTGGCAGGTGCTCTGACCTCAGGCCTCTCTGCTGGCTCAGATGCAGGTCTTTGTGATGGTCTCACTGCCTTAGATTTGCCAGATTTCCTACCCCTTTGTTGTGCAGGAGCAGGTCTATCTGCTTGTGTTAGAGCAGCTGTAGCAATTCTGTGTGGACAGTTCCTCAACTGATGCTCTGTTGACCCACACCTTAAGTAGGCACCAATCAGTCTCCAACACTCCCCCTTATGCCATTTCAGGCAATGTGGACATGCAGAAGATGTTGGGCTAGTCCCCTGAACCCCGTCCCTGGAGAGCTGCCCACAGATGGTGTGGACTGACCTCTCCTAGGGGTAAACTATGGCCTGGGCCCCTGAGACTGACCCTGACATTGAGGTTGACCTGAACTCTGTGCAGGTAGACCTTTGAACTTCTTTCCTGGTGCAGAATATGAGCTAGACTGACTTGGGCCCCTCTTCTACTATCTCTCTCTTCTGGTCTGCTCACTTATTCTAACCTTTTCAACTTTCATTACAGCTTCTACTAACTTGGTGAAGTCTGTGATTCCCAAGGCAGTAATCATGATCTTTATGTTGTCATTTAATCCCTCTTTAAATCTTTTGCACCTCTCAGTTTCATTAGGGACTATCTCCCTTCCGTAGCGGCTTAGTCTGACAAACTCCTTCTCATACTTCGCTACTGATAGCTGTCTCTGCCTTAGGTTAATAAACTCTCTTCTTCTCTCTTCTAGGTATACACTACCCACATATTTCTTCTTAAATTCTAAGAGGAAGAAGTCCCAAGTTATTACTTCTGGCTGCACTTCACTAGACACTGTATCCCACCATTAGTAGGCATCATCTTGCAATAGAGAGATACAGTAGCTTCTAGGTTTTGCTCTGGAGTGCAGTGGAGTTGCTTTAAAACCCTTCCTGTTCTGTTCAACCAGTTTTCGGCTGCAATAGAATCATCTTCTCTCTTGCCAAAGAAATCCACTGCTCCAAATTTTCTTAGTCTTTCTAGATGTGATTTCTGCTGTGGAGGTGGTGGTGGTGGTGGCATTACCCTAGCCATTTGTCTAAAGAACTCAGCAATTTGCTGGAACATGGCCTGCGGAGGCTAAGCAGGCTCTGCTGGAGCTGGTGGAGTAGGTTCTCCCCTACCCCTAGTCTCAGCTGCTGTAGGTGGAGCATGACTCTCCACTTCCTCCTCAACTGCCCTCTGAGATGTGGGGTCCATATCCTATTCAAAATAACAAAGACAAACAGATCTGCATTAGTGTCACCTCGACTCTTACAAATGAAATGCATGGTATAGACTCGATCTAGGCCCAGAAACGCTTAAACCGTGCTCTGATATCACTAAATGTGATACCCCTTACCCGTCTACAGTATAGCCGAGTAAGATATGTCACACAATGTATCGAACACCCTATTTTATTTTAATCCTTTTTATCTTTCCTTATTTATTTTTATCATAACTATGAAGTACAATTGGTGAAGTATAATTTATTTAAGTCATTTATTGAAATTATAATTTATTTGAGGTTTCACAAATTTTATAGAAAATCCGACAGAGTGCCGGTTAAAAATGGATAAAACAGTTCTTCGGAACCTGTGAAAAACACTTCCAAAATTTTTTATCAATCCCAAACTCCATTTCATCAACAAAATCTCAATATTTCTTAAATATACTCCCATTTCTCATTCATTCATTTCATATCATATTCATATAAAAGTCATAAATAAATATTCACTTTTTCATTCATAAACACAATTTCTATTATTTACATCAATACCCAAAATACATTACATAAGTCTTAATTACACATGAGAAAATAAAAGTTAATTACAAAATACCAAAATAAAACCTAGTGTCCTACCAATGCACTGATGATGGTGAGGTGACACGGACACTATGCAGAGCTGCAAAAGGTCTCACGCAGTCTGTGGTCTACTAGGCTCTCTATCGGTCTCTCCAGAACCTACGCGTGGCAAAAAGCAACGCGCTTAGCAATAATGCTTAGTGGTGCCAATAATAGAATAAAAAGAAATAACAGAAAATAAATATGCAGTGCATGTTCTGATGTCTTATGCAGATAATTTTTTGATTATTATTGGTAATCTTATTTATTATGTACTTGTTATATTCATAATTTCATTAAATTTGTCCACTTTTATTTTTGGTTGCCCAAGTAACCTATCCTGGATGACTGGACTAGATAAACGGGTAAACTGGCACTGAGTATCAAGTACGTCGGGCCGTCACACCATCGGTCACATATGTATCTCTCGGTGTGCAACAGAACAACTAATGAGCTGTAATAAATATTAGGCACAAGGCCAAGTATCATCACAATGTTAGAATGGCTAAAAGCCATAAAATCACAGAATGGCATAATGCCATGTGCAGTACTGCTAACTGAACCCTATTGGCATGCCAACCTATCCAAACCAACCTTGCTAGGTGTACTAGGGCATATTATACTTTTAAATTATACAATTTTTGAAATTTAAGTTTAGGTGTTACTATTCATTTCATTAGTCAACTAAAATATTGACTTTTGCATAGGCAATAGGTACATTGGTTCTAATACTCCCAACATACCACATTTTGCATTCTAAAGTTGTTGGTATTGGTTGCCAATACCATTTCTAAGCTTAGTGCTAGTTGTTCAAAATTTTCAGATTTCAAGCTTTGTGTTTTCTATTCCATTGATCATTTTTACAGTAGGAATTTGGCAAAGTTGTCAACATGAAAGTTGTTCCTTATTTTGTCTAGTTACATTTCTTTTTTTGAATCACTCCATTTGGAGTTTTTTAGCTCAAGTTATGGCCTAAACACCATAACTGGCCGGATTGCAAACTTTCCAGATTTTCTGGACTGACCAAATCTATAGTGTTTTGTGCAGTGATTGCAGGTCACTTTTTGAACATGTTATGGTCAAATTTTAGGTTATGTTTCTTCATGAAAGTTGTAGGTCTATATCTCAGCTTTCTGCTGATAAAATTTCAGGTCAATTGGACCTTTCTACACTGAGTTATGACCAAATGAATAGACACTGTTCATTTGGTCATTTTTAGGTCAACTTGGTTTGGTTTTCTGGGCAAGGTTTCTATACCAAAGTTGTGCCATTGTGTGTATAGTTTCATGTCCAATTGGCCTTGCACCAATTGAACCTCTACAACTCCATTTATAACTGCCCAAACCTTTTGGACTCATGCTCAATCCTGCAGGTCAGCCAAGGCAGCTCACCCACACTCAAATGCCAAGCCTCAACTCACTTCATTTCCTCATCATACACATTCAAATGGTCACTAATTGACCATTACAAGGTTAATGAACCATCACATGAGAAAACCCTAATGTTGTTCAAGTGTCCACATTTTCAAGGTTCATTCATGCATCACACTTGCATTTCACTTACTCTTACATGTTCAATCACTCATCTCATGGTATGGGCAGCTCATAAACACTTTACTTCAAGTAAATTCATCAAACCCTAACCATCCCTAGGCTGCCCAAATTGTAGGGATGAATATACATAAGTTTTATTTTGTTTTTCTTACACTTTTCCACTTATCTCATGCCAATAAACATGAATTAAGTAAAAGAGATAGGAGATTAGACACTAACCTCTTTGAGCAGAATTTCTAGGTAACAAAATTTCAATCCTTTCTCTTCTTTTTGCTACAACTAGCTTCTCCAAGATGTGGGAATGACTTTTAGTGAAGTGAGTTTAGGGTTTTGTGGGGAGGAAGCTTAGGAAAATCAAGCTTTAAAAGAGAAAATGGAGAGAGACCTTCTTGGCTATGGTGGACGGGAAATGAGGAAGAAGAGTGTAGTTTTTTCATTTCAATTTTGTGCCCATTTAACTCATTTTAAGTGGTTTATGGACATGTGTCACAATGTGATTGGGTGAGAGTGCTTAGTGACATAAGCATGAGGTCAAAATTATAATTTTAATTCATTTTCTTTTTTTTTCTTTGCTACTCATTTTCAATTCAATTTTTAACAATATTTATTCATATTTTAGATCATAATAATTATTTACTTAACTGGACAAGTCGGTAAAAAATCATCTCTGAAGACGAAATGACTAAAATGCCCTCCGTTGGGCTTATTGAGCCAAAATCATCTGTATCGATTGAAAAAATTTTCTAAGCCTTTTCTTGGCATTCTAATGCCATAGAAACCTCAATGACTCTTCTCTGGAGTCCTAAAAATTATTTTATGAATTTTCTCCCGAGTTTAGAGCTTCTAGTTGCGAGGATCGCAACTTCCCACTGGATTACCCATCGCTAGGGCATCAACTCATTTAACTTGGTTGTATTTTATTTCTACAATTTTTTCTAAATTTTTCTTATTAATATTTGAGTTAATTATGGTTCCTCACTTTAGTTTAAATATTTTTCCGGACGTGGTTGTGCTGCTAGGGTTTGAATTGGGGCTTGGGTGGGTATACCTCCGGCCATTTGCTGAAATAGTGCAGCTATCTGCTGAGCAAACTGAGCAAAAAACTGCAGTATTTGAAGAGCTAGAGCTGCTGACCCACTCACATTTTGGAGAGCTGGGGCTTCCCCTTGTGCCTCAGCTTCCACTGATTACTCAACTGAGCGATCTCTTTCCTCCATATTCAAGTAGAGCGTATTCTATCTCCTAAACAAACAACACAAGGAGATTTCCCTCCACTAGTTCATATTTATAATGTAATGCACTGTATGTATCAAACAATGACATTGAGCAGTTCTACTATCAAAGAAAATTATTCAAATTTATAGGTCAAAACATAAATTAAAAAAAACTTGCTCTGACACCACTAAAACATGTCACACCTTACCCTTCCGTAAGGCATAACATGATCCCGTAGTATACTTAATGAATTATTAAATTTCACCTACCGATAACCCATTAAATACACTACAAGGGTTTTTAAACAAATTTTTATTCCCTTTTTAAAGTGGTGAGCAATTTTGACAGGTATTAAAACCCTTTAATTGAAGTTAAAACAGATATTAAATATTTAACCAATTTAAAGTTTCCACAAATTTTATAAAAATTTTAGCAGAGTGGCGTCTATAATTGGGAAAAACCAGTTCTTTAAAACCTGTAAAAATACTTCCAATAAATTTTCAATCTCAACCTCAACCTCAACTCCAATATAGTTCAACACAACTCAAATCAATTTAACAATCTCAATCAACTCATTATTTGACAATTACAAAAAGAAACTTACATAATTCATTAAATAAGAATAACATTTTTACAGTACAAAGATTTATACAGACCAAAAATAAATTTCTAAAACTATTTATACAACTGCTCATGTCAAAAGTACAATCATATAGTTACATACACATCAAAAATAAATTTACAAGGGTATAATTTATATACCAGGTAAAGATTCAAAATAATGGTCACTTTAACTCACAAGCAGCCTACTCTGCTGCTTTATCTACCTCTTTACCTACGACAGTAATAAATAGCTATCGCTAAGCCAAAGACTCAGTGGTGCACAATATAAAGAAAAATGATAATTTAAACAATAAATAAATCACAATTAAATCAATTGAGGTGTTGATTCATAAAATCATGCTCAATTTCAAAGGCAGAAAATTTCTTAAAGAAATCCAATTTCATTTCACAATTCACCAATTAATGATTTTAACAAATCACACAGCTTTATCATGACACCAATATTCAATTCATCCCAATAGCCTAAGGCTAATGAGGAATACTATAGCTAGCTAGCAAAATATATGAGTACTCATTTTATTCGTTCTCAACTGGCACACACCTTAACACTTCAGCCAGAAAAGGAATTCAAAACCAATTTATCCCACTAAGCAAGCTAGTGAGGAATTCAATTACATAATAATGATTACTGTGGTTTCAAACTATTTTACAATTTCCAAGTATCAAAGCATTCATCAATTTTGCATATAAATAAATTTCTCAACATTAAATCAAATTAAAATATCAATTAAAATTCAACAAGAATTTAGTTATTGTGCACAAACCTTATATGAGTCGCCTCTAGGCCTTGACTCACTTTTTCTTATCATCCTTCCTAGTCTCTTTTTTCAACTAAAACACATAATTTATAGTATTTTAGTATCATATTTCACAATTAATCCAACAATTAATGTCATGCCTATTTAATTGTACTCCTAAATTTGCTTAAAATAAAATTCTTTGAATTTTGCACTTTGGGGTTACATTTATTATACTATTCAAGTCAAAATATTGACTTTTTCATGCTTAATAGGTATGTTAATCCTAAATACACTCACATCCCACATTTTGGGTGTCAAATTTATTGGTATTGGTTGCCATTGCAATTTCTAAGCTCCCTAAGAGAAATTGTAAATTTTCAGTTTTGGGTCACTGTATTCTACTATTCCATTGGTCTGGTTACAATGGGAATTTAGCCAACTTTCCTTCACCAAAATGGTTTCTTATTATCATAGCTTTAATTCCCTCTTTGAATCACACCATTTGGAGTTTTGTAGCTCAAGTTATGTTAATTTCAAGGTGGCTGGCCGAATTGGTTTTAACCCAAAATTCTGGGTACCAAATTTGTTCTAGCAGTTTTAGTGTGCTGATTACAACTCACTTTTTGGATGGGTTATGGTCAGAATTTGAGTTTGTGTTCTTCATAAAAGTTGTAGTGCTATGTCTCAGCTTTCCATCGGTATAATATTCAGGTCATTTGGACCTTCCTACACCAAGTTATGACCATTCGAACAAGTACTATTCATATGGTCAGTTTTGTGCAGGGCAGTGTGCCTAAATCCGAATTTAACCTAACTTTTCACCAATTTGTGTTTGGTTTGAGGGCAACATTTCTTCACCAAAATTGTAGCTTTAGGTCTTAATTTTCATCTCCAATTAGCTTCACACTAATTCGAGCAACCAATTTTCAGTTATGTCCTCTTGAGTTGACCAAGGTCAAATTGCTCAATTAAGGCAACATCACATTCACTATTTCAATCCTATTCCAACATTCAAACACATTCCAAATGACTCCAATTGACCATTTCAAGTCTCAATTAGGTCCAATTGCATCAATTACCAAATTTCACCAAAATTTTTCCCCCAATTTCAATGGTTCAAGAATCCTAATTTTCTAATTTGCATAATTTCATGAAATTAAAGTGTAGCACTAACACCTACCCACTTAGATTGACTTGCATGCATGATTTATTGAAGTAAAACATATCACTTTTCCCCAACACTCATGGCTGCTGAATTTTTGTCCCTTCATAACTTATCATTTTCTTTAAATTTTCATACAATTTACACTCATCTCAACTTAATTTCAAAGCTTAAAGAAGAAAAGAAAGGGAAACAAGCACTAACCTCACTTGTCCAATTTTCTTGAATTGCAAAACTTGATTTTCCTTGAATTGCAAAACTTGATTGTCCTTCTCTTTCGTTCAATTTTCTTTCTCTCAACTTCTTGTTGAGGTTCAATTTAAAGGTTTCTACCAGTTTTAGAAGTGATTTATGGGGAAATTTAGGGTTACCAAAGCTTGAATTTGTGCTTTAATGGAGGAATTAGAGTGAACAGAGAGAGAGGAGAGATGGATGGCATATGTTGAAGAAGATGTTTATTGTCTTCTTTTTAATTTGTGTTTATCCCTCTTTAATACTTTAATTAATTAATTATTCTTTTATTGCATCATGCTTACCTCATTTAAATGATGTCATAAAGCATTTTATATTTGAATTTCTTTTCTTTTTCATTTTCTTTTCTTTTCTTTCCATAAATTCTTCAATTTAAATCTATATTTCAAATTTTTAATTTCTTACATTTTATTGGACAGTTAGGCCATAAGTCACCTCTAAGGGTGAATTGACCAATTTGCCCATCGCCAATCTGATCCAGTTTACCAATAATTATGTATTTCTTCCGGAACCCTGATCTAATTATTTGACCTATTTCTCATTTTCGCTAGCTTCGCAATAATTCCTAGGACTGCGGTGTCACAATGTCCCATACGAAATTAGGGTTACAATTGATCTCGCAGTCACTTCCCGGTACGATTACCCATCGCTGTGGCCCTAGGTCATTTAACCTTTTATGTTCTGTTTTTCTTATTTATATTTTACCTTATGGTAATCACTATTAGTTTTTATTCAGGGCTTTTTTAGGTGACTCAAATATGGTTCTAATCCTCTTAATTGTCCGGACAGGCACTAATCACCAGAATAGTAAAATATACAGGACTATGCATGTAGGGGTGTTACAAGAATAGAATATATATAACATATTGCTAATGGACAATTTCAAATAAATATGATATTATACATACACAACATTTAAATGAAATGTTTATTGCCATTAATATATTTACAATGTTATTTACAAGTTACAAGATTAATGTATGCTCTAAGGCACACACAACTAACATATATAACATGGAAGACAACCAAGTCTTAAACATGTTAAGATTTGGGGTTCTCCAGCTTATATTAAAAAGCTGAAGACTGATAAACTAGAAATAAAATATGAAAAGGGACGATTTATTAGATATCCAAAAGATAGTTTTGGATATTATTTCTATTTACCAACATCACAAAGAGTTGTGATAAGTAGGGATACCACTTTTCTTGAACAACAATTTATTCAAAAAGGTGGTAAAGGAAGACAAATAGAATTGGAATTAGAGAATTCCGATCAACCAACAGATCAAATGGATATTGATCCATCCACTCAACCTAAACCTATTGATGATACATCCACGTCACATCCTTGGAGATCAACCAGAACATCTTACCCACCAGAGTGATATGGTTTTCTTCATGAGAATGAACAAGAATTGTTCGTTCATGAGGAAATAAATCATGGAGATGATCTTTTAACTTATGAAGAGGCTATATCAGATATAGATTCTTCTAAATAGATCGAAGCAACGAAATCCGAAATGGATTCTGTGTATAAGAACGAAGTTTGGGATCTTATAGACCCTCCTAAAGGTATTATACCTATAGGGAATAAATGGGTTTTCAAGAAGAAAATTGATTCTGATGGAAAGGTAAAGGCAAGGAATCGACTATGAGGAGACTTTCTCGCCTGTTGCCATGCTTAAATCCATTAGAATTTTATTAGCTATTGCTGCATACAATGATTATGAAATTTGGCAAATGGATGTCAAAACAATTTCTCTCAATGGATATATTGAGGAAAACATATTCATAGAACAACCTAGGGGTTTTGAATCCCAAGACCATTGCAAAGTATGCAAGCCAAAACGATCTATTTATGGATTAAAACAAGCTTCGAGGAGCTAGAACATCCATTTTGATGAAGCCATTAAATCTTTTGGCTTTGTTAAAAATGAGGATGAATCTTGTGTGTACAAAAAGGTTAGTGGGAGTGTGGTCACTTTTCTTGTATTGTACATGATGATAAATTATTAATGGGCAATGATATTGGTATGCTTACGACTATAAAAGTCTGTTTGTCAAATACATTCTCCATGAAAGACTTAAGAGAGGCTACCTATATTCTTAGCATTCGCATCTATAGAAATAGAGTGAAAAGAATGATAGGCTTATCTCAAAGTCTATATTTGCAAAAGGTGTTAAAAAAGTTTAACATACTTGATTCCAAAAGAGAATTATTACCAGTAAGACACGGTATCCATCTTTCTAAGGATATATCTCGTAAGACACCTGAAGAAAGAGAGAAAATGGCCAGGATTCCATATGCTTTGGCTATTGAAAGTCTCATGTATGCAATGTTGTGTACTAGGCTGAATATCACTTATGCTGTTAGTTTGACTAGCAGGTTTCAATCTAATAAAGGTTTGAAACACTGGATAATTGTCAAGAACATCCTTAAGTACTTGAGAAGAACTAAGGATCTTGTCTTGATATATGGAGGAGGTGACCTTCAACTAAATGGCTTTATAGATTGTGATTTTCAATTAGACGTGGATGATAGAACGTCTATCTCCAATTTTGTGTTCATATGTTATGGAGGTGTAGTTAGTTAGAAGAGTTCCAAATAGAATACAATTGCAGACTCTACTACAGAGATCGAGTATATTGCTACATCAGATGTTGCAAAGGAAGCTGTTTAGATAAAGAAGTTTATAACAGAACTTGGATTGGTTCCATCCATTGTATCACCAATCCCGTTGTATTGTGACAATAATGGTGCTGTTATTCAAGCTAAGGAACCCAGGTCTCACCAAAAATCCAAACACATTGAAAGTGCTACCACATTATCAGAGAAATAGTTAGGCGCGGCAATGTAGCCATGCAGAAAATAACGTCAGTTGATAATCCAGCTTATTCATTCACGAAGGCCATGACACAAAATCAGTTAGACCGACATCTTGAGAAGATAGATCTTAAATATTGTAATGAATGGCTCTAGTGCAAGTAAGAGATTGTTAGGAGGATACTCTAGAGCATTTCATTTATTTGTATCTTCTAAATAATTATTTATCTATAGAAGGCAATTATTCTTTTTGTTTATATAAATTATTTATGTGCAATGAAAAAGGTCCTTTAATACTTGATTTGATGTTCTATTCTTAAGATGTAAAGAATATGAATGACAGTACATACTTACACAAGTATTATAAATATGGTTCGCAATCTAGGATACTTCATAAAGGACATGACTTATCTGGAAAGGTTGTCATTCATGTTTGTGTCCATGGATTAGTATGAAATACTAATGAAATGGAATGGTGAGTCTCATCCCATATAACAAACATGGTGGGCACTCATGTGATGAGTAGGCCAAACTAGTAACGCTTATGACATACACATGGAGTTGACTCTTGTTAATGCAATTTCATAAAGATCATACTAGTGCATATAATCTCTTGACCTGAGATAGCACAGTTATCTTGTATATGGGTGGTTTGAGTTTGATACTGCTTTCATACTCGTACTATATATGAGTATATGGGCAAGTGTTGGCTCTTACTAGTTATATATGGGGATAGATGCTAGTCAATATGAGATCCATTACCCTAAGTAAATAGGGATAAAATCCTATGTTTATTTAATTATTCTTGATGTTTTAAGTTCCCGGCCAGTATAGATAGATTTAGCCAGAAAAGAGTTTCTGACAAGGAATTCCAATTACTCAAGAATTAAAATTAAAAAAGAACATATGATTCAATGCAATTGGAGTTTGACATAAACCATGACTCCAGCTAGAATTGGGATTTTGTAATAGAGAGATTTTGAGTTGGGATTTTGTAACAGAGAGATTCTAGTGCATGGTAACATATGATTATAGGTTCATTTAAGGTAAACCTTATTACTAATTGGGTAGCCATGGCATGCCATGCTAGGTGTTAACCATGGTCTATGAGGTTCATAAAATGATTTAGAGAAATCATTTATGGTAAGAAAGAGTTCTGATAATATTAAGAGTTGATATCATGTCTCATTGCCAATTAGTGATGAGCCTAGTAAGTCACACACAAACACAAGTTATCACCTATTTAAATATGATTTAATTAATTAATTAAAGAGTTTAATTGATTAATTAAATAGATTTGGTTTGCAATTAAATTGCAAAGTCCCTAGCATGACTTGAAACCAAATCTAGATTATTGGATGTGTAGTATAAATTAAATTTATATTTAAAGTGTTTAAATATGAATTTAATTGATGAGAAATTAATTAATAGAGATTAATTAATTAATTTATATTTGATATAAATTAATTAGAAGAAGAAAATAATTATTTTGGGTTAAGAACTCAAAATTAAGACACAGGGGCATTTTGGTCATTTCACAGTGTGACATGTGGCACCATGAGATGGTGACACATGGGATTACACATAAGCTTGCCAAATATTTTTTAATCATGTAAGATGATTAAAATCAAGATTAAATATAGGTTTGACACTTGGCACAATGTGATTGGGTCACTTAAACCTAGAGCTAATCAAAAGGTGACATGTGGCTAGGGTTTAATGTGTTAACCTAGCTATTTAAGTGTGGTTATGAAAAGAAACATAACCAGCAGCCTCTCCTCTCAATTGTCACGCCACTTTGAGCCTCTCCAGCTATTTCTCTTCATCTCTCATCAATTCAAAGAGATTAGCCATCAATCTCTTGAATTAAGAACACTAGAAATTGTTTCTAGTGTCCTGTTTACATCTCTAATCTCTTAAAAGGCAGAACTTGAATTTCTAATTAATAGAAAAGGCTTTAGAAGCTGTTCAAGGGCTGCCATAGGTCTTCTTGGTGTGGACAAGCTAGAGGGACAACATCTGGTGTCCTGAAGACGAATCTCAAAGGCGCAGACACGCTGCAGCACATCAAGAGGTTAGTGTAATCGTTCTTGATTTAATCTAGGGTTCTAAAATTAATCTGATTAATTTTAAAATCTTAAATGGCAAATACAGATCCAAAAACATATTAAAAGAGTTTTAATATGTTGTTTATCATTGAAATCAAATAGATAAAAATAAATCTTGCATGGTGCATGTGACCCTAGGCGAAAATTTTTGAATTCAATGGTATAATCTTGTGTTTTTCACGCTTCCGTTCCTTCAGTATGGTCTAAAGATAGTGTTCATCAGATCCATAAAAGCAGCCAGAGCATTAGTTAACCCGAATGGCATAACCAAAAACTTATAATGGCCATAACGGGTTCTGAAGGCAGTTTTAGGAATACTCTGCTCTTGTACTTTCAGCTGATAATAACCTGATCTCAGGTCAATTTTGGAGAATACAGCTGCACCCCTTAACTGATCAAACAAGTCATCAATGCGGGGCAATGGATATCTATTCTTTATTGTCACCTTATTCAACTATCGAAAGTCAATGCATAACCGGAGAGTGCCATCTTTCTTTTTTACAAACAACACTGGCGCTCCCAAAGGTGACACACTAGGGCGGATAAAGCCCTTGTCAAGCAGCTCTTACAACTGCACTTTCAACTCTTTCAATTCTGCAGGTGCCATTCTATATAGCGTTATGGAGATTGGGTCCACACCAGGCATAACATCAATCTCAAACTGCACCTCTCTTTCTGGAGGTAATCCTGGCAATTCATCGGGAAACATATCCGAAAAGTAACATACAGTAGGGATGTCCCTCAGTGCTGGGCTCCCCACTTAGGTGTCTATCACATGTGCCAAGTATGCTTCACACCCCTTTCTGATCATTCTTTTGGCTAGTGCAACCGAAATGATATTTGATGGCAGTAAATGCCTCTCCCCATGTATTACCACATCACCGTACAAAGGGAGACCAAAAGTGACTGTCTTGATCTCTGATCCAATCATAGCGTGATGCCTGGCTAACCAATCCATGCCCAAGATGATATCATACTCTCTGAAGGGCATTTCAATCAAGTCTGACAGGAAAACATGTCCTTGGATCACCAAAGGATAGTCTTTATAAATTCTGTTGACCAGGACCTCTTGTCCTAACGGACTAGTTACTAGCACTTCAAAACCCATTTGCACACATGGAACAACAAGTGAACTGACTATGCTAGCACTAACATATGAATGGGTTGAACCCGGATCAAATAATACAAATACTTCTTGATCAGAGATAGAGAATGTACCGGCTACCACATCAGAAGTCTCAGCCTCTTCTCACTGTCTCATCGTGTAAACTCTGGCTGAAACACTTCCTTGTGCTGATTGACCAACTGTGCCCTAACTGCCTGAAGCAGTGCCTCTACCTCTGCCTCTTCCTCTACCAACTGACTGTGAACCTCTGGAAGCAGGACTCTGAATAGATCCCTCAGCAGTAGTAGAAGCTGAAACATATCTCGGAGCACTAGTGTAGTTTTTTGCTAAATGGCCTGTAACATCCCCATTGCACGTGTTCTGTACGTTCTATTGCTCCAGTAGTCAAATAGCAGTCCAAGCAAGTCAGGATGTCTAGAACTACACTTCGGTGATAGTGAACAGACATATAATGATGAAATAAATAAAAATAAAATACAAGAAAAATCAAACAAAAATGAAAGAGAGAAAATGATGCTAAGTTAAACGAGCCGGCACCGCAGCGATGGGTGACTACACTGGGATGGCCGTTGCTGACCCCAGGACTGCGGGGAACCCTCTGAATCTAATTTTGAGACATAAATAAAGGTTTATTGAAATGTAATTGACACTAGAAATATCAAAGAAAAATTAGTAAATTAGTACAAAGAAAAATGAAAAATCGAGAAACAGACAAAAATCGGTGTTACAGAAAAATCGGGAATATAACCCGAAGTGGGGCATTTTGGTCATTTGACACCTAGTGTTGCCTTTTGACCTCAATTTCCATTAAGAATAAATGATATTGCACTTATGAAATGTCATGAAAAAAATTAAAATGGGATACAATAGTGTTTGAATTAAGGGTGTGAAATGGAACTTTGATGCCTTGAGCAAACTGCCATATTTGGCAGCCCCTAATAGCATGAATTTGTGTGTAAACATGTAGTTATTAATGAAATATGCTAAGGTTAAATTGTGGGCAGCAAGTGTAAGTGATATTGAAGTATGATTATGTTTAAGTGTATGTGTAATATTGACATTGAGATGTGTTAAATTTTGGTGGAAGTAAGTGTTGAACTTAATGGTGAATTGTGCGTATTGAGCACTTGAATATTCTGCCCAAAAGTGTTGCTGGAATTGTGTACAATATATATATATATATATATATATATATATATATATATATATATATATATGGAAGTGTTATTGATTGAATATTGAAGAAATGAGGAGGAGAAGGTATATCAAATTGGAAGTGTATGTGCTTTGTGCAGGTTATGTGTGAAGGCAGTACATAACTTAGGCCATAAGTACCAAACTATGAACCCAATTGGTATGAGGCCAATAACGGGTGAAACTAGACACCAAATAGGCCAACTTTCATGTAGAAATGTTGCCAAAATTCTGCCTAGAAACTGACCTTAAAAATGACCAAATCCGGATTAGCAACCTTGCAACCCAGATTTTTGACCATATGAACAGTAGTCATTGGGATGACCATAACTCACTCAAAACAGGTCCAATTGACCTGAAATTTTTACCATGGTTAGTTTAGACATAGCTCTACAATTCTTATGAAGACACCAAAGCCCAGAAATGGCCAGAACTAAGTCAAATGGCTTGCACAAGTTCGGGTACAAAAATTGCAGAACCAAAACTGACCTAAAATTGACCAAATTTTGCACTAAAGGTGCAATCTATCCAGCTTTAGTAAATTGACCATATCTTGGTCTATATAACTCAGAATGACCTGAAATTTTGCCCCGCGTGCAATAAGACATAGAGCTACAATTTTGTTTCTTTGACCAGAAGCTAAAAACTAAGGGAAATAGGACTTTAAGCTAGACCAATCTAGCACACAAAAATTGAGAATTTGACATTTTGCATACAATGATGCTTGAAGCATTTTGGCAATGAATGCCAACTTGTAAAAATGGTAAATTACACTATATTGGCAGCATATTGAGATATAAATTGTGACATATTGATGCTAGAAACAACTTATCTATATTACCTAAAAAGGTCAACATATGCATTGACTTGTGAATTATATAATAGTTAGTAAACTCCAAAAATTGAAGAATTAAACAATTAATTAATAATGTGCCCTAGTTTGCCTAGTTGACTAGTATGGATAGGTTGGCATGCCAATAGAATTCTGACAATTTATTCAGTAAATGGCTTTATGCCATACTGTGTTTTTACGGCTTATTATGCTGCACTGTGACTTTAATAGCCTACGGCTATACATATTGTGTATTTATTTTTGGCTTATCGCCAGATTGACTATATGGCTTTTTAGCCACGCTATTTGCACATCGAGAGACACTTTGTGACCGATGGTGTGACGGCCCGAGGTACTAGATACCCAGTGCCAGTATATCCGTTTATCCAGTCTGGTCAGTAAATAGGCTACACGGGCAGTAATTCAAGTACTATTAAATTCAAATACCTAAATCCAGTCTATAACATACAGCACCACCAAAAATTTGTAAACACTTTATTTACTTTATTTTAGTGTATATTTCTTTATAGTTGGCACCACTAAGCAAAATTGCTTAGCGCGTTGCTTTTGTAACACGTAGGTATTGGAGATACAGCTAGGGAGCCCAGCAGACCTACGACCGGGTGAGACATCAGATCTGCACAGGAGTCCAGAGTCATTTGCACTGCATTGCATATATGGTAGAACTTAGGATATCTTGTATTTTGTACTTTTGTTGTATATTTGAAATTCGGCCCTGTATTTTGTAATGTTATGAAAGCTCTAAAGTTTGTAATATTTTGTACATATTAAATGATATGGAGATTTTCTATATATATTTAAATTATTATGGACAGTATTATGGAACTGTTTAATGACTGTAAAAGTCTATTGACTTTACTGAGAAATAGAGACTGTGAAATATTTGAGATTTTGATATCATCATATTAAACTATTTTCAATAGGTTTGGAAGGACAGTTTGTCCTAAATATAGACGGCACCTTGCCAAATTTTTATTACCAATCTTGAAACACTGATTTTATCAAAGTATGACAATAGTATCAGCATGATATGAATATTACATAAAAGACTTCTTAAAATCAAATTGAGTTCAAGAAATGAAATAATCACAGACTAGGTGTTCCAGCACGCCATGTAGGACGCCTTGCTCGGCTATACTGTAAACGGGTGAGGGGTGTTACATTTAGTGGTATCAGAGCACGGTTTAGGCATTTCTGGACCTAGATAGATTGCATATCATGCATTGCATTGTAAGTGTTAAGATGACTCTAATGCAGATCTTTTGATTTGTTTTGTTATTTTGATCAGAATATGGACTCCACATCGCAGAGAGCGGTCAATGAGGGAGTGAAAAGTCATGCTCCATCTATGACTGAACCAGGGGACAGGAGGGAACCTGTTCCACCAGTACCAAATGCACCAGCCACATTTTGGTAAATGGCTGGGTTCTTTAGACACATGGCAGGAGTTATGCCACCACCACCACCTCCACTTCAAAAATCTCATATGGAGAGACTCAGGAAGTTTGGAGCAGTGGACTTTCTAGGCAAAAGAGAAAATAATTCTGTCACAGCTGAAAACTGGTTGGACAGAACTGGAAGAGTCTTGAAACAACTTTATTGTACTCCAAAGCAGAATTTGGAAGCTGCTGTATCACTACTGCAGGATGATGCATACCAGTGGTGGGATACAGTAACTAGTGAGGTGCCACCAGAACAGATAACTTGGGATTTCTTTCTCCGAGTTGAGAAAAGAAGTATGTGGCGATGTATACTTGGAAGAGAAGAGAAGGGAGTTTATTACCCTACGCGAGACAGTGTGATGGCTGAATATGAAAGAGAATTTGTCAGACTGAGCCGCTATGGGCGGGAAATAGTCCCTATGAGGCAGAGAGATGCAAGAGATTTGAGGAAGGACTCAATGATAACATTAAAGTAATGATTACAGCCTTGGGGATTACAGAGTTTGCCAAGTTGGTAGAAGCTGCACTGAAGGTTGAAAAGTTAGAATGAATGAGCAGAACAGAAGGGACAGACAGCAGAAAAGAGGTCAGGGTCAGACTGGTACATCTTCTGCCCCTAGCAAGAAATTCAGAGGTTCGCCTACTCAGAGTTTTAGTAGAGCACCAAGTCAGGGTCAGTCACAGAGGCCCAAATCTCAGTTTGCACCAAGGAGAGGCCAGTCCACCCCTTCAATGGCTAGCTCTCTAGGAACAGGGTATAGGGGACCAACCCCAACAGTATCTGTTACTTGCCCACATTGCCAAAAATGGCATAAGGGTGAATGTTGGAGGATGATAGGTGCTTGTTTACGGTGTGGATCTACAGACCACCTAGTCTGAGATTGTCCACGTAGAACGGTTACATCCACTCCGGTATCAACTGATAGGCCTGCCCCTTTAGCTCCAAGGGGTAGAAGGCCGGTAAAGGTGGCGACGGTACTTCACGAAGCACATGTCGAGAATGCGTGGAGAGCGAGAAGCGAAAAACCAGCCAGAGCCTATGCTATAAGGGCACAGGAGGAACAGGATGCTCCAGATGTCATCAAGGGCACGTTCCTCCTTTATAATACTTCTGTGCATGCATTAGTGGATCCGGATCTACTCATTCATATATTTGTATCAAGCTGCCCGTAGAAAAGGGAATACCAGTGGAGGAAAGTGACCAAGACATCCTGGTCACAAATCCGCTAGGCCACAGTGCGGTAGTAAACAAGGTGTATAAGGGTTGACAATTGAAGATTCAAGGGAAAGAGTTCTCAGCAGACTTAATCGAATTGCCTTTCCATGAGTTTGACGTGATTTTGGAAATGGATTGGTTATCCCATCATCAGGCAATAGTAGATTATAAATTGAAGAGAATCTCTCTGAAAACTGCTAAGAATGAAGAAATAATAGTAGTGGGTGAAAGGACAGATTTCTTGTCCAATGTCATCTCAGCTACAGTTGCAAGGAGTTGGTTGAGAAAAGGGTGTGAAGCCTATCTGGCACACGTGGTTGACACTAGGCAAGGTAAACTTAACTTGTCTGACATACCCATAGTAAGGGATTTCTCTGAGGTATTTCCTAAGGAATTGCCTAGTTTACCACCTGAAAGGGAAGTTGAATTTGCTATTGAGATTATGCTAGGTACAGCACCCATTTCAGTTGCTCCGTATAGGATGGCACCTGCTAAATTGAAAGAGTTAAAAATCCAACTGCAAGAATTACTAGACAAGGGGTTCATACGCCTCAGTGTGTCACCTTGGGGAGCTCCGATACTATTTGTAAAGAAGAAAGATGGGACACTGAGGTTATGTGTTGACTACCGGCAGTTAAATAGAGTAACAGTGAAGAACAAGTATCCGTTGCCTAGAATTGACGATCTGTTTGATCAGTTGAAGGGAGCCGGTGTGTTTTCTAAGATTGATCTCAGATCAGGGTATCATCAGCTAAGGGTTAAGGATGCAGATGTGCCTAAGACTGCATTTAGAACCCAGTATGGGCATTATGAATTCCTAGTGATGCCATTTGGGTTAACAAACGCTCCAGCAGCATTCATGGACCTTATGAACAATATCTTCCATCCATACTTAGATCAGTTCGTAGTGGTCTTCATTGATGACATCCTGGTGTATTCCAAGGATAAAGCAGAACATGACGAGCATTTGAGAATTGTTCTGCAAACTCTAAAAGAGAAGAAATTGTTTGCTAAATTGTCCAAGTGTGAGTTCTGGTTGAATGAGATTGCATTCCTTGGACATGTAATATCAGCTGAAGGGATTAGAGTGGATCCCAAGAAGATTGAAGCAGTGATGGAATGGAAGCCTCCCAGAAATATAACTAAGATCAGAAGTTTCTTGGGGTTAGCTGGATATTATAGAAGATTTGTAAAGGGATTTTCCACGATAAATTGCTCCAATGACCAAATTACTACACAAGAATATGAAATTTGACTGGAATGACAAGTGTCAAGCCAATTTTGAGAGGCTGAAGGCTATGTTGACAGAGGCACCAGTGTTAACACAGCCAATGTCTGGAAAAGACTTTGTAGTCTACAGTGATGCCTCACATAATGGGTTAGGGTGTGTACTGATGCAAGAAGGGAAAGTGGTCGCATATGCTTCCAGGCAGTTAAGGCCACATGAAAAGAATTACCCTACTCATGATTTAGAGTTAGCAACAATTATCTTCGCATTGAAGATATGGAGGCATTACTTGTATAGAGAAAAATGCTACATATACACAGACCATAAGAGTCTGAAGTATCTGCCAACCCAGAAGGAACTTAATTTGAGACAGAGGCGATGGATTGAATTCCTGAAAGATTATGATTGTATAATTGACTATCACCCTGGGAAGGCAAATGTAGTCGCTGATGCTTTAAGCAGAAATCTATTGTAGCATTAAGATCTCTGAATGCCCAACTATCCTTAACTCATGATGGAGTTATTTTGGCTGAGTTGCAAGTGAAGCCGAATATGTTACAACAGATACAGGATGGGCAGAAGACAGATGAGAAATTAATGGCTGTTATGGGCAAAATCACTGAGGGGAAGGAAACTAAATATGAAGTGAAAGAAAATGGGTGCACATCTATAAAGAAAGAGTGTGTGTTCGGATGATAAAGAATTGAAAACCGGATTCGTGAAAGAAGCACATAACGATGTGTATGCTATGCACCGGGAAGCACAAAAATGTACCATGACACGAAATTCGATCTTGGTGGCGGTATGAAGAAGGACATAGTTGACTATGTAACTAAATGCTTGATATGTCGGCAAGTCAAAGCGAACATCAAGTTCCATCAGTTTATTCTGACCCATAAACATACCTGAATGGAAATGGGATAGAGTCACTATGGACTTTGTCAGTGGTCTACCTCTCACTCAGAAGAAGCATGATGCAGTATGGGTGATTGTGGATAGGTTAACCAAATCAGCACATTTTACGCGATTAGAACCGACTACTCCTTTGGAAAAGCTAGCAGATTTATACATCAGTGAGATAGTTAGACTACATGGAATTTCACTTTCCATTATATCTGATAGAGACCCGAGGTTTACATCTAGATTTTGGAAGAAATTACAAGAATCCTTGGGCACACAACTCCATTTTAGTACGGCTTTTCATCCTCAGACGGATGGACAGTCAGAAAGAATAATCCAAGTAAATTTTGAAACTCATTGAGTTATTGTAAACAATAATTGAATTGATAATGATAATAATAACTGAACATATGTGATAGGTCCTCGAGGATATGCTAAGAAGTTGTGTTATTGAGTTTGAGGGAAGTTGGGACAGATATCTTCCACTGGCAGAATTTGCATACAATAATAGCTATCAAGCTAGCATACAAATGGCACCCTATGAAGCTCTGTATGGGAGAAAATGCAGAACACCTGTATGTTGGACTAAGTTGGGTGAAGATAAGCTAGTGGGGCCAGACCAAATAAAACAGACAGAGGAAAAGGTGAAACTGATAAAGGCCAATTTGAAAGTTGTCTCAAACCGACAGAAATCTTATGCTGACTTGAAAAGAAAGGACATTGAGTATGAAGTTGGCGAGAAAGTATTTCTCAGAGTATCACCGTGGAAGAAAGTGTTGAGATTCGGGAAAAAAGGAAAATTAAGCCCTAGGTTTATTGGCCCATATGAAGTTATTGAACGTGTGGGACCAGTAGCTTACAGATTAGCCTTACCACCTGAGCTGGACAAGATACATAATGTATTCCATGTCTTGATGCTCAGAAGATACAGATCAGATCCTTCACATGTCATCTCAACAGAAGAAATTGTGGTACGACCTAACCTGACATATGAAGAAGAACCAATTAAAATCTTGGCACGAGAGCTAAAAGAGCTCAGAAATAAGACAATTCCACTAGTGAAAATCCTATGGAGACACCACAACACGGAAGAGGCAACATGGGAGAGCGAGGAGACAATGAGACAACAGTTCCCTTAGCTCTTCACATCAGGTAAATTTCGAGGACGAAATTTTTATTTAGAGGGGAAGAGTTGTAACATCCCCATTGCACGTGTTCTGTACGTTCTATTACTCCAGTAGTCAAATAACAGTCCAGGCAAGTCAGGATGTCTAGAACTACACTTCGGTGATAGTGAACAGACATATAATGATGAAATAAATAAAAAGAAAATACAAGAAAAATCAAACAAAAATGAAAGAGAGAAAATGATGCTAAGTTAAACGAGCCGGCACCGTAGCGATGGGTGACTGCACTGGGAAGGCCGTTGCCGACCCCAGGACCGCGGGGAACCCTCTGAATCTAATTTTGAGACATAAATAAAGGTTTATTGAAATGTAATTGACACTATAAATATCAAAGAAAAATTAGTAAAATAGTACAAAGAAAAATGAAAAATCGAGAAACAGACAAAAATCGGTGTTATCGAAAAATCTGGAATATAACCCGAAGTGGGGTATTTTGGTCATTTGACACCTAGTGTTGCCTTTTGACCTCAATGTCCATTAAGAATAAATGATATTGCACTTAGGAAATGTCATGAAAAAAATTAAAATGGGATACAATATGTGAATAGTAAAAGAATGGTGCAAAATGAGCAAATAAGGAAACTTTAACTAATTAAATATTAAAATGAGCTTAGTGCTCCACTAACTTGAATATTGGGACACTAAAATATGCTTTGGGACAGCAGATTGCACTCATTATCATCTTCATCTTCAACCTTTAAAGTTTTGGACGAATTTAACATCCATGGAAGTCCACCATGGCCAAACTCCCTCCATCACCATGCACCATTGATCAAGCCCTCCTTTCTACTTAGTTCCTTCATTAAAGCTTGCCTACTCACCTTGGGGAAGATATTGGCAACAAGAAAAACAAGATTTGGTGAAGTTTGAAGGAAGCTCATAAGTGGTAAGTATCCAAAACCTCTCCCTTGCTTTAGTAAACCTTGTGTTTAGGTTGAGGTGAGTATTTTGGTGAAGAGAAATGAAAGAAATAGTGAGAAATGGACTTGTCCATTTTTGGCAGCCATGAACCTTTGTTGAGCTTGAGTTATTTTTACTTCTAATGAATGGAAATGAAGGTTAATTAATTCAAATGAAAGTTGTAGTAAGTTTGTATCTAAGTATGTGCATGTAGTGTTTGAATTAAGGGTGTGAAATGGAACTTTGATGCCTTGCGCAAACTGCCATATTTGGCAGCCCCTAATAGCATGAATTTGTGTGTAAATATGTAGTTATTAATGAAATATGCTAAGGTTAAATTGTGGGTAGCAAGTATAAGTGATATTGAAGTATGATTATGTTGAAGTGTATGTATAATATTGACATTGAGATGTGTTAAATTTTGGTGGAAGTGAGTGTTGAACTTAATGGTGAATTGTGTGCATTGAGCACTTGAATATTCTGCCCAAAAGTGTTGTTGGAATTGTATACAATATATATATATGGAAGTGTTATTAATTGAATATTGAAGAAATGAGGAGGAGAAGGAATATCAAATTGGAAGTGCATGTGCTTTGTGCAGGTTATGTGTGAAGGCAGTACATAACTTAGGCCATAAGTGCCAAACTATGAACCCAATTGTTATGAGGCCAATAGGGGTGAAACTAGACACCAAATAGGCCAACTTTAATGTAGAAATGTTGCCAAAATTCTTTCTAGAAACTGACCTTAAAAATGACCAAATCCGAATTAGCAACCTTGCAATCCAGATTTTTGACCATATGAACAGTAGTCCTTGGGATGACCATAACTCACTCAAAACAGGTCCAATTGACCTGAAATTTTTACCATGGTTAGTTTAGACATAGATCTACAATTCTTATGAAGATACCAAAGCCCAGAAATGGCCAGAACTAAGTCAAATGGCCGGCACAAGTTCGGGTACAAAAACTGCAGAACCAAAACTGACCTAAAATTGAACAAATTTTGCACTAAAGGTGCAATCTGTCCAGCTTTAGTAAATTGACCATATCTTGGTCTATACAACTCAGAATGACCTGAAATTTTGCCCCGCGTGCAATAAGACATAGAGCTACAATTTTGTTTCTTTGACCAGAAGCTAAAAACTAAGGGAAATAGGACTTTAAGCTAGACCAATCTAGCACACAAAAATTGAGAATTTGACATTTTGCATACAATGATGCTTGAAGCATTTTGGCAATGAATGCCAACTTGTAAAAATGGTAAATTACACTATATTGGCAGCATATTGAGATATAAATTATGACATATTGATGCTAGAAATAACTTATCTATATTACCTAAAAAGGTCAACATATGCATTGACTTGTGAATTATATAATAGTTAGTAAACTCCAAAAATTGAAGAATTAAACAATTAATTAATAATGTGCCCTAGTTTGCCTAGTTAACTAGTATGGATAGGTTGGCATGCCAATAGAATTCTAACAGCTGTTCTGTAAATGGCTTTATGCCATACTGTGTTTTTACGGCTTATTATGCCGCACTGTGACTTTAATAGCCTACGGCTATACATATTGTGTATTTATTTTTGGCTTATCGCCAAATTGACTATATGGCTTTTTAGCCACGCTATTTGCACACCGGGAGACACTTTGTGACGGATGGTGTGACGGCCCGAGGTACTAGGTACCCAGTGCCAGTATATCTGTTTATCCAGTCTGGTTAGTATATAGGCTACACGGGCAGTAATTCAAGTACTATTAAATTCAAATACCTAAATCCAGTCTACTGACATACAGCACTACCAAAAATTTGTAAACACTTTATTTACTTTATTTAGTGTATATTTCTTTATATTTGGCACCACTAAGCAAAATTGCTTAGCGCGTTATTTTTGTAACGCATAGGTATTGAAGATACAGCTTGGGAGCCCAGCAGACCTACGACCGGGTGAGACATCAGATCTGCACAGGAGTCCAAAGTCATCTGCACTACATTGCATACATGGTAGGACTTAGGATATCTTGTATTTTGTACTTTTGTTGTATATTTGAAATTCGGCCCTATATTTTGTAATGTTATGAAAGCTCTAAAGTTTGTAATAATTTGTACATATTAAATGACATGGAGATTTTCCATATATATTTAAATTTTTATGGACTGTATTATGGAACTATTTAATGACTGTAAAAGTCTATTGACTTTACTGAGAAATAGAGACTGTGAAATATTTGAGATTTTGATATCATCGTATTAAACTGTTTTCAACAGGTTTGGAAGGACAGTTTGTCCTAAATATAGACGGCACCTTGCCAAATTTTTATTACCAATCTTGAAACACTGATTTTATCAAAGTATGACAATAGTATCAGCATGATATGAATATTACATAAAAGACTTCTTAAAATCAAATTGAGTTCAAGAAATGAAATAATCACAGACTAGGTGTTCCGGCACGCCGTGTAGCACGCCTTGCTCGGCTATACTATAGACGGGTGAGGGGTGTTACATGGCCCTTGCCTCCACAGTTAAAACAGGCTCCAGTGGCCCAATAGCATTCTCCCATATGAATCTTGCCACAAGTCCCACAGGGGCGGGCAGAATATGAACCCCTGCTTGACTGTTGACCAGACCTAGGGAGTCTGTAACACCCCTAAGTTCGGTAGTGCGTTCTGCTGCTCCAGTGACCAGTTGTCCGGACAGCTAGGATGCCTAGAACTACACTTCAATATGAGTCAGGAGACATAAAATAATGAAATACAAGAAAAGAAAATACAAGAAAAACAAAGGAAAAATAGTAGCAAAGAAATGTAACCAAGTTAAGCGAGCTGAGAACCCTAGCGATGGGTGACCGCACCGGGAAGTCACGGTGTGGACCATTGACTAGCCCTAGACTGCGGGGAACCCTGGAAAATATTTTTAGGACTTAAAGAGACATCAATTGAATTATAAATATCATTAGAAATATTAAAGAAAAAAATTAAATAATTAGTACAAAGAAAAGTGAGAAATCGAAAAACAGACAAAACCCGGTATTACCGAAAAATCGGGAATGCAATCCGAACAGGGGCATTATGGTCATTTGACATCCCGAATTGTCTTTTGACCTAAATGTCCATTAAAAATAAATAGTATTACACTTAGAAAATAAAATGAAAAATTAATTTGGTGGTACCTAAAGTAAATAGTGAGAATTAAGGGTTTAATGTGGGATTAAGTGAAAGTTTAACATATTATATGATTAAAGTGGACCACTAAGGGAATAAAATATACACATATTGGGGTAGGTGTAAGTCCACTAACCAGCTGAAACTTCATCTTCCCCAAGTTCTCCCAACATTGCCGAATTGAAGAAAATGAAAACCACCATGGCCATTTTTCATGCAAGCTCATCTAACCACTCATTTCACTTCTAATCACTTAAGTAGCTTCATGAAAAATTGTCTACACATCACAAGGAAGGGTTTGATACTAAAATCAAGAAGTTTGGTGAAGGTTTAACAAGCTCCAACCATAAGGTAAGTTAGCATTTTTGAAGATAGCCTTGTTAAATTTTGTGTGCATGTTATGGGTGTTGGATTTGTGAAGAAAATTTTTGAGTTTGAAGAGTTATTGTTGTGTTCATTTTGGACAGCCATGTAGTCATGTATTTGATGAGATAATTGTGCATATATTTGATGGGAAATGATGTTGGTTATGGTGATTTAATAACCTAGTGAATTACTTCATATGTGTATGGTGATTTTTGCACTTGGATGGGAATTGATGAATTGTAGGACACTTTGGTGTTGAAGAACATTTTCGGCAGCCTTGGAACTCTTGGATAAGTGTATGTGTTCATGAAGATATGGGCAGAATTGTGGCATTAAGGATAGATGGATATGTATATGAAATTGTTGTGTAAAGTGTATGTAAAAACTAGTAATGTTTATGTGTATGTGTAATTGTATTTGGACTTTGGAAATTAGAGTTATATTTGGTGTGTTGAGGATAATTGCAATCTGCCCAAAGTGATGTTAATGTAAAGTGGAATATGTTTTTGGTAATGAACCAAAACAGAAAGGGTAAGGGGAAGTGGACATGTAGTAATGTAAGTGTGTAATTGATGTGTGTTAAGAAAGGTAACTAAGGGCAGTGTACATTTTAGCCTATAACTTTAAATGTGTAACCTCAATTGGTATGAGACCAATTGGAGGTGGAACTAGGCACAAAATGTGCCAACTTTCATTGAGAAAGCATACCAAAATTCTGCTTGCAAGGTGACCTAAGAAAATGCCCAATTCGGATTAGGTACAATTAGGACCTGAAAAATGACCAATTGGGCAGCAGTTAGTGTTTAGGCCATAACTCACTCAAAACAGGTCCAATTGACCTGAAATTTTAACCATGAATAGTTAAGACCCATACCTACAAGTCTTATGAAGACACCAAAGCCCAGAAATGACCAGAAGCAAGTCAAAAAGCTTGCACAAGTTCGAGTCCAAAAACTGGCCGAACCAAAGTTGACCAAATTGACCTAAAATTGACCTAATTTGATGCCATTTGACCAGCAATAGTATAATGACCATAACTTGGTCTACTTAACTCGGATTGACCTAAAATTTTGCCCCGCGTGCAATAAGACATAGATCTACAAGTTTGTAGTTTTGACCGAAACCCAAAAACCGAGGGAACTAGGTCGTCCGGTTAGGTCAAACTAGTATCCCGAAATCCAGCAATTTGCAATAAAATGCAAGGAAACACAGTATACATAGAAATCAGTTTGGTAAAACGTACCAACCCTAAAACCCTATCGAATGTGACATATTAATGACACTAAAACCTAATTTACCTAAAACGCATCGAAGGTCGGTAGATTAGGTGATTAAGCAAATAATAGCCTTCAGTGAATTACTTATCGAACATTATCGTGAGAGACAATTTAATTTAGTACTAAAACACTTCAAATTGTATTTCTCAGTTACCAAAGACTCAGGAAAAGGGAAGGAAACACTGAGTCCAGATCAGGAGACAGTCATCAGAGGTTTGTGCACAACTAGTTTTCAACTGATTTTACTCTGAATAAGATTTCATATGATTAATTGTATGTTATTGATTTAAATTGTGTTTGTGCACAACGGCTATTTCTTTTGAATTTTTCAATTGAAATGAATTATGAGTATTGTACATTATTGTTTTAAATTGTGTTTGTGCACAACTAGTTTTCAACTGATTTTGTTCTGAATAATATTTCATATGATAAATTGTATGTTATTGTTTTAAATTGTGTTTGTGCACAATATTTATTTCTTTTGAATTATTTTCAATTGAAATAAATTATGACTACTTGTATGTTATTGTTTTAAATTGTGGAAATGTACTTGAATGGATATTTATTGCTTGAAAAGCATTATAAATGATTTGAAACTGTGAGAAACTGTTTGAATGATATTTGATGGATACTTATTAATTGAAAAGCACTGTAAATGGTTTTTGTGGAAATTGAAGTGAATTACGAATTGTGTTGCCATTTTGTGAATGAAATTATAACTTTGGAAATTTATTGGATTCTTCGGATCATTTGAATAAAATGTTTGGAATTCTTTTGATTCACAATTGGCATGACACTGTTACTATGTTCCTCCTCCATTAATGGGGTGAGTGTGATTATTCCTCCCTCTTTGACTTATCAGTCTGGGGTGAGTATGATTATGTTCCTCCCTCTTTGACTTCCCAGTCTGAGGTGAGTATGGATAAGTACTCATTATACAGCTAGCTTCCTCCCTCATTGATTTCGATTATTGGGGTGAGTGTGTCTTGTCGTGGTGTACAACACGGCATGTGTGGAAAAATTGTGTCCTGGCTTAAATTGTGATATTGATCGGCAACACTGTGTTATTAAGTATTTTGATCAAATTGTGAATGAATTGGCAACACTGTATTCTTAACTTATTCGACTAAATTGTGCTGTTATGCGATTTGATAATTTGTGAAATGAAGTTAAATTCTTATTGACATTTACTGTCTTTCGAATTTAACTATGTTTTGATTATTGAGATTTATTGTGAGATTGTGAAATGAATTTAAACTCTTATGGACATATACTGTCTTTTGAACTCAACCATGATTTGACTTATTGAAATTTATTGTGATATTGAGAAATAGAGTTTAAATTCTGGTTGACAATTATTGTCTTGAAATTAACTATGGTTTTAAGTATCCACTATTTATTTGAATTATGAATTGTGATTTAAATTTATATTTAGTTAATGTTGTGCACCACTGAGACATTGTCTCAGCGATAGCTTTATTCTTTATCACGGTGAAGCAGGCCAAGCGAGGCGTGATTAAGTGCTAGTACCTCCAGCGAGAGACTACCGGGCATAATGAGTATACCAACATTTTGTATTTTGTAATGTAATGTATGTTCACTGTATGTACATATTGTTGTTGGTTTTGAGCAGTTGTAAATAAAAATTGTACATTGAAGTTGCAAAATAATTATGAGTTATTTTAGCTTGTAAAAAAAATTGTATTATATTTCTTTTACTTCAGTCTTTGAAAAATCACTGTGGATTGAGTCGAGAAATGGGTTGTGTTGAATTTTGTTGGAGTTGAGATTTGGAAAAATATTGAAGTGCTTTTTACAGGTTTTCTGAAGAACTGTTTTATCCAAAATACAGATGGCACTCTGTCAAATTTTTTACAGAAATTCCAAATAAGTCAAATATGTTAGTTCTATCACTTCAGTTCACAAAAGTTTTTAACACCTGTAAATAGTGCTCACCACTGTGAAAGAAGTAAGAAAAGTTTTTAAAATCCCTTGTAGTGTATTTAGTGGATTATCAGTAGACGAAGTTGATAATTCATTAGGTATACTACGGGATCATGTTATGCCTTACAGAGGGGTAGGGTGTGACAGGGTCTCTGTCCAGAAAATCTGCCCCTACCAAATCTTCCACCTCGACCCCTGCTGGGTCCACTATATTTCTTCTTCTTTCCAGAAGTACTACCAGAACTTGGCTCTACTGACTTTTCCCCCTTGTCTTTCTCTGATTTTTCAGCTTTCTCTGATTTTTCTTTTATTGGGGTCGCCTCTGATTCAATTCTCTATAGCTCAAGTGCTTGAGACATAAGTTCTGAAAAATTGTTGTGCCTGAATCCCATTACTTGCATTCTCAAACTGGGCTTCAAACCCGTCTCAAATCTCTTGCACCTTGCCTTGCTGGTGGAAAGGAGACTCCCAGCATAATGACTTAAGCGGGAGAACTCCCTCTCATACTCTGCCACTAATCGGTTCCCTTATTTCAAACTCAAAAATTCTTGCAATTTCTGATCAACATATGCATCTGGGATGTATTTCTGTCTGAACTCTCTGATGAAGTCATCCCAGGTCAGCACTGGTGGTTCAGCCAAGCTGTGGGGGATGGTCTTCCACCAATCATATGCATCCCCTTGTAGTAGAGACACAGAATATTCAAACTTTAATTCATCTTGGCAGTGCAGCTTCTTAAATACTCTGTCCATTCTTTCAAGCCATTGCTCTGCCTCTAAAGGGCCCACTATACCCTTAAATTCTGCAACCCCATACTTCAGTAATTTATCATACTGTCTGGCTGGAGGCAGTGGTTGTGCCACAGGTGTCTGGGGTGGAGCTTGAGCAGGCATACCCCCAACCATTTGTTGAAACATCACAACCATCTGTTGTGCGAACTGTGCAGGAAACTGCGGCATTTGCGGTGCTGATGCTACAGATTCACTAACATTCTGTAAAGCTGGGGCTTCCCCTTATGCCTCAGCTTCAACAGATTGCTCAACTGAGTGATCCCCTTCTTCTATCTCAATCTGAAGTTAGGGTATCTCCTGAATAAATAACACAAGGAGATTTCCCTCCGTTAGTTCATATTTATGATGTAATGCACTGTATGTAACAAATATGGACATTGAGCAGTTGTACTTAATAAGAAAGACATAAATTCTCAAGTTAAAACATACTTCAAAAATTTTGCTCTGATACCACTAAAACATGTCACGCCTTACCCCTCTGTAAGGCTTAACATGATCCCGTAGAATACCTAATGAACTACCGAACTTCACCTACCGATAACTCATTAAGTACCCTACAAGGGATTTTAAAATAATTTTCTTATTTTTGTTAAGTGGTGAGCATTTTCTAATAGGTATTAAAACATTTAATTGAAATTAAAAACTAGTTAAAACTTTTGGCCCATTTTATTTTTCCTCAAATTTTGTAAAAATTTTGACAGAGTTCCGTCTGTATTTTGAAAACAGTTCTTCAAATACCTGAAAAAAAGCACTTCCAAAAATTTTCTCACCCACTACTTCAATTTCACAATCAATCTCAACAATTTCTCAAATCTCAAAATTCAACAGTCAACATTTCTCAATTTCCAAAATTCAATCGTCAGTAAAATAATATCTCTCAATCTCATTCAAATTAAAATAAAACATTTCCATTCATCAAAGACAACAATCTATATATATACATCATACCAAAATCTACAGTATGAAAATTCAAACTAAATTTTATTACAACTTTATACAAACTTTGTACAAACTGCTCAAGACCGATTTACATGTGCATACATTTATGTGCAATACATACATCAAAATAACTATTTGTAGTCAGGGTATAAATTATACCCGATAACTTTAAGCTGATAGATCCTCACACCTCAGCAGCTCAGTCTGCAGCTCCTCTAGTCTCTATATCTACGACAGCAATAAAAGCTATCGCTGAGTACTAGGACTCAATGGTGCACAACATATTAAAATAATCTTTATGCAGAATTTAAATTACATTTATTCAAAAATTTGACTGAATATGAGAATTAAATACAAATCATGCATTATGAGATTTTAATCCCAAACAATTTCATTTGAAGTATCAAATCACATTTCATAAAACCCACAGTTAGATCATGCCATTCAAAATAAATAGAATCTCAATAGCCAGAGGCTAAAGAGAAATCACATCACAAGGCTAGCTAGCTCAAATATATGGATATCCATTCACATCCTCTTCTACTGGCACACCTCAACACTTCTCCAGAGAAGGAATCAAAATTCGAAACTAATTACCCCCACTAGTCGTGTTAGTGAGGTGTTCAAATATATGGTCATGACACTGTGGTTTCAAAACTTATCTTAACAATTTGCTAAACATTGTTATTTCAAATATACATAATAACTTTCACAATTTAAATCAAAACATCATAAATAAGGTCACAATAAACTTTCAACAATTCAAAGAAAAAGTAAAATGCATATTTCATTCACTTTATCAATGAATTTTAAAGCATAGTGATGTTGTGCACAAACCTCAAGCGAGTCGCCTCTTGGCCTTGACTCGGTTTCTCGAGTTCTTTCTCGGTATTCTTTTCAACTGAAATACACAATTTCACAGTGTTTCAGTACCATAACTTAGCATAAATCCAAAAATAAATTTAACTTCACTTTTACCTAGCTCTAACGTGCTAAACTCGATGTTCTTGAAATTTTTTGTTTTTGGGTTACTATTCACTACACTATTCAAGTTAAATTATTGACTTTCTAAGGCTTAATAGGTATGGGAATTCCAACTTCACCCACACACCACATTTTGGTCACCAAACTTGTTGGTTTTGATCATTTTCTCAAAACTTAGGTCTTTTAGGCAAAATTGCCAAATTTTCAGTTTTGGTGTCTAAGGTTGCACTGTTCCATTGGTCACTTTTCTGCTAGAATTTGGAAAAACTTCCTTCATAGAAAATGTTCCCTATTGTCTTAAGTTTATTCTCCTTTTTGAATCACTCCAATTGGAGTTTTTTAGTTCAAGTTATATCCAAATTACGGTTACTGTTCATGTTGCATATTTTAGTTCTGGCAGATTTATTGATCCAACTTCATTTAGCAATTTGATCAAGTTAAGTCCATAATTTGGTCTAATTTTCTTCATATGAAATGTTCTACTATGTCTTAGGTTTCCATCAGTTCAAGAATCTCTTAAATCGGAGTTTTCTAGAGAGAGTTTTACTATTTATATGGTAAATCTGCAGTTCTGCAAATTCAGTGAGTCAACTTTGCTCACTAATTTGATTGGGTTAATGGCATAATTTGGGTTTGTATTCTTCATGAAAGTTTTAGGTCTATATCTCATCTAACCACTAGTAAAATTTTAGGTCATTTAGATCTGCCTAGCTCGAGTTATAGCCAAATGAACAAACACTATTCATTTGGTCAGTTGTACAGAGGCAGATTGTGATTTTTCAACTTTGGTTAATTTGTTCACTAGGTTTTGGTCACTTTTTGGGCATGCTTCCTAAATGAAAATTTTGTCATTTAGTGTCTATTTTCATTCCCAATTGGTTTCATACCAATTGGACTTGTAAAATTTTATTTTTGGTCCCTTAAAGAAAATTTGGTCATGCTGCCATACTCTATCCGAATTTGGCTTTGATTCAAACACCTCTAACGCTCTTCATTAGGTCACAACTGACCATTTTTCACTTCACATTAGGTCAAAGACATCATTTACCACTTCCTCACATCTTTGGTCTCTAAACCCTAATGTTCAAAACCTTAATTCACAAACTCATGCATTTAGCTACTTTCAAAGCCTTTAATCCTAACCATTCAACTAATTAAAGTTCCTATACCCATTCAAACCATTCAAATCATGCAAATCACCCTCCCCTTCATGCTAGCCGAATTTCAGCTTAGTCCCTCTACAAATTTTTCTTTTCATTTTATGTTTATTTACAAGTTAATCAAACTATAAACACAACTACTAAATTTCATACTTTCAAATTGATGTGCTTACCTCACTTGAATTTGAATTCTCTAATTTCCCTCTTCTTTTCTTCTTTCTTTGATGACCAAGCTTCTTCTCAAGCGGCTAAAACAAGTTCTAATGAGGTTTCTATGGGAGCTATTGAGGTTTAATGAAGGATTGTAAGCTTGAGAGCAAGCTTTAATGGAGGACCATTCATGGAGGAGTGAGGGTGAGAGCACGGCAACTTGATAAGGAAGAAGACTTTTGATCTCTCTCTCTTTTTTTTTTTCTTTCATTTCTTTTTGTTTTTATGTCTTTAGGAAGACCAAAAATCTAATTAGTTAAATATATTAATTATTATTTTTATGGCATCATGCATGATGTCATGCATGATGTCATCACCTTTTTAACTTTTTCATTTTCTTTTTTTTCTATTTATTTTTCTATTAGTTCTTTAATTTAATTCTCGATTCTGAAGTTTTCTTTTCTCTAATTTTATTTGATAGTTAGGTCAGGAGTCAGCTCTCGGGGTCAATTAACCAAATTGCCCCTCGCTGGTTCATCCCGGTTTGTAATTAATTCAATATTTCTTTCGGCTCTCTAACCTAATTATTTGACTGGCTTAACAGTTCTTTTTCGTGATTTTCTCTTTTTCACTGTGTTTATAATAGTCCTAAGGACCGCAGCGTCACATTTTATGGTTCAAAATTTGAGTTTAAAATGACTTCGCAGTCCTTCCCGAGAAGGTCACCCATCGTTGTGACTCTCGGCTTGTTTAACTTCTTATGTTCTGTTTTTCTTATTTATACTTAACTAATTGGCAATTACTAATTATTTGTGTTTATAGGTTATCTAGTTGTCTTAAGTGTGGTTCTAATCCCCTTAATTGTCCGGACTGACACCGGTCACCGGAACAGTGAAATATACCAGGCTATACAAATAGGGGTGTTACACTAGTCCTGACCTTACCTACTCCAGGCAAAGATTATATCATATATAATGATGCTTCTCACAATGGGCTTGGCTATGTATTGATGCAGGATAAGAATGTTATTGCATATGCTTCACGCCAGCTTAAGCCACAAGAGAGGAATTATCCTACTCATGATCTGAAACTTGCTGCCATTGTTTTTACATTAAAGATCTGGAGACATTATTTGTATGGAGAGAAGTGTTATATTTTCACAGATCATAAAAGCCAAAAATATTTACCCACCCAAAAGGAGTTGAATTTAAGGCAGAGGAGGTGGTTGGAGTTAATTAAGGATTATGACTGTGTGATTGACTAACAGCCAGAGAAAGCTAATGTAGTGGCTGATGCGTTGAGCCGTAAATCCATAACCAAATTGAAGCTTACTCTATTATAGATAGTGCATGATTTGATAGCAATGCATGCCTAACTTTTGTTTGACACGGATGGGTGTATCTAGGCAAGTTTGCAAGTCAAACCATTATTGATTGAGCATATTAAAGAAGCAGCACAGAATGATAGGGGATATACAAGGCTGGTTGAATAAGTCAGGCAAGGTGAAAAATCCAGATTTACTACTAACCAAGATGGAATACTACTGTTCAAGGTCGAATGTATGTACTAGATAATGGTGAGTTGAAATAGCTTATTTTAAAGGAAGCACATGATTCTCCATTTTCCATGCATCCTGGAGGAACAAAGATATCTAGAGACTTAAAGGAGCATTACTGGTGGCAAGGTATGAAAAGAGACATTGCTAAATTTATTGCAAAATGTCTAACTTGCCAACAGGTTAAGGCAGAACATCAGGTGCCAACAGGCCTACTAAACCCATTGCCTATTCCCCAATGGAAATGGGAGAGGATTACAATGGATTTTGTAACAGGACTTCCATCCACTCAAAGGAATCATGATGCCGTTTTGGTGATTGTGGATAGATTGACTAAAACAGCTCACTTTCTACTAGTAAGAATGGACTATAGCCTGGATCGATTAGCCGAGTTATATATTAATGAAGTGGTGAGACTGCATGGAGTACCGGTATCTATTATGTCAGATAAAGATCTGAGGTTTACTTTCAGATTCTAGAGTAGTATACAGAAAGCTCTAGGAACTAGAGTAAATTTCAATACTGCATTCTACCCACAGATAGATGGCCAATAAAAAAGGATTATACAGGTATTGGAAGACATGCTTAGAGCTTGTGTTATGGAGTTTGAGGGTAGTTGGGATAGATATTTGCCATTAATGGAATTTGCTTATAATAACAGCTATCAATCGAGCATTGGTATGCCTCTATATGAAGCATTATATGATAGAAAATACATGACTCCCTTGTGTTGGGATGAAGTAGGTGAAAGAAAATTAATTAGTCCAGAACTGGTGCAGCAAACATAAGAGAAGATCAAGATTATCAAGGATAAATTAAAAGTTGCTACAGACAGACAGAAGTTATATGTAGATCTTAAGAGACGAGATATAAAATATAATGTTGGAGATAAAGTATTTCTGAAGGTTTCTCCTTGAAAGTGCCTCATGCAGTTTGGAAGAAAAGGGAAACTTAGTCCACGCTTTGTTGTGCCATATGAGATCTTAGAAAGAGTTCGTCCTTTAGCATACAAATTAGCCTTACTACCAGAGCTAGACAAGATCCATAATATATTTCATGTACCTATGTTTCATAAGTACAGGTCTGATCCTTCACATGTATTACCATTGGAGTCAATTAAAGTTAACCCAGATCTCACATATGATGAAGAACCCGTGGCAATTCTAGCAAGGGAGACGAAACAGTTGAGGATAAAGCAAATTCCATTAGTGAAAGGGTTACGGCGAAATCATTCTGGTGAAGAGGCTACTTGGGAGTGAGAAGAAGATATCAGAGAGCAGTACCCATAACTATTTGGAGGCACCTAACAGGTAAATTTTAGGATAAAATTTATTTTAAAAAGGAGAGAATTGTAATGCTCTCACTTTAGGTAGTTCCGTATATTCTGCTATTCTGGTAACTAACATCTATTTGAACAGCTGAAATGTCTAGAATTATCCTTATATTTAAGTGAGAAGACATAATTCAATCTTAAATTGATCAATTAAGGGTGAAAGAAATCAAAAGAAATGGATTTGAAAATAGTTAAATGTGCTTAAGTCCCGATAATGAGTGACTTCCTTGGAAAATAGCTAAAAATCGATAATTTGATTCTGTTGTTATTTTAATCAGTGTAGGACTTTGTAAGACTCTTATTTAAGACTTAATTAAGGTATAATTATGAATTAATAAGCCAAAGTTATGAAAAGAAGCAATTAAGTTAAATTAGAATAGAAAAAAAGGACACATTGGGCATAATTAAGGAAGATTTGGGTAACAGTTAAAAACAGTAATTGGTCATGTGATTTGCACATGACCATGGCAGCCATAAAACCCCTCATAGCCCATATTAGATGAAGAAAATAAAGAAAAGAAAAGGAGAAGAAAGGGGTGGCCAAATAAGGAAGAAGAGAGGGAGGAAGAAGAGGTACCATCTTTCAACTTGATTTTCTACTGCAAATCAAGGTAAAATGACTCCTTAACACATCTAAACACTTTATTTCTACTTTTCTTGAGTTAATTTCATGAATTGGAAGAAAAGGAAGTTAGGGTTCATGTGGGTTGATTATGAAAGTTGATGAAATTTGAGAATTCATGAAGTTAACTTATCTTAAATTGGTTTAATTGGATTTTTAACATGATTTTAGCATTTTAAACACAAAACTAACAAGAAAATTTGCATGAATTAAGAAAATCAACCTAGGGTTCCTATAGGAACTATTCGGCCACCTTGGGAAAAATTGGGGAATTATTTTCAAGTCCAATTAACTAGTTAATTAAGCTAATTAAGCTTCCTAAACATGAAATCTAACATTAGAACAATTTGTTTGATGTTGAAATAAATTTTCCATGACTTAATGAATGTAGAATGGTGTGGAATGTAAAGAAAAATGTCATTTATGGCAGCCACTTTGATGAATTTATTTGATATTGTGTGGATGTTGGTTGGATGATTGTGAATAGTAGGATTAAAATGCTTTTGATGGAAAATACTAAGGTATTTTTCAAGGGTCCAAAAAATAAAGGAAGCTAGTTCTTTTTGGCATGTGAATCTTGCACACTAAATGTTTAATAAAAGCCCTAAATGAACTTGACATAACGTGGGAAGAATGACCAATTGGTTAAAGAAAACTTTTGTGGTTTATCGAGTAGGAAAATTATTGAATAAACAACAAAATTAATTCGACGGGAGTGCTTTATTAGGAATAGTTGAGGAATTTTTTCTGAACTGTCTGTATTTTTCTATATGACAGCAATTTCAAAGAGCAAGGTGAAAGTGTTGACTTAGGAACCAAATCCACCTTCATTGGAGATAAACAGGTTTGTGGCACAACTAGTATTAAACTATTACATATTTATACATATTTGTGTTGATAAAATAGCTTTATTGATACATGTTTTATGTTCTCCAAAATATGATTTTACCACAACAATTGATTGAATTTCATTATTGTTATGATGAATTTTAATTAAAATTATGATTTATATTGTGTTTTGTTTGAAGAGTATAGGTTGCTGAGATTTGTAGGAAATGGATCCATATTGAGATTTTATACCCATATAAAAGGAAATGAATTTATGATATTGTTTTCATAGCTCACAGCTAATGCTTGACATGGTTATTACCCGTCCCTCATTTGTTGAGGTGACACACTGGTGTTTGGATGAATGTGATCTGGATACCATGGTAAGTGCACATTTATATAATATGGTCTCCCTCATATAAGAGGTGAGATGAGATTTGATGATGGCCCTTGCGGATTAATTATATATATGGTGTTATGGATGGCATGTGCACAGTGATATGATATGATCTCCCTCATGTGTGAGGTGAGATGAGATTTTAAGATGTCCCTTTTCGGATTGGTCCTGCATTAGGCTGGTGAGATTAAGAATGGTTTTGAAATGTGCAAATGTGTTTCTAAGATGATGCCTTGTGAGTAAATGATTTGCATGAGGTTGATTTCTACATGTGATTTATATTTTTATGTTCACATTGCAAGTATAATATATTTATTTATATCCACGACCATTTCATGATGATTTAATTGTTTTATAGTTTAATATTTGTTGCGTACCACTACGTACAATTGTTGTAACACCCCTATTTGTATAGCCTGGTATATTTCACTGTTCCGGTGACTGATGTCAGTCCGGACAATTAAGGGGATTAGAACTACACTTAAGACAACTAGAGAAGTCATAAACACAAATAATTAGTAATTGCCAATTATTTAAGTATAAATAAGAAAAACAGAACATAAGAAGTTAAACGAGCTGACCTTCTCGGGAACGACTGCGAAGTCAATTTAAACTCAAATTTCAAACCGTAAAATGTGACGTTGCGGTCCTTAGGACCATTACGAACACTGTGGAAAAGAGAAAATCACAAAAAAGAACTGTTAAGCCAACCAAATAATTAGGTCAAGGAGCCAGAAGAAATATAAAATTAATTGCAAACCGGGATGAACCGGCAAGGGGCAATTTGGTCAATTGACCCCGAGAGCTGACTCCTGACCTAACTGTCAAATGAAATCGGAGAAAAGAAAACTTCGGGATCAAGAATTAAATTAAAGAACTAATAGAAAAATAAATAAAAAAAAAGAAAGAGAAAATGAAAAAGTCAAAAGGTGATGACATCATGCATAATGCCTTAAAGAATAAAATTAATTTATTTACTTATTTAGATTTTTGGTCTTCCTAAAGAGATAAAAGACAAAAGAAAAGAAAAGAAGAAAGAAAATTGAAGAAAAGGGGAGTTAGAAGTTGCTACACAAAGGTTAGTGATTTAAGTTACAAATGAGTTTATTACTTGTGTTTATAATTTAGTTAACTTAGAAATATACTTAAAATGAAATAAAAATTTGTTGAGGGACCATGAATGATTTTTGGCCAGCTTGGTTTGAAAGGGGTATATAAACCTTAGTTAGTTGAATGACTATGGTTAACGACATGGAATCAAGTAAATGCAAAAATTAGTGTGAATTAGGGTTTGGACATTAGGGTTTAGAGACCAAAAATGAGAAGAAGTGCTAAATGATGTCTTTGACATAGTTTAAGGAGAGAAATGGTCATTTGTGACCTAATTAAGTGTGTTAGAAGTGTTTGAATCAAAGTTAAATTCGGATTGGGTATGCACCATAACCAAAAGTCAACTTTGAGGGACCAAAAATAGAATTTTACAAGTCTAATTAGTATGAGACAAATTGGGAATGAAAATAGGCACTAAATGACACAATTTTCATTCAGGAAGCATGCCCAAAAAGTGACTAAAACCTAGTGAACAAATTGACCAAAGCTGAGAAATCACAGTCTGCCTCTGCACAAACTGACCAAATCAACAGTATTCGTTTATTTGGTCATAACTCATGCTAGGTAGGTCAAAATAACTTGAAATTTTACCAGTGGTTAGATGAGATATAGACCTAAAACTTTCATGAAGAAACAAATCCAAATTATGCCATTAACCCAATCAAATTACTGACCAAAGTTGAGTCACTAAATCTGCAGAACTGCAGATTTGCCATATGAACAGTAAAGTTTCAATGGCTATAACTCTCTCTAGAAAACTCTGATTTAGGTGATTCTTGAACCGATAGAAACCTAAGACATAGTAGAACATTTCATATGAAGAAAATTAGACCAAATTATGGACTTAACTTAATCAAATTGCTGAACGAAGTTGGAGCAATAAATCTTCAGAACCAAATTCTGCAGCATGAACAGTAACCGTAATTTGGGTATAACTTGAGCTACAAAACTCCAATTGGAGTGATTCAAAAAGTAGAATAAACTTAAGACAATAGGGAACATTTTCTATGAAGAAAGTTTTGCCAAATTCCAACAGTAAAAGGACCAATAAAACAATGCAACTTAGGACTCCAAAACTGAAAATTGGCAATTTTTCCTAAAAGACCTAAGTTTTGAGAAAATAACCAAAACCAACAAATTTAGTGACCAAAATGTGGTATGTGGGTAAAGTTGGAGTTCCCATACCTATTAAGCCTTAGAAAGTCAATAATTTGACTTGAATAGTATAGTGAATAGTAACCCGAAACACAAAAATTTCAAGAACGTCGAGTTTAGCACATTAGAGTTAGGTAAAAGTGAAGCTAAATTTATTTTGGGTTTATGTTAAGTTCTAGTACTGAAACATTGTAAAATTGTGTGTTTCAGTTGAAAAGAATACCGGGAAAGAATCTAAGGAACCGAGTCAAGGCCAAGAGGCGACTCGCTTGAGGTTTGTGCACAACATCACTATGCTTTAAAATTTATTGATAAAGTGAATGAAATATGCATTTTTCTTTTACTTTGAATTGTGAAAGTTTATTTGTGACATTATCTATGATGTTTTGATTTAAATTGTTGAAAGTTATTATGTATATTTGAAATGACAATGTTTAGCAAATTGTTAAGATAAGTTTTGAAACCACATTGTCATGACCATATATTTGAACACCTCACTAGCATGACTAGTGGGGGTAATTAGTTTCGAATTTTGATTCCTTCTCTGGAGAAGTGTTGAGGTATGCCAGAAGAAGAGGATGTGAATGGATATCCATATATTTGAGCTAGCTAGCCTTGTGATGTGACTTCTCTTTAGCCTCTGGCTATTGAGATTCAATTTGTTTCGAATGGCATGATCTAACTGTGGGTTTTATGAAATGTGATTTGATACTTCAAAATGAAATTGTTTGGGATTAAAATCTCATAATGCATGATTTGTATTTAATACTCATGTTCAGTCAAATTTTTGAATAAATGTGATTTAAGTTCCTCATAAAGATTATTTTAGTATGTTGTGTACCACTGAGTCCTAGTACTCAGCGATGGCTTTTATTGCTGTCGCAGATATAGAGACTAGAGGAGCAGCAGACTGAGCTGCTGAGGATTGAGGATCTATCAGCTTGAAGTATTCGGGTATAATTTATACCCTAACTGTAAGTGTTTCTTTTGATGTATGTATTGCATATAAATGTATGGACATGTAAAATGGGTCTTGAGCAGCTTGTACAAAGTTTGTATGAAGTTTGTAATAAAAATTTAGTTTGAATTTCCTTCGATGTAAATTTTGTAATGATGTATATATAAATTGTTTTGTCTCTAATGAAATATGAGTGGAACTATTTTATTTAATTTGAATGAGATGAATTGCTAGTATTTTGAGGATTATTGAATTTTGGAAATTGAGAAATGTTGATTGTGAAATCTTGAGATTTGAGATTGATTGAGAATTTGAAGTAGTGGTTGAGAAAAATTTTTAGAAGTGCTTTTTTTCAGGTATTTGAAGAACTGTTTTCTCAAAATATAAATGGAACTCTGTCAAAATTTTTATAAAATTTGCGGAAAAATAAAATGGGCCAAAAGTTTTAACTAGTTTTTAATTTTAATTAAATGTTTTAAATACCTATTAGAAAATGCTCACCACTTACCAAAAATAAGAAAATTGTTTTAAAATCCCTTGTAGGGTACTTAATGAGTTATCGGTGGGTGAAGTTCGATAGTTCATTAGGTATTCTACGGGATCATGTTATGCCTTACAGAGGGGTAAGGTGTAACATGTTTTAGTGGTATCAAAGCAAAATTTTTGAAGTATGTTTTAACTTGTGAATTTGTGACTTTACTTGTTAAGTACAACTGCTCAATGTCCATATTTGTTACATACAGTGCATTACATCCTGAATATGAACTAACGGAGGGAAATCTTCTTGTATTACTTGTTCAGGAGATACCCTAACTTCATATTGAAATGGAAGAAGGGGATTGCTCAGTTGAGCAGTCTGTTGAAGCTGAGGCACAAGGGGAAGCCCCAGCTTTACCGAATGTCAATGGGTTAGTAGCACCAACCCCGCAAATGCCGCAGTTTCCTGCACAGTTTGCACAGCAGATGGCTACGATGTTTCAACAAATGGCTGGGGGTATGCCTACTCAAGCTCCATCCCAGACACCTGTGGCACAACCACTGCCTCCAGCCAGACAGTATGATAAATTATTGAAGTATGGGGCTGCAGAATTTAAGGGTACAATGGACCCTTTAGAGGTAGAGCAATGGCTTGAAAGAATGGACAGAGTATTTAAGAAGCTGCACTGCCAAGATGAACTGAAGTTTGAATATTCTGTGTCTCTATTACAAGGGGATGCGTATAATTGGTGGAAGACCATCCCCCACAACTTAGCTGAACCACGATCTTGACACAGGATGACTTCATCGAGAGTTCGCATGCAAATACATCCCAGATGCATATGTTGATCAGAAATTGCAAGAATTTTTGAGTTTGAAAAAAGGGAACCGATCAGTGGCGGAGTATGAGAGGGAGTTCTCCCGCTTAGGTCACTATGCTGGGAGTCTCCTTACTACCAGCAAGGCAAGGTGCAAGAGATTTGAGACAGGTTTGAAGCCCAGTATAAGGATGCAAGTTGTGGGATTTCGACACAGCAACTTCTCAGAACTCATGTCTCAAGCACTTGAGCTAGAAAGGATTGAATCAGAGGCGACCCCGATAAAAGAAAAATTAGAGAAAGCTGAGAAATCAGAGAAAGACAAGGGGAAAAAGTCAGTAGAGCCGAGTTCTGGTGGTACCTCTAGAAAGAAGAAGAAATTTAGTGGACCCAGCAGGGGTCGAGGTGGAAGATTTGGTAGGGGCCGATTCTCTAGACAGAGACCCCCTAAGTTTGGTCAGCAATCGAGCAGGGGTTCACATTCTGCCCGCCCCTGTGAGACTTGTGGCAAGATTCATGGGGAGGAATGTTATTGGGCCACTGGAGCCTACTTTAACTGCGGAGGCAAGGGTCATTTAGTACGAGACTGCACTAGTGCTCCGTCTCCGAGATATGGTCCAGCTCCTACTACTGCCGAGGGATCTATTCAGAGTCCTGTTCCTAGAGGTTCACAGTCAGTTGGCAGAGGAAGAGGCAGAGGTAGAGGCACTGCTTCAGCAGTCAAGGCACAGTTGGTCAGTCTGCACAAGAAAGTGTGTCAGCCAGAGTCTACACAATGAGACAGCGAGAAGAGACTGAGACTTTTGATGTGGTAGCCGGTACATTCTCTATCTCTAATCAAGAAGTATTTGTGTTGTTTGATCCGGATTCAACTCATTCATATGTTAGTGTTAGCATAGTCAGTTTACTTGCTGTTCCATGTATGCAAATGGGTTTTGAAGTGCTAGTAACTAGTCCGTTAGGACAAGAGGTCCGGGTCAATAGAATTTATAGAGACTATCCTTTGGTGATCCAAGGACATGTTTTCCTGTCAAATTTGATTGAAATGCCCTTCAGAGAGTATGATATCATCTTGGGCATGGATTGGTTAGCCAGGCATCACGCCATGATTGACTGTAGACTAAAGACAGTCACTTTTGGTCTCCCTCTGTACGGTGATGTGGTAATACACGGGGAGAGGCATTTACTGCCATCAAACATCATTTTGGCTGCACTAGCCAGAGGATGATCAGAAAGGGGTGTAAAGCATACTTGGCATATGTGATAGACACCCAAGTGGGGAGTCCAGCACTGAGGGACATCCCTACTGTATGTGACTTTTCGGATGTGTTTCCTAATGAATTGCTAGGATTACCTCCAGAGAGAGAGGTGCAATTTGAGATTGATGTTATGCCTGATGTGGACCCAATCTCCATAACGCCATATAGAATGGCACCTGCAGAATTGAAAGAGTTGAAAGTGCAGTTGCAAGAATTGCTTGACAAGGGCTTTATCTGTCATAGTGTGTCACCTTGGGGAGCGCCAGTGTTGTTTGTTAAAAAGAAGGATGGCACTCTTCGCTTGTGTATTGATTATCGGTAGTTGAATAAGGTGACAATAAAGAATAGATATCCATTGCCCTGCATTAATGACTTGTTTGATCAGTTGAGGGGTGCAGCTGTGTTCTCCAAAATTGACTTGAGATCAGGTTATTATCAGCTGAAAGAACAAGAGCAAAGTATTCCTAAAACTGCCTTCAGAACCCGTTATGGCCATTATGAGTTTTTGATTATGCCATTCAGGTTAACTAATGCTCCGGCTGCTTTTATGGATCTGATGAACACTATTTTCAGACCATACCTCGACCAGTTTGTTGTGGTATTCATAGATGATATATTGGTCTATTCGAGGAATGCAAAAGAGCATGATAGACATCTGCGGATTGTACTGTAGACTTTGAGGGAGAAACAGCTATAAGCCAAATTATCGAAGTGTGAATTTTGGCTGAAGGAAATATCCTTTTTGGGGCATGTAGTATCAGAAGAGGGCATCAAGGTAGATCCAAGTAAGATAGAAGCTGTCTTTAATTGGAGGCCACCCAAAAATGTCACAGAGGTTCGCAATTTTCTGGGTTTAGCTGGATACTATCGTCGATTTATGAAGGGATTTTCCATGTTGGCATCTCCATTGACTAAGCTACTCCGAAAAGATGTAAAATTTCAGTGGATGGATAAATGCCAATAGAATTTTGATGAATTGAAAAGATGTTTGACTAAAGCTCTAGTCCTGACTTTACCTACACCGGGTAAAGAATACGCCGTTTACAGCGACGCTTCTCACAATGGGTTAGGCTGTGTATTGATGCAAGATCGAAATGTCATTGCTTATGCATCACGCCAGCTGAAACCACATGAGAGGAATTATCTGACACATGATTTGGAGCTTGCAGCTATTGTGTTTGCTCTTAAGATCTAGAGACGCTATTTGTATGGGGAAAAGTGTTACATCTACACAGATCATAAGAGTTTGAAGTATTTGGCCACTCAGAAAGAGTTGAATTTGAGACAGAGGAAATGGTTAGAGTTGATAAAAGACTATGATTGTCTGATAGACTATTAGCCAAGGAAAGCTAATGTTGTGGCTGACGCCTTAAGTCGCAAGACTATGGCAAGTCTACGGGTTACTCCTTTTTCTATGATACATGAATTGAGATCATTACATGCCAGCTTAGAGATTAATGATGATGGGCAGACAGCTGTTGCATGGCATGTACAACTAGTGTTGATTGATCAGATCAGAATGGCTGTTCAGAATGATGAAAGGTATCGTGTCGTTGGAAGAAGTCCAGAGGGTAAGAAACCGTAATTCTCAATCGAGATGATGGTCTCTTTGCTACACAGGCGTAATGTGTGTTCCTAATGATGTTAATTTGAGGCAAATCATTTTGAAGGAAGCACATGAATCTCCTTTTGCCATGCACCCTGGTGGCACAAAAATGTATAGAGGGCTAAAGGAGCATTACTGGTGGATGGGTATGAAAAGAGATGTGGCAGAGTTTGTATCCAAATGCCTAACTTGTCAGTAAGTGAAGGCAGAGCATCAAGTACTCGCTGGGTTGTTACATCCACGACCAGTGCCAGAATGGAAATGGGAGAGAATAACGATGGATTTTGTGATGGGACTTCCGAGGACACAGAAGAGTCATGATGCAATATGGGTCATTGTTGACAAACTGACCAAGTCTGTTCATTTTCTACCAGTCCAAATGGACTATAGTTTAGAAAGATTGGCCAAGTTGTATATTGATGAAATTGTGAGACTACATGGAGTGCCAGTATCCATCGTATCAGACAGAGACCCTAGGTTCACTTCTAGATTCTGGGGTAGTCTTCAGAGAGCCTTAGGAACTAGATTGAACTTCAGTACTACATTCCACCCATAGACAGATGGCCAGTCTGAAAGGATAATTCAGATCTTGGAGGACATGCAACGGGCTTGTGTGATTGAATTTGAGGGCAGTTGAGACACACACTTGCCTTTGATTGAGTTTGCTTACAACAACAGCTACCAATCAAGCATTGGGATGCCTCCATATGAAGCTTTGTATGGCAGAAAATGTAGAACCTCATTGTGTCGGGATAACATGGGTGAAAGAAAGATGATTAAACCCGAAATTATTCAGCAAACTGAGGAGAAGGTCAGAGTGATCAGAGATCGACTTAAGACTGCATTAGACCGTCAGAAGTCCTACATTGATCTGAAGAGAAGGGATATTGAGTATGCAGTGGGTGAGAAAGTTTTCCTCAAGGTTTCTCCTTGGAAGAGAATTATGAGATTCGGCAGAAATGGGAAACTGAGTCCTCGCTTCATTGGACCATATGAGATTCAGGAAAGAGTGAGTCTTTTGGCATATCGTTTAGCACTACCTCTAGAGTTGGAGAAGATACATAATGTCTTCCATGTGTCTATGTTGAGGAGGTATCGATCAGACCCATCTCATGTACTACCAGTGAAAGAAATTGAAGTGAATCCAGACCTCACATATGAGGAAGAACCCATAAGGATTCTGGCTTATAAGGTGAAGCAGCTACGGAACAAGCAGATACCGTTGGTAAAAGTGCTGTGGAACTATCATTCGGGCCAGGAGTCTACTTGGGAACGAGAGGAGGACATGAGGAGACAACACCCACAGCTGTTCAGAGATTGATACCAGGTAAAATTTCGAGACGAAATTTATTCTAAGGGGGGGAGAATTGTAACACCCCTATTTGTATAGCCTAGTATATTTTACTGTTCCGGTGACCGGTGTCGGTCCGGACAATTAAGGGGATTAGAACCACACTTAAGATAACTAGAGAAGTTATAAACACAAATAATTAGTAATTGCCAATTAGTTAAGTATAAATAAGAAAAATAGAACATAAGAAGTTAAACGAGCCGACCTTCTCGGGAACGACTGCGAAGTCAATTTAAACTCAAATTTCGAATCATAAAATGTGACGCTGCGGTCCTTAGAACCATTACAAACACTGTGGAAAAGAGAAAATCACGAAAAAGAATTGTTAAGCCAGCCAAATAATTAGGTCAGGGAGCCAGAAGAAATATGGAATTAATTGCAAACCGGGATGAACCGGCGAGGGGCAATTTGGTCAATTGACCCCGAGAGCTGACTCCTGACCTAACTGTGAAATAAAATCGAAGAAAAGAAAAGTTCGGGATTGAGAATTAAATTAAAAAACTAATAGAAAAATAAATAGAAAAAAAAAAGAAAGAGAAAATGGAAAAGTTAAAAGGTGATGACATCATGCATGATGCCATAAAGAATAAAATTAATTTATTTAATTATTTGGATTTTTGGTCTTCCTAAAGAGATAAAAGACAAAAGAAAAGAAAAGAAGAAAGAAAATTGGAGAAAAGGGGAGTTAGAAGTTGCTACACAAAGGTTAGTGATTTAAGTTACAAATGAGTTTATTACTTGTGTTTATAATTTAGTTAACTTAGAAATATGCTTAAAATGAAATAAAAATTTGTTGAGGGACCATGAATGATTTTTGGCTAGCTTGGTTATGAGGATGATTTGCATGAATTGAATGGTTTGAAAGGGGTATATAAACCTTAGTTAGTTAAATGACTATGGTTAAAGGCATGAAATCAAGTAAATGCAAAAATTAGTGTGAATTAGAGTTTGGACATTAAGGTTTAGGGATAAAAAATGAGAAGAAGTGATAAATGATGTCTTTGACATAGTTTAAGGAGATAAATGGTCATTTGTGACCTAATTAAGTGTATTAGAAGTGTTTGAATCAAAGCCAAATTCGGATTGGGTATGCACCATAACCAAAAGTCAACTTTGAGGGACCAAAAATGGAATTTTACAAGTCCAATTGGTATGAGACCATTTGGGAATGAAAATAGGCACTAAATGACACAATTTTCATTTAGGAAGCATGCCCAAAAAGTGACTAAAACCTAGTGAACAAATTGACCAAAGTTGAGAAATCACAGTCTGCCTCTGCACAAACTGACCAAATGAACAGTATTTGTTCATTTAGTCATAACTCAAGCTATTCAGGTCAAAATAACCTGATATTATACCAGTGGTTAGATGAGATATATACCTAAAACTTTCATGAAGAACATAAACTCAAATTATGCCATTAACCCAATCAAATTACTAACCAAAGTTGAATCACTGAATCTGCAGAACTGCAAATTTGCCATATGAACAGTTAAGTTTCAATGGCTATAACTCTCTCTAGAAAACTCCGATTTAGGTGATTCTTGAACCGATGGAAACCTAAGACATAGTAGAATATTTCATATGAAGAAAATTAGATCAAATTATAGACTTAACTTGATCAAATTGCTGAATGAAGTTGGAGTAATAAATCTGCAGAACCAAATTCTGCAGCACGAACAGTAACCGTAATTTGGGTATAACTTGAGCTACAAAACTCCAATTGGAGTGATTCAAAAAGGAGAATAAACTTAATATAATATGGAACATTTTCTATGAAGAAAGTTTTGCCAAATTCCAACAGTAAAAGGACCAATGAAACAGTGCAACTTAGGACTCCAAAACTGAAAATTGGCAATTTTGCCTAAAAGACCTAAGTTTTGAGAAAATGACCAAAACCAACAAATTTAGTGACCAAAATGTGGTATGTGGGTGAAGTTGGAGTTCTCATACCTATTAAGCCTTAGAAAGTTAACAATTTGACTTGAATAGTATAGTGAATAGTAACCCAAAACACAAAAATTTTAAGAACGTCGAGTTTAGCACATTAGAGTTAGGTAAAAGTGAAGCTAAATTTATTTTGGGTTTATGTTAAGTTCTAGTACTGAAACATTATAAAATTGTATATTTCAGTTGAAAAGAATACCAGGAAAGAATCCAAGGAACCGAGTTAAGGCCAAGAGGCGACTCGCTTGAGGTTTGTGCACAACATCACTATGCTTTAAAATTTATTGATAAAGTGAATGAAATATGCATTTTTCTTTTGCTTTGAATTGTGAAAGTTTATTTGTGACATTATCTATGATGTTTTGATTTAAATTGTTGAAAGTTATTATGTATATTTGAAATGACAATGTTTAGCAAATTGTTAAGATAAGTTTTGAAACCACAGTGTCATGACCATATATTTGAACACCTCACTAGCATGACTAGTGGGGGTAATTAGTTTCGGATTTTGATTCCTTCTCTGGAGAAGTGTTGAGGTGTGCCAGTAGAAGAAGATGTGAATGGATATCCATATATTTGAGCTAGCTAGCCTTGTGATGTGACTTCTCTTTAGCCTCTGGCTATTGAGATTCAATTTGTTTCGAATGGCATGATCTAACTGTGGGTTTTATGAAATGTGATTTGATACTTCAAAATGAAATTGTTTGGGATTAAAATCTCATAATGCATGATTTGTATTTAATACTCATGTTCAGTCAAATTTTTGAATAAATGTGATTTAAGTTCTGCATAAAAATTATTTTAGTATGTTGTGCACCATTGAGTCCTAGTACTCAGCGATGGCTTTTATTGCTGTTGCAGATATAGAGACTAGAGGAGCAGCAGACTGAGCTGCTGAGGATTGAGGATCTATCAGCTTGAAGTATTCGGGTATAATTTATACCCTAACTATAAATATTTCTTTTGATATATGTATTGCACATAAATGTCTGGACATGTAAAATAGGTCTTGAGCAGCTTGTACAAAGTTTGTATGAAGTTTGTAATAAAAATTTAGTTTGAATTTCCTTTGATGTAAATTTTGTAATGATGTATATATAAATTGTTTTGTCTCTAATGAAATATGAGTGGAACTATTTTATTTAATTTGAATGAGATGAATTGCTAGTGTTTTGAGGATTATTGAATTTTGGAAATTGAGAAATGTTGATTGCGAAATCTTGAGATTTGAGATTGATTGAGAATTTGAAGTAGTGGTTGAGAAAAATTTTTAGAAGTGCTTTTTTACAAGTATTTGAAGAACTGTTTCCTTAAAATATAAACGGAACTCTGACAAAATTTTTATAAAATTTGCGAAAAAATAAAATGGGCCAAAAGTTTTAACTAGTTTTTAATTTCAATTAAATGTTTTAAATACCTATTAGAAAATGCTCACCACTTACCAAAAATAAGAAAATTGTTTTAAAATCCCTTGTAGGGTACTTAATGAGTTATCGGTAGGTGAAGTTCGATAGTTCATTAGGTATTTTACGGGATCATGTTATGCCCTACAGAGGGGTAAGGTGTGATAATTGTACTCAGCTTTAGTTATTTTCTAACTAACGTAGATAAAAGAAAAGAAAAGATTTCAGGCAAGTAGGAGCAACACCCATTACCATAGAGATCAGGAGGCAACTTGATGTAGGTGATTTGGTTTCTTCATTTTGTGTATATATGATGTTGTCCATTGATAATAGGATATTTTGTTTTAATACCTGAGTAGAACAAAAAAAAATTTTGTTGTCTATATATAAGTGTAATCTTTATGTAATAATTTATTAGTTAATTGATTAAAGAAAACTAGTATGCAATTCTGATACCCAGGGGACTGTTGAGTTATGGACTGCCACAGGTTTCCACAAGTGTTAATTTAAGTATTATTGAACTGTTTTAGCTGAAATACAGTAGTTTTAAAATTCAAAATTGTCTGATTTAAAGTTTTTTTATAAGAAAACTTATATTTAGAAACTATCTCATTTTCTTAAGAAGGTGTACTACATTTAATTTTAAAATAAAATATATAGTTGCAAAGTACTTTGAAAATAGATTAAAATGAGTCATAGCGAATTTCTGATTTATAGTTATTTTGATAATCTTTTTTATAATATGAAATTCTATAGCAAAATGTTTTTTACTCTGTTATGTTTTGAATAAAATGATTTTTAAAATGTACCCAATCCCTTTTAATGTGTTCACTGGGTTCTAAAGATTCAATCTTGGCATTCATTGAACATATTACAGGAGACATGTTACATCTAGGAGAGGGCTAAGGCGAGACATAATGGGCTGACTAGGATAAAATTGCTCAAGAAGTGACAGATGATGATTATTCGGGAGGGATCATTAAGGAATTGTAAGCTGGTGTTGGAGTGCATTCTCATTTTTCACTCATTCATGACAGATTGTATTATAAGGGCAAATTGGCTATCCCTGTGGCTTCCCCATGGATTTCTAAGCTAATCTCTGAATTTCATGCCACACCTCAAGGTGGTCATTCTAGAGCATATCGTATGCATTAGAGGATGGCATCGAATTTTTATTGGAACGGGATGATGGCAGATGTACAAAAATATGTGGTAGGTTGCTTGATTTGACAAACACATAAGTATGAAACTCAGTCTCCAGTAGTTTTACTTCAGCCTCTCTCGATTCCAAAAGATATATGGGAAGATGTGTCTTAAGATTTTATCACGGGTCATCCACAATTGAATGGTGTTGACTGCATACTTGTGGTTGTGGATCAACTTTCTAAGTTTGGGCAATTTATTCATCTTTGTCACCCTTTCACTAGAAAATCTGTAGCAGAAATTTTTACCAAAGAAGTAGTGTGGCTACATGGTATTCCATAAACCATTATAATTGACCGCAACACCTTGTTCCTTTGTAATATTTTGGGAGAATTATTCTAGCTATAAGGCACTCTGCTAAAATTTAGTTAAGCATACCATCCACAAATGGATGGACAGACAAAGGTGTTAAACTAATGTTTGGAATCTTATCTTTGATGTTTTTCTTTAGAGCAGCCAAAGAGTTGGTCTAAATGGCTTTTGTTGGGCTGAGTACTAGTATAATACTAGTTTTCAAGTTCCATTAGAAAAACTTCATTTAAGGTGGTATATGGGGGACAACCACCAATCATAAAACAGTATTTACTTGGTGAAATGTGAGTGAAGGCTATAGCACAAAATTTGTAAGATCGTGATGAAGTTTTGAGGCAGCTTAAGTTTAATCTTCCAAAAGCCCAACAAATGACGGTTAAGTATGCTAATAAACATCGAAGAGTTCTTGAATTTTCTGTGGGGGATCGAGTATTTCTCAAACTAAGGCCTTATAGACAGTAATCAGTGGCATCTCGAGTTTGTCCTAAATTGTCTGCACGCTATTATGGGACATTTGAAGCTATTGGAAAATTGGAGTTTTTGCATACAAATTAAAACTACCTTTTGCTTTAAGAATTCATCCAGTCTTTCATATTTCTCAACTTAAAAGGGCCATTGGTAATTATCCTATTATTTCTGACCTAATTGCTAATATGGAACAAAAAGAGAGGCCTTTGGTAGAACCAGATAAAATTTGTCAAAAGCATCAAACTCATCGAAATAATCAATTGATACCGCAAATATTCATTCAGTGGAAAAGAGCAATTGGAAGAGGAAACAACTTGGTTGGATGAAGCTGACTTTCATGGGCAATGTCCTCACTACAGCCTTGAGGACAAGGTTGCTTCTTAATAGGGTGGCACTGATAGGGATGAGCAGGGCCAAGGCCTTCTAAAGTCTATTCTTGAAGAAGCAAAGAGATGGGAAAAGATAAAGGAATTACAAAGGTAGCCGTACATATGGAAGCATGTTCTTGGAGAAAAGAAAAAAAAAGAGAGCAACACTTGTCCAATGGCAATTACAACAAATGGAATAGTTATAGCATATAAGGAAGATGAAATGGTGAATAAAGGGGAGGAAAAGTACAAAGTTTATTGAGGACAAAAAAGTTTCTGCACGAGATTCTATCCTGGGGTTGAAGAGCCAACCATTTATCTTCCATCATATTTCTTTCTTTTGTTTTTTTTTTTTTTTTATTAAGAAAGGTGTTGTATTCATTCATGATTGTATTGAGTTATTGTGTAAATACTCTTGCTAAGAATTAATATAATCTGCTGCAGTTCTCTAATTTCTTTTTTTTTAATCTATTGTAATCATTTCTTTACCATATTAAGATTATGTTTAAAACTTATATTTCTAACTTAAAATTTATTTTTAGTAATTAAATTTATATTATATAATGATAAATTAAAATAAAAAAGAAAATAAAAGAAAAGAAAAATCTCCACAAGAAACCCTCCCGTCATGCTCCCTGATGGTTAGTCTTCGTCTCAACCTTATTCTTTTGTGGAGTGGACATAGAAGAAGCAATTTCCACCCTCAATCCGCTCTATTACTAGTTTTATAATTTCGTTACACACTTTCATCTTTTTATTTGTTTTTTTTTTCAACTTTTATTGTTGATGGTAAACATTTTCATCTTTAAAATTTTTTTAATATTATAAATACTTTTCTTTAAATTTTTGTTATTATTGACATTTTATTCTTCATTCATCGCCTTTTAATTAATGATTAAATTTAAAAATTGGACGAAGGGGCTAATCAGTGAGATCAAACGTAAAAAATTAAATAATATATTTTTTAAAGTATAAATTAAGGGTGTTAAATAGTAATTTACAATAATCTATGACATTTGGGCTTTCCGCTCCTCTCTCAAACGCCGTGAGATTACCCCCTAACGTTTATTTCGATTTACGTTCATGCCACAGTTATTGCTCTTCTCTGTATAAAACCCCAAAGGGTTGTCATGTCACTTGGACGAAATGGGTTTCATCCGGACGCTATCCCAAAACCGTTACCTTATTTCAGCTTCACTGTGCAAAGAAATTCTACTATCTTTTCTGCTTGTCAACTGTTGAAGTTAGAGGATTTCTGGGTCTCTGGAGTTTTTTTTTTTCCTTGTTTTCTTTTCTCGATAGAAGAATTTGTTGTTTCTTATGAGCGATTTTGCCATTTCCAAGGGGTTCTTATGCTTAATTCTGCAAAGAAACTAGCAAAACTCAAGTATGTAATGCCTTTCTTGAATTTTAGTAAGCTGCTTGACAGTTTGTTTAGTTTAATTTGTAGTGTGTTATTATTTTGAGAAGCCAAAAAGGATGGGATTTTGTACATGTTATTCTTAATGAGCAATTCAATGGTGTTGTGCCAGAGTTTAGTCATTATTGATCAAAACCCACTTAGGAATTCTTTATCTTCTCTTGCGTCACCCAATTGTTTGCTCCAATTGAGTAGAGCAAGGAGGGGATTTTGTGAGATAGTACCAAATGCAAGGAAGAATAACAAACGTAACTCAAAGAAAAGAAGTTGGTGGCAGAGGTTCTTTTTTGATGATGATGGCAATTGGCTTGGTTTAAAAGATGATGATATGCTGGAGGATGAATTGTTAGAAAGTTCAAGTGATGAAGAGCTGTCGGAGGAGCAGAAGTTTGAGGCATGGAAGAGGAGAGCTGAGGCCATTGTGGAGTTGAGGGAAGCACAAGAAGACATGTTGAATGAGGAGAGTAGGAGGTGGGAGGATTGGATTGTGGACGATAGTAATAATCATAATGTGAATGGTTCTTGGTGGAGTCAAGAGTTGGATGGCAATGGTGCAGCAGAGGATGTGCGGTCTGATCCCAGTGACCTCGTTCCAGAGAAAGGGTTTGTTGAGTCAGTTAGAGATTTGGTTCTTGGTAGGGAAGAAGAGGATTTGCTCTATGAAGACCGTGTCTTCAGATATGCCTCCTCAAATTCGGTATACATTTATTTTTAGCTTCAAGTTAGCATGCCTTGTGCCATCCTTCATTTGGTTTTTGAATGATTTTGATGTGTCTATATGCAAGCTTTTCAATTTATATGACTGTCAAATTATGTATGAGCATAGGTCTATTGAGCTTTTGGGGTTGTTGAATTCTATTCGATCACATGCATTCTCACACATAGGCCTTTTGCTAATTATTAAGTTTATAATCTATGGATGCACTCAAGCAATCTTCTCAGAAACTAGAATTAACATTGTGGTCTTCCATGCAATGGCTTGAGCCATAATATTGGCTTTGCATGATACAACACTCTATCTTATAGAGCTGAACGTGCAGCCTTCTAGCAAATAATGGGCACAAGAAAAGATGAGTAGTCCTAATTCTGTAAAGCAAATAATATATGGTGATAGGATCTCCGGCTGACAAAGAATTTATTAGCACTAATGGTAGTTGAAGTCTTACTCATTAATTTCTTGATATTAATGTGTTTTTAGAGCATGCTTACTAAACCAAAAGTGAGCATGTTTGGCGTTAATGAAAGCATGTTCTTAGAGCACTTGTACTCTTCTACCCTAGTATGCTTTTAATGAACTCATTTTGCTGTGTAGCAGAATTCCGGAATTGCATTGAGATTTGAATGAACCAGAGGATTTCTCAATGAAATACTATTATGTTAAGAAGAATCAGATAAAAATATCATTTACATCACTGATATTTGATGATGTCAAATGATCAAAGTTTATGGTGATCAAACTGTTTATAATGGAGAAAAAGAAAAAGAAAAGAAAGAAATTACAATGGACAGTGTTGAATACATATATTGTTGTTAGATTTGACTTTTCTTGAACTTTTCATTGTCACATTCCTTATCACACCCCATATCCCATGTCAATAGTGCAGTCTCGGTATATTTTTTTTTAGGTCCCAAAAGCAAAAAAAATCCAGCTAGTGCTGTTGCATGATGGGCCAGTAGGGTCACATTCCTAGTTACATATGTTATTGTAATATGTCTTTTTATTTTTTACTTTTTTCATCCATGCTTTGTCAACCTGATTTTTTTTTTTTAATTTAGTACTGTGAATAATGCGGTAATTCATGCACATTTGTTTTCATCAATATATGATTTGACACTCTAGACTTGTTCATCCTTGTTACAGGCTAAATTTCTGGCAGTATTAATATTAATTCCTTGGGCTCTGGACTTTGCTGTTCATGATTATGTTCTCATGCCCTTTCTTGACAGGTAATGGTTAAGACATGATGGTTTTGCCTGAAGTGAATATCTTATACTTTTAGTGCCCACTGCAGTGATCTAAATACTATTTCTTCTGCATTTTTTTTTTGGTTATTCGTGTGTAAAATAATGCTTGTGTTGAACACTAACATTATAGCTTTTTACCATTATCATTATAAAAAGAGGTAGGGGCAAGGCTCTTCCTTTTTCAGTAAAACATTCTGAGACCAGGAATATATGATGAAGCATTCAGTTATTCTAAAAAATGAGACTGAATGAAGCTGACCAAAGGTTATTCTCTTGCAATAATGGTAAAGGCATTCCTTCAGCTTCTCCGTTCAACTTGTGCAAACTCCAAAGAAAAAACCCACCCAAATTCTGACTTTGGATTCAAATGGAAGCGGAACAGCATTTCCCTAGGAAAAGAGCTCTATTTTTTTTTTTTTTTTTTTGATCATGCACAACTACAAAACCACAAATACTGCTAAGCAGAAAACAATTATAATCGAAAAACCGAACCGAATTGAATCATTCTAATTCAGTTTTTCAGTATAAATGGTTTGGTTCGGTTATTTAGGTTAAAGAAAAAACGAAATAACTGAACTGACCAAAATTTTGTTCCTATACATACTCAAATAAAGGGTAATTGTACATGCTATGAAAATTGGTTTTTCAAAATTTATGATTGCTGATTTTTTTCTCCTCTAACATTCTGAAATCTTAATAGCCAAACAGGTGCTGAAGAAAAACAAAAAAGACTTGAATTCCTTTTACTTTCTCAGTAATTTACTTCTAGAACATGAACTGAATCAACCCGTAATTTTCTTTCATGTTCTGAACAGCCAAACAACACATTTTAGCCTAAATAAAAAAAAAAAAAACCTAGGAGTTAAACTTTTTTACTTCGTTTTAGTTTGTCTGCAATCATACACAAAGTTTTATTATATTTCTAATTTTCCTTGTCGAATGGCAAAATTAACTGAACTAACTTGTTTTCCTTCATTTTCTCAATAGCCAAACAAACACACAAGAACAATAAGAATCAAACTTCCAAATTTCCCTTAGTAAATAAAACACAAATACAATTCAATCATCTAACACCATCTCAACATCCAAACAAACAATATCAAGGATAATCAGAATCAAAATTTCTGATTTCCTTTTTAACTTTTTGGCAAATAAAAAACAAATATGAATGAGAAAGATTCTTATTTAAAAATAAATAGTTAGAAAAGAACCTAGCTAAAAATATCAAAATTTTTACCTTGGCATGTAGAAAAGGAGATAGATAGGGAAGGCATTTCAAGCAAGAATTGATGGAGTATCTACACATTGGGCACATGTAGTCATGCACCACTACCATGGAAAGCCACAAGCTAGATGAAGTGAGGGTGCTACTACTTTACTAGAAATTTACAAAGTTAGAAAATGGTGGATGAAGTAGAAATGTTGGGGAAAGATTAAATAGGATTGGGTTATGGAATTGGGAGGGGAAGGGGAGTCGCATCAATTAAGAAAGGGAGAGTGGGTTATGGCAGGTAAGCAAGAAAATCATAAATTTATAGGATAGGAATGAATAGCCTAGATTGAAACTTAGTGTTTATAATGATGGCTCAGTTGTTGCAAGTCTAAAACTGATTAATTGAACCAAACTAATTAATCTATTCGATTCAGTTCAGTTTTATACATACGTTCGGTTTGGCTTTTATTTATAAGCATTTAGGTTGTTCAATTATTTTGGTTGGTTCGAAAGTGAACCGACTGATTGCACAGTCCTAACCACTATAATTTTGTTCCATAAAGATTTTGAGTGATATTGTGTTCCCCTACCCTTAAGTACAAAGTTCACTCACACTAGTGGAAGAAACATTCTTTCTTGAAAGGATCAGAATTTTTTTGTTCTTTGATCTCTATTTGGGTGTCTTTGTTGTGTTGCATTCTGTTTCCTTTTTCTAGCTTTTCCAGATGTTTTGCAAGTAGATCCTTGTTTGTAGCTAGTGGGGGGTTTTCTTTTGTCTTTATATTCTCTCTGCAATTGGGTCACACTTCATTTTTGTCTTTTAATGGATTTTATTGTTAAAAAGAGTTTGTATAGCTTTTTTCAACATGTATTTCACTATTATGACTAAAGGATATGAGAGTTTGATGAGTTGACTTAGGTGGCTGATTGTAATTGGGCAGGGCAGTATTCTGTTATTTTGTACAAATAGGTAGTTCAGTATAAATAAGAAGAAGGTACTTGTAATTGGGCACTCTTAAAATCAATAAGCAGAATTCTTTCTCACTTCTTCTCTAATTCTCTCTGAATTTCTCCCCTTTATGTTCTTTTCTCAACCAAGTTTCTTTCTATTTCTTCCTCTTTCTATTTCTTTGTTTCGAAAGGCTTTATAGGTCTGTTATGTAATAGTTGGTATCAGAGCTTGGTTCTGAGGTGGGATTGCTTCCAAATCTTCTCACTACGGTTGCAACTATGGGCAAATGAATGGGAGTCTCCTCAATTCCAGGTTTTTCCCTCTATTCTTCGTCGTCTTCTTCTTCTTCTACCTTTCTTCATATCTTCTTTCTTCTTCCCTGAGATTTCTTCCCTCTCTTTCCTCAAATTCTTCTTCTTTCTTCCCTGAAATTTCTTTCCTTCTTTCCCTTTATTTCCTTCTTCGTCTCAGCAGATCCTATTTCTTCTTCTTTCTTTCTTGAAATTCTTAAATCAAATTTCTTTATTCTTCTATTAATTTTTTGTTATTTCTTCTATTTTTCTTCTTTAATTTTTCACTATATGCATTCCAGGAAACCTTTTTCTTGAAATTCTTGAAATTTTTCTATCAAGAATCAATACAACAGATGTCTTTCTGCTCTTCTCTTTTCTCTGATTCTTCCTTTCAATTCTGTTTCTCTTTTCAACTAATCTCTCTCTTAGATTTTCTTTTAGGGTTTCAAGTCCACTTCTTTGTGTTAGACCTCTATTACAGGTCTGTTTCGATTGACATCTTGTAGAAATATCAAGAAAAATATTTGATTCTTTCCTCTCAATTTCCCTCTATTTTCTCTAATTTCCCTTTTGTTTTTTTTTTCTCTTACAACTCAACTCAACTAAGCCTTTATCCCAAAAATTTGGGGTCAGCTATATGGATTCGCTTTCTCCACTCTGAACGATTTTGGGTTAAATCCTCAAAAATGTGTAATGCTTCTATGTCATGTTGTACTACTCTCCTCCAAGTCAATTTAGGTCTACCCCTTTTTTTCTTTCTATCCTCTAACCTAATGTGCTCTACTTGTCTAACTGGAGCCTCCATATGTCTACGCTTCACATGACCAAATCACCTCAATCTCCCTTCTCTCAACTTATCTTCAATTGGCACTACTCCTACCTTTTCTCTAATACTCTCATTACGGATTTTATCTAGTCTAGTATGTCCACTCATCCACCTTAACATTCTCATCTCTGCAACTCTTATCTTAGATGCATACGACTCTTTCAGTGCCCAACACTCACTACTATATAATATAGCCGGTCGTATGGTTGTGCGGTAAAATTTTTCTTTCAATTTGTTGGGAATCTTACGATCACATAAAACTCTCGTGGCACGTCTCCACTTCAACCATTCGGCTTTAATCCTATGACAAACATCCTCCTCACTGTGCGCACAATAGTAGTTGCTCCTTCATACATATCTTTCAATACTTTTTTTTTTTTTTTCTCTTGCACTAGGGAATTTTTTTTCCCTTCTTTCCATCAGTTTTTCTCTTCAAGAATTGTTAAAGGTATCCATGGAACTACAACCTTGGCAAGAAAAGATCCTACTAGATGTGCTTGAAGGTCTCAAGAGAATGCAAGAAAAGTTGCGGAGCACATCTGAGAAGCTTGACTTCAGTGAACAGAAAATTGATGAAGATTACCTTCTTGGAAATTTAAGCCATATGAATACCAAAATGCCTCAAGTGAAGTTTCCAGTAAGAATGACAGGGGTACTGTTGAGATGGAGCAGGAATTTCTTCTTAATATGTCTAGTGTAAGTGAGGTTTCTGAAGAGGAGAATGACGAAGATGTAGAAGATAGAAACCTGGGAATTGAAATTTATTGTGGTGATGATAGGGAATTAGAAAGGAATGACGAGAGTAAGGCTAAAGAGAAGGCTATCTCCCTTGATAACAAGTTAATTTTTTGTGAGAGTGGAGATGAGTAGAAGGAGACTTAAAAGGAGGAACAAAAATTTCAAATTACAGAGGGTTATCTAGGAAATAAACTGATTTTCAATACTTGAAAGATCATCATCAGGGTTTGGATTTAGAAACTTCCCTTGTCAATTCATGGTTTAAAGAACTGGAGCTTGGAAATACTTCAGATGACGAACATGGGAAGAGAGTGAGACTTGCTAATGGCAACACTTTTAAGAAGGTGTTTTCTCTAGGAAAAGGAGTTGGGTTTTGTTCTGTAACTAGAAGTGATACTGAAGGTAGTGTTCTTGCTGTTGGAATTGTTGAAGCTTTTGCAAGCAAGAATGGTGTTTATGTTGAGAATATTTTAAATCAAGGAGAAGATGTGAAAGTTTTGGAAGAAGATGGCTGTGGGAAACAGTCTTGGGATTTTGGGGATAAAATAGTTGAGCTGGGATCTTGTAGGCATATAATACTTAAAGAGAATGGATTTGAAATGCAGAGGAGGCAGAAGAAGAAAATCCAATTTTGTCAATGGAAGATTTCTGCACTGAATGTGGTGGAAATGCCAACAATAATGACACTACTGCCTCTATTTCCAATTTTTCTTTTCAGAGCTTTGATGCAAATGATTATAGATTTAGCGAGCATTTAAGGGTTAACTTCTTTTATTCATTCTTGGGGACAAAAATGATTTCAAGGGGTGGGAAATGTTATGACTAAGGGATAGGAGAGTTTGATGAGTTGACTTAGGTGGCTAATTGTAATTGGGCAGGGCAGTATTCTGTTATTTTGTACAAGTAGGTAGTTCAATATAAATAGGAAGAAGGTACTTGTAATCAGGCATTCCTACAATCAATAAGCAGAATTCTTCTTTCTCTCTTCTTCTCTAATTCTCTCTGAATTTCTCCCCTTTCTGTTCTTTTCTCAACCAAGTCTCTTTCTATTTCTTCCTCTTTCTATTTCTCTGTTTTGAAGGGCTATATAGGTCTGTTATGTAACATCCACAAGTAAATTAAGTGTAAAGAGGAGTTATGAGAGTATTACTTGACAAACATCTGGTGATAAATTTTCTTGTCACATGAAGCATTTGTTTAAAAGAATGTGGGATCATTTGTCTCTACATTTGCACCTAACAAGATACTAAGCAGTGACATTGTTCAAATAATGACTAATTTTACTTTTTTCTATATGATATACTAATTGTCACTTTTGGTTAGATCTACAGCTTCTACAGGGAATATATAGTATTATATGTGGGGGCTAAATTCAAAGGAGTTGTTTAATCTCTATAAATTTTAATTTGCATTTTGATCTACCTATGGCAAAAGCATTTTGTAGTCTTATGTTACCGATTCTTGAATCAAAAGAGTCAATTCATTCATTAAATTAATTTACTAGTTCCTTTAAGATGAAATCTCTAATTTCTTCATTTAAAATACATTTATTTAGGCTTGGTGATATATTAAAGTGTCGCATTTCTGATTCAATCACATGCAAGAAACATTCTACGCCCTTCTAGGATATTTGTTAAAGTTAATTAATTCTTGGCCCTAACCTAGTTGAGGTCAGTTACAATCACCCTTTTTCTCCATTCCGTTATGTTTAGGGCCGACATTTCTACAAGGTGTTTTTGATATCAAATGACTTTTACCACTTCAACCCATTTCATTTTTGACTTTTTTCCCCTTATTTGCTCCTATTTGAATCCTGTTATCTATGCCAATACATTCACTGATTTATGCTGGGTATAAATAAACCATCTTTAGTGAACATCCTTTTCGTAGTTGCTAAGTATTAATTGTTCCTTAAATTAGGCATTCTTGATTGATAATTATCTTATTCCATTAGCGTGGTCTCTTTCGATTTCATTTCTCCTTTTCAAATGTGTCCATTGTACTTAATAGGTTAAGTGGAGCATAATAATGCATAAGGGAATAAAAACTTGTTGGCATTTTGCAAGCACACCGATTATACCAAGTAGTATGGATGCTTATCATTTCCTTGAGGATGGCATTGAGTACCAGACTATGACAATTGTGATTATTTAGATGATCAAATTTGGACTAAAATTAGAAGTAGAACCTAATTATCACTAATATTAATCAATTACAGCTAAATAAATCAAATTACCAATGAATAAAAACATTCCAGTGTTAGGGGTTCACAACTTCAACTAACTATAATCTATTATCCTATGCATTCAATTATGGGTAATTATAACTTTGAAGGAGAATAACCTTTGGTAATCTAATGTCCTCTCTCATGGTACAAAAGATGTATTTTAACAAAGTTGACACCTATTCTCAAGGTATTGAAGTGATTAAAATCCTTTAGTTTCTTTGATTATTCAATTAAATTCCTCAAAAGGCTTAAACCTATTTCTGGGTCAAGAATCCTAGATTCAACTTCTTGCCTTTCCTATATCAAATTTCACCTTTTAGTTCTTCATCTGATATATTAAATCATGCCAAGTGAGGTACCAAACACCAAGCAAGCATTAAACACACAAGATATTGAATTAATTAAAATTCCCAATTTATTGAATAAAAATCAGATCATAATCATAGTCAATTAGAAGTGCTACATCCCTACTCCTAGAAGAAGGAAATTACTCACTCGTGTTGTCTACAATCAAAACCATTAAAAGAACAAAACTTAACATCAAGAGTGAAAGATCTAGAAAACCCGGAAGATTTGACAGGTTGAACTTTCGGTTCCGTAGCTTGAAAAATTCTGCAAATTTACTCGTCCTTCTTCACCTGATCTCTTGCTTTCTTCTTCTCAGTCTCTTGATTGAAGTGTGTCTTAACCAAAGAATTGATCTTCCTTTTATTCTCAAGTGATTTTGAGTTTTTAGATCCCTAGGAGACTCCCCTCTTTTTGGAAATAAGACAGAAAAACGTGTGTTTGAAAACTGGAAAGTCCGTCATCTCAGCCTAGACATGTCACATGAGCCCTCTACACGCATGGCCATATTTCATTCTGGATTAAAGTGCCTTTTCTGACACAGGCACTAGCACAGCCGTGTAACGTTCTGCCTTTGAAGCACTCTTATCAACTAAACTGCATGGCAGGCCTTGCATCTCCTTTCCCTTACACAACTGAGGCTCTGCCAAAACTCAGCTTCTTTCCATGGCCTTGCCCGTGGTTCTGTTAAGCTCCTCACAGCTGGCCTCTGCTTTCCTCTGGCAAGATGCTTCTTAACTTCCAGATTAGAACAATTATTTCCTTTCTTTGCCTCCATGCAAAATATTTGCTCCTAAGCATCCATTATTCACATAATCATATCAAAGGAAAGATTTTAAATAAAGAAATGACAAACTAATAAACTAAAAATGTAGAAAATAAATGAAATTTTTATTAAACATCAATAAACCTTGCACAAGGTAGACCCTTAATTTATGTTTTTTGTTCACACATCAGAATGCGTATTGTTATTCATTTAATTATTTGGGTAATATGGCTCTTGGCTAATCAGCCAATTTCAACACAGTACATCGTGCATCTTTAGACAATGTGCACAAGACCTTGCAGTATCTTCATAGGTGGTATGTTGAATGCTATTACACTGATTATTTATCTTTTTTAGCTAAAGCATGCTTATCTCACTTGAGAATTAATTGTTTCTTCTAGTGATAATGAGTGCACTTGGAGCTCTGAATTTCTGATGAAGTCCAGTGACCCCTTGCCATGAACAGGTATGTGAAGACTGTACCACTTGCAGCACAGATGCTTGATGTGAGAAGGAATCAAAAGCTTGAAATGGTTAAGGAACTAAACACAGAGCGAGCAAGATTGCGGCTTGAAGTAGAGATTGGCAAATCTCCACCTCTTTCTGATGAGGAGGTCTGGTGGGAGTTACGGCACAAAGCGTAAGAATACAATTGTTTGTTTACTCCTTTTACTACTATTATCTATTACGCTATATTTTTACTTCCCACTCATCCATATATAATGTAAACAGTAATTTACTTTACTGAAGAGTAATCAGTGGTGTTCAACTTCAACCCTCAGATATCCACATCACCTTTGTATTGCATTCCTGTAATGGCTCAAATTTTAAGATTCAAAAATTTCACCATGGTTGTAATTGTGCCATTTCATGTGAGAAAATTACAGAAAAAAGTAAAACAAGCTGTATTTTCTTGCTGGTTACTTTTTGTTCGTGTTTTTCGTTAATTTTTTTTTTCCTCCTAATACTTCATATGTGGAAACCCGTTATGCCTTCTTAGATGGCTGTACTGTGGTGAACCATGGGCAAACCTACAAATAATGATGAAAATGCTATTAAAAATTTTTGGAAGTGCAAAATTGACCTTGTGAATTATACAGGACAAATTGTAAACATGCATCATAAATTTATTGATTTTCAACAAATAAGAATCATATTATTATGACACATTTGAAAGAATGTTGTAAGAAACGCTTTCCAATATGTTCTCTTGTGCTTTTTACATGTTAAAAATAATGTGTTTGTTGTGAAGGGGCCAAATATCTATTTCTTTAGTACTGTTAGTTCAAGAATATCAAGTGTAATATTTGGATAAGGCAGGTAACAAAGTGTAACTGGTAACAAAATGGAGGATTTTTTTAAATTAGTTTTCCATTTCATTTAGATAGTAAGTATACTTGTAATGTTCATTCTTTGCAAATTTTCATTACAATTTGGAAGAATTCTACATCTCTTTGCATGTGAAGCATATTCTGCCCAGCACCTCCCTCCTTCCAACAAAAAAGGAGGAAAATGCGGAAACAAGGTGAAGTTGTGTGACGTGATGAATTTTCATAATTTTATTGGAAAATTACACATTACTTATCAAATCCATTTTTACTCCTGTTAAAAACACAACTGGGTATGATATTCATATTTGTTTTTTCATAAATGCAAACACCTTCATACAGCTTTCAATATGCCCTTTCTCTAGGGAGACTGGGAAAGTGCTACTCTTATTGGCTTCTCATTTTTCTCTGCAACAGGTTGATGCTACGGGATGAGTGGAGGTTAGAAAACCGTAGAGCATTTGCCAACATATGGTCAGATATGGTATTTGGGATCTCATTGTTCATTCTTTTGTACTTCAATCAGAGTAAAGTGAGTTACAAACCACTCTCTTTGCATAATGCTTTTATATATGAATTTCAAGGCTTTATATAATTGTGGGAAGCACATCATCATTGCTATCATTGTCATTGTTATCATCATGATAATCATCTATCAAATAAAACTTTACGTAGTGAAAGCAAGAATAGTATCTAGGATAATCATTTTTACTACCCAGAGCAGTTCAAAATCAGCCTTACATGTGTCAACCGCGTATAAAGAAGCCAGTGTTATTAAGGTGAAAGGCAACACTAAGGCGACAAAGCACCTTATGGTCTTAGGCGAGAGGTGAGGCGAGGCGAGGCAAGGCGAGGGGCCTTTTTGAAACAAGGCGTTATAACATTAATTGCCAAAATTATATATATGTGTGTGTGTGTGTGTGTGTGTGTGTGTACTTATAACATAGAAATTCATACTTTTAAATAGATGATAAGTAAAAAAAGCATATTAAAAAGAAAAAAAAAACATTGTTTGCACTATATCCATATGTAATATAAGAGAAATTAAAAAGAGTGCATACCTGTATTTCCAACTTAAGTATAAGATACAAGTGACAATGTGAGACTGTAAAATTGAAATATATAGCATAAGTAATAACGCAAATAATAATAATAAGAGATGTTAGAAAAAAGAAATAATTCATACTTGCATTTTCAACTTATGTATAAAAAAAAGTGATGCTATAAAATTATACATAATAAATAAAAAATTAGAAATAGGTCATAAGTCATAGAATAGAAAATATAAATTATAGAAGTTCAGACTTTAATAATGTAGAAAGAGATGATTCTTCTTAAATTTCAATTAATCTGTACATGGGTATATATATACAATTGATTCCTATAATTGTGTTCTATTAATAGGAAGAAATCCTAAATAGGAATACATAATATACAGAGAAATAATATAGTGATTGACTTTCCATAACACTCCCCCTCAAGTTGGAGCATAGATGTTAATCATGCCTAACTTGTTACAAATATATTTAATTCTTGCTCCATTTAGAGCTTTTGTGAAAATATCTCCTAACTGCTCTCTAGTTTTGACGTGTCCTGTTGAGATGATCTGTTGTTGAATCTTTTTACGATCAAAGTAATAATAAATCTCAATATATTTGGTCTGCTCATGAAACACTGGATTAGAAAAAATATGGAGAGCAGCTTGATTATCACACCACAATTTCGCAGGCAGGGAGGTCTTAAAACCTGTCTCATCTAGTAATTTAAGTATCCACATTACCTCACATATTGATTGTGCCATGGCTCTATATTCCGATTGAGCACTAGATCGAGAAACTACACTCTGCTTCTTGCTTCTCCAAGACACTAAATTTCCTCTAACAAAAACGTAATATCTAGTAGTTGACCTCCTGTCAACCTTAGATCCAGCCCAGTCGGCATCTGAAAAACATTCAACATTCAAATGCCCATGATTACCATATAACAAACCTCTTCCTGGAGCACCCTTCAGATAACACAAGATTTGTCCCAAGGCTTCCCAATGAGCAACAGTTGGGGAAGACATAAACTGACTTACCACACTAACGGCATAAGCAATGTCAGGACGAGTGACTGTAAGGTAGTTCAATTTTTCTACCAATCTCCTGTATCTCTCTGGATTTTCAAACAACTCACTATTCATTGTTAACAGTTGTAAATTTGGAGTCATTGGTGCATTGCAAGGCTTAGCATCTAATTTTCCTGTCTCTGTCAATAGATCGAGGACATATTTTCTTTGAGACAAAAAAATATCCTTCTTACTTCTTATAACTTCAATACCCAAGAAATACTTTAACAAGCCCAAGTCTTTGGTCTGAAATTGGGTTTGGAGGAAGGTTTTAAGAGATGAAATACTTGCAGAGTCACTTCCAGTGATGACAATGTCATCCACATAGACTACCAGGAGAATTAGGCCAGCCTCACATTGCCTATAAAATACTGGGTGATCACACTTACTCTTTTGTATACCAAATTCCTGTACTGCTTCACTGAATCTCCCAAACCAGGCCCTAGGGCTTTGTTTCAAGCCATAAAGAGATTTCTGAAGCCTATAAACTTTACCCAACTCTCCCTGAGCAACAAACCCAGGTGGTTGCTCCATATACACCTCCTCCTGAAGATCACCATGAAGGAAAGCATTCTTGATATCCAATTGGTGCAGGGGCCAATCATATGTAGCTGCTAAAGAGATAAACAAGCGAACAGAATTAAGTTTAGCTACAGGAGAAAAAGTGTCAGAGTAATCAACCCCATATGTCTGAGCATATCTTTTTGCTACAAGGCGTGCTTTTAACCTAGCCACAGAACCATCAAGATTCACCTTTACTGTAAATACCCATTTGCAACCAATAGCTTTCTTACCAGTGGGCAAAGGCAACAGTTCTCATGTACCATTAGCATATAAAGCCTCCATTTCCTCTTTCATAGCAAAGCACCAGTCAGGATGAGACAGCGTCTCACCAACAGTATTAGGGATAGGAACAGAGTCTAAAGAAGTAACAAAACACCGAGAATAAGAAGACAATTGATTATAAGAAACAAAAGAAAAGATAGGGTAAGTGCATTAACGCTTACCTTTACGAAGAATAATGGGCAAGTCTAGGTCAGAATCATGATCAGTATGAGGTACAGGATCTCTCAACGAAGTAGCTGGTGGAGGATCTGAGTCAGGAATCTCCAATCTCCTGAAATAAACAAGAACAACGGGAGGTAGAGTAGGTCTAGAGACAGAAGGAACAGGCTGTGGGAGAGGACTAGACATTGGTTGGACAGTATATATTAAGAGATCATCCTCCTCCCCCTGACTCTCATACACAGATGATTGAGGAAAGAATGGAGTAGACTCAAAAAATGTAACATCTGCATAAACAAGATAACGATTAAGAGTAGGAGAGAAACAGCGGTACCCTTTTTGGAGCCGGAAGTACCCAAGGAAGACACATTTGAGAGACCTCGGATCCAATTTAGTAACCTGTGGACGAACATCACGCACAAAACAGGTACAACAAAAAATACGGAGTTCAACAGGGAACAAAGATTTTGTAGAAAACAAAGCAGTATAAGGAATATCCCCATTAAGTACAGAAGACGGCATACGATTGATAAAAAAATATGCCGTAGAAACTGCATCCTCCTAAGAGTGTTTAGGAACTTTCATATGAAAAAGAAGAGCACAAACTATCTTAAGAAAATGCCGATTTTATCTTTCGGCCACGCTATTTTGGGATGGGGTATCAACATAGTAAGACTGATAAAGAATGTCATTTTGTGTCATATAAGACTGAAATTATGCTGAAAAATATTTTTTGACATTGTCACTTCTTAATATGCACATAGAAATATTAAATTGAGTTTTGATTTCATTACAAAAGGCACAAAAGATAGAAAACAACTTAGAACGATTCTTCATTAAAAATAACCATACAACACGAGAGTAATTATCAACAAAAGTAACAAAATAACGAAATCCAGTTTTAGAAGTAACAGAACAAGGACCCCAAACATCAGAATGAACCAACTCAAAAGGGGATGAAGCCCGTTTATTGACTCTAGACACAGAAGGCAAACGATGATGTTTTGCACACTGACACGACTCACATTCTAGTACTGATAAAACTAAAACTGAGGACACAGCTTCTTCATGGTAGACAAAGAAGGATGACCCAATCTACAATGAGCTTCAAGAGGTGTTAAGGTACTGGAGCAAACAAGCGACCGCGGTACATGATTTTCCAGAATGTAGAGACCACCTGACTCACGTCCTCTACCAATAATCTGCTTCGTCGTAAGATCCTGAAACAAACACTGGTCAGGAAAAAAGGAAACAGAACAATTTAAGGTACGAGTAAGTTTACTAGTAGAAAGTATATGAAAAAGAGAATTTTGGTAGACACAAAACAGATGACAAAGAAATTGATGAAGTCGGGTTTGCAGTTCCAAAACCCATAGCACAAGAAGTAGAACCATCAGCTAAAGTAACAGTAGAGGAAGTGAGATTAGACTGAAAAACTTATGGAAGACTAGAATTACCTGTCATGTGATCTGTCGCACCAGAATCAATAACCCATTTGGATGAGGAAGACACAAGGCATTTAGTGGATTTACCTGACTCAGCGATAGCAGTGACAGGGGAATTTGTAGGCTTTAAAGATGCCTGATACTGGAAAAACTATGCAAAATCCTCTGCAGATACCAAAATAGTTTTCTCAGAGGAAGATATTGTAGAATCCTCTGCTGTCATATTTGCCATCTGTGATCATTGATTTTTCCTCTTAAGTTGCGGACAATTATATTTTGTATGGCCAGGCTCATGGCAATAATAACAAATGACTTCTCTTGAGTCCTGATTAGAACTAGCCTCCCCATTACGCTGATTACCTCTGTTGCCTGTAATTCCTTCTTTACTTCCTCTTTTATTACCCTATTGTCCATTTGGATTACGGCTAATAAGAGTACTATTGGCAGGCTGTGAAGATTGAGTATTCTCTGTACGAAGGACCCGTGTGAACGTATCATGCAAAGAGGAAATCTCAGAACTGGAAAGAATTTGAGATTTAGTAGTCTCATACTCTGAAGAAAGGCCTGCAAGAAAACTCATAACAGCTAGTTGCTCCCATTGAGCCTGCTGAACTTTCACATCAGGATTAAATGGCAACAATACATTAAGTTCCTCATATACCGGTGTAGAAAACAGAGAATTTGAAAAATTTTCTTTTATATTTCTTCATTCTAAAATGATTTACAAGCATTCTAATTTATGTACAAAGGTTAGGACTAACTAGGAAACTAATAATAGCTAATAAATACAATGATTCCTAATTATATTCTAATTTACAGCTAATTTATACTGATTAAGGGATTTACACTAATTGAGGAATTCTAACACTCCTCCTCAAGTTGGTTCATGTATGTTGCACATGCCCAACTTGCAAACTAGGATATGAAATCCCTTACAACTTAGTCCCTTAGTGAACACATCAGCTAACTAGTCTTTCGACCCTACGTAAGAGATACTTAAGGAACCATTGACAACTTTTTCTTTTATAAAGTGTCTGTCAATCTCTATATGCTTGATCCGATCATGCTAAATTGGATTGTGAACTATATTGATGGCAGTTTTTTTTTTCACAGAATAGGGACAAACTACTAGTTTTTCAGCAATTTTAATTCCTCCATCAACTTTCGTAACCACAATAGTTCAGAAATACCTTGAGCCATTACTCTAAACTCAGCCTCTGCACTGGATCTAGCTGTTACATTTTGCTTCTTGCTTCTCCAAATGATTAGATTATCACCAACAAAAGTACAGTAATCAGATGTCGATCTCCTATCATCAAGAGATCTACCCCAATTTGCATCTGTAAAGGCCTTAATCTGAAGATGGCCATGCTTTGAGAAAAGTAGTCATTTCCCAGGTGCAGATTTTAAGCATCGCAAGATGCGGAAAACAGCCTCCAAATGAGGTTCACGAGGATCATGCATATACTGACTTACTAGACTCACTGCATATGCTATATCTGGTCTGGTATGCGAAAGGTAAATCAGTTTGCCAACCAACCTCTGATATCTCACAATATCCACGGATTCCCCAATTCCAGCTTGCAATTTGTGATTTGCCTCAATGGGAGACTCTTCTGGTTTAAATAGATATAGTATGTACTTCCTTTGAGAAATAAAGATTCCTTTATCTGATCTGGCAATCTCTATTCCAAGAAAGTACTTTAGCCTTCCCAAATCTTTGATTTCAAACTCCTGTGCTAGTTGTTCCTTTAGATGAATCATTTTTTCTCTATCATCACTAGTTACCACAATATTATCTACATAGACAATAAGCAGAGTGATCTTACCCCTATAGTGTTTTATAAACAAGGTGTGATCAGCATTTCTTTGGTAGTATCCAAAAAAATCATAGCTTTACTAAACCTATCAAACCATGCGCTAGGTGACTGTATTAAACCATACAGTGCTTTCTTCAATCTGCAAACTTTTCCTTTGGTCTTCTCATTCTCAAACCCTGGAGGATTTTTCATGTATACTTCTTCTTCCAAATTACCATGTAGAAAGGCATTTTTTACATCAAACTGCTGCAAATTCCACTCAAGATTTACTGCACATGATAGTAAAATTCTGATGGTATTCATTTTAGCAACAGGAGTAAACGTTTCCTGGTAACCTACTCCATACGTTTGTGTGAAGCCTTTTGCTACTAGTCTAGCCTTATACCTTTCAATTGAACCATCTGCTCTATATTTCACAATAAACACCCACTTGCATCTAATTGGTTTTTTCCCCATTGGAAGAGTAACAAGTTCCCATGTCTTATTCTTTGCTAGAGCTTTCATCTCCTCCACCATGGCTGCCTTCCATTTTGGATCAAGACATGCTTTCTTCCAATCTTGTGGGATAGAAACAGAGGAAACAGACAATAGAAAGGCTCTATAGGATGGAGACAAAGAATCATAGGAAATGAAGTTAGAGATGGGATGTTTAGTACAGGTTCTAACACCTTTTCTGAGAGCAATAGGAATATCAAGATTATTATTAGAAGAAGAAAGAATAGACTGAGAATTAAAATTAGACTCTTCAGGAACCAAAGGAGACTCATCACATACCTCAGGATGTTCAGGAATTGAATCCAGAGATTCCGGTTGATTAGCAGTTTCCTGCTCGATGGCTATATCTGTCTTATTGCACTGAGTATAGATTCTCAAATCTGGTCCATTCAGTCCCCCTCGAGATTTAGGTGACTCCCCCTGAGTATGATTATTAGGTATAGGCTTTAGACCCACATTTTCCCTTTGAAGTTGAAAGTTGGGAGTGCACAAAAAAGAAGGGAAAGAAACCTCTTCTTCCTTCCTATGCTCCCCCTGAAGAGGAAGATGGAAATAAGATTCAGATTTCTTAAAGGTAACATCCATGCTAACAAAATATTTCCGTGTAGGAGGGTGGTAACACCTATACCCCTTCTGAGTACTGGAATAACTAACAAAGACACACTTGAGGGCTCGAGGTTCTGACTTCCCCCTATTAGGCTGATGAACAAAGCAAACACAACCAAAGACCTTTGGAGGAATAGTATATGAATTTTTACCTTGCAAAATCTCTAAAGGACTCTTAAACTCCAAAGTTCGGAGTGACATCCTGTTAATAAGATATGCAGCACAAAGAATTGCATCCCCCCAGTAAGGTTTGGGAATATTCATTGTAAACATAAGAGATCTAGCAACCTCAAGTAAATGTCTATTTTTTCTCTCGGACACTTCATTTTGAGCACTAGTGTTAACACAACTAGTTTGATGCAAAATTCCGTGTGACTTCAAATATTCCTGAAAAACTCCATTCATATACTCTGTACCATTATCAGTTCTCAGAATTTTAACATGAGCATCAAACTTGGTGCTAATCATTTTGTCAAACTACTGAAAACATGAAAATACTTCATTTTCCCTTTCATCAGATATACCCAAGTTAACCTACTGCAATAATCAATAAATGTCACAAACCATCTATAACCTAATAAAGATATAGTTTGAGCAGGCCCCCACACATGAAAATGGATAATTATAAAAGTAACTAAAGCCTTATTATTTATTGCAGGATAAGATTGTCTAGTATGTTTGGCAAACTCACAAGCATCACATACTAATGATTCAGTTTTGCATTGCTTAAACAAAAGAGGATAAAGTTTCTCTAAACCAGTAAATGAAGGATGTCCCAAGTCTCCAATGCTATTGAATAATTTCTTCCTCAGCTCCCATAGACTGTCTCAACATGGCCTGATCAACACAATCATTCAATAGATATAGCCCATCTTGCAGTCTACCACTGCTAATCGTTGTTCCTGTTATCAACTCCTGAAACACACAGTGAGTGGGAAAAAATTCAATTTTGCAGTTGAGAGCTTTTGTGATAGAACTGATAGACAAAAGGTTAATAGGAAAGTTAGACACATGTAAGACAGAACTAAGACTTATAGTAGGAGTGCATTTAATAGAACCTGTTCCAGAAACATTTGATAAGGATCCATCCGCAATGCGGACTTTTTCTTTGCCTGAACATGGAGAATAGGATATGAATTTATTCGAAGAGCCTGTCATATGTTTTTTTGCTCCAGAATCTATAACCCAAAATGAATTATTATTATTGGCAAGAAAAGCATTACCTGAGTTGACGAAGTTAGAAGAGGCAACTGTAGTGGATTGTGATTCAAGCTATGATAGAAAACGTCTCAGAGTCTGTACCTCTTCATTGGAAAACATCCCTGTGATAGCAGTATCTTCAGAAACACTCACAGCCTCATATACATTTGCTTGTGATCTAGCAGAGCCCATCCTTTTTCCTCCACACCCTTTAGTTGGGCAGCTGTGCAGCTTCCAACATTGTTCTTTGGTGTGCCAAGATTTCCCACAGTAGTCACAATGCAAGTGATCCTTATCTGATGGACCATATGACTGTTCTCGAGGAGTTAGCAGCCAGCCTAGCCTTATCAATAGCTGTAGAATTGATCATGACACTTCTTCTGCTCTCCTTCTGCTAAACATAAGAGTATGTCTACCTTAAGGTGGGCAAAGGATCCTTACCAAGCACTTGGACCAGAATTTGATCATACTCCACATTTAGCCTAGCAAGAAAATTATATATGCGCTCCTTCTCAACCAATTTCTGGAACTTAACTGCATCAGTCGGACATGAAGCCTGAAAGTCCTGATAGAAATCCAACGCTTGCCATAGACCACTCAGTTCCGCATAATACTAAGCAACAGTCAACTCACCTTGTTTCATTTCATGAACCTTGTTCCAAAGCTCATAAACTTGTATATCATTCCCAACTTGAGAATAAGTCTGAGAAGCAGTACTCCAAATGGTAGCGGCACTGTCCAACAGTAAATACCCACGAGCTATATGAGATTGCATAGAATTGATGAGCCATGACATAACAAGAGAGTTCTCCAACTCCCATTGGCTGTAGGTAGAATTAATACTTTCTGACTTTTTTCTATCTCCAGTGATATACCCCTGTAGTCGTCTAGCTTGAATGAATAGTAGATAAGATCTAGACCATGCGAAATAATTAATTCCATCCATCTTTACAGGACTAATTTGTAAAGAGGGATTATCACAAACAAATCTAGTCTTTGTTTCAGAGGCTTTCTTCTTTTCATCAGTCATTTTTCAATTAAAAAAAAAATAGGTACTGAGACAGAAAGTAAGAAATTGGGCAACGGAAGGTACAAAAAAAAAAGTGCAAACTAGGTGTGGAAACACGTTGGTCAGAGGCTCGCCGGACAGGGAAGGTTATCGGCAAGAGGCGGTGTCGGAGAAATCACCAAAAAAAAAAGAGTGCACGCACCGGCACGTAAAGAATGACGCGAGATTTTTGGAGGCATGTGAGCTCACACGCTTCACTGGACGGCGGCGGGACTCCGAGAGTAGGCTGATCTGCTGGTGTCCTTCCTCCTCAAGTGGGTGGTGACAGTCACCTCCCTTCCTAGAACGACGTAGAAGCTTGACAAAAAAAAAATTACCCAGAACTACACTGTTCACACTAATAAATTTTGGCACTGCTATGATACCATGTAGAAAACAGAGAATTTGAAAAATTTTCATTTATATTTTTTCATACTAAAATGATTTACAAGCATTCTAATTTATATACAAAGGCTAGGACTAACTAGAAAATTAATAATAGCCAAAAAATATAATGATTCCTAATTATATTCTAATTTACAGCTAATTTACACTGATTGAGGGATTCTAACAACCCGTTTAAAATCTATAAAATAAGCCGTGAGAGACTTATCCTCTTTTTCAGCACGGTAGAATGCCTTACAAATATCATAAATACAGGAGATATTTCCTTTACCAGAATACAAAAAATCTAAGTAATCCATCAATTCTTTAACAAATTCACAGTGATTAATTAAATTAATTACCTCACTGTGAATCGAGTTCCGAAGTTGCAAAAACAACCGAGCATCCTCCCTTAGCCAAGTTTGCTGTGTATCATCAGTAGGTGGTTTTTTACTAAGGTGATCATCCTTATCAATGCTACGCAAATAAATCCTAACAATCTTACTCCACTTCAGGTAATTCGAACTATTAAGTTTGTGTTCCGTGATCTTAGTCATCACCGGAATCACATCAGAAATAACATTCTTATTGTTTGCCATTTGTTGAGACAAAGAAAAACTAACTGAAACGCTAATCCAAAGTACTTATAGTCGCAAAATAACTCAAAATCACAAATCAAGCAAATACCGAAAGAGGATCTGAGAGCCAAACCTCAGAAGTCCTTTAATGGTGTACTGGACCAGGCAACAGTACATAGTGGTGGAATGAGGGGGTTGAGGTGACGCCGACGATGCTGATCGGAGTCAAAATGACTGGTGGACGCGCCTCCACGTGCCAGCGAGTGAAGAAACGGCGAGAACCTGAGTTGGGCACGTGAGCCTCACGCGCTTGGATACCAGCGACCGGATCAGAGGGGACGGCTGATTGGCGGCCAAGTACTCTCCTGAGCTAGGTGGTGAGAACAAATAGTCACCCTTGATAGATGACATAGGGTAACAGTGGGTTTCAGTCCAAAAACAGACGGGAAAGAAATTCCAGATTTAGATTCCTTAGTGAACCAGCTCTGATACCATGTAGAAAGAGATGATTCTCCTTAAATTTCAATTAATCTGTACATGGGTATATATATACAATTGATTCCTATAATTGTGTTCTACTAATAGGAAGAAATCCTAAATAGGAATACAGAATATACAGAGAAATAATATAGTGATTGACTTTCCATAACAAATAAATAGAAATAAGTTATAGTCACAATAAACAAAATGCAAGAAATACATAAAAAACTTATAACTAAAACTAATCATCATCAAGATTTTCAAAATCATCTTCATTTTCAACAACAACCATCACAAATTCTTCCTCCTCTTCATCATTAACTTGCGAAGAGATGCACCTCTCATTGGACAAGGCCTTCGAAATGATGGAGTCTCAACTGGTGTTGATCTTGCAACCAATCTCAATTCATAACGAGATTCAGAAACTTCAGCTGCTTAACCAACATCACCCCAGGTCAACACGTCATCCATGAAAACAAGATAATCATCATCATCATCATCATCTCCATCGCGTTTTTCTAATTCACCAAGCAACCTCTCATTACTTTCATCAATATTTGCCAAATCAACAGGAGTTGTGCTATCCCCAAAATTGTGTCGGCGTAGCAACGCTCTATTGTACTTCACATATACCAAATTATCTAAGCGTTCTTGAAATAGCCGATTTCTTTTCTTATTATGAGGCTGTCATTAATTTTACAGTAACAAATAAGTTAAAACTTCAAACTTAAAAGGTTTAAAATAAAATAACAAAGTAAGAATATATATATATATATATATATATATATATATATATATATATATATTACTTACGTACTCAAATACACTCCAATTTCTCTCACACCCACTTACACTACATGTAAGATTCAGAACCCTTATAACAAACTTTTGTAAGTTAGGAGTTGAAGAATCATATATTTTCCACCAAGTAGCTATTAAAATATAAAGCTAATGATTGTTAAATTCATAATATAAATTAATAAATGAGCAAAATGAAAAATTAATAAGAATGTAAATTAATAACCTGGAGATTTAGTTGTTCTTCCTCTAATAGCAAAGGGAAAACCAAAGGTCCTCGTAGCTGCCTTGTATCTCTCAATTTCATCAAAAGAATCATGTCCACTTCTGCTGAATCTTTTTCCATCTTATGAATGCACGAAAGCAATCCCGTATTGACCTCTTCGTCAGACTCAATTCTCATCTTATTTGGATAAAAAAATTCAGGATTCAGAAAGTATCCAGTAGCATGCAAAGGACGATGCAATTGAAGTGACCATCTCGCATCAATAATCTCAAAAATGCTCTTGTATTTCTTTTTATTGCCATTGAGTGAGTTAGCAATTGTTTCTTTAGCCCTACCATAGCTTCATAGATATATCCCATGGCGGTTTTTTTTTTTTTTTTCTTTTTTCTTTTTATTATCAAGCAGTTGAAGCACACAAACAAAATGACCAGAAACTTTAAGAGCATAAACAACATGATTCCAGAAAGCAGGACTCAAAACCGTCCTTTCACATCTTTTGCCTTTCACTTCTTTAGCCATTTACTAGTGGTCCAGCTTTTCGAAGTAAACATTTTTCTAATGTTGGCCTTCTGAAGATGAATCCTTCCCAGTGTAATAAAAGCAGTAGCAAATCTAGTTTGCCCTGGCCTTAGCAATTCTACTCCATTAGTAAACTTACGCAACATATTTAGAACTCCTGAAGAGCCATATATGAAACCAATAAGCTCAATAGCTTTGCGAAATGTTTCTTTGAAAACATGGATCTTAATAGTATCCTCCAGCATCAAATCTATACAATGGGCTGCGCATGGAGTATAGTATAGATGAGGAAAATTTGCTTCCAATATTCTCTCTGTAAAAAACATGTAGAAAGATTCATTTTGTTAATAATAAAAATAAAATGATATTTTTTTTTTCGGTAATGGAAAAAATTAAATAAAAATTTTACCTGCTGCAACATTGTTTGATGTGTTATCTGTAACCACTTGAACCACTTTTTTATGACTAATTTTCATCAATTCTTTCTCAATCAAACTAGCCAATGATGCCACTGTCTTTGATTCATCACTTGCATAAACTGATTTAATAAATACACTTCCTGTTGGACTATTAACCAAGAAATTAATCAAGGTTCTCTCTTTTCTATCTGTCCATCCATCACACATCAATGAATATCCATAATTTTTCCATTCTTCTTTATGAGACTCTTGATCATTTATGGTTTGCCCTTCCTTGTTAAGTAACCGAACTTTAATCTCATGAAAACTTGGAGGTTTAATTTCCCTCCCATAATTTTCAATTGCTTGAATCATTTTCCCGAAGCTATCATAATTCACAGCATTAAAAGCTATTCTCACATCATACATCCATTGTGCTATGGCAACACAAGCACGCTCCCTCAACTCCTCTTTAGCTGGACTATTTTCATCAATAATAGTTTGTCTCATATTTTTTCCCATAACAGCCGGTCTAGGGAAAAAATAGTAATCAATAGGCCCTCTTCTACTTTGGGGTGGTAAGACTTTTGGTTTTTTTGAAGCACTTGTAACAGTGCCGCTAACATTTATTATTTGCCTTCGTTTTTCACTACCAATTTCTTGCATCAACTCTTCCTCTTCTTCATTTTAATCAAACCCCAGTACTTCAACATCATCAAATTCAGATGGTCTTTCAATATTCATAACTGATTTCTGCTCTTTTTTTTTTTAGCAATGAATTCCTGCATTTAATTTCTTACATCTTCTTGACATTTTGGATACCAAACTACATTTTTGTAGCCTCCAGCGAGATGTTGCTTAATTCTATTAACTCTACCTTTATAAACTTTCATGCAATATATGCATTGAAGGTCATTGGTATTATTTTCACTAACTTGAATTACATGTGCCCATCCTGAGTCTATCCTTCTACTGCTAGTAGAAGATCCAGTTGTATTACCCTTATCACCCATTTATAATCTAACAAAAAAATTAACAAGAATAAAAAACAAATTAAACAATTAATTAACAAGAATAAAAAGTAAAGTAATCAAATTATGCCCATATAAAATAAACGGCTAATTAACAAAACAAGAAAAGAAAGTAAAACTAATCAAACTAACAACTAATTAACAAGAATAACAAGTAAAAAGTAAATTAATTACCAACAAATTAACAATGCCTATATAAATTAAATAATTAATTAATAAAAACAAAAAGTAAAATAATCAAATTAACAATAAATTAATAATTCCTATATAAAACAAACAACTAATTAACAAGAGAAAAAGCAAAACTAATTAAATTAACAAGAATAACAATTAAAAAGTAAACTAATTACAAACAAATTAACAGTACTCATATTAATTAAACAATTAATTAAAAAAATAAAAAGTAAAATAATCAAATTAACAATAAATTAATAATTCTTATATTAAATAAACAACTAATTAACTAGAGAAAAAGCAAAACTAATTAAATTAACAAGAATAACAATTAAAAAGTAAACTAATTACAAATAAATTAACAGTACTCATATTAATTAAACAATTAATTAACGAGAACAAAAAGTGAAATAATCAAATTAACAATAGAATAATAATAATTACTATATAAAATAAACAAGTAGTAAAATAATTAAATTAACAATAAATAATTCCTATATAAAATAAACAGCTAATTAACCAAAGAAAAAGTAAAACTAATTAAATTAACAAGAATAACAATTAAAAAGTAAATTAATTACAAACAAATTGACAATACTCATATTAATTAAACAATAAATTAACAAGAACAAAATGTGAAATAATCACATTAACAATAGAATAATAATTAGTATATAAAATAAACAACTAATGAGAACTAATGTCTAATTAACAAGATAAAAAGTAAAATTAATCAGGTAAGTGTGTAGAGTTTTATATTTTTGTCTTAAAAAATTAAAAAAAAAGGGGTTCTACTTTGTTTTAAAGAGGCGACGTCTCTCACCCTTCTAGTTTCTCGCCTCGCCGGCCTGAAGCGTCGACTCTGGAGGTGCTAAGAGGGACGACCCAGTCGAGGCTGCAGAGGAGCGCCTCGCCTCGCCTGGGCGCCTCCCACTCCTTTAATAACGCTGAAAAAAGCAACAAATGTAATTAATGAGACTTTGAGGGTAGTGGGGTGGAGTTGGTCTCTATCCAAGACCCTCCAATGGCTGAGTCAGTGTAATGAGATTCTTTAGTGGTGTTACAGAGAATATACTCAATGATAAACTTGGAGAGATGAAGAGAGAAAGTGATATAGAACACAATAAAACACTCAAAGGGGATGAGAAACAATTCTCAAATTTGTAATAATTATCAATATCAGTTGTCAAATTGTTATTAATGAAAGTCTCTCATATGATACTTGGATGATAAAAGTACCTCACCAAATACTTGGATGATGTAGTGAATATTTTCTCTATATCGTATTGAATAAGATACAATGTATTTATATACAAAGGATCCTATAATTAAGTATTCTAATTGGGAAGATAACCCAATATCTAAGCTAACTAATTAAGAAAGAATATCATTTACATAATTATAGGATTGACTTCTTGTAACACTCCCCTAAAATTGGAGCATAGATATTAATCATGTCCAACTTGTTACAAATGTAGTCAACTTGAGCTCTATTCAGAGCTTTTGTGAAGATATCTCTTAATTGCTCTCTGGTTTTGACATGCCCTGTTGAGATGATATTTTGTTGAATCTTTTCTCGAAGGAAGTGACAATCAATTCCAATATATTTGGTACGCTCATGAATCATTGGATTGGAGGCGATATGGAGAGCGGTTTGACTGTCACACCATAGCTTGCCAGGAGATGAGATCTCAAGACCAACTTCATGCAATAATTGACCTGTCCACATTACTTCACACACAGCTTGGGCCATAGCTCGATATTATGATTTAGCACTCGAACGAGAAATCTCAGTTTGTTTCTTACTTCTTCAAGATATTAAGTTTCCTCCAACAAAGATACAATACTCTGTAATTGACCTCCTATCAATCTTTGAACTTGCCCAATCTGCATCTGAAAAGCATTCAATATTTAAGCCCCATGATTGCTATATAAGAGACCACGACTTGGAGCACCCTTTAAGTAACATAAAATTTATCTCAAAGCTTCCTAATGGATAATAGTAGGAGAAAACACAAATTGACTTACAACACTAACTGAATATACAATATCCAGACGAGTTACTATGAGATAATTAAACTTGCCAACCAATCTCCTATACATCTCAAGGTCCTCAAATAGTTCACCATCACCTGCTGTGAGTTGAAGATTAGGAGTCATTGGTGCATTGCAGGGTTTGGCAACTAATTTCCTATTTCTGCTAATAATCAAGGACATACTTCTTCTGAGACGAGAATATGCATTTCTTACACCTTGACATTTCAACTCAACTAAACCTTTATCCAAAAAATTTGGGGTCGGCTATATGAATTCGTTTTCTCCACTCTAAACGATTTTGGGTTAAATCCTTAGAAATGTGTAATGCTTCTAGGTCATGTTGTACTAGTCTCCTCCAAGTCAATTTAGGTCTATCCTTTTTTTTCTTTCCATCCTCTAACCTAATGTGCTCTTTTTGTCTAACTAGAGCCTCCGTATTTCCAATAATGACAATATCATCAACATATACTATAAGCAAGATTATTCCGACTTCAGAATGTCTATAAAACACTGAATGATCAGACTTGCTCTTCTACATACCAAACTACTGAACTACCTCACTAAATCTACCAAACCAAGCTCGAGGACTTTGTTTCAAGTCATAAAGGGATTTTTGAAGCATGCAAACTTTGCCTAACTCTCTCTAAGCAACAAAACCTGGTGGTTGCTCCATATAAACTTCTTCCTGGAGATCACCATGAAGGAAAGGATTTTTGATATCCAATTGATGTAAAGGCCAATCATATCTAGTTGCCAAAGAAACTAACAAGCAAACAGAAATTAGTTTGGCAACAGGGGAGAAGGTGTCAAAGTAATCAGTCCCATAAGTCTGAAAAAATCTTTTAGCAACAAGGCTAGCCTTGAAACGAGCCATAGTACCATCGGGATTCACTTTTACTGTAAAAACCCATTTACATCCAATAGTTGTCTTATTTGGAGGCAGATGCACCAATTCCCAAGTACCATTATTTCTAAAGCCACCATTTCCTCTTCCATTACAACACGCCAGCTAGGATGGGATAATGTCTCAACAACAGTTTTAAGAATGTAAATAGTATCTAGAGAACTAACAAAACAACGAGATGAAGGAGACAATTGATCATAACAAACAAAAGAAGAAATAGGGCAAGTACATTGACGCTTACTTTTGCAGAGAGTAATGGGAAGATCTAAGTCAGACTAGGAGTAGTGTATGGAACTAGATCTTCCGACGAAGACGCAGGTGGAGGATTTGAGTCAAGAGTCTCTAATCTCCTAGAATAAACATGAACAGGAGAATTCTAAGGACTTGACACTAAATGGATAGAATAAACTAAGAGATCATCTTCTTCCCCCTGACTCTCATAAATAGGTGAGGAAGGAAAGAATGAAGTAGATTTAAAAAAGGTAATATCAGCAAACACAATATAACGATTAAGGGTTGAAGAAAATGATCTATACCTTTTTTGAACTCGAGAATAGCCGAAGAAGAGACATCTAAGAGATTTTGGATCCAATTTAATAACTTGTGGACGAGCATCTCGCATAAAATAAGTACTAACAAAGATACGAGGTTCAATAAGAAACAAAGATATAGAGGGAAACAAAATGTTATAAGAAATATTACCGTTAAGGACAGATGATGGCATAGGATTAATCAGGAAACAAGCTGTAGAAACTGCATCAGCCCAAAACTGTTTAGGGATCTTCATTTGAAAAATGAGTGCTCGTGCTACCTCAAGAAGATGTCGATTTTTTCTTTCAACAACCCGATTTGGAGATGGAGTATCAATGCAAGATGCCTGATGAAGAATGTCATTTTGTGACATATAGGTTTGGAAATTGCCAGAAAGATATTCCTTAGCATTATCACTTTTCAATATACGCACAAAGGTATTAAATTGAGTTTGAATCTCAGCACAAAAGGTACAAAAAATAGAAAATAATTCTGAATGATTCTTCATTAAAAATTGTGAAATACAGAACAAAAGAAGAATATTTAGAATGATTGAAGAGCTTGATTATTCCCTCAAGCCAATAGTGTCAATTTTTAATCTGTATAGGACAGCTAAATAGTAATTACAATCTTAATTAAATACGTAATTATAGTCATGATTCTAGCACCTAAATATATTCACACAGTTACTATAGATACACATATTCTAGCTTTTTATGGTATATATCTTTATCTTAACACTTCCCCTCAAGCTGGAGCGTACAAATCATGTGCTCCAAGCTTGTTACAAATATATTCAATTCGAGAGCCTCTAAGAGACTTTGTGAGGATATCTGCTAATTGGTCATTCGAGCTAACAAAGTTAGTGGCAAGACACCCAGATTCAATCTTTTGTCTGATGAAATGACAGTCCACCTCTATATATTTCGTTCTCTCATGAAACACTGGATTGGAGGCAATGTGAAGTGCAGCTTGATTGTCACAGATCAACTGCATTTGTTTAAGTTTCCCATACTTCAACTCTTGGAGAAGTTGTTTCAACCTTATAAGTTCACAAGTTGCCAAAGCCATAGCTCGATATTCTGCTTCTGCACTTGACCTAGCAACCACATCTTGCTTTTTACTTTTCCAAGAAATCAAATTACCTCCAATCATAATGCAATATCCTGAAGTAGATCGTCTGTCTGAAGGAGAACCTGCCCAATCTGCATTTGAGTAACCAATAATCTGTGAATGACCCCTGTCTTCATATAATAGGTCTTGTCCTGGAGCTCCTTTAATATATCTGAGTATCCGAATAATTGCATCCCAATGACTACTACATGGTGCTTGAAGAAACTGACTGACCACACTTACAGCAAATGAGATGTCTGGGCGTGTGATTGTGAGATAATTGAGTTTTTCAATCAATCACCGATATCTACTAGGATCCTCCAATGGTTCTCCCTGTCCAGGAACAAGTTTGACATTTGGATCCATGGGAGTATCTGCGTGTCTACAGTCTAACATGCCTGTCTCTATTAGTATATTCAATGCATATTTCCTTTGAGAAATGGCGATACCTGTCTTCGATTGTGCCACTTCAATCCCCAAGAAATACTTTAGCTTCCCAAGATCCTTAGTTTGAAAATGACTGAACAAGTGATGTTTGAGTTTTGAGATCCCAATATGATCATTTCCTGTAATAACAATGTCATCAACATGAACAACGAGATAAATGCAATTATCATAGCTATTATGGTGGAAAAATACTAAATGACCAGCTTCACTCTGAGATATTCCAAATTGTTGGACTACAGTACTGAATCGTCCAAACCATGCTCTCGGAGATTGTTTTAAGCCATATAAAGAACGCCGTAGGAGACACACCAAACCAGACTCTCCGTCAACAGTAAACTCTGGTGGTAGCTCTTCATGTATAAAATTTTTGATATCCAGTTGATGAAGTAGCCAGTGATGGATAGCAGCTAGGGAAATATGAAGGTAAACCGAGACAATCTTAGCCACGGGAGAGAAGGTATCACTGTAATCGAGGCCAAAGATCTGAGTATAGCCTTTTGCAACAAGGCGAGCTTTAAGTCTATCAATCTGGCCATCAGACCTCACCTTGACTGTGCCAACAGTAGATTTGCCCTTCGGTAGTGGCACCAAATCCCAAGTGCTATTGTTATGGAGAGTAGTTATCTCTTCAACCATTGCATTACACCATCCTGGATGTTCCAAAACTTCTCTACTAGTCTTAGGTACAGAGACATTAGACAAAGTGGTGACAGAAGCATAGTAGGAAGGAGAAAAACGATGATAACTCACAAAATTATAAATAGGATGAGGATTTTGAGACGAACGAATACCTTTTTGGATGGCAATAGGGGGAGTAGTATCGTCTATTGAAAGCGAGATCGGAATAGGTGAAGATGAGGAAGGGCGAGAGTCATCAAGAGCTGGTGTGGTACCTGTATCAAGCAAAGGAGCATCAATGGGGTTAGTGGGAGGATGAGGACGACGTGAGTAGACGTGTAGAGGTGGTGGACTGACTGATAGTGGAGGAAGAGTAGGAATTGGTAAGGCGGCGGGAATAAAAACCTTGGATGCAGTGTTGGAGGAAAAATAGGGAGATGTTTCAAAGAAGGTTACATCAGCTGACATAAAGTATTTATTTGTAAGTGGATTATAGCATTTGTAATCTTTTTGAAGTCTAGAATATCCCAAGAAACATTTTATTAATTTAGACTGAAGTTTGTCTTTGTCAGGAGTGTGATTGTGAACAAAACAAATACAACCAAATATACGCAGGTACAACTGATGGGCATCTTGGTCAGGAAACAAAATGGAATGAGGACTCTGATTCTGCAAAATAGAAGAAGGCATTCGGTTAATTAAGTAACAAGCAGTAAGAATAGCATCTCCCAAAAAATGAAGAGGAACATTATGGTGAATAAATAAAGTGCGAGCAATCTCAATTAGATGACAATTCTTTCGTTTGGCAACCTCATTTTGTTGAGGGGTATAAGAACATGAAGTTTGGGAGTAATACCCTGAGAAGATAAGAAATGAGTAAAGGGAGTAAACAAATATTCTTTTGCATTGTCACTACGAATTATTTTAATAGAAATATCGAATTGATTACGTATTTCAGTAGAGAATTTTTGAAATATAGAGAATAATTCAGAACGAGTTTTCATTAAAAATAACCAAGTGCAACGAGAATAATCATCAACAAAAGTAACAAAATAATGAAATCTCAAAGTTGTACTGACACGACTTGGACCTCAAATGTCTGAATGGACAATGTCAAACATGGACTTAGCCCTATTATTAACTCACTTGGGAAAGAAAACGCGACTTTGTTTCCCAAGTTGACATGACTCACATTCAAAAGAAGATAAACTAGAAAGACTATGAACTAATATTTACAATTTAGCAAGACTCGGATGACCCAGACGATTGTGAAGAAGATCAGCGGAAGTGGTAGAGGCAAGAGCAACTGGAGAATTTGAAGTAGAAAGATGATACAATTCTTATGACTCATGTCCTACTCCAATCATCTTCCCTGTACTCCGGTCCTGCACAATAACAGAGTCAGCTATAAAGGTGACATAACAATTGAGATTTTTCGTTAATTTACTAATGGAGATTAAATTATATGGGCATTCTGGAGTGAATAAAACTGTGGTTAAAGAAATAAATAGAACGATTTTTACTTCTCTTATGCCTTTAACTAAAGTTTGTGAACCATTAGCCAAAGTGACTTTAGACAAAACCGAAGGAGAAACTAGAGATGAGAAAAGACTTTTGTTACCAGATATATGATCAGAAGTTCCAGAGTCTAGGATCCATGGACTAGTGAGCAAAGACTGTGTTAGACAAGCAAAGGAATTACCAGAATGAGCATTGCTAGAAGATTGTTGTTTGGCTGTTTGATATTGCAAATACTCATTGTAATCAGCTCCAGTTAGTAGGATAGAATCTAACACCTGATCATTTCCATAAGATAATAGAAGAATACCATTTTCATCGGATTAAGCCATATGAGCAATTGATCGGCCCACATTATTGAATGGGGCGTGGTGGCCGATCATGAAGGGCCTAACAAGTGTCTCGAGTGTGATTACTTTTATCACAATAATGGAGCCTTTTACCCTTGCTTCTTTGATAAGTACCCTGTCTCAGTTGGTTTCCACTTTGTGCAGCTAAAACTGAAGATACAATTCTGGAGAAATTATTCTTATTGAGTGAGATGCATAGAAGCCTGGTTGACACATCCTCTAGGGTGGGAACAACCGAACTAGTTAATATCTGGTCTCTAACAGAATCAAGGTCAAGTTTTAGCCCAATCAATGCCAAAACCATGAAGAACCTATCCCGCTGTTGCTCAGAAACATCATCAGTACACAACATGATAGAATTAAATTTATCTTTCACTGATTCTACCTATCCCAAATAACTAGACATATCTTGTTGATTTTGCTGCAGATGAACCATATCTGATACTACCTTATAAATACACTGCACTTCATTTGTATATAAGGTTTTCGCTTTAGTTCAGACTTTGCAACAGGTTTTACAAGACTGAAAAATATTAAGTAATTTTGGGTCTAGAGAATACCACAAGAGACTACATAATTGAGCATCAATCTTAGTCCAATTAGCTCTATTTGTTAAAGCTATATCTATGGCATTTTTAACCAAGTGGTTATCATACCCTTGTCCATAAACCATAATTCCACTGATGCAGCTCAAGACATATAATTTTGACTTCCTACTAACTTAACAGTAGTAATAGCTGGTGAATTACCAATGGAAGAAAATATGGGTTTGAGAATCTCAGAATCTGTGTTGGAGGCTGTATTGGAGGACTCCTCAATCTCAGACATGTTGGCAAGAGAAGCACACTGAAATGTTGCTCAGAAATACGTCAAGAAAGCCTACTGTATGAAGAGGTAGTGACAAGAAAGTGAGAAACAAGTGACGGGACCAGCATGGTTGAGGTCGCTGAGGCCGGCAAGTCGACGGGAAGAAGCGCCGGCAAGAGACGATCGCCGGAGAGGTTTCATGAGCAGGCGCATGTGACAGCTGGCTGATGGCGCATGACGCCAGGTGAAGGCACGTGTATCGGAGTTTTTCCCTGGAGGTCAGTGGAGAGACTGATCCTGGGCTGGGTAATCCATTGGGCTAGGCTGTGACAGCTACAGGCTCCCAGAAATTGATCGGAAAAAGAGGGAAAGTTCCTTCCTGTGAGGACTTTATTTTAGATTTCAAATCAGAGCCACTGAGGGCTCTGATACCATCTGAAAAACAGAACAGAAGAAGAATATTGAGAATGATTGAAGAGCTTGATTATTCCCTCAAGCCAATGGTGTCAATTTATAATTGTAGAAAGAGATGATTCTCCTTAATTTCAATTAATCTGTACATGGGTATATATATACAATTGATTCCTATAATTGTGTTCTACTAATTAGGAAGAAATCCTAAATAAGAAATCCTAAATAGGAATACAGAATACAAAATATACAAAGAAATAATATAGTGATTGACTTTCCATAACACTCCCCCTCAAGTTGGAGCATAGATGTTAATCATGCCCAACTTGTTACAAATGTAGTCAATCCTAGCTCCATTCAGAGCTTTTGTGAAAATATCTCCTAACTGCTCTTCAGTTTTGATTTGTCCTGTTGAGATGATCTGTTGTTGAATCTTTTCACGAACAAAGTGACAATCAATCTCAATATGTTTGGTCCGCTCATGAAACACCGTATTATAAGCAATATGGAGAGCAGCTTGATTATCACACCACAATTTCGCAGGCAGGGAGGTCTTAAAACCTGTTTCATCTAGTAATTGAAGTATCCACATTACCTCACATACTGATTGTGCCATGGCTCTGTATTCGGATTTAGCACTAGATCGAGAAACTACACTCTGCTTCTTGCTTCTCCAAGAAACCAAATTTCCTCCAACAAAAACGCAATATCCAGTAGTTGTCCTCCTGTCAAACTTAGATCCAGCCCAGTTGGCATCTGAAAAACATTCAACATTCAAATGCCCATGATTACCATATAACAAACCTCTTCCTGGAGCGCTTTTCAGATGACACAAGATTTGTCCCAAGGCTTCATAATGAGCAACAGTTAGGGAAGACATAAATTGACTTACCATACTAACAGCATAAACAATGTCAGGACGAGTGACTGTAAGATAGTTCAATTTTCCTACCAATCTCCTGTATCTCTCTGGATCTTCAAACAACTCACTATCCTCTGCTAACAGTTGTAAATTTGGAGTCATTGGTGCACTATAAGGCTTAGCACCTAATTTTCCTGTCTCTGTCAATAAATCGAGAACATATTTTCTTTGAGACAAGAAAATACCCTTCTTACTTCTCATAACTTCAATACCCAAGAAATACTTTAACAATCCCAAGTCTTTTGTTTGAAACTGGGTTTGGAGGAAGGTTTTAAGATATGAAATACCTGCAGAGTTACTCCCAGTGATGACAATGTCATCCACATAGACTACCAGGAGAATTAGACTAGCCTCAGATTGCCTATAAATATACTGAGTGATCACACTTACTCTTTTGCATACCAAATTCCTGTACTGCTTCACTGAATTTCCCAAACCAGGCCCTAGGACTTTGTTTCAAGCCATAAAGAGACTTCCGAAGTCTACAAACTTTACCCAACTCCCCCTGAGCAACAAACCCAGGTGGTTGCTCTATATACACTTCCTCCTAAAGATCACCATGAAAGAAAGCATTCTTGATATCCAATTGGTGCAGGGGCCAATCATATGTGGCTGCTAAAGAGATAAACAAGCGAACAGAAGTAAGTTTAGCTGCAAGAGAAAAAGTGTCAAAGTAATCAACCTTATATGTCTGAGCATATCCTTTTGCTACAAGGCGTGCTTTTAACCTGGCCACAGAACCATCAGGATTTACCTTTACTGTAAATACTCATTTGCAACTAATAGCTTTCTTACCAGTGGGCAAAGGCAACAGTTTCCATGTACCATTAGCATCTAAAGCCTCTATTTCCTCTTTCATAGCAGCACACCAGCCAGGATGAGACAGTGCCTCACCAGTAGTATTAGGGATAGGAACAGCGTCTAAAGAAGTAACAAAATATCGAGAACAAGAAGACAATTGATTATAAGAAACAAAAGAAGAGATAGGGTAAGTACATGAATGTTTACCTTTACAAAGAGCAATGGGTAAGTCTAGATCAGAATCATGATCAGTATAAGGTATCGGATCTCCCAACGAAGTAACTGGTGGAGGATCTGAGTCAGGAATTTCCAATCTCCTGGATAACATGAACAACGGGAGGTCGAATAGGTCTACAGACAGAAGAAACAGGCTGTGGGAGAGGACTAAACATTGGTTGGACAGTATATATTAAGAGATCATCCTCCTCCCCCTGACTCTCATACACAGATGATTGAGGAAAAAATGGAGTGGACTAAAAAAATGTGACATCTGCAGAAACAAGATAACGATTAAGAGTAGGAGAGAAACAGTGGTACTCTTTTTGCAGCCGGGAGTACCCAAGGAAGACACATTTGAGAGACTTTAGATCCAATTTAGTAACCTGTAGACGAACATCACGTACAAAATAGGTACAACAAAAAATACGGGGTTCAACAGGAAACAAAGATTTTGTAGGAAACAAAGCAGTATAAGGAATATCCCTATTAAGGACAGAAAACGGCATACAATTGATCAAAAAACATGCCGTAGAAACTGCATTCGCCCAAAAGTGTTTAGGAACTTTCATCTGAAAAAGAATAACACGAGTTACCTCAAGAAGATGCTGATTTTTTCTTTCGACCACGCCATTTTGGGATGGGGTTATCCACACAGGAAGACTGATGAAGAATGCCATTTTGTGTCATATAAGACTGAAATTGTGCTGAAAAGTATTCTTTGGCATTGTCACTTCTTAATATGCGCACAAAAATATTAAATTGAGTTTTGATTTCATTACAAATGGCACAAAAGATAGAAAACAACTCAGAACGATTCTTCATTAAATATAACCAGGTAACACGAGAGTAACAGAACAAGGATCCCAAACATTAGAATGAACCAACTCAAAAGGGGATGAAGCCCGTTTATTGACTCTAGACACAGAAAGCAAACGATGATGTTTTGCACACTGACACGACTCACATTCTAGTACTGATAAAACTAAAACTGAGGATACAGCTTCTTCATGGTAGACAATGAAGGATGACCCAATCTACAATGAGCTTCAAGAGGTGTTAAGGTACTGGAGCAAACAAGCGACTGCGATACATGATTTTCCACAATGTAGAGACCACCTGACACACGTCCTCTACCAATAATCTGCTTCGTCTTAAGATCCTGAAACAAACACTGATCAGGAAAAAAGGAAACAGAATAATTTAAGGTACGAGTAAGTTTACAAACAGAAAGTAGATTAAAAGAGAATTTTGGTAGACACAAAACAGATGACAAAGAAATTGACGAAGTAGGGTTCGCAGTTCCAGAACCCATGATACAAGAAGTAGAACCATCAGCTAAAGTAACAGTAGAGGAAGTGTGATTAGACTGAAAAGCAGATAAAAGACTAGAATTACCTGTCATGTGATCTGTCGCACCAGAATCAATAACCCATTTGGATGAGGAAGACACAAGGCATGTAGTGGATTTACCTGACTTAGCGATCGCAGTGACAGGGGAACTGGTAGGCTTTAGAGATGCCTGATACTGGGAAAACTGTGCAAAATCCTCTACAGATACCAAAATAATTTTCTCAGAGGAAGATACTGTAAGATCCTGGAATAAACAATGATCAGGAAAAAATGAGACATTACAATTTAAGAATCAAGTAAATTTACTAACAGAGAAAAAATTAAAGGCGAATTTGGGTAGATACAAAACAGATGACACAAAAATGGATGGTGTAAGATTTGCAATTCCAGAACCAATGACACAAGACTTAGACCCATTGGCCAAAGCAACAGAAAATAAAGAATGATGAGTTTGAAAGTTAGGCAAAATGCTAGAATTACCTGTAGCACCAAAATCAATGGCCCACTTGGAGGAGACAAGGTATGTAGTAGATTTACCTGACTCAACTATTGCAATGACTGGAAAATTTGGAGACTTTAGAGATGCCTGATACTGGGAGAACTATGCATATTCTTCAGTTAAAACCAAAATTGCTTTCTCAGAAGGAGCTATTGAAGAGTCATCAACTGCCACGTTGGCCATTTGAGATCGTTGGTTTTTATTTTGAAGCTTCGGACAATATCTTTTTGTATGACTTGGCTCATTGCAATAATAACATTCAATTCCTCCTGAGTTACAACGCGGGGGCAATCTCCACACCACACTGGCTACCCTTATTGCCACTTTTCCTCCTTTACTGCTTCCTCTATTACTTTGTCTTCTACTGTCAGTACAACTAACAAGAGCACTATTAATAGATTGAGAGAATTGGTGAGCTTCAATACGGAATACTCTTGAGAAAGTATCATGTAGAGATGAAATTTCAGAACAAGAAAGAATTTGAGATTTAGCAGTCTCAAACTCTGGGGGAAGACCTGCCAAAAAACTCATGACAGTCATTGTTCTCGTTGAGCCGTTGAACTTTCATATCAGGACTAAACGGCATTAAGATATTAAGTTCCTCATAGATTCTTTTAAAATCCATAAAATAGGCTATGAGGGACATATCTTGTTTCTCTGCATGATAAAATGCCTTACATACTTCAAAAATACGAGAGATATTTCCTTTACCCTAGTATAAGAATTCTAAATAGTCTATCAACTCTTTAACAAACTCACAGTGAATAATTAGGCTAATTACCTCATTATTAATGGAATTTTAAATTTGCAAGAATAAACGAGCATCTTCCCTTATCCAAGTCTGCTTTGTATCATCGGTAGGAGAATCTTTGGTGAGATGATCATCCTTATTGATACTCTGCAAATAAACTCAAACAGTCTTACTTCAATCCAAATAATTAGAATCATTGAGTTTGTGTTCCGTGATTTTAGTGATCGCAGGAATCACATCAGCTACTACACTTTTGCTTTCAGCCATTAAAAAAATTTTCATAGTAGCAAGTCACAGAAATTTCCTTACCCAAACTAATAGACACACCTCTATAGGCAGCAAAAACACTTCAAGACATAATTTTAAAGCAGATCGGTGTAATAGAAGCCAGAGACATACCCAGTAGTAGGTGGACCAAGACAAATCACCTCCACAAGAGCACTCTATGACAAAACAGCTAACAGGGATGCAGTGTACACCCCAACGCGATGTCGACGAAAGCAATTGGACCGGCAGATGATGGCGGATGCGCCTCCACGCGCCGGCGAGTGGGATGGCTGCAAAAACTTGTAACGGCTCGTAAGACACACTTGCCGACCTTCTGATGGATGGATTTTTTGGGTGAGGTCGCCGGCAAATGGTCTTTCTTCCTGGGTGGGTGGTGAGATCCAAATGTCACTTTGAGATGGTGTCCTAACACCAATGCAGTGACTCTAATGGTTCTTCTCAAACACAAAACAAAAAAATTTTCTTTTCCTATGTGGGTCTGATGCTATGTAGTGAATATATTCTCTATATTGTATTGAATGAGATACAAGGTATTTATATACAAAGGATCCTATAATTAAGTATTCTAATTAGGAAGGGATCTCGATATCTAAGCTAACTAATTAAGAAAGAATATCATTTACATAATTATAGGATTGACTTCCTATAATAGATGACATGACATGGATACTTATAATATAATAGCTAATCTTACTAGTACTAGGATTAGGAATTCTAAACAAGAAGATACTAAACAAACACTAATTGAGAATTCCAAACCAACTCCAACTTCTTGAATAAAATAAAATATCACTTCCGAAATAATAATAGAATTTTTAAACTTCCTACTACTAAAAAAATCTAAATTAAAGATCTTAACTTTTACAATTAAAAATAAATAAACACAATTTCTAAATTGAATCTTCCTTGACTGCGTTAGAAAGTTTGTTTTGGAATTGAAGTTGTTATCGCATTGAAGTTGTAAACGCATTTCAAAAATGCATCCTTTCAGATGTTGTTGCAACCAAAACATGTAAAATCTACTCATTTTAATTGCTTTTAGTCAACAAATTCAGTAGAATTCTTTTCTCAAGAGGAGCTACAACAGCAATGCCAAACAGACCCAAAATGAGTAGAGAATGAGAAGTTACTTGAATGGTATTAATAAATAGAAGTGTGGAGGAATAGGTTGCTGATAAAATTATCCTGCCAATAATTCCTAAGATCAACGTACTCCACTAGATGAGATGTAGAGCCTTGCTAAGGAAGTCAATCACGAAGGAAAGAATTTGCAGTTCAATACACAACTATGCTTTTATAATAGACAAATTAGAGAGAGTGAGAAAGAGAGAGAGAAAAACATTATACTATTCATGTAAAGAACTGAAAGCTAAGCAAGTTAGGAACTTTGTTTTACAGTTTCTTGTATTTGCATGTAGTGGGATGATTACCACCCTGCTATTGTTCCTCACAAAATGGTTCCTATTACGAGCTGACCAGGCTGCATCTGCTCATCACGAGCGACCACAACTGACTTATAGCATTCAGGCAAAGCTTTTTATACCTCTGGTCTGGCCTTGGTGGATTTTCCAGTTAAAGAGGAAATGACATTAAGAGGGGTGTGGGAAGCTTTGCTAATCTGTTTAGTTATAGGAACCAATATCGACATTTACGGACTGGGACTTGACCTCTAGTTACCTCTCAAGTTGATTCTGAACTTTATTGGTGTAATCTGTTCAGGATCTATTTGAATAGATGGTGGAGTTGGCACAACATTATTGGTTCATATATTTACACCTGTATCACTAACCGTTGTCAAACTTTCAGTTTTCTTTTGTTTTTACACTCTTTTCTCCAGTATTATCCATCTTAAATGATGTGTGAAAAATTTATCAGCATTTTAAGTGAAAAATAAAACCATTTTTTGATTTGCTTGTCAATGAGCATAAATGTGCTATATTTAGAGTTATTAAACTATTGAAGCTGCTGTTAAATGTCATGGACCTAATGCAAAGAAAATTTGTGTAGCTAATGAATATATTTGGAGTGTTATGTCTTATGAAAAAATGTCATTATCTTGACCCCTGTATTCAAGTTTCATATTTTATTAACTATCTTCTTTCCCCTTTTCTTGCCTCACCCTTGCAGGTAGCTTTGCTGAAATTTACTGGATATAAGATAATAAATAATATTTCAGACACTGGGAAGGCATTTCTCATTATACTTGTTACAGACATTTTCTTAGGGTAATATTTTCTACGCTTTGTTTGTGCTTTCCATTAGTGTTGTATAAAATGACTTGAAAAATTGAACAGCCTGATGGTAGAAATTACACTGAATGTGGAGTCTACAATTACCGCCTTTCACCTTGCAATTTAATTTTTCTTTTGTAAATCCTATTAAAATATTTCCCTTTCATTGCATAATATTTCTGTCCATTATAATGTTGCAGAAGAAGAAATTGTTGAAAATGTGTATGATCAATAGTGTTCCTTCCTAAGTATATAGGCTAAAGTTTCTCACGGGATATTTTATTCAGAAAGAAAAAGAAAATCTAGTCATTCCTATGTTTAGAACTTTAACTTTCTTGTTTCTATAATGCATATTGTTTTGTGTCAAATTGCATTCTTGCAGGTATCATTCTGAATCTGGTTGGCAGACCTTGTTGGAAGTAATTGTTGAACACTACGGGCTTGAAGTTGATCAGTCTGCTATTACTATTTTTATCAGCCTGGTTCCGGTTGTTATTGACGCATGCGTAAAGCTTTGGGTAAGCTCTACAATATATATATATATATATATATATATATATATATATATATATATATAAACACTTGTTTTTTATCTTGTTGCTTTGCAAGACAGAAATTGATGTAGGTCATGGAAATTTGCTTTCTGGTTCTCTATCATACAGTTTATTCTTATTTGGAGTACTTTTCGATCTCAGACTTGTTAAGTAATATTAGTATATTAAAAGTTTGTAAGACAAGTTATAAAGCTAATGGTGCTTAGTGGAAAGACAGAAGTGGGGGTGATTCTTTTATAAACTTTAAGCTCAATGCAAGGGAGGAAATGAATGAAATAAAATCCCAACAGAAAGATCCTAATAACATGTAATGTCAATTATCAATTATAATACTAACAATTCTGTTGGGATGGGGAAGAGCGGATATTGAGGGGAAAAAATACAGAAAGGGGTAATAGTTACCCCTTGTTTGGATATGCATAAAGGGTTGTAAACAAAGGATAATGATGGGTTAGTTATGCCCTTAACCCCATTTTGCGTTTCCCTCAAAATTGAGAGCAATAGAATTCTTCTTCTGTATTCTACTCAACTCAACTCAACTAATTATTTATCCCAAAAATTTGGGGTCGGCTATATGGATTCTCTTTCTCCACTCTAAATAATTTTGGGTTAAATCCTTGGAAATGTGTAATGTTTCTAGGTCATGTTGTACTACTCTCCTCCAAGTCAGTTTAGGTCTACCCCTTCTTTTCTTTCTATCCTCAAATCTAATGTGCTCTACTTGTCTAACTGGAGCCTCCGTATGTCTACGCTTCGCATAACCAAACCACCTCAATCTCCTTCTCTCAACTTATCCTCAATTGGCACCACTCCTACCTTTTCTCAAATACTCTCATTACGGACTTTATCTAGTCTAGTATGGTCACTCATCCACCTTAACATTCTTATCTTCACAACTTTTATCTTAGACACATATGACTCCTTCAGTGCCCAACACTCACCACCATATAACATGGCCGGTCGTATGGCTGTACGGTAAAATTTTCCTTTCAACTTATTGGGAATCTTGCGATTACTTAAAACTCACGTGGCACATCTCTACTTCAGCCATTCGGTTTTAATCCTATGACTAACATCCTCCTCACATCTCCCATCTACTTGAAAGACTATGCCGAGATATTTAAAGTGATTACTTTGGGACAGTACCACTTCATCCAAACAAACTCCTTCCCTAACACTAGTTTGGCCTTTACTGAACTTGCAATGCATGTATTTTGTCTTTGTTCTACTTAACTTAAAGCCCTTTGACTCTAGAGTACTCATCCAAAGCTCTAACTTTCTATTGACTCTAGAGTACTCATCCAAAGCTCTAACTTTTGTTAATTTATCTAAAACTAATGTAAAAAGGTAAAAGCTTACAGCTGAACCTTGGTGTAATCCAACTGAGATAGGAAAATCTCTCGTGTCCAGCTGAACCTTGCTGCTCTAAGCACTTTGGATTAGCGTTTCGATTAGTTTTATTTGTCTCAACAAATGGCAGACAATAAGAATGTTATTTCTGATGTGATTCCAGTGATGACTAAGATCACGGAACACAAACTTAATGGTTCAAATTATCTGGAGTGGAATAAGACTGTTAGGGTTTATTTGCGTAGCATTGATAAAGATGATCACTTTACTAAAGATTCACCTACTGATGATACACGACAAACTTGGCTAAGGGAGGATGTTTGACTGTTTTTGCAGCTTCGGAACTCGATTCACAGTGAGTTAATTAGTTTAATTAATCACATTGATGGATTACTTAGATTTTTTGTATTCTGGTAAAGGGAATATCTCTCGTATTTATGATATTTGTAAGGCATTCTACCGTACTGAGAAAGAGGATAAGTCTCTCACGGCTTATTTTATGAATTTTAAACGGGTATAGGAGGAACTTAAAATATTGTTGCCTTTTAGTCCTGATGTGAAAGTTCAGCAGGCCCAACGGGAGCAACCGGCTATTATGAGTTTCTTGCAGGCCTTCCTTCAGAGCATGAGACTGTTAAATCTCAGATTCTCTCCAGTTCTGAGATTTCCTCTTTACATGAAACGTTCACACGGGTCCTTCGTACAAAGAGTACCCAATCTTCACACCCTGCCAGTAGTGCTTTTATTAGCCGTAATCCAAATGGACAATAGGGTAATAGAAGAGGAAGTAGAGGAGGAATTACAGGCAACAGAAATAATCAGCGTAATGGAAAGGCTAGTTCTAATCAGGACTCAAGATGAGTCATTTGTTATTATTGTCATGAGCTTGGTCATACAAAATATAATTGTTCGCAACTTCGGAAGAAAAATCAACGATCACAGATGGCAAATATGGCTGCAGAGGATTCTACAGTGTCTTCCTCTGAGAAAACTGTTTTGGTATCTGTAGAGGATTTTGCACAGTTTTCCCAGTATCAGGCATCTCTAAAGCCTACCAGTTCTCCTGTCACTATGATCGCTGAGTCAGGTAAATCCACTACATGCCTTGTGTCTTCCTCATCCAAATGAGTTATTGATTCTGGTGCGACAGATCGCATGACAGGTAATTCTAGTCTTCTATCTACTTTTCAGTCTAATCTCACTTCCTCTACTGTTACTTTAGCTGATGGTTCTACTTCTTGTGTCATGGGTTCTGGAACTGCGAACCCTACTTCGTCAATTTCTTTGTCATCTATTTTGTGTCTACCAAAATTCTCTTTTAATCTACTTTCTATTAGTAAACTTACTCGTACCTTAAATTATTCTGTTTCCTTTTTTCTTGACCAGTATTTGTTGTAGGATCTTACGATGAAGCAGATTATTGGTAGAGAACGTGAATAAGGTGGTCTTACATTCTGGAAAATCATGTACCGTGATCGCTTGTTTGTTGCAGTACCTTAACACCTCTTGAAGCTCATTGTAGATTGGGTCATCCTTCTTTGTCTACCATGAAGAAGCCGTGTCCTCAGTTTCAGTCTTTATCAGTACTAGAATATGAGTCGTGTCAGTTTGCAAAACATCATCGTTTGCCTTCTGTGTCTAGAGTCAATAAACGGACTCCATCCCCTTTTGAGTTAGTTCATTCTGATGTTTGGGGTCCTTCTTCTGTTACTTCTAAAATTGAATTTCGTTATTTTATTACTTTTGTTGATGATTACTCTTGTGTTATCTGGTTATATTTAATGAAGAATCGTTCTGAGTTGTTTTCTATCTTTTGTGCCTTTTGTAATGAAATCAAAACTCAATTTAATATTTTTGTGCATATATTAAGAAGTGACAATGCCAAAGAATACTTTTCAGTACAATTTCAGTCTTATATGACATAAAATGGCATTTTTCATCAGTCTTCCTATGTGGGTACCTCATCCCAAATTGGCGTGGCTGAAAGAAAAAATCGGCATCTTCTTGAGTTAACTCGTGCTCTTCTTTTTCAGATAAAAGTTCCTAAACATTTTTGGGTTGATGCAGTTTTTACGGCATGTTTTTTTATCAATCGTATGCCGTCTTCTGTCCTTAATGGGAATATTCCTTATACTGCTTTATTTCCTACAAAATCTTTGTTTCCTGTTGAACTCCGTATTTTTTGTTGTACCTATTTTGTACGTGATGTTCGTCCACAGGTTACTAAATTGGATCCAAAGTCTCTCAAATGTGTCTTCTTTGGGTACTCCCGACTCCAAAAGAGTACCGCTGTTTCTACCATAATCTTAATCGTTATCTTGTTTCTGCAGATGTCACATTTTTTGAGTCTACTCCATTATTTTCTCAATCATCTGTGTATGAGAGTCAAGGGAAGAGGATGATCTCTTAATATATACTATCCAACCAATGTCTAGTCCTCTCCCACAGCCTATTCCTTCTTTCTCTAGACCTACTCGACCTCTCGTTGTTCATGTTTATTCCAGGAGATTGGAGATTCCTAACTCAGATCCTCCACCAGCTACTTCGTTGGGAGATACTGTACCTCATACTGATCATGATTTTGATCTAGACTTACCCATTGCTCTTCGTAAAGGTAAACGTTCATGTACTTACCCTATCTCTTCTTTTGTTTCTTATAATCAATTTTCTTGTTCTCGGTGTTTTGTTACTTCTTTAGACTCTTTTCCTTTCCCTAATACTCTTGGTGAGGCACTTTCTTATCCCGGCTGGTGTGCTGCTATGAAAGAGAAAATGGAGGCTTTAGATGCTAATGGTACATGGGAACTGTTGCCTTTGCCCACTAGTAAGAAAGCTATTGGTTGTGAATGGGTATTTATAGTAAAGGTAAATCCTGATGGTTCTGTGGCTAGGATAAAAGCACGCTTTGTAGCAAATGGATATGCTCATACATATGGGGTTGATTACTTTGACACTTTTTCTCCTGTAGCTAAACTAGCTTCTGTTCGCTTGTTTATCTTTTTAACAGCTACATATGATTGGCCTCTGCACCAATTGGATATGAAGAATGTTTTCTTTCATGGTGATCTTCAAGATGAGGTGTATATGGAGCAACCACCTGGGTTTGTTGCTTAGGGGGAGTTGGGTAAAGTTTGTAGGCTTCGGAAGTCTCTTTATGGCTTGAAACAAAGTCCTAGGGCTTGGTTTGGGAGATTTAGTGAAGCAGTACAGGAATTTGGTATGCAAAAGAGCGAGTGTGATCACTCAGTATTTTATAGGCAATCTGAGGCTGGTCTAATTCTCCTGGTAGTCTATGTGGATGACATTGTCATCACTGGGAGTGACTCTGCAGGTATTTCGTCTCTTAAAACCTTCCTCCAAACCCAGTTTTAGACCAAAGACTTGGGATTGTTAAAGTATTTCTTGGGTATTGAAGTTTTGAGAAGTAAAAAGGGTATTTTCTTGTCTCAAAGAAAATATGTCCTCGATCTATTGACAGAGATGGGAAAATTATGTGTTTACAACTGTTAGCAGGGGATAGTGAGTTGTTTGAGGATCCAGAGAGATACAGGAGATTGGTAGGAAAATTGAACTACCTTACAGTCACTCGTCCTGACATTGCTTATGCTGTTAGTGTGGTAAGTCAGTTTATGTCTTCCCCAACTGTTGCTCATTGGGAAGCCTTGGGACAAATCTTGTGTTATCTGAAGGGCGCTTTAGGAAGAGGTTTGTTATATGGTAATCATGGGCATTTGAATGTTGAATGTTTTTCAGATGCCAACTAGGCTAGATCAAAGGTTGACAGGAGGTCAACTACTGGATATTGCGTTTTTGTTGGAGGAAATTTGGTTTCTTGTTGTTATGGAAAGTCAATATCTATATTATTTCTCTGTATATTCTGTATTCTATTTTTCTATTTAGAATTTCATCCTAATTAGTAGAACACAATTATTGGAATCAATTGTATATATATACCCATGTACAGATTAATTGAAATTAAGGAGAACCATCTCTTTCTACATGCTATCAGAGCAGGTCATCTATCTAGGGTGACTATTTGTTCTCACCACCCAGCTCAGGAGAGACTTTGGCCACCGACCGACCGTTTCGACTCCGATCAACATCGCTGGCGTCGCCTCAACCCCCTTATTCCATCACTGTGTGCTGTTGCTTGATCTAGTACACCATTAAAGGACTTCTAAGTGATGACTAAGATCACGGAACACAAATTTAATGGTTCAAATTACCTGGATTGGTGTAAGACTGTTAGGGTCTATTTGCGTAGCATTGATAATGATCACCTTACTAAAGATCCACCTACGGATGATACATGACAAACTTGGCTAAGGGAGGATGCTCGGTTGTTTTGCCAGCTTCGGAACTCGATTCACAATGAGGTAATTAGTTTAATTAATCACTGTGAATTTGTTAAGGAATTGATGGATTACTTAGATTTTCGGTATTCTAGTAAATGGAATATCTCCCGTATTTATGATGTTTGTAAGGTATTCTACCGTGCTGAGAAAGAAGATAAGTCTCTCACGGCTTATTTTATGGATTTTGAACGGGTATATGAGAAACTTAATGTATTGTTGCGTTTTAGTCCTGATGTGAAAGTTCAGCAGGCCTAACGGGAGCAACTGGCTGTTATGAGTTTTCTTGCAAGCCTTCTTTCAGAGTATGAGACTACTAAATCTCAGATTTCTCCAGTTCTGAGATTTCCTCTTTGCATGAAACGTTCATACGGGTCCTTCGTACAGAGAGTACCCAATCTTCACAGCCTGCCAGTAGTGCTCTTATTAGCCGTAATCCAAATGGACAACAAGGTAATAGAAGAGGAAGTAGAGGAGGAATTACAGGCAACAGAAGTAATCAGCGTAATGGAGAGGCTAGTTTTAATAAGGACTCAAGAGTCGTCATTATTGTCATGAGCCTGGCCATACAAAATATAATTGTCCGCAACTTCAGAGGAAAAATTAGCGATCACAGATGGTAAATATGGCAGCAGAGGATTCTACAGTATCTTCCTCTGAGAAAACTATTTTGGTATCTGCAGAGGATTTTGCACAGTTTTCCCAGTACCAGTAATCTCTAAAGCCTGCCACTTCCCCTGTCACTGCGATCGCTGAGTCAGGTAAATTCATTACATGCCTTGTGTCTTTCTCATCCAAATGGGTTATTGATTCTGGTGCGACAGATCACATGACAGGTAATTCTTGTCTTCTATCTGCTTTTCAGTCTAATCTCACTTCCTCAACTGTTACTTTAGCTGATGGTTCTACTTCTTGTGTCATGGGTTCTGGAACTGCGAACCCGACTTCGTCAATTTCTTTATCATCTGTTTTTTGTCTACCAAAATTCTCTTTTAATCTACTTTCTGTTAGTAAACTTATTCGTACCTTAAATTATTCTGTTTCCTTTTTTCCTGACCAGTGTTTGTTTCAGGATCCTACGACGAAGCAGATTATTGGTAGAGGACGTGAGTCAGGTGGTCTCTACATTCTGGAAAATCATGTACCGCGATTGCTTGTTTGCTCCAGTACCTTAACACCTCTTGAAGTTCATTGTAGATTGAGCCATCCTTCTTTGTCTATCATGAAGAAGTTGTGTCCTCAGTTTCAGTCTTTATCAGTACTAGAATGTGAGTCGTGTCAGTTTGCAAAACATTATTGTTTGCCTTGTTTCTATAGTCAATAAACGGGCTCCATTCCGAGTTAGTTCATTCTGATGTTTGGGGTCCTTGTTCTGTTACTTTTAAAACTGAATTTCGTTATTTTGTTACTTTTGTTGATGATTACTCTCGTGTTACCTGGTTATATTTAATGAAAAATCGTTCCGAGTTGTTTTCTATCTTTTATGCCTTTTGTAATGAAATCAAAACTCAATTTAATATTTATGTGCACATATTAAGAAGTGACAATGCCAAAGAGCACTTTTCAGCACAATTTCAGTCTTATATGACACAAAATGGCATTCTTCATCAGTCTTTCTGTGTAGATACCCCATCCCAAAATGGCATGGCCGAAAGAAAAAAATGGCATCTTCCTGAGGTAACTCGTGCTTTTCTTTTTCAGATAAAAGTTCCTAAACACTTTTGAGCGGATGCAGTTTCTACGGCATGTTTTTTTATCAATCGTATGCCGTCTTCTGTCCTTAATGGGGATATTTCTTATATTGCTTTGTTTCCTACAAAATCTTTGTTCCCTATTGAATCCCGTATTTTTTGTTGTACATGTTTTGTGCGTGATGTTCGTCCACAGGTTACTAAATTGGATCCAAAGTCTCTCAAATGTGTCTTCCTTGGGTACTCCTGGCTGCAAAAAGGGTATCGCTGTTTCTCTCCTACTCTTAATCGTTATCTTGTTTCTGTAGATGTCACATTTTTTGAGTCCACTCCATTTTTTCCTCAATCATCTGTGTATGAGAGTCAGGGGGAGGAGGATGATCTCTTAATATATATTGTCCAACCAATGTCTAGTCCTCTCCCACAGCCTGTTCCTTCTGTCTCTAGACCTACTCGACCTCTCGTTGGTCATGTTTATTCCAGGAGATTGGAGATTCTTGACTTAGATCCTACACCAACTACTTCATTGGGAGATCTTGTACCTCATACTGATTATAATTCTGATTTAGACTTACCCATTGCTCTTTATAAAGGTAAACGTTCATGTACTTACCCTATCTCTTCTTTTGTTTCTTATAATCAATTGTCTTCTTGTTTTCGGTATTTTGTTACTTCTTTAAACTTTGTTCCTATCCCTAATACTGTTGGTGAGGCACTGTCTCATCCTGGCTGGTGTGCTGCTATGAAAGAGGAAATGGAGGCTTTAGATGCTAATGGTACATGAGAACTATTGCCTTTACCCACTAGTAAGAAAGCTATTGATTGCAAATGGGTATTTACAGTAAAGATAAATCCTGATGGTTCTGTGGCTAGGTTAAAAGCACGCCTTATAGCAAAAGAATATGCTCAGACATATGGGGTTGATTACTTTGACACTTTTTCTCCTGTAGCTAAACTTACTTCTGTTCGCTTGTTTATCTCTTTAGCAGCTACATATGATTGGCCCTTGCACCAATTGGATATCAAGAATGCTTTTCTTCATAGTGATTTTTAGGAGGAGGTGTATATGGAGCAACCACCTGGGTTTGTTGCTCAGAGGGAGTTGGGTAAAGTTTGTAGGCTTCGGAAGTCTCTTTACGGCTTGAAACAAAGTCCTAGGGCCTGGTTTGGGAGATTCAGTGAAGCAGTACAGGAATTTGGTATGCAAAAGAGTAAGTGTGATCACTCAGTATTTTATAGGTAATCTGAGGTTAGTCTAATTCTCCTGATAGTCTATGTAGATGACATTGTCATCACTGGGAGTGACTCTGCAGGTATTTCATCTCTTAAAATCTTCCTCCAAACCCAGTTTCAGACCAAAGACTTGGGATTATTAAAGTATTTCTTGGGTATTGAAGTTATGAGAAGTAAGAAGGTATTTTCTTGTCTCAAATAAAATATGTTCTCGATTTATTTATAGAGACAGGAAAATTAGGTGCTAAGCCTTGTAGTACACCAATGACTCTAAATTTACAACTGTTAGCAGGGGATAGTGAGTTGTTTGAGGATCTAGAGAGATACAGGAGATTGATAGGAAAATTGAACTACTTTACAGTCACTCGTCCTGACATTGCTTATGCCGTTAGTGTGGTAAGTCAGTTTATGTCTTCCCCAACTGTTGCTCATTGGGAAGCCTTGGGACAAATCTTGTGTTATCTGAAGGGCACTCCAGGAAGAGATTTGTTATATGGTAATAATGGACATTTGAATGTTGAATGTTTTTTAGATGCTAACTGGGCTGGATCTAAGGTTGACAGGAGGTCAACTACTGGATATTGCGTTTTTGTTGGAGGAAATTTGGTGTCTTGGAGAAGCAAGAAGCAGAGTGTAGTTTATCGATCTAGTACTGAATCCGAATACAGAGCCATGGCACAATCAGTATGTGAGGTAATATGGATACTTCAATTACTAGATGAGACAGGTTTTAAGACCTCCCTGCCTGCGAAATTGTGGTATGATAATCAAGTTGCTCTCCATATTGTTTCTCATCCGGTGTTTCATGAGCGGACCAAACATATTGATATTGATTGTCACTTTGTTCGTGAAAAGATTCAACAACAGATCATCTCAACAGGACACATCAAAACTGGAGAGCAGTTAGGAGATATTTTCACAAAAGCTCTCAATGGGAGCTAGGATTGACTATATTTGTAACAAGTTGGGCTTGATTAACATTTATGCTCCAACTTGAGGGGGAGTGTTATGGAAAGTCAATCACTATATTATTTCTCTATATATTCTGTATTATGTATTCCTATTTAGGATTTCTTATTTAGGATTTCTTCCTAATTAGTAGAACACAGTTATAGGAATCAATTGTATACATATACCAATGTACAGATTAATTGAAATTAAGGAGAATCATCTCTTTCTACACTTGGAGAAGCAAGGAGCAGAGTGTAGTTTCTCGATCTAGTGCTGAATCCGAATACAGAGCCATGGCACAATCAGTATTTGAGGTAATATCTATACTTCAATTGCTAGATGAGACAGGTTTTAAAACCTCCCTACCTGCGAAATTGTGGTGTGATAATCAAGCTGCTCTCCATATTGCTTCTAATCCGGTTTTTCATGAGCGGACCAAAAATATTGAGATTGATTGTCACTTTGTTCGTGAAAAGATTCAACAACAGATCATCTCAACAGGACACATCAAAACTGGAGAGCAGTTAGGAGATATTTTCACAAAAGCTCTGAATGGAGCTAGGATTGACTACATTTGTAACAAGTTGGGCATGATTAACATCTATGCTCCAACTTAAGGGGGAGTGTTATGTAAAGTCAATCACTATATTATTTCTCTGTATATTTTGTATTCTGTATTCTTATTTAGGATTTCTTATTTAGGATTTCTTCCTAATTAGTAGAACACAATTATAGGAATCAATTGTATATATATACCCATGTACAGATTAATTGAAATGAAGGAGAATCATCTCTTTCTACAGCTATCTTGTACTGTTCATATGCCTCATTATAATCACATAGGTAATTTCTTATACTATTCTCTCTTTCTTTTCATTGCCTTTTGTACTTCCTCATTCCACCACCATCTCTCTTTTGAGAGTGGTCCATGTCCTCTAAACTCTCCAAGCACTTTTCTAACTACTTCTCTAATCTTTGATGTCATCTGTATTCACATACCATTAGCCTTTATATCCAGCTTCCATGCTTCGGACTCGAGAAGCTCATTTTTGAACTTCATTTGCTTTACTCCTTTGAACTCCCACCACTTTGTTCGAGCTACATTATTTCTTCTAACCTTACATGAATTGTTCCTAAACTTGACATCTAAGACCACTAATCGATGTTGACTTGTTAAAGCCTCTCCCGGAATAACCTTGCAATCCTTGCATAGAGCTCTATTTGTCTTCCTAGTTAAGAGAAAGTCAATTTGGCTTCTATGTTGCCTACTTTTTAAAGTCACTAAATGTGACTCTCTTTTTATAAAGAAGGTATTTGATAGTATTAGGTGGTATGCCATAACAAAATCCATGATGCTTTTTTCCTCCTCATTTTGGCTGCCAAAACCAAAACCTTCATGAACATTCTTATAACCTTGCATATCACTTCCTACATGTCCATTCAAATCTCCACCGATGAAAACATTCTCTTCATTCGGTATGTTTTGCATTAGATTATCCATATCTTCCCAAAATCTTTGTTTACTCTCACTATCTAGTCCTATTTGTGGGACATAAGTACTAACTACATTTATTGTTTCTCCTAGTACTAGCTTTGCTAGTATAATTCTATCTCTTACTCTTTTCACAGCTATTACAGCATCTTTCAATGTCCTGTCTATGATTATGCCCACTCTGTTCTTGTTTTTCTCTTTTCCGGTAAACCACAATTTATACCCTGAATTACCCACTTCCTTGCTTTTCTCTCCTACCCATTTAGTCTCCTAAATGCAAGCAATATTCATCATTCTCCTTTCCAATGTATCCACAAGCTCCATTAATTTTCCTGTAAGCGATCTAACATTCCAAGTACTAACCCTGATTCTCCTCCTATCCTGTTCTTTCCTAGTTGATCTCCTTCTATGATATCTTCTATTGTTCTCTATGCCTATCTTGTGTTCTATTCCACTATCTATTCTACTATATGTCCTATGGACTAACTTCTTTACCACACCCGTTTATGATGTGAGAACCCTTGCTCATTTAACATCACACCCGGGCGCCGACATGGCGTGTCGTATTCGATGAACGCCCTACACCCTTGCATATTTTTCACTACACCCGGGCTCCGATGTAGCGCGTCGTAAGTAGAGGACACCCCAACGTTTATATCATTTGAATCCATATCATAAGGTGTGACGAAATTTTTACGCTGGTTGTCCCCACCGCAACCCTCCTCCTTTATCCGGGCTTGGGACCGACTAAGCGCAAACTACTTAGGCGGAGTTAGAATTATTCTGTATTATTAATAATAAATTTTGAATATGACTATTTTACCCTTGGTAAAATAGAAAGTTCTCCAAAATTTCCATTGTAATACTAGCAAATCTATTACCATAGCTGCTCGCTTGTATCTATACTCTATTATTCCTTCAATCTAGGCACTTTCATGATGAACAATGGCTGATCCCTAGAGGAGGCAACCCACCTCTAATCCTTTAATAAATATTATATCTGATTAAAAAAAATTCAATGATTTGTAAGTATAGTATGATTTCTTTAGTTGGAAGACTATCTTCTTGCAACTCATTGATAACCTACTTAGAGAGACGCTGCTAGACAATTTGATATTTTTCAATTATATAGATGTGTTTGATGTAATGAATGTCTTGAAAAGAGCCTAGTAACAATTTAAAATGTCTAACAGATGCAGATAGTCGATATATATTTTGTTTTACTATTATTATTTAGTTGATGAATGGATAAATATGTTTTTGGTTTTCTATTATAAACATTTCTCCCTAATAAATAAAGGATTTTGTTATTTTTCTAAATGCGAGTACAACAATAACTGAACCATAATCCTAAACCAGTTGGGGTTAGCTATGTGAATTCTTTTTCGCCATTCAGCTTTATTAGACACTAGGTCTTCATCAATGTCCCAACGATTATATCATAAGAATCTATATCATGATATATAACTGAATTTTACGTTAGCCGTCAATCTACTACAACCCTCCCTTTGTCCGGTCTTGGGATTGCTATGCTCATTGTTAATCATTTTATACAAGTACATCCATTTAAACATCTGGGTCTTGCATTAATGATTAATTCTGTGTTCTGAGACATGTATCCCATGGAAATTGTGTCATACATAAAATTATGGAATGAGGCATCATTACAATCAGCAGTTTGTGCTTCTAGTCAAGTAACTTGACCAGAAGATGCATATGGTGCACTTAGTGATCAACCTTCAGTTAGTGTTTTATATACTAGCCACTGAATAAGCTCTCTCACATAATATAATATTCTTTTTCATTCCATTATAGTTGTCAGTCCTTATTTTCTGTGTTTGTGTTACAGTTGTTTAAATTCCTTCCAAGATTATCTCCGAAGGTGGCAAACATCTTTCGTGAAATGAAGCGTCACTAGTGAGATTTTTTTTTTTCCCAATTTTCATCATCTAAATACCAGCAAGATGGGTTTATTGCATTAAAAAATCATCATCATCATCTTTATTGTTGTTATTATTATGGTATTGGCGAGAACTAATATTGCAGTCTGAATTGAGTTCAAGATTTGTGTCTTTTTTATTAAACAAAAATTTGATTCAATTAAAAATTATAAGTAATTTTGATATTCTTTTAAATTCTGACTAAACTTCATCAATGAATTAACAGCTGCTTTTGAGTGCAAACCTTGAGTTGAAAATCTCAAATTTGATCGAACCAAGCCAAAATAAGCAAGTCTCTAAACATAAAATAGCCAGTCAGAGTTGATTTAGTGGATGCTATTTGGATGACCGTGGATTGCCCCGTATATATATATATATATGAGAGATGTGCTTTACTAAAATTTTAATTTTAATTTTATTTTTATTACATAATAGGCACTCTTCTTCTGTTATTCAGCAGCGCTCCATTACTTCTCTTTACGATGTTTCTCCTCCTCCGTCCTGAGAGAGCATTGTATGGAGCTTGACATCTGGGCTAAATGGCAATGGGTTTGATTGAAATTGAAAACAAAGTGCCTGTGTTATACTTTGAAGCATTTGGAGAAAACCAAATAAGTGTACAGGAGCTAGACTTGGTTTTGATGGGTTTTTATTATTGAGATTATTATACAAGATAAGGGTGGATATAAGTAGGAATGGGCAGCTTTGGTTTTGGTTCGAGATCTGCGTAGGAATTAAAATTAAATCAAAATTTTAATATAATTTGAGTTCAATTTCAATTCTGATTCAATAAAATTCTGATTTAATTCTAAATTCTTGAAATAATTTAATCAATTATTTCTATAATCATCGTAGCATTTAAGTTTGAAAATAGGTTATTTAAGTTTTAAAATAGATTTTTAGTATATAATATATCATATAATATATCTTTTAATTATTTATAAATAATATAATTTTTAATTATAAAATATATATATATATAATTTAGAATTAAATATATTATATAATATAGTATTATAATATACTTTTTAGTTATTTATAAATTATATAATTTTTAGTTATAAATATAATTAAAAATTTAAAAAAAATGTAAAAAATAAATATAATATTATATATATATATATATTAAAAGTATATAATACATAAAAAAAATAAATTATAGAAAACATATATATTCAGTTTTTTATTCGATTTTAATTTTATTTTTAATAAAAAATTAAAATTAAATCAAAGAATTAAAATAAATTTAGTTTGGTTTAGTTTTTATTGATTTGATATGATTTTTTGAGACTTCTAGAACCATGTACAACTCTAAATATAAGTTGGGAATTTGAAGAGATCAAAGAAAAAAAAAAAAATATATATATATATGTTTTTGGAGCAACTTCGATGAAAAGCAATAAGAATTTTCTGGATGCGGTAAATTTGATGAAGAAAATGGAAACGTAACGGGGTTATTTTTATAAGTTTTTAAAAATTAATTATTTAAAATGTAAAAATATTTATTTATTAATAATATAATTTATTTTTAACACCATTAATTTAAATTTATTAAAATGAAATTAAAAATGGAATGATTTCATTGACTGTAATTAATTAATTATAAGTCAAAATTTAAGACAATTTAATTCTTAGACCTAATTCTTCAACTAAAATTACAAATAATTATTTAATATAAAATGGGCCATCCTAACTCAGGCCTGAGCCTTCAGTTTCTTTCTTTGGGTCAAGACGAGCTCTAATGTCCTCGCGATGTCGAGTTTGTAATTTTTTTTGGCTATTAAAATTTTTATGTATATATTTTAAATAATATTATTATTTATAATTTTTTGCAAAAGTCATTATATTATTTTCATTTTCTACACATAAAATACATCAATATATATTCTAGAAAAAAAAAATTAATAGTACTATGATTTTGTAAATTAATAGGCAAAAATAAACTCAATTAATAGGCAAAAATAAACAATTACGGATAATTTTTTGATAAAAAAAATTCTATCTAAATTTCCATGTTAATTATAATTAGTGTGATTTTTTTTATTTTATGGATAATCTACAGTGATTTAAATAAATGTAATTATTTAATAATTAAATAAGTTAAAAGTTTAACATTAGATATTGAAAAAAAATAAAAATGGGAAGATTCAACTAATTGAAATAAGAATGAAAATAAATAAAAAAAATCTAACAAAAATTTTACAAGATTGTTGTTGGAATAGTAACTCAAAATTGAGTTTTGATATATAAGTGAAATTATTGAATAAAGCTTTATATATTATTTTAATTTTGTGAAATTAATTTAGTAGTATAATTTGCATTTTTTAAATAACATTAATATAGATTATTTTTAGTTTATTATTAATTAAGAAATTATATTTTATAAATTTATGTTGTTAAATTATTTATTTATGAAAAAGATAAAAATATCTTTTACATTTAATTTATAATTTAATTATACAAAAATATTTAAATAATATTTTTTTATATAAATATCGAATAAGTCTAATTATAATAAAATAAAAAGCAAAAAGAAAGAAATAAAAATAAAAAAAGGAAAAAAAAAAAGAAGAAAAAAATGCTAAAGAGTCTAAAAGAGTTAAAAAAATAAAAAATTAGTGCCTGAAAGGGGTGGAGCGTGTGGTATACATAAAATATTCAACAAGAGCCGCTTCTATACGAGGGATAAAGTATTATAATGTAGTTGGAGGATTTGCCCTTTTGACTACCACAATAATGTGCTTCATTACCACTCTTTCCTGTGAAGTAGTCACTATATTTTTTGCCCAATATTTACGTAAACACATTAAACTTTTTACATATTAAATTTTATCTTTATTGATTGAGAATTGTATATGTAGCTACTATATATATATATATATATATATATATATATATATATTCAATATAAAAAATTTCTGTTTTACGAAAAATAAAATTTTAATATTACTAAATTAATGAATGACTAAATTATTAATGAAATTAAAAATTATAAATCAACTAATTTAATTTTAAAAATACAAATATTACTATTTATTTTTGACCTTTAGAAGTGTATAGAGTATAATATTTCAAGTTGGAATTTTATCATTTATTTGTTTTGAGATTTATTCTATTTATGGTAAGAATTAGTTGATAGAAAAGTACTAACTAATGTTATACAATCCATTAATTATTGCTTATTAAGTTTTCAATAAATAAAAAATTGAAATATTTAATTGATTAATTTTATAAAATTTTAAGAACTAAATAATAAATTAATTATAATTATTTTTTTAGAAAAATTAATTATAACTACTTTAAGCATTATATCTATCAACAAAGAAATTTTTATTAATTTAAATAAAAAGATATAAATACTATAACATATTTAAAATTGATTTCAATAAATACTATACCGTTTACAGACATTCAATAATTAAATTGATTTCTTAAAAGGCAGTTAGAGTTCTGTTTGTTTTACGAATTTTGGTATTTTTTAGTGTTTGAGTATTTAAAAATTAAATTAAAAGAAATTTTTTTCTTAATTAAAGAAAAAATTAAGTTAATTTTAAGAAACAATAATTTTATCTTTTTAAAAAATTAAATTCTTTTCAATCTTATTAAAATATGAAAAAATTTATACATATATAAAAAAAATATATATACAATTAGTTTATCAATACAATTAAATAATAAAAACTACTTTTTTTATAAAATAATTTTCATGAAAAATATATTTTGTATGTAAACTATTTTCTATAAAATAAACAAAGGTTAATTCAATAAAATCTTTTATGCAACTAACTATTAGATAATTTCTTAATAACACTTAATAAGAATTGTGTATATGTCATTGAACAATTCTATGATTGAGTTTTTTTCACCTTCTTTCAGTTGATTGGACAGATTTAATGATTTATCTTTCAATATTCAATATAAAAATGAACCATAGAATTGATAATTATGAATAAATTCCATGGATCTTTCATTTTGTAATGATTGCAAGGGAAAATTCATTTCATTCAATTTCACTATACAATGGATTTAGGGTTCCATTCTAATGTGTACAAGCGTAACCAAATGTAATGTTGCTGGTTTACAAGTTCGGAATAAAAGAACAGAGGACAAGAAGATGAAGATTCACTAAAACCAAAAGGTCACACTTCAGTTTCATTTTCAAAACGATCAATTTGTAGTTTGTATTGTAGCTCCATGAAAATACCTAGTGGCTTTGTGCATCCGCTGCTTTAAATTGATATTTCAATTCAACAGCCACTTTAGAATATGCCTTTATGAACTACTTTTTATCCATTAGAAAATAGAGACAAACAAAGAGCGAACATGGATTTTTTTTTTTTTTTAAGAAAATAACTTATTTATTTTATGTAAAAAAATTATTATTTAATCTTATAGCTTAAAATGAAATTAATTATTTAGTTCTTGTATTTTGAAAAATATATTATTTAATCTTTTCATTTTTAGTTCATCAATTTGTTTAATCCCTTCATTAATTTTTTTTATTTGTCAATGAATTTTAATACTAATTAAATTATTATTTTAATAAATTGACCTGACTTTCTTTGTTTTAACATAATTAATTACATCAATAAAAAAAAAATAACTGATGATAAGAGAATAATAAAAAAGAAAGAGTCATTAGTTTGGATATAAAAAATTTAGAGGGACTAAAGAGTTAACATAACTAAATTATAAAGACTAACTAATATATTTTTTAAAATATAGAGACAATTATTTAGTTTCAGAAAAATAAAAAATTAAATAATAATATTTTTTAAAATATATATCAACTAATTAATTTAATAAAAATAAAGATACAACGTAGTAGTTTGATCAGTGTTAAATTTCACTAGTTAATAAAAAATTTAACAGAGCTAATGGTAGACTTGTGACCCTCAAAGTATTTTGCTTCCTCAACACTTTTCCCTTTTCATTTCTTTTCTGTTACTTTTTTTTAATATTTTGAATTTTTTTTTGTACTTAATATTTTATAAAAGTTTAAAAGGAATCACTGAATTACTAACCTAATTTTTTTTTTCAATAATGACTTCTCTATAATTAGTGAACCACTTATAAATATATTAATTGAGATTCCTTTTATCTTAGAATTTATTATTATAAAAATCACATATGGTATTAAGATTTAAGAGTCTTAACATAAAAATTATATTCAAATTAAAATTTAAATTCATGAACTCTTAAATAATTAATTTTAATTCATTAATTTTTAAAGCACATACAATTAATTTTTTAGTAATTAAAATTTAAGAATTTATATAATTTTTTAAATATTAAGAATAATTAAAAAATAAATTAGTGAAAGTGAGATTCAATATTTCAGATTTTATTAATTTTATTATAATAAATTACATAATTTTTAATGAATTAATAATACTTATAGCATTACAATTATAAATTATACAATTTAAAATTAGAAATTGAAATAAAACTTTTTATAAGTAGAGTTACTACTCAAAGAAATTTATAATTTTAATTTTTATTAATTATAATAATATTAGAATTGAACTTTTTTTATGAATTTAGTTTCTACATAAATTTTTTTGCTAAAAATTGTTAGCAACAAATTTGTCATGGCTAAAAGGTTTAATAGGCAAATTCATTTGGATTATTTTAATAGCAACGAACTCATATATCTATTGCTAAAAGTTTAAAAGTATTAATGACAAATACATCATCGCTAAAAGTTGCTAGTAACAATTTTGTTGTCATTAAGCTATATTATTAACGACAAATTATATATCTATCACTAAAAATATTGTTTTTAGTAATATTTTTATAAATAATATAAATAATAAATGGTACTTGTGGCTAAATTTCTATTAGTTTTTCATATATAATATAATTTAATCATAACATATTATTTTTAGTTTATTTTATTCTTAATTAAAGTTAATTTATATTTTTAAATTTTTTATATGTTAATTTGTTAGTCTTAAATAAAATTGGATTGTAGTTCCATATCATGTTGCATGAAGTTATTATTTTATTTCTCAAGAGGATAACGAATAAAATTATATAATTTAATAAATTTCTGTTCAAATATATTTTGTTTATTTTAATAGTAAAATTGTAATAATTAAAAATAATAATAAAAATGTAATTAAACATCATCATAATTTTTTTGTTTCGATTATTAATTTTATTTTTGATTATAACATCAAATACCTTTTAAATTGCTAATAGACAAAATTTTCTTTTTATTGTTAAGGCTAATTGCAAGTATCTAATACCACTTAAGAATAAAAAATTAATAAACTAAAAATATAGGAAAATGGGTAATAAATATTATCAGTCATAATTATTTTAAAAATAGATAAAATATATACAATTGAGAGTGAGAGGATGCTTATACCTTTTATGCCAGAGGCAAATCAATTAAAGCAATTAGTTTTGTTTAATTAATTGGTAAATGCTAATTAAGAGAAGACATTTTAATATAATTTCAACCGCTTAATTCACGCATAGACATTGTATGGATGGAAGCATGATGTTTATACAACAGGAATCAAAGCAAGAAGAATTCATGTTTGGTAAATTGTTTTTGTTCTTAGTTATTTTATCTTAATATATAATTTAATATAATTAATCAGTAATAAATAACAAAGTATAATGTAAAGTAATGTAATTATTATTTTATGTTTATATTTAATAAAAATAAAAAAAATAAAAGTACAATTATATATTATAATTTTTATTTTATAATTTAATTTATTTGTGAAGATAATAACAATGGAGATAAAATGGTGATGTTTCGATAAAAAATTACCAACAAGGTTTATTACAACCACGGAATTTATTGGTAATCTATTGATAATTTCAATTACTAACGGATTTTACATAATTACTATTATAATAAGCATGCAATTCTAAGGCATACACACAAATTGCACAATTACACAGTATAAAATAAAGAAGAAGAATAACACAAGATTTAATGTGGGTAGACCGTAAGGTCTATGTCCACGGATAAGACGAAAGAAAAGGTTCCACTATGATAAAAATAGCAAGATACAATCACTCAGAACTCTCAAACCCTAACCCTCCTGAATATCTCACAATTCTACCGCAAAGGGCAGAATATTACAATATTTATACTGGTCTATACCACAAGAGTGTTGCCCTTGCACCCCTAAAGAGATTAGGCGAGCTTCCGGTCCGGCCCTATCTACTGGTGCCTTCCACTACCACCACGGTTCTCTCTTTTTATCCTAATTAGGTCGCAACACGAAGTTTTCAGATCAATTCACAATTCGGGTCCATGAAAACATATTCAAAATTCAAGCCACATAAGAATAACAATTTTTTCCCTTCACTTGAATTCCCTCCATCATCAACAAAATAACCACAAACACTTTATCTTGCCATATGCCCTCGCAAGCGCACTACTGAGCACTCCAAACACCAACCAAGTCTAGGCAATGCCTAAACTTGTTGATTGGGACTCCCTTGGTCATTATATCTGTTGGATTATCATGTATAGAGACTTTCTGTATAACTACAATCCTCTGAGATACAATGTCCCAAATGAAGTGATATCTAACATCAATGTGCTTAGTTTCTCATGGTACATCGGATTTTTTGCGGGATGTATTGCACTCTAGTCATCACAAAATACTATTGGCTTATTCTATATCAACCCAAGATCATCCACCAAATCCTGTAACTATAAAGCTTCCTTTATTGCCTCTGCCAAAGCCATATATTCAGCCTCTGTGGTAGACAAAGCAACTGTAGCTTGTAATATTGCCTTCCAACTGATAGCACTTCTAGAGAGAGTAAACAAATAACCTATCAGAAATCTCCTTTTATCCAAGTCTCCTGCAAAATCTGAATCCACATAGCCAACAACTGAATCACTTATCTTGGCCCTATTAAATGTCAGACCAACATCTATAGTACCTTTCAAATACCTTAGAATCCATTTTACTACCTGCCAATGCTCTTTCCTAGAACACGCCATGTACCTACTCACAACACTAACTGCATGTGAAATATCAGATCGGGTGCAAACCATAGCTTACATGATGCTACCAACAGCACTCGTATAAGGAACATTGGACATATGCTCCATCTCCTTATCTGTTTTTTGTGACATATCTGCAGATAACTTGAAATGGGCAGCAAATGGAACAATCGTAGGCTTAGCATTATTTATGTTGAAATGCTTAAGCACTTTTCAACATATGCCTACTGAGACAAGAAAAGCTTCCCAACATTTCTGTCCCTTAGGCAATGTTATAGGCTCCCAAGTCTGATTCTTGTGAAGATATTCAGTTTTTTCACCCATAGCACCGACCCACTGATTTGCATCTAAATAAGAAATAGCTTCTCTATAATTGTTGGGTTCATACACATCAATTATCTCAACAACTGACAAGGAAAATGCAACTAGATCTACATATGCATATCTTCGGAGGTCTAATCCATCTTCTCTCTCTACTAATTGCAATGCTATATGGTTCCTATTGCTATTGCTCAGATGCATCCTCTTGTTGATCAGGATGTTGCACCTTATCCTCTGAATCACTGGATTGAACTGCTGAAGTATCAATGTCAAGCTCCACTTGTTCTCTGACACCATGATCTAATTCTACTATTGACTTCTCCCTCTGACTATCCAATGAAGCAGACTCATTAAATGTCACATCCCCACTAATAATTAATCTTGGAGACTTTGGATCATTGCACCACAACCTGTAGCCTTTCACTCCAAATGCATCCTTAGAAATATGCATTTTCTTGCCCTCGGCTCAAGCTTACCATCCCTCATATGAGCATAAGTAGGGTATCCAAACACTTTCAGTTGAGAGTAATCAGTAGGTGAATCGAACCAAAAAGGAGTTTTGCACTCAATAGCTATAGATGGAGATCTATTAACTAAGAAACATGTTGTATTCATTGCTTTAGCCTAGAAATCCTTTTCTAATCCTGAATGTGAGAACATGCTTCATGTTTTTTCATAAAGCATTGTGTTCATGGGTTTTGCAATACTATTCTATTGTGGTGTCCTTGCACAAGTGCAGTGTCTCACTATACCTTCATTGTTACAGAATGCATCGAACTCATGGTTGCAAAATTTTAACCCGTTATCAGTTCTAAGATTTTTTACTTCTTTTTTGTCTGCTTCTTAATCATCGTCTTTCACTTTACAAAGGTTGAAAATACCTCATCTTTTGTTTTTAGAAAATACACCCACACCATCTGAGAGTAATCATCAATCAAAGTCATGAAGTACCTAGCATCGCTCTTGGAAGGGATTCTGTTAGGACCCTATAGATTTAAGTGGATATAATCCATCGTTCCTCTAGTTTTGTGCACAGCCTTTTTATCGAACTTCACCCTGGTCTGTTTGCCAAACACACAGTTTTTATAAAAGTCCATAGATTTTATTTTCCACTCGTCCAATAAATCCTACTTGATCAGCACAGATAACCCTTTTTCACTCATATGACCAAGACGTAGATGCAGTAATTGAGTCTAATTCTGATTATTGCTTCTGGATGCTACTGCAGCTTTCCCTAAAATTGTACTGCTTTGAAGAAAATATAATCCTAAAATCAAACTGCTTTTCATGAGTACCATAGAGCTCTTGCACACTTTGAGAACTCCATTCTCTGCATGGTATCTGAATCCATGAGAGTCAAGTGTCTCAAGAGAAATCATATTCCTCTTTAGTCTTGGAACATGCCAAAACTCCATAGTTCTAACAATGCCATTAAACATCCTCAATATGATATTACCAATTCCTTCCACAGGTAATGCATGATCATTGCCCAGAAACACCTTACCACTCATCTGTTTGCAAGTGACAAATCAGTTTCTGTGTGGACACATATTATAAGTAGCACCAGTATCAAGAATCTAGGAATTCTGTTTATGATCTGAACTCATGGATAGAATTTCTCCAACACTGTCATCGCCATCAGAATCAATAAACCTGTCAACCACATTCCCAGAACTTTTTGGTTACTTTTCCTTTTTATTTTTCAACTTGGGACGGTCTCTTCTATCTGCCTGTGCCCTCTGCTACCACCACAGATCTCACCTTTTATCGCAATCGGGTCACAGCGCAAAACTTTTGGGTCAGGTCATAATTCGGGTCCATGAAAACATATTCAAAATTCAAGCCACATAAAAATAATAATTACCAATAAAAAATCTGTTATTAATTACAAAAATTTTTATAGTGCTTCATCAATGTTTATTGGTTTTACAACCCAGCAAGTGCACGGATCGCTAATAAGTAATAAAGTAGTGAGTAGAGTATCGTCCCATAAGGAATTTAATTAGCAAGTAGTAAGTTATATAGCAATTTTGACTGTCTAGGCCATCGAATATAATGGTAGTGTAAATCTAATTTATCTTTAGCACTAAAAACTAGGAGAATAATGAACCTAAAATGAAACAATCTATTAAAACAATTCCAGAATTAAGATTTCACACTTTAACCTTATTATGGATTTCAATCTTGTCTATTCATTGGATTGAGGATCGTTGCTTTGATGGAAATTAATCCTAAGATATCCTAGGTCCTCTCTTAAGGCACCTAAGGTGTGTTTCAATTAGAGCTAAACCCTACTTTCATTGGTGATTAGTCCAAATAAAAACCCTTTAAGATTTATGATCAATTATGAAACTCCACGAAGGTCATCAGCCTATCTCTAGGTCAGATTTTCTAAGCTTAATACTCTGATTTTCTAATACCAATATTTACCTTTCATTTCTTCAATTAGTATCTTATATCATGTCTAAGTGGGTACCGACACATAGCATTCATTGAGAACACAGAATAGTAAATCAAAGAACAAAACTTAAATCCAATAGATAAAACTCAATATTTGTCCATAATAATGATTAAAAGCGTTACTCTCCTAATTTCAGAATAAAAAAACTACTCACTCATGGTGAGTTTAGCAAACATAACAAAGATGAAATAAAAGAACATAAAAGTGGCCTAAAGAATTAGAACAAAAGAACCGAAGAGAATATGTAGCTTTGAACTTATGGAATTTCAGCCGAGGGCTCCTCCTCGATACCAATGCACTATTCTTCAAGACCACTTTGAGAGAATGATGAAGATGTGAAGGTAGGTGTATGAATGGTCAGCTATCAGATCTCGGATGTCCGGATTACTCTCTCTATTTTCTGCTACTTCTATTTATATTAAATGTTCTAGAGTTAGGTTTTTAGAGTCTCCAAGGCATTAAAAGTCTATTCTGAATGTAAAAACTAGAGCTGGAATCTATTTAGGAAACTGGCTGTCGGCTGATACACGGCCCGTGTGCCACTACACGACCCAAGGGTGTGTAATTTACTGGAACTTGAAAGCTACATCTCTTGTTTGGACAGAAGATTACACGGGTCTTGGCCAGTTACACGTGTCCAATTACACGGCTCGTGTTCTACTATTCTTCTGGGAAATCTTCAAGCTTTACCGGGCAGAATCTTACACGGGTCTCCATAGGTTACACAGGTCGTGTTACATGGCCCGTATACTTTGTTTCTTCTTTGACTTCTTTGGTTTTCTCCTGGCAGCAAGTTACATGAGTCTGTGGTATGTTTACACGACCTGTGTAAAGGGCATCAACAACAATGCTCTTCTTCTTGAGTTTTTTGAAGCTTCCTTCTTTACTCCAATGCTTTAAAACTCCCTTAAAACACCTGAAAATGTGCAGAAAACATAGATTCAGTGCAGAGTGATGAAATTTACAAAAGTTAATGAATTTGATGATTATGCTTGAAATTACCTATCTAAATGCTATGAAATATTGTACAAATATGCTTAAAAATATCTATATAATATAAGTGTATCAAATATCCCCAAACTCAAATTTTTGCTTATCCTCAAGCAAATCAAAACCTTTTCAGAACACATTTTAGGGGAAAACTCAGAAATATAACCATAAATTCAATGTGCATATAATTGAAATCCTTCAATCCTTCATACCAACTACATTTTTTCAAGGCATAAGGGTCTCAATAGCTGCCTGCTTGAAGCTTCACCCCTTTCGTGGTGTTTTAACTAATTATTCCTCTATGTAAGGCTATTAATAAGTCACAAATAACTTGTTTTATCAGAATAGATTTAAGAAACACTTACTTCCCCCAAATTTGCCTCCCTTGAAGAATATTAGTGAGTTTGATTTAATTTTAACTCTGTAGGCACATCTCAATTTCCTATCTCCATTAATGTAGCACACACTTTTAAAAGATCAAAAGGTCTTTAGAAAGGTTGTAATGGAGTTAAGGAATAATGATTTGGTTACCAATAAAGGGTTTTAAGGAATGCAAATATGAGGATAGCTTTCATACACAAAGTTCTAAGCATACCAAGTTTATTCTGCTAATTTTGTGTGGGGAGGAAGGGTTCTTTATAGTGCTAAGCATACTTTCATGATACTTGTTGGACACCCCCCCCCCCTTTTTTTTATATGTCCCTTTTTGTCATCTTCCCCAAACTCATTGCTTTTGCTGGGTTGGAAAGTCAAATTTTGTTTGATCTTAGTTGTACACTTGCACTCTTTCCTGAATTTTACACCCTCTCCTCATATTTTCCTTTTGCACTTGACATACCTGTCCTTTATGCATTAGGCTTTCCTCAAAAAGGTTAATGGTTAGTGTTTATGGTTAGTGTATATGCCCCATAGGCTAGTGGGATATGTGGCGTAGATGGTTGCACAGGAAGAAAGCAATGCTGCAACACTAGCCAGAGACCATGCACCACAAGAAGAAAAGCTCATTGGCGTTTACAACGCCCACACCACCGCTCGTGATGGCGTGAGCTGTTATCCTGTGAATATACCTCAGAGTGGGGCTAGTGATACCCAAGGATTTGGACTTGCTGGAGTTGTAAACTTCGGTGTTCAGTGCAATGGAGCACCAGAAGTCCACACTATTGTAGATCATCCTATTTCACAGAATCTCCTAGAACCCGATGCTGTCGAAGCTGAATATTGCATTAAATTCATCGATGTTCATTAACTGATCAATGTCCAGCAGTCTAAACTCGATCCTGCCCCTGTCCTCTCTATTTGTGGGCCATAAGGTGGCCTTGAAGCTTCCAAGGAACTTAAGCGTGGTGCCTGTATAGGTGGGGAATTGGAGTTGGGCGAATTGAGTCCTTCCAATGCTTGCAAGTAGCCCATCAATCTCCTCTCACAAGCCGAGTTATTCCAACAATCCGAAATCCATGTAAGCCATGCACACAAATCTCAGTGGGTGGAATCAGGGAATGGCCAGACAATGGAGAACTCCAGTTGTGCTGGCTGTGGGGGTTATGGTTGAGGTGGGCTTTGCTGTGGCTGTCTTGTTCTTGGGTGTAGTGGTGATGACTGGGGTGGTGAGGGTGAAGAATCTCTTCCTTGTCTTGAGGAAGAGCCCATTCTTCTTATTGGGCACTTAGCAGGAGCCATTGGTGTTTAGGGAGGGAGAAAGAGCTAGGGTTTGTCAATGGAGTGTGCATTTGAGAGGTTTTTAAAGAGGAAGAGGCGTGGAGAGGAAGAATGGGAGTTTAAGGGGTGCTGGGAGAATTTAAAGGGTTGTTTTTCCTTTCGTTTCTCACATTTCGTGCTCCTGGGTATCAAGTCTGTGACTCAATACACAGGTCATGTATCACTACACGAGTCGTGGTCCAAGAACCCGTGTAACTCTCTGTCTGAAAATTGCTTTGCTTGACAAGTTACACGGCCATGTAAATTTATTTGGAGATCCATGTAACTTTTTGTCTCCCTTAAATTCAGAATTTTTCTCTCCCTATATGAAGCACAGGGCGTGTAACATTACACGGGGTCAACCTGTGTAAGTTTCTGGAGCTTATGTAAGTGTGTTTCTGAGTTTCTAGGTTATTATACGGAGCGTGTAAAACTATATACATGGCCCATGTAAATTTCTGATTCTCCTTTTTTTTTATTTTTTTATTTTTTTATTTATTTTATATTTTATTCATGCCAATATATCTCTATCTATATGAATGAAATGAATGCAAAGATTAGCTACAGAGTTACTTCCCCAGTTTTCTGCAATCTTTTCTTGTGTGGTTTTAACTTGATATTTCCACTCCTTCCTTGCTTTTAGTTCCTTGCTATTGCAGAATTGTGTTTTGGGGTACCTTCAAAAATTAAAGAACATAAAGTGAAATAATGAAAATCAAAAGAAGGGTTACAAAAGTGTTTGGGTTGCCTCCCAAAGAGCGCTTGTTTATAGTTATTAGCTAGATTGTTCTTCAGCTTCATTGTTGAGTTGGAGGGATGCTGTAGGATTGGGTGAATCCATCCTCAATTTTATCCCCTGAGAAGTATGGCTTCAATCTCTGCCCTTTGACTTTGAAGGCACCTAAAGTTTTGCTCCATACTTCTACCGCTCCATCCGGGAAGACTTGAGTTACCTTAAAGGGTCTGGACCATCTTAACCTCAACTTCCCTGGGAAGAGTTTTAATCTCGAATTGAATAGCAGGACAAGGTCTTCTTCCTTGATCTCTTTCCTTGATATGCACTTATCGTGCCATCTTTTGGTCTTATCCTTGAAGATTTTAGCATTCTCATAGGCATCTTGTTTGATTTCTTCCAGCTCATTGAGTTATAGAAGCCTTTTCTCACCAGCAGCTTTTAGGTCAAAATTTAAGCTCTGAATTGCCTAATAGGCTTTGTGTTCGAGTTCGACAAGGAGGTGGCAAGATTTTTCATAAACTAGGCGAAAGGGTGTTATTCTAATGAGAGATTTATATACAGTGCAGTATGCCCACAGTGCATCATCCAGCTTTATAGACTAGTCCTTCCTTGAGCGATTAACTATTTTTTCAAGGATATGTTTTAGCTCCCTGTTTGAAACTTCTACTTGACCACCGGTTTGAGGATGGTAAGGTGTTGCTACTTTGTGAGTCACTCCGTATTTCTTCAATAACATTTCAAATTGTTGATTGCAGAAGTGATTCCCTCCATCACTGATTATTGCTTGTGGTGTACCAAATCTTGTGAAGATATTCTCCTTAAGGAATTTTGTGACCACTATGGCATTATTTGTTGGTGTGGCTATTGCTTCTACCCATTTTGACACATAATCAACACCAACTAGGATATATTTGTTTCCAAAAGAGGTTGGGAATGGACCCATAAAGTCTATTCCCCACACGTCAAATAGTTCTATTTCAAGTATACCGTGCAGTGGCATTTCATTCCTTCTTGAGATGTTCTCTGTTCTTTGGCATTGATCACAAGCTAACACAAAGGATCTCACATTCTTAAATAGATTTGGCCAGTAAAACCCTGCTTGCAAAATCTTAGCTGTTGTTTTTGTGGTGCCAAAATGTCCTCCATATGATGATGAATGGTAGTGCTGCAGAATGTTCTCTATGTCCTCCTCCAATATGCATCTTCTTATTAGCCCATCATTACATCTCTTGTAGAACAGGGGTTCTTCCCATGTGTAGAATCGCACATCATGTAGGAATTTCTTCCTTTGCTGGTAAGACATATTTGGTGGCAATATTCTACATACAAGATAATTAACAAAGTCAGCATACCATGGAGCTTGAGAGAATGCTAATAATTGCTCATCAGAAAATGAGTCATCAATTGGTAAATCCTCAATGTCTCCTATGTCTTCCTGTTTCAGCCTTGAGAGGTGGTCAGCTACTATTCTCTCGGATCCCTTTTTGTCCTTGATTTCAAGGTCAAATTCTTGTAGGAGTAAAATCCATCGAATCAACCTTGGCTTTGCTTCATTCTTGTTCAAAAAGTACCGGATAGCAGCATGGTCTGTGAATACAATGACTTTTGATCCAAGTAGGTAGGATTTGAATTTTTCAATTGCAAACACTACTGCTAGGAATTCCTTTTTTGTGGTAGCATAGTTGATTTGTGCATCGTCAAGTGTTTTGTTGGCATAGTAAATGGCATAGAGCTTTTTAACTTTCCTTTATTTGAGTACTACTCCAACTTCATAGTCACTTGCATCGCACATCACCTCAAATGGCATCTCCCAATTAGGTGGTTGCATAATTGGTATTGAAATTAAGGCTTCTTTAATCCTATCAAAGGGAACATCTTGACTTAACAAGTTAGTTAATAGCTTAGCTATTTTGAAAAAATCTTTAATAAATCTTCTATAAAAGCCTGCATGTCCCAAAAAGCTTTGCACTCCTTTGACTGATGTTGGTGGTGGCATCTTTTCAATAATTTCAATTTTTACCCTATCAACTTCAATTCCTCTTTCTAATACTAGGTGCCAAAGAACTACACCTTCCCTTACCATGAAGTGACATTTTTCCCAATTCAGAACCAAGTTTGATTCTTCACATCTTTGTAACACTTTGGATAAGTTAGCTAGGCATTTATCAAAAGTAATTCCATAGACAAAAAAATCATCTATAAAAACTTCCATAATATTTTTAATATAATTAGAAAAAATGGCCATCTTGCATCTTTAAAAAGTAGCAGGGGCATTGCAAAGACCAAAAGGCATTCTTCTATATGCAAAGGTTCCATAAGGGCATGTGAATGTGGTCTTTTCCTAGTCTTCTAGATGAATAAGGATTTGGAAAAATCCTGAATACTCATCTAGATAGCAAAAATAGGAATGTTTTACTAGCCTTTCTAACATTTGATCTATGAAAGGGAGAGGAAAATGGTCCTTTCTAGTGGCACTATTTAATTTCCTATAATCTATGCTTATGCGCCAACCAGTGACTACCATAGTAGGGATTAATTCATTATTTGCATTTTGAATGACAGTTGTCCCACCCTTCCTAGGCACTACATGCACTGGACTAACCCATTTACTATCAGAAATTGGGTATATAATACCTGCATCTAATAGTTTCAGAATTTCCTTCTTAACTACTTCTTTCATGTTTGGGTTTAATCTTCTTTGATGTTCAATAGTGGGTTTACTGTTTTCCTCCATAGGTATCCTATGCATATAAATTGAAGGACTGATCTCTTTCAAGTCTTCTATTCTATACCCTATAGCCTTGCTATGGGTCCTAAGCACCTTTAATAAAATTTTCTCTTCTACATTTGATAGGCTAGCATTTATAATAACATGACATTTAGAGTTTGAGTCTAAGAATGCATACCTTAGTGTGGAGGGGAGAAGTTTCAGTTCTACCTGTTTGGTGTTCTCCTATGACTTGCTTTTGTGTTGCTCCTCCTTTAGCTCTTCCACCTGGAGAGCTTGAGTTAAGGTCAGGGATGGGCTAGCTTCTAAAGATTTTGCACAAGCTTAAATATCTGTGTTTTCATTGTCTGTTGTATAGCTGTGCATTATGCATGCTTCAAGAGGATCTTCAGGATGTGTTTTGTGAGATTCCTTTTCAATTAGCTCGTTAATTATGTCAACTCTTAAGCATTTATCAGGTTCAAGTTTATGCTTTATTACCCCAAACAGGTTGAATTCTACTTCTTCATCTCCTACCTTAAGAGTTAACTGCCCATTCTTAACATCTATAATAGCTCCGGTGGTTGCCAAGAAAGGTTTTCCCAGGATGATAGGAATTTGGACATCGTCCTCCATTTCCAAGACAACAAAATCAACAGGAATGAAGAATTTTCCCACCTTAATGGGGATGTTCTCTAGGATGCCAATCGGGTACTTGACATATCGATCAGCCAACTGCAATGAAATTGTTGTGGGTTTGAGCTCCCCTACATCCAGCTTCCGACATATTGATAGAGGCATCAAACTCACACTTGCACCTAGATCACAGAGTGCTTTGTCTATTTTCATGTTGCCAACAAGACAAGGTATAGAGAAGCTTCCTGGATCTTTGAGCTTTGGTGGCAGCTTGTTTTGTAATATGGCACTGCATTCGTCTGTAAGAGCAACAGTCTCATAGTCTTCCAACCTTCTCTTCTTTGAAAGTATTTCTTTAAGGAACTTAGCGTAGGATGGCATCTGAGAAAGTGCTTTTGTGAAGGGAATGTTAATGTACAGTTTCTATAGAACTTCTAAAAACTTTCTAAACTGCTTATCCAATTTAGCCTTCTGGAATCTCTAGGGAAAAGGTAGAAGTGGTTGATATGGCTCTGGCAACTTCTTATTCTTCTTTGTTTCCTCTTCTAATTCCTTTTTATCTTCTTCCTTCTTTTCTTATGTTTGGTTATCAGATTCATCAAAGGATTTCTTTGTTGATTTTTTCTCTGATGGTTATTTTTCTAATGTCCTACCGCTCCTCAAGGTAATTGCCTTGCAGTGCTCTTTGGGGTTCATCTCTGGTTAACTTGGCAATTTACCAGCAGCCTTGCTTGAAGAGCTTACCTACTGAGTGATTTGGTTTTCAAGCATCTTATTATGGGTGGCTAGTTGGGCCATTCTGGAAGCTAATTGCTTTATCATTTCATTCTGCTACTATTAGGGTGCTAAAAAGCCTTCCATCATGGATTCCATAGTCAACCTTGATTCAGGCTATTGAGGTTGAGAAGGTAGGGGTGGCTGTGCTAGATTTTGTCCTCTTTTTCGAAAACCTGGGGGTGCTAGTGGTCTGTACCCTTACTGCTTGTTCATAGGTTGATTCTGTGAGTTGGACCATGAGAAGTTAGGGTGGTTTCTCCATCCAGGGTTGTAAGTATTTGAATATGGATTGTTGAGCTGTCTCTGGTTGAAGTTTCCTCTGTTATTCACATAGTTTAGCTGTTCTATAGAGGGTTCATTGAAGTTGTTGCACTCTGAAGTCACAAACCCTCCTCCACAGCTGTCGCAGTGCTAGTTGCTCATCCTTACAGCATTTGCTTGCATTTTGTCATGCCTTTTAGTGAGTTGGTCAAACTGAGCATTTATCATGCTTAGGGCGTCCACTTCCAGGATCCCTGCTGGTCTTCTTGTGTCTCCCCTTTCATTTGTCCACTCATAATTGTGATAAGCGACCCTCTCTAGAAGTTCAAGAGCTTGTGTTGCTGTTTTTTCCATCAGGTCTCCTTTTGCAATTAAATCTATTGTCCTCCTTGTATAGGGCAATAGCCCATTATAGAAATTCTGAACTAAGACCCAATCCTCTATGCCATGGTGTGGACATTCCCTCTGTAGGTTTTTATATCTCTCCCATGCATCATAGAGTGATTCACCTTCCTTTTGTCTAAAGGTGTTGAGTTTAACCCTCAATTTTGTAGTCTTCGCATGTGAGAAATACCTTGCTAGAAAAGCTTGGGAGAGGTCTTCCCAAGTGGTGAATGTTTTAGTTGGTTGAGAGAGTAATCACTTCCTTGCTCTATCTCAAAGGGAGAATGGGAATGCTCTGAGTCTTGTAGCTTGATCAGAGACTCCATTCATCTTGAATGTGTCACATAGGGCAAGAAAGCACTGAAGGTGATAGTGTGGGTCTTCTGTAGGTGAACCTCCGAACTGGGTTTGTTGAATCATTTGGAGTCATGCTGGTTTTAGTTTAAAATTGTTAGCCTCCACTGTGGGTCTTATAACACTAGGCTGGAATCCTTGGATAGATGGGGCTCCATAGGCCTTCAAGGGTCTTGGCTGATTGTTGTTGGCCATGACCAAAGCTTCTAAAATTTTTTGATGTTGTTCTTGGTGTCTGCTTTCTCTCCTAATGGTTCTTAAAGTCCTATCTATCTCAGGATCTAAGTCCAAAACTTCTTCCTCCGATTTTGTTCTGGTCATGTACCAAACCAAAAACCTGAGAGAAAATAAAAGAATAAAAACAAATTAAATGAATTTAAATAGTAAATGTAAATGCCTAAATCAGCTAAATTGCCTTATCGCCTAATATTACTAAAAATAAATTCCCCGCTTACGGCGCCAAAAACTTGTTTGTTGGTTTTACAACCCCGCAAGTGCATGGATCACTAACAAGTAATAAAGTAGTGAGTAGAGTATCGTCTCATGAGAAATTTAATTAGCAAGTACTAAGTTACACAATAATTTTGACTGTCTGGGCCATCGAATATAATGGGAGTGAAAATCTAATTTATCTTTAGCACTAAAAACTAGGAGAATAATGAACTTAAAATGAAACAATCTATTAAAACAATTTCATAATTAAGATTTCATACTTTAACCTTATTATGGATTTCAATCTTGTCTATTCATTGGATTGAGGATTGTTGCTTTGATGGAAATTAATCCTAAGATATCCTAGGTCCTCTCTCAAGGCACCTAAGGTGTGTTTCAATTAGAGCTAAACCCTACTTTCATCGGTGATTAGTCCTAATAAAAACCCTTTAAGATTTATGATCAATTATGGAACTCCATGAAGGTCATCAGCCTATCTCTAGGTCAGATTTCCTAAGTTTAATACTCTAATTTTTCAATACCAATCTTCACCTTTCAATTCTTCAATTAGTATCTTATATCATGTCTAAGTGGGTATCGACACATAACATGCATTGAGAACACAAAATAGTAAATCAAAGAATAAAACTCAAATCCAATAGATAAAACTCAATATTTGTCCATAATAATGATTACAAGCGTTACTCTCCTAATTCCAGAATAAAGAAACTACTCACTCATGATGAGTTTAGCAAACATAACAAAGATGAAATGAAAGAACATAAAAGCGACCTAAAGAATTAAAACAAAAGAAACTGAAGAGAATCTGCAGCTTTGAACTTGTGGAACTTCAGCCAAGGGCTCCTTCTCGATGCCAATACACTATTCTTCAAGACCACTTTGAGAGAATGATGAAGATGTGAAGGTAGGTGTATGTATGGTCGGCTATCAGATCTTGGATGTCCGGATTGCTCTCTCCGTTTTCTGCTACTTCTATTTATATTAAATGTTCTAGCGTTAGGTTTTTAGAGTCCCCAAGGCATTAGAAGTCTGTTCTGAATGTAAAAACTGGAGTTGGAACCTATTCAGGAAACTGGCTGTTGGCTGATACATGGCCCAGGGGCATGTAACTTACCAGAACTTAAAAGCTGCATCTCGTGTTTGGACAGAAGATTACACGGGTCCAATTACACGGCCCGTGTTCTGCTATTCTTCTGGGAATTCTTAAACTTTGTCAGGTAGAATCTTACACGGGTCTCCACAGGTTACATGGGTCTCCACAGGTTACACAGCCCGTGTATTTTGTTTCTTTTTTTACTTCTTTGGTTTTCTCCTGGCAGCAAGTTACACGAGTCTGTGATATGTTTACACGACCCGTGTAAAGGGTATCAGCAAGAATGCTCTTCTTCTTGCGTTTTTCCAAGCTTCCTTCTTTACTCGTATGCTTTGGAACTCCCTTAAAACACCTGAAAATGTGCAAAAAACATAGAATTCAGTGCAGAGTGATGAAATTTACAAAAATTAATGAATTTGATGATTATGCATGAAATTACCTATCTAAATACTATGAAATGCTGTACAAATGTGCTTAAAAATATCTATATAATACAAGTGTATCAATCAATTGGAGATATTTGCTTTATTCAGTATTGTCCATTTTCGATTTTTGAGATTTATACGAGTGACATTACTCATTTGCCTGCCGTATAAATTCATCTTGTTTGCATAAAAAAATAAATAAAAAGGAAAGCAGCAACCATTGGCATGTTTATCTATATATATATATATATATATATATATATATATATACACACCAGTATCTTTTTCTCAGATATGTATACAATCACATTTACCTCTTACTTTTGGTTTTTGTTGGAGTAATTATGAATTTACATCTATCTCTGCCTTTAACTTTATATCCATACAAGACTTAAATTTCTTTTCCCATTTTAAATAAAACTTCTTATATTCTTTATACATAAATATTGATATTTCTACATATCACATGTATACTAATAAGGAATGAAAGATTTAGAAGTATTAATTCTTTTGAATAATCTAGTCTCTTCATCTTAATTATTTTTAAGAGTATATTTTTGATAGAAATTCTATTCAGATCATATATAGTTTTAGAAATATTTATCATTATAAAAATATTTTTTTAACAATCTTTAAAATATTCGATTATGTGTTATTAGATTTAAAAAATTCTATTAATTATTTATATAATTATATTTTGAATTATAATAAAAAACTTAATTAAGGAGAATTTGAGTACATGTAGGATTAATAATTTTAAATTTATATGATATAAACTCTTAATTCAAACATTGAAGTTATTATACAAACGCGAGAATTCTGGATTATATCTCACTTTTTCTCATTATGAATTTTTTTTCCATTCCGGATCCTATTAGAGCCCTAATTTGTAGTTATAATATAATATATATATAGGTATGAAAGATTTTTTTTTACAATGAAAGACTTGACTCTTATTATAAATGAATTTAACAAAAGAAAAAGCCTTTTCTATTTCTAGAAATCACTGTATTTTTTAGTGTTAAAATAGAATATGTGGTATAATAATGGAGAATCAATTTTTTTTTTCTAAATTAAAAAAAGATCTTGGAGATCTTATAATGCGTACTCTCAAATAAATTTTAAAATTAATTAAATAATAAAAATTTAAAATAAATTAATATTTATTAGCCAATTAAATTTAGTCTTTCATTGTAATAATATTCAATAATTATGGGTATTTTTGGTAATTTTAATGTTCTCTCTCTTTCCCACTTTTTTATATATTATAAATTATTGATGACAAATTATAGAAATATTATTTTAGAGATTAAATCTTGATATAATTATTTTTAATATACGAATTTCATTTATTATATAATAATTCATGTGCATTTAATTATAATTCCATAAATATACAAACAAACAATTTTATTATGATTAGGACAACTATTTCTATCCAATTAAAATAATTAATTAGCATCCTTGTTAAATCATATAATTCAATGTTACAAAAAAGTTATTCAAACTTTAAAAATTATTTTTATTCCTCAATTATTTTTTCCTAAAAATTGATTAATTGTAATATAAAACTCTATTTAGAATTCTATTCATATATCAAAACCTGATCTTAAAAATAACATTCATGCTACTGCATATATGTAGAAATCAACATTCACCAAAATTTATAATTTTATTGGTAATAGGATATTTTTATTATATTTTAAATTTGAGTAGTATTAGAATTTATAATATTCTAAATGATACAATGTCACACCTTACCCCTCTGTAAGGCATAACATGATCCCGTAGTATACCTAATGAATTACCAACTTCGTCTACTGATAACCCATTAAATACACTACAAGGGATTTTAAAAACTTTTCTTACTTCTTTTACAGTGGTGAGCACTATTTACAGGTGTTTACAGGTGTTAAAGACTTTGGTGAACTGAAGTGAAATAACTAACTCATTTGATTTATTTAGAATTTCTGTAAAATTTTTGGCAAAGTGCCCTCTGTATTTTGGATAAAACAGTTCTTCAGAAAACCTGTAAAAGCACTTCTATAATTTTCCAAATCTCAACTTCAATACATTTCTCAACACAACAATTCATCAACTCAATTCCATAGAAATTTTTCAAAGTCTGAGATAAGGAAATATAATACAACTTTTACAATCCAAAACACTCATAATTAATTTACAACTTCAAGTACAATTTAATTTACAACTGCTCAAAACCAAATACAATATGTACATACAGTGTCATACATTACAGTACAAAAAGCAAAAGCGGTATACTCAATATACTGTAATCCCTCATTTGGATGTATATGCAGCCTAGTCTCTGCTCGTCTATCTCTCTACTGCGATAAAGAATAAAGCTATCGTTGAGACAATGTCTCAGTGGTGCACAACATTAACCAAATCCAATTTAAATCACAATTCATAAGTCATGTAAATAGTGGATACTTAAAATCATAATTAAATTCAAGACAATAATTGTCAACAAGAATTTAAACTCCATTTCTCAATATCACAATAATTTTCCATAAGTCAGATCAGGTTTGAATTCAAAAGACAGTATATGTCAATGAGAGTTTAAATCCATTTCACAATCTGACAATACACATCAATAAATCACACACAGCTTAATCATGATCCATAATTCAATTCATCCCAAAAGCCGATGGCTAATGAGGTATTCAATTCATCCCAAAAGTCGATGACTAATGAGGAATAACATGGCTAGCTAGCAAAAATATGAGTACTCATTCTATTCGTCCTCAACAGGCACACACCTCAACACTTCAGCCAGAGAGGGAATTCAATTCATCCCACTAGACAAGCTAGCGAGGAATACAATCAATATACATGATAGCTGTGGTTTCAAACCATTTACAGTGCTTTTCAATCAATAAGTATCCATCAAATATCATTCAAACAATTTTTCACAGTTTCACAATTTAAAACAATAATATACAAATAGTCATAATTTATTTCAATTGAAAATAATTCAAAAGAAATAGTTGTTGTGCACAAACACAATTTAAAACAATAATATACAAATATTCAATATTTATTTCAATTGAAAAATTCAAAAGCAATAGCCGTTGTGCACAAACCTCTGATGTTTGTCTCCTGGTCTTGACTCAGTATTTCTTTCCCTTTTGCTGAGTCCTTGTTAACTGAGAAACACAATTTGAAGTGTTTCAGTACCAAATTAAACTGTCTCTATCGATGGGGTTTGGTAAATAATGCACTGAACTCAATTATTCACTAAGTCACCTAATATACCGACCCTCATTGCGTTTTAGGTAAATTAGGTTTTAGTGTCGTTAATATGTCACATTCGATAAGGTTTTAGATTTGGTATGTTTTACCAAAGTCATTTCCTTGCTTAGTGCATTTTAATGCAAATTGCTGGATTCCGGAACACTGGTTTGACCTAACCGGACGATCTAGTTCCCTCGGTTTTCGGGTCTCGGTCGAAACTACAAACTTGTAGATCTAGGTCTTATTGCACGCGGTGCAAAATTTCAGGTCAATCCGAGTTAAGTAGACCAAGTTATGGTCATTATACTATTGCTGGTCAAGTGGTACCATTTTAGGTCAATTTTAGGTCAAATTGGTCAATTCTGGTTCGGCCAGTTTTTGGACCCGAACTTGTGCAAGTTGTTTGACTTGCTTATGGTCATTTCTGGGCTTTGGTGTCTTCATAAGACTTGTAGGTATGGGTCTTAACTATTCTTGGTCAAAATTTCAGGTCAATTGGACCTGGTTTGAGTGAGTTATGGCCTAAACACTCACTGCTGCCCAATTGGTCATTTTTCAGGTCCTAATTGCATCTAATCCGAATTGGTCAAATTTTTAGGTCACCTTGCAAGCAGAATTTTGGCATGGTTTCTCAATGAAAGTTGGCACATTTTGTGCCTAGTTTCACCCCAAATTGGTCTTATACCAATTGAGGTTACACATTCAAGGTTATAGGCCAAAATATACACTGCCCTCAATATGTATTTCACACCCCAACTTCAAACACATTATTTACCTTGCAAGGTTTACTTCCATACCCTACCAAACTGTTTGGCACATTACCAACAACATTTACTACATTACATTAGCATTATTTTGGGCAGATTCCAATCACCATCAACACACCAATTATCATTCACAATCACAATTCTAAGTACCATTACAATTACACCTAAACACCACAAACATTACATACACTTTACAACTTTAATTTACATACTTAACATCAATCCTTCTAGGTCAATATGCTGCCCACACTTCCTTCAATATACACCCTTTCTCAAGTGTCCACAAGCTGCCACAAATCACTCATCAACATCACATTGCCGTACCATAAGTTAATTTCCATCAAAGTGTATAATTCACCATATATACATGCATTAAATCACTAGGTTACTAAATCACCATGAACAACATTATTTCTCAACAATTATATGCACAATTTCCTCATCAAAAACGTGACCATGGCTGTCCAAAATGACAACAACAATAACCCATCAAACTCAAAATTTTCCTTCACCAAACTAATACCCATAACATGCACATAAACTTTAACAAAGAAATTCTCAAAATTATGAACTTACCTTATGCTTGGAGCTTGTTAAACCTTGCTTAAACTTCCCAAAATTGGTATCAATATCTTCCTTGTGGTGTGTAGACCATTTTTCATGAAAGAAGCTAAGTGAATGGAGTTGAAAATGGAGGGTGGATTAAGCTTGCATGCAAACGCCCATGGAGTTCTATGTGTTCTTCAATTCGCCATTTTGAGAGAATATGAGGAAGATGGATTTCAGATGGTGAGTGGACCATATCAGCCATAATTCAATGATAAATTAATCCCTTAGTGCTCCACTAAGTAAAATAATTCATATTATAAACTTAACTTTCCCATAATCCACATTTAACCCATTATTTCCACTATTTATTTTAGGTACCACCAAATTAATTTTTCATTTCATTTTCTAAGTGTAATACTATTTATTTTTAATGGACATTTAGGTCAAAAGACAATTCGGGATGTCAAATGACCATAATGCCCTGCTCGTGTGGCTTTCCGATTTTTCTGAATACCGTATTTTGTCTGTTTTTCGATTTCTAACTTTTCTTTGTACAAAATATTTAATTTTTCTTTGATCTTTCTAATGATATTTACTCTTCAACAATGGTCTATTTAAGTCCTAAAAATGTTTCCCGTGGTTCCCATGATCTGAGCTAGTCAACGGTCCACGCCGTGACTTCTGATCACCCATCGCTAGGTTTCCCGGCTCACTTACTCGGTTACATTTCTTTGCTATGATTTTTCCTTTGTTTTTCTTTTCTTGTATTTCATTATTTTATGTCTTCTCACTCATATATTGAAGTACGGTTCTAGGCATCCTAGCTGTCCGGACAGCATTGGTCACTGGAGCAGTAGAACGCACTACCGAACTTAGGGGTGTTACATACAAAGGATTTAGAGTATTTTTGGTAATTTCAAAGTCCCTCTTTATACATTTATATATATCATAGATTATAAATTAATTATATTTTTTATTTTTCACTTATTAATTTTTTATTTCAGTTAATTACTTCTCATAAAAGTTTATATTTAATTAAAGTTAAGTATAAATAGAATTAAGAATTTTAAATTTATATGATTTTTAAAATTAAAAATTTTAAATTTATACAAACATTAAAATTAATTTAACTAACATAAATATAATTATAAATAATTTAAAAAATGAAAGACATTTTTTACAAAACCAATAATGTTCCCCACCTTGCATATTTATGTATAGCATAGATTAGTATGTTAACTTGAATTATTGAATTATCTTATTATTATTATTATTATTATTATTATTATTATTATTATTATAAAATTTTATCTATTATGTTATATAATTTATTATTTTTACAATTATTATTAGCTGCAAAGTACATTGGTCAAGGTTTCATGATTATCTTATCCCATGCAAATTATTTACCAGTAACTATTCAATATCCTTATTAAAAATTAATCATATCAGAGCGTTTTCGCGGTCGTATTCATTTTGAATTGCATTACTTGTGAAATATGTATTTGTGTATGTCTTATAGATCTATGTGTTGTTGATTGAAAATTGAAAATTGACATTCGAAAGAGACGATTGGTTAATTATTTTGGAATCTATATATTTTGTGACAATGTGTTGAGTTAAATAAATTTATTATTACACGATTTTAATTTTAAGTATTTCTTTATTACAAATAATTAAATATTATTATTTAAAAATAAAAAAAATACTTGCATATTAAAATTTAGCTAAATTTATTTTAATAATTATTTATAAAATATATAAAACTATTATTATTAATAATAACAATTAATTATAATAAAGTATTATTATTAATAATTTTATAATATTTCTTTAATAGTATATCGGTTAAACTTCAGTTTTATTCCAATCGAATATAAAACTCTTCACTCTTTATCTTTATTGATTCAATGACCCGATCAAATTTGAAAATCTTTGTTATTGTTTTTAGTAGATATAAGGGTCAAATTAAAAAATAAAAATAAAAATTCTTGATCTTCTTAAAATAATAAATAATTATGAACAAAATAATTTTTTAAAAATGATATATAAAAAAAAATAAACGAAGAGAGTATTATTGAAGGAGAAGTGGAATTGTCATTGGAGGGAGGGCGAGTTTTTCCCCCAACATACTTGACTTTGAAGTATCAAGCAACGGTCCTCAGCATACCTAACTTTGAAATATCAAGCAACAGGCGTAACGCCTTTAAAAATTTTCTCTGAGACTTGATAGGAGCTTTGATTTGTGCTAATCAACTTTATTCAACCATGAACCTTTAAAAAGGTTTATTTTCTGTTGATATATCTCTTAAAGTCATAACTCATCTATTTAGATCACTAGAAAAAAGATAAAACTTTAAATTTAATCCAAAAATCAAGAGAAAAAAAAAACTAAAAAAAAAAAGAAAATTAAAAAACTATGAAAATTAAGAGAGGTAGTGCTGTCGGTATCAAGGACATTGACAGCATCCACAATTTGACCAAATGAAGGAGGCCTTGAAGTGAAAATTAAGGAGAGATTTGAGAGAGAGGTCGGAAGGTGGTTATTTATTATTATTATTATTATTTAATCAAAAGATAAATTTCATTCTAATTTTCTAAAGAGAGTAAAGATTAAAAATCTAATTAAGTATATTCTAAACTCTAAATAAATTGATTTTTAACAATCTTAATACACTAAATATTTACAAAGCTTAAAGAAGAAAAAGAAACTAAATTTGTTACTAGTGAGCCACCTAACACTAGGAGGGAGAATCCAGGGCAGAAATTAAAAATTAAATTAGCGGGTAAAAAAATTTTTTTTTAACTCATTTAAAATGAAAGAAAACAATATATTATATAGAATAATAAATTATCTATTAAGAAAAAAAATATATAATAATGCATGGAAATTTTTATATGCAATAAGAATAGAGTAAAAATTAAAGAAAAATAACTTTATAAAACAATAAATTCTCGTTATAATCTTAAATTTTAAATTTTTTTTATGAGCTTTCATTTTTTGAAATTATTATATGATTGCTTCATTATTGATGCTATTAAATACATTTTTCTTAATAATCATTAAATAATTTAATTGATCACCAATTCAATTTAACAGCCAAGTTTGCATAATTTCCAATGAAAAACTATCAATTACCATAAGCGCCATTGATGAAAAGTCACATGGATAACATTAGCAAGACAAATCAATTTTCTTTATCAAAGATGAAAAGAATCATTTGAATTTTTGTTTTTTACAGAATCATTTGAATTTAAGCATGCTATATAAAGAATAATTTGGTATTTATCTTAATAAAATGACTGTTAAGCTCTTGAATTAATATACTATCCATATTTAAAATAATTATATTGCATTTCTCACAAAAAAAAAAATAAGATAAGAGAGAGGCAAAGTTATGATTCTTGTGAATATGAGAAAGAGAAAAAGAAGAAAAGCAACGATTAAGACTTCTTGGAATATAGTATTAAGAAGATTTTTTTTCTTTATTTCAATTGCCTTAAAATTGTATACAAATATATGGAGAATCTTTTTAACTCGTCCTTTATCTTATTTAATAGTACTTCAATTTTATATAATTATTTAAAAAAAAAGAAAATAAATAGATGAATCATTATTTTTTTATTATTAATTTTGAGTGTGGTCATTAATAATTTTTAGATTAATTTTCTCTCAAATCATATATGTCATGACCCAACCTATGTGTCGGACCGGCACTAGGACCTGGGCCGGCATAAAGCCCCCAAAACCCATAGTAAACCTTACTATTCCCAAATCCATTACCAGGCCCATAATTTAGGCCCAACATGCATATAGAAATAATTCAAATTAAAATATTATAATTTTATTTCGGGCTAACTCAATCCAATAATTACCAGAAACTCAAATTAGGGGAGCCCAGCTCAACCCAGTTACATCATTCATAAATTGTTTAAGTATCATACAAATCTTTATTTATTAACCTCAAGAATTAAATTAACACAATTCCTAACAGGGTCTATACTACTGCTAACACATGCGGAGTTCTAAATTACAAATTTAGAGAATAATAATAATATTAAGTAATTATTGATAACCTGCGAGAAAAGAAGTAGGTTATTCTGAAAAAGGTTTCCTCCTGTAGCCTAAAAAAAATAGGATGAACAGGAGTGAGCGTTCAACTCAGAGAGTAAAATACTAATTTTAATCACAATTTCTATAGCTACCTAAAGCTATTGCATCCTAAGGAATGAAATGCAACATCATCATAAATTTCATACAAATCACATCATAACAGTAAAAAGGAAATTTGGAGCACTCACACACCCAACACTGTTCAAACAGTACATATATGGGAGCTGATCCTCTATACAGCTCTCTTAATCCAACCTCTGCCAGCGAGTGTCTCTCAAGCTGGATTTTCGCTTAATAAACCAAATGCGGGGTCCCAGCGAGTGTCTCTCAAGCCGTGTCTACCCTGATTTATCCATAAAGGACCGGGTTCCAGCGAGTGTCTTTCAAGCCGTGTCTACTTGTCCTGTCCATATCCAACACCATACCACATAGACGCCAACGCGCGCACACTGCTCCAAATTACCACAAACAACATCCATGGCACTTCATCAATTATGAATGTAATATAAAACGTGCCTAGTGTTTAACTACATAGATACATATTTATAAGTGATGCAAGGGCATGCTTGAACATATAATAATATCGAAATTATAATTAAAATTAATATTTTACTCACAGACTTAAACCAAGATCACTGCGGCGGCTGGGCGGAGGAGGAAGACTGTCCCGGCTCACTTGACAATTTCATTGCAATTGTTTAATATATTTGACCCAATACAAGTTTAGAAAAAACCAAAGATACCCTAAGTCGTGCCAAAAATTTAGCAGAGTCTCCCCTATACCTAGGACCTACCCAACCTGCAAAAGGGCTCAAAACACACTTCTATATCCACAAGTCACACATCCACAACTCAATCATATGACATGGCCCCTCCTGGGCCCATCCAAACAGTCAACCATTACAATCTTGAAAATTACAATTTAATCCCTGAAATTAACCTTTTTGTAAAAACTACTCAAACGAGTTCAAAAAATTCTAAAACTTTGCACTGTGGTCCTTAGCAATATTATAAGGCTATTGCAAAAGGAATTATAATTTTCTGACGACCCACAATTATTTTATGGATTTTTAATCTAAACCCGAAACTAAATAATTAAGAAATCTTAGGGTTCGGGCTTACCTACACCAATTCTGATACCGAAAACGTATCCGAGACGTATGAAAATGGTGGGGTAGCCTATAATCTTGACTCGGTTCTGAAGTAGCCTCAGCTGCCTGTCTGCCGGACGCGAAAATGCAGACCTGATCGACAGTCGAATTTCCGCGAATCGAATATACCTATGTGAAGCCCATAACACAGGGGTTAGTACAAAAATTTTTACGGAATTTTAAAAGGTCATTTAATACCCGGAAAAATACTGCGAAATTTCGTGGAACCCACTAGAATACAATGTCAGAAAAATTAAATTGATGTCGTTGCGAAGCCCTCGATGAGTGGAGCATGCTGGTGGTCTCAGATTTTTGATAGGATTTACGGTTTGAAAGAGATCTAGTCCAAAAGTTAAAATGGGCTAAAACTTTTGAATCTTGATTCGCACAAACCAGGGAACGATACCGCGTAAACTTGGTATATATACAATGCCCATGAAGAGAGGAACATTTTGATACCAAGAACGCTAAAAACGGTGATCAGAGGAAGAAGTTATGGCTAGAAAACGAAAATGAAGAAAAAAAAAATTAAAAAGGAGAGAGAGAGAGAGAGAGAGAGAGAGAGTGTTGGTGGGGGGGGGGGGACGCACGATAATCACAGCTTTTTAAAGCTGTTTTTTTTATTTTATTTATTTTATTTTTTTATTATAATATTCAACTTTCAAAATATTTAGTATTAAAATACTATAACCCACAATATACTATACTATAATTATCTTTATATATATATATATATATATATATATATATATATATATATATATATTCCATTTTATTTATTTATTTATAAATTTAAAAATTCAGATTGTTACATTCTTCCCCTCTTAAGAAAAATTCGTCCTCGAATTTTTGAATAAACAAGGGATAAAAAGAGAGTTATTGGGATAGGTGTGAGCATTTACTCTTCCAGCTAAGCAAAGATGGTTAAAACTCTTTATTCTCCAAACTCTTTGTATACTATAGATCACATTCCTCTACTATCTTATTTTTACTGTAGTATCCTAGCTATCATCATCCCTTACTAGAGATGCTCTTATCTCTTAACTATTCACTAACCATTTTTCTGGCATCTCAAGTATTCATTATACCTCTCTGTACTTGACTTGATGTTTCATAACTTCAATCAACCTTGGCCCTTACTTCTCTTTCAACGCACCCCAACATGTCTCTTAGTGGCTTTAGTTCTCATTCCTTCATTTCAACAATTTCTGCTTTCTAAGGACATGACGTATCTTCCTTATCCTATAGTATCCTATGAGATACTTTCCTGTAACACCTATCATAGGCATCTCATTCGAAATTTCTACTTGTTCTTTGACCTCAATGGTTAATACCTATACATCTTCTCACTCCCATGATACTTCAAATTTTCAATCTCCTTTGTGTCATTACTAGGGTCCTTAGACCAGCTCCTATCCATCTTATGCAACTAGTCATGTAGAGTTTCATTAAAATGCTAAGTGTACCAACACCAGCTATGTTTCTTCTGCACTCTGATATGGTATCCTGCAACACTAGTCTTTGTTCCCCTTATTACCAATCTCTGTGGTGTAAGGATGTGACTCATATTGTTTGTTTTACAATGACTTATGAAACACCCTTCTGAAACAACTACTTTTGCATGCACCTTACCCAAGATCATTGCCAATTCTGTTAGCCATTGAAGCTTTAGCTAGATCCTCCCATACTTATAACATTTTTACCTTCCTAATTCCATGATACTGCAAGTTTATAACTTACTTTGTGTCACCAAAGAGTTCCTTGTAACAATTCCTACGTATCTTAGGTAATTAGTTGTGTAAAGTTCCACCCAGTCAATACTACTTATCACAGCCTACTCATTTCTTGAAAAAAGAGTTCTTGACTTCTACTTAAAACTTCTTATTATCTGACGTGCTTTTGGACACATTGGTACTTAAATCGAGGCTCCATTATTCGTTTAGTCTATCATCTCACCATAACTTGTTTTAAACATCTCTTAGTGTGTCCCTAGCATACTTGTTCCTTCTTATGCTCATCATTGTAATCAACTCTACCAAGCTTTTCTCCTATCATTTAGATTTTATCCACTTTCTTTTCTAGTTTCTGCTATTGTCGATATCTTTTTAACCTACTATACTTATTCTTTAACCTTTGTCCTTTCTCATTCTTATACTTTTTCCTTCAAAGATGTCCATCCCATCATCAATTTTAACCTTTCTTTTATTTCTTAGTCCTATCTTGATTTCTAGTTCCATTACTTCTGGAATTCTAATCTTATGATGGGCTCCTACCAGCACATCTTTCACATTATGTAACACTTGTAATTGACCCTAGAAAATTCTTTTTATGTCTCCTTTCCCAACTTAACCATTAGAACATTATCATTCCCTACTACCCTTTGTAGGAAATTGTTTATCATGGTTAGATAGGAGCCCTTGAAACTATAAGTTGCAGCTGAACTAACACAGCTGTGGAAATGCATGCTAGGCTATAATTTCGATCAAGATACTTCACGTGTTTATTCTTCTTAATACAACCACACATACTACCCATGGCTCTCTAGACTTCAGCCTTAAATCTACCCATCAGCAAAGATTTCAGCCACTGTAACTTACCCATAAATAGCACTTCCTCCAGCTCATAGTTTAGAAAGGTTGCAAACCTTGATAACTAACTTGATGTAACTTTAGTCACTACCTTAATTGTCTTTTCATCCTTGACATTAGGTATGTACTTACCATCATTTTCACCTTAAAAGATTAGATACGTACTAACGCCCATCAAACTTTCAATTAATTGGGTCACTTTGACACAACTTTTCTTCTTAACATAATCTCCTAGAATCGAAATACGAGTTAATTTAAAAAGAATGAGAAATCTTCTCTCACCATTTATAGTACACCATTATTTGATAAACAAGGTTTAGCTCATACCCCTTAGTCTTCCTTTTTAGTTTCATTATTTCTTTATAGATGTTGTGTTTTATCATAAAATCAGTTATGCCTATCCATGTTATACTGTTGCCCCCATCCAACATATCATCTTGGAATTTATAATCTCTTTTATTATCCATTTGTCCTCTATACTTATTATTATTTGTCTAATGCACATTATACCTAGTAATGTTCTAGAAGATAAAGCACTGATAGATAGATTCTTTCATATATACTCCAATCTTACTAATAATCACTCCTCTAATCCATGTGCTTCTTAATAACTTATAATTACATCTATACCTATCTTGTCCTATTCTCACCTTTACTAGTGTTCTGCTACATATTATCATACTTTTTTTTTTTTTAATCCTATCCATCACACTAAAAATATCTGTCCAACTCCAATTATAGACTCTTGACCTCACCATTCCAAATTTTAACATCAAGCCTCTATAGCATTATCCCTTATTCCTTTCCCTCATCTTGCATATTTAAATCCCTTATGTTGGCTTTTATTCAGCTTACTCCTACTAACTTTGCTTCTTTGTTTTATAAAACAATTCAAGTTACCACAACACACTCTACAGCTACTACCTATTTGATTGCACACCTCACCTAACTTCTCTCATATTGTTAACAACCAAAAGGGTTCTTATGTCATCGCCTCCTTATTCTAACTTGGGGACAGAAAATAGATAAGGTCTAATCTAGATCCTACAACTCTAAGCTCCAGGTTCATGCCTCTAACACTGCACCAACTACGACCTGCTCTGAGTTTAGCACTTCTAGGTTCTATACCTTAATAAACATTATCCATAATGTTGTCGTCCATTTCTAAATCCTCTACCCTTATCTTTCTGTTTATCTCATTTACCTTCCCTAGAACCACATTTGCCTCCTCTATATCTTAGCTCTATTCTTCCCATTCTTATCCAAATCTGGCCTTTTCAGTTCGTTCTTTAACCAACTTCTTTTATATTACTCGAATTCAAACTTTGACTATTTTATTCTTTAGCTCTACTTTTTTTTTCTTGACCTGACTGTCTTGTCAGAAACTTATACCTTTTTCACTGTTTCTATCATGTCATCTATACCTCGATGTTACTCAGATTTGGTCCTCTAATCATTTTAGCTAATACTTCTACTAGCATTTAGGTTATCTCTTCTGCTATATTTGAACCAACCATTTAATCTTCTCCTTCTATACCCCTTATATATATATATATATATATTATGATTTATCAATGCTAACTTCTATCTTTTTCTTTTCCTTTATTTGAAGTATACTTTTATCTTGAGCAAGAAGAAGCTAAGGATAAACTCAGGGAATAGAAGTCATACATTCCCTACTTGATCTCCTTTTAGGAGCAAAGTCGTATTTTGCACCTTGTTGCCACGCAAGGGAGATACTATTCTCACTACACTCTAGGCAAAATGTCCATCGTACTGCAAAAACTATCCAAAGTCACATACCAAAGACCAGATGGTCTCACTCTATAAGTGTCATCTTTAATTTATGACTATACTAGAACCTCTAGTCTTATAGCAATTCCTGATGTAACTCTCATCTAGGCTAGGGTAATCAAGTTATTGACTTTAGTTACTGATCACTATAACTTTTGATGTTTTAGCTCAAAGGTTTTAAACCACAAACTAGGAGTTTCAACTATTTTGCAGAAATAGAACTCTATTCTGGCATAACTATACCAAAACAGAGACTATCTGCAAACATCTTTGCCATGAGCAGCACGGGGAAGCACGTAGCTCTACACAATAATCTCATGTTGGTACTGTAATCTACAGCTTACAATACAAATATCAAGAACATTGCATAGTTACTACGGTACGTCCCACATACTAGATTTCCGGAATCTCTTATCTCTCTTGAATTCACTAATACTATAAATTTACTTTCATGGGATACCCACTGATGACTACTAGTAGTGGTACCCTCACTCCCATCTAAAGCAACTATACTTCCAAGACTCACCTTTATGTACTCGTGCCTTGCTTCCAATGGGCACACCACTTAAACTCAAACTGACAAAAACATAGTATTTCTTGGAGTACGTATTTCCATGGTAGACCTCAATACGTCTGCTAAATCTATTTCACGTCACCCTGTACTTCACAAAACCGAGGTGCTAAACTGAAGCACTCTTATACTAACCAAGGAATAACGCAGAATCTAGAAATAAGGAATTACAGAAGAAGACGAAACAGAATCCTATACTCCGCATGTGACTCCTGATAGAACTCCTTTTACATTCCCAAATACACTTTTCCCTAAGAATCTAGAACCTCGCTCTGATACCAACTTTGTCACGACCCAACCTATGGGCCGGACTGGCACTAGAACCTGGGCCAGCATAAAGCCCCCAAGGCCTGTAGTAAGCCTTATTGTTCCTAAACCCATGACCAAGCCCATAATTTAAGCCCAACATGCATATAGAAATAATTTAAATTAAAATAATATAATTTTATTTCAGGCCAATTCAACCTAATAATTACCGGAAACTCAAATTAGGGGAGCCAACACAGTTACATCATTCACAAATTGTTTAAGTATCATACAAATCTTTATTTATTAACCTCAAGAATTAAATTAACACAATTCCTAATAGGGTCTATACTACTGCTAACACATGCGGAGTTCTAAATTACAAATTTAGAGAATAATAATAATATTAAGTAATTATTAATAACCTGCAAGAAAAGAAACAGGTTATTCTGAAAAATGTCTCCTCCTGTAGCCTAAAAAAAATAGGGTGAATAGGAGTGAGCATTAGACTCAGAGAGTAAAATACTAATTTTAACCGCAATTTCTATAGCTACCTAAACCTAATGCATCCTAAGGAATAAAATGCAACATCATCATAAATTTCATACAAACCACATCATAACAGTAACAAGGTAATTTGGAGCACTCACACACCCAATACTATTCAAACAGTACATATATGGGAGTTGATCCCCCTATACAGCTCTCTTAATCCAACCTCTGCCAGCGAGTGTCTCTCAAGCCGGACTTTCGCTTAATAAACCAAATGCGGGGTCCCAACGAGTGTCTCTCAAGCTGTGTCTACCCTGACTTATCCATAAAGGACAGGTCCTAGCGAGTGTCTCTCAAGCCATGTCTACCCTTCCTGTCCATATCCAATACCATACCACACGTACGCCAATGCACGCACACTGCTCTAAATTACCACAAATAACATACATGGCACTTTATCAATTATGAATGCAATATAAAATGTGCCCAGTATTTAACTACATAGATACATATTTATAAGTGATGCATGGACATGCTTGAACATATAATAATATCGAAATTATAATTAAAATTAATATTTTACTCACAGACTTAAACTGAGATCACTACGACGACTGGGCGGAGGAGGAAGGCTGTCCCAGCTCACCTGACAATTTCATTGCAATTGTTTAATATATTTGACCCAATACAAGTTTAGAAAAGACTAAAAATACTCTAGGTAGTGCTAAAAATTCGGTAGAGTCTCCCCTATACCTAGGACCTACCTAACCTACAAAAGGGCTCAAAACACACTTCTATATCCACAAGTCATACATCCACAACTCAATCAAATGACATGGCCCCTCCTAGGACCATCCAAACAGTCAACCATCACAATCTTGAAAATTACAATTTACTCCCTGAAATTAACCTTTTTGCAAAAACTGCTCAAATGAGCTCTAAAAATTCTAAAACTTTGCCCTCTAGTCCTTAGCAATATTATAAGGCTATTGCAAAAGGAATTATAATTTTCTGACTACCCACAATTATTTTATGGATTTTTAATCTAAAGCCAAAACTAAATAATTAAGAAATCTTAGGGTTCAGGTTTACCTACGCCAATTCTGATACCGAAAACGTATCCAGGACGTCTGAAAATGGTGGGGTAGCTTATAATCTTGACTCAGTTATGAAGTAGCCTCGACCGCCTGTCTACCGGGCTTGAAAATGCAGACCCGATCGACAGTCGAATTTCCGCGAATCGAATGTACCTATGCGAAGCCCATAACACGGGGGTTAAATTCCCCGGAATCCACAGAAAAATAGTGTCGGAAAAATTTCAAATTGGTGTCGTTGCAAAGCCCTCGACGAGTGGAGCATGCTAGTGGTCTCAGATTTTTGATAGGATTTACGGTTTGAAAGAGATCTAGCCTAGAAGTTAAAATGGGCTAAAACTTCTGAAGCTTGATTTACACAAACCAGGGAACGATACCGCGCAAACTTGGTATATATACAATGCCCATGAAGAGAGAAACATTTTGATACCAAGAACACTAAAAACAATGATCGGAGGAAGAAGTTATGGCTAGAAAACGAAAATGAAGAAAAAAAAATTAAAAAGGAAGAGAGAGAGAGAGAGAGAGTGTGTGTGTGTTGGTGGGGGGGGGGGGGGACGCACGGTAATCACAGCTTTTTAAAGCTATTTTTTTTTTATTTTATTATTATTATTTTTATTATAATATTAAACATTCAAAATACTTAATATTAAAATACTATAATCCACAATATACTATACTATAATTATCTTTATATATATATATATATATATATATATATATATATATATATATATATATATATATATATATATATATTTTTTTTTTTTTTTTTTTTTTCATTTTATTTATTTATTTATAAATTTAAAAATTTGGGTTGTTACAATATATATATATATATATATATATATATATATATATATATATATTGTAATACCCCTATATGCATAGCCTGGTATATTGCACTGTTCCGGTGACCGATGTCGGTCCGGATAACTAAAAGGATTAGAACTATGTTTAAGTCACCTAAAAAAGTCCTATATGAAAATAAATAGTAATTACCAGATGGTAAAGTATAAATAAGAAAAACAGAGCATGAAAGGTTAAATGAGCCGGGGATCACCGCGATGAGTGACTTTACCGGGAAGTGACTGTAAGGTCAGTCCTAACCCTAATTTTGAACAGGAAATTGTGACGTTGCGGTCCTAAGAACTAATGCAAACCTAGTGGAAAAGAGAAAATCATAGAAAAGAACTGATAAGTAGGTCAAATAATTAGGTCAGGATTCCAAAAGAAACACCAAATTACTTACAAACAGGATCAATCCAGCGAGGGGCAAATTAATCAATTTACCCTTAGAGGTGACTCCTGACCTAACTGTCCAATAAAATCGAAGAAATCAAAATTTTAGAATATAAAATTAAATTAAAGAACTATGAAAAAATAAGGAAAAAGAAAAAGAAATTAAAATAGGTTTATTACATCACCTTAGTGACCTCACCATAATGTCAAAAAATCAATTTTAATTATTTAACATTTTGACCAAGTCAATTATTGCCTAAATAAAGATAAATACTAAAATTAAAGGAAAAATTTGGTCATCTTCTCCATAGCCATTGCCGTCCTCACTCCCACCCTCACTCTCCCTCAATTAAACTCCATTAAAGCTTGATTGCAAGCTTTTTAAACCCGTAAGTTAACCCTAAATTTTCCAAGTTTCCCCTATAAACCTTGCTAGTTCAACTTAAGAAGAAGATTGAAGAAGAAAAGAAAGGAATAAAAGAAAAGAAAGGAATAAAAGAAAAGAAATTGAAGAATTGAGATCCAAGGTTAGTGATGTAAACTTGAAATTTTTAGTTAAATGCTTATGTTTCTAGTTAATTTAACTTAGAATGAAAGTGAAATTCAAACAAAAACAATTATGGAGGACTAATTATGGAATTCAACCAGCAATAGAGGGGGGGGGGGTAAGAATTGCATGATTTTGGTGAAATTAAAGATGTAATTGAGTGTAATTAAGCATGTAGACAATGCCTATGCACTTTAATTGCATTAGTTGGACAAATTCAAGAAATTAGGGTTCTTGGCACTTAGGGTTTGGGAGAAAATTTAGAGAAAATCGGTAATTGATGCAAATGACCTTAATTGAGATTAGAAATGGTCAATTAGGACCATTTGTTATGTGTTTGATTTGGTAGAAACTAAATACAATTCGGATTGGTTAGGGGTCCCAATCTGGCAGTTTGACCTAGGTCCTTTTCAGGGACTAAAACTAAAATTTTACTAACCCAATTGGTATAAGGCCAATTGGGAATGAAAATAGACACACAATGACACAATTTGTATTTAGAAACCATGCCCATAAAATGACATTAAGATAGTGAACAATTAGGTCAAATCTGGGTAATGTGCACTGCCACTGTATAGAAATGACCAAATGAACAGTGTTTCTTCATTTGGCCATAACTTGGTCTAGACAGGTCCAAATAACCTGATTTTTATGGCATTGGAAAGGTATGACATAGCACTACAACTTTCATGAAGAACACCAACCCAAATTCTGCCCATAACAAAGTCATTTTGCCAACCAAAATTGGTATCTTAAAACTGCCAGACCTAAAAGTTACCCAGAATTCTGGATTAAAAACCAATCCGGCCAGCCTTAGTAAAATGCTCATATCTTGGGCTACAAAACTCCAAATGGAGTGATTCAAAAAGGGAATTAAAGATAAGACAATAAGGAACAACTTTAACGAAGGACACTTAGCCAAATTCCCACAGTAACTAGACCAATGGAATAGTGCAAACAGGGGACCAAAACTGAAAATTTGAATTTTCTCTTAGGTGACTTAAAAATTGAAATGGCAATCAAGACCAATAAATTAGGCACTCAAAATGTGGTATATGGGTGTAATGAGAATTGGTATACCTAATTAGTGTGGAAAAGTCAATATTTTGACCTAATGGCAAATGAATAGTAACCACAATAATCAAGAACACAAAGAACTCAATTTATGGGATTATATAAGTAAAGTTTAAATGCAAATTTCAATTGAAAAAATTTTGGTTAAACATAATTTGGATAAATATTAAAACTTCTTAATTGTGTGCTTCAGTGAAAAAAGGGCCTTCCGAGGAAAGGAATCGACAGGAGTGAAATAAGGAAAGATTAATTACGAGGTTTGTGCACAATAAACTTATTTAAGTATTTCTTATTGAAATTTGATTTAGCATGTAATATGAATAGTTTTTAATTGTTTTGGCTTTGGGAATTTTATTTGAAAATTATTGTGTTGCCTACTTTGTAAATGGAAATTTTGAGATAAAATGTGATTTGTGGTTTGTATGAAATATTTAAATGTTGTGATTTGAAATTGTTTTTGATTCACACTTGGCATGACAGTCCCTTACTATGTTCCTCCTCCACTTGTGGGGTTGAGTTTGATATTTGATTATATTCCTCCCTCTCTGGCTTGCCAGTCTGAGGTGAGTTTGGATTAGTACTCATTAGCTAACTAGCCGCCTCCCTCATTGATTTCGATTAGTGGGGTGAGTTTGAATTGTCGTGGTGTACAACACGGCAAAGTTTGAAAATTTTGTGTCATGACCTAAGTGGTATTATTGATTGGCAATACTGTGGATTGTAAAATTGTTTGATAAAATAGTATTATAAGTGTTAAGCTCAGTTTTGTGAAAAAGAAAAAAAAAATGCTTATGAAAGGTTTTAAAATTGCTGTTTATCGATGTATGATTATTTTAGCAAATTTTAAATTTTTATTGTGCACCACTAAGTAAAATTTATTCAACGATAGCTTAATTTTGCTGTCGCAGATAAGGAAAAGGGCATAGCGGTAGAGTGAGCTGCCACAGTAAGAGAGGAGCACAGTTTGGAGATTTTTGTATGGGTATTTGTTGATACCTTTGTAGTTTATTTTGATGTAATATGTTTAGTGTCATAAGTATTAATGTAAAATTGAGCAGTTGTACAGTAAATTGTAATAATATTAACTTTTGGATTTTTATGTCTGTAAATTAAATTGTGATGCAAATTATTTATTTTGAATGCAATGTGTATAAATTAATTTAAAATATTTGAGATGACAATTTTGTTTTGAATTGTGGAGATTGAGTTGAGTTGTGTTGGTTTGAGTGTTTGGTGGAGTGCATTATTTGGAAGTATTTTTCTGCAGGTCAAAATTTTTTGTTTTTCTCAATTACAACCAGCACTCTGCCGAAATTTTTACAAAATTTGCGGAAATATAGAATTTGTCAAAAATTTTACCTAGCATTTTAACTTAAATTAAAAGTTTCTAATATCTGTTAAAAGTGCTCGCCACCTTCAAAAGAAGTAAAATTATTTTAAAATCCCTTTTAGTATATTTAATGGATTATCGGTAGGCGAAGTTCAGTAATTCATTAAGTATACTATGGGATCATGTTATGCCTTATGGAGGGGTAAGGTGTGACGTATATATATTTGAAAGTTTTCATCAACTCAGTGAGTTCAACTGACCCACTCTATAGCAAGTAAATTCGCTCTTGGGAGAACCATGATAGAGTTGTAAAATGCAGACTAGATGAAACTACTTGTGAGGGTTGAAGGGGTTGGGGCAAACATAAACTTTGTTGATCTTCGAGTAGTCCGAAGACATCAACAGATCAGTGTACTAAGTCACTTAGATATCAAAGAAATGCCGGCCTACATGAAGCTAGATTGGATGTCAAGTAAATTGATTCACAATGCTGCACGATCTGGCATTCCTTCTCTTCCTAAGCATAAATACCTCACTAAAGGACAACTTAGAAAAGAGAGCACAAAACCCTCACTAAAATTGACAAAAAATTAATCCAAATGAAAAATGAAAAAACAAAAATAAAGGGAGAGGGAAAGATGAGGAATAAAGAAAAGAGGAGAAGAAGACTAGGAAGGAAGCCACGTAAATAAAAGGAAACAGAGGTGAGGAGGGAAGAGGAGAAGGGGAGGGAGGAAGAAGGGTTTGTCCTCAAGAGAAGAGGGGACGAAAAAGGTGTATCTTTTAAGAATTATGATTTTTTTTTAGGAGATCGAAGATTAGAGACTCAAACTTGAGTCTACCAAGTGAGTATATGTCTTCAGCCACTCACTAAACTAAGTCAACCTAGGTAGGAATAATGATATTAATAATAAGAAAGCCTTTTTTTACATCTTTATATATATATATATATAATTTTTTTATACTATATATAAATATGGGAAGGGGGAAACATTAGCTTTACCAAAATTACCCTTCATCATTCAAATTAATTATAATTGTATTTTTATTATTTAAATTAATTTAATTTTTTGTACAAATTAAAATTCTTTATTTTTAAAGTTCATATAAATTTAAAATTTTTAGTTTTGCTTATACTTAACTTCAATTAAATATAAAATTTTATAAAAAGTAATTAATTAAAATAAAAAAATAATAATAATTGAAAAATTAAAAAAAATACAATTAATCTATAATCTATAATTCATACTATATATAAATGTTGGGAAGGGGATGGAGGCAAGGGGGGGAGGGGGACATTAACTTTACCAATAATGCCATTCGTTTTTCAAATTAATTACAATTATTTTTTTATTATTTAAATTACTTTTAATATTTATATAAATTTAAAATTTTTAATTTTAGAGGTCATATAAATTTAAAATTTTTAATCTTACTTATACTTAATTTCAATTATATATAAAATTTTGTAAGAAGTAATTAATTAAAATAAAAAATTAATAAGTGAAAAATAAGAAATTAATTAATAAAAAAATAAAAAAATACAATTAATCTATAATCTATTTCTATAATATATATAAATGTATAAAAAAGAGGGAGGACATTGGCCTTGCCAAAAATACCCTTAACCCTTTATATTATTTATAATTTATTATTTTTATTATTTAAATTTTATCAATTATTTAGAGTTTAAATAAATTTAAAATTAGTATTTAGTCCTACTATACTTAATTTCTTCTTAATTAAATTTTTTATTTTCATCTAAAATAAAAATTTTGTAAAAAAATTAAGAAAAATTGATAATTCCTTTTGTATTTAAATCTTGCTTTTCATTGTTTTAAAAAAAAAAAAATTGTTTTGGGAGCACTATTACAATATTATCTTTTAGAGACATATTTCTTAAGATAAATAAGATATTTGTAACTAATAACTATTATTTGAGGCAAAATTTTATTAGTCTCTAAATATTATATCATTTGTTTCTAATGACTCATTTTTTAAATAAAAAACTTATTAGTCTCTAAATATTATATTATTTATTTTTTATAATTAATTTTTCGAGGGAAAAACTTATTAGTCTCTAAATGTATAATTATTTGTTTTTAATAATTAATTTTTGGAGCAAAATTTATTAGTCTATCAATGTTATATTGTTTATTTCTAATAATTAATTTTTTGAGGCAAAATTTATTTGTTTCTAAATGTTATTTTATTTGTTTCTAATTCATTAAAATTATTTTTATTTATATGAGAAGTTTCAATTTTTTTAATTTGTCATAAAAAATTTTCTTTTTCCATATTTAAAATATATATATATATATATATATATATATATATATATATATATATATATATATATATAAGGTGTGTGAAATATGTATATATTATATATAGTTAAATAAAAAATGTGATTTTCAAAAAATTAAACATGTAAATACATATACATATATACTTACATTGTCTTATATTTGCATATATTAAAATAAAGAAATTATATTTTTTCCTTTTAATCTCTATAATTGAAACTTTTATTCGGCATATTGTTATTAAGTATTGAGCGTTATTAATTTCTTAAGAAAAAAACTCAAAATTTTGATAAAAATACTTTTACTATTAAACTATAAATATTTTGATGATTTAAATTTATTAATTATATATATATTAATATATTTTTTTAGTTATTATTTTTAATTAAATTTGTACTTAAAAATATATAAGTACTATAATAAATATAATAAAATTTGATTATATAATATAATATATTATTAATTCATTATTATAGTAAAGTATTTATATAATGAATTAAAATTTTAAATTTTGATTTATAAATTAAGAAAATAATAATTAAAAAAAATGATGTCCCACGCCATTTTTTCAAGGACTTAAGAAGTGATATTTTCCTATGAAAAGCAATCCTCCTCCATTGATATTTTAAGCAAAAAGTGAGGTCCAGAGAAGGAATCTGCAATTTATAGTTTATTTTTTAAAATTATATTTATTTATTTTAAATAATATTTATTATTTTTAGTAATTTAAATAAATTTTATTAAATTATAGTAGTAAATAAATATAATATTATATTATTAAAGACACATAAATGCATTTATATTAATAATTAATAATAAGAAGAAATTAAGATATAATAACAAGATAATTTATTTTAAAAAAATATTATTAGAGATAAATTTATTTGATTCTAAGTAAATTTTAGTATAAATAATTAAAGTCAATTTAATTTATATTTAAAAATAGATTTATGGGTAAATAATATAATTATATTTAATGATAATATTAAATAAAATAAATAATTATTTTTCTTTAAAAATATATAAAAATAAATAATTAACTTTTTGAGTTAAAATTTTTAATCTCAATATAATAATTTTAGTATAGTGGAGATGTCCCTTCGTCTCTTTCTCCTGTAATGATTAACCCTAATTCTCCTTAACATATTTAGTTTTAATAATTAAAAAATAATTAAAAAAAAAAAAGAAAAGAAAAAGCGCAAACGATCTTTGAAAACAGAATTAGCAAAAGAATAGAAGCTATACTATATCATATATAAAAGCATTGCTACAATTTATTTAGTGTATATAAATGTATGAAGGGAGTTTTTAAAAATGTCCATAATAATTTAGCGTTATGATAATAAAGAATTAAATTTAATTGATTATTAAAAATTAAATTTAATTTTAAAATAGATATGACTCTTTTATATTATTTATGATATTTAAAAAGTTAAAAATTAATTAACCTATAAAACCGTTGCAAAAAGAAACCAATAGAATTTTTATGATATTAAAAAATTAAAAAATAATGAAGCTATAAAACCGTTGAAAAGAAGAAACAATTACATTTTTTTTTCTCTATTTTAAGTTCCTATTTGCATGTTTTCAAAAAAAAAAATCTATTTATATTCTTTTTGTATTAGGATAATGTCTTTCAATAAATGTAGTAGTATTTTAATAGGGCTTATAAATTTAATTTTAATTAAAATTATATACACAATATATTTACAATATATCAATTGTATCAATCTACAGCCTCGTCCATTGATATGGACTAAGAATTCTAAACTTTATGTATCCTATATTTCAAGTTTCAGTTTTATTGATCGTTGTTGTTAGACACTACAACAAATGTTAAAATTAATAGTAAAAATTTTATAGCAAATTAATTTTACTGTTATAAAGTTAATATAAAATAATAATATGGACAATTGTTATTCATAGTATATAAAAAAAATATGATAATAATAATTATTATTATTATCATTAATAAATTTTTGACAATAAATTTTATATTTTTAAAATAATATATAAATTATTACATATTGCTATTAAAAAATTACAACCACAAATATTTTATAATAAAGCTGTAATTACTAAAAAAATAATTAGCAGCAATAATTATACTTACCAAAAGTTTATCAATTATTTTACTTTCTCTCGTAGATTTATATATATATATGCCAACCGATAATTAGAAAATGGTGGGGGGAGGACTTGAGTCATAGCAGCAGCAGCAGAGGTCAAAGAATTTGTCTCATCCCCTGGTTTTCTGCCTAATCCAAATGCCCTGCTTTATTCATGTGTATATTCAATATTAATTTTCATACTTGGTCTGCATTCTCTGCAGACTTTTTTGTTCAAATATTTCATTCCGCAGGAAGCACCTCGACCTCCTTCCAAGCTGAAGAAATCTTCGCCTCATAAGCTATCGCTGGTTTGGTTCTCGTCACTCACTGCAGTAGTCGGCTCATTTCATTTCCAGAGGGGTAGGCAGCGGTGGAGAGAGGGTGAGGGATCAAGGTATATATATATATATTATTTTTAATCAATTGAAACAATACATCAATATGTTAGTTGGTGTCTCTACGGCTTTATCCTGCAGAGTATCATTAAAATATTCTAGTATAAGAGAATCTTGCTTTGAATTTTCCAAGCTAATCTATCTCTATCAAGAAACTACAAGCCAAATGATAAAAGTTTTACTTTATTTGGGCCCACAGACTTAGTCTAGTGGTGTCCACTTGGGAATTTTAGATTTTTCTAAGTTGAAAGGAATGGATGGAATGGAAAGAAAACATCTCTATTGCATGTTGACTTTCTTTTCTTACAGCAGGCGTTGTGTTTGGATATAGTCGGAGGAGTTAGAGCTCTTAGATTTCAGTTCATTTGAATGCCTGGTGTGAATTGAACAATAACCATGGCAGTCCAGCACCCTCTTGAACTGGAAAATTCTTCCTGTGATGATGATGGGCGTCCACTAAGAACTGGTAAAGATACTTCCAAAACTATAGCATATCTTGTTAATATGTAACAAATTTTCTCTCAATTAACTTGCCAGGAACTTTGTGGAGTTGCACCGCACATATAATTACAGCTGTTATTGGCTCTGGAGTTCTATCTTTGGCTTGGAGCACAGCTCAATTAGGATGGATTGCAGGGCCAGTTGTCTTGCTCTGCTTCGCAATTGTGACGTACGTTTCTGCGTTCCTCCTGTCAGATTGTTACAGGTCTCCCGACCCTGTAACAGGATCACGAAACTACACTTACATGGATGCTGTTAGAGTAAATCTAGGTTATATCAGACTAATTTTTTCAATACCCTTTGTCTAGTTTTCTGCATATAGTTCCTAATTTGGTGTAGTGATAGTTCAGGTAGGATACATACATGGTTTTGTGGTTTGCTTCAATACTTGAGCATGTATGGAACTGCTGTTGCTTATGTTATTACTACTTCAACCAGCATGAGGTACTAATTCCTCATTGAATTCCAATTTTGATATTATATATGAATCTTTTCTTTAATATTTTTTGTGGGTCATTTGATTAATGCAGAGCAATTCAAAGGTCGAATTGCTACCACGGAGAAGGGCAGGAAGCTGCATGTAAATATGGGAATACAATGTTCATGGTTATTTTTGGACTGATTCAAATAGTAGCATCACAAATACCACATTTACATGACATGGAATGGCTCTCAGTAATTGCAGCAATAATGTCCTTCACCTATTCTTTTATAGGGTTTAGTCTTGGCTTTGCAAAAGTAATAGGTAAAAATATTACTCCAATTTGGACTCCTGTTACTGTTGGTCAACCATTAAAAACATACCATGTTCAACATTTTGGTCTCTACCCACTTTTTCTTATCTGTTAACCTAACGTCACATGATCGGTTGGTACAAGTTCATGCATGATCCCTAATCTATGGCTTAGGAAAGGGCCCATCAAATTATTTTCTCCATTTTTTCCCCTCCCCAATACATACATCCATACATATTATTATTGTTATTTTTACTGCTATCAACCAATGTGTAGATTAAGTAAAACCATCGCTTTAAGGATAATTTATAATTAAGTCCCTAAAGTATAGTCAAAATAACAAGTTAGTCCTTGATTTGTTTTTAAGTTATAATATATTCCTTAAATTTGAATTTTAGTCCCTAAAATTTTTTATTGGCAAAATAATTCCTAAATCTAAATTTTCTATTTAAGTAATTATTTATTTTATATTTATAAAATTATTTTAAATAATTTTATATAATTATTTAAATATAAAATAAATAATTACTTAAATTGAAAAGCAGTTAGTGAAAGTTAACAGTCAATTTAGACTGTATGAACTAATTTGTAAATAGAATTAACTTTGAGAATCAAATTGCTACTAAAAAAACATACCATGATTATGTTATACGTCATAGATATAATTGTACCTTGTTTTAATTATTTGTTATATATTAATAACATTTAAATATTTTCATATGATGAATTTACATCGATTTCAAATTAATAAAAAAATTATTTTGTACTATGAAAGAATGGATAGTTTAGTAAGATGTTATTGTTTTTTAATTCAATTGTAAGCAATTAACATTTTTTAAATGTCAAGCTCTTTTCAAATTCAGTGATGTAATTGCAGAGAATGGGAGGATTAAGGGAAGTATCAATGGAGTCCCAGCTGCTAATGTTGCTGATAAACTATGGTTAGCCTTTCAAGCACTAGGGGATATTGCTTTTGCCTATCCATACTCACTTATTCTTCTTGAGATTCAGGTTTGGCTTCTCTCTCTCTCCCTATATATATATATATATATATATATTCTTTAAAACTTCAGATAATGGATAATAAAGTGTTGGTTTAAGATAAAAGAATCTCAAGAAATGAAATTTTGCAATGAAGGATACACTGAAATCACATCCACCAGAGAACAAGACCATGAAGAAGGCCTCAATGATTGCAGTATTTATTACAACTTTCTTTTACCTGTGCTGTGGATGCTTTGGATATGCAGCCTTTGGCAACAAAACTCCTGGAAATCTCTTGACAGGATTTGGGTTTTTTGAACCTTATTGGCTCATTGATTTTGCAAATGCTTGCATTGTTCTTCATCTGGTGGGAGGATATCAGGTATTATTTATTACCTTTTCATTACATTTCTTGTTTTTTTTCTTTTTTTTTTTGGTTAGAAACAAGTGGGTTAATGAGAGAATTCAGATGAATTAAATTTTATTTGACTAATTTTCACATTTAAAATGTTTAAAATTAATAGAATTCAATCTTTTAGTTAAAAAATAGATTTTTTTTACAATAAATCATATAAAAAAAATTGAATTCTCACATAATTAAATAACTTTTAACGTAATTTCTATTTTTTTTAAAATAATTATTTTTTAAATTAAAAGTATTGAGTTTGTTCATCTTAAGCTTCCAAATATAAGAACCGACAAAAAAAAAATTGCATTGAATTTTTGTAAATTTTTAATTTTGAAACAGACTGTAAATCATTTTAAAAGAAAGGCATTCATGCAAAAAGTGGCATGATTTTGTAAAAATTCAATTCATTTAATGAAGTATTCTATTAAAACTAAAAAAAGAAAAATCTCCACTTTAAGTTATATCTATTTCTTTATAAATAAAGAAAAAATATTTAATTATTTCAAATAATAAAATTCACATGAATTGTATTATTTTAAAATTTATTTCAAAAATATTTTATTTTTTAATAAAATCATTTGAATTGAAATCTTTTAATAGAATTGAATTAAATTTTAGCAAAAGATTTATTCCAAAACTAAAATTAAGTGACTTAATTGAAATAAATCAAAATGATCACAATTATTATATTTCGTAAAATTTTAAAGTTTGCGAGTATAATTAACGCCTGAAAGATTGAGAAAGAGTAACAATAGGTTGGCTCATGATTTAGAAATTGTTATATGTTGTTTGTCCATCACAGATATTTAGTCAGCCAGTGTTTGCATTTGTGGAAGGTTGGTCCGCTAAGAAATATCCAAGAAGCCGGTTTGTGAATAGATTCTACCCTTTAAAGCTCCCATTGTTTCCTCCTCTTCAAATCAATCTTTTGAGGCTATGTTTTAGAACAGCCTATGTTGCTTCAACAACTGCTATTGCAATGGCCTTCCCTTACTTCAACCAAGTTTTAGGAGTTCTTGGGGCCTTGAACTTTTGGCCTTTGGCTATATATTTTCCTGTGGAAATGTATTTATTGCAGAAGAAAATTAGGGCTTGGACAAGAAAATGGATTGTTCTTAGGACTTTTAGCTTTGTTTGCTTTCTTGTGACTGTTGTGGGCTTAATTGGGTCTATTCAAGGGCTTATTAGTGCTAAATTTGGCTAATTAGAGACTTGCTATTAGTTTTTATTCTTTTAGCCATTAAGAAATTATTATTAAGTCCTTAACTATGTTTTTATTTGAGAAGACAAGACAATTGCATTGTGTTTTTCGTAATTGCTTGTTATAATATTTTATTGTGTATAAAGATTAAGTTATTGTTCATGAAATCACATATTAAGAACTAATAAATTTTATTGGCATATAGAAGAAACTTATTAATAATTATCATCTAATTTATGGAGGCAAATGATAATTCATCCTTTTCTATACAAAAATAAAATAAAATTTACTAATTAAAATTAACAAAATTCTACAGTAGCCATACAATTAACATCCCATTACTAATGAAATGCAACCTAACATCAATTAAATCGTAGGCCATATTTGGTACAATCCCATATAGCTAAAAAACAATATTGCTGTGAGTTTAATAAGTTCTTAGACATTCTTTTTTGCAAGTTATTTTCAACGTAATATCTATCTAGATGACATGATCCTCATGTGATTCAATTTCATTAACTTATGTTCTAGGCATGGAATTGCAATACCAAAATTGCATTGAATTAAAGATATAGACAGAATCAAAGCAAATATAATAGATTAATTTAATTTTTCACCATACATCTTCACTTTTTTTTTAAAGGATATATCTCCACATTTCAGTAAACAATATTTCAATGTTTTACAAATTTCAATCCAATTCAAGCATGCATAAAATAAAATTAAAAAAAAAATCAATACCATATGTAAGAATCTATAGTTTTAATTTCAATCTGAAAGAAAAACTCTTTACAGAATAAAAAATCAATAACAAATGCAAGAATCTATAGTTTTAATTTCAATATGAAAGAAAAACTCATTACAGAATGAATACTTTCAATTTTAGTAGTGAACAGCCATTATAGAAAATTGCATATTAGCCAAAATTTTGATCTCAGTGGTCAATGCTAATGAAATATGGAGTACAATTGCATCACTAATCCAACGTTAGCAGGGAGATTAGAACTCAAAACCTTCAAAGTTTGAGGTTGCAATCACACATTAAGTATGGAGTACAAATGAAATGGTACAGACAAAGCATAATACAGTTAGTTAGTTAATTAGTTATAGCAACACTTACACATCTCTAAATGTCATGAATGCACAAGACCCACACGTGCAACAACCTCAGAACCTTTTGAGTCTGCTTTACAATGGTGGTATTGTGTGAGCAAAGCAAAAAGCCAACCAAAATTTACAGAAACTTTGTGAAAGCTGAAAGCAGTCAATAAGAGAGAGAGAGAGAGAGAGTTGACCGGGTGTCTTGTGGGTGAGCTACCAGCCTAGCTCTCACACGCTCAATAGCGTTGAATTCTTTAATAAAATCATGCACCTTTGATGCCTATTTTTCTCTTTCCCATACAAACCCATGCAATTTGGCAACCTTTTCCTTATATAAGAATTAACCACTCTCCATTTCTTTTCTCACTTTCACTTGTTTTCTTTATATTCCTTACCAAAACTTTGCCACTACACTATTTCTCTTTTTACTTCATCCTTTTTTTTTTATTACACTCTAGCCTAAGTACTAGCATTTTTTAAGGAGAAGAGGGTTCCCTTTTTCTTTTTTATTTTTTTAATTTATTTTTGGAAAAGGAAAAAAAGAAACCCCACGTAAAAGATGGGTAGGATTCCATGTTGTGAGAAGGATAACGTGAAAAGGGGGCAATGGACTCCTGAGGAAGACAACAAACTCTCCTCTTACATCGCCCAACACGGCACCCGGAACTGGCGTCTCATCCCCAAGAATGCTGGTTTGTTTGTCTGTTAGGTTTAGATTTTAATGCTCATTAGCACACAATTAAGTGTGCTTGTGTGTGAATAATTCATTGTGCCTTTTCTTTTATGATTTAAGGACTCCAAAGATGTGGGAAGAGTTGTAGGCTCAGGTGGACTAATTATCTTCGTCCTGATCTCAAGCATGGCCAATTCTCCGATGCTGAAGAACAAACCATCGTCAAGCTTCATTCTGTTGTTGGCAACCGGTACACACAAATGTCTTCCTAATCCTATTGTGAAATTTAAACTTGCTATGGTTTCCTTTTTCATTTTGACGACTATTTCCTGAATGGCATTGTAGATGGTCATTAATAGCAGCTCAGCTTCCCGGCCGAACCGACAATGATGTTAAGAATCACTGGAACACTAAGCTGAAAAAGAAGCTTTCAGGTATGGGTATTGATCCTGTCACCCACAAACCCTTCTCACACCTCATGGCTGAGATCGCCACCACACTGGCACCGCCACAGGTGGCTCACCTAGCAGAAGCAGCTTTGGGTTGCTTTAAGGATGAAATGCTTCACCTGCTCACTAAAAAGCGCATCGACTTCCAGCTGCAACAGCCGAACTCGAATGCAGCACCAGGGAACACCACATTGCCTTACATTGTCAGCAAACATGATGAGAATGATGATACCATTGAGAAAATCAAGCTTGGTTTATCAAGGGCTATGCAGGAACCTAGCATGCTACCACCAAATAAGACTTGGGACTCAGCTGGTGCAACATCTGCAAATTTTGCAGGGGAATGTAGTGATTTCCCTGCATCAATAACTGGATTTCAATGCGGCCCGTCTTCTTTCGGTAACGAAGGGGCTGTGTCACCGTGGAGCCAGAGTATGTGCACTGGAAGCACATTTACAGCAGGGGATCCACAAGGCCAGTTGCATGAAAAACTAGAGCGTGAAAATGGAGAGGATTCTGAGGGAGGAAAAGAGATCAGGAATGGCCCCAGCATATTCAATACAGACTGTGTATTATGGGATTTACCATCTGATGTTTTAATGAATCCTATAGTTTAAGGAAGTTTACACGGCAGAGGACGCAGCGACAAGGCACCCTACTAACGAGTAACAATAAACTTATAATTCCAATGACAAATGAAGCAGATGTAAATAAAACTCCATTTCTAAATTACACATTATTTATAGAGAATTACACTAATTCCTTCTAATCTTCCAATCATTGAGATTGCGGTTCTTCCAATCATTGAATTCCTGTAAAATCTTTTTCTTTGCTAGAAGAGTAACACATATCAAGCAAAATATGATGAGGACGAGGATGTATCAGCTAAAACCTGCAAGCATTGAATAAGCTAAAATTGATAGGTGAAGTAGAGTTTGCAGGAGGAAAAAAAAAAAAAAGAAATTTTAAGTACTCTAAAAATTAGTACCACAAAGGACTAGTTTTCTGAATATGTGTGACCGTATCAGAAGCTCGTTCTGTCAGAAATTGAACCCAATTTTCGTCTTTCAGAAGTTTATCAAATTCTGCATTTGCTCCTTCACTCGAATGATTATGAGCAATTGATGAATTGAGGCAAATGTTGGGGCACAAAATGGACAGGGTAACACCTATAGCTTCCCTTACTTGCGCCATGGAAAATTTACATCAAAATATGACCATAAAAACAGCTGCATCTTTCATATCAAAAGAAGAGCGGAGAAATATAATTGTGGTTTTGATCCTTTTATAGATCATTTGCTAAGAATGATTTTTTCCCCTCTTATGTTTCTTATCCTTCTTTTTCTCTCTCTCATTTGTTTCTTCTTCTACTTCTCCATGACAAAATAGCTGCCAAAATGTTAATAAGTAAATTGACAATACATGAAAATAGCATGCTTACTTGGGTTGACGAATGGCACATATTACTCATTCAAAAGTTTACTATGGAGCTCTATCTCATGCAGCAGCATTTTTTGCGGGGATATTTCTATGAGTGCAGCTGAAAGAAAAGTACAGCGTTTTGCAACAATGATAATAGTCACAGCAGGAGGTAAAGATGTCATCAAGCAGTCCAAAATTTGTTGCCTCAGAAGAGGAACTCAGGTACCATATTTTCCTTTTCTAGTAACTGCATAGCATATACAAGCTGCCCACTCAGGAACAGATTCCACTGATTGAGAAAGAATGATATTCTGCAAATGAATCATTATTCGCATGCTACAAAAAGACCATTGACATCAGAATGCAGCACTCTGGCTAATGCTTCGGCAGCAAAACATTGCTTAGACCTTTCCTTCGATGTACTTTTAAGTACCAGTAAAACAGGCAATGCCACATTCTTGTATTAGCTGCTTAAAAATTCAAGCAAAATTCCAGTAAAAAGTATCATTTCCTAGTAAAGAAATCCAACTAGGAGTTCGTGGCCAGGAAGCTGAAAATTCAAAATAAAAACAGGTGATTGATTTGTCTGCCAAGCTTTGAAAAGAAGAATTTCCATGATTTCCTCTAGATGTGCTATCAGTATCTGTGATTATATGAACATGAGAAAGACTGTTCAAAGTATCATTAAAAAATCCATCTTCCTGAAAAATTTCATTTAACGCCCCTTCAAGAGATGACTTGGCACTCATGTGTAGCTCCCCAGAAAACACAACTTGATTTTCAGCTGGAAATTTATAGGGAGATTCTTTTAGAAGAGTATTCAGAGCTGAGATTGCAAGTATCCTAGTATGAGGAAGTTGACCTTTTAAATTTTTTAGCAAGTGACCTGAAAAGGTATGAGCAAGACAATGTTGAAAAAGCTAGTTTCATTTCATCAATGGGAGGAATGCTAGTAAGCAAGCACAGAGGTTATCCATAAGCCAACAAGAAAATTACTAACCAGCAGTTTCACTCAGTATTTTTGAAGAGAAGTTTGGATCATTTCTAGATGTCATGGCCAACAAAAGCAGAACTCCATTAGCCATCTGGTTATACCTAACAAGGAATAAAAGAAAGGAATGAAATTGAGCCCATATCCAAAGAAGAAAAACCATATCTGAAATAATGATGCCAATATCAAAATAATTTTGAAATTCAAGAGTTTATGTGATCAATAATTTCAAAATCCATAAACTTCCAGTCAAAATTGACTGTATTTGCACATCAAAGGTAAACCTTAACCATACAATTCCACACATTATTTATGAATCCAACGTTTTACCGGCCTTCACCAATAGGCCAAAACAGTTCACAATAGAGTCTAGGCATTCCAACATGCACAGAATTTACATAAAAATTAAAAAAAAAAAAAGAAGAAGAAGAAGAACAACAAGAAAGAAATAGACAAGCATTCAGAAATATACCGCCAATGCAAGCCATTAGAATCAAAACTCATAGATACAATCTGAGAAACCAAATCCACAAAGTGTGATCCATCTACATGAATGTCTGAAGGCCTGAAAATGGCTCTAGATACTCCAGAGAAGTGGGTGATGTACTCGACAAAAATCTGTTGGCTCTCAAAAGATAATAAAGAACAAGAAATTCACAAATACAACATATAAAAGAATAGATATGGCAAATCTTACTTCATTAATTGCTTCCTGGGCTTTCAGTGATTCATGATGTGAGCTACAAGATAAAGCAAAGGAAAAGAAGGAATCTACATGATATATAATTAAAAAAACAACTGCAAACTAAAAACCCATGCAGGTATAGCCACACAATTGAAGAAAACAGCGGGGTTGCAAGATCACCTTGAAAGAATTTAAAGAAGAAATGATGATAATGCTTTTGGATCCTGAAATGAAAGATACGTATCAGAGGATAAAAATTTTCCAAAAATTTGTTTCAAACCGATTTGTGTTGAATGACTACCGATGTCAAATGCTTAAGAACTATCTGTGTAGAAAGAACTGCACAACAACCTAGGATGTATACTCTGAGGAATTGGGGTTCCGTAAGTTCTCAGTAAGAGAGAGCACACACTTTGAAATCATAGATGGCCATCTCTTAATCATCTTCAGCAGCGCTTTTCCAGCAACTCTGGACACCAAGTCAGCATGTAAATTAGACACCATAAACTGATAAACACTTATTGTTAATTTGCTAGGTATTTGAACTAAACAAAATATATCAGTTGCAGCAAGAAAACAGAAAAGAACCAAGAGAAGTGACAGATCTATAAAAGCCACATATAAAACAAAGAATATACACACCAGTAAAGCAAGTGCCAAAACAAAATGCTTAATACACCAAGTGACGGCTTGGTAAACAAGTTCAACAAACTGAAGAAAATCACATGCAACTCTATCTCCCCACACCCCTCTCCCAAAAAAAAAAAAAAAAAAAAAAAAAAAACAATGTACATGCCCATTTTCTCCTGAAAAAGACAGCAAGGTCATGAGCCAGACCGGTTTGATCATATATGGGTCACAGGATACTGGAGAACTTACAACAAACAGTTTCATAGCTATGCAAAGAGAGGTTCAGTGGAACTTCCACTAAAAGAACCATATTTTCTGATGGAGAAAAATTTTCACTTGTACGAAACAGATGCCCATCTAGGCCTGAAAACCAAGAATAGATCCAGTATTTAAATGCTAGGCATTTAATGCAACGTAGAAGTGACAATACAGGGCAATCTCATAATAAGACTTACTGCCTTTTCTTTCCTTTAGAGTGAGATGACACAACAAAATTTACTGGGCGCTCTATAAAAGCAGCAGATTCCAACTTCCAAGCCTGCCTGTGATTTGAACACTCATCATACTCCAAACTTCCTATTTGAAAAGAGGAAGTCAAAAATAGGCCCTGATGAAATCCTACTCTAAGCAGCATCAACAAAGTTCAAGGAATACAATTCATTCAGATGTAAAGCCTGTTACCATAGATGCTTAAGGCATCCATGATATGAGTAATGAGTATTAATAGGATGCTGTCATCTGATTTTTCCTCTAACAGCTACCTGCCAGTGCATAAATGATATTTGGAAAATCAGATCCACTGTAATTGGCAGAATGAAATATGAATGAATTCCAAACTTAATATTACCTGCAAGCTGTGTGAATAATCTTAGCAGCTTTTTCACGCAGTTCAATGCTGCCCACAGTTGAACCTGTTGCTCCAGCTATGAAGAAAGAATTATGACTTGGTTCTTCAACAATGCCATTCCAGGAGGATGGTCTGAAATCAGTTAAGCAAGATAAAACACCTTGCAATGAAGAATCAATACGCAAAGGAGTCATTTTCAAGTGCTTTTTTTCATTTCCTGCTAACAAAATGCATACAACTAGCAAATAATTATAGTAAAATAACATAAATTTCAATATATTGAAATTCTATGAAAGAAGTTGCATGATTCCTAACTTACTACTATAAATTAACTTCTAAGGCAAATGCCAATGATATACAGCAAATTTGACATTTGTTTCTGGGAAAATACTTGATAAAATATCTTGATATGCTGAATAAATGAAATCAGGATAAGGGGACATCATTATAGGGACTTTATAAAAACCCATTGTTCATAAGCACTGTCGTTGCCCTCACTTAGAAGAGTATAAGCTCTTCAAAATAAATACGCAGGTCACCATAAAAAAAAAAATGAAAATAATGAATCAGTATTACCTGGATCAGAGTGGATTTTGTTTTGGCATATTCTCAAAAGATAATCTAAAGCGGATTCAAAATGAAGTTTCAAAAGTTCATTTGCAAACTGAATTTCTTCATCGTTCGGAATATGCCACTTGGTGCTATCAATTTTTCATCATTGTTATAATCTTTTGTGCTGATCCATTCTTCCAATTCTTCAGCAGCAGGATGGCGCAACATACACCTTACAAACCAAAATTTGCGGTTTGTTAATTGATTAACAGTGGAAGAAACAAATAAAAATAGTTGGTTGAAATTACATGTTCATATCGAAAGCTATAACTTACTTGTGCTGATCAATAGGACAATAAAGAACCACACTTCCAAGCAGGGATCGAAGAAGATGATCACCAACTCCATGAACCTGTCATGTGTAAGTATTCAGCATATAAAATATAATAGAACCATGATATATTCAGCAACATATATGACAAGCATCCTCCTCCAAATGCAAAGGTAAAGTGAATGACTGAATGTTCAATTTATGCAGTTAACAAGTCGACTAGAGACAAATTGAAACCTTCCATGAAGGAGATTCAAAAGCAGAGACAATAGCTTCTTTGAATTGAACCTTGTAACGAAGAAGGGCATGACCTCCATAGTTGATGGCAACTGACAATATCTTCAATTGATAATCAATTGCTGTTTCAAGAGCCGGAGAGAGTGTCGGTTTTGCCTGGGAAAGAATCAATCAACTTTATAAAAAGAAACTTATAGCAAGATAAAAGTTAATAACTTATTTATTTTGTATTCTCAAAAAAAAAAACTTATTTATTTTGTATAATTCTCTCACTAATATATGATTTTCATAATAAATATAGAGTTAATCATTAAATTATTGTTAGAATAGTAATCTTACTATTCGAGTTAATTCTAGCGCTTCAAATTTATAGGGTAAATCTTAAATACGTATAAATCTAATTGAATCTTATAATTTAATAATAAATCAGGTAAATCAGAATCGATCTATCAATTCTATAATTTTTTATTTTTTATTTTTATTTGACTTATAAATTTAAAATTTAATATTTAATATTTCACTTCTATTTTTACTGTGAAAATTGCATATAACAGATTTCTTTAACTATTTTTCTTCTACTAGCAATTCTTTTTCCTTTCACTCCTCTTTTATTTTCTTTTTTTCTATTATATACTTCTCTAATTACAATTATCATGATATTTTATGTTAGTATGTTATGACCTTGTAATTTAACCCACTATTATTTTTTATTATTTAATTATTTGTTTAAATTTAAATAATATTTTCAGTGTATTATAACATAAAACTACATAATATAATGAGAATATTTTGTTATATTATAAAGCATCTTTTTCATTAGCTAAATTATAACTCTATATTTGTTAAAATATATTTTTGTTATGATATATTTATTTTTTTTACAATATATATATTTTTTATTAATTTTAAAATTTTTATCAAATCTTGTTATTTAATTCGATTCTTGATTTATAAAATGAAGATTTTAATTCTTAATTTGATGACTATAGTTATAATACACAAATTTTTATAATTATAAAATATGTAACATATTAATAAACTATAGAAGCTAAGCAAGAAAATAATATTTTATTTACCTCATTTATTTTTATTTAAAAATTAATCATAATTAACTCCAAACAATGTTTATCCCCCCATTATTTTACTTTTAATAATTATATATTATAGTAATTTTTTTTAAAGTAATTTTTAATGTCAAAAATATGTTGACTGATATTAGGGATGATAAGATATCCTATCCAATTAAACCTTAATAAATGAGTTTAGATAATATATAATCGAGTTTGGAAGTTATTTGAATTTGAAAAATAATGTCTATAAAGAGTTTTGATCAGATTCAGATTTTATATATTGGGTATTCGTTATCTAAACTCATTTATATAATATTTAATTAAATATATAATTCTAAATATTTTATTTTAAAAAAAAATAATATTTTATAAAATTATTATATTTTTAAATATAAATTATTAATAAAAAATATATAAATTATTAATTAAAATATATAAAATTAAACGAGTTCAGGTATTTTTTTTAATAATAATAATTGAGTTTAAAATAAATTTGGATAGTTGATAATAAATTCTAACCGTGCTTAGATGAGTTTGAATTTTGAGAATATTAATCGAGTTTGAATTTAATAATTTTTGCGAATATTCTACTCATTGCATCACATTATTTTTTATGCAATTTTTTTTATTGATAACTCATATAATAATTTTATTTATTTATTTATTTATTTTTAAGTAAAAATTGCTAAATTTTTAAGGTCGTTATGAAATATTTACACCGTAATCTCAATTGCTTTACAGTAATTTTTTATATATTAATCGATATAAATCTAGACCGAGTTGATTCATCATGGGAGGATCAATTTCTTCCTACACTGTACTGTTTTGTTGAACTCGCATAATTTCTTTTTATTTAATTGGATTTGAGGATATAATTAATCACATAAAGAATGAAATTCATTAAATATAATATAATCTAAAAATGTTAAAAATTGCATTGCCTTTTTCATGTGGAAATCTGATTTTAAAGAAAATAAAAAAGTTAACCTGCTTAGTAGATAAATTTCAGAAGTTAATGGAACTTAATGAAAGTTAATGAACGTATAAATAACTTTTTATTATTTTTAAAATTATCGTAATTAATCTTTTTATTATTATATTTGCTATTAAATAGAGGTTTTTTTTTTCTTCAATTCTTCACCATGAAAATTTCCATATGAAGATAAGGTATCTTCTATGATTAGTTTGATTTTAACTCATTGTGTTTTTATTTTATATATTTTATCATTAGATTAGATTTCAACGATAGTAATTGTTGATAGATTGAGCATACAACAATTTTAATCAAAAAAATCAAATCGAAACAATTTAATTCAAATTTTTAGTTTAAACAATTCAGTTTGATTAATATTTGGATAAATTTTTTATTTTTATTTCGATTTGATTATTTTTATAAAAAACCAAATCGAACCAAAAATCACTAAACTACATCATTTATGCTACCTATACATACACCATATGCCCATTCATTCATTCTAACCATTTTTTTTTTCCTTAGACCACACACCATAAATCACCAAGCATCCATTCATTCTTCATGTCATCGTGGCTTTTTCTTATTGTTCCTTGATTTTTCTTTTTCTTCTTCTTCTAAGATTTTTCTTCTGTCACTGATCACTAGGAAGTTGCTATACCAAAAAGGAAAGTTGAGATTTCCTAAGAGAAAGGGAAGAAACTGTAATTGTAGTTTATATACGTGAATCCAATATTGCTCTGTTAGTAGTATGTCCTAGAGTATATCATTTTATATGTATCTTGTACATATTTTATTAATAAAAGGCAATTTCACTTTTCTATTTACATAATCCATTTATGTGTAATTAAAAAGGACCATTGATATTTTATTAGAAATTATATTCTTAAATTGTTAAGAATATAAGTGACAGTATTTCTAGTACAAAGTATCATAAATTAGTTCACAATCGAAGATATTTCACAAATGACATAACTTATCCAAAAAGATTATAATCTTGTTTGTTCCCAAAATATTAATATGAGATATAAATAAGTTTGAGTGGTGAGTCTCATGCCACATAACAAATATAATAGGCACTTATACATGATAATTAGGCCGAACCAGTGACGCTCATGACAAGCACATGGAGTTTACTCTTGTCAATGCATTGTCATATATCATATCAGTGCATATAATCCTTAGACCTGAGAAAATACAGTTATCTTGTATATAGGTGGTTTGAGTTTGTTACTACTTTCATACTCGTATTGTGTATGGGTATATAGGCATGTGTTGGCTCCTACTAGTTATATATGGAGATAGGTGTTGATCAAGATGGAATCTGTTACTCTTTGTAAATAGGGATAAAATCCTATGTTTGTATAATTGTTCTTGATGATTTAAGTTCCTGGCCAGGACAGATAGATTTAGTCAGAAAAAGATTTCTGACAAGAAAATCTAATTAGTCAAGAATTGAAATTAAAAGAGAACATAATGTTCATAGCGAATAGAGTTTGACATTAACCATGACTTCAGCTGGAATTGAGATTTTGTAACGGAAACATTCTAGTGCATGGTAACATATGATTAAAGGTTCATTTAAAATATTCCTTATTACTGATTGAGTGGCCATGGCATGCTATGCTAGGTGTCAACCATGGTCTATGATATGCCTGAAATGATTTAGAGAAATCATTTAAGGTAAGAAAGAGTTCTAATGATATTATGGGATAATATCATTTATCATTGTCAATAAGTAATGAGCCTAGTCAGTCACACATCTACACAAGTTAATCACCAGGTAAAATGTGATTTAATTGATTAATTAAAGAGTTTAATTAATTAATTAAATAGGTTTGGTTTGTAATAAGATTGCAAAGTCCCTAGCATAACTTGAAACCAAATCTAGTGTCGCACCTTACCCCTCTGTAAGGCATAACATGATCCCGTAGAATACTTAATGAACTACCGAACTTCATCTACCGATAACTCATTAAGTACCCTACAAGGCATTTTAAAACAATTTTCTTATATTTTGGAAGTGGTGAGCATTTTGGTAGGAATTAAAAACCATTTATTCAAAGTTTAAATACTAATAAAAATTTTTGTCCATTTTAATTTTGCCGCAAATTTTATAAAAATTTTGACAGAGTTTCGTTTGTATTTGGAGAAAACAGTTTTTCAAATACCTGAAAAAAAAAAAAAAAACACTTTCAATAATTTTCTCAACTCCCAACCTTCAATTAATCTCAAATCAACTCAATTCAATTCACTTCAAAATAATTCCACAATCCAAATCAAAATTTATCATCTCAAAATATTTAATAACTTCATTCACAAGGCATAAAGTATGAAATTCACAAGTACAAATATTAATCTACAGAAGGAAATCCAAAAATAATATTATTACAATTTATTTTACAACTGCTCAACTTTACATTGATACATAAAGCGTTATAATATTTACATCAAAATTAACTACAAGGGTATAAAATAATACCCGTACAAAAGATCAGTGTGGTCCTCAATTCAATAGCAGCTCACTCTGCTGCTTTTTCCTTGCTCTTATCTGCGACAGCAAAATAAGCTATCGCTGAGTATAAAAATACTCAGTGGTGCACAATAAAAATTTAAAATACAATACATAAATCATTCCTTGATGAAATACAATTTAGTTAAATAATTTAATAAACACAGTGTTGCCAAAATCATACACAACTTAAGCCATAACACAAAATTTCCGATCAATGCCGTATTGTACACCACGACAAAGCAATCTACAACCCCATTAATCGAAATCAATGAGGGAGGTGGCTAGCTAGCTAATGAGTACTCATCCGATCTCAACCTCAACTGGCAAGCCAGAGAGGGAGGAAAATAAACCATCTCAACCCCATAAATGGAGGAGGGATAATGTGATACTATCATGCTAAGTGTGAACACAAAATCAATTCAAAACAATTATTTAAATAATTTATGAGAAATCTGATCAATTTCCAAAGTCATATTTGCGATCATAAAATGGCAACACAATACATAATTAATCACAGAAGTCGAATTTTTTAGAATAAAATATTTAAACAAGAATTATTGTGCACAGACCTGACGTGAGTCGCCTCTAGGCCTTGACTCAGTCTCTCAGAGCTTCCAAGTCTTTTTTAGCTGAAACACACAGTTTCACAGTGTTTCAGTACCATAACTTAGCATAAATCCAAAAATAAATTTAACTTCACTTTTACCTAGCTTTAATGTGCTAAATTCGACGTTCTCGAAATTTTTGTGTTTCGGGTTACTATTCACCACACTATTTAAGTCAAATTGTTGACTTTTTAAGGCTTAATAGGTATGGGAACTCCAACTTCACCCACATACCATATTTTGGTCATTAAATTTGTTGGTTTTGGTCATTTTCTCAAAGCTTAAGTCCTTTAGGCAAAATTGTCAAAATTTCAATTTTGGTATCCCTAGTTGCACTGTTCCATTGGTCATTCTACTATTAGAATTTGGCAAACCTTTCTTCATGAAAATGTTCCTTATTGTCTTAAGTTTATTCTCCTTTTTGAATCACTCCAATTGGAGTTTTGTAGCTCAAGTTATGGCCATTTGAACCATTGCTGCCGGATTGGACACAACCCAGATTTTCTGGGCAATTTTGGTGCTGGCAGTTTTGGGTCACCAACTTGGGGTGGCCAAATGGCTTGGTTGTTGGCAGAATTTGGGTTTGTGTTTTTCATAAAAGTTTTAGGTCTATATCTCATCTAACCACTGGTAAACTTTAGCTCGAGTTATGACCAAATAAACAAACACTGTTCATTTGGTCAGTTTGTACAGGGATAGACTGAGATTTTCTGAATTGAGTCAATTTGTTCACTAGGTTTTGGTCACTTTTTGGGCATGGTTCCTAAATGAAAATTGTGTCATTTAGTGTCTATTTTCATCCCCAATTGGTCCCATACGAATTGGACTTGTAAAATTTAATTTTTGGTCCTTCAAAGTTGACTTCGTCATGTTGCCAGCAGCATGACTACACTCCCTCTGAATTTAGCTTTAATTCCAACCATTCCAACACAACTCATTTGGTCACAAATGGCCATTTTTCACTTCACAATAGGTCAAAGACATCATTTACTCATTTCTCACATTTTTTATTCATAAACTCTAATGTTCAAAACCCTAATTCACCAACCTCATGCATTTAACCACATTTAGTGCTTTTAATCCTAACCATTCAACTAAATAAAGTTTCTAAACTCATTCAAATCCATCAAACCATGCAAAACACAGTCCCCATCATGCTGGCCAAATTTCAGTTTAGTCCTTTACAAGTGTTTTTATTTCATTACTTTAGTTTCTAAGCTCATTTCAATAACTAAATATGCATTTGATTAGATAATTGGTAGTTAGAAGACTAACCTTTGCTTGGAGGGTTTCTAGGCTTTCCTTTATTCAATTCTTTCTTCTTCTTTTTACTCTCTAATGTTTCCTCAACATGTAAGGAGAATTTTTTGTGTTGGGACTTTGCGAATTTATGGGATAGAGTAGGGAAATTCAAGCTTCTTTTCCCTTAATAATGGTGGAACAAGGTGAAAGAATGGGGAGAGAGAGGTGAGGCGGCAAGTTTGGGTAAGGAAGATGACTTTTCTTTTTCTTTTCTTTTCTTTTATCTATTTTAGCTTATGGAAGACCCCCAAAAAAATCAATTTAATTAATTTATTAATTATAAAATTTATGGCATCATGCATGATGTCATGCATGATGTCATCTCCCTACATCTTTTTCATTTTCTTTCTTTCTTTCTTTTTTTTCTCTATTAGTTCTTTAATTTAATTCTCGATTTCGAAATTTTCTTTTTTCCGATTTTATTTAACAGTTAGGTCAGGAGTCAGCTCTCGGGGTCAATTGACCAAATTGCCCCTCGCCGGTTCATCCCGGTTTGCAAATAATTCAATATTTCTTTCGGCTCCCTGACGTAATTATTTGACTAACTTAACAGTTCTTTTTCATGATTTTCTCTTTTCCACTGTGTTCATAAGGGTCCTAAGGACCGCAGCGTCACATTTTACAGTTCGAAATTTGAGTTTAAAATGACTTCGCAGTCCTTTTCGAGAAGGTCACCCATCGCTGTGACTCTCGGCTCGTTTAACTTCTTATATTCTGTTTTTCTTATTTATACTTAACTAATTGGCAATTACTAATTATTTTTATTTATGGCTTCTCTAGTTGTCTTAAGTGTGGTTCTAATCCCCTTAATTGTCCGGACCGACACCGGTCACCGGAACAGTGAAATATACCAGGCTATTCAAATAGGGGTGTTACATCTAGGTTATTGGATGTATAGCATAAATTAAATTTATATTTAAATTATGTAAATATGAATTTAATTGTGAGAAATTAATTAATGAAAATTAATTAATCAATTAATTTATATTTGATATAAATTAACTTGAAGAGGAAAAACTATAATTTTGGGTTGAGAACTCAAATTAAAAGTAAGGGTAAATTGGTCATTTCACATGGTGACACATGGCACCATGAGATGGTGATACATGGCACCATATAAGCTTGCCATTTGTCTTCCAATCATACAAGATGATAAAAGTCAAGATTCAATCTACCTTTGATACTTGGCTTGATGAGATTAAGTCAACAAAAGTAAGATTAAATCAAGTGGTGAGATGCGGCAAGGGAGTTAGTGAAACTTTGACCTAAATATAAAAGCAAAAGGAAGAAGAAACAAATCCCTCTCTTCCTCTCTTCAAAGTGGACGGCAGCCATAGTCTCCTCCTCCTCTTCTTGCTTTCTCAATTAATTGAAAGAGAATCCTTCCATTTCCTTTGAATTAAATTTGCTAGAAAATATTTCTAGTCTTTCATACGTTCATACACTCTCACTAAAGCATAAACCCTAAATTTCACATGGTTGACAAGGCTTGGGAAGTCAAATTGGGGCTACCATTGGTGTTCTTGTGGTGGACAAGCTAGAGGGACAACATTTGGGGTCCTAAAAGCATCCTAAGAGTGGAAAATTGCATCAATTGTACACCAAGAGGTAAGTACTCAAAATCCCTCTTTTTAATTAGGGATTAATGAATTAATTTGTTAACTCATAATCTTAAATGGCAAATGAAGATTTTAATACATGCTAAAATGTGTTTTGGTATGCTTATGAGCATTGAAATTGATTAGGTATAAAACATATGGTATGTTGTATGTAACCCTAGATTAAAGTTTTAAATTTCAATGCTTAAATGCCCTAATTTCCATGCTTCCATGTCTTCAATTGGTATCAGAACTACTATATTTGCCATTTACATTGATTATGAGGCATAATTGTGTGATTGGATGAAAATTTGGTTGATTTGAAGTTGGTTCGGATCAAGAAAACCCTAGAAAATCAAACTACCACAAGAAACACGGCCTGGACCGTGTTATGGGTTTTCACATGGCCCAAGGTGTGTTTCATCATACACGAGGCGTGTTGATGTGCGCTCAGGGGCGTGTCGCTCAATGACATAGCCCATGTCCCTCGCATGCCTCACCCCATGCCAAAGACTGCATTTACACGGGGTGCCCATGTTTTTGCGTGCCTAAAACTGTGTAAACGTTACACGGGCTGTGTTCTTCGTTTAAGGGGCGTGTTGGGCATGTTGGACTTGATTTTTTGGGTCCATTGTGCAAATGTTGTGTAATTTAAGGCCCATAATTAAGCTCAAAGCTAACTAAATGGTTTAATTAGGAATTTCAATCACACAATTAGTTTATGAAAATTGTTTTCATGGAATTAAATTTGGAAAAAGGTTTCTAAATTTAAATTTATTTGAATAAGATTCAAATTTGAATTTTTCTTGAATATGTGATATTCAATTTAATTTTTAAGCATGTATATTTTATTTAATTATTAAATTTTAAATATGCATGATGAATGATCATGGACAATAAAAAGACCAATGTGATTGGATTTATTTCTTTTATTTTTTTTTGGAATGTAAAATAATTAATTTTATTTTAGTGGCTTGTATTATAAATGTTATGATAACTTAGGACGTAATTTCATTTATTTAAGGATTTTAAAGTCCATATTCTTGTATATTCACCTTGGTATGCCAAGGGTTACAATGTAATTGGATTACAAGAAGAATAAGGAGGTCAAGAGCATTGGTGGGGCCAGTGGGAGGAAATCAAGATCAAGGGTTGATTTTATGCTCCTTCAGTAACTCTTATAAAATGAATGAATGAAATACACCTAGGAATGCCCTATTTCAATTCTTAGTGGCTCAGAATTGAATTCCTTAGAAAGTCCATGATCATACCATATTATTTATTTATCCATGTATGCATGTATGAATATATACAAGCATATGATATATGCATGCCAACTGGATAATATGCAAAGTGAGACCATAATAGTAATTAAGCCGATCAAAATCTTTCAAATAAATGATTAAGTTGGAAATGGTATAATTATTTTAATTATATCATGGCCCTCCATTGAGGCAATTATTTTAAGAAATTTTAAATACTTGCATTATTAGCTATATGAGCTTTGAAATGATGCATTTGTTTAAGAGATTTTCTTAAGAATAATTGTTAAGCATAAGATGTTGTAAGTATGTAAATGGTTGGTGGCCAATAATGAATGTGCTTGAGGTCATTAAAATTATTTGCATGCCTACTAGCTCAATGGGATCAACTTAACTAATGCAAGATAAATCAAATAATGGATGTGCCTAAGATTTTGAGGATTAGGGGCCAAATAAATGATTGAACCTCACATGAGATGTGATGGGCAAGGAGTTGCTCACTTATAGTTTATTGTAATTCCAATAATGGATGTGCCTGAGGATGATTAATAAGACTATAAGAATTCAAGCACCCACTAGAAATCCATCCAACTAGAATTTCCGTTTCCTACTTTGGAACTGTAGGATTCGCTAAGTTAGTGGGAGGACTAATTTGATTAAAAGACCATAATCATCTTGGTTAATTACTTTATACATTTACTAATTAATCTTGTTATTTTTGAAGTTTATTTTATGATAATAATGAGCACATAGCAACCACCACCATCTAATATCCTTGCGAGTATACTTGATCATAATAGGTTGACAGGACCTAATCTTTCTTATTGGCTCAGAAATTTAAAACTTGTCATGAACCTAGAACGTATAGGATATGTTTTAGATTCAAAGATTCCTAGTCCCTTACCTCCAGGGGCCACTCCAGAGGAATCAGAGACTTTGGACAAGTGGAAGGAGCATGATACGAGAGCCAGATGCTACATGCTTGCTTCTATGACTAATGAGTTACAGAAGCAACATGAAAACATGCAAAGAACGAATGAGATCCTTCTTCACCTGCAAGAGTTGTATGGTGAGCATAGCAGGAATGCTAGATATGAGATATCTACACAGCTATTCCGCATGAGGATATCAGAGGGATAGAATGTAGGAGATCATGTCCACAAGATGATTCTACTCATTGAGCAGCTGGAACATTTGGATTTTCACATGGATTTCCAACTGCAGACAGATTTGATCCTTCAGTCCCTACCAGAGTCATTTGGGAATTTTGTGATAAATTTCCATATGACTAAGCAAGAATGCACTCTGGCTGGCTTACTTAACATGGCTGGCTTACTTAACATGCTGGTTATTGCCCAAAAGAATATGTAGGGCAATAAAGAAAAAGAGGTAGCTTTGGTTGCTTCTTCTTCTTCTGCTGGAAAGTCCAAGAAGAAGAACAGTAGTAAGAAAAAGAAATCTCAAGTTCCTAGACCTTCAAAGAAGATAGCCAAACAGAAAGGCAAGACCGAAGCTAACAAAGGCAAAGGAAAGTGTTTCTACTGCCAGAAAGATGGGCACTAGAAGAGGAACTGCCCAGAGTATCTTGCTTCTCTGAAGGACAAGAAAGATAAACCTTCAGAAGGTATGTCTATGTCTTATTATTTAGATTCTGATAATGCTCAGAGTTCATCTACAGCTTGGGTTTTAGATACTTGTGCTAGTTCTTACATTACTTTTGATATGCAGGAACTAGCAAGTAGTAGCAGCTTGCAGACACGAGATGTTAGACTCCGGATTGGCGATGGCTCAACTGTTGAAGCTTTAGCTATAGGATCTAAATCTTTGTACATGTATGGACATGTTTTGTATTTAAATAATATTTTGTATATACCTGATGCTTTTAAGAACATCATTTCTGTATCTAGTTTGACTAGAAATGGTTATGAATTTCAGTTCACAAATGATGTTTGCAATATTTATTTTGTAAAAGAATATGTTGGCTTGGGTTATATGCATAATGGACTTTATTATTTGGATAATAATGTTAAATACAAATCAAATACAAGCAATCTAAATGAATGTAATGCCATGATGAAAATCAACTCAAGTTCAAAATATATTTAGCACTTAAGATTAGGTCATATTGCAGAAGATAGGATTGTAAAGCTAGAGAAAATAGGGATTTTATCCTCATTGGGTTCTGAACCTACTCCAACTTGTGAATCCTGCCTTCAAGGTAAAATGACTAGATCACCTTTTGTTGGACAGGGGTTAAGAGCTGAAAATATTTTGAAACTTATACATAGTGATGTATATGGTCCATTTAAAGAAATGGCTAGAGGCAATTTTCATTATTTTATTACCTTCACTGATGATAAACCAAGGTTTGAGTATTTGTATTTGATGAAATAAAAACATGAATCCTTTAAAAAGTCCAAAGAATTTAAATCTGAAGTAGAAAATCAAACAGGAAAAAGTATTAAAACTCTTCAATCAGATCGTGGAAGTGAATATTTAAGCACTGAATTTGATGAATACTTGAAAGAGCATGGCATTATTTCCCAGTTGACTCCTCTAAGAACGCCACAATTAAATGGTGTATCTGAAAGGAGAAATCATACCCTATTAGATATGATACGCAGTATGATAAGCTATACTGATATGCCAGCCTCCTTTTAGGGATTTGCACTAGAATCAGCTTTTCATATCCTGAATAGGATTCCATCAAAGTCAATCTCTTCCACACCTTATGAGATATGGCATGGAAGAAAATCAAGTCTTAAATATGTTAAGATTTGGGGTTGTCCAGCTTACATTAAAAAGCTGAAGACTAATAAATTGGAAACCAAATCAGAAAGGGATTGATTTGTTGGGTATCCAAAAGAAAGTTTTGGATATTATTTTTATTTGTCTACATCACAAAAGGTTGTGGTAAGTAGAGATCTCATATTTCTTGAACAACAATTTATTTAAGAAGGTGAAAAAGGAAGGCAAATAGAGTTAGAATTAGAGAATTTTGACCAACCAACAAATCAGATGGATATAGATCCATCTAGTCAACCTATGCCTATTGATGAAATATCTACAATAATTCCTCACAGATCAACCAGGATATCTCATCCACCAGAGAGATATGGTTTTCTTCATGCAGACGAACAAGAGTTGTTTGCTCATGAAAAAATAGATCCTGGAGATGATCCTTTTACCTATGAAGAAGCTATATTAGATATAGACTCTTTTAAATGGATTGAAGCTATGAAATCCGAAATTGATTCTATGCATAAGAACCAAGTTTGGGATCTTGTTGACCCACCTAAAGGTATTGTACATATAGGAAATAAATGGGTTTTCAAGAAGAAAATTGGTTCTGATAGAAAGGTAGAGACTTATAAGGCAAGGCTAGTTGCGAAAGGGTTTCACCAAAGGCAAGGAATCGACTATGAGGAGACTTTCTCGCCCATTGTCAGGCTTAAATCAATTAGGATTTTATTAGCAATAGCTGCATACATGATTATGAGATTTAGTAGATGGATGTCAAAATAGCTTTTCTCAATGGAATCATTGATGAAAATATTTTCATGGAACAGCCTAGGGGTTTTGAATCCTAAGATAATTCCAAAGTGTGCAAGCTAAAACGATCCATTTATGGGTTGAAACAAGATTCGAGGAGTTGGAACATCCATTTTGATGAAGCCATTAAGTCATTTGGTTTTATAAAAAATGTGGATGAACCATGTGCATATAAGAAGGTTAGTAAAAGTGTTGTCACTTTCCTTGTCTTATATGTAGATGACATTTTGTTGATAGGCAATGACATAGGTATGCCGACAACTGTCAAGGTATGATTGTCAAACACATTCTCCATGAAAGACTTAGGGGAAGCAACCTATATTCTTGGAATTCGCATCTATAGATGTCGCAATGTGTTTTGTGGTCGCCTGGATGAACACTCACCGAAGTGGGAAGAGTGAGGAGTCTCCACTTTAATTTTGAGAGAAATTAAAGAAAACTATTTGTACAAAAAGATAAATTAAAAGAAACCACTTCAAGAACAGAGATTCTAGGTTCGAGGTCCATATACAGGCGAGGAAGGTGTTAGGCACCCCACCTCGTCCCTCTATGAGGGTAAACAGATTTAATATTATGCTCTTTATAAATTAAAATCGGAAGTTAGGGGGGGTTAGAATGATGATGTTAATCCCTTTGATAAAAGGGAATATTTGATTTTTCACTATTTCAGATTGCCCAGATACATAAGTACATGAGACGACCCTTAGTGAGTTAGTGTTGCGTAGCGGTTTTGGTTTATAGGGTTATTTTGCATGTTGTGTTATTTTAGTTTGGATTTGAGAGAATCCAAGTAAAAGCCTCTCCCGATCTTTAGGGGTAGTCTGTTTAAAGTTTGAGTGAGAGATCTCAGATAAGAACTCTCCTCTGATCTCCCCATATTTATTAAAATTTTGATTGAAAATCAAATAAGAACTCTCCTCCGATCTATTTATTGAAATCTTGGTTGAGAATGGGATAAGAACTCTTCTCCGATCTCTTTGAATTTTATTAAAATTTTTTATTGAGAATCGGATAAGAACTCTCTTCCGATCTATTTATTGAAATCTTGGTTGAGAATCAGATAAGAACTCTCCTCCGATCTCTTTGAATTTTATTAAAAATTTTTATTGAGAATCAGATAAGAACTCTCCTCCGATCTATTTAAATATTCATGAAAATTTTTGATTGAGAATCGGATAAGAACTCTCATCTGATCTCTTTTACTATGCAATTTTAGAGTTTTTTATTGAAGGATCTTGGATAAGAACTTTCCTCCGATCTCCTGTTTTTCGTTTAAATGAGGATCGGGTAAGAACTCTCCCCTGACCTCTTGAGATTTAATTGCGATCGTATGTCGTAAAGACCTTAGACAAAGGGTTTTGGCATCCGAAGGCGCTGAGAGCCCGAATAAGGCTTCTCTTAACCCGTTGGTACCTTATAACTAGGTAGGGGATACATACTGAATTTTTACCGATCTCCTATGTGATCGCCTTACCAGTACCTTTTGACAGGCAATATTCGATCTCTTCCGTTTACTAGTCTGGGATCCGATCTTACCTCGATCCCCCACTATACCCAATTATCTTCTGAGCTAGTCTAGTGGTTCGACTTCATAATTTTCCTCTAATTTATTATCCAAACTTTTATTATTTTGAAGAAACTCTCGTGTTAAGATACAGCTACCAACATTTTATTAAACTACCTATACATTACTCAGGACCAGAACACCTACATTTGAAGGTGATAAAGGCTAAAAATAAATAAATAACATGAACTGATGAACAAAAAGTAAACTCAAGAGAATAACCACCTTCGTGGGGTTCTTTAACATAACATAAACTTGATGAAAATTACGAGCATGAAAACAAAGCAAATAAAAAAAATAAAAAAAATGAGCACTTGATAAAGCAACGGTCTAGACACTCACCTGTAGGGAGTTGAATCTATTGAACTAACTATGGAGTCACAAATTTAGTAGAGCTGTGTGCTAATAGACTGGGGACTAATGCTTGCCTTGAAATGAAGAGTACCAAGTTAAAATGTATTCGAGTCGAAATGACAATAACCGGGTTAGAATGAGATTGAGCTTGAAAAATAAAAGTGGATATAAAGATGATAAAGATAAAGCTAAAACTAAGAGAGGGTATCGCAGAGTAATGAACAAACTGAAAATAACGAGTTTCAGTGTCCAATACTCCTTCAAAGAAAATACTTTAGAAAACTGGTTTCTGAAGTTTTTCTATTTTGAAAGCTTAAAAATAGCAGAGTAGCAAAATTGAATCAATTTTCAGAGCCTTTCCACTATAATCACCACCCTTTTTGTTCTTCTCCACTCAACAGTATTGTATGCAGGTATTTATAGGGAACGGGTGCTCCCAATGAAGGGTCAGGATTTCCTCTGAGGGAGATGGAAGGTTTGGATTTTAAAAGACATGATCTGATGTCTGAGAATTAAAGAGAATCAAAATGGACGGCTGAGATCCTATTCAAAATATTTGTCCTTTCTCTTTTTTAATCCAACGGTTCAAAATCTTCATATCAAGGGAGATCTGAGGGCCGGGAATAAAAGACGCCGGTCTTGTCGTCTTCTCTTTGATCCAAGGGCTCTGGGCTTGTCCTTACAAGTAAGACCAATGATGGATATCGAGATGTACAGGACTGTCATGACATGTCCTGGCACCTGTCAGTAATGTGGGTGATTCTGCAAATGAGGCGTGCGGTGAAGATTTGATCTCTCCTGCAACGCTTTAACTACCTCGGCTCTGAATATGACGACAGTTATTGAAAGTTGTCTCATCCTATCCTTGCTTTCTGATCTCCCATCCCTTTCGATCTTTCCATCATGACCTTTTTTTGATCTCTCATGTCAGGCCCCTCTCCCGATCTCTCCTATTCCAGCACCTTCTTCTCTATCCGGGTTGATTCAGTCAAAGCATTTATTACTTCGGTTACCGAGGCATCCGCTTCGATTTCTGCTAGTAATAAATGCTCAGACCCTCCCTATATAAATGCTTTCAACGGGAGATTTCTCCTATATTTCATTCCTTCCTATTTCCATTTCTCTCTTCCTCTGTTCTAGTTTTTCAGTAACATTATGGCCACGGTGACTGCTTTTGATCTTTTTTCGACTACTTTCTTTGCTCCCCGACTGAAAATTTATGACCCCGGTGATTGGAAAATCATGACAACCATATTTGATGATAGTGAGAGAACCAGGCTAATTTACCGATCAAGATCGAAAATATCGATCATACCAATCTCGGGTCGATCTACCGATATAATCGGTGAGCCGATTTTGGGTGAGAAGACTGCTAATTTTCTGCTTAACATCGGTGACTGCCCCTTGAAGTTCATTTGGCTCCTCACCATATCGGGCGTCCCGACTGCAGCTCGGTTCTGGTCGATGACTTTGACGATGACTCCTCATCCTTATGAGAGTCATAGTCACTCCATCTGAACTGTACATCTATCTGCCGCCTATGTCTGGCTTTCTGATCAGACACATCTTTTGATTCAGCCACGAGACTAGGCTTTGACATAGGTTCCTGCTAGGTAGGATGTACTACCGATCTCTAGAGATCACCCAAATGATGTAATCTGACCTTTAAAGGTCCTTAATGATGTAATCCGATCTCTTGAGATCGCCCAAATGATGTAATCTGACCTTTTGGAAATGAAATAAAATTTTATTCTTACAATTTTCATTTAATTACTGCATTGTTTATTTTCCGATCTCAAATGTACATATCTGATCTGATTCCTAACTGAATATCCCTTAACCGATCTGTAATTCTGAACATCTACCTCGATCTTTAACTAGCCGATCTCCCCTTATTTATTTATGGAGTTTCTGGAATGTTCTTGCGACGTGTCAGAAAAGCTGGCAAATTTTGCTAACCGATGCGTCGCTTGAGACACTGTGAGCATTGACTGCTCAAACGGGTATAAATAGGGGAAGGGTCAGCCAGTTGCTCCCTTATGCCATTTTCAGCACCTCGCGAGTGATTCCAAAATTCTCTCGTTTCTTCAAGTTCTTCCGACACCGATCACACTCCGGTAAGGGTTTTAATCTTTCTCTTAGTTAAATTTCTCTCTTTTCTTTGAAAATGAGCGGGGCCAAGGGTCAGAGAGTGGCGAGCCCCCCTTCCGTTCATGTCTCGTGGTCGTCAGATGAGGTTGAAGTGGTCGGACCAAGCAGGCGATCTGAACCTCCTACGACCTCCGTTCAGCCCGTGGTCAAGCGGTACCCTCAAGACGAACTTATTCCTCAGGGAGAGAAAACCTTCCTGTGGATGAGCTACCGTCAATCCTTCAAGAAACCGATCTGTAGTCGATTAGCCAAGAATACAACATTCGAACCGATTCATACGAGCTTATCAGATGTCATGGTGATCTCTGAGCCGATCACTTTTTCGAAGAAAATGATATGATCATGATATACGAAGAGCAATTAAAAGCCGGGCTGCAGTTTCCTCTTGATGACTTCTTCAAGGAAGTTCTAAAATTCCACCAAGTATGTATAGCCCAAGTACATCCAAACTCATGGCGGATCCTGATAGCCTTCAGAGGCCTCTGCCGAGCTAAGGGACTCAGTCTTACAGGGAAGGTGTTCGCTGAGCTACATAGGCTAACTCATCGAAAGGACGATGAGTATTGGTTCTTTCAGGCGAAACCGCATTGTGGGCTCTTTACCGATCTGCCTTCCTCACTGAAGAATTGGAAGAATCGTTTCTTTATTCTGAGGAGCAAGATTCCGAAATGTTTTAAGAGTTTCCCATGTAGCTGGCTGCATCTGGGCCCATTACTCCCGAAGCACATCGCCCTGAGTAGGGAAGAGGGCACAATGGTAATGGAGTTAAAGGATCAGGAGGCCACTCAAAAGTTCTCCTATTTAGATGCGGTGATGGCCGAACTGCACCATTGGATGATGCTGCTGGTTATTGGCGAAGAACGCGGGCTTCAGCTCTCTGACCTTGGCTTCGGTACTTTCTATATCTCTGATCTCTAGGCCTTAGCAAACTCACTGACTTTTCTTTGTATAGGTATGGCGGGCAGCGAAGCTTCTAAAGAGAGCCGAAAGCGTAAGAGGGAGGTCTCCAAGAAAGTGAGGGAGATAAAGTGTGCCGAGGCCTCATAGACGCCAAGGCACGATCCAGGAGAGATGTAGGGAGGTTCTTCCCGACCCTCGGGACCGCCGATTCCTGAAGTAGAAGTGGTTTGGTCTCCTCCTCGACAAGAAGAGCCGCCACCACCTCCACCAATTGCTTCGAGTGCGGAAGGGGGTCCTTCCCAACCTACTTCGAGGACCCTTTCCCGCGGCGCTCAGGTTCTGATTCACTCCCTGGAGAAGAACCTATCTGTACGGGAGAATTCGGGCTTGGCAAAGGTTCTGGGAGCTTCCATCTGCCTCCAGGAGGATCGGCACCAGCTGAGCCAGGGCAACATCGATGATCTCCTGGCCCAGACGATGAGCTTGAGCATGGAGAGCTTAGTGAACTAGCATATCATCAAGGAAAAGGCTCATCATTTGAGGCAGGAGATCCAGAAGGTGGGTCAGGAAGCGGCTTCTGCCCGAGCCCAACTTTCATCTGCCCGGGAATATATAGCTGAAATTGAGGGGCGGATGAAATTCTATGAGGATAAATTGGCTGAGCAGGCTCATGCTCTTGAAAAAGCTCGGGCGCTCCGAGCTACTGATGTCGCTCGCCTCACTGAAGAACTTAGAGCGAAAGAAGAAGAGGCAGTGACAAGGGAGGGCGGTGCTTACGTGAACGCCCACAGGGACCTTTTGGTCGAGCTCAAGAAGCGTTATCCTGAGAAGGACTTTTCCTGGATGGTGGACCTGGCTCCCCAAAATGAAGAGGATAGCGAAGAGGAGCTGAGGGTGATACAGAGGGTGTGAAAAATGTAGAACAGGCTGGGGGTGATCCTCCAGCCGAATGACTTGTACTTTTTTACTTTGAAATGAAATGAAATTCTCTTTTTGTTTGATGAGATCGGAAAGTATCTAAGTTATACAAGCGCCTGATTGTTTGAACACATTAGAACACCAAACTTGAAAACGATTATTAATCTATGCATGAGAGGTTGGAAAAACATTATAAGCATGAGATCTGCCTAAGCCGAGAACAAACACTGAACGAAACTTAAGATTATTAAAATTGGAAACCTGATTTGAACATTTAAGATCGGAAGCACTCTTAAGCCAGATTGAAACCTTAACTTTATTGAATGATTATCCACAATATTTATAAAAGGGAGATCGGAAATAAGACCGAATGGCATGAAGACTTAATGTTAGTTTGATTTCGTTTGATGAGAGATCGGAAATGTGATGGGCTGGTAAGGAGACTTGATAATTGGTTTGAGAGATCGGTAATGAATTGAGCGTCCTGGAGATTTGGTGTTAGTTTGGTCTCTTTTGAGAGAGATCGGTAATGAAGTGAGCGACCTGGAGACTTGGTGTTCAAAGTCTATTGATTCGGGGATCGGCCAAAATATGGTGTCGACAGCTGCCCCTCTTTACATAATTTTTATTGAAGGGAAAAAAAATTTCCTGTGTAGGAATTATGTAAAGATTTAGACCCATATTTTGGGCGATTGGGTATTAAAACTTTGAAACTCAAAATTGAGGTCAGGAAACTAAAACTAACTTAGGTCAACGACCCAGAGGTTGGTAACAGGAATCAACTTAGATCAAGGAACCAGAGGTTGATAACAGGAATTTAAATGCAAAAAATTAAAATCAACTTAGATCAAGGAACCAGAGGTTGATGGCAGGAATTTAAATGCTGAAAAATTAAAATCAACTTAGATCAAGGAACCAGAGGTTGATAATAGGAATTTAAATACGAAAAGTTAAAATCAACTTATATCAAGGAACCAGAGGTTGATGGCAGGAATTTAAATGTGAAAAATTAAAATCAACTTAGATCAAGGAACCAGAGGTTGATGACAGGAATTTAAATGCGAAAAATTAAAATCAACTTGGATCAAGGAACCAGAGGTTGATGACAGGAATTAAAATGCGAAAAATTAAAATCAACTTGGATCAAGGAACCAGAGGTTGATGATAGGAATTTAAATGCTAAAAAATTAAAATCAACTTAGATCAAGGAACCAGAGGTTGATAACAGAAATTTAAATGCTGAAAAATTAAAATCAATTTAGATCAAGAAACCAGAGGTTGATAACAAGAATTTAAATACGAAAAATTAAAATCAACTTGAATCAAGGAACCAAAGGTTGATGACAGGAATTTAAATGCTGAAAAATTAAAATCAACTTAGATCAAGGAACCAGAGGTTGATGGCAGGAATTTAAATGCGAAAAATTAAAATCAACTTGGATCAAGGAACCAGAGGTTGATGATAGGAATTTAAATGCTGAAAAATTAAAATCAACTTGGATCAAGGAACCAGAGGTTGATGACAAAAAATTAAAATCAACTTAGATCAGGGAACCAGAGGTTGACGACAAGAATTTAAATGCTGAAAATTAAAATTAACTTAGATCAAGGAACCAGAGGTTGATAACAGAAATTTAAATGCTGGAAATTAAAATGCTTACAAAGCAAGCCTAACCTGACACGAGAAGTTCTTCCGTGACGAAGTGTACTTAACAGGATCCTGAAGATGAACAATTAATGGAAGATGAGTTGCAAGAATTAACCCATCATTTTCCATTCCTTATTCACTTCTCAGGACTCTCTTTCTGTTCTTGACTTCCTTATTTTGCGAAAAGCGCCCTTACGGATTTTCACTTTCCCTTTTGCCCATCTGACTAGAAGCGCCCTTCCAGGTTTTCACCTCTAATTTTTTTTTTTTGACCATTCCCTGCAAATCTCATAACAAAGTACATAAGGTTATCAATACCCAAATCCTAATCTTATGACAAAATTTCAACAGATTAATAGCGCATGAAATAAAGATGTTGAAAAAGGCAGCATTAGAGTGTGAGTATACGAGAAATATAAAGCAAAAAGATAAATTAAAATGCAAATGTGCAAAGAGGATAGATCAAAGTGAAAGAATGACTTCATTATGGCATGAGAGATAAAGGTATAGTTTCAAAGAAAAAGGGTACAAGGATTGATCTCATAGATTCCTTGTAGTTGACTTTGAAGTCTCTTAACTGCCATTATTTCAAGTACTCTATTGACGAAGGTTCATGCCGTGGTGGTTTATTTCCGTTCCTGTGTGCCCTTCCTTATTTCTCCATTTTCTGGTTCTAAGGGCTCCCTTTCGGGTTTTTGCCCTCAGATTTTATTTTCCTTTTTTCTTTTCTTTTCTTTTTCGAGGTGCTTTTTTAGGTTTTCAACCTTCACTCATTTTACAGAAAGCGCCCTTCCGGGTTTTCACTTTATTTCTCACATTTTGTTAGGGGTGTCCTTTTCGGATTTTCACCCTTTTTTTTTTTTAGGCATAATACCTTTTTACAGTGTCGACATTCACGGGTCTTGGAAATTCTTCTCTGTCCATATGGGTCAAGATCAGGGCCCCACCAGAAAATGCCTTTTTAACCATGTAAGGTCCTTCGTAAGTTGGCGACCATTTACCCCGGGCATCGTTTTGATTCGGGAGCACCTTTTTCAGGATCAGATCCCTGGGTTGGAATTCGCGCAGGCGAACGCCTTTATTAAAGGCCTTAGCCATTCTTCTCTGGTATTACTGCCCATGACATGCTGCCGCTAGCCTTTTCTCTCTAGCAGATTCAATTAGTCCAACTTTGACTGGATCCATTCCGACTCATCAATCCCTGATTCCTTCAGAATTCTTAGGGAAGGAATTTTTACTTCAACAGGCAGAATAGCTTCCATCCCGTAAACCAGTGAGTATGGAGTTGCCCCAGTCGATGTTCTTATGGAGGTCTGGTATGCATGAAGTGTGTAAGGAAGCATATCATGCCAACCTCTATAAGTGACTGTCATTTTTCGGATGATCTTCTTGAGATTTTTGTTAGCGGCTTCTACTGCTCCATTCATCTGAGGACGGTATGTTGAGGAATTGAGATGTCGAATCTTGTATTAATCACATAATCTCTGGATCTTCGGACCATTCAAATTCTTGGCGTTGTCAGAGAAGATTTCGCTGGGGAGGCCGTATCGGCAGATGATATTATTTTTGAGGAATTTGAGAAATGTGTTCTGCGTGATGTGGGCGTATGACGTTGCTTCGACCCATTTGGAAAAGTAGTCAATAGCTAACAGGATAAATCTATGCCCATTGGATGCCTTAGGGTTGATGGGACCAATCACATCGATGCCCCACATTGCAAAAGGACATGGCGAGACGAGGTTGAACAGTTGATGAGGCGGGACATTTATCGAATCTGCATAGATTTGACATTTATGACACTTCCGAAAGTACTCAATGCAATCCTTCTCCATAATAGCCCAGAAGTATCCCCGTCTCATGATTTGCTTAGCCATCATATGCCCATTAGCATGGGTTGCATAATTCCCCTCATGAGTCTCGAAAAGGATCCTTTTTGCTTCTTTTGCATCTACGCATCTCAACAATTCACTATTGGAGCTCCTTTTGTATAAAATTTCGCCACTGGGGAAGTATCCCAAAGCTAATCTGCAGATCATTCTTCTTTCATTTCTGCTTGCCCCTGAAGGGAATTCTCTGGTTTTGATGTAGACCTGGATGTCATGATACCATGGTTTACTATCTGTTTCCTCCTTGATCATGAAGCAGTACGCTGGCTATTTCCTTGCTTTGATCTGCAATACCTGAGTTGTTTGCCCTTCTTCTATTTGAGCCATGACAGCTAGGGTGGCTAAGGCATCCGCGAATTGATTCTTGTCTCGACTAAGGTGAGTAAAAGAGATTTCCTCAAATTTCTTAATCAACTCTAATAGGTATTTCTGATATTGGATTAACTTCAGATTCTTGGTTTGCCATTCTCCCTTAACTTGATAAATGATTAAGGCTGAATCACCATACACCTCCAACTTTTTGACTTTTATTTCGATGGCAGCCTGTAAACCCATCACACAGGCTTCGTATTCTGCGACATTGTTGGTGCAGTCAAACCTTAATTTGATAACTATCGAGAAGTATTTTCCGTCAGGGGATACTAGCACAGCTCCAATTCCATTACCACACAAATTGACAGCTCTATCGAAATACATTTCCCACACATCAGCTGGCTCTTTTTCCTCGCCGTTGACTTTGTTAACATGCTCATCAGGGAATTCAAAATCGAAGGCTTCATAATCTTGGATGGGATTTTCCGCTAGAAGATCAGCGATTACGCTACCTTTCACTGCTTTTCGGGTCATATAGACAATGTCATATTGAGAGAGTATGACCTGCCATTTCGCTATCCTCCCTGGCATGAAAAGGCTTTTGAATACATACTTGATAGGATCCATCCTGGAGATGAGCCATGTCTTATGACTCAACATGTAGTGTTTGAGCCGATTTGCTGCCCAGGCTAATGAGCAACAAGTTTTCTCTAGGAAAGAGTATCTTGACTCGCAATCATTGAACTTCTTGCTCAGGTAATAAATAGCCCTCTCCTTTCGACCAGTATCATCATGCTGCCCCAAAACACATCCCATTGATCTCTGTTGGACTGCCATATACAGAATCAACGACCTTCCTGCTACCGGAGGAACCAATATCGGCGGGTTTGACAGGTACTGCTTAATTTTCTCGAAAGCCTCTTGACAAACTGAATCCCATTGAGTGGTGTTGTTCTTTCGGAGTAGTCTAAAGATAGGCTCAGCTTTAGCAGTGAGGTTGGAAATAAATCTCGAGATGTAGTTCAGCTTCCCTAGGAAACTGTGCACCTCCCTTTCTGTTTTTGGGGATGGCATCTCTTGAATGGCTCGAACTTTGTTTGGATCTACTTTTATTCCCTTCTCACTCACTATGAATCCTAACAACTTCCCAGATCTAGCTCTGAACACGCATTTGGCAGGGTTTAACTTCAGCTTATGCTTTCTGAGCCTTTTGAATACTTTCCTCAGCACTTGTACATGGCTTTCTCCTTCTCTGGATTTAATGATCATATCATCCACGTACACCTCCACTTCTTTGTGCATCATATCGTGGAATAATGTGACCATAGCGCGTTGGTATGTAGCGCCTGCATTCTTTAAGCCGAATGGCATGACCCGATAACAGAATACCCCCCACTGAGTAATAAAAGCAGTTTTCTCCTTATCTTGTTTATCCATGGGGATTTGATTGTACCCGGATGCCCCATCGATATATGAACATCTGCCCAATCCTGCAGCATTGTCTACTAGCACGTCTATGTGTGGGAGAGGGAAATCATCTTTCAAGCTTGCTTTATTAAGATCCCTGTAATCAACACACACCCTAACTCTCCCGTCCTTCTTCATTACCGAGACAACGTTAGCTATCCATTGGAGATATTTGACTACTTCCAGAAACCTAGCATCATGCTGCTTTTTGACTTCATCCCTAACTTTGAGTAGCGTGTCAGCGTTCATTCTTCTTAGCTTCTGCTTTACTGGGATCGTCCCGGGAATTAAGGGAATTTTGTGTGTCACAATCTGGGGGTCTAAACTGATCATATCGTCATAGCTCCATGAAAATACATCCAAGAATTCTTTGAGCAAACTGACCATATCTTCTAATTCTCCACTCCCCACAACCTTAAGTTCCCTTCTTATTTCTTCCGTGCCTAGATTTATGGTGTACGTTTCATCCCCACAAGGCACTAGGGAAGGTTTATCTCTTTCATCCCTTTCTTCTGCGAGTTCCTCCTCAGAATCACTTGAAGTAATGGCAGTTATGGGGATTTCAAAATTAACCAGAGGAATTTCTGAGTCTATTGAATTATTAGGTGTTAATTGATGAATGGTCCTGAAGAAACGAAAGTGGAATATATTATGAAAATGGCAAAAAAACAAGGAAAAGAGAATTGGATGTAAAATGCGCTAATAATCCATTAATATTTGCATCATAAGAAAAAGGGTCCATTTACAATATTACACTTGTCACCATGGACAAAATGATCAAGTGTAGATAACCAAAAGTACTTTACTCGAAATTGAGTACAGGAATGTCCTCTGCTGTCCAGTTGTCTAATTCTTGCCCTTCAGCTATTGGTGAGATCGGGGCTTCATACAAGGAATCGAGATGGATGACATCAATGGATGGTTCATCGAGTGAATCTTCAGCTTCCACTGGATTTTCAATGACCGGCTTGGTGAAGACCTCTGTGATTTTCGAGACTACCTTTATTTTCCCGATTTTTTGATCAAATCTCTTATCCCGAAGCATATTTCTCATCCAGAATCGTCCATCCATGAGGGCGTCTTCCTCATAACCCAAGTCGTAACGGCCAACCTTCTGGATAGCTGGTATAGGTTCGACAATCCCTTGTAATGTGGTGCCTAATCCCTTGCCCTTTTCATAACCACTCTTCAGCATTACCTTTGCCACCATAGCCGTGGCCCCTTCATTTCTCGAAGTGGTTTCTTGCAATTTTAAGAGCCTGGAAAGAGCTTTCCAAAGATTCCTCGGCTGCTTCCACATAAGGAAGTGATTACGGTTTGGTGACCAGCATGGCTTCCTCCCCTTTCACAGTGATGATTCTGCCGTCCATAATGTATTTAATCTTCTGGTGCAAAGTCGAAGTTACGGCATTTGCTGAATGGATCCATGGCCTCCCTAGCAGTATGGTGTATGCAGGTTCAATGTCCATCACTTGGAATGTGACGTTGAAAGTGCATGCCCCGATTTGAAGCGGCAAGTCAATGTCTCCCAGCACTTCCCTCCTTGTGCCGTCAAAGGCTCTTACCACCATGGCACTTTGACGCATGTTTGACCGGTCGACCGACAGCCTCGCCAAGGTGGCATTGGGCAAGACGTTAAGCGCAGACCCGTTATCAATTAGGACCTTAGCAATTATGCAGCCTTTGCATTTTACTGTCACGTGTAAAGCCTTGGTGTGCTTCAAGCCAGCCGGATCTATCTCTTCTTCAGAGAAGGTGACAAAACTGGATGCCTGGATTTGTCCCACTATCTTCTCAAATTGCCCTGGCGTGATATTGGGGTTTACGAAGGCCTGATCCAGAATTTTCTGTAAGGCTTGACGGTGCACTTCCAAGCTTAAGATCAATAACAATAACGAAATCCGGGTAGGCATCTTCCTTAGCTGCTCAACAATATCTTATTCACTTTGCTTCATTATTTGAAGCAATAGTTCCTCTTCCTCAATTGGTCCAGCAGGTTCCCTTCTCTCCACTTTCTCAACCTCTTCCGTGTTCTCTTGCGACTCTCCCATTTTTACTTTCCCTTTCTTCTTTTCCTTCCCGTCATCCTCGTAACATCTCCTACTTCGGGTTATAAATTCTATCTCTTGCTCAGGTGGGTGGGAGCTACTGGTTGTGACAGGTTTGGGGTTTGGTTGGGGAGTAGCATTGCCAGAAGGTCCGGCGTAAGCCATCTTGAAGTGCTCATGAGGAGCGAAGCACGATTTAGGAGGTGCTGAAGGTGGGGCAAGGCTAGGAGCTAGTGTACTGCTCGATGCTCCTTGGGTGAAGAATTAGAAATTATAGTTCCAAGGCATAGCATGGGTGTTTGTGACAAGGAGCTGGGGCAGAGTTCGGATGATTGTTACTGGTGGTGATGATGCTGGGGCAGAGAAGGTCATTCTGGGACTAGAGGTGGAGGCATTCTGGCTGAATCTGGCTGTATTTACTTCACCCTCCATTTTCGACCTTGCTTGGCATCTTAAAATTTTGAGGGACATCAAGTTCTGGACCTCTTGTTTGAATTCCACACAATTTTACAGCTCATGGTTAGCTGCTCCTCTGTGATAGGGGCATCCTGCATTATCTTTAGACTCCAATGTTTGAGGGTAGAGGTAACCTTCCCTTACTGCCATTGTAAAAATCTCCTCAAAATGAGGAATCAGTTGATCTACCTTCAAGGTTGACCCTTCTTCTTCTGAATCTATCATATTCACGCCATTGCCCGTACCATGATTGGGCAATGGGTTTGAGGTGACATTAGGAAGGGAGCCATTCCCTTCTATTTTTAACCATCCGTTTCTGATTAGGGCGTGCACTCTCCCCCTGAGTGCCCCACAGTTATCGGTTGAGTGCCCTTGTGCCCCTCCATGACACTCGCACCGGGCATTGGCATCATACCACCTGGGATATGGTGGCTGAATTGGGTCAAGGGGAATCAACACTATTTGATTTATATCGACAAGGTATCGGTATATTTCACTTAGTGGGAGGGGAAGGGGTGGATCAGGATTTCTTTGTGGTCTTGGGTTATTTTGGGGTGGTCTGGGTTGAGCAGGTTGAGGAGGCGGTCTAGGCTGGTAGGTTGTTGGTGGTGGATACTGTGGGCGTGGATGAGGATAATTTGGGAAAGGGTGTGGAATGTTGGCAATTGTTGGGCCATGAGGCGGAGGATATGACCTGTAATTATTCTGGGGAAATGGGGAGTGGTTGTTCTGTCGGGTGATGGAATGCACATCACCCTCTTTCTTCTTGCTAAAACTAGCAGTTTTCTTCGCAGGATTCTCAGTCAACTCCTGCAGCCATCCCATTCTCAGGTTAGCTTCAATCCTTTCGCCAGCTTGAATAATGTCTGAGAAGCTGTTGGATATATTTCCAATCATTAGATTGAAATAAAGAGCCTTTAATGTCTCAATGAACAGGGAGCAAAGCTCATTATCAGTAACCGGAGGATACACCTCCGCTGCTTTTCTCTCCACCTCTGAGCATACTCTTTGAAATTTTCCCTGTCTCTCTGCACCAGATTTTGGAGGTCTCTCCTTGTGGGGACAACATCACAGTTGAATTTATACTGTTTTAAGAAGGCATCGGCCAAATCTTTCCAGGAGTGCAATTTGCTCCTGTCCAACTGAATACACCATCTCAGGGCTGCCCCGGAGAGACTCTCATGGAAAAAGTGGACTAGGAGTCGATCGTCCTCTGTCAGGGCGGACATTTTGGCAATGTAAGTAGCTAGATGGATGCGGGGATCTGAATTCCAGGTGTATTTGTTGAAGTCCGGGACTTTGAACTTGGGCGGCACCACCACATCTGGCACCAATCTTAATGATGCTACATCAATTGAACCATACATGTTTAGGCCCTCTATTGCTCTTAATCTCTCTTCTAGAGCGGACAGCTTCTCATTTTCTGTTGTCTTATTTTCTCCTCCTACTGCATGAGATACTCCCCCAGTTGAGAAATGAGGGGCAGAATGAACAAGAGGGATCAGGATTGAAGGGTATGGCTCAGCATTTGGGACAACCGGGTAATAGGAGAAGGGTGGGTCATTATTCAGGGGAACCAGATTGACGGTGATTGTCGGATTCGGGATAGGTGGCTGGAAGGTGAAAGAGGTTGAAGCATGATGAGAATCAACTGTTGTTGGAGGTGAGGGAGGTAGTGGTAAGTTGGGCTCTGATTCAGGCTTATTTTGGGACATCTCCTTCATTAGTCTCATCAGCTCTGAGACTTGGTCTTTCAATTCGGACACTTGTCCTTGTAGGTTCTGGACTTGTTCCTGGTCTTCCATTAGCCTTCTTGTTTGTGACCTTGTTAAGTACACTCGTCTTGGTTGAACTGCGTGTCTGGTCAGACTTGCTTTGCCTGAAGCAATGTTGATTTTCTGTAGGGAGCAAAAAAAGAAGAAGTCTTTTAGTGAATTTTGAATTTTGTTAAAAATTAAAAGGTCCTAGTTTGGACAAAGGATACGGTGGCATTTGAAAGCCGGGAATGAAATCTGCAGAAGAATAATTGCATCAATTTTATCATGGCATCGTTCGATAGTCCGATGGTGAATGACTGGATTGAATGCGTATCTATGATACTTATCCATATGGCGCATCTAACTTTTCACATAACCCTAGCGAGGGTAGTTCCTACGGGAGTCATACTATTCATTCACAATTTAGCTAAACAATGGCCCAAAGTTAATCTATTAATCGAATGGTTCATACATAGCATTCTTTACATTGGCCTAGGCTCAGGGAGACTTTTTATAATGTAATGACATTTCCTGAGATATTCGTAAAGTCTTTCTTCTTGTCTGGCGGGGTCGAACATTTTCAAGGCTTATTCGGATTCAGGCAAGAGTTCTTGTTTCCCCTGTACGATCATTCTTTCCAGCTGTTCAACATTTTCTTTTAGCTCTTGATAGAGAGTGGCTTGTCTTTCTTTTTCCTTTCTTTCTTTAGCACATTCTCTCAGAATATCATTGATAAGCTATGCTTGCTCCTTCAGCTCGAGCTTCTTCATACTCTTCCATGAGTATCTCCTGGTATTCCATTCTCTCTTGAAGCCTGCCATTCTGAACTTCTGCCTCTTTCATTGTAGCTTGGAGAGAGATCTTTTCCTTTTCCCACTGTGTTTCTTGTTCCTCAAACTCTGTCTTTTCGGCCATTACTTCTTTCCTCAGCCTTTTTACCTCTCTTCCGAGGATGTGTTGTTGGTCCTCCAACTGCCTTATTCGTTCCTGTAATTTCTGGTTTTCGGTGATCGATTTTTGTAGAGAGTCGACCAGACGAGTATTAGCTTCTTCTGAGAGGATGTTCTGATGGGGGCTGCTACCTCCGAGTTTGGTAGGATCATCAGTTAGGTGTCCTTGATCCCTGCTGGCTCTCCATTTAAGATAATCGCCCGTGGCACTCGGACCTTTAGGTAACCTTTCCATCATAGTGATGTTTTCCCAGGATTTGCGAGCTATTTTTAATTCTTCTTCATTATCGAGTTTATGATAGAAATGACCTTGGTGGTATCTTCAATACTGAGTGCGAACTGGGTTGAGCCGAACTGCCTCATTACCAATGCTGGGACGTAATTTGTGTACCCGGTCACTCCGATTAGAGAAACTGAATGATTACCCCCTGTGTTGAACAAAATAGGTTGACTCGGCGTCCACATTTTCCTCCAGCAATAATTGTGGCTGTTGTAGCTTAGAATACGCTCTTGCCACTGTAGCTCATCCTTTGGGCTAATTACTAATCTGGTCATCTTCTCAATAAGGGGCTGGTCAAGATACCAAGTTAATCCCTTTGTCTCTACAGGACACATGTGACTGATAATCCATAGGTGCAACAATTGAGAACAGCACTTAATGGATCCCCTGCCTTGTTGTCTGCAGTAAGTAAGAGTCAATAAAGTCTCTGCAAGGATTGCCGATATTGGGTTGATCTTCTGTTTCTCCACTACCCAAAATATCTCCGTAACACTGCAGGTTATAATTCTCGAAGGCCCAGGGAACAAGATCAGGCCATAGATCCCTAAAGCTAGTGCCAATGAAGCTTGCTCCCATTGTTCATCCTGGATGTATTGATCCAACCACTTCTTGAGGTAAGTCCAATACCATCCATGCGTGTTTCCTTTGACAGTTTCTCTCGCCTTTGCTTCTTCCAGGGGAATCCCCAACATATGTGCGAACCGTTTCCAGGTCTGCCTATGCTCGAGGTGTAGGTAGATCCGATTCTGCGCCACATAAGGAATTTCTAGCAGTGCCTGATATTCTTCCATAGTGGGGGTCGTATCGATGTCATTGAAAGAGAATACTCCATACTTGGGATTCCAAACTGGCAGCATGGCCTTTAATGCCGAAACTTGGACTTTGACTCGTATCAAGGTCGCAATCCTTCCGTATTTTTTCTCAAACTTTGCTTTGATGCGATCGGGAAGTGATCTCCAACTACTAGACAGACCCTCGAGACCGGTCATTCTGACCTCAACCTTGCTTAGGTCCAATAGAGGTAACGGGCTAGTATCTGCCTTGGTGACATCACTTTGTGGGGGCACTGAACTATGAGGTGGTCTGGACCACGGTTTAGCATTTTGTTCTTGTTTAGGAACTTCTTCTGCCGACTGACTCGAGGATGCCATGTTAAAAATAATGTTTATTCTCTTACAGACCTTAATTCTGTGATGCCAAAGTAGAAAACTTGTTAGTAGAGTAAATTCGGGTAATTTTGAATTATATTGTTGGCAGGGTAACACCTACACATTTGTCAAAGTAGGAAAATGTGTAGATCCTCCTAACAGTATGACCCAAGATTACCCTCAAAAATAAAAACATACAAATAGAATAGGGTAAGAGCAAGTATGTCCCTTTTGTCCTATAACAAGGAGAACCCTAGTACCGGACAGGTGCTACCTAATTAGATAGTTCTATCTTATGAGGTAGCTTGCTACGGCTTCCAGCTATCGTGATAGTTTAGCTCAAGGTCTAATTTTATAAAAGCCACAGGTTCCCACATTGCCCCTACTGTAAATAGTAGAGCCCCATTTTATCACCATAATACTAACGGGAGAGTTCCACGGGTATCACAGTAAATAGAACGAGTTTCAATCTGAGCAGAAGCCTTCACGGATACTAACGGGGTAAAACCCACAGGTACCGCTTCATGACTCCCTCCTTCTTTCCTAGAGGGTGAGAAAGCCTAGGTATAGGGCTGAAGTGTGTGAGGACATTGTGTGAGTGTTCAGTGTGTGAAGGGACACCTTTACCTCTTCCCAGTATGGGGGAGTTTTTTCCTTTTTTTTTTTAGATAAAGAGTGCTGTAGGGAATAAGACAATCGAGATAAGCAAAACGGTTAGTAAAAATAACAATAATCAATAGATTGAGATTTTCGAATTTTGTAAATTAAACCCTCCTAACTACAGTTTTAGTTTATATGAGCATAAAATTAAATTTATTTTTGGACCTTTGATCTGGGGTTAAGGTGTGGAAAGGTCCCCAGTGGAGTCGCCAAGCTGTCGCAAGGTGTTTTGTGGTCGCCTGGACGAACACTCACCGAAGTGGGAAAGAGTGAGGAGTCGCCACTTTAATTTTGAGGGAAATTAAAGGAAACCATTTGTACAAAAAGATAAATTAAAAGAAACCATTTCAAGAACAGAGATTCTAGGTTCGAGAACCATATACGGGCGGGGAAGGTGTTAGGCACCCCACCTCGTCCCTCTATGAAGGTAAACAGATTTAATATTATGCTCTTTACAAATTAAAATCGGAAGTTAGGGGGGGTTAGAATGATGATGTTAATCCCTTTGATAAAAGGTAATATTTGATTTTTCACTATTTCAGGTTGCCCATATACATAAGTACATGAGACGACCCTTAGTGAGTTGGTGTTGCGTAGCGGTTTTGGTTTAGAGGGTTATTTTGCATGTTGTGTTATTTTAGTTTGGATTTGAGAGAATCCGGGTAAAAGCCTCTCCCGATCTCTAGGGGTAGTCTATTTAAAGTTTGAGTAAGGGATCTCGGATAAGAACTCTCCTCCGATCTCCCCATATTTATTAAAATTTTGATTGAGAATCGGATAAGAACTCTCCTCCGATCTATTTATTGAAATCTTGGTTGAGAATCGGATAAGAACTCTCCTCTGATCTCTTTGAATTTTATTAAAATTTTTTATTGACAATCGAATAAGAACTCTCCTCCTATCTATTTATTGAAATCTTGGTTGAGAATCAGATAAGAACTCTCCTCTGATCCCTTTGAATTTTATTAAAATTTTTGATTGAGAATCGGATAAGAACTCTCCTCCGATCTCTTTAAATATTTATGAAAATTTTTGATTGAGAATCGGATAAGAACTCTCCTCCGATCTCTTTAAATATTTATGAAAATTTTTGATTGAGAATCGGATAATAACTCTCCTCCGATCTCTTTTAATACGCAATTTTAGAGTTTTTGATTAAAGGATCTCGGATAAGAACTTTCCTCCGATCTCCTGTTTTTCGTTTAAATGAGGATCGGGTAAGAACTCTCCCCCGACCTCTTGAGATTTAATTGCGATTGTATGTCGTAAAGACCTTAGACTAAGGATTCTAGCATCCGATGTAACACCCCTAAGTTCAGTAGTGCGTTCTACTGTTCCGGTGACCAGTGTTGTCCGGACAGCTAGAATGCCTAGAACTACACTTTGATATGAGTGAGGAGACATTAAATAATGAAATACAAGAAAAGAAAATACAAGAAAAATAAAGGAAAAATAATAGTAAAGAAATGCAACTAAATTAAGGGAGCCGAGAACCCTAGCGATGGGTGACCGCATCGGGAAGTCACGGCGTGGACCATTGACTAGCCCTGGACTGCGGGAAACCCTAGAAAATATTTTAGGACTTAAATAGACCCCTATTGAAGTATAAATATCATTAGAAATATTAAATAAAAATTAAATAATTAGTACAAAGAAAAGTGGGAAATCGAAAAACGGACAAAACCTTGTTACCAAAAATCGAATGCAACCCGAACAGGGGCATTGTGGTCATTTGACATCCCGAATTGTCTTTTGACCTAAATGTCCATTAAAAATAAATAATATTACACTTGGAAAATATAATGAAAAATTAATTTAGGGGTACCTAATGTAAATAGCAAAAATGGAGGGTAAATGGAGTAATTATCAATTAAATCATATTAAATTAAAACATATAATATGATTTAATTAAGGTGAGTGGACCACTATGGGAATTAAAAATTCACTAAGTGGGTAGATTACTCCACTAATGTCTTCTTCTTCCTCTCAAATCCTCACTTTGCCGAATTGAATTTTCTCTCCATTGTCCACCATGGCCACACCTTGCATGCAAGCTCCACTCCTAATGATCAAGCCACAATTTCTCCAATTGTTCTTCATTAAACTTGTTCTACACATCATAGGCAGCATGTAGGAAGCAAGAAAAACAAGTTTTGGTGAAGATTTAAGAAGTCTCATCCATAGGTAAGTTTGAGTTTTTGAATATTGCTTTGTTAAAGTTTGTAAGCATGTTATGGGTGTTTGAATTATGAAGAAATTTTTGAGGTTTGATGTTGAATGGGAATGTGTAATTTTGGCAGCCATGGAAATACCTTGAAGGCAGGTTATTTGTGCTTGTAAATGGTGAATTAAATGATTGATTAAATGTATATTGTGTAGGAAATTGTTTGGATGATGTATACTTAGTATATGTAAATGTAAAATGAGATTTAAAGCGTGGAAAGTAATGGAGTGTAAGTGTACCATTGTGGCAGTTTGTTAGCTCTTGAAGAATGCTAGAATTCATGCTTGGTTTATGGAATAATGATGTTAAAATGTGTTGGTTGTTATGGTAGTTTGAGTGTGTGTAAGGTGGTGTGAAGTGGGACATGTAAATGAGCATAAAAAGGTGATGGAATTATTGTAAATTGGATTGAAAAATTCTGCACTTGTTGGTGTATGTTGAATGTAATTGTAAGCTGCCAAAATGACCTATAATGTGTTGTGAATTATGTTTAGGTTGTGGTACAACCAGAATTGGTTTTAAGGTTAAGTTTGGTGAGTGTTAAAAGTGATGCTTGATGTGTATGCAAGAATTTCGATAAGGCAGTTTGAGTTTTAGGCCTATAACTTTAAGTGTGTGGCTCCAATTGGTATGAGACCAATTGGAGGTGAAACCAGGCACAAAATGTGCCAACTTTCATGAAGAAAGCTTGGCAAAATTCTGCTTGCAAGGTAGCTTGAAAAATGACCAAATCCGGATTAAGTGCAATTGAGGCCTGAAAACTAACCATTTGGGCAGCAGTTAGTGTTTAGGCCATAACTCACTCAAAACAGGTCCAATTGACCTGAAATTTTAACCATGAATAGTTAAGACCCATATCTACAAGTCTTATGAAGACATCAAAGCCCAGAAATGATCATAAGCAAGTCAAACAGCTTGCACAAGTTCGGGTCCAAAAACTGGCCGAACCTAAAATGACCTAAAATGACCAATTTTGGTGCAATTTGACCAGCAATAGTAAAATGACCATAACTTGGTCTACTCTCGGAATGACCTGAAATTTTGCCCCGTGTTCCATAAGACATAGATCTACAAGTTTGTAGTTTTGACCAAAACCCGAAAACCAAGGGAACTAGGTCGTCCGGCTAGGTCAAACTAGTATCCCAGAATCCAGCAAATTGCAAGAAAATGCAGTATACACGGAAATGAATTTGGTAACATGTACCAACCCTAAAAGACTATCGAATGTGACATATTAATGACATTAAAACCTAAATTACCTAGAATGTACCAAGGGTCGACATAGTAGGTTGACTAAGCGAATAAATGAATTCAGTGAATTAATTATTAAGCATTATCGTTAAAGACAGTTTAAATGAGTACTGAAACACTTCAAATTGTGTTTCTCAGTTAGCAAAGACTCAGGGAGGGGAAGGAAACACTGAGTCAGAGCCAAGAGACAGTTATCAGAGGTTTGTGCACAATAAGTATTTCTTTTAAATTTTTCAATTGAAATAAATTACGATTATTTATATGTTATTGTTTTAAATTGTGTTTGTGCAAAATATTTATTTCTTTTGAATTTTTCAATTGAAATAAATTACGATTATTTATATGTTATTGTTTTAAATTGTGTTTGTGCACAATAGTTATTTCTTTTGAATTTTTCAATTGAAATAAATCATGATTATTTATATGTTATAGTTTTAAATTGTGTCCGTGCACAATACTTTTATATTCACTGCTTTTACTAGCAAATTTATGTAGAGAAATGAGTTATGAATAAGTTTTGATTGCTTTGGTTTTGGGAATATTATTTGGAACTTATTGTATTGCCAACTTTGCAAATGGAAATTTTGAGATAAAATGTGATTTATGGTTTGTATGAAATATTGTGATTTGAAATTGTTTTGATTCACATTTGGCATGACACTGTTGATATATTCCTCCCTCTTTGACTTATCGATGCAGGGTGAGTGTGATTATGTTCCTCCCTCTTTGACTTGCCACCGAGGTGAGTGTGGATGAGTACTCATTATTCAGCTAGCTTCCTCCCTCATTGATTTCGATTATTGGGGTGAGTGTGTCTTGTCGTGGTGTACAACACGGCATGTGTGGAAAAATTGTGTCATGGCCTAAATTATGTTATCGATTGGCAACATTGTATTATTCAGTTATTTGATCGAATTGTGTTATTGATTTGCAAAACGGTATTATTCAATTACTTGATCAAATTTGTGTTAGGTGAATTTTGTAAATTGTGAGATTGAATTGTGAATCATTTGATTTGTGAACTGTCAATAAAAGATTTATATATCGTATTTCAAATTGTTATTGTGCACCACTGAGTAAATTTTACTCAGCGATAGCTTTTCATTGCCGCCGCAGTAGACAGATCGACAGCGTGCAGACTAGGCTGCTAGTACATTCAGCGAGAAATCATCGGGTATATTGAGTATACCATATTCTATATTTTATATTGTAATGTATGTTCAATGTATGTATATAGTGTTCTTGGTTTTGAGCAGTTGTAAAATAAAATTGTACATTAAAGTTGTAAAATAAATTATGAGTTATTTTGACTTGTAAAAATTGTATTATATTTTTTGTATCTCAGTTTTTGAAAAATTACTATGGATTTGAGTTGAGAAATATGTTGTGTTGAATTATGCTAGAGTTTGATATTGAGAAAAATATTGAAGTGCTTTTTACAGGTTTTTGAACAACTGTTTTATCCAAATTACGGAGGGCACTCTGCCAAAATTTTTTTACAGAAATTACTAATAGTCTAAATGTGTTAGTTAATTCACCTCAGTTCAAAAAGGTTTTTAACACCTGTAAATAGTGCTCACCACCGTAAAAGAAGTAAGAAAAATTTTTGAAAATCCCTTGTAGTGTATTTAATGGGTTATCAGTAGGCGAAGTTGGTAATTCATTAGGTATACTACGGGATCATGTTATGCCTTACAGAGGGGTAGGGTGTGACATCCGAAGGCGCTGAGAGCCCGAATAAGGCTTCTCTTAACCGGTTGGTACCTTATAACTAGGTAGGGGATGCAGACTGAATTTTTACCGATCTCCTATGTGATCGCCTTATCAGTACCTTTTGACCGGCAATATTCGATCTCTTTCATTTACTAGTCTAGGATCCAATCTTACCTCGATCCCCAACTATACCCAGTTATCTTCTGAGCTAGTCTAGTGGTTCGACTTCATATTTTTCCTCTAATTTATTATCCAAACTTTTATTATTTTGAAGAAACTCTCATGTTAAGATACAGCTACCAATATTTTATCAAACTATCTATATGTTACTCGGGACCAGAACACCTACATTTGAAGGTGATAAAGGCTAAAAAAAAATAAATAATATGAACTGATGAACAAAAAGTAAACTCAAGAGAATAACCTCCTTCGTGGGGTTCTTTAACATAACATAAACTTGGTGAAAATTACGAACATGAAAACAAAGAAAATAAATAAAATAAAAAAACGAGCACTTGATAAAGCAACGGTCTAGACACTCACCTGTAGAGAGTTGAATCTATTGAACTAACTATAGAGTCACAAATATAGTAGAGCTGCGTGCTAATAGACTGGGGACTAATGCTTGTCTTGAAATGAAGAGTACCAAGTTAAAATGCAGTCGAGCCGAAATAACAATAACCAGGTTTGAATGAGATTGAGCTTGGAAAATAAAAGTGGATATAAAGATGATGAAGAAAAAGCTAAAACTAAGAGAGGGTATCGCAGAGTAATGAACAAACTGAAAATAGAGAGTTTCAGTGTCCAACACTCCTTCAAAGAAAATACTTTAGAAAACTGGTTTCTTAAGTTTTTCTATTTTGAAAATAGCAGAGTAGCAAAACTGAATCAATTTTCAGAGCCTTTCCACTATAATCACCACCCTTTTTGTTCTTCTCCCCTCAACAGTATTGCATGCAGGTATTTATAGGGAATGGGTGCTCCCAATGAAGGGTCAGGATTTCCTCTAAGAGAGATGGAAGGTTTGGATTTTAAAGGACATGATCTGATGTCTGAGAATTGAAGAGAATCAAAATGGACGGCTGAGATCCTATTCAGAATATTTGTCCTTTCTCTTTTCTAATCCAACGGTTCAAAATCTTCATGTCAAGGGAGATCTGAGGGCCGGGAATAAAAGACTCTGGTCTTGTCGTCTTCTCTTTGATCCAAGGGCTCCGGGCTTGTCCTTACAAGTAAGACCAACGATGGATATCAAGATGTACAGGACTGTCATGACATGTCCTGGCACCTGTCAGTAATGTGGGCGATTCTGCAAATGAGGCGTGCGGTGAAGATTTGATCTCGCCTGCAACGCTTTAACTACCTCGGCTCTGATTATGACGACAGTTATTGAAAGTTGTCTCATCCTATCCTTGCTTTCCAATCTCCCATCCTTTCCGATCTTTCCATCATGACCTTTTTCCGATCTCTCATGTCGGGCCCCTCTCCCGATCTCTTCCATTCCAACACCTTCTTCTCTATCCGGGCTGATTCAGTCAAAGCATTTTTTACTTCGGTTACCGAGGCATCCGCTTCGATTTCTGCTAGTAATAAATGCTTAGACCCTCCCTATATATATGCCTTCAACGGGAGATTTCCCCCATATTTCATTCCTTCCTATTTCCATTTCTTTCTTCCTCTGTTCTAGTTTTCTGGTAACATTATGGCCACGGTGACTGCTTTTAATCTTTTTCCGACTACTTTCTTTGCTCCCCGACTGAAAATTTACGACTCCTGTGATCGGAAAATCATGACAACCATATTTGATGACAGTGAGAGAACCAGACTAATTTATCGATCAAGATCGAAAATATCGATCATACCGATCTCGGGTCGATCTACCAATATAATCAGTGAGCCGATTTCGGGCAAGAAGACTGCTAATTTTCCACTTAACATCGGTGACTGCCCCTTGAAGTTCATTTAGCTCCTCACCATATCGGGCGTCCCGACTGCAGCTCAGTTCTGGTCGATGACTTTGACGACGACTCCTCATCATTATGAGAGTCATAGTCACTCCATCTGAGCTGTACATCTATCTACCGCCTATGTCTGGCTTTCTGATCAGACACATCTTTTGATTCAGCTACGAGACTAGGCTTTGACATAGGTTCCTGCTAGGTAGGATGTATTGCCGATCTCTAGAGATCACCCAAATGATGTAATCTGACCTTTAAAGGTCCTTAACGATGTAATCCGATCTCTTGAGATCGCCCAAATGATGTAATCTGACCTTTTGGAAATGAAATAAAATTTTATTCTTACAATTTTCATTTAATTACTGCATTGTTTATTTTCTGATCTCTAATGTGCATATCTGATCTGATTCCTAACTGAATAACCCTTAACCGATCTGTAATTCTGAACATCTACCTCGATCTTTAACTAGCCGATCTCCCCTTATTTATTTATGGAGTTTCTGGAATATTCTTGCGACGTGTTAGAAAAGTTGGCGAATTCTGCTAACCGATGCGTCGCTTGGGACACTGTGAGCATTGAATGCTCAGACGGGTATAAATAGGTGAAGGGTCAGCCAGTTGCTCCCTTATGCCATTTTCAGCACCTCGCGAGCGATTCCAAAATACTCTCGTTTCTTCAAGTTCTTCTAACACCGATCACACTCCGGTAAGGGTTTTAATCTTTCTCTTAGTTAAATTTCTCTCTTTTCTTTGAAAATGAGCAGCGTCGAGGGTCAGAGCGGTGAGCCCCCCTTCCGTTCATGTCTCGTGGTCGTCAGATGAGGTTGAAGTGGTCAGACCAAGCGGGCAATCTGAACCTCCTACGACCTTCGTTTCAGCCCGTGGTCAAGCGGTACCCTCAAGACGAACGCATTCCTTAGGGAGAGAAAAACTTCCCGTGGATGAGCTGCTGTCAATCCTTCAAGAAACCGATCTGCAGTCGATTAGCCAAGAATACAATGTTCGGACCGATTCATACGAGCTTACCAAATGTCATGGCAATCTCCGAGCCGATCATTTCTTCGAAGAAAATGATATGATCAAGATATATGAAGAGCAATTAAAAGCCAGGCTGCAGTTTCCTCTTGATGACTTCTTGAAGGAAGTTCTGAAATTCCACCAAGTATGTATAGCCCAAGTACATCCAAACTCATGGCGGATCCTGGTAGCCTTCAGAGGCCTCTGCCGAGCTAAGGGACTCAGTCCTACAACGAAGGTGTTCGCTGAGCTAAATAGGCTAACTCGTCGAAAGGACGATGAGTACTAGTTCTTTCAGGTGAAACCACATTGTGGGCTCTTTACCGATCTGCCTTCCTCACTGAAGAATTGGAAGAATTGTTTCTTTATTCTGAGGAGCAAGATTCTGAACGGTTTTGAGGGTTTCCCACGTAGCTGGCTGCATCTGGGCCCATCACTCTCGAAGCACATCGCCCTGAGCTGGAAAGAGGGCGCAATGGTAATGGAGTTAAAGGATCAGGCGGCCACTCAGAAGTTCTCCTATTTAGATGCGGTGATGGCCGAATTGCACCATTGGATGATGCGGCTGGTTACCGACAAAGAAAGCGGGCTTCAGCTCTCTGACCTCGGCTTTAGTACTTTCTATATCTCTGATCTCTGGGCCTTAGCAAACTCACTGACTTTTCTTTGTGCAGGTATGGCGAGCAGCGAGGCTTCCAAAGAGAGCTGAAAGCGTAAGAGGGAGGTCTCCAAGAAAGTGCAGGAGATGAAGTGTGCCGAGGCCTCACAGACGCCAAGGCACGATCCAGGAGAGATGCAGGGAGGTTCGTCCCGACCCTCGGGACCGCCCATTCCTGAAGTAGAAGTGGTTCAGTCTCCTCCTCGACAAGAAGAGCCGCCACCACCTCCACCAGTTGCTTCGAGTGAGTGCGGAAGGGGGTCCTTCCTAACCTACTTCGAGGACCCTTTCCCGTGGCGCTCAGGTCCTGATTCACTTCCTGGAGACGAACCGATCTGTACGGGAGAATCCGGGCTTGACAAAGGTTCTGGGAGCTTCCATCTGCCTCCAAGAGGATCGGCACCGGCTGACCCAGGGCAACATCTACGATCTCCTGGCCCAGACGATGAGCTTGAGCGTGGAGAGCTTAGTAAACCAGCATATCATCAGGGAAAAGGCTCATCATTTGAGGTAGGAGATCTAGAAGGTGGGTCAGGAAGCGGCTTCCTCCCGAGCCCAACTTTCATCTGCCTGGGAATATATAGCTGAAATTGAGGGGCGGATGAAATTCTATAAGGATAAATTGGCCGAGTAGGCTCATGCTCTTGAAAAAGCTCGGGCGCTTTGAGCTGCTGATGTCGCTTGCCTCACTGAAGAACTTAGAGCGAAAGAAGAAGAGGCAGTGACGAGGGAGGCCGGTGCTTACGTGAACGCCCACGGGGACCTTTTGGCCGAGCTTAAGAAGCGTTATCCCGAGGAGGACTTTTCCTGGATGGTGGACCTGGCTCCCCAAGATGAAGAGGATAGCGAGGAGGAGGCTAAGGGTGATAGAGAGGGTGTGCAAAATGTAGAACAGGCTGGGGATGATCCTCCAGCCGAAAGACTTATACTTTTTTACTTTGAAATGAAATGAAATCCTCTTTTTGTTTGATGAGATCGGAAAGTATCTAAGTTATACAAGCGCCTGATTGTTTGAACACATTAGAACACCAAACTTGAAAACGATTATTAATATATGTATGAGAGGTCAGAAAAATATTGTAAGCATGAGATTGGCCTAAGCCGAGAACAAACACCGAACGAAACTTAAGATTATTAAAATTGGAAACCTGATTTGAACATTTAATATCAGAAGCACCCTTAAGCCGGATTGAAACCTTAACTTTATTGAACGATTATCCACAATATTTATAAAAGGAAGATCGGAAATAAGACTAAATGGCACGAAGACTTAATGTTAGTTTGATTTCGTTTGATGAGAGATCGGAAATGTGATGGATTGGTAAGGAGACTTGATAATTGGTTTGAGAGATCGATAATGAATTGAGCGTCCTGGAGATTTGGTGTTGGTTTGGTCTCTTTGGAGAGAGATCGGTAATGAAGTGAGCGACCTGGAGACTTAGTGTTCAAAGTCTATTGATTTCGGGGATCAGCCAAAATATGGTGTCGATAATAGAGATAGAGCAAAAAGAATGTAACACCCCTGTTTGCATAGCCTGGTATATTTTACTGTTTCGGTGACCAGAGTCGGTCCGGACAATTAAGAGAATTAGAACCATACTTAAGACAATTAGAGAAGCTATAAACACAAATAATTAGTAATGTTCAATTAGTTAAGTATAAACAAGAAAAACAGAACATAAGAAGTTAAACGAGTTGAGAGTCACAGCGATGGATGACCTTCTCGGGAAGGACTGTGAAGTCATTTTAAACTCAAATTTCGAATCGTAAAATGTGACACTGCGGTCCTTAGGACCATTACGAGCACAGTGGAAAAGAGAAAATCACGAAAAAGAATTGTTAAGTCAGTCAAATAATTAGGTCAGGGAGCCGTAAGAAATATTGAGTTATTTACAAACCGGGTTGAACCGGCAAGGGGCAATTTGGTCAATTAACCCTGAGAGCTGACTCCTGACCTAACTGTCAAATAAAATTGGAGAAAAGAAAATTTCAGAGTCGGGAATTAAATTAAAGAACAAATAGAAAAATACATAAAAAAAAAAAGAAAAAGAAAAGTAAAAAGATAGTGACATCATCATGGTGACATCACCTATGAGGCCATAAATAATTTTTATTTACTTAATATTTTGACTAAGTCAATTAAAGGTTAAATATCCAAAATAAAAAATAAAAAATAAAAAAAAAATCATTTCCCTCATCTTCCTCAAGTTAGCCGAAACCCTCTCCCTCTCATCTCCACGAATTTTCCTCCATTAAAACTTGCACTCAAGCTTTGAAATCCTTACTAAACCTCAACTTCTCCCATAATTGCTTCATAAAAACTTGTTCTAGTCACTTGAGAAGGAGATTGATCATCAAAGAAAGAAGAAAAGAAGAGGGAAATTAGAGAATTCAAATTCAAGTGAGGTAAGCACACCAATTTGAAAGTTTGAGATTTAGTAGTTGTATTTATAGCATGATTAACTTGTAAATAAACTTGAAATGAAATAAAAACATGTGTGGAGGACGAAACTGAATTTCGGCCAGCAGGTGTATGGGAGTATATTTGTATGGTTTGATGGATTTGAATGAGTTTATGGACCTCTATTAGTTGAATAATTATAGTTAAAAGCTTTGAAATTAGCTAAATGCAACAATTTAGTGTGGTTAGGGTTTGGACTTAGGGTTTAGAGACAAAAAAATATAAGTGGTAAATGATGTCTTTGACCTAATGTGAAGTGAGAAATGGTCATTTGTGACCAAATGAAGTGTGTTGGGATGGTTGGAGTTAAGGCCAAATTCGGATTGAGTGTGGTCATACTGCTGGCAGCATGACCAAGTTACCTTTGAGGGATCAAAAATGAAATTTTACAAGTCCAATTGGTATGAGACCAATTGGGAATGAAAATAGACACTAAATGACACAATTTTCATTTAGAAACCATGCCCAAAAAGTGACCAAAACCTAGTGAACAAATTGACCAAATAAACAGTGTTTGTTCATTTGGTCATAACTTGAGCTAGGCAGGTCAAAATGACCTGAAATTTTACCAATGGACAGTTTAGATATAGACCTAATACTTTTATGAAGAACATAAACCCAAATTATGCCAAAACCAAGTCATTTGGTCACCCAAAGTTGGTGACCTAAAACTGCCAAAACCAAAATCTGCCCAGAAAACTAGGTTGAATCCAATCCGGCAGCCATGGTTCAAATGGCTATAACTTGAGCTACAAAACTCCAATTAGAATGATTCAAAAAGGAGAATAAACTTAAGACAATAGGGAACATTTTCTATGAGGAAGTTTTGCCAAATTCTAACAGAAAAGTGACCAATGGAACAGTGCAACCTTAGACTCCAAAACTGAAAATTATCAAATTTACTTAAAAGACTTAGAATTTGAATAAACAACCAAAACCAACAAATTTAGTGACCAAAATGTGGTATGTGGGTGATGTTGGAATTCCCATACCTATTAAGCCTTAGAAAGTCAACTATTTGACTTGAATAGTGTAGTAAATAGTAACTCGAAACACAAAAATTTTAAGAACATCGAGTTTAGCGCGTTAGAGCTAGGTAAAAGTGAAGTTAAATTTATTTTTGGATTTATGCTAAGTTATGGTACTGAAACACTGTGAAATTGTGTGTTTCAGTTGAAAAGAATACTGAAAAAGAACCTGAGGAACTGAGTCAAAGCCAAGAGGCGACTCGCTTGAGGTTTGTGCACAACATCACTATGCTTTAAAGTTCATTGATAAAGTGAATGAAATATGTATTTTACTTTTGCTTTGAATTGTTGAAAGTTTATTTGTGACATTATGTATGATATTTTGATTTAAATTGTGAAAGTTATTGTGCATATTTGAAATAGGAATGTTTAGCAAATTTTTAAGATAAGTTTTGAAACCACAGTGCCATGACCATATATTTGAACACCTCACTAGCATGACTAGTGGGTTAATTAGTTTCGAATTTTGATTCCTTCTCTGGAAAAGTGTTGAGGTGTGCCAGTAGAAGAGGATGTGAATAGATATCCATATATTTGAGCTAGCTAGCCTTGTGATGTGATTTCTCTTTAACCTCTGGCTATTAAGATTCTATTTGTTTCGAATGGCATGATTTAACTGTGGGTTTTATGAAATATGATTTGATACTTCAAAATGAAATTGTTTGGGATTAAAATCTCATAAATCATGATTTGTATTTAATTCTCATGTTCAGCTAAATTTTTGAATAAATGTGATTTAAATTCTGTATAAAGATTATTTTAGTATGTTGTGCACCACTGAGTCCTAGATTTAGAGACTAAAGGAGTAGCAGACTGAGCTGCTGATGATTGAGGATCTATCAGCTTGAAGTTATCGGGTATAATTCATACCCTAATTGTAAATATTTCTTTTTATATATGTATTGCACATAAATGTATGGACATGTGAATTCGGTCTTGAGCAGCTTGTATAAAGCTTGTGTAAAGTTTGTAATAAATTTTAGTTTGAAATTCTCTTAATGTAAATTTTGTAAGGATGTATATAAATTGTTTTGTCTTTAATGAATTATGAATGGAACTATTTTATTTAATTTGAATGAACTGGATTGCTGGTATTTTGATGATCATTGGATAGTGGATTGGAAATTTGAAATTTGATAAATGTGTTGAGAAATTGGTTGAGATTCAGTATGAATTTGAAGTAGTGGTTGAAAAATTATTGGAAGTGCTTTTTTTTTTTCAGGTATTTGAAGAACTGTTTTCTCAAAATATAAATGAAACTCTGTTAAAATTTTTATAAAATTTACAGAAAAATAAAATGGGCCAAAAATATTAACTAATTTTAATTTTAATTAAATGTTTTAAATACCTATTAGAAAATGCTCACCACTTATAAAAAATAAGAATATTATTTTAAAATCCCTTGTAGTGTACTTAATGAGTTATCGGTAGATGAAGTGCGATAGTTCATTAGGTATTCTATGGGATCATATTATGCCTTACAGAGGGGTAAGGTGTGACATGTTTTAGTGGTATTAGAGCAAAATTTTTGAAGTATGTTTTAACTTGAGAATTTGTGTCTTTCTTTGGTAAGTACAATTGCTCAATATCCATATTTGTTACATACAGTGCATTACATCATGAATATGAACTAACGGAGGGAATCTCCATGTGTTACTTGTTCGGGAGATACCCTAACTTCAGACTGAAATGGAAGAACGGGATCGCTCAGTCGAGCAATCTGTTGAAGTTGAGGCCCAAAGGGAAGCCCCAACTTTACCGAATGTCAGTGGGTCAGTAGCAGCTGCCCCACAAATGCCGCAGTTTCCTACACAGTTTGCACAGCAAATGGCTGCGATGTTTCAACAAATGGCTGGGGGTATGCCTGCTCAAGCTCCACCCCAGACACTTGTGGCACAACCACAGCCTCCAGCCAGACAGTATGATAAGTTATTGAAGTATAGGGCTACAGAATTTAAGGGTACAGTGGATCCTTTAGAGGCAGAGCAATGGCTTGAAAGAATGGACAGAGTATTTAAGAAGCTGCACTGCCAAGATGAACTGAAGTTTGAATACTCTGTGTCTCTACTGTAAGGGGATGCGTATGATTGGTGGAAGACCATCCCCCACAGCTTGGCTAAACCACCAGTACTGACCTGGGATGACTTCATTAGAGAATTCAGACAGAAATACATCCCAGATGCATATGTTGATCAGAAATTACAAGAATTTTTGAGTTTGAAACAAGGGAACCAATCAGTGGCAGAGTATGAGAGAGAGTTCTCCTGCTTAAGTCACTATGCTGGGAGTCTCCTTTCCACCAGTAAGGAAAGATGCAAGAGATTTGAGACTGGTTTGAAGCCCAGTTTGAGAATGCAAGTAGTGGGGTTCAGACACAGCAACTTTTCAGAACTCATGTCTTAAGCACTTAAGCTAGAAAGGATTGAATCAGAAGCGACCCCAATAAAAGAAAAATTAGAAAAAGTTGAAAGATTAGAGAAAGACAAAGGGGAAAAATCAATTGAACAGAGTTCTGGTGGGACTTCTAGGAAGAAGAAGAAATTTAGTGGACCCAGCAGGGGTCGAGGTGGAAGATTTAGAAGAGGAAGATTTTCAGGACAGAGACCCCCTCGGTCTGGTTAGTAGTCGAGCAGGAGTTCACATTCTGCCCGCCTCTGTGAGACTTGTGGCAAGATTAATGAGGGGGAATGTTATTGGGCCACTGGAGCCTGCTTTAATTGTGGAGGCAAGGGCTATATAGCTAAAGATTACACTAGTGCTCCGAGATATGGTCCAGCTCCTACTACTGCCGAGGGATCTATTCAGAGTCCTGCTTCCAGAGGTTCACAATCAGTTGGTAGAGGAAGAGGCAGAGGTAGAGGCACTGCTTTAGGCAGTCAGGGTACGGTTGGTCAGTCAGCTCAAGGAAGTGCTTCAGCCAGAGTCTACACGATGAGACAGCGAGAAGAGGCTGAGACTTCCGATGTGGTAGCTGGTACATTCTCTATCTCTGATCAAGATGTATTTGTGCTGTTTGATCCGGGTTCAACCCATTCATGTGTTAGTGCTAGCATAGTTAGTTCACTTGCTATTCCATGTGTGCAAATGGGTTTTGAAGTGCTAGTAACTAGTCCGTTAGGACAAGAGGACTGGGTCAACAGAATTTATAGAGACTATCCTTTGGTGATCCAAGGACATGTTTTCCTGTCAGATTTGATTGAAATGCCCTTCAGAGAGTATGATATCATCTTGGGCATGGATTGGTTAGCCAGGCATCATGCCATGATTGACTGTAGATTGAAGACAGTCACTTTTGGTCTCCCTTTGTTCGGTGATGTGGTAATACATGAGGAGAGGCATTTATTACCATCAAACATCATTTCGGCTGCACTTGCCAGAAAAATGATCAGAAAGGGGTGTAAAGTATACTTGTCACATGTGATAGACACCCAAGTGGGGAGCCCAGCACTGAGGGACATTCCTACAGTATGTGACTTTCCGGATGTATTTCCTTATGAATTGCCAGGATTACCTCCTGAAAGAGAGGTGCAGTTTGAGATTGATGTTATGCTTGGTGTGGACCCAATCTCCATAACACCTATAGAATGGCACCTGCAGAATTGAAAGAGTTAAAAGTGCAGTTGCAAGAGCTGCTTGATAAGGGCTTTATTCACCCTAGTGTGTCACCTTGGGGAGCACCAGTGTTGTTTGTTAAGAAGAAGGAAGGCACTCTCCATTTGTGTATTGATTATCGACAGTTGAATAAGGTGACAATAAAGAACAGATATCCATTGCCCCGCATTGATGACTTGTTTGATCAGTTGAGGGGTGCAGCTGTGTTCTCCAAAATTGACCTGAGATTAGGTTATTATCAGCTGAAAGTACAAGAGCAGAGTATTGCTAAAACTGCCTTCAGAACCCGCTATGGCCATTATGAGTTCTTGGTTATGCCATTCGGGTTAACTAATGCTCCGGCTTCTTTTATGGATCTGATGAACACTATCTTCAGACCATACCTTGACCAGTTTGTTGTGGTATTCATAGATGATATATTGGTCTATTCGAGGAGTGCAGAAGAGCATGATAGACATCTGCGGATTATACTGCAGACTTTGAGGGAGAAACAGCTATATGCCAAATTATCGAAGTGTGAATTTTGGCTGAAGGAAATATCTTTCTTGGGGCATGTAGTATCAGAAGAGGACATCAAGGTAGATCCAAGTAAGATTGAAGCTGTCCTTAATTGGAGGCCACCCAGAAATGTCACAGAAATTCGTAGTTTTCTGGGTTTAGCTGGATACTACTATAGATTTGTGAAGGGATTCTCCATGTTGGCATCTCCATTAACCAAGCTGCTTAGAAAAGATGTGAAATTTTAGTGGACGGATAAATGCCAACAGAGTTTTGATTAATTGAAGAAATGTTTGACTGAAACTCCAATCCTGACTTTACCTATTCCGGGTAAAGAATAAACAGTTTACAGTGATGCTTCTCACAATAGTTTAGGCTGTGTATTGATGCAAGAATGTCATTGCCTATGCATCACGCCAACTGAAACCGCATGAGAGGAATTATCCAACACATGATTTGGAGCTTGCAGCTATAGTGTTTGCTCTTAAGATCTGGAGACACTATTTGTATGGGGAAAAGTGTTACATCTACACAGATCATAAGAGTTTGAAGTATTTGAGCACTCAGAAGGAGTTGAATTTGAGACAGAGGAGATGGTTAGAGTTGATAAAAGACTATGATTGTCTAATAGACTATCAGCCAGGGAAAGCTAATGTTGTGGCTGACGCCTTAAGTCGTAAGACTATAGCAAGTCTACGGGTTACTCCTTTGTCTATGGTACATGAGTTAAGATCATTACATACGAGCTTAGAGATTAATGATGACGGGTAGACAGTAGTTGCATGGCATGTACAGCCAGTATTGATTGATCAAATCAGAATGGCTGCTCAGAATGATGAAAGGTATCAAAAGCTATTGGAAGAAGTCCGACAGGGCAAGAAACCAGAATTCTCAATCAGAGATGATGGTCTACTGCTACACCAGGGCAGAATATGTGTTCCTAATGATGTTGATTTGAGGCAGATCATTTTGAAGGAAGCACATGAGTCTCCTTTTGCCATGCACCCTGGTGGCACGAAAATGTATAGAGGGCTAAAGGAGCATTACTAGTGGATGGGTATGAAAAGAGACGTGGCAGAGTTTGTTTCCAAATGCCTATCTTATCAGTAAGTAAAGGCAGAGCATCAAGTACCCGCTGGGTTGTTACATCCACTACCAGTACCAGAGTGGAGATGGGAGAGAATAACAATGGATTTTGTGATGGGACTTCCGAGGACACAGAAGAGTCATGATGCAGTATGGGTCATTATTCATAGACTAACCAAGTCTACTCATTTTCTGTCAGTCCGAATGGACTACAGTTTAGAAAGATTGGCCAGGTTGTACATTGATGAGATTGTGAGATTACATGGAGTGCCAGTATCCATCGTATCAGACAGAGATCCTAGGTTCACTTCTAGATTCTGGGGTAGTCTTCAGAGAGCCCTAGGAACTAGATTGAACTTCAGTACTACATTCCACCCACAGACAGATGGCCAATCTGAGAGGGTAATTCAGATCTTGGAGGACATGCTATGGGCTTGTGTGATTGAATTTGAGGGCAGTTGGGATACACACTTGCCTTTGAGTTAGTTTGCTTACAACAGCAGCTACCAATCAAGCATTGGGATGCCTCTATATGAAGCTTTGTATGGTAGAAAATGTAGAACCCCATTTTGTTGGGATGATGTGGGTGAAAGAAAGATGATTGGACCCGAAATTGTTCAGCAGACTGAGGAGAAGATCAGGGTGATCAGAGATCAACTTAAGACTGCATCAGACTGTCAGAAGTCCTACATTTATGTGAAGAGAAAGGATATTGAGTATGCAGTGGGTGAGAAAGTATTCCTCAAGATTTCCCCTTAGAAGAGGATTATGAGATTTTGCAGAAAGGGGAAACTAAGTCCTCGTTTCATTGGGCCATATGAGGTTCTGGAAAGAGTGGGTCCTTTGGCATATCGTTTGGCACTACCTTCAGAGTTGGAGAAGATACATAATGTCTTCCATGTGTCTATGTTAAGGAGGTATCGATCAGACCCATCTCATATACTACCAGTCGAAGAAATTGAAGTGAATCCAGACCTCACATATGAAGAAGAACCCATAGAGATTCTGGCTTATGAGGTGAAGCAGCTACAAAACAAGCAGATACCGTTGGTGAAAGTGCTGTGGAACCATCATTCAGGCCAGGAGGCTGCTTGGGAATGAGAGGAGGACATAAGGAGACAGCACCCACAGCTGTTCAGAGATTGATACCAGGTAAAATTTCGAGACGAAATTTATTTTAAGGGGGGGAGAATTGTAACACCCCTATTTGCATAGCCTGGTATATTTCACTGTTCAGGTGACCGGAGTTGGTCCAGACAATTAAGGGGATTAGAACCATCCTTAAGACAACTAGAGAAACCATAAACACAAATAATTAGTAATGTTCAATTAGTTAAGTATAAACAAGAAGAATAGAACATAAGAAGTTAAACGAGTCGAGAGTCACAACGATGGGTGACCTTCTCAGGAAGGACTGCGAAGTCATTTTAAACTCAAATTTCGAACAGTAAAATGTGACGCTGCGGTCCTTAGGACCATTACGAACACAGTGGAAAAGATAAAATCATGAAAAAGAATTGTTAAGTCAGTCAAATAATTAGGTCAGGGAGCTAGAAGAAATTGAGTTATTTGCAAACCGGGTTGAACCGGCAAGGGGCAATTTGGTCAATTGACCTCGAGAACTGACTCCTGACCTAACTGTCAAATAAAATCGGAGAAAAGAAAATTTCGGAGTCGAGAATTAAATTAAAGAACTAATAGAAAAATACATAGAAAAAGAAAAGAAAAAGAAAAGTAAAAAGGTACTGACATCATCATGCTGACATCACCTATGAGGCCATAAATAATTTTTATTTACTTAATATTTTGACTAAGTCAATTAAAGGTTAAATATACAAAATAAAAAAAAAATCATTTCCCTCATCTTCCTCAAGTTAGTCGAAACCCTCTCCCTCTCATCTCCATGAATTTTCCTCCATTAAAGCTTACACTCAAGCTTTGAAATCCTTACTAAACCTCAACTTCTCCCATAATTACTTCATAAAAACTTATTCTAGTCACTTGAGAAGGAGATTGATCATCAAAGAAAGAAGAAAAGAAGAGGGAAATTAGAGAATTCAAATTCAAGTGAGGTAAGCACACCAATTTGAAAGTTTAAGATTTAGTAGTTGTATTTATAGCATGATTAACTTGTAAATAAACTTGAAATGAAATAAAAACATGTGTGGAGGACCAAACTGAATTTTGGCCAGCAGGTGTATGGGAGTATATTTGTATGGTTTGATGGATTTGAATGAGTTTATGGACCTCCATTAGTTGAATAATTATAGTTAAAAGCTTTGAAATTAGCTAAATGCAACAATTTAGTGTGGTTGGAGTTTGGACTTAGGGTTTAGAGACAAGAAAATGTAAGGAAGTGGTAAATGATGCCTTTGACCTAATGTGAAGTGAGAAATGGTCTTTTGTGACCAAATGAAGTGTGTTAGGATGGTTGGAGTTAAGGCCAAATTCGGATTGAGTGAGGTCATACTGCTGGCAGCATGACCAAGTTACCTTTGAGGGATCAAAAATGAAATTTTACAAGTCCAATTGGTATGAGGCCAATTGGGAATGAAAATAGACACTAAATGACACAATTTTCATTTAGAAACCATGCCCAAAAAGTGACCAAAACCTAGTGAACAAATTGACCAAACTTGGAAAATCTCAGTCTGCCCTGTACAAATTAACCAAATGAACAGTGTTTGTTCATTTGGTCATAACTTGAGCTAGGCAGGTCAAAATGACCTGAAATTTTACCAGTGGACAGTTTAGATATAGACCTAAAACTTTCATGAAGAACACAAATCCAAATTATGCCAAAACCAAGTCATTTGGTCACCCAAAGTTGGTGACCTAAAGCTGCCAAAACCAAAATTTGCCCAGAAAACTAGGTTGAATCCAATCCGGCAGCCATGGTTCAAATGGCTATAACTTGAGCTAAAAAACTCCACTTGGAGTGATTCAAAAAGGAGAATAAACTTAAGACAATAGGGAATATTTTCTATGAAGGAAGTTTTGCCAAATTCTAACAGAAAAGTAATCAATGGAACAGTGCAACCTTAGACTCCAAAACTGAAAATTATCAAATTTACTTAAAAGACTTAGAATTTGAATAAACAACCAAAACCAACAAATTTAGTGACCAAAATTTGGTATGTGGGTGAAGTTGGAATTTCCATACCTATTAAGCCTTAGAAAGTCAACAATTTGACTTGAATAGTATAGTGAATAGTAACTCGAAACACAAAAATTTCAAGAACGTCGAGTTTAGCACGTTAGAGCTAGGTAAAAGTGAAGTTAAATTTATTTTTGGATTTATGCTAAGTTATGGTACTGAAACACTGTGAAATTGTGTATTTCAGTTGAAAAGAATACCGAGAAAGAACCCGAGGAACCGAGTCAAGGCCAAGAGGCGACTCGCTTGAGGTTTGTGCACAACATCACTATGCTTTAAAGTTCATTGATAAAGTGAATGAAATATGTATTTTACTTTTGTTTTTAATTTTTGAAAATTTATTTGTGACATTATTTATGATGTTTTGATTTAAACTGTGAAAGTTATTGTGTATATTTGAAATAGCAATGTTTAGCAAATTGTTAAGATAAGTTTTGAAATCACAGTATCATGATCATATATTTGAACACCTCACTAGCATGACTAGTGGGGGTAATTAGTTTCGAATTTTGATTCCTTCTCTGGAGAAGTGTTGAGGTGTGCCAGTAGAAGAGGATGTGAATGGATATCCATATATTTGAGCTAGCTAGCCTTGTGATGTGTTTTCTCCTTAGCCTCTGGCTATTAAGATTCTATTTGTTTCAAATGGCATGATTTAACTGTGGGTTTTATGAAATGTGATTTGATACTTCAAAATGAAATTGTTTGGGATTAAAATCTCGTAAATCATTATTTGTATTTAATTCTCATGTTCAGTCAAATTTTTGAATAAATGTGATTTAAATTCTGCATAAAGATTATTTTAGTATGTTGTGCACCACTGAGTCCTAGTACTCAGCGATAGCTTTTATTACTGTCGCAGATTTAGAGACTAGAGGAGTAGCAGACTGAGATGCTGAGGATTGAGGATCTATCAGCTTGAAGTTATCGGGTATAATTTATACCCTAACTGTAAATATTTCTTTTGATGTATGTATTGCACATAAATGTATGGACATATAAATTCGGTCTTGAGCAGCTTGTATAAAGCTTGTGTAAAGTTTGTAATAAATTTTAGTTTGAAATTCTCTTAATGTAAATTTTGTAAGGATGTATATAAATTGTTTTGTCCTTAATGAATTATGAATGGAACTATTTTATTTAATTTGAATGAACTAGATTGCTGGTATTTTGATGATCATTGGATAGTGGATTAAAAATTTGAAAGTTGATAAATGTGTTGAGAAATTGGTTGAGATTGAGTATGAATTTGAAGCAGTGGTTGAAAAATTATTGGAAGTGCTTTTTTTTCAGGTATTTGAAGATCTATTTTCTCAAAATATAAACGGAGCTCTGTCAAAATTTTTATAAAATTTGCAGAAAAATAAAATGGGCCAAAATTATTAACTAGTTTTAATTTTAATTAAATGTTTTAAATACCTATTAGAAAATCCTCACCACTTATCAAAAATAAGAAAATTGTTTTAAAATCCCTTGTAGGGTACTTAATTAGTTATCGGTAGATGAAGTGCGGTAGTTCATTAGGTATTCTAAGGGATCATGTTATGCCTTACAGAGGGGTAAGGTGTGACAAAGAATAATTAGTTTATCCCAAAGTCTACACTTGGAAAAGAGGTTAAAGAGTTTTAACATGCTTGATTCCAAGAGATGATTGTTACCAATAAGACATGGTATCCATCTTTCTAAGGAGATGTCTCCAAAGACACCTGAAGAAAGAGACACGATGGCCAGGATTCCATATTCATCGGCTATTGGAAGTTTGATGTATGCAATATTGTGTACTAGGCCGGATATCGCGTATGCTGTTAGTTTAACTAGCAGGTTTCAATCCAATCCAGATTTCAAACATTGGATAGCTGTCAAGAATATCCTTAAGTACTTGAGAAGAAATAAGGATTTATTCTTGATTTATGGAGGTGGCGACCTACAATTGGATGGTTATACTCATTCTTATTTTTAATCAGATATCAATGATAGAAAGTCTACCTCTGGTTTTGTGTGCATTTGTAATGGAGGTGCAGTTAGTTGGAAGAGTTCCAAACAGAGTACGACTGCTGATTCCACTACAAAGGCCGAGTACATTACTGCATCAGATGCTGCAAAAGAGGATATTTGGATAAAGAAGTTCATGACAGAGCTTGCAGTAGTTCCTTCCATTAAGTCAGTAGTTCCTCTCTACTGTGATAACAATGGAGCGGTCATACAGGCTAAGGATCCCCGGTCTCACCAGAAATCCAAACACATAGAAAAGAGCTACCATATTATCAGAGAGATAGTTGGGCGAGGCGATGTAGCCATGGAGAAAATAGCATCAGTCAAAAATCCAGCTGATCCATTCATAAAGCCTATGTCACAAACTCAGTTAGAACGATATCTTGAGAAGATGGGTATAAGATATTGTAATGAATGGCTCTAGTGCTAGTGGGAGATTGTTAGTAGTATGCCTTAAAGTATATCATTTTGTATGTATCTTATACATATTTTATTAATAAAAAGCAATTTCATTTTTCTGTTTACATAATCCATTTATGTGTAATTGAAAAAGTCCATTGATATTTTGTTAGAAATTTTATTATTAAGTTTTTAAGAATATGAGTGACAGTATTTCTAGCACTAAATATCATAAATTGGTTCACAATCGAGGATACTTCACAAAGGACATGACTTATCCAGAAAGATTATAATCATGTTTGTGACACCCCTTACCCGTGTACAGTATACCCAAGTAAGCTATGTCACACGGTGTACCGGAACACCCTATCTTATCTCAATCATTTTTATTCTTTTTAATTCATTTTCATCATAGTTTTGAATATAATTTGTGAAATATAGTTCATTTAAGTCATTTATTGAAATTATAAATTATTTGAGGTTCCGAAAATTTTTAAAGAAAATCCGGCAGAGTACCGGCTAAAAATGGAGAAAACAGTTCTTCGGAACCTGTGAAAAACACTTCCAATAAACAAATTCATTCATTCTCAACTCCAATATCATCACAAAACTCAATATCAAGATCTCAACATTTCAATTTCAATTCTCAGTCATCCATCACATGTGATGATCACATATATATCACAAATAAACATTTACTTTTCCATTCACAAATACAATTTTTCATAATTTACATAAACATCAATATACATTACACAAGTTTAATTTCATATGAGAAAATCAAAATTTAGTTACAAAATGTCAAAATGACACCTAGTGTCCTACCAATGCACTGCAGAAGTTGAGGTGACACGGACACTGTGCAGAACTGCAGGATGGACTCACCCAGTCTGCGGTCTACTGGGCTCACGATCAGTATCTCTAGTACCTACGCGTGGCAAAAGCGATGCGCTAAGCAATAATGCTTAGTGGTGCAATAATAAAATAAAAGAAATAGCAAGAAATAAATATGTAATGAATGTATATGTTTTATTTGTTAGGTATTTGTATATCATTTACTTTGTCCACTTTTATTCATTTGGTTGCCCCAAGTAACCTACACTAGGCGACTGGACTGGATAAACGGGTAAACTGGCACTGGGTATCAAGTACCTCGGGTCGTCACACCATCGGTCACATAGGCATCTCCCGGTGTGCAACAGAACAGCTAACAAGCTGTAAATAATATCAGGCACAAGGCCAAAGCTCAATACAAGGTCAGAATGGCTAAAAGCCATGAAATCATAGAATGGCATATTGCCATGTGCAGTACTGCTAACTGAACCCTATTGGCATGCCAAACTATCCAAACCAATCATGTTAGGTATACTAGGGCATTTGAAACTTTTAAATTCTTCAATTTGTGCATTTCAAGTTTTGATGTCACTATTCACCTCATTGGTCAACAAAAATGTTGACTTTTGGATAGAAAATAGGTGTATTGGTTTTAACACCCCAAACATACCACATTTTGTATTTAAAACTTGTTGGAATTGATTGCCATTTCCATTCCTCAACTTAATTCTAAGAGGGCAGAAATTTTAGTTTTTGAGACCCAATTTTACTGTTCCATTGGGCCCTGTTGCAGTGGGAATTTGAGGAAATGACAAACATGAAAGTTGTTCCTTATTTTGTCTAGTTGAATTTCCTTTTTTGAATCACACCATTTGGAGTTTTGTAGCTCCATATATGGCTCAAAAACCACAGCTGACCGGATTGCCAATCCGCAGAATTGACCATATCTACAGTAACATAAACAGTAACTAGAGTCACTTGGTTGGATGGGTTCTGGCCATAATTTGGGGTAGGTTCCTTCATGAAAGTTGTTTGTCTATGTCTTAACTTGTTGCTGTAAATATTTCAGGTCAATTGACCAAATCTACAGTGAGTTATGGCCAAATGAACAGTTACTGTTCATTTGGTCATTCTGCAGAATCAGTTGCAGGGTATCCGGATTGGGGCCAAGTTTTGGTCCTCTTGCTTTGGTCTTTTGGGCATGGTTTCTTCAGAAAAAATGTGCCATTATAAGCCTAGTTTCATGTCCAATTGGCCAAACACCAATTGGACCAACACAGCCCAAGTTATGGCAGTCCAAGTGGACTGAATTTTGATCCCTCTCACATCCTAGGGCAGCCTACATCTTCACTTTGCAATCCTATTTTTCAGTCCAAATTGTGCTCAACTTACCTAAAATAGTCACTAATTGACCATTAAAATGTTCTCTAACAATTTCCTAAGCCAAGTCAATCTTTCACTTCTCAAAACCCTAATGTCCAATTCAAATTACACATAAACCTTAATTAGCATACTAGTTCAACATTCATGCATATTCATAACTTAAACATCATTTCTAGCCACTCTAAGTTCATCAAACAATCAAAATAATTCCTCCACAAGGGCTGCCGAAAATTCATAGTATGTATACACATAATTCTTGTTCATTTTAGTTACAATTCTTACTCAATTCAAGTTACAAATCATAAAAATAAAGAGTTTTAGGTATCTAATGCACTAACCTTGAATAGGGCAGATTTTTTTCAAATTAAATCTTCACTTTCCTTCACTTTCTAGGCTGCCAAACACTCTCCCAAGATGAGTGGACAACTTTTAATGAAAGGGGTTTAGGGTTTATGGTGAAAAGAAGAGAGAAAATAAGCTTGATGGAAGTTGGCAATGGAGGTTGGCTATGAGCAAGGGTTTCGGCTGGAATGGGAAGAGGTGGCTGCTGGTTTTTCTTTTATTTTTTTAGTCTCAATTATCTCTTTTATTTGTTAGTCAAATGGTTACTTAATTGTGATTGGTCATAGTGTTCTTAATGACATCTCCATGATGTCATAAATAAGCTTTTTCCTCACTTTCTTTTCTTTCCTCCACTACTCATTTTCAATTTAATTTCTAGTAATGTTTATTCATATTTTATGTCATATTAATTATTTACTCAACTGGACAAGTCGGCCAAAAATCACCTCTGAAGGCGAAATGACCAAAATGCCCTCCATTTGGCTTAACGGGTCAAAATTGTCTGTACCGATTGAAAAATTTTTCTAAATATTTTCTTGGCATTCTAATGCCATAGGAACCTCAATAACCCTTCTCTGGAGTCCCAAAAATTATTTTATAATTTTTCCCCTGGGTCTAGGGCTCCTCTTTGCGAGAACCGCAACTTCCCTCTGGTTACCCATCGCTAGGGCACCGGCTCGTTTAACTTGGTTGTATTTTATTTCTAAAATTTTTATTAAATTTTTCTTATTAATATTTGAATTGATTATGGTCCCTCACTTAAGTTTAAATATTTTTCCGGACATTCTAGCTGTCCGGATCGACACTGGTCACCGGAACAGTAGAATGTACGGAATTGCTACCGGGAGGGTGTTACAACTCTTCCCCTCTAATTTAAATTCCGTCCTCGAAATTTACCTGATGCAAACAGTTGAGGGAACTGTTGCCTCATCGTCTCTTCACTTTCCCAAGTTGCTTCCTCGGTGTTGTGGTGCCTCCAAAGCACTTTTACCAGTGGAATCTGCTTGTTTCTCAACTCTTTTACTTCCCGAGCCAGGAACCATAGAGGTTCTTCTTCATATGTCAAATCCGGTTGTATTTCAATTTCTTCCCTGGAGATAACATGTGAAGGATCTGAGCGGTATCTTCTGAGTATGGACACATGGAACACATTGTGGATCTTGTCCAGCTCTGGTGGTAAAGCTAGCCTATAGGCCACTGGACCCACACGTTCGATGATTTCATATGGGCCAATGAACCTAGGGCTCAACTTACCTTTCCTTCCAAACCTCAATACCTTCTTCCATGGTGACACCTTGAGGAACACTTTGTCGCCAACCACATATTCTATTTCTTTTCTCTTAAGGTCGGCATAAGATTTCTGTCTGTCTGAGGCAACCTTTAAGTTGACTTTGATTGATTTTACCTTCTCCTCAGCCTGTTTCACCAGGTCTGGCCCTACTAGTTTGTCTTCGCCCAATTCAGTCCAGCACACTGGAGTTCTACATTTTCTCCCATACAGTGCTTCATATGGGGCCATTTGGATGCTAGCTTGGTAGCTATTGTTGTATGCAAATTCTGCCAGTGGGAGGTATCTATCCCAACTTCCCTCAAACTCAATGACACAACTCCTCAGCATATCCTCAAGGACCTGACATATATTTCATGTTATTGTTATCATTTCAGTTCAATATTTGTATTAATTCAATTGGTTCAATTGTTTACCTGGATTACTCTTTCTGATTGCCCATCCGTCTGAGGATGGAAAGCTGTGCTGAAGTGGAGTTGTGTACCCAAGGACTCATGCAACTTCTTCCAAAATCTCGATGTGAACCTTGGGTCTCGATCAGATATGATGGAAAGTGGAATTCCATGCAGTCTAACTATCTCACTGATATACAATTCTGCTAACTTTTCCAGTGAGTAGTCAGTCCTAATCGGCGAGCGTGTCTTGACCGTCAATCTGTCCACTATCACCCATGCTGCATCATGTTTCTTCCGGGTGAGAGGTAAACCACTTACAAAATCCATGGTGACCCGATCCCATTTCCATTCAGGTATGCGTATAGGCTGTAGCAAACCCGATGGAACTTGATGTTCTGCCTTGACTTGCTGACATGTCAAGCATTTAGTCACATAGTCAGCTATGTCCTTCTTCATACCAGGCCACCAATATTGGAGCTTCAGATCATGATACATCTTTGTACTTCCTGGGTGCATAGCATATACACTAGTGTGTGACTCTTTTAGAATACTGGTCTTCAATTCCCCATCATCTGGTACACACAGTCTTCCTTTGTAGTACAGACACCGATCTGCTTTCATTTCATAGTCAGTTGCTTTTCCCTCTGGGATTTTGCTCATAATAGCCAGTAACTTTTCATCTACTTTTTGCCCATCTAAAATCTGCTGTAGCAGGTTTGGCCTCACTTGCAACTCAGCCAAAATAGCTCCATCTCGAATCAAAGATAGACGGGCATTCAATGATCTCAAAGCTGTGATGGACTTTCTGCTCAAAGCATCAGCAACTACATTTGCCTTCCCAGGATGGTAGTCAATCACACAATCATAATCCTTCAGGAACTCAATCCATCGCCTCTGTCTAAGGTTGAGCTCCCTCTGAGTTGGCAAATATTTCAGGCTTTTGTGGTCTGTGTAAATGTAGCACTTTTCACCATACAAGTAATGCCTCCATATCTTCAGTGCGAAGATAATTGCTGCAAGCTCTAGATCATGGGTAGGGTAATTCTGTTCATGTGGCCTTAGCTGCCTGGAAGCATAAATGACCACCTTCCCCTCTTGCATCAATACACACCCTAGCCCATTATGTGAGGCATCACAGTAGACCACAAAGTCCTTTCCTGACACTGGATGTATTAGCACTGGTGCCTCTGTCAACATAGCCTTCAACTTCTCAAAACTGGTCTGACACTTGTCATTCCAGTCAATTCTAACATTCTTGTGTAACAACTTGGTCATTGGAGCAGCTATTAAGGAAAATCCTTTCACAAATCTTCTGTAATACCCAGCTAGCCCCAAGAAGCTTTTGACCTCAGTTGTATTTCGGGGAGGCTTCCATTCCATCACTGCTTCTATTTTCTTGGGATCCACCCTAATCCCATCAGCTGACACTATGTGTCCAAGGAATGCAATCTCATTCAGCCAAAAGTCACACTTGGACAGCTTAGCATACAGCTCCTTTTCTCTCAGGGTTTGCAGAACAATCCTCAAATGCTCATCATGTTCTTCCCTGGTCTTAGAATACACCAAAATATCATCAATAAAGACCACTACGAACCGATCTAGGTATGGATGGAAGATATGGTTCATAAGGTCCATAAATGTCGCTGATGCATTTGTTAGGCGAAAGGGCATCACCAGAAACTCATAATGCCCATATCGTGTCCTGAATGCAGTCTTGGGCACATCTACATCCTTCACCCTCAACTGATGATACCCTGATCTGAGATCAATCTTAGAAAATACTCCTGCTCCCTTCAGCTGATCAAACAGATCATCAATTCTAGGCAACGGATATTTGTTCTTCACAGTTACTTTATTCAACTGCCGGTAATCAATACAAAGCCTCAAAGTCCCATCCTTCTTTTTCACAAACAGTACTGGAGCTCCCCATGGTGACACATTGGGGCGTATAAACCCCTTATCAAGCAACTCTTGCAACTGAGTTTTCAACTCCCTCAATTCAGTGGGTGCCATCCTATAAGGAGCAATGGAAATGGGTGCTGTACCCAGCAGTGTCTCAATAGCAAATTCAACTTCCCTTTCTGGTAGCAAACCAGGCAATTTTTCAGGAAATACCTCTGGGAAGTCTCTCACTGTGGGTATGTCACTCAGGTTTGGCTTAGCCTGTCTAGTATCCACCACATGTGCTAGGTAGGCTTCACAGCCTTTTCTCATCATTCTTCTTGCAATTGTGGCTGAGATGACATTGGACAGGAAATCTGTCCTTTCCCCCACAACTGTAATCTCATTACCCTCCGGAGTTTTCAGAGAAATCCTCTTCAGTTTGCAATCAACTATTGCCTGATGACGTGACAACCAGTCAATTCCCAAAATCACGTCAAACTCGTGGAAGGGCAACTCAATCAAGTCTGCCAAGAATTCATACCCCTGAATCCTTAACGGGCAACCCTCGTATACCTTGTTCACCACTACACTGTGACCCAATGGATTAGTGACCAGAATGTCTTGGTCACTCTCCCCTATCAGTATCCCCCTTTCTACGGGTAGGTTGATGCAAATGTAGGAATGAGTAGATACTGGATCTACCAATGCATGCACAGGAGTATTGTAGAGGGAGAACGTACCCCTGATGACGTCCGGGGCATCTTGCTCCTCCTGAGCTCTCAGGGCATAATTTCTGGCAGGTGGTCTGTTATTTGGCCTCTCTGCGCTAGCTCTGAGCCCTCGTGATGGTCCCACCGCGCGTCGGACTTACTAGATTTTCTACCTCTGCGTAGTGCGAGGCAGTGCATGCGCTTGTGTTGGAGTAGCTGTAGTAGTTCTATGTGGGCAGTTCCTTAGCTGATGCTCTGTCGACCCACATCTTAAACAGGCACCAGTTACCCTCCAACACTCTCCCTTGTGCCATTTCAGACAGTGTGGACATGCAGAAGATGTTGGGGCTGGTCCCCTGAACCCCATCCTGGAGAGGCGCCACCGATGGTGTGGGTGACCTCTCCTAGGGGTGAGCGTGGCACAGGCCCTGAGGTGACCACGACCACGTGGTGAGCTGAACTCGTGCGGAGGACCCTTGAACTTCTTCCCAAAAGCGGAGTGAACTAGACTAACACAGGCCCCTCTTCTGCTGTCTCTCTCTTACAGTGCGCTCCTTGATTCTTACTTTTTCAACCTTTATTGCAGCTTCCACTAACTTGGTAAATTCTGTGATTCCCAAGGCAGTGAGCTGGATCTTGATGTTGTCATTTAGTCCCTCTTCGAACCTCATACACCTTTCAGCTTCATTAGGGACTATCTCCCTTCCATAGCGGCTTAATCGAACAAATTCCTTCTCATATTCGGCCACTGACAGTTGTCTCTGCCTCAGGTTAATAAACTCTCTTCTTCTCTCTTCCAGGTATACAGTACTCACATATTTCTTCTTGAATTCAGAGAGAAAAAAGTCCCAAGTTACAGCTTCTGGCTGCATTTCACTGGACACTGTGTCCCACCACTCATAAGCATCATCTTGCAACAAAGATATGGCGACTTCCGTGTTTTGCTCGAGTGCGGTGGAGTTGTTTTAGTACTCTGCTCTGTTCAACCAATTCTCAATGCAGTCATCTTCTCTCTTGCCATAGAAGTCCACAGCTCCAAACTTTCTTAGCCTTTCCAGGTGTGATTTCTGCTGTGGAGCTGGTGGTGGTGGTGGTGCTGGCATTACTCCAGCCATTTGTCTAAAGAAGTCGGCCATTTGTTGGAACATGGCCTGTGGAGGCTGAGCAGGCTCTGCTTGAGCTGGCGAGGCATTCTCTCATGCCCCCAGTCTCAGCTGCTGCAGGTGGAGCATGACTCTCCACTTCCTCCTCAACGGCTCTCTGAGATGAAGGGTCCATATCCTATTCAAAATAAGAAAGATAAACAGATCTGCGTTAGTGTCACCTCGACTCTTACAAATGCAATGCATGGTATGGACTCAATCTAGGCCCAGAAACGCCTAAACCGTGCTCTGATACCACTAAATGTGACACCCCTTACCCGTGTACAGTATACCCGAGTAAGCTATGTCACACGGTGTACCGGAACACCCTATCTTATCTCAATCATTTTTATTCTTTTTAATTCATTTTCATCATAGTTTTGAATATAATTTGTCAAATATAGTTCATTTAAGTCATTTATTGAAATTATAAATTATTTGAGGTTCCAAAAAATTTTAAAGAAAATCCGGCAGAGTACCGGCTAAAAATGGAGAAAACAGTTCTTCGGAACCTGTGAAAAACACTTCCAATAAACAAATTCATTCATTCTCAACTCCAATATCATCACAAAACTCAATATCAAGATCTCAACATTTCAATTTCAATTCTCAGTCATCCATCACATGTGATGATCACATATATATCACAAATAAACATTTACTTTTCCATTCACAAATACAATTTTTCATAATTTACATAAACATCAATATACATTACACAAGTTTAATTTCATATGAGAAAATCAAAATTTAGTTACAAAATGTCAAAATGACACCTAGTGTCCTACCAATGCACTGCAGAAGTTGAGGTGACACGGACACTGTGCAGAACTGCAGGATGGACTCACCCAGTCTGCGGTCTACTGGGCTCACGATCAGTATCTCCAGTACCTACGCGTGGCAAAAGCAACGCGCTAAGCAATAATGCTTAGTGGTGCAATAATAAAATAAAAGAAATAGCAAGAAATAAATATGTAACGAATGTATATGTTTTATTTGTTAGGTATTTGTATATCATTTACTTTGTCCACTTTTATTCATTTGGTTGCCCCAAGTAACCTACACTAGGCGACTGGACTGGATAAACGGGTAAACTGGCACTGGGTATCAAGTACCTCGGGCCGTCACACCATCGGTCACATAGGCATCTCCCGGTGTGCAACAGAACAGCTAACAAGCTGTAAATAATATCAGGCACAAGGCCAAAGCTCAATACAAGGTCAGAATGGCTAAAAGCCATGAAATCACAGAATGGCATATTGCCATGTGCAGTACTGCTAACTGAACCCTATTGGCATGCCAAACTATCCAAACCAATCATGTTAGATATACTAGGGCATTTGAAACTTTTAAATTCTTCAATTTGTGCATTTCAAGTTTTAATGTCACTATTCACCTCATTGGTCAACAAAAATGTTGACTTTTGGATAGAAAATAGGTGTATTGGTTTTAACACCCCAAACATACCACATTTTGTATTTAAAACTTGTTGGAATTGATTGCCATTTCCATTCCTCAACTTAATTCTAAGAGGGCAGAAATTTCAGTTTTTGAGACCCAACTTTACTGTTCCATTGGGCCCTGTTGTAGTGGGAAATTGAGGAAATGAAAAACATGAAAGTTGTTCCTTATTTTGTCTAGTTGAATTTCCTTTTTTGAATCACTCCATTTGGAGTTTTGTAGCTCCAGATATAGCTCAAAAACCACAGCTGGCCGGATTACCAATCTGCAGAATTGACCATATCTACAGTAACATAAACAGTAATTAGAGTCACTTGGTTGGATGGGTTCTGGCCATAGTTTGGAATAGGTTCCTTCATGAAAGTTGTTTTTCTATGTCTTAACTTGTTGCTGTAAAAATTTCAGGTCAATTGACCAAATCTACAGTGAGTTATGGCCAAATGAACAGTTACTGTTCATTTGGTCATTCTGCAGAATCAGTTGCAGGGTATCCGGATTGGGGCCAAGTTTTGGTCCTCTTGCTTTGGTCTTTTGGGCATGGTTTCTTCAGCAAAAATGTGCCATTATAAGCCTAATTTCATGTCCAATTAGCCAAACACCAATTGGACCAACACAGCCCAAGTTATGGCAGTCCAAGTGGACTGAATTTTCAGTCCCTCTGCTGCTGTCCTAGGGCAGCCTACATCTTCACTTTGCAATCCTATTTTTCATTCCAAATTGTGCTCAACTTACCTAAAATAGTCACTAATTGACCATTAAAATGTTCTCTAACAATTTCCTAAGCCAAGTCAATCTTTCACTTCTCAAAACCCTAATGTCCAATTCAAATTACACATAAACCTTAATTAGCATACTAGTTCAACATCCATGCATATTCATAACTTAAACATCATTTCTAGCCACTCTAAGTTCATCAAACAATCAAAATAATTCCTCCACAAGGGCTGCCGAAAATTCATAGTATGTATACACATAATTCTTGTTCATTTTAGTTACAATTCTTACTCAATTCAAGTTACAAATCATAAAAATAAAGAGTTTTAGGTATCTAATGCACTAACCTTGAATAGGGCAGATTTTTTCCAAATTAAATCTTCACTTTCCTTCACTTTCTAGGCTTCCAAACACTCTCCCAAGATGAGTGGACAACTTTTAATGAAAGGGGTTTAGGGTTTAGGGTGAAAAGAAGAGAGAAAATAAGCTTGATGGAAGTTGGCAATGGAGGTTGGCTATGAGCAAGGGTTTCGGCTGGAATGGGAAGAGGTGGCTGCTGGTTTTTCTTTTATTTTTTTAGTCTCAATTATCTCTTTTATTTGTTAGTCAAATGGTTACTTAATTGTGATTGGTCATAGTGTTCTTAATGACATCTCCATGATGTCATAAATAAGCTTTTTCCTCACTTTCTTTTCTTTCCTCCACTACTCATTTTCAATTTAATTTCTAGTAATGTTTATTCATATTTTTTGTCATATTAATTATTTACTCAACTGGACAAGTCGGCCAAAAATCACCTCTGAAGGCGAAATGACCAAAATGCCCTCCGTTTGGCTTAACGGGTCAAAATTGTCTGTACCGATTGAAAAATTTTTCTAAATATTTTCTTGGCATTCTAATGCCATAGGAACCTCAATAACCCTTCTCTGGAGTCCCAAAAATTATTTTATAATTTTTCCCCTGGGTCTAGGGCTCCTTGTTGCGAGAACCGCAACTTCCCTCTGGTTACCCATCGCTAGGGCACCGGCTTGTTTAACTTGGTTGTATTTTATCTCTAAAATTTTTATTAAATTTTTCTTATTAATATTTGAATTGATTATGGTCCCTCACTTAAGTTTAAATATTTTTCCGGACATTCTAGGTATGGGATCGACCAGTCATCGAACGATGAGAATGTCGGAATTGCTACCGGGAGGGTGTTACAATGTTTGTTTCCAAAGTATTAATATGAGATATAAATAAGTTGGAGTGGTGACTCTCATGCCACATAACAAACATGATAAGCACTTATACATGATAAGTGGACCGAACTAGTGATGCTTATGACAAGCACATAGAGTTTATTCTTGTCAATGCATTGTCATATATCATATCAGTGCATATAATCCTTAGACCTGAGATAACACAGTTATCTTTTATATAGGTGATTTGAGTTTGTTACTGCTTTCATACTCGTACGGTGTATGGGTATATAGGCATGTGTTGGCTCCTACTAGTTATATATGGAGATAGGTGTTGATCAAGATGGAATCTGTTACTCTAAGTAAATAGGGATAAAATCCTATGTTCATATAATTGTTCTTGATGATTTAAGTTCTTGGCCAAGACAGATAGATTTAGTGAGAAAAAGGTTTTTGACAAGAAAATCTAATTAGTCAATAATTTGAATTAAAAGAGAACATAATATTCATAACGAATGGAGTTTGACATTAACCATGACTCCAACTAGAATTGAGATTTTGTAACGGAGAGATTTTAGTGCATGGTAACATATGATTAAAGATTCATTTAAGGTAATCCTTATTATTGATTGGGTGGCCATGGCATGCTATGCTAGGTGTCAACCATGGTCTATGATATGCCTGAAATGATTTAGAGAAATCATTTAAAGTAAGAAAGAGTTCTAATGATATTATGGGATAATATCATTTATCATTGCCAATAAATAATGAGCTAGTAAGTCACACATCTACACAAGTTAATCACTAAGTAAAATGTGATTTAATTGATTAATTAAAGAGTTTAATTAATTAATTAAATAGGTTTGGTTTGCAATAAGATTGTAAAGTCCCTAGCATGACTTGAAACAAAATATAAGTTATTGGATGTATTGCATAAATTAAATTTATATTTAAAATATTTAAATATGAATTTAATTGTGAGAAATTAATTAATAAAAATTAATTAATCAATTAATTTATATTTGATATAAATTAACTTGAAGAGGAGAAACTTTAATTTTGGGTTGAGAACTCAAATTAAAAGTAAGGGTAAATTGATCATTTCACATGGTGACATGTGGCACCATGAGATGGTGACACATGACACTATATAAGCTTGCCATTTGTTTTCTAATCATGCAAGATAATAAAAGTCAAGATTCAATCTACCTTTGACACTTAGCTTGATGAGATTAAGTCAACAAAAGTAAGATTAAATCAAGTGGTGACATGTGGCAAGGGAGTTAGTGAAATTTTGACCTAAGTATAAAAGCAAAAGGAAAAAGAAACAAAATCACTCTCTTCCTCTCTTCAAAGTGGACGGCATCCATAGTCTGCTCCTCCTCTTCTTGCTTTCTCAATTAATTCAAAGAAAATCCTTCTATTTCCTTTGAATTAAATTTGCTAGAAAATGTTTCTAGTCTTTCATATATTCATACACCATCACTAAAGCATAAACCCCAAATTTCAAGTGGTTGACAAGGCTTGGGAAGTCAAATTGGGGCTGTCATTGGTGTTCTTGTGGTGGACAAGCTAGAGGGATAACATTTGGGGTCCTAAGAGTATCCTAAGTGTGGGAATTACATCAATTGTGCACCAAGAAGTTAGTACTCAAAATCCCTCTTTTTAATTAGGGATTAATGAATTAATTTATTAATTCACAATCTTAAATGACAAATGAAGATTTTAATGCATGCTAAAATGTATTTTGGTACTTTTGAGCATTGAAATTGATTAGGCACATAAAACATATGGTATGTTGCATGTAACCCTAGATTAAAGTTTTAAATTTCAATGCTTAAATGCCCTAATTCCCATGCTTCCATGCCTTCATGCTCGCCAACCTCTTTTTTTAATATTTTTGTTATTTTTTTTTTCTTCTAAGATTTTTTTTTATTCTTCATCTTTCACGGGTCAATAGTCACCAACACTTACATGTAAGCACTATTCAGTTCAAACTAAATAAATTGATTGAATCGATTTAATTTTGGTAATTGATTCGATTTATACAGTAATTTGGTCCGATTTTAGTTTTTAGGAATTTCTGTTATTCAATTCGATTCAATTTTGAAAAAAAAAATTAGGAAACTAAATTGAATTAAGAAAAATTTAAGTCCAAATCAAAGGTAAAAACTAGTGTCTTCTGTTAATATTGTCATTTTTGATATTTTTCTAAGATTTTTCTTCTTTGGTTCTCTATCTTTCATCAATAGGTAGTCACTAGCACTTAAAGGGTGAGTACTATTTAGTTAAAATTGAATAAAACGATTTAATTGGTATTTCGGTTCTATTTTAGTTTTTAGGAATTTCAGTTATTTGGTTTGGTTTAGCTTTGAAACAATTTCAGTAAGACCAAACCAAATTAGGTGAAAATAAAGTGCAAATCAAGGTGAAAATCATGAAATAAGGTGAAAATCAAATCCAAATAAAAATTTTCAAATCAATTAGTTTAAACTGAATTAAACCAAATTATATTGATTCGATTTAGTTCAATTTGATTTTTTTAACATTTTGGTTCACTTATGTTTGTAATATTTGTAAATTCTTTTTGACAATTTGATTCAATTCGACTTGACTAAATGCTCAACCGTATCAATACCAACATTTTCAAGAGTCACCGACCGAGTCGTATTTACTGCCGGTGTCTTTAGTGTCTATGGTTTATCTATGGGTCTCTTGATTTTCCATAGCTATGGGTTTGTCTATGTATAATCGTTTCCCCTTTAGCTGTAAACGCCAATCCTTCAAGCTCGACAGACAAAGGCTTCCGCAGCATCTCCGTTTTTGTCAACTACAGACTGCTCATACGACGTCGTTCCCAATTAAACGGTCCCGTGCGTGTAATGTAATTTGTTGGCCCAAACCAAGCAAATAAAAAATAAAAAATTATGAGATCTGACCGTTGGGACGAAATGTAGCCGTTGAGAATCCCAGGCGTTTCACAACAATTTAAATATCTGAAACTCTCTAACCAATCAAACAAAGTAATCTAACCATCAATATCCATCTGCAACTCTCAAGCCTACTTTCTCTCTCTCTCTCTCTCTCTCTCTCTCTCTCTCTCTCTGAGATTTCATCATTTCCAAATTCCAACGTATCGAAATTCAATTACTTTTTGTTTCCTATTTTGTTTATGCTCACATCATTATTTTCTAGTTTGCTTGCATTTCTTTACCGAATCTGTTCAGTTTTTGTTTAATTTTGGTTCGAGAATGGCTGTAATGAAAGATGCTCATATCGTAGAAATTCCAGTAGATGAAGAACACCAACACAAGCTTCTGTGTGCTATGAACACAGTCACAGCAATTCAGAACCACCCACTAACAGAAATCTCCCATAGTCCCGGCCATCTGCTGCTTCTCAAGCTCTGGCAAAGAGAAGAGGATCTTTTCTGCCGCCGAATTGCTGTGAAAGAGTCTAGAATGGATTCTACCAGACGTGAAATCTTCCAACTTTGTTGTTTCTTTTTACTCTTCCATGGAATCTTTTTAACCATGTTGTTTACCTCTTCTGTCAACAGCAGAGAGCATACTTGCAGAAAATGGTGGATACCCTCTTTTGTGTCAGTGTCCACTTCACTTGTGTTTGTGTTTCTTGTTCAGGTTAAAGTTTTCAGGTACTGGAAGGTGTGGAGGCAGTTGCAGAGGGAGAGGAATGATAACAGAGCCCTAGCGAGGTGCATTCAAGAGCTGAGAATGAAAGGGTCGAGTTTCGATTTGTCCAAGGAGCCACAGAGCGCGAAGAGAATGAAAAGCTCCAGTGTTGAGATCAAATGGAAGCCACTCACTTGGTGTTCACAGTATCTGATTAATATCTGTCTTATTTGCTTCTCAGGGTTGGTCTTTCCTGCCTCTAAATTCATCCTCTGCGGCTTCTAAATCAGGGAGATGCTTCTGGGACACTGGATTTTGCCAAGGTAGAACGTGGCAATTATGGGACCCAACACAAAATGGTACACTGCTCATGGTATATAGCCTGATTTGTGTTCTTTATATGGAAATTTAAGCTTGTTTCTTTTTCTGTCCAATAAAATGGTTGAAATGTAATTCTTTGGTGAGATACGCAGATGGAATTCAAGAGTCTGAAGAAAAATATGCATATAGTTGTGTCACTAAACTATGTCATTCTTCTTAGTTTGATGATCGTTTCAAGGGGATGAAGCATCTCGGTCCGATCATTTCTTGGGGAAAATCTTTGGAAATTTTGAGTCCCTCATTCATGGCTCAGAATGGAAGAATGCTGTGTGCTATTTAACAACTCATGGATTGTAGAATTTTTACCTTGTGGCTTTTCCGGCTTCCAGAATCAGAACTTAATAGCCAAAGGACTTTCCCGACTCAAGTTTTACTTTGCAGAGTTAATATTATTAGTTGTATTAGAATTCTGTATTGATTTTGAATAGGCAGCAACACACAGCTTGTGTGTGTGTTTTATGATGCAGAAACCTTTTCATGAACTGGAACTTTTCAAGCTTCTTATGAGAATTGGAATTTTTTTCACTCTTCTTTAATTTTTACTGGCACACAACCATGTGTTTACGTCCCAAAAATCTTCCTGAGCCTGTCAAAAATTTCAGGGTCTTGATGAATTACCACAAACACTATTTTAAATAAATATTCTAAGGGCGCGGAGAGAGCTGTATAATGTATACTCTAATACATTAGAGTATTGATCAGCCGACAGTTTTTGAACCTTCTGAGGCTGCATTTGAATGGTAGAGCAAGTTCAGCTGTTGCAGTTTTTCAACCCTCCGAAGGCTGCTGCCTTAGAAATGGTAGTATTTCACGCTACATAAGCGTCTGTTTGGACGAAGGGGGTGACAGGTAGCTATATCTATTTTTATTTCTACACATTTAAGTTAATCTTTATTTTTGTCTTCTTTTCAAGTATAAAAAAATTAATTTTTTTTTTTATAAAATATGCGTTGCTCGCAATTCATTACTTTTAATGTCATTTTAATTAATTATGTAATATTGATGTTATATCAATACATTATTGATTAAAACATAAATAAAAATTTAATCATGCATGATTTAATTCTAAATTAAAAATTATAAGAAGATTTCTGCAAAATAATTTTGAAAAAATAAAATTTATATAAGAAAAAATATAAATTTGGATTATTAATAATTATAAGAATTACGAATGAGGATCAACTTTTTGAACTAATAAAATAATGAATGTTTAAATTTTAATTATATTAAAATTATATTATATTTCTAAAAAATCATAAAAAAATATTTTTATAAAATTGATTTTAATTGTAATTTTTTTTTATATTTTTAAAACATAAATAAAAATTTAATCATGCATGTTTTAATTCTAAATTAAAAATTATACGAAGATAGAAGCAAAATAATTTTGAAAAAATAAAATTTATATAAGAAAAAATATAAATTTGGATTATTAATAATATAAGAATTTTATTAGTTCAAAAAGTTGATCCTCATTCGTATTTGTGTATATATAATCTATATAAATAATGATATGTATTCCGTGTTTAAATTTTAATTATATTAAAATTATATTATATTTCTAAAAAACCATAAAAAATATTTTTATAAAATTGATTTTAGTTGTAATTATTTTTTTAATTTGATACTCAATATGATTAAAATAAATTTACTCCATTACATCTTTTTTGTTTGAATTATTATCAATTTTGTTTTTGTTTCATTCAAAAAGAATAAGAATTATGAATACTACTATATTTTCAATGCTAAAAACTAAAAAAAAAAAAAATTAATAACATAATAATATAAATAAAAATACAAACATCAGTGACATTTATAGTGGCCATACCGAGTCCTGAAGGCAGTTTTAGGAATATTCTGCTCCTGCACCCTCAACTGGTAGTATCCCGATCTCAAATCAATCTTGGAGAATACAGTTGCATCCTTCAGCTGATCAAATAGATCCTCAATCTGTGGTAGAAGATATTTGTTCTTTATGGTCACTTTATCCTATGTTTGTTCGAAGAGTACCATCCTTCTTCTTCACAAATAATATTAGTGCTCCCCAAGTTGACACAATACACTAGAGTAGATGAAAAACTTATCTAGCAATTCCTGCAGTTGCACCTTCAACTCTTTCAACTCAGCGGGTGTCATCCTATAAGGAGTGATGGGAAAACATCCGGAGGCAATCCTGGCAACTCTTCAGGAAAAACATCTGGAAAATCATATATTGTAGGGATATCCCTAATATCTGAACTCCCCACCTGGGTGTCTATCACATTAGCTAGATATGCTTCACATCCCTTCCTAATCATCTTTCTAGCAAGTGCAGTTGAAATGATGATATTGGATGGCAATTACTGTCTCTCTCCCCCGTGTATTACTACATCTGCGTACTTAGGAAGGGCATGATGCATGGATAGCCACTCCATACCCAAGATAATATCATAATCCCTGAAAGGCATCTCAATTAAGTCTGACAGGAATGTATGTCCTAGGATCACCAAAGGAAATACTTATACAACCTATTTACTCTAACCTCCTGACCTAATTAGACTAGTCACTAGTACATCAACGTCCATTTTCAAGCAGGGAATAGTAGCAGAACAAGCAATGCTAGCACTAACATATGAGTGTGTGGAGCCAGGATCAAACAACATATAAATAGCTTGTTCAAAGATGAAGAAAGTACTAGCTACAACATCTGATGTCTCAGCCTCATCCCTCTGGTGCATTGTATATACTCTAGTCGGTGCGACACTCTGCTCTGACTGGTTTATTATACCATGGCTACCAGATGTGTTGCCTCTATCCCTATCTCGACCTCTACTAACTGGTTGTGGCCCTCTGGAAGCAGAGCCTTGAGCTGATCCCTCAGTAGTGGTAGGTGGTCTAGATCTGTGGATACTAGTGCAATTCCTGGCAAAATGTCTAGTTCCACCACAGTTTTAGTAGGCTCTTGTGGCCTTATAGCATACTCCTCCATGTGTTTTGTCATAGGTTTCACAGGTACGGATAGGAAAGGAACCTCTGAATGTCTACTGACTAGATCTAGGTGGTCTCTGCCCTGATAATTTTCGGATACCCCTTCCAATTCTATCATTTCTAGCTTAAGGGCCTAGGATATCAACTCTAAGAAGTTCCCATGTTTGAAACCAACCACCTGTCTGTAGTCGTAGACTAGGTACCTCAATCCAGCTTTAAACCACTTTCCTATCTCCTTGTTTCAAACTCAAAAACTCCTGAAGCTTCATATCAACATATGTATCCGGAACATAATTCTGTTGAAATTCCCTAAGGAAGTCTTCCCATGTCCATATTGAATGCTCTACCAGACTGTGGGGAATAGTCTTCCACCATTCATAAGCGTCCCCTTGCAACAAAGAAACTGAGTATTCAAACTTCAGATTATATGTGTAGTGTAATTTCTTGAATACCCTCTCCATTCTCTCTCAAGCCATTGTTCTACTTCCAATGGGTCTACTGTACCCTTGAACTCTATTGCCCCATACTTCATTAATTTTTTATACTGTCTAGTTGGGGGTGGTGATTACACTGCTTGTAATGGAGCTTGGACTGGTATATATTACCAGTCATTTGTTGAAATAGTGCAGCCATCTACTGAGCGATTTGAGTAGAAAACTGCATGGGCGGGACTGGTGTAGCAGACCCACTAGCGTTCTGAGGAGCTGGGGATAATCTGCATTGATCTTGAATTAAAATTAAATAAAATTCCCTTTAAGTTGTTCATTTAACAAATTTTAAAATTAATAATAATCTTTGGATGATTTATATTATTTTTGTTTTCGTTTTTATAAATTATAGTCATTAAAATATTTAATTTTAATTAATATTCATAATTTTATAAATATTAATATTGATTAATTGCAATAAAAAAAATCATAGATGGAAATTAACTTAAAAAAATAATATGCTACTAACAAAATATTTTTAAATATATTTAATAAATAATTAATTGTAAATATTTTGAAAAATTGGATACTAATAAAATATTTTACTTACTATTGTATAATATGATTAAATTTATATTTTTTTTATTTTTTATTTGTTAATTTCTTGTTTTAGTTAATTACTTATTGTAAAATTTTATATTTAATTAAAGTTAAGTATAAATAGGACTAAAAAATTTAAATTTATATAAATTTTAAAATTAATTTAAATAATAAAAATATAACTATAATTAATTTTAAGAAGAATAAAGGGTAATTTGGGTAAAGTCAATGTTCCACCCTCTTTCTTCATACATCCTTTTTAACTTCCCATTAATTCACCCTTTCCCAAATATGATTTTTTTTTTTTTTTTAACCTTTGATGGTTGTCGATTCCACTAAAAATAAAATTAACTGAAATTACCAGTAATGAAATATTTTCTGCAATAAGTAGTAATCCAAGTCGAACCCTAGAGACTGAATTACTAAATTTCGTGCACTTGTGTAACAGAAAAAGAACAAAGGTTAAGGGGGAGGGGGGATTAGAAGAAATCAAGTTCAGAAATTAAAGAACTAAATTTAAATATGAAACTCTTAATTTAAACAAACTTCAGTCCAAGGTAATTTACATTTCAATACATGACTTGATTATAGACAAAAGAAATACAATTATCTCTTATTGAATACTTAACGTAGATTTACCAAACAGCGAGGTTTTTACCCCTTACTTTCCTATACTCATTAATTCGAGCCCAGCACTCTTATTGACTCTAATTATTAACTGAATTGTTTCCTTAGGTTATTATCGAATTATTAACTGAATTGTTTCTATAGGTATTAAGCAATCCTCATCAAATTAATAACTGTTTTAAGAACAGGAAGTAGTTAAGCTGAACAACGATTTATAAAGCATAAATCATTTAATTCACCCTATTATTTCCTTAGGTTATTATCGAAAACTTGAATCATAATCAATAAAACCTAATTGCTACTTACATTCAATCTTACACAACAATTATGGATTATGAAGATGAACTAGCAATTGATCACATCAAACAATAAAATCGTTCAATAGATCAAAAATAATATCATCAAGAAACAATACATATTCAAAAAGGCATAATTTAAATTAAGAACTTGGTCTCACAAATCATGCATAAGAACTAGAATCTCTTGAACTGAATTTAGAAACTTAGCCGCTCATGTTCATGGCTTACAAAAAGAAAAATAAAATGGAGAAATATAAAACTATGAATGTGAATGGAGAATGAAGGTGTTGAAGGCGTGTTGAAGGTCTGAATGAATGTGTCCCCGCTACTGCCAAAGATGGTCTTTATAATAAAAAATCTAATCCACAGATAAGAACCAAACTTGAAAAATTTTTGAAATTCAAAAAGACAGATTTTCTGCTCTGTAATCATGGCTAATTTTTAGCCACTTTACTTGCTATTCTGTCTCTGACTTCTTCAGGAAAGTTGTAACCCTAATTCTTAGCTTTCCAACGAGTACTCATTTGCCCAAATCGGAGGTCTATAGCCCAAGTTATGGGCCAAAAACTGAAATTGGTTCTGACAGAGTATCCAGCCCATAATAACGACTTCATTGCCATTTTTGACAATTAAAATGGCCTTATCTCGCTTCTAGCCCTTCACAACAATTGTAGAGGCAGCCTCTGAGGTTCAAATGGGCCTGAGTGTGCTTTGATTGGACATTTAGAGCTCCAGATATAAAATAAATCTCAAAACTGGATACGACACATCAAGTATGGGCTTTTATAAAGGATCCATAGCTAATTTTAATAACCTTGGAGACTGATTTGAGCTTTGTTCCCTCTTTATCATTTGTAGTAGGACTTAGCTTTTCAATGAATTAAATAGCATTGGATTTGGAGGCCCATAACTTTAGAAACACCTGAAAAATACAACAAAGGTCAAATTAATGCAAATGCTAAAAATTTCTCCATCTAATATAATTTTCCAAAAACTCTCTAAAAATATGCCTAATTGATAATTATACTTTAATCAACTGAATTCGGCATAAAAAAACACTAGAAATACTAAATGTGATAGGAGTTAAATTAATAAATTATGCACTTATCAACCTTCCTTACCTTTTCTTACCCTTTCATAATGGATTTCATTATTATATGATTAGCCTACACAAACTTAACATGAATTAAAAGGGTGTGTAATCAATTTGGGTCTGCTTAGAAATCAAAATCGAACCAAAATTTTAGTATTCAACTTTTTGATATTTTGACTTAGATTCAACTCATTTCTCAATATTATGGTTGCAGTTTGGTTTGATTCTAATATAGTCTAACCCCAAAAATCAAACTCTACAGGTCGGGTCAATCAAGTCCAATCCTAAGCTCTCATGGATCTAACCAAGTAACAAGATGGGACTAAAGGTCATTCCAGATAGGAAGGCTATCTCTACAAGTTCAAAGTAAAATAAATCGATAATTAGGAAGATCGGCACCCTTGATTCGAGATCGAAATGACCAGAGAACATGTCGGAGATTTAGCTTGGATTTGTGGTGATTATTTCCCATCCTTACATAAATAGGTTTTGAAAGTTGACCATACGTCTTTACATTCATTCTAAAAGAGCTTTCATTTCATTATCTCTTATAAACCAACCCCTTGAGCATCAGAGTGGCTATCTAATAGCCACCAAGCCTCATTTTGCTTATTGTTTATAGATAATATAAGTTTTTGACATTATCTGGGATCCAGAAAGTCATGATAACATCAGTTGGCACCTTCTGTGGGAAAAGCCATTAGCTGTTTCTTTGACATTTTCTCTCTTCTAAACTTTTTTTTTTTGTTTTCCCATTTTTTTAGGTTAAAAATTTTCTTATTTTCCATTTATCTTTAATGGCTGAAAATGTTCAAATCTAGGGAAAGTCCCTTCAAATATCTCGGGTGATAAATATAGGCATGCTTATGGGTGCAGGGTACTTGCAAGCTGTTACTCTGACAGAAGGAATCTAGTTAAAAGGAACATCTGATCCCTCACAAGAACTACTATTTTTGAAAACTAAAGAAATGGAGGCTAAGTTGGAATCATTAAAGAAGGAGTATGAACGAACCACCAAAATTAGCACGCCAGCCACTCCAGCAATGCCACTACCTCCAGTGGTTACAATACTATCTAGGGAACCTCCTAAGGAGGTAAAATCTAGCAGTAGAAAGGGTAAAGCAAAAAGAAACACCCTAGTAAAGAGGGATCAGACTCAGAAAAGAGTGCATTAAGTTAGAAAATCGCTAGAGCAATTAAAAAAAATATCAGAAGCATTCTCAAGATTATGATTAAGGGATAGGCAATCACCACTGAGTGATGAGATTTTATCTGAAGTGTTTCCCCTAAAGTTTAAACTCTCAACCCTAGATAAATACAATGGAACTACTGATCCTAAGAGACATTTGGCAAATTTTTGCACTATTATGCTTTTACAAAATGTTAATAGTTTCATTATGTGCAGAGTTTTCCTGATGACTCTAGCAAGGAGATATTGGTATAGTAATTACACACCCCTAAATGAGTTTAAAGCTCCAGTGATGATGTGGATATAGAAGGAATGGTCAGGAAATTTGGCCAAGGAAGATGAAGCCAGAGATTGCTAGCCAACGAGATAGGAAAAAGTATTATCGATTTCATAAAGATCATGGCCATACAATGAACAAATGCAGGAAGCTTAAAGATGAAATCGAGAGATTAATTCGGGATGGGACTCTAAGACGATTTACTAGCGACAGTCGACCAAACAACAAAAGGAAATAAGAAAGCTCAGGAAATAAGGACCAAGGAAAAACCAACCCAGAAGAGCTAATTGAAATTATCAATGTCATTATAGGAGGACTTGATGCCCACAAAGCCAATGGCAAAAAAGTAGCAGAATCAAGTTGCTTGAAAAATGTGCTCTCAGTCGAAAGGGAGAATTTATGTAAAGATTCGATCTCTTTTGAATCCATGGATTATGAGAATATTAAAAGACCACATTCTAACCCTTTAGTAGTTAACATTTTATTGAACAAGTACATGGTTCACAGGGTTCTCGTTGACACTGAGAGCTCAATAAACTTGGTTACTTTAAAAGTCCACAAGAAGTTCGATTTGAAAAGAAGCGACCTTACTAAGGTGATACTCTCATTAGTTGGGTTAAGCGATAAAATAGTACCAGTGGCTGGAACTACCAACTTGATAGTAGTGCTTGGTGACAAGGCATTCAAGAGATCAATTTATACAGAGTTCTTTGTAGTGGATATTCCATTATCGTACAACTTAATTTTGGGAAGATTGATCTTAAATGGTAATAACATCTTAATTAACATGGATTGTAAGTATGAAACTTTCAGCTTTAGGTGGAATAGTTGTGATGAGAAAGAGGTAGAAGTCAGCCCAGGAATGCTATAAACAATCTACAAAAGCAGTTGCCAAAGTAATCCTCTAGATCAATCTCTTATAGAAACCAGAGAGCAATATTTCTCCTAAGCCAATATATCAAATAGAAGAAGTTAATCCTCGAGGGAAAGAAAGTGAAGATTGGTATGCACTCCAAGGATCGAACAGAGAAAAGTTAGACAAAGTTTTGATTAATAAATCATCCACTTTCGCTTAGACCTCAGAGGAAGTCACTGGAGTCAATCTAGCATATATGGTACACAGCTTAAATGTTAATCCAAATATAAAGCCAATGTAGCAAAAGAAAAGGAGGATTGCTAGACAGGCAATAGATCATCACAGATGAGGTCCAAAAGTTGCTAAGTGCAGGACTCATTAAGGAAGTAAGGTACCCTACATGGTTGGAAAATGTGGTCTTGGTAAAAAAATCAAATGGCAGATGCAGGATGTATGTTGACTTCACCGATCTCAACATAGCCTATCCAAAAGACCACTATCCATTACTAACCATTGACAAATTAGCTAATGCCATAGCAAGTCATACAGTATGTTTTTTGGTCGATGCCATCTCTGGATACCATCAGATAAAAATAGACCTAGATGATGAAGAGCAAACAGCTTTTGTCACTAACTTGAAGGTCTATTGTTACAATGTGATACCATTCGAATTAAAGAACGCGGGAGCCACCTATTAGCTACTCCTTAATAAGATGTTTGCAAACTGTGGAAGTATATGTCGATGATATGATCATAAGGTGTAAGAGACTGGAAGATCACACAAAAGACAACTCAAAGGCCTTTGACATTTCAAAGGCCTTTGACATTCTGGATAAAATTAGAATTAAGCTTAACCCAGACAAAAGTACCTTAAGAGTTAAAGCAGGCAAGTTTTTTGGATACATGGTTTCAAAAAGCGGAATAGAGGCTAATCCAGAAAAAATTTAAGTCATTTTAAAGATGCAACTGCTAAAAAACATAAAGGAAGTCCAAAGGTTGAATGAGAGAGTCATAGCTCTTAGAAGGTTCATATCCTATTCGATGCAGAAGTGTTTACTTTTCTATCAGGCACTCAAAGCTTGGAAAAGCTTTAAATGGGGTAACGATTGTTAGGTAGCATTTTACTTGACTCACCTAGATAAGGCAAGATCTTCTATCGTTATCTTATAGTGACTCTAAACAGTGAGCTTGGTTTTGGTTTGAGAAAAAAAAAAAAAAAAAGAATAGAGGCTAATCTGCTACACCAGTGAAGTGCTTAAGGCTACCGAACTCAATTATCCAGTTTTAGAAAAGTTGGCATTTGCGGTTTTACCTGCAACAGCCAAGCTCATGAAATATTTTGACTCCCATACTATTAAAGTGTGAACAAACTATCCCTTAAGGAAGATCTTGTAGAGACTAAACACATCATGTCATCTTGCCACTTGGTCAGTTATTTAAGGGCTTATGACATTAGTATGTCCCCAGAACGGCATTAAAGGCCTAAGTCTTAGCCCATTTTATTACTGAGTTGACACTAACTCTAGAGCCAAAGAATAAGAAGAACGTGACATGGAACGTATGGGTCGATAGCAGCAGGTTCCACCAATTTAGGAATAAAATCATTCTTGAAAGGACTCATAACGTAAAGCTTAAGTGTGCTGCCCAACTGAATTTTCTAGCCACACAGTATGAAGCTTTGCTGATAGCTTTATGCATCATCAAAGAGATAAGAACTTCAAACGTCACTATATATTCTTACTCACAATTAGTGGTGAATCGATGTTAGGGTAACATTCAAGTACCGGATTCGAACTTGAGTAAATATGAAGCAAGAATTTAGAAGTTAATAGCAGAGATCTAGTCTAACTTAGGAGAGATCATAATCCTCTAAGTTCCTAAGGGATAGAATAATAATGTTGATGCTTTGGCAAAGATGGCAACAGTAAGAGAACAGCACCGAATCCTTCCATTTGGAGGAGATTAATCAGCAAACAATTGATCAAGAAGAAGTTTTACCAATGAACTACTAGGATGTCTCACATCTTTAATTACTTGGATGATGGAATGCTCCCCGGTGACCCTCTTGAGACAAAAAAGATTGTTCAAGAGTCTTCAGTATATAATGTTCTCAACGGGTAGCTCTATAGAAAATCTTTCATGAACCATGGCTCAAATGCATCTCTCCTAACGAAGGCATGATAATTCTGATTGAAATTTATGAAGGCCTGCGCGAAAGCCATGAAGGAGCTTGGACAATTGACGAGAAAGCCTTCAGATAAGGCTATTTTTGGCTTATGGCAGTAGATGATGCCAAAAGTCTAGTATAGAAATGTAAGAAGTGCCAGGAACACTATTTCATTCCCCAAACTCGAGCAGAAAAACTTTTAACAATTTAAAGTCCATGGCCTTTTCTATCAATGGGGAATCGACATACTTGGTCCACTCCCTAAAGCTTTAAGATCTAAGCAGTATGTTATAGTAGCCATTGAACACTTTACAATATGGCCTAAAGCTAAAGCCACACAGCTCATCACCATTAACAAAGCCATTTCTTTTATCAAATAGAACATTTTCTGTCAAAGTGGCGTACCCAAAGTTATCATAACTGATAATGGCACTTAATTTGAAGGACATAAGTTCAAGGCTTTTTGTTTAGAGTGGGGCATCGAAGTCAGATTTGCATCAATATGCCATCCTCAGACCAATGGTATAACCAAAGTAATAAACCAGACTATTCTCAATTGGTTGAAGAAATGGCTGGACAAAGCTAAAGGCAGATGGCTGAAGGAATTTCCATATGTCTTTTAGGCATTCCAAATCACCCTGAAATCAATAATAAGCGAAACCTCATTCTCATTAGCTTGAGATTATGATCCTAGCTAAAATCAGTATAATACGTGCTTGAATCAAAAACCTGGAGATCGTAATAAATGACGAAGATCTTATATTCAACTTGGACTAAGTAGAAACCTTATAAGATCATGCTTTATTAGAATGGCAGAATATCGCCAAAGGATGACAAGGACATATAAATAGAATGTCAAACATTGATCTTTCATAGAAAGAGATTTAGGGATGAAAATAATTGATGTCTCAGGGGGTGTAGCCGAAGTTGGTAAGTTCAACAATAATTGCGAGGGCCCATATGTTGTTTCTAAAGTCATCCATCCTAGATCATACAAAATTTGCCTATCCAAATGGTACTGATCTTTCATGAGCATGGAACTTTGTAATCATAAAAAGAATTATCAATAAGATTTGCATCAATTTACATTTTAGTGATCTGGCCAAACCAAAGACCTCGCTGAGGCACCAAAACCTCTTTAAGGCACCTAAGACCTCTATGAGGCACTAAAGACCTGACAAAAGAAACTAAGATCTCTGAGAGGCACCAAACAACTCTTTAAGGCACCTAAGAACTCTATGAGACACTAAAGACTTGACAAAGGCAACTAAAACCTCATTGAGGCACCTAAGACCTTTATAAGGCATTAAAAACTTGATGGGCAACTAAGACCTCCTCAAGGCACTAAAGACCTCTTAGAGGCAACAAAGACCTCCTTGATCCAAATGAGACCTAGCAAAGGCAAATGAGACCTAGCAAAGGCAAATAAGACCTTGGATCATTCAAGGCATAATGATCACGATTAAAATCTTAAACTCTATTTAGAAAAGATTAGAATCCAATTAGATTGGACAATTATCTAGTTATCCTTTTTAGAGTCAGATTCTGTTCAGATCGAGCATTCACATAGAAAAGATTGGAATCCTTTCAGATTGGATAGCATTATTTGTTTACACTCTTTTTAAGATCAAATTCTGCTCAAGATCGGACATCTATCCAACTATACTAAGGATAGTTCTATTTAGTTATTTTCGAAGATCAAACGATGGATCTAATTAAACACTTCACTGATTATGATATGAGATTAGTTATCCAATTATTAAGTTTAGAAAAATCTATTAAAAGCAACAATATAAAACAAGAGATCAAAACACCATCAAAGTCTTACAAAGTTTTATGTGGTAAGATCATGTCCACTAGCTGGATCTATTATATCTACCCTATGAGACCCCCCATCCTCATCACCCTCACTACCACTCTCAACACCATCACCGGAGGCAAGCTTCTCCAACTAGGTAAATTCATCATTTGGATACCATTTTACCATCTCAACAAGGATTGTTATGAGCTTGGACATAGGCGTTGGCCTCTTTGTCTATCACTTCGTCATCTTTGGCTTTAAGCTTGTCCTTAAACTTCACCAGTTTAGAGGCATGGCTCACCTTTGTATCCTTAATCTCCTTCTATAGCGGTGCAATAAGCTCCTCAGATGACTTAACCTTCCCCTTTAGCTCTTGCACTCTAGCATCTACATTGGACAAATGACCTTTCAAGGTCACCACTTCACCGATAGCCTTCAACATCTCCTACCATAGGAAGTTCACCTTTTCTTTAACCATGTGCTAAATGGTAGCTGATTCCAACTACAAGCCCATTGTATGTGTAAAAGGCTCTCTACACTCTTCAAGACCCATTCAAAGGTGATCCTCTAGCAAACATAAGGAAGCTATAGTGACTTTAGTCAGGTCTATATTTCCCTTAACACATTGATACCTCTTGAGAGATCAGGTCAGTATTTGAGCCCCTCTTAAGATCAGTTGGCCAAAAGATCTACCTTAATAAATAGTTGAGGTTAGTGGTTGAGTACGTGATCGCACTAGGAGTAGAGGAGATCCTAGGTCCACTAGCTCATTTTGGGCAGGAGGAGGAGAGATCGGGTCCTTGACTCAGGATCATTACAATGAAGGTTGCTCTCCAGTCTTAGCAACAATGGCAAATTGAGACGCTACTTCTTTCCTTTGAAAAACTCACTTGGCAAGCTATCTTTTCCTTTTCTTCTCTACTCTTTGTGCTTCGGTTCTAGCCATCTCGACACAAAAAAAGAAGTTAGCGAGAAACATTAGGTCTGTAAAAAAAGTTAATGACATTACCCTTTCTCGGTCTAAGATCAGCTAATTGTAGAGTGAAATTCTCCCCAGCAACTACATTAGCGAGCCACCATTTCAACTTGGCATTCACAACATCGACATTCAAATGGTGCCAGGTGTTCACTTGGCTTTTTAGCTCGGACACCACCATATCCTCTTACTGATTAAGGGAAATCCCTATGGCCATCTCTCTGCGAAGTAGTTCTAGCTCTTGGGAACCCCCTCGAAGCCGTGAAGATCTTTGCATCGAAAGAAGAAAAATTTGTCTTTCTAATTCTTTAATGTGGAATGAAGCTCGGTGAAAAACCCACAATTCGGCTCAGTGAAAAAATTAGTACTCTTCATTTTTTCCTCTCGAGGCGGTAAAAAGTAGCAAAAAACTTTAATTGAGGCTATTAGATATTTAGCTCGGCAAAGCCCCTAGAAGGCCACTAATGTCCACCATGAGTTCGAATGAAGTTGTGCCATGCAAATATGATGATAATTCAGCACCTTCACATAAAATTGATCTATAGGAAATCAAAGACTAGCCTTTAATTGCTCTTCATACACAATAATTTGGTCTCCCTCTTCAAAGTCATGATTGGCTCTAAAATCTCCATGGCATCTAATTAGCTCAAATTAGTCATTCTACAAATGAAACTCTTCGCTTATACGATGTAGATCAGATTGGATCAAGATTGAAGGTACTTCATCCACTAACAAAGCTTCTTTTCTGTTTTTTTGGTTTTCATTTTGATCGGCCCAGCTACCTCATCAGGATTTTGTGTCATTGGCACCTCAACCTACCCAAGACTACCACTAGTTTTGGTCTCTCCCACATTAGAGTTGGCTCCCTCCCCATATTCCATGTAAGAGCTCCATAAGTATCAAACAGAAGATGTACTAATCATCTCTTGACTATCTCTATCGGTCATTTAAAAGACAAAACAGAAAAGAAGGGAAGAAAAAAGGAGAAATGCAATCAAATATGGCATTTTACCTTTGTTTTTGTTAGCAAAATCTCATCAGAGATAAAGCAGTAGGGAAATACCGATAGGAGGGGCAATAATGATTCTCCTTGCAACATTTTGATATATATAGGGATGATATTTAATGCAAAAAATTCAAAATATTGCCACAATTTTTCCTCGAATGCTAAATGCGACCATAAATTCACAAGCCAATAATATCACAAGTTTCAATACATCATCATCACCATCCGAACCTAAAGATTCAGACTTAGCTATGATCAAGCATGATAATCAAGGTGCATGCCATTATGTACAAATAAGGAAAGGGCAAAAGATCTAGCCAGAATTTGTGGTGATTATTTCTCATCCCTGCATAAATAAGTTTTAAAGGTTGACCCAAGTACGTCTTTACATTCATTCTAAAAAAAGCTTTCATTTCATTGTCTCTAAGAAATAAACTTCATTACTAACTTAAATATCGGAGTGGCTATCTAATAATCACCAGACCTCACTTTGCCCATTGGTTAAAAACAACCCGAGTATTCGACATTCATCTGAGATCAAAAGGTCATGGAAATGTAAGACCTAGTTTAAGTCATGGCTATTGAAACAATTTTATACAATATTATTATTAGGAAAAAGTTGTATCTGAATTACTATTTAAATTTAAAATTAGCAGCTACCAATATATCATATAAACTTTTAGCTATTTCTTAATTATATAGTCTTTAATTATATAAGATACTAAGAGTGTACACAGTTCTTGAGTATCCTGAATCAAACTGAATAATTGCTTTAAACCAATCAAAACCATATCGAATCGAACTTATTTTATTATTTTGGTTTAATTATGAGTTTTTACTAAGAACCAAATTAGAAATGTACCCAACCAAAATCGAATCAAGAACCAATTTTATAAATATAGTTCTCTATAAATTTTTGCATATATTATTTACTTTCAATATAATTTTCAAGATATATTTTATAAAATTGTACAAAAACGAATTCATTTTTTTAGTTTGATTTTGTCATGGATATTTACTAAGAATCAAATTAGAATTATATAGAATCCTACCAAATCGAAATAGAATTAAAAGTCAGTTATATATATATAAGTACATATATATACATATATACATATATACATATGTATATGTATATATTAGGGGTGGAAATTCAAGTTGATGGGTAGTGTTTTTGTCGCGTCAACGCGCAACACGAATACAATTAAGATCGACACGAACACAACATGATTAACAAATCGAGTAACAACCAGAAAAAAAAAAATGGGACTTTGGTGTGTGACAGTGGATTTCCACTGTCACTGCCAGCTTTTTATATAAAAAAAAAAAAAGTTCAAAAAATCGGGAGGAGGACCCCCGCCCCCCCAATTTCTCTTCTCTCCTCTCCTCCCCTCTCTTCTTCTTCTTTCCTTCTCCAGTGACTAGCCGGGGACCTCCCAAGCGGCTCCCCACCTGGCCGGCGACCCTCCAGCGATGGCCAGAACCACCAGAAACGCCAGCAAGAGAGGGAGAAGAGAGAGAAAATGTGCGCACAGTGGGCAGCAGCTTTCCAGCGCGATTCCGGCTTCATCCGACGTCCGATCGAGGCGATTCAAGTGGCGTTGGAAAGCTTGTTCTGAGAGCTTTCTTTTGATACTAATTTTGCAGCAAATGGAGGTCGGATGAGTGAGATATGGAAGAGAGAAGTTTCGGGTTTTTCAAGTTTTTTCGTCAGAGCTAGGACGATCCGGACCGTTGGATCGACGATCCGAGACCACATATGGACTGAGGAAGAGGGGAGGAACATGATGGTATGATCAGATCCGGCAAATGCCGTCGGCGAACGGCGGCCACTCACCGTGCGCGGTGGTTCCGGCAGTAGCTCCGGTGGGTTTTGGAGATAATTCAACTTCCAGAGGCTTCCTCATAAATTTTTGGAATTTTTGAGACACAGATAAACCTCGAGTAAGACTATTTTCATTATTTATCTGTCTGTGGAGCATAAATACAGTGTTTCTTAAATAGGAAAAATTGGAGAAAAATTCTAAGAAAAATATATGATGAAAGTAAAATTATTTGGAGATATTCTATGGTGTTTGTTGAATTTTTGAGTGATTGTAGAATATTTTTGAAAAATATAGATGGATTTTAGTTAGATTTTTAGCATATGGGCATATAAGATTATTTGAAATTAAGATATTTAAATTTTATATGATTGGTTGAAGCTTGAGGATAGAGGTTTAAATATGTAAATATTAAATGGGGTTAAATTAAGAATATGTTAGCTGTTGGAAACTTATGAAATTGAGTAATATTCTTGAATAAAATATTCATGGGTGATTAGAAAATTACAATTCATTTTGCAATAGCCTTATAATATTATTAAGGACCACGGGGCAAAATTTTAGAATTTTTAGAGCTTGTTTGAGTAGATTTTTACAAAATGTCAATTATAGGGACTAAAACGTAATTTTTAAGGTGTTGAGTATTGCTTGGTTTGGAGGGCCATATAATGATAATGAGATATGAGTTGAATTTAGAAGTGTTATTTGAGCTTTTTTGCATGTTGGGTAGGTCCCAGGTATAGGGGAAACTCTGCCGGATTTTCGGCATGAATTAAGCTGTCTATTGCCTCTTTAGAGTTTTATCTTAACTTAGTACTAATAAATTTAAAATTTAATTTTTAGGTGATCGAGGTCAGCTATTTTTCTGCATCCAGCAGCCACAATAGTCATCGGTATACTGTGAGTAAAATATTAATTTTAATTGTAATTTCACTATTATTATATGTTCAAGCATGCCCATACATCACTTATATGTATGTATCTATGTAGTTAAACTCTAGGCACGTTTTATGTTGCATTCATAACTGTAAAGTGCCATGGATGTTATTGTGGTAATTTGGAACAGTGTGCATACGTTGGCGTGCGTGTGATGTGGTGTTGACTATGGATAGGATGGGTAGATACGGCTTGAGATCTTCGCTGGGACTCGGTCCTTCGGGGTAGACACAGCTTGAGTTCTTCGCTGGGACCCCAATTTGGTTTATTAAGCGAAAGTCCGACTTGAGTTCTTCACTGGCACAAGTTGGATTTAAGAGAGCTGTATAAGGGATCAGCTCCCATATATTATGATTGATATTAATGGGTGTGTGAGTGCTCCAAATTACCTTTTTGATGTTATGATGTGAAATTATTGCTGGTGTTGCATTTCACTCTACAGGGTGCATTAGTTTTAGATAGTTATAGAGATTATGGTTAAAATTGATATTTTACTCTCTGAGTCGAACGCTCACTCCTGTTCACCATATTTTTTCAGGCTACAGGAGGAGACATTTTTCAAAATAACCTGTCCCTTCTCTCAGGTTATGAAAAGATTACTTAATTGTATTATTATTCTCCAAATTTGTAATTTAGGATTCCGCATGTACTAGTAGTAGTATTAATCCTGTCAGGGACTGCATGAATTTAAGTTTTTGTATTAATAAATGAAAAATTTTTATGATTTTTAAATAGTTTGTAAATGATGTAACAGGGTTAAGCTGGGCTCCCCTAATTTCAGTTTCTGATAATTACTGGATTAAGTTGGCTCGAAATGAAATTATAACAGTTTGATTTAAATTATTTTATATGCATATTGGGCCTAAATTGTGGGCCTGGTTATGGATTTGAGAACAGTAAGGCTTACTACGGGCCTTGGGGGCTTTATGCCGGCTCAAGTCCTAGTGTCGGTCCGGCCCATAGGTTGGGTCGTGACAAAGTTGGTATCAAAGCTTAGGCTCCAGATTCATGGGAAAGAATATACTTGGGAGTGTAAAAGGAGTCTTGTTAGGATGTTACATGCAAAGTATAGGATTCTGTTTTGTCTTTTTCTGTACTTCTTTATTTCTTGATTCTGCGTTATACCTTTGGAAATATAAAAGTGCCTCAGTTAGTGTCTTGATTTTCGTGGAGTACATAGAAATGTGAAATAGAGTTAGCAAACATGTTGAGGTCTGTCATAAGGATACGTACTTCAAGAAATGCTATGTTTCTGTCTGTATGGGTTTAAATGGTATGCCCATTTCGTGCAAGGCACGAGTACATAAAGGTGAGTCTTGAAAGTACAGTTGCCCTAGATAAGGATGAAGATACCACTGCCGGCAGTTATCAGTGGATGACCCAGTCAGAATAAGTTTGTGATAATAGAAGATTCAAGAGAGATAAGAAATTGGGAGACCTAGTCGGTTAGGACATATCGTAGCAACTATACAATGTTCTCGATGTCTGCTCCGTAAGCTGCAGATTACAATACCGATATGAGATTATTGTGTAAAGCTACGTGCATCCCCGTGGTGCTCCATAATAAGGGTGTTTGCGGATGGCTTCTGTTTTGGTACAGTTATGCCAGAACAGAGTTCTATATCTACAGAGGAGTTGGGAACTCCTGGTTAGGGATCTAGAGTTAGAATATTGAAAGGTCACAGTTGGGTGATAACTAAAGTCAGTGACTCAGTTACCCTAGCATGAGCTAGAGTTGCATTAAGAGTTGCCATCAGACCAGAGGTTTCGGACTAGTTGCAAAGTAAAGGTGACACCTATGGAGTGAGACCATCTAGTCTTCGGTATGCAATTTTGGATGGTTTTTGCAGAACGACAGACGTTTTGCTTAGAACTTAGTGAGAATAGAATACCTTGTGTGTATTAGCAAGGTGTAAAGTACAACTCTACTACCTAGAGAAGGTCGAAACTATGAATTGATGATTTACAGAGCTATGATATGATAAGAGAGACATTAATTTGACATGGTTTTGGGCAAGGTGGTAAATATAGTACCTTTGTTGCAGCAAGTTAGGGTATAGACCTATCTTTTCATAAGGGATCGAAGGTTATTACTAATAATGGTGACCAACAAAATAGTGCCCCAGATGGGACTGTAGAGTGTGGTAGAGAGTAGTTGGCTCGGGTATCCTGCAGAGGATACAAGTTCCATAATAGGAATCATATATAATTAGATCACGATGGATTTAAATCCTTTGAATTGGATGATGGGTTTGGGTGCCCGGAATCTTAAGTTTTGGCTAATTGAGTAAACATGGAAAATAATAATAATAATAATAATAATAATAATAATAATAATAATAATAATAATAATAATAATAATAATAATAATAATAATAATAATAATAATAATAATAATAATAATAACAAATAAATAAAATTACTGCAGAATCAGTTCTCGAGGTAGTAAGGGTATTATATAAGCTAAAGGATAAGAATAGAAATCATACGATAAAGGTATGACTGCAATTTCCTGAGTTCCTTTCTAACTTTATATTGTTCAAAACAATAGTATAATCTAATTATAATAGTGTTAAGAGTAATAAATTAGCGAAGATAAATCACAGAAGGCCAATGGATAGAGAAAGTGCATAATGAAAGTTTGGACAATTGATTGCAGATGCAATATAATCTAAATGCCAGTGGAAGTACTAGCTAGAGTGGTCAAAGGACCAAATCTGACTAGCACAGAAATGTGATAACGCGGTAGAGACTCTAAAAGATATAGTCAGCAAGTACAGCCGTCATGTTAGGAAGAGGAATGAAACCAGGAATAGAATAGTCAAGTTCTATTTTGGGTAAGACAAATGAAATAAATGAAAGGACAACCTGAAGGGCGCGTAACAAAAGGAACAAAGTTAAGATATAGGGTAGGCTAAGTGTTATTCTTAACAAGGAGAATGACAAGGATGGAAAACCCAAAATGGGACCACATTAGTGAGAACAGTGATGGAGGTATGGAATACAATAATAATGAGTAAATGCTAGAAGGTGTGCGATGGTATTGCAGACTACCTAATTAGGTAGAGAAAGAGAAGTTAGTAAGCAGTAAGTTGAATAAAAGTCAGTCTAAGGGATCAAATAGGTATGATGAGTGGAAAGAATTATAGATAATGACACATAGGCTTTAGGTTAGACTTTTGAGATAGTGAGAAGGTAGTTAGAGGTTCGTTATGAATGTCAAGTAAACATTTTTAGTGTAATCAACAGAATCACTTTGTAGTGAAGCAATAACGATAGGACAATAGTAGGGGTAGAACAAAAAGTGACAAGTCTGGGTGGTTATAAATCACTAGAAATTTCAAGGATCAAATTAATTACCATAGATAAGGGTGGAATTAGTGTTGGAAGAATTTATTCGTGAGAGAAATCTTTCAGGAATCAACAAAAGTTAAGGGCACAATATAAACGATGATAGATATGAATCATAAGTCGAGTATAAGTAAAGTTAATAAATTATAAAATATTATGTCAGGAAGGACAATGGTACGGTAAAGGGTTCATGCACATGATACCTTATTGGTAGAGCACAATTGTGCTAGGAGATAATGAAAGTTAGAGAGAAAAACCAAAAAACATAGGTTAAACATTATTATATGGACAATCAAGAGTAGTTGAATATAAGAGAATATTTTTCTTTCTTTTCAAATTTAGCTTGTGTTTTTTATTCTAGAGTGTTATATAAGAAACAGAAACTGAGTCAAGGAGACCTAGTTATTTAAGAGTTTGGTAGGCACTGATCCATACACAATTTCCTGATATGAGAATGACAGTAAGTGCATACTTAGTGTTAAGTATGAAAGGATGATTAGAGTAATAACAGGAGTTAAATCGAGCTAGTTACTAGGGCTTACAACCCTTTTGAACTATAAGCTGGAGGAAGTGCTAATTGCTAATGAGTTACAGTGAATAGAATTGTTGCTAATGGGAAAAGTTGAGACTGAAGTTTGGAAAGCTATGGGCAGTATATGTGATTATATTAAGGAGAATGAACATGTGAAGTATCTTGTTTAGAATTAAGGCATGGCACACATTTTCCATAGCCGTGTTAGTTCAGATGGAACTTATAGTTTATGGGGCTCATATCCATCCAGGATAATCAATTTCCTACTAAGGCTAGTAGGGAATGATAATGTTCTGATAGTTAAGTTGGAAAAAGGGGATATAAGAAAAATTTTCAATGGTTAATTACAAATGTTACATAGGGTGAATAATGTGCTGGTAGGAGTAAATCGTAAGGTTAGAATTCTCGGAGTAATAGAACTAGTAATCAAGATAAGACTAAAAAATAAAATGAAAGTTAAAGTTGATGATGGGATGGACATCCTTGAAGGAAAAGGTGTAAGGGTGAAATAGGATTAAGATTAAGGAATAAGTGCAGCAGGTCGAAAAGATATCAACAATAGTAGAAATAGGAAAAGGAAGTGGATAAGATCCAAATAATAGGAAGAAAGCTCGGTAAAGCTAGTTATAATGATGAGGATAAGGAGGAATAGGTATGCTAGAAACACACAAAGAGATGTTTAAAATAAGTTATTATGAGATGATAGATTAAAGGAGTAGTAGAGCCTCGATCTGAGTGCTAATGTGTCAGAAGTAGGCCACATACTAAGAAGCTAAAGGAAGAAGTCTAGATATTTCCACTCCAGAGAAAGAGTGAGAATTGATAAAGTCGCATGGATTGAGTTGTCAGGGAATATAAACACTTTTGTTACCTAGAAGAAGAGACCCAATTTACTTTCCAATGTTGATAAATGATACACTTGGCCCTTGGAGGAGACTCTACCTAACTAGTTAAATAAGATGGATAGAGATTGGTCTAAGTACCTTAGTAATGACACAAAAGAAATTAAAAATTTGAAGTATCATGGGAGTGAGAAGATTTATAGGTATTAACCACTGAGGTCTTAAAAAGAGTGAAGATCTAGAACAAGATGCCTAGATTAGGTGCTACAGGAAAGCTACTCATAGGATACCATGGAATAAGGAACATAAGTTATGTCATTGGGGAAACAGAGATTATTGAAACAAAGGAATGAGGACTGAAGTCACCAAGAGACATGTTGGGGCGTAATAAAAGTGAGGTAAACACCAAAGTTGATTGAAGTTATGAGACATCAAGTCAAGAACAGTGAGGTATAGCGAATACTTGAAACGTCAGAAAAATGGTCAATGAATAGTTACAAGATAAAAGCCCTCTAGAAAGAGATGATGACAAATAGGACACTATAGTAGAATCAGAGAGCGGTAGAATGTCATATATAATATACGAAGAGTTTGAAGAATAAATGTTTTACCAATCTCTGCATAGCTGGAGGAGTAATGATTGCACTTGTTTTAATAATCTTCTTTTCCTTATTTCTTTATTTATTGGAAAATTCGAGGACGAATTTTTCTTAAGGGGGGAAGAATGCAACAACCACAAAAAAAAAAAAAAAAAAAAAAAAAAAAAAAAAGAAGATGGGACTTTGGCATGTGACAGTGGATTTCCACTGTCACTGCCAGCTTTTGTAATAATAAAAAAAAATCAAAAAATCAGGAGGAGGACCCCCCCCCCCCAATTTCTCTTCTCTCCTCTCCTCCCCTCTCTTCTTATTCTTTTCTTCTCCAGTGACTGGCCGGCGACCTCCCAAGCGGCTCCCCACCTGGCCGGCGACCCTCCGGCGGCGAGAACCACCAGCGGCAGAGAGGAGAAGAGAGAAAACGTGCGCCGATGGGCGGCTTTCAGTGCGATTCCGGCTTCATCGACGTCCGTCGAGGTGATTCAGTGGCGTTGGAAAGCTTGTTCGAGCTTTCTTTTGATCCCAATTGTGCAGCAAATGGAGGTCGGAGGAGTGCGAGATGGAGGAGAGAAGTTTCGGGTTTTTCAAGCTTTTTCGTCAGATCTAGGACGATCCGACCGTTGGATCGACGATCCGAGACCACATATGGACTGAGGAAGAGGGGAGGAACATGATGGTATGATCAGATCCGGCAAATGTCGCCGGCGAATGGCGGCCACTCACCGTGCGCGGTGGTTCCGGCGGTGGCTCCAGTGGGCTTTGGAGATGATTCAACTTCCAGAGGCTTCCTCATAAATTTTTTGGAATTTTTGAGACACAGATAAACTTCGGGTAAGACTAGTTTCATTCTTTCTCATGCATGGAGCATAAATCTGATGTTTCTTAAACAGGAAAAATTGGAGAAAAATTCTAAAAAAATTATATGATGAAAGTAAAATTATTTGGAGATATTCTATGGTGTTTGTTGAATTTTTGAGTGATTGTAGAATATTTTTGAAAAATATAGATGGATTTTAGTTGGATTTTTAGCATATGGGCATATAAGATTATTTGAAATTAAGATATTTAAATTTTATATGATTAGTTGAAGCTTGAGGATGGAGGTTTAAATATATAAATATTAAATGGGGTTGAATTAAGAATATGTTAGCTATTGGAAACTTATGAAATTGAGTAATATTCTTGAATAAAATATTCAATGGTGATTAGAAAATTATAATTCATTTTGCAATAACCTTATAATATTATTAAGGACCGCGGGGCAAAATTTTAGAATTTTTAGAGCTTGTTTGAGTAGATTTTTACAAAATGTCAATTATAGGGACTAAAACGTAATTTTTAAGGTGTTGAGTATTGCTTGATTTGGAGGGCTCAAAAGGGGCCATATAATGATAATGAGATATGAGTTGAATTTAGAAGTATTATTTGAGCCTTTTTGCAGGTTGGGTAGGTCCTAGGTATAGGGAAAACTCTGCTGGATTTTCGGCATGAATTAAGCTGTCTATTGCCTCTTTAGAGTTTTATCTTAACTTAGTACTGATAAATTTATAATTTAATTATTAGGTAACCGAGGTCAGCTATTTTTCTACATCTAGCAGCCACAATAGTTATCGGTGTACTGTGAGTAAAATATTAATTTTAATTGTAATTTCACTATTATTATATGTTCAAGTATGCCCATGCATCACTTATATGTATGTATCTATGTAGTTAAACTCTAGGCACGTTTTATGTTGCATTCATAACTGTAAACTGCCATGGATGTTGTTGTGGTAATTTGGAGCAGTGTGCGTGCGTTGGCGTGCGTGTGATGTGGTGTTGACTATGGATAGGACGGGTAGACACGGCTTGAGATCTTCGCTGGGACCCGGTCCTTCGGGGTAGACACGGCTAGAGTTCTTCACTGTGACCCCGATTTGGTTTATTAAGCGAAAGTCCGGCTTGAGTTCTTCGTTGGCACAGGTTGGATTTAAGAGAGCTGTATAGGGGATCAGCTCCTATATATTATGATTGATATTAATGGGTGTGTGAGTGCTCCAAATTACCTTTTTGATGTTATGATGTAAAATTATTGCTGGTGTTGCATTTCACTCTACAGGGTGCATTAGTTTTAGATAGTTATAGAGATTATGGTTAAAATTGATATTTTACTCTCTGAGTCGAACGCTCACTCCTGTTCACTATATTTTTTCAGGCTACAGGGGGAGACATTTTTCAGAATAACCCGTCCCTTCTCTCAGGTTATGAAAAGATTACTTAATTGTATTATTATTCTCCAAATTTGTAATTTAGGACTCTGCATGTACTAGTAGTAGTATTAATCCTGTCAGGGACTGCGTGAATTTAAGTTTTTGTATTAATAAATAAAAAAATTTTATGAGTTTTAAATAGTTTGTAAATGATGTAACAGGGTTGAGCTGGGCTCCCCTAATTTCAGTTTTTGATAATTACTGGATTAAGTTGGCTCGAAATGAAATTATAACAGTTTGATTTAAATTATTTTATATGCATATTGAGCCTAGATTGTGGGCCTGGTTATGGATTTGAGAACAGTAAGGCTTACTACAGGCCTCGGGGGCTTTATGCCGGCCCAGGTCCTAGTGCCGGTTCGGCCCATAGGTTGGGTCATGACAAATCATGTCAAAAATTTAAACACGAATACGACCCTTCTATTATACGAGTTACAAACACGACACGTTTAATATTAAATTGTATTAGATGTATTCAACACAACACGACCCATTTAACACGAAATAACCCATTTAACACGGTTTAACATGACTTGACCCATTTAACACGCTATATAAGTGGGTTCATAGGTCATAGTGGGTCAAATGGATTAGTGGGTCACAGGTCAATACATGACACGAATATTAAATTATGTCATTGTTTGCTGGTTTTACAACCCCACAAGTGCACGGATCGCGAACAAGCAATAAAGTAGTGAGTAGAGTATCGTCCCACGAGGAACTTAATTAGTAACTACCAAACTACACAGTGATTTTGACTGTCTAGGCTATCGAATAAAATGTGGGAATGAAACTTATCTATTTTAAATGCTAGAATAATAAACTTAAAATGAAATAGTCTATTTTGAAATAATTTCGGAATTAAGATTTCACACTTTAATCTTACTATGGATGTAATCTTGTTTATTTACTGGATTGAGAATCGTTTGCCTTGATAGAAATTAATCCTAAGATATCCTAAGTCCTCTCTCAAGGCATCTAGGGTCTATTTTAATTAACCTAAACTCTACTTTCGTGGCGATTAAATTAATTAAAACCCTTTAAGATCTTTGACTAATTTCTGAACTCCATAAAGGTCATTAGCCTATCTCTAGGTTAGATTTATTAGGTTCAAAATCTTAATTTTCTAATATTAATCTTCATCTTTCAGTCCTTTAATTAATATCTGTAATCAATACTAAGTGGGTACCAACACATAGAATGCATTAAGATCACAAGAAATTAAATCAAGGAACAAATCTCAAATCCAATAAACAAAACTTAATGTTTATCCATAATAATGATTACAAGTATTACTCTCCTAATTCCAGAATATGAAAATTACTCACTCATGGTGAGTTCAGCAAACATGATAAAAATAAAGTAAAAGACAATAAAAATCCTCTAAAAGAAATAGAACAAAAGAACTGAAGAGGATCTGCAGCTTTGATCTTGTGGAACTTTGGCTGAAGGCACCTCCTTGATACTGATGTCCTGCTCTTCTAGACAGCTGTGAGAAAGTGATTACACGGCTCTGGGATTCCCCTTTGTCTCTCCATTTTTTTGTTATCTGCAGCCTCTATTTATATTAAAATGGCTTAGGGTTAGGTTTTCAGAGTCCCTAAGGCGTTAGGAGTCTCTTCTCTCTATCAAAAACTGCAGTTGGAGCGAAATCAAGAAGCTGGCTGTCGATTGATACACGGCCTGTGTATCACTACACAACCCAGGGCCATGTAACTAACTGGAGTTCTGAAGGTTTGCATCTCGCGATGTCACAGAAGGTTACATGGGGCGCAGCTGGTTACATGGGTCCAAGTACACGGCCCGTGTACTTTTGTTCTTCAGAGAATTCTTCAAGCCTAGCTAGGCAGAAACTTACACGGGTTGCTATGATTTACACGTGTTTGAGTACACGGCCCATGTACTGTGTTTCTTCCTTGTCTTTCTCAGCTTTCCTTTGGCAGCAGGTTACACGGGTCTGTGTCTTTGCTTACACGACCCGTATAAAGTGTATCAGCAACACTTCTCTTCCCTTTGTGTTTTTCCAAGCTTTTTTTTATACTCCTATACCTTGGAACTTCATTCAAATACCTGAAATGATGTAGAAAACATGGAATTTAGAGTTTTTCAATGGAAATCACAAAAGTTAATGAAATTAATAACTATGCATGAGATTGCTTGCCTATATGCTATGAAATAATATGCAAATGTGCTTAAAAATATCTATATAATACAAGTGTATCAAATACCCCCAAACTCAAACTTTTGCTTGTCCTCAAGCAAAATAAAACTCTGTTTTAAAACATATTTTAGGGAATAACTTAGGAATATAACCAACAATTCAATAAGCACATAATTAAACTCCTCCAATCCTTCATACCAATTACCCTCTTTTAAGGCACAAGGGTTCCGATAGCCGCCTGCTTAGAACTTGCTCACCCTTCATGGTGTTTCAACTAGTTATTCCTCTATGCAAGGCTATTAATAAAGTCACAAATAACCCGTTTCATCATAATAGAATTAAGAAATACTTATTCCCCCAAATTGCCTCTATTATGGATAATTGTGATGAAGTGACTCAATTACAACTCCATAGGCATATCCTAATTTTCTATCTCCATTAATGTAGCATATACTTTTCAAAAGATCAAAAGGTCTTTAAAAGGGTTGTAATGGGGCTAAAGGGATAATGACTTGGTTGCCAATGAAAGGTTTTTAGGGAATGCAAATATGAGGATAGCATGTATGCATAAAATATCAAGTATACTAACTTTATTCTATTGATTTTTTATAGAGAGGAAGGGCTTTTAGTTTTTTATAGTGCCAAGCATGCTTTCATGATTCTTATCTTAGGACTTCTTCTCTCTCTCTCTCTTTTTTCCTTTTTTTTTATGTCCCTTTGTCCTCTCCGCCAAACTCATTACTTTTGCTGGGTTAGAAAGGCAAATTTTGATTTGATTTCATTTGTACACTTATACTCTTTCTTGAGTTCTACATCCTCTCTCCATTTTTTTTATTACACTTAATATACTTTTTACTTATGTATTTAGCTTCCTCAAAAGGGTAGGGTAGGTGTTTAGGCTAGGGACTAGGTAAATAATATGGGTAAGCAATAAATTCTAAGGAATAGATATCGGTTTCAAATTGGTTACAAGGGATATATATTTTAATTAAGGTGGCTAAGGCTTAGTGAGGTTATATCAAAGAATGCCTTAGCGAGGTTATATTAAAGAATGCCTTAATCATCTCTTCATCAAGCATATACTAGAATTTCGCCTTGATAGGTCCAAGTGACATATTCTAGAGCTGGTGAGGCATTTTTAGGTTTGCTTGTATTTAAAAAAATTTTCTCCTAATTTTACAAATCCAATGTGATAAATTAATAGCTATGAAGGGGTTTAACTAGTTTAGCTCCATTAAGGTGATTTAGTTTTTCATAAATAACATATTAAAGCCTTTTTGCCTATCCAGGTAAGTTCATTCCTCTATGCCGTAGAGTCCAATTATTAGCTCACTAGAATTTTTAGTTATAATTCTAAGTTTCAGAAACTCAAGGTTCAAAATTTACAAAATTTTTCTGGAATTTTGATGCACAATTATAATATATATAATTTTAAGCAATGTAATGATATGCAATGCATGGAATGACCTTGTACCCCCAAACTCAAATCAGACATTATTCTCAATGTCAACACAATATACAAAATTAAAAGATAGCACAGAAATTATGAGGAAGCATATTATGTATTAAAAATTTGAAAGTTTGAACAAAAAGCAAGTAAAGCAGACTTAAGAGTGCAGTTTAGGACCAAGGTATATGAAATTATACAATAAAGAAGTTATCCTATAGTCCTAACTCTAAAAGGTCTCTGAAGGTGAGGATGGTCTGTCTTCATCGAGCCTCTCCAATATCATGTCCAGCTTGTTATGGGCTTCCTGGAGGCTGTCCTCGAGTGCCTGCATTCTGTTATTTAGCGTGGTCTCCATACGTTGCAAGTATGCAAGGACCGGGTCTACAGGTGGTGGTGTATATGGAGGCACTCGAGCAGGAGACTCATGATGGAGTGGGTCTTGGGCTTCCTCCTGGGCATGTAAGGGTTCACCAGGGCCTTCTCGTGCTTCGTCTCTCCTAGGGATGACATTCCCTTCAGCGTCAATCAAGTAGCAGGTGTTGCCGACCTTCTTACATATCCCTATGGATACGCAGATGGTCTGATTGATCTTTGAGGTTCCGACGATGGAGCGCAGCCTGTGATGACCTGGAACGAATTTGAAGTGGAGTGTGATGGCTGTGATAAGGCCACCAAGTACGATTTGCCCTGTAGGCTGGTGATATAAGCGATGAAGGTGGTTGCAGAAGAAGGAGCCAGTGTTGCAGCGCTGCCCGGTGACCATACACCAAAGGAAGAAGAGTTCTTTGGCGTTCACTACATCTAAGTTATCACCGCAACCCATGTTAGTGTTTGTGGCTAACTGGTGCATATAACGCAGAGCAGGACTGGTGATACCTGTAGATTTTGACTTGCTGGAGTTGTAAGGCTCTATGTTTGGGGCTATAGAATGCTAGAAGTCAATGCTGTTGTAGACCATCTGGTTCCGCGGGATCTCTTGGTGTCCGGTGCTATCGAATCCGAAGATGACATTGAACTCATCCATATTCATTACCTGGTCGACACCAAGGAGCTGAAATTCAATTCTACCCCTGAAGCTCCCCAAAACTGTAATGTGGTATCCCGGTAGGCAGGAAATTAGAGTTGGGCGAATCTGGTCCATCCAATATTATCAAAGAGTCCGTTGATTTCGTTTTGTAGCCCTATTTGTTCAAGCAGCCCAAAATCTATGTATTTTGCGGAGATTATTTTCCGAGTGTGAAGCCGGGTGCATAGATCTCTATGGGTATCGCCGCAGAATCCCCAAGGGATAGAGAATTCCGGCTATGGTGGCTGTTGGGGTTACAGTGAAGGTGGTGGAGGTGGTGCTGCCCTTGTTCTTGGGCGTTGTGGTGACGGCTGTGGGGGTAAGGGTGAGGAACTGTTTCCTTGTCTGGAGGGAGAGCCCACTGTTCTTGCTAATCTCTTTACAGGAGCCATTGGAGACTTTGGGAGAGGGAAAGCTAGGGTTTGGTTAGGGGAGAGGAGATTGGAGAGGTTTTTATAGGCTAGGAGAAGTGGAGAGGAAGGGTTTTGGCATGGGGAACATTTTAAGGACGAGAGGTGAATTTAAAGGGTCATTGTGACCCTTCGTTTCACGCGTTTCCTGCCTCAGGAGTCGATTCTACGACACGATACACGGGTCATGTATCACTACATGGGTCTTGACATATAGGCCTGTGTAATTTTCTGTTCGAAAATTTTGACTTCTGCTAAGATACACGGCCCGTGTAAATTAGCTAGGGGACTCGTGTAACTCCCTGTCTCTCAAGTTGTCTAGCTAAATATGTTATACGGCCCGTGTAAATTACATCGGGGACCTATGTAACTTCCTAGAGCCTTATGTAGCCTTATTTTCGGGCCCCAGAATGTTACACTGAGCGTGTAAATAATTACATGGCCCATGTAACCCTTTTTTTTTTTTAAATCAAGTGCTCAGACCATTCCTATTTACATAAATGAGATGAATGCAAGAATTAACAGCATGATTACTTCCCCATTTTTGTTCAATTTCCTCTTGTGTGGTTTTCACTTGATGATTCCTCTCCTCTCTTGCTTTCAGTTCCTTGCTTTTCCATAATTGATATATTAGGGGTCCTACAAATTAAAACATGAATGAATATAAAAAAAAAAATCAAAATAAGAAGGAGAAAGAAGGAAAATTCAGAAAAATTTGGGTTACCTCCCAAAAAGTGCTTGTTTATAGTCTTTAGCTGGACTTGGCTTTGATTGTTCATGTTCTGTCTAGAGGGTTGTCGAAGGTGCAATTGACTCCCTTCTCTATGGGTTCTCCTTGAAAGTAAGACTTCAGCCCCTGCCCATTGACTTTAAATGCACCTGAGGTTTCGCTCCACACTTCTACTTACTCCATGCGGGAAGACTTGGGTTACCTTAAAAGGTCCAAACCATCTTGATTTCAACTTCCCTGAAAAGAGTTTCAATCTGGAGTTGAACAATAGGACAAGATCCCCTTCTTTGATTTCTTTTCTTAAGATGTGCCTGTCGTGCCATCTTTTGGTTTTGTCCTTGAAGATCCTGGCGTTTTCACAGGCGTCCTGTCTGTTCTCTTCTAGCTCATTGAGCTGTAGAAGTCTTTTTTTGCCAGCAGCTTTAAGGTCATAGTTTAGGGTTTGGATGGCCCAATAGGCTTTGTGTTCAAGTTCGACAGGTAGGTGGCAGGCTTTCCCATAGACCAAGCGGAAGGGTATTGTTCCAATGAGAGTTTTATATGCAGTGCGGTATGCCCACAATGCATCATCTAGTTTCATGGACCAGTCTTTCCTTGAGCGATTGACTATTTTCTCAAGGATATGTTTTAGCTCCTAATTTGAAATTTCTACATGGTCGCTGGTTTGAGGATGGTAAGGAGTTACCACTTTGTGAGTTACTCTGTAACACCCCTATTTGCATAGCCTGGTAGATTTCACTGTTCCAGTGACCGGTGTCGGTTCGAACAATTAAGGGGATTAGAACCACACTTAAGACAACTAGATAAGCCATAAACACAAATAATTAGTAATGTTCAATTAGTTAAGTATAAATAAGAAAAACAGAACAGAAGAAGTTAAACGAGCCGAGAGTCACAGCGATGGGTGACCTTCTCGGGAACGACTGCGAAGTCGATTTAAACCCAAATTTCGAACAGTAAAATGTGATGCTGCGGTCCTTAAACATAGTGGAAAAGAGAAAATCACGAAAAAGATCTGTTAAGCCAGTCAAATAATTAGGTCAGAGAGCCGGAAGAAATATGGAATTAATTGCAAACCGGGATGAACCGGTGAGGGGCAATTTGGTCAATTGACCCCGAGAGCCGACTCCTGACCTAACTGTCAAATAAAATCGGAGAAAAAAAAATTACGGAATCAAGAATTAAATTAAAAAACTAATAGAAAAATAAAAAAAAAAAGAAGAGAAAATGAAAAAGTTGAAAAGGTGATGACATCATCATGATGATGCAACTATGACTTCATAATTAATTTTAATTTAATTAACTAATTGACTAAGTCAAATTAAAGAATAAAAATAAAATTGAAAAGCCAAATTTTATCTTCTTCTTCTTCTTTTTTATTTCTTTCCCGTAGCTTCTCATCTCTCTCCCTTTTCTCACTAAATCCTCCATGGCTACTTAATTTCAAGCTTTTAAAGCTTGAATCAACCCCATAAATCCCACAAATTTCCTAAATAAAACTTGTTCTTGGATCTTGGCAAGCCTATTGAGAAAGAAATTTGAAGGAAAATAAAAAGGAAATTGAAGCTTTGGGAAACTTCACAAGAGGTTAGTGATTTAAGATGCAAGATTAGTTTAGTTGTTATGTTTTTAGCTTGAATTACTTGTAAATAAACTTAAAATGAAATGAAACAAATTGTTGAGGGACTAAATTGAATTTCTGCCAGCAGGTGTATGGGAGTATATTTGTGTGGTCTGATGGATTTGAATGAGTTTATAGACCTCCATTAATTGAATGATTATGGTTAAAGGCATGGAATCAAGTAAATGCATGAGGTTAGTGAATTAGGGTTTGGATATTAGGGTTTAGAGACCAAAAATGTGAAAAACTTGTAAATGGTGTCTTTGACCTAATGTGAAGTGAAAAATGGTCATTTGTGACCAAATGAGGTGTGTTAGAAGTGTTGGAATTAAAAGCCAATTCGGATTGGATAAGGTCATGTGCTGGCAGCATGACCAAAATTTCCTTTGAGGGATCAAAAATAAAATTTTACAAGTCCAATGGATATGGGACCAATTGGGGATCAAAATAGGCACTAAATGACACAATTTTCATTTAGGAAGCCTGCCCAAAAAGTAACTAAAACCTAGTGAACAAAGTGACCGAAGTCGGAAAATCGCAGGCTGCCTCTGCACAAGCTAACCAAATAAATAGTATCTGTTCATTTGGTCATAACTCGAGCTAGGCAGGTCAAAATGACCTGAAATTTTACCAGGGGTTAGATGAGATATAGATCTAAAACTTTCATGAAGAATACCAACCCAAATTATGCCATTAACCCAATCAAATTACTGAGCAAAGTTGGTGACCTGAATCTGCAGAACTGCAGATTGTCATATGAATAGTAAAGTTTCAATGGCTATAACTCTCTCTAGAAAACTCCGATTTAGGCAATTCTTAAACCAATGGATACCTAAGACATAGTAGAACATTTCATATGAAGAAAATTAGACCAAATTATGGACTTAACTTGATCAAATTACTGAATGAAGTTGGATCAACAAATCTGCAGAACCAAATTCTGCAGCATGAATAGTAATAGTAATTTGCTTATAACTTGAGCTACAAAACTCCAATTGGGGTGATTCAAAAAGGAGAATAAACTTAAGATAATAAGGAACATTTTCTATGAAGAAAGTTTTACCAAATTCCAACAGTAAACTGACCAATGAAACAGTACAATTAGGGACACCAAAATTGAAAATTTGGTAATTTTGCCTAAAAGACCTAAGTTTTGAGAAAATGACCAAAACCAACAAGTTTAGTGACCAAAATGTGGTATGTGGATGAAGTTGGAATTCCCATACCTATTAAGCCTTAGAAAGTCAATAATTTGACTTGAATAGTACAGTGAATAGTAACTCGAAACACAAAATTTCAAGAACGTCGAATTTAGCACGTTAGAGCTAGGTAAAAGTGAAGTTAAATTTATTATTGGATTTATGCTAAGTTATGGTACTGAAACACTGTGAAATTATGTGTTTCAGTGGAAAAGAATACCGGGACAGAACCCAAGGAGTCGAGTCAAGGCCAGCAAGCGACTCGTTTGAGGTTTGTGCACAACGTATACTTTTTATAATTATCTTCTGCATACTGTTTTGAATAATGTGAAATATTAAATTATGGCATTCTTATGATGTTTGATTTAAATTGTGAAAGTTATTGTGTATATTTGAAATGAAAATGTTTAGCAAATTGTTAAAATAAGTTTTGAAACCACAGTGTCATGACCATATATTTGAACACCTCACTAGCACGACTAGTGGGGGTAATTAGTTTCGAATTTTGATTCATTCTCTGGAGAAGTGTTAAGGTGTGCCAGTAGAAGAGGATGTGAATGGATATCCATATATTTGAGCTAGCTAGCCCTGTGATGTGATTTCTCTTTAGCCTCTGGCTATTGAGATTCTATTTGTTTCGAATGGCATGATCTAACTGTGGATTTTATGAAATGTGTTTTGATTCTTCGAAATGAACTTGGTTTGCATTAAAATTTCATAATTCGTGTTTTGTGTTTAATGCTCATGTTTAGTTAAATTTTTGAATAAATGTGATTTATATTATGCATAAAGATTATTTTAGTATGTTGTGCACCACTGAGTCCTAGTACTCAGCAATAGCTTTTATTGCTGTCGCAGATTTAAAGACTAGAGGAGCAGCAGACTGAGCTGCTGAAGATTGAGGATCATTCAGCTTGAGTTCTTTGGGTATAATTTATACCCTAACTGTAAATATTTCTTTTGATGTATATATTGCACATAAATGTATAGACATGAAAAAAAATGGGTCTTGAGCAGTTTGTATAAAATTTGTATAAAGTTGTAATATATATATTGTAGTTTGAAATTCTCTTAATGTAAATTTTGTAATGATGTATCTAAATTGTTTTGTTTCTAATGAAATATGAATGGAACTATTTTATTTAATTTGAATGAAATGGATTGCTAGTATTTTGATGATCATTGGATAGTTGATTTGAAATTTGAAAATTGATAAATGTGTTGAGAAATTGATTGAGATTGAATATGAAATTGAAGCAGTTGTTGAGAAATGTAACACCCCTGATTTTTTATATATTATTATTGGGGTTCGTGTAGGTATCCTCAATTCGCGGAAATTCGACAGTTGTCCGGATCTGTGAATTTCCGGCCAGACAGACCAGCTACCGGAAAAGTCTCCGAATTGGATCGAGGTTTTGGCTACCCCACCATTGTCAGGCATCGGCAGCGTTCAAGTCGGAATCGGCAAAGGTAAACCCGAACCTTGCTTTTTCGTAATTTTCTAGTGCTTAAATAGGATTAAAAATTCATAAAATATTCGTGGTAGCTTAGAAAATTACGATTCTTTTTGCAATAGCTTAGTAATATTGCTAAGGACCGCGGGGCAAAGTTTTATAATTTTTAGAGCTTGTTTGGACAATTTTTTGAAAAAATGATCAATTATAAGGACTAAATTGAAATTTTTCCATATTGTGATGAATGATTGATTTGATGGGCCCAGGATGGGCTGTGTGATGTGATTGAGTTGTGGATATATGGATTGTGGATATAGAAGTGTGTTTTGAGCCCTTTTGCAGGTTGGGTAGGTCCTAGGTATAGGGAGACTCTGGGATTTCGGCATGACTTAGGACGTATTTGGTCTTTTCTTTATTTGTATTGAGTCATTTGTGTTAAATAAATGTAATGTAATTGTCAGGTGAGCCGGGACAGCCTTCTTCCTCCGCCCAGCCGCCACAGTGATTGTCGTCAAGTCTGTGAGTAAAATATTAATTTTAATTATAATTTCGATATTATTATATGTTCAGCATGCCCATGCATCACTTATATGCATATATTTATGTAGTTAAACTCTAGGCACGATTTATGTTGCATTCATAACTGTTAATGTGCCATGAGTGTTGTTGTGGTAATTTGGAGCAGTGTGCGTGCGTTGGCGTGCGTGTGATGTGGTGTGGACTATGGATAGGGCGGGGTAGTCACGGCTTGAGTTCTTGGCGGGACGTTCCTTCGAGGGGTAGTCACGGCTTGAGTTCTTCGCTGGGACCCTCGATTTGGTTTATTAAGCGAAAGTCCGGCTTGAGTTCTTCGCTGGCACCAGGTTGGATCTAAGAGAGCTGTATAGGGGATCAGCTCCCAATATATTATGATTGATGCTACAGGGTGCGTGAGTGCTCCAAATTACCTTTTTGATGCTATGATGTGAATATGATGTTGATGTTGCATTTCACGCTACGAGTGCATTAGTTCTGAGATAGTTATAGAGATTATGGTTAAAATTGATATTTTACTCTCTGAGTCGAACGCTCACTCCTGTTCAAAAATTTTTACAGGCCACAGGAGGATATTTTTTTGAGGTTAACCTGCTTTCTCCCTCGCAGGTCGATTACTACTGTTTGTATAAACTTGTTAAATCTTAGAATTTCCGCATGTGTTAGAAATGTTTATTTGATTTGGGTCTGTAAACTAAATTATTATTTTTGGACCTGTAAACTTAAATGTGCTATGCATGTTTGATGGATTGGATGAGGGAGCTGAGCTCCCATTTATTTTATGTTGATGAGTATGTGGAGGGTGAGCTGAGCTCCCCAATTGACTATATATTGTGTTTACAGGTCGGGTGAGTCGAAAACTCCCCGTTGGAAAGTCCATTTTATGGCCGGACTCTGTCCGTTTGTTTTCTTGAATTTGGGCCCAATGGGCCTTAGAATTGGGTAAATGAACAGTTAAGGCTTACTACGGGCCTCGGGGGCTTTAGGCTGGCCCAGGTCCTAGTGCCGGTCCGGCCCATAGGTTGGGTCGTGACAAGAAAAATTTTTAGAAGTGCTTTTTACAGGTATTTGAAGAACTGTTTTCTCAAAATACAGAGGGAACTCTATCAAAATTTTTACAAAATTTGCGGAAAAATAAAATGGGCCAAAATTTCCAACTAGCTTTCCACTTAATTACATGTTTTAAATACTTATTAGAAATGCTCACCACTTATCAAAAATAAGAAAATTGTTTTAAAATCCCTTGTAGGGTACTTAATGAGTTATCGGTAGGTGAAGTTCGATAGTTCATTAGGTATTCTACGGGATCATGTTATGCCTTACAGAGGGGTAAGGTGTGACATACTCTATATTTCTTTAATAAATTTTCAAATTGTCGATTATAGAAGTGACTTCCTCCATAGCTAGTTATCGCTCTTGGTGAGCCAAATCTTGTGAAGATATTCTTTCTGAGGAATTTCGTTACCACTCTTGCCTCATTTGTTAGTGTGGCTACTGCTTCTACCTATTTTGACACATAGTCGACGTCAATTAGGATATACTTATTTCCAAAGGAAGTTAAGAATGGGCCTATGAAGTCTATTCCCCACACATTAAACAGTTCGATCTCAAGTATACGGGTTAATTACCATGGGAGTGTGCCATGGAAAGGAAAATACGAAAAAATAGTTGAAAATCAAAAAATTACCAAAGTGGGGTGAGTTGAAAATACAGACGCGAGTCAAAATAGCGTTTTTAGTTGGGACGCTATCTTTAATAGCGTGCAGAGGCAAAATGAGTGAGACACTGTTAAGAACAACATCCAAATGGGCAGGATGCTATTCTTAACAGCGTATAATTTTATTTATTAAAATAATATATATATTTTATTTAAAATATAAAATAAAATAATTAAAAATTTAAGAAAAGTTGGACGCTACTATAATAGCGTCCAACTTTTCTTAAACTTTTTTAATTTTAATTTTTTATTTTATTAAATTTTAATTTAATTTTAAATTAATAAATAATATTTATAATAAAAATATTATAATATATAATATTAAATATTATAATTTTATTTATTAAAATAATATTTATATTTTATTAAAATTTTTTAATTATTTATTTTTTAATTTTAATTTTTTATTTCATTAAATTTTAATTTAATTTTAAATTAATAAATAATATTTATAATAAAAATATTGTAATATATAATATTAAATATTATGATTTAATTTATTTTATATTTTAAATAAAATATAAATAATATTTTAATAAATAAAATCATTTGGACGCTGTTAAGAATAGCGTCCCGCTGATTTGGACGCTGTTCTTAACAGCGTCCTACTCATTTTGCCTCCGCACGCTATTTTTTATAGTGTCCCGACTAAAGACGCTATTTTGACTCGCGTCTGTATTTTCAACTCACCCCACTCCGGTAATTTTTCGATTTTCAACCATTTTTTCGTATTTTCCTTTCTATGGCACACTCGTACGGCAAAAAACCCCAAGTATACCGTGCAGGGGCATCTCATTCCTTCTTGAAATATTTCCCGTTCTTTGGCATTGATCACAAGCTAGCACAAAGGACCTTACGTCCTTGAATAGATGTGGCCAGTAAAACCCTACTTGCAAAACCTTGGCTGCTGTTTTTGTGGTACCAAAGTGTCATCCATATAATGATGAATGACAGCATTGCAGAATGCTCTCTATTTCCTCTTTCAGTATGCATCTTCTTATTAGCCCGTCATTACATTTCTTGTACAGTAGAGGTTCCTCCCATGTGTAGAATCGCACATCACTCAGAAATTTCTTCTTTTATTGATAAGTCATGTTTGGAGGCAATACCCTACATACAAGGAAATTAACAAAGTCAGCATACCATGGAGCTTAGGAGAATGCTAGTAATTGCTCATCAGGAAATGAATCATTAATTGGTAAATCCTCGATGTCCCCTGTATATTCCAGTTTCAGCCTGGAGAGATGGTCAGCTGTTACATTTTTTGATCCCTTTTTGTCCTTGATTTCGAGGTCAAATTCTTGCAGGAGTAAAATCCATCGAATCAGCCTTAGTTTTGCCTCCTTCTTATTCAAAAGGTACCGAATGGCAGCATGATCTGTGAATATAATGATGTTTGACCCAATTAGGTAGGATTTGAATTTGTCAATTGCAAACACTACTGCTAGGAATTCCTTTTCTGTGGTAGCATAATTGATTTGTGCGTCGTCAAGTGTCTTGCTAGAGTAATAAATGGCATGGAGCTTTTTATCTTTTTTTTGCCCGAGCACTGCTCCAACTGCATAGTCACTTGCATTGCACATCACCTCGAATGGTAGCTCCCAATCCGGTGGTTGCATTATTGGTGCTGAAATCAGGGCTTCTTTGATCCTGTTGAAGGAGACAAGACAATTTTCATCAAAATCAAAGGGAACATCTCGACTTAATAAGTTGGTAAGTGGCTTAACTATTTTGGAAAAATCTTTAATGAATCTTCTGTAGAAGCCTGCAGTCCCAAAAAGCTTCGTACTCCTTTGACTAATGTTGGTGGTGGCATTTTTTCAATGATTTCAATTTTTGCCTTATCAGCTTCAATTCCTCTTTCTGATATCAAATATCGAAGAACTATATCTTCCCTTACCATGAAGTGGCATTTTTCTTAATTTAGGACCAGGTTTGATTCTTCACATCTTTGCAATACTTTTGATAAGTAAGCTAGGCAATCATCAAAAGTAGTTCCATAGACAGAAAAATCATCCATAAAAACCTCCATAATATTTTTAATATAATCAGAAAAAATGGCCATCATGCATCTTTGAAAAGTGGCAGGGGCATTACAAAGATCAAAGGGCATTCTTCTATATGCAAATGTTCCATAAGGGCATGCGAATGTGGTCTTTTCTTGGTCTTCTGGGTGAATACAAATTTGAAAGAATCCTGAATACCCGTCTAGATAACAGAAGTAGGAATGTTTTACTAATCTTTCTAACATTTAGTCTGTAACACCCTCCCGGTAGCAACTCCGTACATTCTACTGTTCCGGTGACCGGTGTCGGTCCGGACAGCTAGAACGTCCGGAAAAAAATATTTAAATTAAAGTGGGGGACCATAATTAACTCAAATATTGATAAGAAAAATTTAGTAAAAATTTTAGAAATAAAATACAACCAAGTTAAGCAGTAGGTGCCCTAGCGAAGGGTAACCAGAGGGAAGTTGCGGTTCTCGCAACGAGGAGCCCTAGACCCAGGGGAAAAATTTTAAAATAATTTTTGGGACTCCAGAGAAGGGTCATTGAGGTTCTTATGGCATTAGAATGCCAAGAAGATAATTAGAAAAATTTTTCAATCGGTACAGACAATTTTGACCCGTTAAGCCAAACGGAGGGCATTTTGGTCATTTTGCCTTCAGAGGTGATTTTTGGCCGACTTGTTCAGTTAAGTAAATAATTATAATGATCTAAAATATGAATAAAAATTGCTAAAAATTGAATTGAAAATGAGTAGAGAAAAGAAGAAAAGAAAATGAAGGAAAATGCTTAATTATGACATATGATGATGTCATTTAAAAGCCCCCCTCCAATCACCATTTGACAAACCAATAAAAAGAGATAAAAATGACTTAAAATGAGATAAAAAACAAAGGAAACTAGCAGTTTCCTTCTTCATACGGGCTGGAATAAGAGAGAAAGAGAGAGAAAAGGAAAAGAAAGAAAGAAAGGAAGAAGGAGAAGGAGATGAACAGTAGCAGAAAAAGGGGTTCAGCAGAGCAGCATGTTTCTCTTCCGTCCAGGTGAGTTTGGCTCAACATCTATGGCAGATTTTTGGATATGTCTGAGGTATGTATGTGTGGAAGTTATGGTTAAAATTTGGTGATTGTTCAACGGTTGGATTTGGAGAAATATATTGTTGAACATAGGCTGTCTGTAGGTTAAATTCTGAATTTTGGCTACTGAAATTTGAGAAAAATAAATAGTTAGGATGCTTATAAAATTATGAAATTTGGTACAAATGATATTTGGGATGTTGAGGCTGCTGGGTTGAAATTTGGTGAATTTTAGACTTGTGGTTTATGAGATATAAATTGTTTTGCATGAGCTGTCTGAGTAAGACTGATTTCTGCAACAATTCAGATTTTGAAGGGTTGAATGAATGTTTTGATATCTCATGATATAGAGATTATTTGATGCTAAAAGTTTTACTGATATTGTATAGGGATATCTTGAATATATGGTTAAAATTTGGGATTTATTTAACGGTTAGATCATTATATATAAATTTGAATGCACAAGCTGCCAGATTGGGTATTAATGGGTGGTTGTGGATTTAAGATTTATGATAGGAGTTTAGTCCAATTTAAGGGGAAATCTTGTTGAATTTTTATTGGATATTTAATTTAGGAAAGTGAAGTTATAATTGATTATGATTATTATGATTCTAGTGGAAATCTTGAAGAATAACAAGCTCAAGGTTGGTTTCAAAAAGGTTAGTGCCTATTATGCATACATCTTTCTCTTTCCATGATTAGAGACCTAAAATAAGCAAGAATTTGTGAATTAAATGAATGGAATTTATGTGTATGTATACAATGAATTTTGGCAGCCCTAGGGAGGAACAAGATTAAGTGTTTTTGATGGACTTAGAGTGGACTAAAGATGATGTTTAAGGTATATATATATATGTATGATGAATTGGTGTGCTAACTAAGGTAATTGGTGTAATCCTTGAAAATGAGCTAGGGTTTGGGAGTGAAACATGGATTTAGCTTATGAAATTGTGAAAGAACATTTTAATGGTCAATTAGTGACCATTTGAGGCAAGTTCACCATAATTTGAAGAGATTTAGAGTGATGCAAAGTGAATGTGTAGGCTGCCTAGGGACAGCAGCAGGGTGACTAAAATTTCAGTGCACTTGGACAGCCATAACTTTGGCTGTGTAAGTTCAATTGGTGTTTGACCAATTGGACATGAAACTAGGCTTATAATGGCACATTTTTGCTGAAGAAACCATGCCCAAAAGACCAAAGCAAGAGGACCAAAAGTTGGCCCCAATCCGGATACCCTGCAACAGCACCTGCAGAAATGACCAAATGAACAGTAACTGTTCATTTGGCCATAACTCACTGTAGATATGGTCAATTGACCTGAAATTTTTACAGCAATAAGTTAAGACATAGACAAACAATTTTCATGAAGAAACTTACCCCAAATTATGGCCAGAACCTAACCCAAATGGCAGTCACAGTCACTGTTCATGTTACTGTAGATTTGGTAATTCTGCAGTTTTGGCAATCTGGCCAGCTATGGTTTTTGGACCATATCTGGAGCTACAAAACTCCAAATGGAGTGATTTAAAAAAGGAAATTCAACTAGACAAAATAAGGAACAACTTTCATGTTTACCATTTCCTCAAATTCCCACTAAAACAGGGCTTAATGGAACAGTAAAGTTAAGCTTCAAAAACTTAAAATTCTGCCCTTTTGGTTTTAAGCATAGAAATGGTAATGGCAATCAATTCCAACAAGTTTTAAATACAAAATGTGGTATGTTTGGAGTGTTAAAACCAATACACCTATTTTCTATCCAAAAGTCAACATTTTTGTTGACCAATGAGGTGAATAGTGACACCAAAACTTGAAATTCAAAATTTGAAATTAGAAATGCATCTAGGGGACTTTAAATTGCAATTGGCAATTGATACTAGCAAATGTAAAACTCAAATATGGGATCTTGGTGTAATTAGAATTAACATATCCCTTAAATATGAAAAAGTCAATATTTTGGTTGACTAGTAAGGTGAATAGTAATCAAAATGAGTAACAAACTAAGATGAAGACCTAGAACCATTTCTAAGCTTAAATGCTTAGAATTGTATGACAAATGTGGACTATGCATCATAGTCAAAATTGTTAAAAAGAAATTAAGGCCATAAATTTGAAATCCATGAAATATTCATGGATTACTTGAAACATGAAAAATAAGTCACCTAATTGATGTGAATAAATAGTTAGGGCTTATATGCCCATCACAAATGGAATTCATAAAATATTAATAACTCAACTTGAAATATAAAATTTGTAATTACATAAGTAGATTCTTGAATGTATAAATGAGAAAGGAAAAATGTTTTGAATACAATGGTACATGTGAACCATTGTTTAGAATTGTGATCAATATGAATAACATAATAAATGAATAAATGAACTATATTAATGTATGAATGAGACATTAGTTCTCATTATTATGGAAAGGAGAAGTATTTTGAGTACAATGGAATAAAAGGATAATTGATGTGAATTGTGATCATATAAATGATCAAATGAATGTATGAATTATAATTGAAATTTATCTTGAAATAATGAATTCATAAAACACAATGTATTAATATTTAATGATATTATGTGCCCTTGTATTGCCTAGACACGTGTGTCAGATTGGATAGATTGGCATGCCAATAGGGTATTGTTTTAACAGTACTGCGAAAGGCTTTATGCCCGTATTTAATGCTTTATGCCCGTATTCATGGCTTTATGCCAACATTCATGGCTTTTATGCCCGATTATGTGTTATCATGGCTTTTTAGCCATACTGACTGCATACGTGGTTGACGTTCTGCATCCCATGGTATGACGGCCCGAGGCACCGCGGTGTCCAGTGCCAACGACCCGTTATCCAGTTTAGTCAGCCTGTCGTAGGTTACTTGGGCAATGTAATTTATTGAAATAAATTAAGACTATTAGTAATTAAAAATATTAGAAATCAAATAAATGAGTTAATAAGACTTCAAAAGAATTAGTTAGAATTATGAAATGATCCAAACCACATAAAAATTGTTAAGTAAAATGATAAAAGAATTGCAAAAATAGGTATAACTTAACTAAATATTTTAAATGTACCTTCCATTGCCATATAAATATAAACTGAGTATTTTTATTAATTCTGTATGTTGTACATTATCACTGTGAATTTCGGAATTAAACGCTTCCAAAGCGAAACAAATGAGAACAAAAGATAATTAATAGTAGACACATTGTATTAAATTAAATTGATTCTTAAATATTCAAATTATGCTTCGTTCTTTCTTTATTTGTATATTTTATTTTCTTGTCCTATTATTGCACCACTAAGCAGCAATGCTTAGCGCGATGGATTTGTTTCCTCGCGCAGGTACTTTGACTAAGATTTTTGGAGTCCAGATCTGCAGAAGTGGCTGAAGTATTCAAGGTTGTCACCTCCTCAGCAATGCATGTAGATAGGGCCCATATAGATCATATTTTGTATTTAGTATAAAATGCTAGATATTGTATTATAATGTAGATTATGAGCAGGTAATTAATAGAAATGTAATGTAATTTAATAAATTAGCTTTTTCATATGTAATTAATTTATATATCATGTAAATTATGAAATTATGTAAATTAAAGAAATTTGAAAATTTTACTTATGTGATTTGAGCATGAATGAGATTGTATGGATTCGAAGACAGAGTTGAAATATATAGATAATGCATGAAAATGAATATGAAATTGAGATATATGAATGAGATGTGAATTATGAGATGGTTATGAAAATAATTGATGAGATTTTATTTGCAAAATATTATTGAAACTTTCAAACAGGTAAATAGTAAAATACGTCAACTGGTAATAAAATAGGGGAAACTCCGCTGGTTTCTCCGTCGAAAAATAATTAATATTAAAATATAACGAGATCAAAATATGAAAGGAATAATGTAAGATAAGATGGGGTGCTCCGGCACCGAATGTAGCACACTTTGCTCGGCTACACTGTAGTCGGGTGAGGGGTGTTACATAGTCTATGAAAGGAAGAGGAAAATGGTCATTTCTGGTGGCACTATTTAATTTCCTATAATCTATGCACATGCACTAACCAGTAACTACCCTAGTAGGGATTAGTTCATTATTTGCATTTTCAATGACAGTTGTCCCACCTTTCTTAGGCATTACATACACTAGACTAACCCATTTGCTATCAGAGATTGGGTATATAATACCTGCATCTAATAGTTTCAAAATTTCCTTTTTTACTACTTCTTCCTTGTTTGGGTTAAGTCTCCTTTGATGTTCAATAGTGGGTTTACTATTTTCTTCCATAGGTATCCTATGCATGCAAATGGAAGGATTAATCCCTTTCAGGTCTTCTATTTTATACCCTCTGCTCTTGCTATGGGTCCTAAGTACCCTTAGCAATTTTTCCTCTTCTATTTCAGATAGACTGGCATTGATAATAACAAGATATTCAGAATTTAAGTCCAGGAATGCGTACCTTAGTGTAGAGGGAAGAGGTTTTAGTTCTACCTGTTTGGTGTTTTCTTGAAGCTTGCCTTTAGGCTGTTCCTCCTTTAACTCTTCTATAGCGAAAACTTGAGCCAATAGTAGGGGTTGATTAGCTATTGAGGATTGCGCACAAGCTGCAATATCCGTGTTCTCCTTCTCTGCTATGTGGCTGTGCATGATGGATGCTCCTAGAGGATCTTCAAGGTGTGCTTTAATGAATTCCTCTTTAACTTTCTTGTCAAAGATATCAACCTTGAAGCATTCATCAGGTACGAGTTTGTGTTTCATTGCGCTGAATATGTTGAACTCCACTTCTTTATCTCCTACTTTGAGAGTTAGCAGTCCATTCTTAACATCTATGACAACTCCAGTAGTTGCTAAAAAAGGTCTTCCCAGGATTATAGGGATTTGGACGTCCTCCTCCATTTCCAGTAAAACAAAATCAAGTAGGATAAAAAATTTTCCCACATTGATAAGGATGTTTTCTAGAATGCCCATAGGGTATTTCACAGATCGATCAGCTAGTTATAATGAAATTATTGTAGGCTTAAGTTCTCCCACATCAAGCTTCTTACATATTGACAAAGGCATCAGACTCACACTTGCACCTAGATATCAGAGGGTTTTGTCTATATTCATGTTACCGATAAGACAAGGTATGGAGAAGCTTTCTGGATCCTTGAGTTTTGGTGGCAGCTTGTTCTATAATATGGCATTACATTCCTCTGTAAGAGCAACAGTCTCATAGTCCTCCAGCCTTCTTTTCTTTGATAAAATGTCTTTGAGGAACTTGGCATAAGATGGCATTTGAGAGAGTACTTCTATAAAAAGAATGTTTATATAGGGTTTCTGTAAAATTTCTAGAAACTTTCTAAACTGCTTATCTAATTTGGCTTTCTGAAATCTCTGAGGAAAGGGTAGAGGAGGCTTATATGGCTCTGGTAGCTTCTTTTCCTTCCTTGCTTCCTCTTATTGCATCTCTTTAGCTTCTTTCTTTTTCTCCTCTGTTTAGTTTTTAGATTTATCAGAGGTTCTCTCAGTTGGTTCTTCTTTTGACTGTTCTAAAATCCTTCCACTCCTTAATGTAACTGCCTTACAGTGCTCTCTTGGGTTCATCTCCGGTTGACTAGGCAGCTTACCAGTAGTTTTGCTTGAAGATATTGCTTGCTGAGCAATTTGATTTTCAAGCATCTTGTTGTGGGTAGCAAATTGGTCAATTTTGGAAGCTAGTTGTTTGATCATTTCATTTTACTGTTGTTGGGCTACTAGGAAGCTTTCCATCATGGATTCCATAGTCGAACTTGGTTCAGGTTGTTGGCTCTGAGGGGGTGGCGGTGGCTGTGTAGGGTTTTGTCCCCTATTCTAAAATCTCAGGGGCGCTAGTGGTCTGTACCCTTGCTGTTTATTCATTGGCTGATTCTGTGAATTTAACCATGAGAAATTTGGGTGGTTCCTCCATCCAGGGTTGTATGTATTTGAATATGGATTGTAGGGCTGTCTCTAGTTAAAGTTCTCTCCGTTATTCACATAGTTCATCTGTCTGTGGGGAGTTCACTGAAGCTGTTATACTCTAAACCCATGTATCCTCCTCCATAGCTGTCATCATGTTGACTATTCATCCCTATATTATTGGCTTGCATTTTATCAAGCCTCTTTATGAGCTAGTCAAATTGAGCATTTATCATGCTTAGGGTATCCACTTCTAGGATCCCTGCTGTTTTCCTTGTATTCCCCCTTTCATTTGACCACTCGTAATTGTGATATGCAACCCTCTCTAGAAGTTCAAGTGCTTGATCCATTGTTTTCTCCATTAGGTCACCTTCTTCTGCTAAATCTAATGTGCTCCTTGTAGAGGGCAGTAGCCTATTATAGAAGTTATGAATCAGGAGCCAATCTTCTATGCCATGGTGCGAGCATTCTCTCTGTAGGTCTTTATATCTCTCCCATGCATCATAGAGTAATTCACCTTCCCTTTGCCTAAAGGTTTTGAGTTCAACTCTCAACCCTGCAGTCTTTGCAGGTGGGAAGTACTTTGCTAGAAAAGCTTGTGAGAGGTCTTCCCAAGTGGTGAATATTCTAGCTGGATGAGAAAGTAACCACTTTCTTACTCTATCTCGAAGGGAAAATGGAAATGCTCTGAGTCTTATGGCTTGATCAGAGACTCCATTCATCTTAAATGTGTCATAAAGGGCGAGAAAGCACTGGAGGTGGTAGTATGGATCTTCTGTTGGTGAACCCCTAAACTGGGTCTGTTGGATCATTTGGAGCCATGCCGGTTTTAATTCAAAATTGTTAGCATCCACTATGGGTCTTGTAACACTAGGTTGTAATCCTTGTATAGAGGGAGCTCCATAATCCTTGAAAAGTCTCGGCCTGTTGTTGTTATTGTTGGCCATATTTGAAATTTCTGGATTTCTTTGACCTTGTTCTTCACGTTTCCTCTCCCTCCTGATAGTTCTTAGGGTTCTGTCTATCTCTGGATCTAAATCAAAGACTTCTTCCTCTGGTCTTGTTCTGGTCATGTACCAAACCAATTACCTGAGAAAGAATAAGAGAATAAAAAAATTTAAACAAAATTAAACAATAAATGAAAATGCCTAAATCAGCTAAATTACTTATCGCCTAATATTACTAAAATTAAATTCTCCGGCAATGGCGCTAAAAACTTATTTGTTGGTTTTTATAACCCCGCGAGTGCACGGATCGCAAACAAGTAATAAAGTAGTAAGTAGAGTATCGTCCCATAAGGAACTTAATTAGTAAATACCAAACTACACAGTGATTTTGGTTGTCTAGGCTGTTGAATAAAATGAGGAAATGAAACTTGTTTATTTTAAACGCTAGAATAATAAACTTAAAATGGAATAGTCTATTTTGAAATAATTCCAGAATTAAGATTTTACACTTTAATCTTAATATGGATATAATCTTGTCAATTTACTGGATTGAGAATTATTTGCCTTGATGGAAATTAATCTTAAGATATCCTAAGTCCTCTCTCAAGGCACCTAGGGTGTATTTTAATTAACATAAACCCTACTGTGACACCCCTTACCCGACTACAGTGTAGCCGAGCAAGTTATGCCACTCAGTGTGCCGGAGCACTCTATTTTATCTTAATTCGTTTTTATTATAGTTTTGAAAATAACTTGTGAAATATAATTCATTTATTGAAATTGTAATTTATTTGAGGTTCCGAAAATTTTATAGAAAATCCGGCGGAGTACCGGCTAAAAATGAAGAAAACAGTTCTTCGGAACCTGTGAAAAACACTTCCTATGATCATATTCAATCATCTCATCACTCTCAAACTTCAATATCAAAATCTCAATATTTTTCAGTTCACATTCATTTCTCAATCATTCATCTCATTTGTTAATCATGTACAAGTCATAAATAGACATTCACTCTTCCATTCACAAATACAATTTTCATTATTGACATGAACATCAAAATATGTTACATACATTCAATTACATATGAGAAAATAAACATTAGTTACAAAATACCAAAATGAAACCTAGTGTCCTACCAATGCACTGTAGCCTGTGAGGTGACACGGACACTATGCAGAACTGTGAACTGCCTTACCGAATCTGTGGTCTACTGGGCCCTCTGTCCAAATCTTCAGTACCTACGCGTTGCAAAAGCGACGCGCTAAGCATAAAGCTTAGTGGTGCCAATAATACAAGAAAATATAATATACAAATAAAAATCATAATTTCTTAGCCATTGTGTTCATAAGAACTGAATAATTACCAACTTAATGTTTAGTCGAGGGCTAATTACGTTTTATGATATTAACTTCTTCATGCATTTTGTTAATTATTTTCTTCATGATCTTGAGTTTCTTTGTATTCTATCATAATCATTTCTGATATTTAATTTTCGTATTTTCTTTATGATCGGTTCAATTCTGATTATACTTTTCCATGCCCAAGTAACCTATCTTTGGACGCGGGTGGATAACGTTGGTGCCTTTGGACACCGCGGTGCCTCGGCGTCATACCATGGGACGCAGCGCCAACCACGTATGCAGTCAGTATGGCTAAAAAGCCATGATATCACATAATCGGCATAAAAGCCATGAATACGGGCATAAAAGCCATGAATACGGGCATAAAGCCATGAATACAGGCATAAAGCCTTTCGCAGTACTGCTAAAACAATACCCTATTGGCATGCCAAACTATCCAAACCAATCTTGTTAGGAATACTAGGGCATTTAATACTTTAAAATGTTAATATATTGTGCTTTATGACTTCATTATTTCATGATAAATTTCAATCATAATTCATACATTCATTTGATCATTTATATGATCACAATTCACATCAATTATTCTTTTATACCATTGTACTCAAAATACTTCTCCTCTTTACAATAATGAGAACTAATGTCTCATTCATACATTAATATGGTTTATTTATCCATTCATTATGTTATTCATATTGATCACAATTCTAAACAATGGTTCACATGTACCATTGTATTCAAAACATTTTTCCTTTCTCATTTATACATTCAAGAATCTACTTATGTAATTACAAATTTATATTTCAAGTTGAGTTACTAATATTTTATGAATTCCATTTGTGATGGGCATATATGCCCTAACTATCTATTCACATCAATTAGGTGACTTATTTTTCATGTTTCAAGTAATCCATGAATATTTCATGGATTTCAAGTTTATGGCCTAATTTTTTTTTAACAATTTTGACTAGGATGCATAGTCCATATTTGTCATACAATTCTAAGCATTTAAGCTTAGAATTGGTTCTAGGTCTTCATCTTAATTCACTAATCATTTTGATTACTATTCACCATACTAGTCAACCAAAATGTTGACCTTTTTATACTTAATGGATATATTAATTCTAATTACACCAAGATCCCACATTTTGAGTTTTACATTTACTAGTATTAATTGCCAATTGCAATTTAAAGTCCCCTAGATGCATTTCTAATTTCAAATTTTAAATTTCAAGTTTTGGTGTCACTATTCACCTCATTGGTCAACAAAAATGTTGACTTTTGCATAGACAATAGGTACATTGGTTTTAACACTCCCGATGTACCACATTTTGCATTTAAAACTTATTGGAATCAATTACCAAATCCATTTCCAAGCTTATTTCAAGTTTTCATATCACTATTCACTTCATTAGTCAACTAAAATGTTGACTTTTGCATAGAAAATATGTACATTGACTTTGGCACTTCCAACATACTACATTTTTCATTTAAAACTTGTTGGTTTTGGTCACTTTCTCAAAGCTTAGGTCATTTTGGCAAAATTGCCAATTTTCGATTTTGGTGCTCCGAAGTTGCACTGTTTCATTGGTCGATTTACTGTTGGAATTTGACAAAACTTCCTTCATAGAAAATGTTCCTTATTTTGTCTAGTTGAATTTATTTTTTTGAATCACTCCATTTGGAGTTTTGTAGCTCAAGTTATGGCCAAAATAAGTTTACTGTTCACGTGTACTGTTCCTGCTGAAATTTTGGGTTTTGGCAGATTTTGGTCCAATTTTGGTCAGTAATTTGACCAAGTTAAGTTCATAATTTGGTCTAACTTTCTTCATATGAAATGTTCTACCATGCCTTAGGTTTCCATCGGTTCAAGAATCGCCTAAATCCGAGTTTTCTAGAGAGAGTTATAGCCATCCAAACATTACTGCTCAAATGAAAATTCGAAATCTCAAGACTGATAAACTTCACTTTGCTCAATGATTTGATTAGGTTCTGGTCATAATTTGGGGTAGGTTTCTTCATGAAAGTTGTTTTTCTATGTCTTAACTTGTTGCTGTAAAAATTTCAGATCAATTTACCATTTCTACAGTGAATTATGGCCAAATGAACAGTTACTGTTCATTTGGTCATTCTGCAGGGGCTGTTTGCAGGGTATCCGGATTAGGGCCAACTTTTGGTCCTCTTGCTTTGGTCTTTTGGGCATGGTTTTTTCAGCAAAAATGTGCCATTATAAGCCTAGTTTCATGTCCAATTGGCCAAACACCAATTGGACCAACACAGCCAAAGATATGGCAGTCCAAGTGGGCTGGAATCATAGCCTCCCTACTGGTTACCCTAGGCAGCCTACCAATTCAGTTTGCATCACTCTAAATCTCTTCAAATTATGGTGAACTTACCTCAAATGGTCACTAATTGACCCTTATAAGGTTCACTTACCACTTCATAAGCCAAAACCAAATTTCACTCTCCAAAACCCTAGTTTCCCATTGTGATTCACACTAGTTACCCTAGTTAATATACTAACTCATTATCCATGTATATAAATACCTTAAACATCATATTTAGTCCACTCTAAGTCCATCAAAACAATCAATCCTATTCCTTCCTTAGGGCAGCCGAAATTCATGGTATAGATACACATGAGTTTAGTCCATTTAATTTACAATTTCATACTAAGTTCAAGTCCCTAACATAGAAATAAAGAAATATTTGTAAAAGTAAGCACTAACCTCTTGTAGGCAGATTTTTCCCAACTCAAAACTTCACTTTCCTTCACTTTCTAGGCTGCCAAACACTTTCCAAGAGGTAGAGACAAGCTTTTAGTGAAGGGACTTAGGGTTTTATAGTGCAAATTCATGGGAAAATGGAAGTAATTAAAGAAAACTTCCATGGAGGGTTATGGAGGAGAGGATCACGTTTTGAAGAAGAAGATGGCTGCTTGTTTTTTATCTTCCTTGGTCTTTATTTATCTCTTTTATTAATTAGTCAAATGGTTACTTAATTGTGATTGGTGGACAATTTTAAATGATCTCATAATATGTCATAATTGGCATTTTATTGTATTTTCTTTTCTTTTCTTTTCTCTTCTACTAATTTCAAATTAATTTTTCATCAACATTAATTCATATTTTATGTCATAATAATTATTTACTCAACTGGACAAGTCGGCCAAAAATCGTCTCTGAAGGCGAAATGACCAAAATGCCCTCCGTTTGGCTTAACGGGTCAAAATTGTCTGTACCGATTGAAAAATTTTTCTAAATATTTTCTTGGCATTCTAATGCCATGGGAACCTCAATAACCCTTCTCTGGAATCCCAAAAATTATTTTATAATTTTTTCCCCGGGTCTAGGGCTCCTCGTTGCGAGAACCGCAACTTCCCTCTGGTTACCCATCGCTAGGGCACCGGCTCGTTTAACTTGGTTGTATTTTATTTCTAAAATTTTTACTAAATTTTTCTTATTAATATTTGAGTTAATTTTGGTTCCTCGCTTTAATTTAAATATTTTTCTGAACGTTCTAGCTGTCCGGACCGACACCGGTCACCAGAACAGTAGAATGTACGGAGTTGTTACCGGGAGGATGTTACACCTACTTTCATGGCGATTAAATTAATTAAAACCGTTTAAGATCTTTGACTAATTTCGAAACTCCACTAAGGTCATCAGCCTATCTCTAGGTTCAAAATCTTGATTTTTTAATATTAATCTTCACCTTTCAGTCCTTCAATTAATATCTGTAATCAATACTACGTGGGTACCAACACATAGCATGCATTAAGATCACAAGAAATTAAATCAAGGAATAAATCTCAAATCCAATAAATAAAACTTAATGTTTGTCCATAATAATAATTACAAGCATTACTCTCCCAATTCCAGAATATGAAAATTACTCACTCATGGTAAGTTCAGCAAACATGATAAAAATAAAGTAAAAGACAATAAAAATCCTCTAAAAGAAATAGAACGAAAGAACAAAAGAGGATCTGCAGCTTTGATCTTGTGGAACTTTGGCTAAATTCTCCTCCTTCATACTGATGTCCTGCTCTTCTAGACGGCTGTGAGAAAGTGATCATACGGCTCTGGGATTCCCCTTTGTCTCTCTGTTTTTCTATTATCTGCAGCCTCTATTTATATTAAAATGGCTTAGGGTTAGGTTTTCAAAGTTCCTAAGGCGTTAGGAGTCTCTTCTCTCTGTCAAAAACTGCAGATGGAGTGAAATCAGGAAGCTAGCTGTTGATTGATACACGGCCCAGGGCCGTGTAACTAACTGGAGTTTTGAAGGTTTGCATCTCGCGATGTCACAGAAGGTTACACGGGGCGCAGCTGGTTACACAGGACCAAGTACACGGCTCGTGTACTTTTGTTCTTCAAAGAATTCTTCAAACCTAGCTAGGCAGAGACTTACACAGGTTGCTATGATTTACACGGGTCTAAGTACACAGCCCGTGTACTGCGTTTCTTCCTTGTCTTTCTCAGCTTTCCTTTGGCAGCAGGTTACACGAGTCCGTGTCTTTGCTTACACGACTCGTGTAAAGTGTATCAGCAACACTTCTCTTCCCTTTGTGTTTTTCCAAGCTTTCTTTTGTACTCCTATACCTTGGAACTTCATCGAAACACCTGAAAATGATATAGAAAATATGGAATTTAGAGTTTGTCAATGGAAATCACAAAAGTTAATGAAATTATTGACTATGCATGAGATTGCTTGCCTATATGCTATGAAATAGTATACAAATATGCTTAAAAATATCTATATAATACAAGTGTATCAGTAATAAACGTGTCAAGTCGAGTTAGCGGGTTAACCAATGATACGACACGATTATAATCGTGTCATAAATGGGTCAAAACGAATTTGACATAAACACGAATAAGTCTAATCCAAACTCTATATTTTCTTGTCATGTTCATATCATGTTCGCGGGTTGTGTCCAAAATTGCCGCCCCTAGTATATATGTATATATGTACACACACACACACACACACACACACACACACATATATATATATATATATATATATATATATATATATATTATTTTTTAATATATTATTTACTCATTTTAAATATAGTTATGTATTTATAAGAGATGAGAATGTAGAATACTCACAAAAATCATAATATTTAAACTTAAATTTAATTAATATTTTAAATATTTAAATTTATTTTGAATCTAACTAAAATACATAATAAATTATTTATATTGGTTTCAAATTTAACTATTATAGCTCAAATACTAGCGAATGCATTTAATTTTATATATTTAATTAATAACTTATATAAAAAATATAATTTTATTTATAGTTTATATATATAAAAAGTTAACAATCCGAAAAAAATATTTTAAATTCTATTTTATAGAATATAATATTTTAAACCTTATAATAAAATTAAAAAATTTATATTATACTTAATTAATAATTTATATAAATAAATTTAAATAACAAATTAGTTATTTACTGCATTGCGTCATAACAATTTTAATTTTTTATTTTTGATTTCATTTAACTTAAATAAAGTAAATTTCAATTGATTAAATTATACATTTTGATAAAAAAATTTGTTTATTATATTAATTTAGTAATATTTGGTGTAAACCATAATAATGGACCGAATCTAATATGCAAATAAAATTGAAGTTGTTATATGAATTTAATATTTAAAATGGGATCTTAATATATCAGTTTTTTCAATTCTTAATTGTATCAAAGACACATTACCCTCGATAAATCATGTGATCATTTACAAGAATTATTATCATTGTGTAAGGCCCCGTTTGTCTCATAGAAAACATTTTTTTTTAAATATTTTTCATATTTTCTTGAAAAATATTTTTCATATTTTTTTGTGTTTAGGGACACTTAGAAAAATTGATTAATTGAAGATGTTTTTCTGGTCAAAGAAAAATTAGGTCATTTTTAAGAAAAATGATTATAATTTTTTAAAAGATAAAGTAATTTTCTATTTTCTAAATTTTGAAAATCTTAATAAAATGTAAACATACTTATATATACATGAAATAAATAAATATAATTAATTTAATATTATAATCAAATAATTAAAAATAATTTTATAAAAAATATTTTTAAAAAAAATATTTTTTATAAAAAATATTTTTTATATACAAATTATTTTTCATGAAATAAACAGAGCCCAATATTAAGAATAATTCCACCATACACACTGAAATACATTGCTAAGCATGGTTACCTTTTTATTTAACTCTGGTTATTACGGCAGATGTGTTTTCTTTAATTTAATACCAATAATTATTAAGATAAAATTATTAAGTTAATCATGATTTCTCAAAATTTAAATTTATAATTAAAAAATTTTAAAATAAAATTTCAAATTAAGAAAATAAATTAAAATGAAATTTCAAACTAATTTAATGAATTTAGGTCTTATCAGAAAAAATTAATAGATCTTATCATTAATATATATATATATATATATATATATATATATATATATATATATATATATATATATATATATATATATATATATATATACTCATTTAGGTCTTATTAGATAAAACTAATTTACCTTAAAAAAATCTAATATTTTTTAAATTTCAAATATTTTACATACACTAAAAATTAGAAAAAAGTTAAAAATTAAATTTCAAATATATATTCTATCTTTTCTAAATATCTTATATTTTTTAAATAAAATTATTTTTTTTTAATTATGCCAAATATTAGTTATAGTGAATTCGCTTATCAATTGGTTTATAATTTTTGAGTCATTAGCATTTTTCTTGCTTTTCTAGAAAATTATAACAATAATCCTTAAACTAAACACTCAATTTTATGATAAAAAATTAATTCATTATAAATAAATTATTAAATTTAATTAAAAATAATTACCATCATGTAAATTCATTATGAACATTTTATATTATTCTCTTAAATTGATTTTAAACAATAATTTGAGATATATAAAATTAATTTATAAAATTTTATTCTCACTTAAACTAAAAATCTAAAAGAAAATCACTATAAATTACTCTGGTAAATCTCAAATGATTTAGACTTAAAAAATTATATATATATATATATATTAAATTCTAAATATTTTATATTTTTAAATAAAATTATTATTTAATTAACATTATCGAATAGTACTTTTATTTTATTTTATATTTTAAATTTCAATAATTATATATTTTAAAATAAAATTATTTAATAAAATATTATTTAATAATTATAATTATAATTATCATTAAAAAATATAAATTAAAGGAAAATTTAAAATTATTATTTATTAATTATGCCAAATATCAATTAATTCTTAAGCCACTTGTCAAATTTTAGTTAAAATTTTTGAATCTTAGCTTTCATAAATATATATACACACATATATATAATACTTCAATTCAATTTAAATTTGATAATGATATTAATAATTAAATCAAATTTTATTTAAAATTTAATAATACGTTATTTGAAATCATATTATGATAATCAAATTGAATTAAATTTTCAAAATAAGTAGATTTATTCTCATCCCAAATGTAGACGTACACAGATTATTTTGGCGACAATCGAATTTTATATATATATTAATTTTCAACAACCAATAAAAATAATTTGAAATTTAAATTAAAAATTTTAAATTCATATAAATTCTAAAACTAATTTAAATAATAAAAATAAAATAATTTTAAATAATATAAATAATAAATAGTGTTTTCTACAAAGCCAATATCCCTCCTTTATACTTTATATATACTAGTTAGTTTTTAATTTTTAATTTATTTAGTTTCTCCATTAATTTTTTCATTAATAAATAAATTTTAATATCAGTCAACCTATTACTATTTAGAATTAATTTATCTATTAATATAATAAATAAGAATTTTAGAAATATATTTATAATTAAGAAAAATATGAATTTATTTATATCAAATATTTTTTAATGAACTTATAAGAAATTAAATTAAATGATAATTTTAAAAATATTAATAAAAGAATTCATATGTTTTGCTGATAAAAATTAATTTCTTCTCTTGTTCTTCTATGTAAATTTAATTTTAATTTTATTAAATAAATTTACATAAATAATTATAAGATAGAGATAAAAATTTATTGGGATTCATTTAAAAAAGTGTATGATTTTTTTCTGTATTTCTGCAAATAATAGATAAATTAATAATACTTTTTTATTTTTTATTTGTTTAATTTTTTATTTTATTTAATTATTTTTTATAAAATTTTATATTTAATTAAAATTAAATATAAGTAGGATTAAGAATTTTAAACTTATATGAATTCTAAAATTAAAAATTTTAAACTTATATAAACTTTAAAATTAATTTAAATAATAAAAATATAATTATAATTAATTTTAAAAATGAAAAATAATTTGAGCAAAGTCAATATTTCTCTCTCTTTCATACATTTATATATCTATATTATATTAAATATTATAAATTAATAATATTTTTTATTTTTCACTTATTAATTTTTTATTTTAATTAATTACTTCTTGTAAAATTTTATATTTAATTGAAATTAAGTATAAGTAATAATAAGAATTTTAAATTTATATGAATTCTAAAATTAAAAATTTTAAAATTATATAAATATTGAAATTAATTAAATAATAAAAATATAATTATAACTAATTTAAAAAATAAAAAGCATTTTTGGGAAAGCCAATATTCCACCTCTCACATTGATATAGTATATGTAATGTAGATTTTGATTTTTCAATTAATTTAGTAACGAACTGATGGATTTCACACCCATAGCATATGCATTACAGCAAGATTTTATTACTAAAAATATAATTTTCATATATAAATTATTAAATAAAATATTATACACTTTTAATTTAAATAAATAAATTAAAATCTTTCGTTCAAAGGGCGAGTATTATATAACTAAATTTAAAATAACTTTTAAAGTTTGACAAAAATTAAAGGTACATACAATATTGTAATTGTTTGAAAAATTAAGGTTTTGTTATCTTGTGAAAAATTAAAGTAATTTTTTAAAAAAATTTTGAGGAAAATTAAAAAATAGAGTTTCATGCTTATGTATGTTAGTTTTTCAAATGAAAAATTGAAAAATCAGATTTTTAGTTTTTCAACATTTAACTAATGTTTAAAAATAAATTTAAATTATTTTTTACTATTTCCCTTTACATCAAAAGTTTTGTTTTCTAACTTTTTTTCTAAATAGAAAAACAATGAATTTTTATAATTAAAATTATATTATAATTTTTTTATAATTAAAATTTAATAATTATTTTAAAATATTTATTTATAATGATAAAAAATAATTATATTATTATAAAATAAATGAATAACGTATATTAATTTTTTTTTCAAATGGAATAGATTTTTACATACATTTTATAATTATTTTTTTAATTATGAACTGTATGAATAATTTTTTTATCTTTTTAAATTAAAAAATTATTTTCTATTATTTGCAGGTAAATATATTTTTTTATATTTTCTCTTATTTTTTATAAAAAATAAAAATTAAAGTTTTCTTATAAAATGAAAGATGAAAAAAATATATATTTTCCACGAATAAACAGGCATAACTGTTTAGTCCTTAAGGCTGTTTAATCCTTAGATTTTAACTTTTCAATAATTACATCTTTTCATTGAAAAGCCAATGATTTTGGTAGTTAATATCACATATTGAAAAATTAATAAAATATAATAAATTATTAAATACATTTATAATATTTTTTTAATTATGAACGATATGCATAATTTTTTTATTTTTTTGAATTAAAAATTATTTTCTATTATTTGCAGGTGGATATATTTTTCATATTCTCTCTTTTTTTATAGAAAATAAAAATTAAAATTTTCTTATAAAATGAAAAATGAAAAAAAAATATTTTTCACAAATAAACAGGCATGAATGTTTAGTCCTCAAGGCTGTTTAATCCTTAGATTTTCACTTTTCAATAATTACAACTTTTCATTGAAAAGCCAATGATTTTGGTAGGTAAGACCACATATTAAAAAATTATTAAAATATAATAAATTATTAAGTACATTTTATAATGATTGTTTTTAATTTTGAATGATGTGCATAATTTTTTTTATCTTTTTGAATTAGAAAATTTTTTTCTATTACTTGTAGGTGAATGTATTTTTCATTTTTCTTTTTATTTTTTTTTATAAAAAATGAAAATTAGAGTTTTTAAAAAAATTGAAAAATAAAAAATAAAAACTATTTTCCACAAATAGACAAGCTTAACTATTTACTTGTTAAATTTTAACTTCTCAATAATAATAATAATAATAATAATAATAACTTAGCTTTAAGTGGTAATTGGAAAAGTAAATATGCAATAACTAAGAAGTGTGCAGTGATTAGTATTCTATGAGAATGATGACGTGCAGTGATTAGAATTAGAGTTAACTTAAAATTCAAACTCTCAACAAAATTACAAGGGATATTTGATTTTTTTTTTTAATTTTGAATAGCAAAGAGATGAGCTAGAATTAGTTATTGTCCATATAGAATGGCTTAGTCGGTCAATCTAGGTGTGGAGAGCAATTGATTACATTAATAAAAATTATTTTATTTTTTAATTATTTTTAGATCAAAGAATTAATTAAATTAATTTTTTTATAAAATTAATTTAATTAATTTTATTTTAGCAATTTAATTAATCTGTGACTTGAGATAATCAATAATTAAATTAGTTATGGTTATTGGATGGTTTATTTAAAAGAAATGAGTTGACAACAGTTTTAAGTAGTTCTAAGTAATTATAGAACATGATAAATTATATTCTAGAGTAGGAGTCTTTTAGACGTTCAAAAACATCAAATAACAACAATTCAACCAAATTGTAATAGTCTTTTATCTTTATTTTATCAATTATTTATTTTTTTTAAATTATTACATTTAATTTTAAGCCTTTTACTCTTTTTTTAATTAATTTAAACGTCATTTCAATTTTTAATTTATTTGTCCTCTTAATTTTAGAGTAAGATTTAAGAAATTGTATTCAGTGTAATTAGTTTTGTAACACCCTCCCGATAATCACTCAATACATCCTACTGTTCCGGTGACCGGTGTCGGTCCGGACAGCTAGAATGTCCGGAAAAATATTCAAACTAAAGTCAGGAACCATAATTAACTCAAATATTAATAAGAAAAATTTAGTAAAAATTTTAGAAATAAAATACAACCAAGTTAAGCAGTAGGTGCCCAAGCGATGGGTAGCAGGAGGAAGTTCAGTTCTGCAACGAGGAGCCCTAGACAGGAAAAATTATAAAATAATTTTTGGGACTCCAGAGAAGGGTAATTGAGGTTCCCATGGCATTAGAATGCCAAGAAAATACCTAGAAAAATTTTTCAATCGGTACAGCCAATTTTGACCCGTTAAGCCAAACGGAGGGCATTTTAGTCATTTCGCCTTCAGAGGTGAATTTTGGCCGACTTGTCCAGTTAAGTAAATAATTATTATAACTCAAAATATGAATAAATATTGCTAAAAATTAAATTGAAATGTGGTAGAAAAGAAAAGAAAAGAAAAATGAAATAAAAAGCAAATTATGACAAATTATGATGTCATTTAAAAATTTCCTCCAATCACAATAAAATAACCAATTAGTTAACCAATAAAAGAGACTAAAAATGGGCTAAAGGAATTAAAAACCAGCTGCTCTTCTTCTCCTTCTTCTCTACCAGAACGTGAACCCTTCCCTTCCACCCTCCATTGGAGCTCAACCAAGCAAGCTTGATTTCCTACCTTGTCTCACCATAAAATCCTAACCTAGCTTCACTAAAACTTGCCCTAGCACCTTGCTAAAGCCTTTGGCAACCAAGAAAAGCCAAGAAAGTGAAGGAATTGCTTGGGAAAATTCTGCCCAAACAAGGTTAGTGCATATATACATCTAAAGCTTTTTAAATTCTATGTTAGAGACTTGGAATAAGTAGGAATTTGTGACTAAAATGAATGAAATCTATGTCTATCCATGCCCTAGGTTTCGGCAGCCCTATTGAATAAAAAGGAATGAGTGTTTTGATGGACTTAAAGTGGACTAGAGATCAAGATTAAACCATGTATGCATGTGATTATGGAATGAGATAGTTAATTAAAGCATGTTGTAAAAATCCATATGGAAATTAGGGTTTGGAAAGGTGAAAGTGTGACTTGGCTTAGGAAATTGTTAGGGCACATTGTAATGGTCAATTAGTGACCATTTTAGATGTGTTGACCATAAATGGGACTGAAAAACACTATGGCAAGGTGAGGTTGCAGGCTGCCCTATGGACAGCAGCATAGGGACTGAAATTTCAGTCCCTTTGCACTGCCATAACTTGGGCAGTGGTAGTCCAATTGAAGTTTGGCCAATTGGACATGAAACTAGGCTTATAATGGCACATTTTTGCTGAAGAAACCATGCCCAAAAGACCAAAGCAAAAGGGTCAAAACTCAGCCACAATCCGGATGCCCTGCACTGAATTCTGCAGAATTTGCCAAAGGAATAGTAACTGTTCATTTGGCCATAACTCACTGTAGATTTGGTCAATTGGCCTGAAATTTTTACAGCAACAAGTTAAGACATAGACAAACAACTTTCATGAAGGAACCTATCCCAAATTATGGCCAGAACCCATTCAACCAAGTGACTCAAGTTACTGTTCATGCACTGTAGATATGGTAAATTTCTGCAGAATGCATATCCGGACAGCTTGGGTTTTTGAGCCATATCTGGAGCTACAAAACTCCAAATGGAGTGATTCAAAAAAGGAAATTCAACTAGACAAAATAAGGAACAACTTTCATGTTTTACATTTCCTCAAATTCCAACAGTAACAGTGTTCAATGGAACAGTGAAGTTGACTCACCAAAATTGAAAAATCTATTTGTGTTGAGTTACACTTTGGAATGGCAAAAACACTTAATGCCAACAAGTTTTAAACACCAAATGTGGTATGTTGGGAGTGCCAAAGTTGATGTACACATTTTTATTCTAAAAGTCAACATTTTTGTTGATCAATGATGAATAGTGACACCAAAAAAAGTTGAAATTCACAAATTGACAAATTTAAGAGTTTCAAATGCCCTAGTATACCTAACAAGATTGGTTTGGATAGTTTGGCATGCCAATAGGGTTCGATTAGCGATCGCACATGGCAAAAATGCCATTCTGTAATTTCATGGCTTTTAGCCATTCGACTTTGTATTGAGACTTGGCCTTGTGCGGATATTATTCTGACTTGTTATTACATGCTGCACAGGAGATACGTATGTGACCAATGGTGTAACGGCCGAGTACTAAGTACCCGGTGCGGTTACCGTTATCGATCCAGTCATCTAGTGTAGGTTACTTGGGGCAACCAAATGAATAAAAGTGAACAACGTAAATGAAACAATGAATATATCAATACCAAACAAAGAAAGCATACACATTCTATACACATTTATTTTCTTGCTATTTTCTTTTATTATATTATTGCACCACTAAGCATTATTGCTTAGCGCGTTGCTTTTGCCAGCGTAGGTACTGAGATCCCGATCGCGAGCCAGTAGACCACGGTCGGGTGAGTCCATCCGCGATTCTGCTCGATGTCCGTGTCACCTCGTCACTGCGATTGCATTGGTAGGACACTAGATGTCATTTTGTCATTTTGTAATTAAATTTTTATTTCTCATATGTATTTGGGATTTATGTAATGTATTTTGAGCTTATTGTAAATAATAAAGATTTATGGTCATGTATGGTATTAATTTGAGTATTTAATGGTTGTTTATATATGAGAACCCTGAGAAAGGGATGTTTTGAGCAATGAAAAGGTTGTTGAGACCTGAAATTGAAAAATTGTTGATATCTTGATATTGAGTTTTGTGATGATATTGGAGTTGAGAATGAATGAAATTGTATATTGGAAGTGTTTTTAACAGTTCAGAAGAACAGTTTTCTCCATTTTTAGCGGTACTCATGGATTTTCTTTAAAATTTTCGGAACCTTAAATGAATGATACTTTTGATAAATGGTTTAAATAAATTGTATTTCATAAATTATATGCAAAAGCATTGTCTAAATTAATTGAGGAATATTAGAGTGTGCCGGTACACCAGGTGGCATTACTTACTCGGGTATACTGTACACGAGTAAGGGGTGTCACATTTAGAAAGGTCCTGCGCAAGGATGATCCCTTAGGCAAATCCCACATCGGCAAAGCACGGAGATGGTCTTGGGCTCAAAAGTAATGATATATAAGATGGGGGAACTAATCACTAGAGGCGCCTTTTGGTGGAATGGCCTGGAGAGTTGGAAGAACTCCAGGGTTAAACGTGCTCGTTTGAGAGAAATCCTAGGATGGGTGACCTCCTGGGAAGTTCTCCATTCCACCTATGGGACAAAACCGTGAGGCTTATGGCCAAAGCGGACAATTCCTCTAGTGGCTGGTTCCCGATCGTTACAATTGGTATCAGAGCCGCTCGCGTGTCCTCTTGGGCGATGGTGGGGCAAACCTCAGCGAGGACGCTGAGTCCCGAAAGGGGGGGAAAAAGGTCCTGCGCAAGGATGATCCCTTAGGCAAATCCCACATCGGCAAAGCACGGAGATGGTCTTGGGCTCAAAAGTAATGATATATAAGATGGGGAAACTAATCACTAGAGGCGCCTTTTGGTGGAATGGCCTGGATAGTTGGAAGAACTCCAGGGTTAAACGTGCTCGTTTGAGAGAAATCCTAGGATGGGTGACCTCCTGGGAAGTTCTCCATTCCACCTATGGGACAAAACCGTGAGGCTTATGGCCAAAGTGGACAATTCCTCTAGTGGCTGGTTCCCGATCGTTACAAGTTTTCACAATCATTTGATCGAAAAGTCAGAGTACAATTCTAAGTGGTAAACTTAATATATTGCACGCTTACATATTTCCTAAACTATTAACCAATCAAATTATTTTTTAAGGAAACAATGGGTTGTAAGAATTTTGATACCTTTAAAAAATATCATTGTACTTTTTTCAAATATAGTGTTAAATATTAAGATTCTTCCTTTGATGTTTGGAAATGGAGAGAGTCCAAATTAAAAAAGAAAATTTATTTAATCCTTATATCTTAACGAAATTAATTATTTCATCATCTTATTTTAAAAAATTCATTATTTTATTCAAATATTTTTGTTTTATTTACTTTTTTATCTCTTCAGCCATTTTAGATATTAATTTAAATTTTATTGAGTTTTTATAATTTAAAAAAATATAATTATATAATCTATCTATTTTTTAAGCATTAAATTATTTAATCCTTATAAATGTAATGTCTTTCTCTTTTAAATATATAAACTAAAATAAAGACTTAATTTAAATAAAATTGAATGAATAAAAAATAAAAAAACGAAAGATATGATTAATGTATTTTTTAAAATAATAAAGTTAAATAGTTAATTTTATTAAAATAAAAAAAATTAAATAATTATTTTTCCAATGAAAAACTGTTTTGTGGTTTGTGATTTAAGTGATCTGTGAATTTTGTTCTCGATTAAAGATGGTCATTTCTAATTTAAAATTATTATTTTTTTTTTTTTATAGATTTTGCAAATTGGTGCTTTATAACTGTCTCTTTCTCTCTATTTTTGTGATTTGTTGTTTAGTACTCATGTCTTGAAATGTCTGGTACATAAAAATTGGATTTCTACTCTCTCACTCATGGATTTGGATATGGCTTGTCCGTGGTCTTAGTGAAGGTTAAGAGGGACACGTGTTTGTTTTGAAATCGGTGGGAAACGAGGAAGGTTTGGTCTCCATGAATTAATCTTTGTGACATAATCATGGATTTAAAATAGACTTCATTTATTATAGATTTAAAATAATATAATATATTTATTATATATATAAATTTATATTTTTTTATATTTTATATTTATAATAAATTAAATTTAAATAAAAAATTCTTGTATTTATTTCAAAAATGAAAAATAAGAGATAAATAGAGAAAAATCAGGAAGGATAGTAATGAAAAAGAGAAAAGCAAATAAAAGACACTTGTATATATGTACAAAGAGAGAAACAAAAGATAACAGGGAGGGAAAGGAGAACAAAAGATAAAGAAGCTATTTTGGTATTTAACATTTTATAAATTATAACTAGTCATTTGCTTGCGTATTGCATTGTATGGTAACAATTTAATTTTTTTATTTTTATTTTTTTTTTACCTATAATTAAGTGAACTTCAACATAATAATAGGGAGAGAGAGGAGAGCAAAAGAGAGGGAGCTATTGTGATTCTTTCGCATTTTATTAATTATAACTAGTCAATTACTGGTGTATTGCATTGTAACAATTTGAATTTTTTAATTTTTAATTCAATTTAATTTAAATTAAGCGAAATTCAATATATTAAATTATTTATTTTTTAATATATTGATAAAAACTTTAGTTATTATATTAATTTACATATTAAATTATTTATTTTTTTAATATATTGATAAAAAACTTTAGTTATTATATTAATTTGCATATCAGTATTTATTAATTTAATAGTATTTAAATTAAATAAAAATAATTGACTGAATTAAAATAAAGATATGAGAAATTCTGCAAACAAAAATTTTTAAAAGATAGAATTATAATTCTTGGCTTAAAAGATAATCAGCAAAAAAACTTTTAACATACTTTACGAAATAATGTAAATGCATCAAACAAAAAATATGATTAAAGATTAAATATCTCTGAAATAAAAAATATATATAATTTACAAACATACCTTATAAATTATTTTTAATATATGGAAATAAAGTTAAAGATGTCACATGAATTTAATTTTTTAAAATAAGCTCTTAACATATCAAATGTTCAATTCCTAAGCTTGATAAAAATTAAATTTATAATAAAAAAAATTACAATGAAAATTTCAGGCTCAATTAAGATAAAATTATTAAATTAAATATTATCAAATATTAATAAATAAATTTATAATAAAAAAGATAAGTTAAAAAGAAATTCTAAATTTAGTTATATATATATATATATATATATATATATATATATATATATATAATAATGATAAACATATAGTTCATTGTATTTAAAAGAACTAAAATTAGAACTCCACATATGCTGTGCGTGTGTATAAGTGTTAGAAACTATGCAACACTCAAATTTTATTTTTGATGAAGTGTTTGAAATTAAATTTTTTTTTATATAATATTTATTTGATATTATATTGACACTTGTTTTTATGTATTTGTATATATTAAAAAAAATCAAAACTCAAAAACTTTTGAAATATGAAATAAATATAATCTTTATCAATATTAATTATATGTTATATGTATTATTTATGAAAATAAATCATTAATTTCTTTTTCTAAAACAAATATTTCTTAAATTTTAATTTATATATATGTTTATAATAAATAAAATTATATTTATATTTTGAATATATTTCCTTTCATTTTATTTTATATTTGAAATTTGAATAATTACATATTTTAAGATAAAATTATTTAGTTAAATATTATCTAATACTAATAATTATCCATTATAAATAAATAGTTGATTTATTTAAAAAATAAAATTAAAATTTAGAAGTACACTTGTGCTGCGTGTTATTCAAGTGTTAAAAACTATGCAGCACTCAAAATTTATTTTTGGTGAAATATTTATAAAAGACCTTTTTTTATATTTATATAATATTTATGTGATATTATATTAACACTTATTTTACATGTATTTGTATATATTAAAAAAATTAAAACTCAAAAACTTTTGAAATATGAAATAAATATAATTTTTATTCATATTAATTATGTGTTATATGTACTATTTATAAAATAAATCATTAACTTTTTTAAACATATAATTTTTAAATTTTAAATTATATATATGTTATATATGTATATATTTATAATAAATAAAATTATATTTATATTAAATATATTTCCTTTCATTTTATCTTGTATTTCAAATTTAAATAATTATATATTTTAAGATAAAATTATTCAGTTAAATATTATCAATACTAATAATAAATAATAATTAGAAAAAATAAATTAAAGTAAAAATTTTAAATAATTATTATATCTTATATGTATTATCTAAAAAATAAATTATTAATTTCTTTTTTAAAATGTATAATTCTTAAATTTCAATTTTTATATATGTGTTTGAAATAAACTACAATTATATTTATATTAAATATATTATCCTTTATTTTATTTTATATTTAAAAATTATATATTTTAAGATAAAATTATTCAATTAAATAATTAAAAAAATAAATCAAGTGAAATTGTAAATAAAATTATTATTTTTAATTATATCAAGTGTCAGGTACTTTTATATATATATATATATATATATATATATATATATATATATATATATATATTTATATATATATATGTGAATGAAATTATAATGGAAATAGAAGTTGAGGATAACATTGTTACATTTTCAAATACAAACAGTGAGAATATATGTGTGATTTTTCCCAAATTTTATAGTTTATTTTGTAATTCACTCTAAAATATATTTAAATGTTGAGTGTTTAGTGGTTGTTATTTTTAGAGCATCCAATGGTGGGGTGGTTATAAAGTAAGGTCCAGTTTGAAATTAAGATCAAAAGATTAAAATATATTTCTTTTTAAAAATGTTATTAAGAAATATTATTTAAATATTTAATTTTTAATTTAAAGTTTTTATAATTTTTTAAGAATAGTTTTTATAATTAAAATGTATTAAAATATTTTTAAAAAAATTTTCAAGAGCCCAACAGTTTCAAACCTATTCTAAATCCATCACATTGTTATAAAATAAAATAAAAATAAACAGAAAAAGACCATTCATAAATGTAGATTTCCATTTTCCACCGACGTTGGATAGGCAGAGAGCGTCTGGTCGGGATCAAGATCAACCCACCAGCCACAACCATAACCACAAGACCAAAAACCACTAAAAATCAATACCAGAATCCACTGTCGGTGGCCGCTTATCGGGATCTCCTCTCCTTCTATCTCATTTATCTTGCCAATTCTAAAACCGCAAACACGGATATTTACACAGATATTGATTGGAGCACTGACAAGATGACGACAGCAGGCGGCGGGGGCGGCCGTTACATGGCCTATTCTCCGTCTCCGTCTGCCCCTCACTCTCCTCATCTTTCTGGCATCCGCTCCGCCTCCTCCGCTCTCGTCGAGCAAGAAAAGTAAATCTTTCTCTCTCGCTCTTTCTGAAAAAGCTAATCAGGGAGATCTAGATCATTTTCTTCACTTGTCTTTTAGCTGGGGATCTAGATTTTATATTGTTGAGTCTTTGATGTCTGCGTGTGTGTTCTGGTTTGGATCCGATTTAATCAGATTTGCTTTTTTTTTTGTTGGACTACACTTCTACTCTGTGTGATCTCGCTGTTGGACGTAGTATTAAGCAGTGATTTTGTTGGATTAGCCCGAGTACTAGTAGATTCAGTAGTTGCTCTTTTAATTTGTTATTTGTGCCAGATCAAACTTCTATGATTTTTTTTTTGGTTTTTGTCTTTGTGTTCTCATTTCCTCACATTTTACTTGTTTCTTGACTGTTGTGACATGATCATGCTATTGTTTTGTATAATCGGATGCTGAAAATTAATTTTCTATTGCATTTGAATTCTTATCTCACTTTAATTGATGACATTTGAAATCTTACCTGGACTTATGGAGCGCTTCAAATCACTGATCCAAGCTCCCTTCCAACGATTGTTATCGTATAAGGCTTTAATGAAATATAGAATTCTAGGACTTCCAGTTTTCATATTATGAACTACAGTATTGCTGCCATTACCTTTAATATCCCCATATATGTTTGTTGATTTACGTGGTAATGTGGTGGAATAGCACAGTGTTGGACCCCCTTTTCATTCATGTGCTGTTTTCTTCCACCACAGTCTTCATATTCTTACTTGTTTGTGTGGATATCGCCTGTTTCATGGTTAATTGATTGTATTGTGTTTGTTTTTCAACTGCAGGTATCTTTCAGAGTTATTAGCAGAGCGGCATAAGCTTAGCCCATTTATGCCTGTGCTTCCTCATACGTATCGATTGTTAAACCAAGGTAAGTTATGTAAAAGTCACTTGCCATTGTATTCTAGTTATAGTTACAGGAACAACAAATGAATCCAAATGTAAAGATTTCTATACTCTGTGTCTCTAGATGGATGTTAGGATCATTCAATGACAGTACATGTTGAGGATCTACATCAACTGATAAATAGTTATTTATCAACTGATGGTACTCTTATTTCTAAAATATATTTAGTACTAAAGAATGCATAAATAAATGAACTGTTGTTCAGATAGGTAAATTCTGATTGAACATATAGGGAATGGATTGATGTCAACAATAGTTTTTTTCTGGTAAATCAAAATTGAGAGCATTATAAAGAAGTTAACTAGATCTCATGTGCTGTATTTTTTGCAGTAATGATGTTTAGGTATCTAACCAGTGATTCAGTGTGTACAAATTGCTTATCAGAGGTCATATTTTAATAAGTTGTTGCCTTGTAGAACTTTAAGGGTGATTTAGGGATCAGTAGGCTGCATTATTATGCTCTCTCTCTCTCTCTCTCTCTCTCTCTCTCTCTCTCTCTCTCTATATATATATATATATATATATATATATATATAGACACACACACACACACACACACACACACACACACACACACACACACATTAAGTTAGAGAATTACACCTCCATGACTACACCTCTAAATTTCTGAATTATACGTACCTCCTAATTGGTTATAGATGTCATTTGGCAAAGGGTGAGTTAAATCGTTTTCTTCTTGTGTAAAAGGATGGAAATTATCTAAGGCGAGCAGAAGCCTCACTTAGGGCTTATTTTGTTTTTCTATCATATTTGTTATATGTATAACTCAGTGTTTTTGCATTGAAGGTTGGCAAATTGCTGTTGAAATCTGTGAAACCATGAAAGGATGATGGGTTTGGGGGAGTCACAGAATTGGTTTCATTTTGGGTTTAGTTATCAAAGCAATTTTCTTACTGAATGAAGGGCAATTTGGGCATAAAATAGGACCTATTAGAGGAGCATAAAAATTGCATGTAAACTATGTGAGTAGAATTAAGTGCCACAAGAAAAAGGAATTTATTTTAGCATTTTCAATAATTGAAAACTGTTCAAGTTGAATTGAGTGGAGTTGCACCCTCTTGCATTCTTGTGAAACATTGGGAAATTATATCCATCTGTCCTAACCATATTTCTTGTAGTTTGTTCATAGCTTGATGTGCTTGGCCCCACACCATAGATTTATTACACCACCAATGGCCTTTTTCTTAAATGCTATTTTTAGTTTTTCTTTGGCTTTCTTATCTTATTTGATATTTTGGTTGCTTCACTTTTCAAATCCCTTCAAAGCATTGGAGGTGATAAGGGTAGGTAATTATTGAAGACGATATAGTTGTAGTTGGTGGATAGTTTGATTTAAGAATTTTTTGGCGGTATAGCTCTAAGTGCATTTGTTTCTATTTCCATTATGATCGTCAAATGCCGGCATTTGTGAAGGTGTTTGATATCTCTTGTCCTTAGATTGCGGAAAAGACTTTTACTTCTGTATGGCAGATGGAGGACCCTAGAGTGTAACCAGTTTTTGAATAAGTAGATAGAACAGCATATGTTTAATATGACTAATAATTTTAGAGACAGAGGAGGAGGTTCTCTAAAATTGGATTTCTCAGAGATTTTCTAGCGTGACATCTTTGTAAATTAATTATTTCATATAAAAGGAGAGGATAAATGTTGTAAAACTGTGATTATGCAGGCTATGATTGTAGTGAGTGCTGGAGGGATCAAAAAGAGAAAATAAAAAATGAAAATGGGAAGAGAGTTAGAGAAAAACATGTTAATCAAATTAGAGTAGATTACACACACACACACACACACACACACACACACACACACACACACACACACAATCTCAAAATTCAAGTAGGAATAAGTGTGTTCTTGGAAGCTTGAAGTTATCTTTGAGATAAGTTGAGACGTTGAATGATATGATTTATCCATGCCACATAGAATTATGGATGCATATGTATGGTAGAGTGAGTGGATTCAAGTACTTGGAGAAAAGAAAGGATGAGGTGGACCAAAATTAGTATGGACTAACTTGGTAAAGAAACTGATTTAGTATTGCCATAACTTATAGCAAGTTTGGCCCAAAGCAAACTGATTCAATCAAGTTTGCTATGGGGTCTTATATTTAGAGGGTGTTTTATAAGCTATAATTTTAAGCTGACTTGTTTGTTCAAGACATTTTTAGAGCAGCAAAAAAAAAAAAAAAAAAAAAAAACTGGAGGAGAGGAGCCTTTTATTTTGGTGCTTATAAGTTAGTTTAACTAAGTATTTTACTATATTGCCCTTATTTAATTTGATAATTCCACTATATATCCTTATTGTATTTATTCTTATATTCATATTAAAAAATTTATTTTCCTGCAGTAATTTAAATAAATTTTAAAAATTATTTTTTATTAATTTTAGTGAAATATTTATCTATAAAATATTTGTTTATTTAATTTAAAATTAAATTATATTGTAATATGATTGGAATATATTTTGATAGTATTATAATAAAATTTTGAGTTAATATAATTTATTATTTGAGAAATAATTTAGTACTCTTTGTAGTCATTTTAATAATAAATGTAATTATAAGTTGTTTTTGGCCAAATGTATCAATTGTTTATCAGCCACTTATACACTTTTTAACAGCTTAAAATTTTAAATGCTTATAGGCTCAAATATAAGCACCTGGTGCTTATAAGCTAATTTTATAAGCTAAGCCAAACACTTCTTACGGCTTTGTTTTCTGTTAAATGAAATCTTCTTCAATATGAATTGCTATATCTTTCCAACACTGAAGGCAGTACACAATCTAAGAGACTTTACCCCAGGACAATGGTTACTGAAGGTTTTGGTGTGGGACAATTTGGATGGTATAGAAATGGTCTTGCTTATTTACTGTAGTAAAACAAATAGGACAATACCTTTCAATTTCTCATTGAAAGAGATTGGCTAATTCAATTAGGTGGGCTACAGAGAGTTTAGCTGCTGGTTGGCTAAGACTAAGTTACATTATTTTGGGAGAATTTTTTGACATCTTGATAACCTTTCTAGGTGATTTCAACATTTCCTTTGCTGGGTCCTTTTTTTATTTTTATTTTTTTATTTTTATTGAAGTACGCATGTGGTATATATTAGCAAATTCAAATGCCGACTTTATAGCCAAAAGGATAGACTTGCCTTCAAAGGTTTCTTCATTGACTTTCTTCGTTTTTGATTTTGCTTCCTAATCCTGTGTTTCTCCTTTTCTTTTAGAGAGAAATGCCTTTGTAACCATTCCTGTTTCTCTGCCCTTGATGTTTTCCGTATGTAATATATTTTCGTATGCACAAGTGCTAACATTGAGTGTTAGGAATTTTTTATGGTTCTTGTTTTTGTGTTGGCTGTGATGCAATTATCTTTAATTATGTAACAAGGGATTGTTTTTGTCAATTAGTCTTGTTTATGCGTTATCAAACTAATTAATCATGTTATGTGTAACTGTTATTTCCTTGTTTATGCATATAGAATAGGACTTAACTTTTTGGTCCTTTGCCTTTCATATCAGACTAAGTTCTTCTGAAGTTTAAATATATTTCATGGGGCAAGCATTGATTCTTAACTAACTCAGTTAACAATCCGTCTTGTCTCTCCATTTTGTGGTGACTGCTAACCAATCTGTTAACAAATGCTAACCAGTACATATTGTTCTTGAAAATTGACATTTTTGGAGCAGAAATATTGCGTGTAACTACACTGTTGGGGAATGCATCAGTTTTAGGTCAAAGTGGGATTGAACATGCTAGCCCTCTGGCTTCCGGAGGAATATTTTCAAATGGAGGAGCCGATTCAAATGGATGGGCATCACGGTTTCAATCAGAAGTACGGATACTAACTATTAACATAACCTTCTTTTTTTTCCATCTAATTTTACTGTTTTCTAGAAGCATTCCTGACTAGATATTTTACATTTTATGCTAACTTTTAACTTTGTTGGAGTTTGTACTTTAAATTGGCAAGCTTTTCATGACAGGTAGTATGAGTCTGAGGCTAACATCATCGACCTGCGAAAGTAGATCTTAACTTTAGCATGCTGTTCCAGAATCTCACTTTTAGTTAGCTGGTTCTTCTTCTCCATGCTTTTCCTAAACTTTCATGAAGACCAAATTCATGGTTTTTTTTCAAAGCGTTGCATCTTTTAATCAGGACGCCTGACATGCCAAGTACTTAGGGTTGCTCGATTTAGGAGTGCTAAGACAACTGGAGTTCGAATACATCTTATGCAGAATGATGACCTTTAGTTTATCAAATGTTGTCATTTGATCCACAATGTTGCTGAGATGGCATGTCAGATGCCTTGTACAAAGTAAAAGATGACAAGTCTGTTTAGCTTGCTAGTGGTTGCTGAATTCATTTAACATTTTGGTCCCATTATACTTCCGTTTAGGTGTAAAATCTTCCATACTCATTATCTTATGTGGTTATGCTTGAATACAAATTGCTTTGAAGTCTTTCTTGTTGTACATGTCAAGGTGCAATTTGCAACTTTGTGGTTGTGTTTTCACCTTCCCGGTGTAATGCCATATGCATACTGGCTTGAGCTGCCCCTAGGAAGCTGAAAGTGTTTTGCAGACTCTGAAGCTTCTCATCACTCTTTCCCCATGAAATCGAGACAGCTGAATTGTCATATCATTGTGGTTTGACAACATTTAGAATTTTGTTTTGCAGATGTCGGGTTTATTACAACCCTCTTCAGCACAGAACTGGCTGAGTTCTCAAGGCAGTTCATCTGGTCTTATTGTTAAGAAAGCTATCAGAGTTGATATTCCAGTCGGCAAATATCCTAATGTATGAATTATTTCTATACCATGTGTACTTTTTCCATGACTTTTCCTTTACTGTTTTATCTGACATCATTCTTTTTGCAGTACAACTTTGTTGGGCGCCTCCTTGGTCCTAGGGGAAACTCTCTTAAGCGAGTAGAAGCAAGTACTGAGTGCCGTGTTCTGATCAGAGGGCGTGGCAGCATTAAGGATCCAGCTAGGGTAATAATCTGATTTTTTTTCTCTTTTTGGTGTTGATTATGCGTGCGTTCATCTTTCTGAATACCATTATGATTTTAAACATGATATATCATTTTGATTAGCATTGATGATGTTAACAAAGGGAATGGATGAGTTGATTTATAATTTAGAAGAATAACCTTTGTCCTAAAACTAGTGGATCTTGATAAAGATCATTTTAACCTTTTTGAGACAAATCAAGTGTGGCAAGTGAAGTGCTATATTATGATTGATGACTAGGGGTGTGCATTATTCGGTTATAACCGAATAACCGAAGCGAACAGATGAAATTCAGTTATTTCAGTAAGAGTAAATTCGGTTCGATTCGGTTTTCGGTTAGTAATAGTAAAAATTCTTGGTTTTCGGTTATCGGTTCGGTTATCTTTGATTTAGTAATTGAACAAACCGAAATAACTAAATTTCAATTAATTAATATATTAATTATAACTTTATTAATATTATATTATTTATAATTATTATTTTTATGATTTTATAATAATATTTAACTTATAAATGTTATCTTATTAATTTTAAATCATATTTTATTATTTTTTATAAATAAAAAAGATGTAAATATATTTTTATTAATATTTTATTAAATAATTAATAATATAAAATATAATTTTTTTTTTTCTGTTAATTCGGTTATAACCGATAAACGACTGAATATTTTCGGTTTTGGTTAATTTTGGTTTTCTCTCGATTTTGGTTCGGTTCGGTTCGGTTCGGTTAATAATTTTAGAGTCTGTTGATAATTTGGTTAGTTGAAAGTTTGGTTCGGTTCGGTTAACCGAATGCTCACCACTATATGATGGCTAAACAATATCTCTAATTTCTTATGGAAGATAGTTGCAAAAGATTTATTGAAAACTGGAATTTTTTAATGTTCATGCCTGCTGATGAGAATTTTATGCATTGTCATAGTCTGCTTTTAAATAATTTCAACTTAATTTTCTAATTAATGCTTTGAAAGCATTTGGCGTATTTAAGAACAGTTCTCCTATAACTATCAGCTATTTGCTTTACTTGAGCTTTCTGCTTGTACGTGAATTATTTTCAGTCAATTTTATCTTATTATATTAAATTGCGTTATTTATTTCATAAAGGAAGAAATGATGAGAGGGAAACCAGGGTACGAGCATCTAAATGAACCTCTTCATATCTTAGTTGAAGCAGAGTTACCAGTTGAAATAGTTGATACTCGCCTAATGCAAGCGCGTGAGATACTTGAAGACTTGTTGAAGCCTGTGGTTAGTAACTTTATCCTTTCATCCAATGGTCTAGCTTGCGAGCTTCTTTTCCTTCGTTGATTCACTGTTAATGTTTCTTTTACAGGATGAATCTCAGGATTTCTATAAGAAGCAGCAGCTAAGAGAGCTAGCAATGTTGAATGGTACATTTCGTGAAGAAGGTTCTCCGATGTCTGGTTCAGTCTCCCCCTTCCACAACAGCCTTGGTATGAAGAGGGCCAAGACCCGGGGGTAACGGATCCCCATTCTTAGTGGGATTTTGGAGCATGTTTGTTTGTCCTGCCAGTAATCAGCAGTTCCCATGCCACAGATGTTGCTGTGTCAGCCGTTGCCTCCGACTGCCGTCGGGGCACTGGCACTGTTGGGCGCCAGTTCTAACTTGTTTCTATATGAAGTGTGTTTATCTTATGTTTGGTGGAGGTTTAATGACAGTATCACATAGTAGGAAGCCAGTTGAGTCCGGGGGTTTGCTTTTGTATGTTGCTTTAGGCAGTTTGGACTCCAAGACTGCCCCTGTATTAAATTAGGCTTTACTATATATAAGCGTGTATTGACATTTTTGGTAGTGACGGGGATTTATGTGAGAAAGATTGGTTTGTATACAAATAGCAAGCTAAGAATTGATCTATCCTATTGCATGTTGTCTGGGATGGAGTGTTTTGTATTATGAAGTGTAGATCGAACTTGAAATTTGAAGTCTTTCTTTTTCATCTTCTAGTGCAAATCGTATTTACTTTTGTGCCTCTTTTCTCTACTTTTTCCACTCCTTTTTGTGGCGTTGTACCTATGCTGTCATTATGGCTGTTGGATGTGCAGGTGCTGGATTTTTGTTGATTCAGGGATCCTACCAGTCACCCTGGTAAGCTAAAGGAGTCGTCAAGTATAATGCCATTTTTCTTGTTCATGATGGAAGAATGCGGTTAGGTTCAATGGAAAGTAATTTCCTGATTATGCAGAAGTATATGTTTCCATCATTCTACATGATTATTTTAACCCTTTCATCCTTGAGGTTTTAATTTTGTTTTGCCACAGATTTAAGTACATTACCAGCCATTGTTATGGGATTGAAGGTTTATATGGTCTGTAGGACATTACTGGGGAAAGTAGCCTTTGAACATGGCCCATCTAACTCTGTTTAATGTTTTGATTGAAACAAATTGTTCATTTGAAGAATAATCTCCTTCGAATTCCATATGTAATTTTTATCTTGTTTTGAAGCTTGTGTCAGTGATCCCATTCGTTTATCATCTCATAATCAAGAAAAGTGCTATAACATTAAATAAATAGAAATTATTCTGTTGTCACCTGAAAAAAGGAAAGAAACTTGAGAATGAGAGCTTTAAAGTCTGAATGAATTGAATTAATAATAAAAATAAATACATTTTTATTAATTTTTTAGTATTATTAATAAAATTTTAATTAAGAAAAAAAATCTCTCATCTACAGCACAATCCACCATTAATATCATTTTATGTGTTTAAATCATTTGAAGTCCATTTTTTCTTTAGGCAAACTGTATATATCTTTTTATTTATACTAAATTTTATAAATTAATATATTTATTTAATTTTAATATAATTAATAGTACAATAATTGAAGGCATATTATTTATTGGTAAAATCAGGTAGTTTTACTCTCTCTCTCCTATTTTTATGTATTAAAAAAAATATTGATATTAATATTTATAGAATCAAATACTGTTTGGATTCATGTTTTAAATGTGTGAATTTAAATTTAATCAAATAAGTTAAAAAAATAAAAATTTAAATTTCAATCATATCCAAAATAAATATAAAAGTTAAAAAAAAAAGATTTGAAATAACAACATTTACTAGGTCATTTGGAATTTCTATTCAACATAATAAATTTTTTTTATTGATTTTTCATTTCTATTTTAAATTTTAAAATTTAAAATTTTTTTCATTAATCAAATAAAATATTTTTAAATTTATAAATTTTAATTATAATATTTGAAATTTAAATTTTAAATATAAATTTATATAAAAAATCATTAAAAAATATGTATAAATATAACTAAATAAATATTAAAATTTTAATTTTAAACAATTAATTAGTTAAATTTCTTATAATTATTTTTTAATTAATTTATATATATTTAATTAATTTTTAAAGATGAAATCAATGATCATCGGCTCAATCCCTCAACCCAATAACCACAAAGTCAAATTTAATAATACTAATTGGAGGAATAAATCAAGAGGGTAGAGCTCATTTGTCAAAAAGAATTCAAGATCAAAATTTAAATTAATGGAAGAATTAATTTTAATAGATTTTATACTAATTTAATAGAATAATATATCTAAATCAAATATATATATATATATATATATATAGGAAGAGAGATGAGTCTCAAAAATGGTTTCACCATAGTGTGCCGCCTATATCAATAAGGAGGCTTAAAAAATCACTATATGACAAAGCCTCCATTTTTTAATTTTATAATATTTTTTATCATCTTAAATATCAACTTCTTATTTAAATATTTTCAAATTTTAACTACTAAAATTTTATCTTAAAAAAAATAATGATCTAATTTTTTTTTTATTATATCTCTTGAGAATTTTAAAATTTTTATAATTACAATATCAAATATCATAAAATTATATTTACCATATTGATTATAGATATCTAAAAAATAATAGTTTATTAAATAAATTTTCTGTTAGATTTAGAAAAATGATGAATTATTTTTTAAAAAATTATATATATATATATATATATATATATATATATATATATATATATATATATATATATATATATATATTGAATAAAAAATTATTCATAAAATTTAAAAAATTAATTTTAAAAGCATTACTTATAATTAACATCTAAAAATTTTAATAATGATATTTCAAAAATCGTCATAACATAACTTTTTTCCTATTTTATTTATTATTTTATTGATACATGATTATATCAATTAATTTAAAAAATAATAAAAATAATAAGATATTTATTTATTAACACTTTAAATAAAATTATAATTAATTAAAAATTTTATCATTACAAAATTTTGTAATATGATTATGAAAAAAAAAGCATAATAAATTAATTTAAAAAATAAAATAATAAATAATATGAGAAATGCACTGTAACACCCCTCACCCGTCTACAGTGTAGCCGAGCAAGACGTGCTACACGGCGTGCCGGAGCACTTGATCTTCTCTGATTTCATTATAGTTCTAGATTTATTTGTTCAAAAACTTTATCTGAGGTTTAGACTATTTTTACTTTTATCAAAATCTGACTAATTTGGAAAATTCAAAAATTTCAATGCTAATCCAAAGAGAGTCTTGTGATAATTTGGACTAACATTCTTACGAACTCGCCAAAAACAATTTCAATATATACTCAAATTCACAACTCAGAATCAGTCTCAAAATTTTTCATACTCAATCTCAATCAGAATCATCATGATCAGATACTGAACTCATATATCAAAATTCTTACATTTTATTATTTTGCATAATTTGCCAACTAATTACATAAATTTATCAAGTACATGATGTACAAATAATTTACATTATACTTAGAATGAACAAAATACATAACATGTATAAATATGAGCCCTATCTACATGCATTGCTGAGGAGGTGACAACCTTCAATTCTTCTGACACTTCTGCAGATCTGGACTCCAAAAATCTCAGTCGACAGTCTACTGGTTTTACCTTCAGTACCTGCGCAAGAAAGCAATTCCATCGCGCTAAGTATTTCTGCTTAGTGGTGCAATAGTATAACAAGAAATAATATATACAATTAAAGAAAGAAATAAATTATAATTCAGATACTCAAGAATCAATTTAATTTGGTATGGTATTTCCAGTATCAATGATCTTATATACTAGTTTGTTCCTCTTTGGAAGTGCTTAGTTTATAACTTTTCAGTAATACTACCCAGTATACAAATTATTCTCACTGTATTATATTTCAAGTCTCTACGGTTCTGCAATTTATATTTTTGTTATGTTTCTTTTGCTAATTTCTTTTACTCATTCATTATATACTTAATTTAATTGTACTAAAATTTCATTATACTTAACTTAAGTTAGCTTCCCGAATTGAATAATGTTTTAAATGACTGCCCATATACCCTATACAACGACGGTGATCGATAAACGGATATACTAGCACTGGGTACCTAGTACCTCGGGCCGTCATATCATCGGTCACAAAGTATCTCCCGGTGTGCAAACAGTGTGGCTAAAAAGTCATATAATCAATTAGGCATTAAGCCAAGTATAATAACACAAACTGTATAGCAATAGGCTATTAAAATCATAGTATGGCATAATAAGCCATAAAACACAGTATGACGTAAAGTCATTTACAGAACAGCTGTCAGAATCCTATTGGCATACCAACCTATCCAAACTAGTCAACTAGGCAAATTAGGGCATATTACAATGTTACATATTTAATTCTTTATTCATAGGGTTTATACATCTTTATGCCTTTCACTAGTCAATAAAATTATTGACCTTTTTATGCATCATGGATAGGTTGATTCTAGCATCAACATGTCACAATTTACAATTTAATATGTTGTCAATATAATGCAATTTACCCTTTTCACAAGTTGGCATTCATTGCCAAATCACTTCTAGCATCATTTTATGTAATTACCAATTTTCAATTTTAGTGTGCTAGATTGATCTAGCATAAAGTCCTATTTCCCTTGGTTTTTAGCTTCTGGTCAAAGAAGCAAAATTGTAGCTCTATGTCTTATTGCACGCGGGGCAAAATTTCAGGTCATTTCGAGTTGTATAGATCAAGTTATGGTCAATTTACTAAAATTGGACAGATTGCACCTTTACTTCAAAATTTGGTCAATTTCTCAATTTTTGTGTGCTAGATTTTTCTAGCTTAAAGTCCTATTTCTCTTGGTACTATTCCCTTCAATTCATTTCCTTAGTCAACCTATAATGTTGACCCTTGATGCACTCTACGTGAGTCAATTCTAATGTTACCAATATGTCACATTTTTTAGCCCTTTAGTGTTGGTATATGTTACCAATTTCATTTCTAAGTGTATTGTATTTTATTGCAATTTACCGGATTTCGGTGTACTATTTTGATCTAGCCGGACGACCTAGTTCACTTGGGTTTTGGGTTTCGGTCCAAATACAAACTTGTAAGTCTATGTCTTATGGAACGGGGGGCAAAATTTCAGGTCATTCTGAGTTATGTAGACCAAGTTATGGTCATTTTACTATTGCTGGTCAAAATGTATCAAAATTGGTCACTTTAGGTCATTTTAGGTCATTTTAGGTTCGGCCAGTTTTTGGACTCGAACTTGTGCAAGCTTTTTAACTTGCTTATGGTCATTTCTGGGCTTGGGTGTCTTCATAAGACTTGTAGATATAGGTCTTAACTATTCATGGTCAAAATTTCAGGTCAATTGGACCTGTTTTGAGTGAGTTATGGCCTAAACACTAACTGCTGCCCAAATGGTCAGTTTTCAGGCCTTAAATGCACTAATCCGGATTTGGTCACTTTTTAAGGTCAGTTTCTAGGCAGAATTTTGGCAACCTTTCTACATGAAAGTTGGCCTATTTGGTGTCTAGTTTCACCCCCCATTGGCCTCATACCAATTGGGTTCACAGTTTGGCACTTATGGCCTAATTTAGGTGCTGCCTTCAATACACAACCTGCACAAAGTTCATACACTCCCAATTTAATGTTCCTTCTCCTCCTCATTACTACAATATTCAATCAACAACACTTCCATACATCTATTGTACACAATTCCAGCAACAATTCTGGGCAGAATGTTCAAGTGCTCAATGCACACAATTCATCATTAAGTTCAACATTCACTTCCACCAAAATTCAACATACTTCAATGTCAATATTACACATACACTTCAACATTTTCATACTTCAATGCCACTTACACTTGCTGCCCAAAATTTAACATTAGCATATACCATTAATAATCACATGTTCACACACAAATTTATGCTATTAGGGGCTGCCAAACATGGCAGTTTGCTCAAGGCATCAAGGTTCCATTTCACACCCTTAATTTAAACACTACTTGCACATACTTAAATACAAACTTACTACAACTTTCATTTGAATTAATCAACCTTCATTTTCATTCATTAGAAGTAAAAATAACTCAAGCTCAACAAGGGTTCATGGCTGCCCAAAATGAAGCAACAACACAAATTTCCAATAATTGTTTCAAACCATAATTTAAATTTCTCAATTTCAATCAATTCAAGTCCTATCACTTCCCATACATATACCCATATCAAACATCATCTTTAAACTCATCTACATCATTTAAACACATCAAAATCCCATGAATGTCTTGGTTGCCGAAATGAAGGGCTCACCAAATATACATTAATTTACTCAATTTCTTCACAAATCAACTCACCCAAAGCTCAAAACAAGATCTAATGAAAGAAAATGGGGAGATTAAGCACTAACCTCAACTTGGGCTTGATTAAACTTCACCAAAACTCCTCTTTCTTGCTTCCTACATGCTGCCCATGATGTGTAGACCAAGTTTAATGAAGATACTTGCATGGAATCATGGCTTGATCAATGGTGCATGAAGGCTTGTATATGGGGCGGCCATGGATGAAGCTTGGAGAAATTTCAATTCGGGAAAGAAGAATAATGAGGAAGAAGATGAATAGTGGAAAAATCTGTCCTAGTGGTCCTTATATACTCCACTAATGCCCCACTAATCACAATTAAAAATTACATTAATTCATGGTTTCCTTTAATTGCAATTATGCCCTCCAATTCTCTTAAATTACATGTTATCTTGAATTTCATTTTTCATGGGATTTTTAAAATATAATACCACTTATTTTTCATGGACATTTAAGTCAAAAGTCAACTCTAGGTGTCAATTGACCAAAATGCCCCTCTTTGGGTCAAGTTCGGACTTTTTCGGTAACACCGATTTACTCCTTGTACCGCCGATTTCTTTAATTTTTATTTTTTTCGTTTATACTAACTTTCTAATTTTTCTTTGACATTTTCAATGTCAATTACACCTCAGTAAACCTTTGATTATGTCCCAAAAATATTTCTCGGGGTTTCCCCGCGTCCAGGGTTAGTCAAAGATCCTCGCCGTAACTTCCCGGTGCGGTCACCCATCTCTACGGGTTTGGCTCGTTTAACTTATTCACATTTTCTCTCTTTCATTTTTGTTTGATTTTTCTTGTATTTTTTTTTATTTATTTTATCATTATATGTCTGTTCACTATCACCGAAGTGTAGTTCCAGACATCCTGACTTGCCTGGACTGTTATTTGGCCACTAGAGCAACAGAACGTACAGAACACGTACAGTGGGGATGTTATGTGCTCAAACAAAATGACTAGTTTAAAAGCAGGCAGGGTCCCTTTTTTTGAAAAAATAATTTATTAATGCTAATTTATTAATAGCTAAAGCTTTTATTAAAGTAAATTTAACTATAAATACAGAAAAGTCCAAAAAAAATTTGTATTTTGAATGTACTTCATATTATGAAAATTAATAATTAAACTCTGAATTTTTGAACCATTACTAATTGTACCTCACCGTTAAAAAATTTGTTACCTTACTAAAAAAAGCGCACGTAAGTGCCACATAAGTATACCACATTAGTCACAGCCATATTCAACCCCTAAATGACCCTTAAATTAACCCCAAATTAATTCTCTAACCCTTTGAACAATTTAAAATCCCCAATTAATCCAATAGAGATTTCCACTTGCAAAACTTGTGGTCTTTTTGTGTCTATTTCAAATCCAAAGAAAGCCAATGACAAAAGAAGAAAGTGGTCTTAGTGGCTAAAACAATCGTCGTGTTAGAGATTCGTGGTATGGGATACTTTCCCTGTAGTGATAAAAACTTTGCACGAATGTAATATGTTGCTCTATTCTCTTAAAGACCTTGCATGATTGCTTTCGTTGTTTCTTATTGTGCACAACAGAGTATGGGTTATATGTCTTTACTTAGGCACGCCCTGGATTGCCCATTGTCCAACATGTATACAGCGAAGCTCTTGAAGGAGCGAAAGCATGAAAAACACAAGTTTATATTATTGAATTAAAAAATTTTCACCTAGGGTCACATGCATCATACAAGATTTATTTTTATCTATTTGATTTCAATGATAAACAACATATTAAAACTCTTTTAATATGTTTTTGGATCTGTATTTGCCATTTAAGATTTTAGAATTAATCAGATTAATTTAGAACCCTAGATTAGATCAAGAACAAGTGCATTAACCTTTTGATGCACTGCAGTGTGTTTGGCACCTTTGGGATGCGTCTTTAGGACACTAGATGTTGTCCCTCTAGCTTGTCCACACCAAGATCACCTATGGCGGCCGAACAGCTTCTAAAGCTTTTTCTATTAATTAGAAAATCAAGTTTTGCCTTTTAAGAGATTAAGGATGTAAACAGGACACTAGAAACAATTTCTAGTATTTTTAATTCAAGAGATTGTTGCTAATCTCTTGGAATTGATGAGAGATGAAGAAGAAGAGAGAATGGCAGCCTCAAGGGTGGTGACACAAAGGGAGGCAGCAACTGGTTGTTTTTTGTTCTTTCATCCTTACACTTATACAGCTAGGTCACCACTTAAAACCCTTGCCACATGTCACCTTCTGATTGGCTCTAGGTTTAATTGACTCAATCACATTGTGCCAAGTGTCAAACTTATATTTAATCTTAATTTTAATCATCTTACATGATTAAAAGACATTTGGCAAGCTTATGTGTAGTGCCATGTGTCACCATCTCATGGTGTGACATGTCACCCTGTGAAATAACCAAAATGCTCCTGTGTCTTAATTTTGAGTTTTCAACCCAAAATAATTATTTCTCTTCTTCTAATCAATTTATATCAAATATAAATCAATTAATTAATCTTTATTAATTAATTTCTCATTAATTAAATTCATATTTAAACACTTTAAATATAAATTTAACTTATACTATACATCCAATAATCTAGATTTGGTTTCAAGCCATGCTAGGGACTTTGCAATCTAATTGCAAACCAAACCTATTTAATTAATCAATTAAACTCTTTAATTAATTAATTAAATCATATTTAATTTGGTGATTACTTTTGTATGTGTGTGACTTACTAGGCTCATCACTAATTGGCAATGAGATATGATATCAACTCTTAATATCATCAGAACTCTTTCTTACCATAAAGGATTTCTCTAAATCATTTTATGCACCTCATAGACTATGGTTAACACCTAGCATAGCATGCCATGGCCAACCAATCAGTAATAAGGTTTACCTTAAATGAACCTATAATCATATGTTACCATGCACTAGAATCTCTCTGTGACACCCCTTACCCGACTACAGTGTAGCCGAGCAAGTTATGCCACTCAGTGTGCCGGAGTACTCTATTTTATCTGATTTCATTACAGTCCTTGATTTATTTATTCAAAAACTTTATTGAAGATTTAGGCTATTTTTACTTTTATCAAAATCTAACTAAATTGGAAATTTCAAAAATTTTAACGATAATCCGACAAAGTGTCTACTGTAATTTGACTAATAGTTCTTCCGAACTGCCAAAGACAACTTCAATATATACTCAATTTCTCAAACTTAATAGTCTCAAAATTTTCAAACATAATGTATCTCAATACGATTATCCAGTTTCTCGAAATCTCATTAGATTTTCAATATCTCAATATTCACAAGTATAATCTCATTATAACTCAAATTCAATTCACATACTAAAATACTTACTTTGAATAGCTTCCATAATTCATAGGTTAATTACATGAGTTTATCTTGTACAAGATATACAAATAATTTACAATGTGCTAGGAATGAACAATATACATAACATGTATAAAATGAGCCCTATCTACATGCATTGCTGAGGAGGTGACAATCTTGAACTCTTCTGACATTTCTGCAGATCTGGACTCCAAAAATCTCAGTCGACAGTCTACTGGTTTTACCTTCAGTACCTGCGCGAGGAAGCAATTCCATCGCGCTAAGCATTTTTGCTTAGTGGTGCAATAATATAACCAGAAATAATATATACAAGTAAAGAAAGAAATAAATGATAATTCAGATACTCAAGAATCAATTTAATTTGGTATGGTATTTCTAGTATCAACGATCTTATATACTAGTTTGTTCCTCTTTGGAAGTGCTTAGTTTATAACTTTTCAGTAATACTAGCAGGTATATAATTTATTCTATCTGTATTGTATTTCAAGTCTGTACGGTTCTGCAATTTATATTTTTGTTATGTTTCTTTTGCTAATCTCTTTTGCTTATTCATTCAATACTTAATTTAATTGTACTGGATTTTCATTATACTTAACTTAACTTAGCTGCCTGAATTGAATAATACTTTAATTGACTGCCCAAGTAACCTATACTAGACGAATGGACTGGATAACGGGTAGTTGGCACTGGACACCGCGGTGCCTCGGGCCGTCATACCATGGGACGCAGAACGTCTACCACGTATGCAGTCAGTATGGCTAAAAGGCCATGATATCACATAATCGGCATAAAAGCCATGAATACGGGCATAAAGCCATGAATACAGGCATAAAGCCTTTCGCAGTACTGTTAAAACAATACCCTATTGGCATGCCAAACTATCCAAACCAATCTTGTTAGGTATACTAGGGCATTTGATAATTTAAAATTCTTTAATATATTGTGCTTTATGACTTCATTATTTCATGATAAATTTCAATCATAATTCATACATTCATTTGATCATTTATATGATCACAATTCACATCAATTATCCTTTTATACCATTGTACTCAAAATACTTTTCCTCTTTACAATAATGAGAACTAATGTCTCATTCATACATTAATATGGTTTATTTATCCATTCATTATGTTATTCATATTGATCACAATTCTAAACAATGGTTCACATGTACCATTGTATTCAAAACATTTTTCCTTTCTCATTTATACATTCAAGAATCTACTTATGTAATTACAAATTTTATATTTCAAGTTGAGTTACTAATATTTTATGAATTCCATTTGTGATGGGCATATATGCCCTAACTATCTATTCACATCAATTAGGTGACTTATTTTTCATGTTTCAAGTAATCCATGAATATTTCATGGATTTCAAATTTATGGCCTAAATTTCTTTTTAACAATTTTGACTAGGATGCATAGTCCACATTTGTCATACAATTCTAAGCATTTAAGCTTAGAATTGGTTCTAGGTCTTCATCTTAATTTACTAATCATTTTGATTACTATTCACCTTACTAGTCAACCAAAATGTTGACCTTTTTATACTTAATGGATATATTAATTCTAATTACACCAAGATCCCACATTTTGAGTTTTACATTTACTAGTATTAATTGCCAATTGCAATTTAAAGTCCACTAGATGCATTTCTAATTTCAAATTTTGAATTTCAAGTTTTGGTGTCACTATTCACCTCATTGGTCAACAAAAATGTTGACTTTTGCATAGACAATAGGTACATTGGTTTTAACACTCCCGATGTACCACATTTTGCATTTAAAACTTGTTGGAATCAATTACCAAATCCATTTCCAAGCTTATTTCAAGTTTTCATGTCACTATTCACTTCATTAGTCAACTAAAATGTTGACTTTTGCATAGAAAATATGTACATTGACTTTGACACTTCAAACATACTACATTTTTCATTTAAAACTTGTTGGTTTTGGTCACTTTCTCAAAGCTTAGTTCATTTTGGCAAAATTGCCAATTTTCGGTTTTGGTGCTCCGAAGTTGCACTGTTTCATTGGTCGATTTACTCTTGGAATTTGACAAAACTTCCTTCATAGAAAATGTTCCTTATTTTGTCTAGTTGAATTTTTTTTTGAATCACTTCATTTGGAGTTTTGTAGCTCAAGTTATGGCCAAAATAAGTTTACTATTCACGTGCACTGTTTATGCTGCTATCATGGGTTCTGGCAGATTTTGATCCAACTTTGGTCAGTAATTTGATCAAGTTAAGTTCCTAATTTGGTCTAACTTTCTTCATATGAAATGTTCTACTATGCCTTAGGTTTCCATCGGTTCAAGAATCACCTAAATCCGAGTTTTCTAGAGAGAGTTATAGTCCTCCAAACATTGCTGCTCAAATGAAAATTCTGGAAATCTCAGTACAGTAAACTTCACTTTGCTCAATGATTTGATTAGGTTTTGGTCATAATTTGGGGTAGGTTTCTTCATAAAAGTTGTTTGTCTATGTCTTAACTTGTTGCTGTAAAAATTTCAGGTCAATTGACCATATCTACGATGAGTTATGGCCAAATGAACAGTTACTGTTCATTTGGTCATTTCTGCAGGGGCTGTTTGCAGGGTATCCGGATTGGGGCCAAGTTTTGGTCCTCTTGCTTTGGTCTTTTGGGCATGGTTTCTTCAGAAAAAATGTGCCATTATAATCCTAGTTTCATGTCCAATTGGCCAAACATCAATTGGACCTACACAGCCAAAGTTATGGCAGTGCAAGTGGACTGAATTTTCAGTCCCTCTGCTGCTGTCCTAGGGCAGCCTACAACTTCACTTTGCAATCCTATTTTTCAGTCCATAATATGGTCAACTTACCTAAAATGGTCACTAATTGACCATTAAAATGTGCTCTAACAATTTCATAAGCCAAATCAATTTTTCACTTCTCAAAACCCTAATGTCCAATTCAATTTGCCCATAAACCTCAATTAGCACACTAGTTCAACATCCATGCATATTCATACCTTAAACATCATTTCTATCCACTCTAAATTCATTAAAACAATCAAACTCATCCTTCCTTAGGGCTGCCAAAAATTCAAGGGATGCATACACTTAACTTTTATTCATTTAATTTACAATTTCTCACTTATTTCAAGCTTCTAACATGGAATCAAAGAAGTATATATATAAGTAGGCACTAACCTCACTTTAACCTCTTGTAGGGCAGATTTGTCCAAGTTAAACCTTCATTTTCTTGTACTCTCTTGGCTTCCAAACACTTCCTCTAGGTCCAAGGATTCATTTTAGTGTTGGGGTCTTGAGGAAATATGGTGAGGAAGCATGAGAAATGAAGCTTTTGTTTGAAAATCAATGGAGGGAGAAGAGGGAGAGATTCACGTTTTGGCTGAAGAAGAAGAAGGAAACAACAGAATTTTGAGTCCATTTGTCTCTTTTAATTGTTTAAAAAAAAGACTTATTGAATGGTGATTGGTGGAGGGTATGTAAATGACATCATGTGATGTCATTATCCCTAATTTCCTTCATTTTTATTTTCTTTTCTTTTCTACCACATTTCAATTTAATTTTTAGCAATATTTCTTCATATTTTATGTCATATTAATTATTTACTTAACTGGACAAGTCGGCCAAAAATCACCTCTGAAGGCGAAATGACCAAAATGCCCTCCGTTTGGCTTAACGGGTCAAAATTGTCTGTACCGATTGAAAAATTTTTCTAGGTACTTTCTTGGCATTCTAATGCCATGGGAACCTCAATAACCCTTCTCTGGAGTCCCAAAAATTATTTTATAATTTTTTCCCCGGGTCTAGGGCTCCTCGTTGCGAGAACCGCAACTTCCCTCCGGTTACCCATCGCTTGGGCACCGGCTCATTTGACTTGGTTGTATTTTATTTCTAAAATTTTTATTAAATTTTTCTTATTAATATTTGAATTAATTATGGTCCCTCACTTTGATTTAAATATTTTTTCGGACGTTCTAGCTGTCCGGACCGACACCGGTCACCAGAACAGTAGAATGTACGGAGTTGGTACAGGGAGGGTGTTACACTCTCTATTACAAAATCCCAACTCAAGCTGGAGTCATGGTTTTTGTCAAACCCCATTTGCTATGAATATTATGTTCCCTTTTAATTCCAGTTCTTGATTAAAAGATTTTCTCATCAGAAACTCTTTTCTGATTAAATCTTTCTGTCCTGGCTAGGAACTTGAAACATCAAGAACAATTAAATGAACATAGGATTTTATCCCTATTTACTTAGAGGAACAGATTCCATCTTGATCAACACCTACCTCCATTTATAACTAGTAGGAGCCAACACATGCCCATATACCCATACACAGTATAAGTATGAAAGCAGTATCAAACTCAAACTACCTATATACAAGATAACTGTGCTATCTCAGGTCTAAAGATTATATGCATTGATATGATTTATGATAATACATTGACAAGAGTAAACTCCATGTGCTTGTCATAAGTGTCACTGGTTCGACCTACTTATCATGTATAAGTGCCTATCATGTTTGTCATATGGCATGAGACTCACCATTCTATCTTATTTATATCTCATATAAATAACTTGGGAACAAACATGAATACAATCTTTTTGGATAAGTCATGTCCTTATTGTGAAGTATTCTCGATTGTGAACCTATTTATGATACTTTATACTAGAAATACTGTCACTCATATTCTTAACAACTTAAGAATAGAATTTCTAACAAAATATTAATGGACCTTTTCTATTACACATAAATATATTATGTAAACGGAAAAGTGGAAATGCCTTTTATTAATAAAAATATGTACAAGATACATACTAAATGATATGCTCTAGGGCATACTACTAATAGCTCTCACCCCATGTCTGCACATAACCAATGATTCATCCGAAACCTCTTCACTTTAGGCAGGAGACATGTTGCTTGCAGACAAAATTAAGACCATTTTTCTTGACTACTATTGTTGTGATTGTGAATGTTGAAAGGAAGAAGGCTATGAAAGATTTCTAGGAAGAAAGATGGGGAAGATAGAAGTTGATTTTAAGGATTTGATTTTTTATTAAGCCTTTATAATAGTGATTTAGGGATTAATTTAGAGAATTACTTAAATGAAACTCTTATCCATTTGTGTTGTTTTCTCATCTTGGTGTACACATTTAATTTAAGAATAACAATTATTATTTGACCTAGAGTAAACATAAGGTTTATGTAACAACCCCCGATCCGGCAGCATAACGGCTGAACCTGGAGCTTTACCTGTAATTTCACAACCTATGATATGATCTATATCTTAATTTCATATGAATATTCCATACTCATTTGACAAAAATTATGCCAAAAGTGATTTAAGCAAAATATAAACTTTACATAATATGCCATTCACTCAGATACAACTTTTCATCAAATATTTATTTATACAACTTATACAAAAAGAATCATTACAAGTACAGAGGGCCAACCCTAGTTAGACTCTTGACAAAATACCGCTCCTCTGGTACAGACTTTAATGATCTACTTTTTGTGAACTCTCGGCTTCAGTACCTATACGAGGTAGAAACCCATCGTGCTAAGCATATAGCTTAGTGGTGCAAGTGTAGCTTAAGATGGCTAATTAATAGTCGTCTGCAACTATACACGCTATAGGCATTTAACAACTAATTAGAATAATTTCAATCAAGTAATAATTTATAACAACCTTGCAAAAATGTATAAAGCATTCCATTGTAACTATTTAACTGAAATCAACTGATTTTGCTCATGAAATGTCACACCCTACTCCTCTGTAAGGCATAACATGATCCCATAGTATACCTAATGAATTACCAACTTCGTCTACTGATAACCCATTAAATACACTACAAGGGATTTTAAATCTTTTCTTACTTCATTTTACAGTGGTGAGCACTATTTACAGGTGTTAAAAACTTTTTTTGAACTGAAGTGATAGAACTAACACATTTGAATTATTTGGAATTTCTGTAAAAATTTTGGCAAAGTGCCATCTGTATTTTGGATAAAATAGTTCTTCAGAAAACCTGTAAAAAGCACTTCAATATATTTTCAAATCTCAACTCCAACATTTTTCTCAACACAACATTTTTCTCAACTCAAATCCACAGTGATTTTTCAAAGACTGAGATATAAGAAATATAATATAATTTTTACAAGCCAAAATAACTCATAATTATTTTACAACTTCAATGTACAATTTGAATTTACAACTGCTCAAAACCAAGAACACTATGTACATACAGTGGTCATACATTACAGTACAAAATGTAAAATGTGGTATACTCATTATACCCGATAATCTCTCACTGGATGTACTAGCAGCCTAGTCTGCTACTCTGTCAATCTGTCTACCTGCGATAGCAATGAGAAGCTATCGCTGAGACAATGTCTCAGTGGTGCACAACATTAACCAAATACAACTTTAAATCACAGTTCATAAATCATATAAATGATAGATACGTAAAACCATAGTTAAATTCAAGACAATGAATGTCATAAGGAATTTAACACAATATCACAATAAATCTCAGTAATCAAAACGTAGTTAAATTCAAAAGACAGTGAATGTTAATAAGAATTTAAACTCCATTTCACAAATTATCAAATCTCATAATAACACGATTTAGTCGAATAATTTAAGAATACAGTGTTGCCAATTCATACACAACTTAAGCCATGACACAAAAATTCCGATCAATGCCACGTTGTACACCACGACAAAGCAATCACAACCCCACTAATCGAAATCAATGAGGAAGGGAGCTAGCTATATAATGAGTACTCATCCGATCACCTCAACTGGTAAACTAGAGAGGGAAAAAAATAAACGATCACGACTCCATAAATGGAGAAGGAATGATACGATACTGTCATGCTAAGTGTGAACACAAAATCAATTCCAAACATTTCATTCAAATGATTCGTGAGAATCCAATAAATTTCCAAAGTCATAATTTCATTCACAAAATGGCAACACAATTCATAAGTAACTTCAATTTCCACAAATCACACTAAATAATTTTTTTCCACAGTTTCAAACCATTTACAATGCTTTTCAAGTAATAAGTATCCATCAAATATCATTCAAACAATTTTTCACAGTTTCACAATTTAAAACAATAATATACAAATAGTCATAATTTATTTCAATTGAAAATAATTCAAAAGAAATAGCTGTTGTGCACAAAGCTCTGATAACTATCTCCTGGCCTTGACTCAGTGTTTCCTTCCCTTTCCCTGAGTCTTTGCTAACTGAGAAACACAATTTGAAGTGTTTCAGTACTCATTTAAACTGTCTCTAATGATAATGCTTGATAAGTAATTCACTGAATGCTATTATTTGCTTAATCAACCTAATATATCGACCCTCGGTGCATTCTAGGTAATTTAGGTTTTAATGTTACTAACATGTCACATTCGATAGTCTTTTAGGGTTGGTACATGTTACCAAGTTCATTTCCGTGTATACTGCATTTTCTTGCAATTTGCTGGATTCCAGGATACTAGTTTGACCTAGCCGAACGACCTAGTTTCCTCGGTTTTTGAGTTTCGGTCAAAACTACAAACTTGTAGATCTATGTCTTATTGCACGCGGGGCAAAATTTCAGGTCATTCTGATTTATATAGACCAAGTTATGGTCATTTTACTATTGCTGGTCAAATTGCACCAAAATTGGTCATTTTAGGTCACTTTAGGTCATTTTAGGTTCGGTCAGTTTTTAGACCCGAATTTGTGCAAGCTGTTTGACTTGCTTATGGTCATTTCTGGGCTTTGTTGTCTTCATAAGACTTGTAGGTATGGGTCTTAACTATTCATGGTTAAAATTTCAGGTCAATTGGACCTGTTTTTAGTGAGTTATGGCCTAAACACTAACTGCTGCCCAAATGGTCAATTTTCAGGCCTCAATTGCACTTAATCCGGATTTGGTCATTTTTCAAGCTACCTTGCAAGCAGAATTTTGGCAAGCTTCCTTCATGAAAGTTGGCACATTTTGTGCCTAGTTTCACCTCCAATTGGTCTCATACCAATTGGAGCCACACACTTAAAGTTATAGGCCTAAAACTCAAACTGCCTTATTGCATTTCTTCCATACACATCAATGATCACTCCTAACACTTACCAAACTCAACATTCAAGCCAATTCTGGTTATACCATAACTTAAACATAATTCACAACATATTATAGGTCATTTTGGCAGCTTACAATTACATTCAATGTGCACCAATAAGTGCAGAATTTGTCCAACTCAATTTACAATAATTCAATCACCAATTCATGCTCATTTACATGTCCAACTTCACACCATCATACATGCACTCAAACTGCTATAACCACTATCACAATTCAACACCATTATTTCATAAACCAAGCATGAATTCCAGCATTCCTCAAGAGTTAACAAACTGCCACAATGGTACATTTACATTCCATTAATTTCCAAGCTTTAAATTTCATTTCACATTTACATATACCAAGTATACATCACCCAAACAATTTCCTACACAATATACATTTAATCAATCATTTAATTCACCATTTACAAGCACAAATAAACTGCCTTCAAGGTGTTTCTATGGCTGCCAAAAGTACACATTCCCATTCAACATCAAACCTCAAAAATTTCTTCATAAATCAAACACCCATAACATCCTTACAAACTTTAACAAAGCAACAATCAAAAACTCAAACTTACCACTTTGGAAATTCTTCAAAACTCCACAAAAACTTTCATTTCTTGCTGCCTATCTACTGCCCATGGTGTGAGGATCATTTTTCATGAAGACACTTGCAAGAAATCAAGGCTTGATCATGGAGAACTTGAGCTCCATGCATGGTGCGGCCATGGGGTTTCTTTGGGAGGAATTCTTCATTTTGGCAATGGTGAGACTTGAGGTTGAAGATGAAGGTTTTAAGTGCTGCCCACTTTGTCCACTTAATGATTATATTATATTCCATAATGCTCCACTAACATAGGTTAATAATAAATAATGTTAAACTTTCCATATTCCCACATTAAGTCCCTAATTTTTGCTAATTGAATTAGGTACCACTAATTTAATTTTCATGACATTTTACAAATATAATATCATGTATTTTAATGGAAATTTAGGTCAAAAGACAAATCGGGATGTCAAATGACCACAATGCCCCTGTTCGGGTTGCATTCTCGATTTTTCGGTAATACCGGGTTTTGTCCGTGTGACACCCCTTTACCCGACTACAGTGTAGCCGAGCAAATTATGCCACTCAGTGTGCCGGAGCACTCTATTTTATCTTAATTTATTTTTATCATAGTTTTGAATATAACTGGTGAAATATAATTCATTTTAAGCCATTTATCGAAATTACTATTTATTTGAGGTTCCGAAAATTTTAAAGAAAATCCGGCAGAGTGCCGGCTAAAAATGGAGAAAACAGTTCTTCGGAACCTGTGAAAAACACTTCCTATATTCATTTTCCATCATCTCAACTCCATTTATCAAATTCTCAACAATGTTTAATCTCAGTTCTCATTCATCCATCTCATATGATACCATGCATAATTCATATATAAACATTCACTTTTCCATTTACAACTACACTTTTCATTATTTACATGAATATCAAAATACATTACATAAGTTTCAAATACATATGAGAAAATAAAATCAATTACAAAATACCAAAATGACATCTAGCGTCCTACCAATGCTGCAGACGGTGGTGAGGTGACACGGACACTATGCAGCGTGAACTGCCTTACCGAATCTGTGGTCTACTGGCGCTCTGTCCAATCTTCAGTACCTACGCGTTGCAAAAGCGATGCGCTAAGCATAAAGCTTAGTGGTGCAAATAATAAAATAGAAAGAAATAATATGCAATATAAAAATCATAATTTCTTAGCCATTGTGTTCATAAGAACTGAATAATTACCAACTTAGTGTTTAGTCGAGGGCTAATTACGTTTTATGATATTAACTTCTTCATGCATTTTGTTAATTATTTTCTTCATGATCTTGAGTTTCTTTGTATTCTATCGTAATCATTCCTGATATTTAATTTTCGTATTTTCTTTAACAATCAGTTCATTTACAGTTATACTTTTCCATGCCCAAGTAACCTATCTTTGAACGATCGGATGGATAACGGTCGTTGGCACCGACACCGCGGTGCCTCGGGCCGTCATACCATGGGACGCAGAACGTCAACCACGTATGCAGTCAGTATGGCTAAAAAGCCATGATATCACATAATCGGCATAAAAGCCATGAATACGGGCATAAAAGCCATGGATACGGGCTTAAAGCCATGAATACAGGCATAAAAGCCTTTCCTTTCGCAGTACTGATAAAACAATACCCTATTGGCATGCCAAACTATCCAAACCAATCACATTAGGCCTACTAGGGCATTTTGCATTTTTAAGTTTCACAATTTTTGAATTTCAAGTTTTCATGTCACTATTCATTTCATTAGTCAACTAAAATGTTGACTTTTGCATAAACAATAGGTACATTGGTTTTAATACTCCCAACATACCACATTTTGTATTCAAAACTTGTTAGTTTTGGTCACTTTCTCAAAGTTTAGGTCATTTTGGAAAAATTGCCAATTTTTTTGGTTTTGGTGTCACTATTCACCTCATTGGTCAACAAAAATGTTGACTTTTAGAATAAAAATGTGTACATTGACTTTGGCACTCTCAACATACCACATTTGGTGTTTAAAACTTGTTGGCATTAAGTGTTAATACCATTTCCAAGCATTAAACCAAAGGAGCAGATTTTTCAGTTTTGGTGAGTCAAATTCACTGTTCTATTGGACACTGTTACTGTTGGAATTTGAAGAAATGTAAAACATGAAAGTTGTTCCTTATTTTGTCTAGTTGAATTTCCTTTTTTGAATCACTCCATTTGGAGTTTTGTAGCTCCAGATATGGCTTAAAAACCCAAGCTGTCCAGATATGCATTCTGCAGAAATTTACCATATCTACAGTGCATGAACAGTAACTTGAGTCACTTGGTTGAATGGGTTCTGGCCATAATTTGGGGTAGGTTCCTTCATGAAAGTTGTTTGTCTATGTCTTAACTTGTTGCTGTAACAATTTCAGGCCAATTGACCAAATCTACAGTGAGTTATGGCCAAATGAACAGTTACTGTTCATTTGGTCAATTCTGCAGAGGCAGTTTCAGGGTATCCGGATTGGGGCCAAGTTTTGGTCCTCTTGCTTTGGTCTTTTGGGCATGGTTTCTTCAGCAAAAATGTGCCATTATAAGCCTAGTTTCATGTCCAATTGGCCAAACACCAATTGGACTAGCACAGCCCAAGTTATGGCAGTGCAAAGGGACTGAATTTTCAGTCCCTATGCTGCTGTCCTAGGGCAGTTTGCAACCTCACTTTGCAATCTCATTTTTCAGTCCATTTGTTGGTCAATCTACCTAAAATGGTCATTAATTGACCATTAAAATGTTCTCTAATCAATTCATAATCCAAGTCCACACTTTACTCCCAAAACCCTAGCTCAAATTCAAGATTTTGTACAAGTTACCCTAGTTGACTAACTAACTCATTTCCTTATGTTTATATACTTTATTCATGATTTCTAATTCATTCCAAGTCCATTCAAAAACACTCAATCCTATTTCTCCCTAGGGCAGCCGAAATTTATGGAGTACATATACATAAATTTCATCCACTTAATTTACAAATTCTTGCTAAATTCAAGTTCCTATGCATGAAATTAAAGAGTTTTTGATATATAGTGCACTAACCTCTTGTAGCTTAAATCCAAGCCAACCCAAAACTTCAATTTCTTCTCCTCTTTTAGCTCCCAAAATATTAAGCAAGGTTCTAGGGTAAAATTTAGTGTTGGGAACTCAAGGAAATATGGTGGGAGTTTAGGGTTTCATGAGCTTGCCAAGCTCATCAATGGAGGGAGATGGGAAGAGTCACGTTTTGGGGAAGAAGAAGAAGAAGAATGGCTGCTGGTTTTTGGTCCTCTTTAGTCTTCATTTATCTCTTTAATTTGTTAGTCAAATGGGTGCTTAATTATGATTGGTCAAAATTTTTAAATGATGTCATTTTTTTGCATTATTTTGCATTTTCTTTTCTTTTCTTTCACTACTCATTTCAAATTTCATTTCTAGTAATATTTCTTCATATTTTATGTCATATTAATTATTTACTCAACTGGGCAAGTCGGCCAAAAATCACCTCTGAAGGCGAAATGACCAAAATGCCCTCCGTTTGGCTTAACGGGTCAAAATTGTCTGTACCGATTGAAAAATTTTCCTAAATATTTTCTTGGCATTCTAATGCCATAGGAACCTCAATGACCCTTCTTTGAAGTCCCAAAAATTATTTTATGAATTTTTCCCCGGGTCTAGGGCTCCTCGTTGCGAGAACCGCAACTTACCTCTGGTTACCCATCGCTTGGGCACCTACTTCTTTGACTTAATCAGATTATTTTATTTCTAAAATTTTTACTAAATTTTTCTTATTAACATTTGAGTTAATTATGGTCCCTCACTTTAGTTTAAATATTTTTCTGGACGTTCTAGCTGTCCGGACCGACACCGGTCACCGGAACAGTAGAATGTACGAAGTTGCTACCGGGAGGGTGTTACAGTCCGTTTTTCGATTTCTCACTTTTCTTTGTACTAATTAATTAATTAATTTTTATTTAATATTTCTTATGGTATTTATACTTCAATTGATGTCTCTTTAAGTCCAAAAAAAATATTTTCCAGGGTTCCCCGCAGTCTAGGGCTAGTCAACGGTCCACGCCGTGACTTTCTGGTGCGGTCACCCATCGCTAGGGTTCTCGGCTCGCTTAACTTAGTTACATTTCTTTGCTATTATTTTTCCTTTGTTTTTCTTGTATTTTCTTTTCTTGTATTTCATTATTTTATGTCTCCTCACTCATATCGAAGTGTAGTTCCAGGCAACCTAGCTATCCGGACAACACTGGTCACTGAAACAATAGAACGCACTACCGAACTTAGGGGTGTTACATGAAATATGCATATAGAAACAAGTTATTCATTAACCAAAGTAAGGTCCAAATTTACAAACCAATGAGCAACTCCTTTGACATAAATATTGGTCATTTTATTATTTCCATTTAATAGCCCAATTCCTTTCTAGTATGACTTTTTTTAATACCGGATACCGGGATTTTAATGCTACACCTTCTTTCAGATGTCATCTTATATTTTCTCTTTACTGCTGCAACATCTTCTTTCGGATGTTGTCTTACATGTCATTTTCACCACTGCAACACCTTCTCTCAGGTGTCGTCTTACGTGCCCTTTTGAGAATCAGTGCATATATTGCGACATCGTCTTTCAGATGTTGTCTTTAAATCATCAAAAATATAGATTCAATTCGTTTTGCAGATCTGCTGATTTACTTCCCTATTTGGCATGCCAAACTATTCGATTTCAACTTTTAAGTTAGGTGGAGTTTTGGGCCTTAATAGTCATATAACATGGTCTTAGACAATGCAACTGTTCTTACATCCATAAAGGATTGTCATTTATCATTTTAACATCATTTGTCATTATTATATAAATGTTTACATATTCAAAATAAGGACATAACCATGTAATATGTCATTTCATTTAAACAAAGTAGTGACTCTCATAACATCAATTCTTATCATCCCATAATCATTTGCATATTCCCAACAATAACATAATTATACAACTTATCATTTCATTTGGCAATGTAATAGCATCTTATTCCATAGCATTTAGAATCAATCACATCACTCTCCAATAAGGTAGATTTCCCAACTCATTTTGTAATCACAATTAAACCTAGAGAAAGGTATTTTCAAGATCAATTTCTTTCATAAGACACGTCAATTTATGTCTTAACTTTCATTAGGAATCAATTTGATAAGCATTTAGATATGTAGAAATTCATTTATAACCCTTTATTCACAAAGTGTTCAAAAAGGTGAGTTATCATTTTAGGAGGGACATCTATTTGGTACTCTATTTTCTATCAATTCTTTGGGCACCCTAAAGATAGAATTTGCTCCTATGGTCCTCATATAATTTGTAGCCTAGTGTTTTACCTTTCATTTAAATCAAGAATCACCCCATTTCAAGGCCTAGATCTCAAGTTATGCTTATTTTTCTACATACTATCCAGTTTCTACTTGACTAGGTCTGACTACAATCAGAATTCATAGTTCTTGTTCATAGACCAATTTGGCCATTTTAAAGACAGATTCCATCAAAGTAGTCTTCATAAGAAATGTTCCTACATGTTTTAAGTTTCCAATGATTCAAAAATCACCTAATTTGGGCCTATATCATGAGTTAGGGTTGTGAATTACCAACTACTATTCACGGATGCAGTGTCCTAAGAATTCCAGGAATTCTAGTTTTGCAATTCCAAATTTCTCTAAACTTTCAACCACTTTGCCCTAAGAATTAGATCTGGGTCAAAACATAGAAATTGTAGGTCTATGTCTTAATAAAATTTTGGTACAAATTTCATCTCAATTGAAGCTCTATAACTCAACTTACAGCCAAATTAGTATAGACTGCTCACTGAATTCACTAATCCTAGTAGTCACTATTCAAAGATGCATAAAGTAACAATTTTGATAATAAACTTAGACAAGCACTTACCTCAACTTAGTTCTAGCAATTTACTCCCAATTACAAGCACTTTTCATTAAAAATCCCAAGCCAAATCAGTGCTTGATCTTGGTTTTTCACACCAACAAATTATGCCTCTTGAAATTAGCTCATCAACTCTTGATTCTTCATTCCCTTTCACTTTAATTTCAAGTGTTGATCATCAATTCCTTCAATTCCAACATAAAACATCATCTTAGATTGTTGAATTAGGGTTTGTATTTGAGTTTGGGCAAAAGAAAATGCAGGAGTAGAGAGAGAGAATGGGTCGGTTGGACAGGGAAGAAGAAGACCACCAATTTTGCTTTTATATGCCTAGAAATTTATCCCTTCTTTACATATGTCTCCTTGCCATTGGTCCTCTTTAATTAGTGATTAATTAACTTAATTAATCACACTTAATAATCTTAATTAAACTCAATTAGATACTGAGCTGGAAAATTTTAATTTTTCCTCCCAAACTTCCTTAATTTTCTAATAAAGTCCATAGGTATCTTTTTCAAAATTTTAATTTAACCCCTCATTTAATTCAATTTACATACCATATTCAATATTTGGTTTCTTACTGAAATATACTAAATATGGTTTGCAAATTTGAGGTATTACAGTTTGATCATTAAGTTTTGATGGGCTAACATTAAAGAGATAGAATTGTAACACCCTCCCAGTAGCAACTCCATACATTCTACTGTTCCGATGACCGGTGTCGGTCCGGACAGCTAGAACGTCCGAAAAAATATTTAAACTAAAGTCAGGAACCATAATTAACTCAAATATTAATAAGAAAAATTTAGTAAAAATTTTAGAAATAAAATACAACCAAGTTAAACGAGCCGGTGCCCTAGCGAGGGGTAAACCAGAGGGAAGTTGCGGTTCTCGAAACGAGGAGCCCTAGACCCGGGGGAAAAATTATAAAATAATTTTTGGGACTCCAGAGAAGGGTTATTGAGGTTCCCATGGCATTAGAATGCCAAGAAAATATTTAGAAAATTTTTTCAATCGGTACAGACAATTTTGGCCCGTTGAGCCAAACGGAGGGCATTTTGGTCATTTCGCCTTCAGAGGTGATTTTTGGCCGAATTGTCCAGCTAAGTAAATAATTAATATGACATAAAATATGAAGAAACATTACTAAAAATTTAATTGAAATTGAGTAGTGATGAAAAGAAAAGAAAAATCAAAATAAAGCAATTTGTGGCATCATAATGATGTCATTTATAAATTACCAACCAATCACAAGCTAATAAGCTTTCTTAAATACTTAAAAGAGACAAAACAAAGACCAAAATAATTAAAAATCCAGCAGCCATCATCCTCCCCAATTGCAGCCGAAATCAAGCCTTGCCCTAAACCTCCATTTTCTTCATTTTCAAGCTTGAAAAACCTCTCAAACCTCACCCCAAAACCCTAAGTCATCTGCACTAAAATTTATCTACACACCCTAAGGAAGCTTTAGGCAGCCAAAAGAGGAAGAAAGAAAGGAGTTTGGGTGGTTGAAAATTCTGCCACTTAAAGGTTAGTGCTATACTTTCACTCTCACTCTTTTAATCCTTGCTAGAGCATCATTTTAAGTTAAGAAATTGTAAGAATTTGAAGTAAATCATATATGTTAGAGTATCTTCAATTTTCGGAAACCCTAAGGAAGGATGAGTTTGATTGTTGTAATGAATTTAGAGTGGCTAGAAATGATGTTTAAGGTATGAATATGCATGGATGTTGAACTAGTGTGCTAATTGAGGTTTATGGGTAAATTGAATTGGACATTAGGGTTTTGAGAAGTAAAAATTGACTTGGCTTATGAAACTGTTAAAGAACACTCTAATGGTCAATTAGTGACCATTTGAGGTATGTTGACCATAAATTGGACTGAAAAATGGCATGGCAAAGTGGAATGGTAGGCTGCCTAAAGACAGCAGAATGGTGACTGAGATTCCAGTCCAATTACACAGCCATAACTTTGGCTGTGTTGGTCCAATTGGTGTTTGGCCAATTGGACATGAAACTAGGCTTATAATGGCACATTTTTGCTGAAGAAACCATGCCCAAAAGACTAAAGCAAGAGGACCAAAAGTTGGCCCCAATCCGGATACCCTGCAACAGCACCTGCAGAAATGACCAAATAAATAATAACTGTTCATTTGGCCATAACTCACTGTATATTTGGTCAATTGACCTGAAATTTTTACAGCAACAAGTTAAGACATAGACAAACAACTTTCATGAAGAAACCTACCCCAAATTATGGCCAGAACCAATTCAAAAATGCAATCACAGTCACTGTTCATGTTACTATAGATATGGTCAATTCTGCAGATTGGCAATCCGGCCAGCTGTGGTTTTTGAGCCATATCTGGAGCTACAAAACTCCAAATGGAGTGATTCCAAAAAAAAAAATTCAACTAGACAAAATAAGGAACAACTTTCATGTTTTTCATTTCTTCAAATTCCCACTGCAACAGTGTTTAATGGAACAGTAAACATATGTTTCAAAAACTGAAATTTTCTGCCCTCTTGGTTTTAAGTTAGAAATGGTAATGGTGACCAATTCCAACAAGTTTTAAAGGCAAAATGTGGTATGTTGGGAGTGCCAAAACCAATGTACCTAATTTCTACCTAAAAGTCAACATATTAGTTGACCAAAGAGGTGAATAGTGACACCGAAATTTGAAATCCAAAGATTGAAGAATTTAAAAGTTTCAAATGCCCTAGTATACCTAACAAGATTGGTTTGGATAGTTTGGCATGCCAATAGGGTTCAGTTAGCAGTACTGCACATGGCAACATGCCATTCCGTGATTTTATGGATTTTATCCATTCGACCTTGTATTGAGATTTGGCATTGTGCTCGATGTATTTACTGACTTGTTAGTCGCTGCTGCACATCGTGAGATGCATATGTGACCGATGGTGTGACGGCCCGAGGTACTAGGTACCCAAAGTGCGCTTACCCGCTTATCCATCCACTGCCTAGTGTAGGTTACTTGGGCATCCAAATGAATGAAAGTGAACAAAGTTAATGAAATGATGGATATACCAATACCAAACAAACAAATCATACACATTCTATACATATTTATTTTCTGCTATTTTCTTTTATTATATTATTGCACCACTAAGCATTATTACTTAGCGCGTTGCTTTTGCCGCGTAGGTACTGGAGAGATACAGATCGTGAGCCCAGTAGACCGCAGACTGGGTGAATCCATCCTGCAGTTCTGCACAGTGTCCGTGTCACCTCAACTTCTGCAGTGCATTGGTAGGACACTAGGTGTCATTTTGGCATTCTGTAATAAATTTTGATTTTCTCATATGTAATTAAACTTGTGTAATGTATATTAATGTTCATGTAAATTATGAAAATTTTATTTGTGAATGGAAAAGTAAATGTTTATTTGTGATTTATACTTGATTATCACATGTGATGGATGTTTGAGAAATGAAAAGGTTGTTGAGAACTGAAATTGAGAAATATTATTGAGATTTTGGATATTGGAGTTTGAGATGATGGAATACAAATATTGGAAGTGTTTTTAACAGGTTCCGAAGAACTATTTTCTCCATTTTTAGCCGGTACTCCGCCGGATTTTCTTTAAAATCTTCGGAACCTCAAATAAATAATACTTTTGATAAATGGCTAAAATAAATTATATTTCATAAATTATATTCACAAGCATGGTATAAATTAATTAAGGTATATTAGAATGTGCTGGTACACCGTGTGGCATTACTTACTCGGGTATACTGTACACACCGTGTGGCATTACTTACTCGGGTATACTGTACACATCGTGTGGCATTACTTACTCGGGTATACTGTACACGGGTAAGGGGTGTCACAAGAATGCATTGTGATACATGGATGATAATACTTGTTGTTATAGGACAGCCATGATCCATGTATTTTGTGTCTTTGTAGATTTTGGGTATAAGTGAAATTTACAGACTAAGTGGAAGAATGTTGATTTAATTTCTCAAAGGTTTAGTTGTTACTCAACTTAGTGTTGATTTAATAAGCTATTACCCACTAACTGGCTGAGCCTTTGATGCTAGTTAAGGGGATTGAAAATGAAGAGGATGTGCATATTGAGGAGCCATCTGATGGGTATGACTTTGCATTAGTTACCATGAGGACCTTGAGTGGTCAACCTATTATGGATAGTGATGAGTTGCAAAGGAAAAACATATTTCATATTAGGTGTGTGGTGAAGGAGAAATTGTGTAGCATGATTATAGATGGGGGTAGTTTTTATAATGTGGTTAATTCCTTACTTGTGGAGAAATTAGGATTACCCTTAAGCATCCTAAACCTTATGGGTTGCAATGGCTAAATGATTGCAACAAGTTGAAGGTAACTAAACAAGTAGTGGTACCATTCACTATAGGGAGCTACCATGATGAGGTCTTATGTGATGTAGTACCCATGATAGCTACACATATCTTACTAGGGAGGCCATGGCAATATGATAGGTGTGTGATTCATGATGGGAGAAAGAATCACTACACTTTGAAGAAAGATAGTTGCACACATGTGCTTTGTCACCATCATAAGCACGTGAGGACCAAATGAGAATATTGAGAGCTATTGAGAAGAGAAAAGAGAGTTGGAGAGAAAAATTAAGAGAGGTCGGGCATAAGAGTGAAGAGAGTAAAGAAAAGAGTGATGGGAAAGAGAAAAAGAAAGAAGTGAAAGAAAAGAAAGTGAGTGTAATGGAAAAAGGAGAGGGCTCAAGGTAAAAAGAGAGAAGAAAGAAAAATATGAGCTTATATATTGGGAGAAGAGAGTTGAGAGGAGCTTTGAGTGGTGGGATGCTATTGTGCATTCTCATGTATAGGGAGAACTATTTAAATGTATCTGACCTTAACCCTACTCTTCCTTCTTCTGTTGTGTCCTTTTTGCAAGAATACTAGGATGTGTTTCTAGATGAGATAACCTCGGGTTTGCCAACTATTAGGGGTATTGAACACCAGATAGATTTCATACCTAGTGTTCAAATTCCTAATAGACCAGACTATAGGAGTAGTCCAGCTGAGACTAAGGAGTTTCAAAAACAAGTAGATGAGCTTTTGGCTAAGGTACACGTCCGTGAGAGCATGAGTCCTTATGCAGTTCCTATTTTGCTTGTGCCAAATAAGGATGGGACATATAGGATGTGCATGGATTATAGAGCTGTGAATAAAATCACTATAAAGTATCGCCACCCTATTCCTAGATTGGATGATTTGTTGGATGAGTAGCATGATTCTTACATTTTTAATAAGATTGATTTGAAGAGCGGTTACCATCAAATTAGGATGAGAGTTGGTGATGAATGGAAAATCGCCTTCAAAACAAACGTGGCTTATATGAGTGGCTAGTGATGCCTTTTCGTCTCACTAATGCCCCTAGTACTTTCATGAAGCTTATGAACCATGTTTTGAGAGCTTTTATTAGAAAGTTTATTATCATCTATTTTGATGATATTCTTATTTACAGAAAAGCATTGATGAGCCTTTGCATCATTTAAAACTTCTGTTTGATGTGTTGAGAAAAAAAAAAGTTTTACGCAGATGTCAAAAAGTGTTCTATTTGCTTAGAAAGAATTGCATTTTTGGGATTTGTTGTGAGTAGCAAAGGTGTTAAAGTAGATGATGAAAAAGTTAAGGTAATTAGAGATTGGCTAATACCTAAAAATGCATATGAAGTTAGGAGTTTTCATGAGTTAGGAAGCTTTTATAGAAGATTTATGCCTAACTTTAGTTCATTGGCTGCTCCATTAAATGAACTTGCCAAAAAGAATGTAACATTTGTTTGGGGTAAAGAACATGAACATGCATTTGCTATACTTAAAGAGAAATTATGTTTTGCACATTTATTGATTTTGCCTAATTTTGACAAGACATTTGAGATTGAATGTGATGCATCAGGAATAGGGATTAGAGCTGTTCTCATGCAAGAGAAATGCCCAATTGCTTATTTTAGTGAAAAGTTGATTGAATTATTCTACATATGACAAAGAATTGTATATATTAGTTAAGGCATTAGAGAAATTGCAATATTATCTATGGCCTAAAGAATTTATCATACATTCTGATCATGAGTCTTTGAAGTATATCAAAAACCAACATAAGTTGAGTAGGAGACATGCTAAATAGGTAGAATTTATAGAGTATTTTCCTTATGTTATGAAATATAAGCAGGGCAAAGAGAATGTGGTCGCTGATGCACTCTCCCACAGGTATAATCTTCTTATTACTTTTGATTCTAAATTGTTGGGACTTGAGTATGTTAAAGAATTATATGAGCATGATGATGACTTTGTTGCCATATTCCATGCATGTGGGAAATTTACATTCCAAAAGTAATTGAGGCATGATGGATATTTATTTAAAGAAAATAGATTCTGTGTGCTTAGAAGTTCTTTGAGAGAATTGTTTGTAAATGAGAGTCATAGTGGTGGCCTTATTGGGTATTTTGATGCCGCTAAAACATTAGATGTCCTTAGGGAGCATTTCTTTTGGCCCCACATGAGAAAAGATATTGAGAGACTATGTGCTAGATGTGAGACTTGCGAGAGAGCAAAGTCTAAGGTGATGCCTCATGGGCTATACACACCTCTACCCATGCCTAAGCATCCTTGGGTTGATTTACGTATGGACTTTGTCTTGGGTTTGCCTAGGTCACAGAAGGGTCATGATTCTATTTTTGTTGTTGTGGATGGGTTTTCAAAAATGGCTCATTTTATCCCATGTCACAAAACTGATGATGCTACATTGGTTGCTAATCTATTCTTTAGGGAGGTTGTTAGGTTACATGGTATACCTAGAACCATTGTGAGTGATATGATGTCAAGTTTTTGAGTCTTTTTTGGAAGGTTTATGGGGAAAATTGGGAACTAAGTTACTTTTCTCTACTACTTGACATCCCCAAACTGGTGGCCAAACATAAGTTGTGAATAGGACCTTAGTCACACTTTTGAGAGCCTTAGTGAAACAAAATTTAAAATCTTAGGAGCAATGCATGCCATACATAAAATTTGCATATATTAGGGTTGTGCATTTATCTACCATTGCCTATTGATCATGTTGCTTCATTAGATGGTGAGAAAAAGGCTAAAATGGTTAAAAAGATGCATAAACAAGCTAGGTTGCATTTAGAAAAGAAAAATGAGCAATATGCAGCTTATGCTAATAAGGGGCAAAAGCCTATGATATTTGAACCAGGTGACTTGGTATGGATCCATTTGAGAAAGGAAAGATTTCCTAACCAAAGGAATCTAAGTTGCATCCTAGAAGTGATGGCCCTTTTCAAGTGCTTGAAAGAATTAATAATAATGCTTATAAGATAGAATTGCCTAGTGATAATGATATTAGTAATATTTTTAATGTAACTAATCTTACTCCTTTCCTTGGTGCAGAAACAAATTCGAGGATGAATTCTTCTCAAGTGGCAGGGGATGATGAGGATCATCATGGAGCACCATTACCCTTTAAAGGGGCAATTACTAAGGCAAGAGGCAAACAACTTCAAAGCAAGCTCATGGACCATAAAAGAGCTTTTAGCTTAGGGGGGGAGGTGCATAAGGAAGGCCTAGCGTGCTTGCTCTAAGAATTCAAGTGGATCACCATGTGCCAAGTTAGAGTTTCCATTGCTATGTCACCAGCCACATCAGCTTCCATTGCCACGTCACCAGCCACATTAGACATTCCTCATGCCACCATCGAGCACCACATCACCCATCACCATTTCCACATCACCAGCTATGTCACCAGCCACATTGGACATTCCTCATGCCACTGTAGAGCACATGCGGCAGCCACCCCCATAGCTCATGCCACGTAGAGGGACACAATTGGACCATTTGAATTTGGAAGAGCTTCCTTTATACCATGTGTCTTCATGCCATTCGGCCATGGTGTAAAGGAGGTCACCATTTGACATTGTGGTCCCCATTTTCTGCCACAAAGGGGAACCAGCTGGTCCCTTTTTGTCCTTTGTAATTAATGCTGCTACCACCTTTTTTGTCTTTGTAATTAATGCACTTACTATTCTGGTTAGGATTGCCAACATGGCATAATTATGTGTAAACATTGTCTTAACATTTTAGGCTTATGTTTCAGCCCTAGGTATAAAAGGAAGAAAACCTCATCTTTTTCCTTAAGTCTTGCTGCTGAAATTTTGAGCCTCCATAGGAGAGAGAGTTTTGAGCTTGTTCTTGCTAGTTTCTGGAAGAACTAAAACTTAGGCAACTTGATCACTTACCTATTTTACTTGATGATCAATGTAATCTCCCACAAGTTGGGTTATTGTGTTAATACTTGATTTGTTTCTCTTTGAATATATATTCTGGTGTTTCTTTTTCCAATAGAGATTACATCTTATTTTGTTTAAAGAAATGCTTGATTAATGTTGTAATCCTTGGTTGCCATTAGAGGTTTGCATTCATGGGTGTGTCTACATGGGTGCCTATCACTAACTGAAACTCAATTTAAAGTTGATTTAATAACAATGCTATTACCCAACTATTGCCTATAATTAAAGGTAGTCCGCATCACCTATTAAAGCTATTAATGCACACATTTATTTGGTTAGTGAGGTCTTTGATGGAAAGACATATAGAAGAGGTGCAAAACTATATAAAAGGGTCCTTGAGCTTAATAATTTAATATAGACACACCATCTAAGTGAGATTGCTAGAGTTTAGAAGTGCCCATATACAGTGGAGAGCAATTGCACTTCAATGGCTAGAGTATGTCGTTTTTAATTTTGCTTTTGGCTTTTTACTTGTTTCTTCCATTGTAACGACCCAACTAGGGGCTATTACCGGTGCTAGGGAACGGGTCAGCTTAAGGTTGTTGGAATCCATATCTAGCCTAAAAATCTGTTGAAACCTTTTCTCCATCCATATAACCAAAATCCAAGCAACTCATAAGCAATTACACTTGAGCACTTCCATCATAGCATAAAATATTTTCTTTCATAATAGTTTAGAACTTTGAACCTTTTTATATAATACACAAATTGCTAAAGTGTAATCCATATGTTCACATATAATTACAAGAGAGTACTTATGGATTCAGGCAAACATACATATTATACTTTTACTTAAACTTTACACACTACACTCCTTTGAAACCAAGCATAATATCTAACAGTTTATAACTTACATGTCCACTATACAAACTCAAGCATATTAAGTAACTTGCTAGACCTCTGACTCTAGCTAGCTCTTTATGTAGATATCTCTAATCCTATAACACTTCACCTGAGGTAAAAGGAAAGGGGTAAGCATAGTGAAGCTTAGTGAGTAAACCAACCAAAACATTTCTCATATTATTCATTTCATACAAATACAATGCATCAGTCACATGAGTTTACACATACTAAATAATTTATAAGATAGATTTGTCACTAGTGATTTTCCATAACAAATTTTCTCGGCTCATATAGATGCTCCTTGGGACTCCTTCTCAAATTTATAACATAACCAATGTGCCTGGCTCATAAAGAAGCTCCTTAGGTCTTCCTCTATCATAAATAGTGAGCTAGAGACTTATTAGGCCTCACTTGGTCTTACCACATAGCATCATGTATGATCATAACATATAACATATTCGTACCATAAGGAAAACTAGTGGGTCATTTAACATCCATCGTGCAATAAAAATAAATATGCAATTATGCAGTATATTCATGTTCTAGATACATACAACCTAATAATAGCATGAAATGATGCATGTGAATGATCATGGTTCTCATTAATATTAATTAAAAAGTTTGCATCTTTAGGTTGTTATTACTCACCTCTTGAAGCTTAACAAACACCGTAATCATGAATGGTAGCTAATCCTTAACCGTATACTTTTGGGTTCCTCACATCTAATCCTATAAAAAATGGACCTTAATGAGTTATTTGGATTTCTAAAACCCTATACATGCATCACACAACATAATCTAGGTCCATAAGGTGTCTAAAAACAAGTTTTGAGCCTCAAAACAAAAAGGCAAATAAGGCAGGCAAAACCAACTTTAGTTACCGAAGTCCTAATTCTCAAATGCCCTTAACTCATGAGAAGCAATAGTTACTCTAGCTGCCAAACTGCGGAAATAATGGTTTTCGGTAGCTGAACCTGGGAATTTTTAGAATTCCCAATTTGAATTTGATGAAGTCAAATTATATAGATATTTAGGGTTAATATTCATTGCATTTTGTTAGCATTTAGTCTTTTTTTATATTTATTTTTATGTGTTTTTAGTAATATTTTAGAAAACTTGTTAATCCAACTCAGTTCTTTGATTTTTATATTTTATTAAGTGTTTTTATGCCGTTCTTGAGCCAAGGACGAGTTTGGAAGAGATCTAGAGGTCAAAAAGTGAAGAATAGAAGGCCAGAAGAATTACACGAGCTGCGTAACCTACCCCATATAACCTACCCCGTGTAACCCCTTGGACCCCGTTCAACCTTCTGAAGAAAAGAAAATTAAAAAATTCAAGCTGCAGAAAATTACATGGGGTCAACTCGTGTAACATTACACAGCCCATGTACTGTCCACAAACAATAATTCTAACTAGACTATTCTTCCTTCTAACTTGATCCAGATAGACTTCTAAGGCTTTTAGGACTCTGAAACATAAGTTTTTCCACCAAATATAAATATAATAAGTTAGGATTTGAGGGAGGGGAACCTTTTTATATTAAGGGGGGAACCAATTTACATTCAAGAGTACACATTAACTTCAAGAAAGGCAAAAGAGAAATAAGATCTGTAAGATTGCTAGAAGTGATTTTTAGCTGAAGTTCCAAAAGTCTAAGGCTGCAATTCTCCATCTAGGTTCTTTTATTCTATTTCTTCTTATGTCTTTTCTTTATTTTATAAACTTGATTGTAAAACTCACCATGTGTGAGTAGTTCCTTTATTCTAGGGTTAGAGATGTAGCACTCTCAATTTAATTATGGATTTGATTTGATTTTATTTAATATATTAGGTATTTTGTTCTTTGATTCAATCTCGTGTGTTCTTAATGCATGCTATGTGTTGGTACCACTTAGTATTGATTGTAGATATTAATTGAAGGATTGAAAGGTGAAGATTAATATTAGAAAATCAAGATGTTGAACTTAGGATTCTTGACCTAGAGATAGGCTAAAATTCTATGTAACACCCTCTTACTTAGCCTACAGTGAAACCGAGTAAGGAGATATCACATTCGGTGCACAGAGCACCTATCTCTGTCTATTATTTATTTTGCTTATTTTCTTGCCAATTTATCTACATTATAATTTAACAGCTTTTATTAAATGGAAAAACTGCAAGAGTGTCCCCTAAATTTCAACAATTCAACTGTTAAAATAGTGTTCGTAACCTGTTAAATTCACAGTTATATATCAATTCCATCACATAAAATCATCAATCCTCATCAATAACCATTCTCATCACAATCAATTCTTCTTGTCACATTGCATAAACACAAGAAATATCTTTAATTTACAATATTTATTTACCCACTCATGTGGCTAAATTAAGCTTACGACTTATAATTATAATTTTCAAAAATGAAGTTTACACCATATTATTTACAATATAACTGTACACACGCATATGAGTAAAAATGTGTAATGCAAAAGATGATGATGCATCTACCCACGTATGAGATACGGTGACTCTAGACTTTTTTGCAGATCCACTCTACCTCCTGTTAGCCAAAATCTATACTTTGTCTACTTTACCTGCGCGAAGAAACAAATCTTCGCGCTAAGCTAAATAGCTTAGTGGTGCACTCTTAATTTAAAACAAAGTAAATTTTCCTTATGCACACTATCACATAATATACTCATCATATTCATACAAGAGTATTTCAATGTTTTAAATCAAATATACAACATCATGACATAAAAAAAAAATAGTCAATAAATCCATACTTATTAGTCATATCAGTGAATTTAGGTTAATTGCACTTTATCATATCTTATTTGAAATTACTATCTCTATGATCACAATTGGAGACTTTACTTTAGTACTCATAGTAACCTATGATAGACGATATATGTAACACCCCTATTTGTATAGCTAGGTATATTTCACTGTTCCGGTGACCGAAGTCGGTCCGAACAATTAAGGGGATTAGGACAACAATTAAGACAACTAGAGAAAGCATAAACACAAATAATTAGTAATGTTCAATTAGTTAAGTATAAATAAGAAAAACAGAACATAAGAAGTTAAACGAGCCGAGAGTCACAGCGATGGGTGACCTCCTCGGGAACAACAGCGAAGTCATTTTAAACTCAAATTTCGAACCGTAAAAAGTGACGCTGCGATCCTTAGGACCCTTATAAACACAGTGGAAAAGAGAAAATCACGAAAAAGAACTGTTAAGCCAGTCAAATAATTAGGTTAGGGAGCCGGAAGAAATATAGAATTAATTGCAAACCGGGATGAACCGGCAAGGGGCAATTTGGTCAATTGACCCCGAGAGCTGACTCCTGACCTAACTGTCAAATAAAATTGGACAAAAGAAAATTTTGGAATCAAGAATTAAATTAAAGAAGTAATAGAAAAATAAATAGAAAAAAAAAGGAAATGGAAAAATGGAAAAGTCAAAAGGTGATGACATCATGCATGACCTCATGCATGATGCCATAAAGAATATAATTAATTTATTTATTTATTTACATTTTTTGTCTTCCATAAGACTTAAAAATTCATAAAAAAAAAAGAAAATCATTTCTTCTTCTTCAAAAAAACGTTTTTATCTCTCTCACTTTTCTCTCCCAATGTTCCTCCATTAACAAGCTTTTAAAGCTTGAAAAACTTAGTTCCTCCCCATAAATTTCAACCCTAAACCCTAAAAAGCTTCCAATCTACACTAGAAAAGAAGATTGAGGGAGAAGAAGAAAGAAGAAAGTGAAAGAATTGGTGGATTGTAAATCAAAGAATTAAGGTTAGTGTTTTTCTTCATTTTCTCTTTAAATCTATGTTTAAGTAGTTAAGTTATGCTTGCAAATAAACTTAAAATGGAAAGAAAATTTGTTGAGGGATTATATATAATTTTGGACAGCTAGGGTTTGGCTGGACAAAGTATAAATTTGTTTGAGCTAAACATGTTGGAAGCTTAATTGAGTTAAGGGAGTATGCTTATAAGTGTTTAATTAGCTAAATGCAACAAATGACATGAATTAGGGTTTTGAACTTAGGGTTTGTGAACAAAAAATGCAAGAAATGAGTAAATGGCATGTTTGACCTATTGTGAACTGAAAAATGATCAATTGTGACCAAATAAGTTGTGTTTGAATTATTAGAAATGAAGCCAAATTCGGAGGTCGTATGGTCATGCTGCTGGCAGCATGACCAAGTTAACTTTGAAGGACCAAAACTGACATTTTACAAGTCCAATTGATATGCCACCAATTGGGGATGAAAATAGACATAAAATGACACAATTTTTATTTAGGAACCATGCCCAAAAACTGAACAAAACCTAGTGAACAAATTGACCAAAGTTGAATAAGAGCAGTCTGCCACTGCACAAACTGACCAAATGAACAGTAATTGTTCATTTGGTCATAACTCGAGCTAGGTAGGTCAAAATGACCTGAAATTTTACCAGTAATTAGATAAAATATAGATCTAAAACTTTCATGAAGAACACCAACCCAAATTATGCCATTAACCTAATCAAATTATTGAGAAAAGTTGAGTTACTGAACCTGCAAAACTGCAGATTTCCATTTGAACAGTAAAGTTCTAATGGCTATAACTCTCTCTAGAAAACTCCGATTTAGGCGAATCATGAACCGATGGAAACCTAAGACATAGTAGAACATTTCGTATGAAGGAAAATAGACCAAATTATGGACTTAACTTGATCAAATTACTGAACGAAGTTGGATCAAAAATCTGCCAGAACCAAAATAGCAGTATGAACAGTGCACGTGAACAGTAACTGTATTTTGGCTATAACTTGAGCTACAAAACTCCAATTGGGGTGATCCAAAAATGAGAATACACTTAAGACAATAAGGAACATTTTCTATGAAGGAAGTTTTGTCAAATTCCAACAGTAAAGTGACCAATGGAACAGTACAACCTAAGGCACCAAAACTAAAAATTTGTAACTTTGCCTAAAGGACTTAAGTTTTGAGAAAATGACCAAAACCAACAAGTTTGGTGACCAAAATGTGGTATGTGGGTGAAGTTGGAATTCCCATACCTATTAAGCCTTAGAAAGTCAACAATTTGACTTGAATAGTGTAGTGAATAGTAACCCCGAAATGAAAATTTCTAAGAACGTTAGTTTAAGCATATTTGGGCTAGAATTAAGTATTTATGAATTAATTATTGGATTTATGGTAAGTTATGATACTGAAACACTGTGAAACTGTGTTTCAAAGGGAAAAGAACACCGGGAAAGGACCCGAGGAATCGAGTCAAGGCCGATAGGCGACTCGCATCAGGTTTGTGCACAAAAATTTATAAATTATAGTTTTTACAATGAAAATTGATTTGTTATACATTGTGAATATGTTTATTTTATTATGAATTTCGAGAATGTTGTGCTACCTATTTTACAATGGAGATTTGAAATGAAGCTTGTTTAATTTTCTGCATTGTGAAATTTTTGTGTTAATTATGGGTTTTAAGTACTACGGTGTTGCCACCTGTGAATGAAAATTTGACTTTAGAAATTGATTGTGTTTCGCATAAAATATTTGAATAACTTGATTTAAATTGTTTTAATTCACACTTGGCATGGCAATATTAATATGTTCTGAAGGAACGGAAGCGTGAAAAACACAAGTTTATACCATTGAATTCAAAAATTTTCACCTAGGGTCACATGCATCATACAAGATTTATTTTTATCTATTTGATTTCAATGATAAACAACATATTTAAAACTCTTTTAATATGTTTTTGGATCTGTATTTGCCATTTAAGATTTTAAAATTAATCAGATTAATTTTAGAACCCTAGATTAAGTAAAGAAAGATTACACTAACCTCTTGATGCACTGCAGCGTGTCTGCGCCTTTGAGATTCGTCTTCAGGACACCAGATGTTGTCCCTCTAGCTTGTCCACACCAAGAACATCTATGGCAGCCCTTGAACAGCTTCTAAAGCCTTTTCTATTAATTAGAAATTCAAGTTCTGCCTTTTAAGAGATTAGAGATGTAAACAGGACACTAGAAACAATTTCTAGTGTTCTTAATTCAAGAGATTGATGGCTAATCTCTTTGAATTGATGAGAGATGAAGAAGAATAGAGGGAGGGCTGCAAAATGGCGTGACAAAGGAGTGTGGCTGCTGGTTGTGTTTTATTTTCTCATAACAACTCTTAAATAGCTAGGTTAACACATTAAACCCTTGCCACATGTCAACCTTTGATTAGCTCTAGGTTTAAGTGACCCAATCACATTGTGCCAAGTGTCAAACCTATATTTAATCTTGATTTTAATCATCTTACATGATTAAAAAACATTTGGCAAGCTTATGTGTAATCCCATGTGTCACCATCTCATGGTGCCACGTGTCACACTGCAAAATGACCAAAATGCCCCTGTGTCTTAATTTTGAGTTCTCAACCCAAAATAATTATTTTTCTTCTTCTAATTAATTTATATCAAATATAAATTAATTAATTAATCTCTATTAATTAATTTCCCATTAATTAAATTCATATTTAAACACTTTAAATATAAATTTAATTTATATTATACATCCAATAATCTAGATTTGGTTCCAAGTCATGCTAGGGACTTTGCAAACTAATTACAAACCAAACCTATTTAATTAATCAATTAAACTCTTTAATTAATTAATTAAATCATATTTAAATAGGTGATAACTTGTGTATGTGTGTGACTTACTAGGCTCATCACTAATTGGCAATGAAACATGATATCAACTCTTAATATCATCAGAACTCTTTCTTACCATAAATGATTTCTCTAAATCATTTTATGAACCTTATAGACCATGGTTAACACCTAGCATAGCATGCCATGGCCACCCAATTAGTAATAAGGTTTACCTTAAATGAACCTATAATCATATGTTACCATGCACTAGAATCTCTCTGTTACAAAATCCCAACTCAAGCTGGAGTCATGGTTTATGTCAAACTCCATTTGCTATGAATATTATGTTCTCTTTTAATTCCAGTTCTTGATTAAAAAGATTTTCTCATCGAAACTCTTTTACGAATAAATCTATCTGTCTGGCCAGAACTTGAAACATCAAGAACAATTAAATGAACATAGGATTTTATCTCTATTTACTTAGAGGAACAGATTCCATCTTGATCAACACCTACCTCCATATATAACTAGTAGGAGCCAACACATGCCCATATACCCATACACAGTACAAGTATGAAAGCAGTATCAAACTCAAACCACCTATATACAAGATAACTGTGCTATCTCAGGTCTAAAGATTATATGCACTGATATGATTTATGACAAAACATTGATAAGAGTAAACTCCATGTGCTTGTCATAAGTGTCACTGGTTCGGCCTACTTATCATTTATAAGTGCCTATCATGTTTGTTATATGGCATGAGACTCACCATTCCATCTTATTTATATCTCATATAAATAACTTGGGACCAAACATGAATACAATCTTTCTGGATAAGTCATGTCCTTATTATGAAGTATCCTCGATTGTGAACCTATTTATGATACTTCGTGCTAGAAATATTGTCACTCATATTCTTAACAACTTAAGAATAATATTTCTAACAAAATATCAATGGACCTTTTCTATTACACATAAATATATTATGTAAACGGAAAAGTGGAAATGCCTTTTATTAATAAAAATATGTATAAGATACATACTAAATGATATACTCTAGGGCATACTACTAACAATCTCCCACTAGCACTAGAGCCATTCATTACAATATCTTAGACCTATCTTCTCAAGATGTCGGTCTAACTGAGTCTGTGACATAGGCTTAGTGAATGGATCAGCTAGATATTCAGCTGATGCTATTTTCTGCATGGCTACATCGCCTCGCCCAACTATTTCTCTGATAATGTGGTAGCGCCTTTCTATGTGTTTGGATTTCTGGTGAGACCTTGGTTCCTTAGCCTGTATGACTGCTCCATTATTGTCACAGTGTAGTGGAACTGCTGACTCAATGGAAGGAACTATCAGAAGTTCATCACGAACTTCTTTATCCAAACGACTTCCTTTGCAAAGATTCGATGCAAAGAATATACTCAGCCTCTGTAGTGGAATCTGAAGTCGTGCTCTGTTTGGAACTCTTCCAACTGACTGCACCTCCATTACAAATGAACACATATCTAGAGGTAGACTTTCTATCATCGATATTTGATTGGAAATCAGAATCAGTATAACCATCCAATTGCAAGTCTCCACCTCCATAAATCAAGAATAAATCCTTAGTTCTTATCAAGTACTTAAGAATATTCTTGACAGCTATCCAGTGTTCCAAACCTGGATTGGATTGATACTTGCTAGTCAAACAACAGCATATGCGATATCCGGCCTAGTACACAACATTGCATATATTAAACTTCCAATAGCCGAAGAATATAGAATCCTGGCCATCTTATCTCTTTCTTCAGGTGTCTTTGGAGACATCTCTTTAGAAAGATGGAAACTATGTCTCACTGGTAACAATCCTCTCTTGGAATCAAGCATGTTAAACCTCTTTAACACCTTTTCCAAGTATAGACTTTGGGATAAACCAATTATTCTTTTCGCTCTATCTCTATAGTTGTGAATTCCAAGAATATAGGTTGCCTCCCCTAAGTCTTTCATGGAGAATGTATTTGACAACCATACCTTTATAGTCGTCAACATACCTGTGTCATTACCCATCAACAATATGTCATCCACATATAAGACAAGGAAAGTGATAGCACTGTCACTAACCTTCTTATATACACATGGCTCATCCTCATTTTTGATAAAACCAAAGGATTTAATGGCTTCATCAAAACGGATGTTCCAACTCCTCGAAGCTTGTTTCAACCCATAAATGGATCGCTTTAGCTTGCATACCTTGGAACCATCTTGGGATTCAAATCCCCTAGGTTGTTCCATGAAAATCTTTTCTTCAATGTATCCATTGAGAAAAGCTGTTTTGACATCCATCTGCCAAATCTCATAATCATAGTATGCAGCTATTGCTAATAAAATCCTAATTGATGTAAGCATGGCAACAGGCGAGAAAGTCTTCTCATAGTTGATTCCTTGCCTTTGGCGAAACCCTTTCGCTACTAGCCTTGCCTTATAGGTCTCTACCTTTCCATCAGAACCAATTTTCTTCTTGAAAACCCATTTGTTCCCTATAGGTATAATACCTTCTGGTGGGTCAACAAGATCCCAAACTTGATTCTTATACATGGAATCAATCTCGGATTTCATAGCATCAATCCATTTTGAAGAGTCTATATCTAATATAGCTTCTTCATAGGTAAGTGGATCATCTCCATGATCTACTTCTTCATGAGTGGACAACTCTTGTTCTTCTTCATGAAGAAAACCATATCTCACTTGTGGGTGAGATACCCTGGTTGTTCTACGAGGAACAGCTGTAGATGTTTCATCAACGGGTATTGGTTGACTAGATGGATCTATATCCATCTGATCTGTTGGTTGGTCAGAATTCTCCAATTCTAACTCTATTTGCCTTCCTTTGCCTCCTTCTTGAACAAACTGTTGTTCAAGAAATGTGGCATCTCTACTTATCACAACCTTTTGTGAGGTAGGCAAATAAAAATAATATCCAAAACTATCTTTTGGATATCCAACAAATCGACCTTTTTCTGATCTGGTCTCCAATTTATCAGTGTTCAGCTTTTTGATATAAGCTGGACAACCCCAAATCTTAACATGCTTAAGACTTGGTTTTCTTCCATGCCATATCTCATAAGGTGTGGAAGAAACTGATTTTGATGAAATCCTATTCAGAATATACAAAGCTGATTCTAATGCAAATCCCCAAAAGGAGATTGGCATATCAGTATAGCTCATCATACTACGTACCATATCTAATAGGGTACGATTTCCCCTTTCAGATACACCATTCAGCTTTGGCGTTCCTGGAGGAGTCAGCTGAGAAACAATGCCATGCTCTCTCAAGTATTCATCAAATTCAGTACTCAAATATTCACCTCCACGATCTGATCGAAGAGCTTTAATATTCTTTCCTGTTTGATTTTCTACTTCAGATTTAAATTCTTTGAACTTTTCAAAAGATTCATGTTTGTATTTCATCAAATACAAATACCCAAACCTTGATTTATCATCAGTAAAGGTAATAAAATAATAAAAACCCCCTTTAGTCATTTCTTTAAATGGACCACATACATCACTATGTATTAGCTCCAAAATATTTTCAGCTCTTAGCCCTTTTCAAACAAAGGGTGATCTAGTCATTTTGCCCTGAAGGCAAGATTCACAAGTTGGAGTAGGCTCAGAGCCCAATGAGGATAAAATCCCCATTTTCTCCAATTTTGTAATCCTATCTTCTGCAACATGACATAACCTTAAGTGCTAAATATATTTTGAACTTGAGTTGGTTTTCACCATGGCATTGCATTCATTTAGATTGCTATACTCTGGCCAGTGGAAACACTTTCTTACTGGCAATGGAAACACTTTCCTGTTGGCAGTGGAAACACTTTCCTTTGCCTTTGTCAGCTTTGGTCTTCCTTTTCTGTTTAGCTATTTTATTGGAAGGACCAGGAATTTGAGGTTTCTTTTTCTTATTGCCCTTCTTCTTATTGGACTTTCCAGCAGAAGAAGATGCAACCAAAGCTACCTCTTTTCCTTTATTGCCTGGCATATTCTTTTAGGCAATAACCAGCATGTTGAGTAAACCAGCTAAGGTGCATTCCTGTTTAGTCATATGGAAATTTGTCACAAAATTCCCAAAAGACTCAGGAAGGGACTGAAGGATCAAATCCATCTATTGTTGGAAATCCATGTTGAAGTCAAGATGTTCCAACTGCTCAATCAGCCGAATCATCTTGTGGATATGATCCCCAACATTCTGTCCCTCAGACATCCTCATACGGAATAGCTGTCTAGATATCTCATACCTAGCATTCCTGCTGTGCTCACCATACAACTCTTGTAGGTGAAGGAGGATCTCACTCGCACTCTGCATGTTCTCATGTTGCTTCTGTAACTCATTACTCATGGAAGCAAGCATGTAACACTTAGCTCTCATATCATGCTCCTTCCACTTATCCAAAGTATCATGTTCCTCTTGTGTGGCCTCTGGAGGTAAGGGACCAGGAACATTTGAATCTAGAACATATCCTATATGTTCAAGGTTCAGGACAAGTTTTAAATTTCTTAGCCAATCAGATAGATTAGGTCCTGTCAACCTATTGTGATCAAGTATGCTTGTAAGGATATTGGATGGTGGTGGTTGTTTTGTGCTCATTTTTATCAGAAAATTAACTGCAGAAAATAACCAGATTAATTAGTAAACGTATCATGTAATTAACCAAAATGATTATGGTCTTTTAATCAAATTGGTCCTCCCATTAACTTAGCGAATCCTACACTTCCAAAGTAGAAAACGGAAATCCTAGTTGGATGGATTTCTAGTGGGTGATTGAATTCTTATAATTCTATTGATCATCCTCAGGTACATCCATTATTGGAATTACAATAAACTATAAGTGAGCAACTCCTTACCCATCACATCTCATGTGAGGTTCAATCCTTCACCTAGCCCCTAATGCTCAAAATCTCAGGTACATCCATTATTGACTTATCTTGCACTAGTTAAGTTGATCCCATTGAGCCAGTAATTATGCAAATAATTTTAATGTCCTCAGGTACATCCAATATTGGCCACTAAACCATTTACATATTTACAACATCTCATGCTTAACAATTATTCTTAAGAAAATCTCTTAAATTAATTGCATCTTATGCAACTATTTAAAATTTCTTAAAATAATTGCCCCAATGGAGGGCCTATGTTATAATTACTTTAATTATAGCATTTCCAACTTAATCATTTGTTTGGAAGATTTTATGGTCATTCTAATTACTATTAAGGTCTCACTTTGCACATTATCCAATTAGCATGCATATATCATATAATAGCATACATTCCCATACATCTCATGCATTCATGGATAAGCAGTAAATATGGTATGATCATGGACTTTCTAAGGGATTCAATTCTGAGCCACCAAGAATTGAATCAGGGCATTCCTAGGTGCATTTCATTCATTCATTTTACAAGGGTTGCTGAAGGAGTACATAATCAACACTTGATCTTGAATTCCTCCCACTGGTCCCACAAATGCTCTTGACCTCCTTGAACTTCTTGCAATCCAATATTACATAGTAATCCTTGGCATACCAAGGCGAATTTACAAGAACTTAAATAAATGAAATTACAACCCAAAAATTATTACAAACGTAATAATACATGCCCAAAATAATTTAAAATAAATAAATTAATTTACAATCCCAAAGAAACATAAAAGAAATAAATCCAATCACATTGGTATTTTATAGTCCATGATCATCCATCATGCATATCACTATTTAACAATTAAATAAAACATACATACTTAAATTAAATTGAATATCTCATATTCAACTTAAAAATCCATATTTGAATATGATTCAAATAAATTTAAAAATTCAGATTTGAATCTCATTCAAACAAATTTAAAAATTCAGATTTGAATCACATTCAAACAACTTCAAAAATTCAGATTTGAATCACATTCAAACATTTTTTAAAAAATCAGATTTGAATCACATTCAAACATTTTTTAAAAAATCAGATCTGAATTTTATTCAATCAATTTTAAAAAATCAGATTTAAATATGATTCAAACAACTTTAAAAATTCAGATTTGAATCACATTCAAACAACTTTTAAAATTCAGATTTGAATCACATTCAAACAATTTTTAAAAATCTGATATGAATCATAATTTAATTGTGTGATAAAAACTACTAATTAAACACTTTAATTAGTCAAAGAATAGGCCTTAGATCACACAACAATTGCAGAATTTAATAACAACCATGCGCACCATGATCTTCCAAAGCCATGCGCACCATGTTGGAGTTCATCAAGCATGCCGCCACACCTCTTGATCCAACCAGCAATGGATCAATCATCTCATGATCAAATCACACAATTAAATCATATAATAAACAATCTAAATGGCAAATATAGTGGCTCTGATACCAATTGAAGGAACGGAAGCGTGAAAAACACAAGTTTATACCATTGAATTCAAAAATTTTCACCTAGGGTCATATGTATCATACAAGATTTATTTTTATCTATTTGATTTCAATGATAAACAACATATTTAAAACTCTTTTAATATGTTTTTGGATCTGTATTTGCCATTTAAGATTTTAAAATTAATCAGATTAATTTTAGAACCCTAGATTAAGTAAAGAAAGATTACACTAACCTCTTGATGCACTGTAGCGTGTCTGCGCCTTTGAGATTCGTCTTCAGGACACCAGATGTTGCCCCTCTAGCTTGTCCACACCAAGAACATCTATGGCAGCCCTTGAACAGCTTCTAAAGCCTTTTCTATTAATTAGAAACTCAAGTTCTGCCTTTTAAGAGATTAGAGATGTAAACAGGACACTAGAAACAATTTCTAGTGTTCTTAATTCAAGAGATTGATGGCTAATCTCTTTGAATTGATGAGAGATGAAGAAGAATAGAGGGAGGGCTGCAAAATGGCGTGACCAAGGAGTGTGGCTGCTTGTTGTGTTTTATTTTCTCATAACAACACTTAAATAGCTAGGTTAACACATTAAACCCTTGCCACATGTCACCCTTTGATTAGCTCTAGGTTTAAGTGACCCAATCACATTGTGCCAAGTGTCAAACCTATATTTAATCTTGATTTTAATCATCTTACATGATTAAAAAACATTTGGCAAGCTTATGTGTAATCCCATGTGTCACCATCTCATGGTGCCACGTGTCACACTGCAAAATGACCAAAATGCCCCTGTGTCTTAATTTTGAGTTTTCAACCCAAAATAATTATTTTTCTTCTTCTAATTAATTTATATCAAATATAAATTAATTAATTAATCTCTATTAATTAATTTCTCATTAATTAAATTCATATTTAAACACTTTAAATATAAATTTAATTTATATTATACATCCAATAATCTAGATTTGATTTCAAGTCATGCTAGGGACTTTGCAAACTAATTACAAACCAAACCTATTTAATTAATCAATTAAACTCTTTAATTAATTAATTAAATCATATTTAAATAGGTGATAACTTGTGTATGTGTGTGACTTACTAGGCTCATCACTAATTGGCAATGAAACATGATATCAACTCTTAATATCATCAGAACTCTTTCTTACCATAAATGATTTCTCTAAATCATTTTATGAACCTCATAGACCATGGTTAACACCTAGCATAGCATGCCATGGCCACCCAATTAGTAATAAGGTTTACCTTAAATGAACCTATAATCATATGTTACCATGCACTAGAATCTCTCTGTTACAAAATCTTAACTCAAGCTGGAGTCATGGTTTATGTCAAACTCCATTTGCTATGAATATTATGTTCTCTTTTAATTCCAGTTCTTGATTAAAAAGATTTTCTCATCAGAAACTCTTTTCTGAATAAATCTATCTGTCTGCCAGAACTTGAAACATCAAGAACAATTAAATGAACATAGGATTTTATCTCTATTTACTTAGAGGAACATATTCCATCTTGATCAACACCTACCTCCATATATAACTAGTAGGAGCCAACACATGCCCATATACCCATACACATACAAGTATGAAAGCAGATCAAACTCAAACTACCTATATACAAGATAATCTGCTATCTCAGGTCTAAAGATTATATGCATCGATATGATTTATGACAAAACATTGACAAGAGTAAACTCCATGTGCTTGTCATAAGTGTCACTGGTTCGGCCTACTTATCATTTATAAGTGCCTATCATGTTTGTTATATGGCATGAGACTCACCATTCCATCTTATTTATATCTCATATAAATAACTTGGGAACAAACATGAATATAATCTTTCTGGATAAGTCATGTCCTTATTATGAAGTATCCTCGATTGTGAACCTATTTATGATACTTCGTGCTAGAAATATTGTCACTCATATTCTTAACAACTTAAGAATAATATTTCTAACAAAATATCAATGGACCTTTTCTATTACACATAAATATATTATGTAAACGGAAAAGTGGAAATGCCTTTTATTAATAAAAATATGTACAAGATACATACTAAATGATATGCTCTAGGGCATACTACTAACATGTTCCTCATCCACTTGTGGGGTGAGTTTGATATTTGATCAGTTTCCTCCCTCTTTGGCTTCCCAGTCTGAGGGGCGAGTTTGGATGAGTACTCATTAGCTAGCTAGCCACCTCCCTCATTGATTTCAATTAGTGGGGGTGTTTGCCTTGTCGTGATGTACACACGGCATGTTCGGAAATTTTGTGTCATGACCTAAGTTGTGTTAATGTTTGGCAACACTATGTTTATTAAATTGTTTGATCAAGTTGTGCTATATTAAGCTTGAAATTATGATTTGTTATAAATGCAATTTGAGAAAGAAATTGTGAAATGCGATTATGAGATTTTTGAATGAGGATTTGTTCATAAATGCCTTATATTATACATTTTATTCTTTATTGTGCACCACTGAGTATTTATATACTCAGCGATAGCTTTAACTTGCTGTCGCAGATAGAGAAAAGGACATAGCAGTAGAGTGAGTCACAATGAGAGGAGCACGGTTGAAGAATTTACAGACGGTATTGTCTATACCCTGGTAGTTTAGTTTGATGTAAATATGATGGTATGCATATGTATCTCTGTAGTTTGAGCAGTTGTACAGATAAAATTGTAATAATGTTATTCTTGAGATTTTGTGTTTGTAAATTTAATAGTGTATGTAAATTAAATATTTAAAATGCAATGTGCATGAGTTTATGAAATGTTTTGAGTTATTAATTTTTTATTTGAAATTTGGATTTTGAGTTGAAGTGTTGCCATTGTTGTTGATTTGAAATTTGGTGGTTGCAAATGAAGTTGTGATTGAGAAAAATATTGGGAGTGTTTTTATTTTCAGGTTTTGAAGAACTGTTTTCTCAAAATACAGACGGCACTCTGCCGAAATTTTTGTAAAAATTGCGAAAATCTTAAATATCCAAAAATTTGATTTATGTTTGGACTTTAAATAAAGGTTTTTAATATTTGAAAAAAATTTTACCCACCAATTCCAAAATGAACGAAAATTGTTTTAAAATCCCTTGTAGTATATTTAATGGGTTACCGGTAGGTGAAGTACGGTAATTCATTAGGTGTACTACGGGAACATGTTACATCTTACGAGGAGTAGGGTGTGACATGTTTAATGGTATCAGAGCAAAGGTTTTAAAATAAATTTTGAACTGTGAATTTGAAATATTTTGTCAGTAAATACAACTGCTCAAATGTTGATATATATGACATATTTACATGATGAATATGCGCTAATGGAGGTCAATCTCCTTGTGTTTGTTATCAGAGAGTAGAAAATTTTTTGAAAACGGAATGGAAGAGGGAGATCATTCCGTAGAGCAATCTGTTGAGGCTGAGGCCCAAGGAGAAGTCCCAGTACTCCAGAATGTGAGTGGGTCAGCCACTCTAGCTCCTCCTCAAGCACCGCAGTTCTCTGCTCAGTTTGCACAGCAGATGGCTGCGTTCTTTCAACAAATGGCGGGGAATGTGCCTCCTCAAACACAGACACAAGCATCGGTTGCACAACCACAGTCGCCGGCTCGGCAATATGAGAAGTTAATGAAATTTGGGGCTATAGAATTCAAAGGAACAGTGGATCCACTGGAAGCAAAACAGTGGTTAGAGAGGATGGAACGAGATTTTAGAAAACTACAGTGTGCTGAAGAGTTGAAGTTTGAATATTCAGTATCACTTCTACACGGAGATGCATATGAGTGGTGGAAGACCATCCCCTGCAGTCTGGTAGAGCCACCAGTCCTCACATGGGCAGATTTTTTAAGGGAATTTCGACAAAAGTGGGTCCCCGATACTTATGTAGACATGAAGTTGCAAGAGTTTTTAAGTTTAAAGTAAGGGGATAGAACTGTAGCAGAATATGAGCGGGATTTTTCAAGGATAAGCCATTATGCTGGAAGCTTAGTCACCGCCCCCAGAGACCGGTGTAAGAGATTTGAGGCTGGGTTGAAGCCTAGCTTGAGAATGCAAGTGGTGGGGTTCCGACACCAGAATTTTTCTGAATTGATTTCACAAGCCCTAGAACTGGAAAGGATAGAATCAGAATGGGCAGTGAAAAAGAGTACACAAGAGAAAGAGAAAGCGAAAGGTTCTTGGCCAATCCCATCGAGAGTGGCTCGGGAAAAGAAAACATTTTGGAGGGTCTAGCTCGCAAATCGGTAGAGGTGGATCTTACGGGAGAAACCACCCCAATCCGATCAGCAAACTCAACAGACGCGCAGAAAAACGCTGTCGGATCGACTTTGTGAGACTTGTGGTAAACCACATAGTGGAGTATGTTATAGAGCTATAGGAGCATGTTTCAATTGTGGAGGGACTGGTCATTTTGCTAAGGATTGCGTAAGTCCACGCCGTTACGGATCATTTACCACGTCAAAAGGATCAGCTCAAGTTTCTACCCCAAAGAGTTCACCAGCAGTTGGTAGAGGCGGAGGCAGAGGTAGGGGTAGTATGCTTGAAAGTCAGAATATTGTAAATCAACCAGGACAAGGTAATGCTCCAGTGAGAGTATACACTATGCGATAGAGGAATGAGGATGAGACTTCTGACATGGTTGCTGGTATTTCCTCAATTCTTAACTAAGATATGTATATGTGTTGGAAAAAAAAATCAATCAATTTTGGTATATTAGTGACTAGTCTTTTTAAAATTAATTTTGGAAGAGTTTGTCAGTGAAAAGTATTTGCTAGTACACAATAATTTGTAAAGTTAATTAGTAAGCTTAATTAGGTAAGTTAAGAGAACCTAAAAGTAAGTTATAGTAATATAGCTACCTTAGATGCGGGTAAGGGTATTACTGCTGATAGATGTCAGTGGATACCATAATCAAAATAAGTTCAAGATATTAGTGAATTTAAAAGAAATAAGATATAGGGAAGTTTGTTCTATTGGGATGTATCGTAGTAACTATGCAATATTCTTGATGTTTGTCTCGTAGTCGCAGATTCTGATCGATTTGGGATTTATTGTATAGAGCTACGTACTACCCAATAGTGCACAAGAATAAGAATAGTTGCAAACGGCATCTATTTTGTCACAGTTATGATAAGATAAAGTTTTCTTATTGGAAAGGAGTTTGAAAATCCTAACCTGGGATTTAAAACTCTAAAGTTAGAATATTGAAAGGTTATAGTTCAGTACAAAAGAAAATAATGACTACACATCAGTGCAAAATAAGCTATAGAATATCGATAGATAAAAATAAATAGAACAGTAAGAAATGAGAAAAATACTAGATGAGGAATTGCCACCAAGGCAAGCAACTTACTTAAGACACGTAACGAAATCTCGAACTATTTTATCAAGAAAGAAATAAGTTAAACCAAAGCAAACAAGATAGTGCAAAATAGCACATAGGCCTTGGTCATAAATGGAGATAGTAAGATAATGGTTATGGACCTATGGCCAAGAAAGAAAAGACTACAAAAGAAAATAATTGCTAAAATAACAGCAAGAAAAGACTAAAATATTCTAAGCTAAACTGAAGGTTGCATCAAATGATCAAGAGATTTGATAACAAAAGAGTAAAAATTTAGTTCTCACCCATAGGATCGTACGAGGTCCTAGAAAGAGTGGATCCACTAGCACACAGAAAAGATTTGCTTACCTCTAAAATTGAAATGAATTTGAATCTAGCTTATGACAAAGGCTCATAAGAAACTTGGCACACGAGGTGAGCAATCGATGAGTAAGTAGCATTGGTTAAAGTGCTATGGACCATTATTCCGATTATAAAGTTATGTAGAAATATGAGAAAAACATGAGAAAACAACATGAATGACTATTTGAGGACAGATAGTGGACACAATTTCGAGGACGAAATTATTTTAAGGGGGGGAGAATTGTAACACCCTTATTTGTATAGCTAGGTATATTTCACTGTTCCGGTGACCGGAGTCGGTCCGGACAATTAAGGGGATTAGGACCACACTTAAGACAACTAGAGAAAGCATAAACACAAATAATTAGTAATGTTCAATTAGTTAAGTATAAATAAGAAAAACAGAACATAAGAAGTTAAACGAGCCGAGAGTCACAACGATGGGTGACCTCCTCGGGAACGACAACGAAGTCATTTTAAACTCAAATTTCGAATCGTAAAAAGTGACACTGCGGTCCTTAGGACCCTTATAAACACAGTGGAAAAGAGAAAATCACGAAAAAAGAACTGTTAAGCCAGTCAAATAATTAGGTCATGGAGCCGGAAGAAATATGGAATTAATTGCAAACCGGGATAAACCGGCGAGGGGCAATTTGGTCAATTGACCCCGAGAGCTGACTCCTGACCTAACTGTCAAATAAAATTGGACAAAAGAAAATTTCGGAATCAAGAATTAAATTAAAGAAGTAATAGAAAAATAAATAGAAAAAAAAGGAAATGGAAAAATGGAAAAGTCAAAAGGTGATGACATCATGCATGACCTCATGCATGATGCCATAAAGAATATAATTAATTTATTTATTTATTTACATTTTTTGTCTTCCATAAGACTTAAAAATTCATAAAAAAAAGAAAATCATTTCTTCTTCTTCAAAAAAATGTTTTTATCTCTCTCACTTTTCTCTCCCAAGTTTCCTCCATTAACAAGCTTTTAAAGCTTGAAAAACTTAGTTCTTCCCCATAAATTTCAACCCTAAACCCTAAAAAGCTTCCAATCTACACTAGAAAAGAAGGTTGAGGGAGAAGAATAAAGAAGAAAGTGAAAGAATTGGTGGATTGTAAATCAAAGAATTAAGGTTAGTGTTCTTCTTCATTTTCTCTTTGAATCTATGTTTAAGTAGTTAAGTTATGCTTGTAAATAAACTTAAAATGGAAAGAAAATTTGTTGAGGGATTATATAGAATTTTGGACAGCTAGGGTTTGGTTGGACAAAGTATAAATTTGTTTGAGCTAAACATGTTGGAAGCTTAATTGGGTTAAGGGAGTATGCTTATAAGTGTTTAATTAGCTAAATGCAACAAATGGCATGAATTAGGGTTTTGAACTTAGGGTTTGTGAACCAAAAATGCAAGAAATGAGTAAATGGCATGTTTGACCTATTGTGAACTGAAAAATGATCAATTGTGACCAAATAAGTAGTGTTTGAATTATTAGAAGTGAAGCCAAATTCGGAGGTTGTATGGTCATGCTGCAAGTCAACTTTGAAGGACCAAAACTGAAATTTTACAAGTCCAATTGATATGCCACCAATTGGGGATGAAAATAGACATAAAATGACACAATTTTTATTTAGGAACCATGCCCAAAAACTGAACAAAACCTAGTGAACAAATTGACCAAAGTTGAATAAGAGCAGTCACATCAAGACAAACTGACCAAATGAACAGTAATTGTTCATTTGGTCATAACTCGAGCTAGGTAGGTCAAAATGACCTGAAATTTTACCAGTAATTAGGTAAGATATAGATCTAAAACTTTCATGAAGAACACCAACCCAAATTATGCCATTAACCTAATCAAATTATTGAGCAAAGTTGAGTTACTGAACCTGCAAAACTGCAGATTTCCATTTGAACAACAAAGTTCCAATGGCTATAACTCTCTCTAGAAAACTCCGATTTAGGCGATTCTTGAACCGATGGAAACCTAAGACATAGTAGAACATTTCGTATGAAGGAAATTAGACCAAATTATGAATTTAACTTGATCAAATTACTGAACGAAGTTGGATAAAAAATCTGCCAGAACCAAAATAGCAGTATGAACAGTGCATGTGAACAGTAACTGTATTTTGGCTATAACTTGAGCTACAAAACTCCAATTGGGGTGATCCAAAAATGAGAATACACTTAAGACAATAAGGAACATTTTCTATGAAGGAAGTTTTGTCAAATTCCAACAGTAAAGTGACCAATGGAACAGTACAACCTAAGGCACCAAAACTAAAAATTTGTAACTTTGCCTAAAGGACTTAAGTTTTGAGAAAATGACCAAAACCAACAAGTTTAGTGACCAAAATGTGGTATGTGGGTGAAGTTGGAATTCCCATACCTATTAAGCCTTAGAAAGTCAACAATTTGACTTGAATAGTGTAGTGAATAGTAACCCCGAAATGAAAATTTCTAAGAATGTTAGTTTAAGCATATTTGGGCTAGAATTAAGTATTTATGAATTAATTATTGGATTTATGGTAAGTTATGATACTGAAACACTGTGAAACTGTGTGTTTCAGTGGAAAAGAACACCAGGAAAGGACCCGAGGAATCGAGTCAAGGCCGATAGGCGACTCGCATCAGGTTTGTGCACAAAAATTTATAAATTATAGTTTTTACAATGAAAATTGATTTGTTATACATTGTGAATATGTTTATTTTATTATGAATTTCGAGAATGTTGTGCTACCTATTTTACAATGGAGATTTGAAATGAAGCTTGTTTAATTTTCTGCATTGTGAAATTTTTGTGTTAATTATGGGTTTTAAGTACTACGGTGTTGCCACCTGTGAATGAAAATTTGACTTTAGAAATTGATTGTGTTTCGCATAAAATATTTGAATAACTTGATTTAAATTGTTTTAATTCACACTTGGCATGGTAATATTAATATGTTCCTCATCCACTTGTGGGTTGAGTTTGATATTTGATTAGTTTCCTCCCTCTCTGGCTTCCCAGTCTGAGGGGCGAGTTTGGATGAGTACTCATTAGCTAGCTAGCCACCTCCCTCATTGATTTCGATTAGTGGGGGTGTTTGCCTTGTCGTGATGTACACACGGCATGTTCGGAAATTTTGTGTCATGACCTAAGTTGTGTTATTGTTTGGCAACACTATGTTTATTAAATTGTTTGATCAAGTTGTGCTATATTATGCTTGAAATTATGATTTGTTATAAATGCAATTTGAGAAAGAAATTGTGAAATGCGATTATGAGATTTTTGAATGAGGATTTGTTCATAAATGTCTTATATTATACATTTTATTCTTTATTGTGCACCACTGAGCATTTATATACTCAGCGATAGCTTTAACTTGCTGTCGCAGATAGAGAAAAGGACATAGCAGTAGAGTGAGCTGCTACAGTCAGAGAGGAGCACGGTTGAAGAATTTCTGTACGGGTATTGTCTATACCCTGGTAGTTTAGTTTGATGTAAATATGATGGTATGCATATGTATCTCTGTAGTTTGAGCAGTTGTACAGATAAAATTGTAATAATGTTATTCTTGAGATTTTGTGTTTGTAAATTTAATAGTGAATGTAAATTAAATATTTAAAATGCAATGTGCATGAGTTTATGAAATGTTTTGAGCTATTAATTTTTTATTTGAAATTTGGATTTTGAGTTGAAGTGTTGCCATTGTTGTTGATTTGAAATTTGGTGGTTGCAAATGAAGTTGTGATTAATAAAAATATTGAGAGTGTTTTTATTTTCAGGTTTTGAAGAACTGTTTTCTCAAAATACAGACGGCACTCTGCCGAAATTTTTGTAAAAATTGCGAAAATCTTAAATATTAAAAAATTTGATTTATGTTTGGACTTTAAATAAAGGTTTTTAATATTTGAAAAAAATTTTACCCACCAATTCCAAAATGAACAAAAATTGTTTTAAAATCCCTTGTAGTATATTTAATGGGTTACCGGTAGGTGAAGTACGGTAATTCATTAGGTGTACTACGGGAACATGTTACATCTTACGAGGAGTAGGGTGTGACAATATATAGATTTGATAATGGGACTCATGACACTGACCACTCGATGGTTCTGGTCAGTTTTGCACAGGCTTACATTCTTGGTACTGACCACTCGGTGGCTCTCACCAGTATGACACTGATTCATTCTTGGTACTTACCACTCGGTAGCTCTGATCAGTATAACACTGATTTTCATTCTTGGTACTGACCACTTGGTGGCTCTGACTATTAGCATGCCCACTTATCCAATCCTATACCCATTGTCTAGGCTTACTTGGCTCATCTTTCATAAATTCCAGATTTGGTACCTCAACTTTCTTAATAGATTTGGCCAAGGTACAACAGGAATTAAGCCATACCTTATTTTTGAGAATTGTAGATCTATGTCTTATGTTTATTTTGGTTTAGAATCATTCAATTTTCATTTGTGCAGCTTGAGTTAGAGCCATATTTCTAAAATTGTTTCGGTGACCAAATCTCAGTTTTTCAGGTCACTTCAAAAATCCAGGCAGATTTCTAGACTCACTTTGTCAAGCAAATTTGAATAGTTTACAGTTATAATTTAGCATCATGGTCCTCATATGAATTGTTCCCTTGTGTCTCAGAATTACACATATTCAAGAATTACTCAATTTGGAGTTTTATAGAGTAAGTTATGCTCAATTTAGTGTGTACTATTTATTTGATCATTTTTCAGGATTTCAATTTTATATTGTCAGATTCCAGCCATAATTCAGGTATCTTCCAGTCAGTTTCATTCATAATTTGTCAAATTTGTCTTCATGAAAGTTGTTACTTTGTGTTTCAGCTTTCCAACAAGGTAAGATTCACCGCATTTGGAATTTTATACAGTGAGTTATGTCCAAACAAACAGGACATGTTCAGATGCATTCTTTACTAATCGCAGGATAGGTTCTGGGTAGTTTTTAGAGTCCAGATTTGAACAAGTTGCAATTAGAATTTGTTATTTTGCTCTTCATGAGAGTTGTTTCTTTATATCTTAGCTTTTTAACAAATCAAGAATCTGAACTGTTTAGGGTGTCCTTCTCTCAGGTTCCAGGTTTTATAACTCAATTTCTAGTAAGTATTCAAGGTATTTACACACAGAATTCAGGCAACTTGTCTTCATGAAGGTTTTAGCATTATATTTCAGCTTTAATTTGCCATAAGTTTCAGGTCATTTAGAATTATAGAACTTAAGATATGGACTTAAAAGTCCAGTCTGATCAAATTCGGCTAGATTGCTTAACATACCCATTCACAAGGCATACATCAACACAAGCCAAGTAACATGATTCCAAATAGGTACTACCTCATTTACACACACTAAACATCATTTTCTATCTATAAATTAAGCATTTACATTCAATTTAGCCACAAACCCTAAATGGTATGAAAACCCTAAGCAACAAATTTTAAGAATGTAGGAACGAAAGCGTGAAAAACACAAGTTTATACCATTGAATTCAAAAATTTTCACCTAGGGTCACATGCATCATGCAAGATTTATTTTTATCTATTTGATTTCAATGATAAACAACATATTAAAACTCTTTTAATATGTTTTTGGATCTGTATTTGCCATTTAAGATTTTAAAATTAATCAGATTAATTTTAGAACCCTAGATTAAATCAAGAACGATTACACTAACCTCTTGATGCACTGCAGCGTGTCTGCGCCTTTGAGATCTGTCTTCAGGACACCAGATGTTGTCCCTCTAGTTTGTCCATACCAAGAACACCTATGGCAGCCCTTGAATAGCTTCTAAAGCTTTTTCTATTAATTAGAAAATCAAGTTCTGCCTTTTAAGAGATTAAAGATGTAAACAGGACACTAGAAACAATTTCTAGTGTTCTTAATTCAAGAGATTGATGGCTAATCTCTTTGAATTGATAAGAGATGAAGAAGAAGAGATAAAAACCCTCAAAGTGGCGTGACAAAGGAGTGTGGCTGCTGGTTGTGTTTTATTTTCTCATAACAACACTTAAATAGCTAGGTTAACACATTAAACCCTTGCCACATGTCACCCTTTGATTAGCTCTAGGTTTAAGTGACCCAATCACATTGTGCCAAGTGTCAAACCTATATTTAATCTTGATTTTAATCATCTTACATGATTAAAAAAACATTTGGCAAGCTTATGTGTTATGCCATGTGTCACCATCTCATGGTGCCACGTGTCACACTGCAAAATGACCAAAATGCCCCTGTGTCTTAATTTTGAGTTCTTAACCCAAAATAATTATTTTCTTCTTCTAATTAATTTATATCAAATATAAATTAATTAATTAATCTCTATTAATTAATTTCTCATTAATTAAATTCATATTTAAACACTTTAAATATAAATTTAACTTATATTATACATCCAATAATCTAGATTTGGTTTCAAGTCATGCTAGGGACTTTGCAATCTAATTGCAAACCAAACCTATTTAATTAATCAATTAAACTCTTTAATTAATTAATTAAATCATATTTAAATAGGTGATAACTTGTGTATGTGTGTGACTTACTAGGCTCATCACTAATTGGCAATGAGACATGATATCAACTCTTAATATCATTAGAACTCTTTCTTACCATAAATGATTTCTCTAAATCATTTTATGAACCTCATAGACTATGGTTAACACCTAACATAGCATGCCATGGCCACCCAATTAGTAATAAGGTTTACCTTAAATGAACCTATAATCATATGTTACCATGCACTAGAATCTCTCTGTTACAAAATCCCAACTCAAGCTGGAGTCATGGTTTATGTCAAACTCCATTTGCTATGAATATTATGTTCTCTTTTAATTCCAGTTCTTGATTAAAAAGATTTTCTCATCAGAAACTCTTTTCTGAATAAATCTATCTGTCCTGGCCAGGAACTTGAAACATCAAGAACAATTAAATGAACATAGGATTTTATCTCTATTTACTTAGAGGAACAAATTCCATCTTGATCAACACCTACCTCCATATATAACTAGTAGGAGCCAACACATGCCCATATACCCATACACAGTACAAGTATGAAAGCAGTATCAAACTCAAACTATCTATATACAAGATAACTGTGCTATCTCAGGTCTAAAGATTATATGCACTGATATGATTTATGACAAAACATTGACAAGAGTAAACTCCATGTGCTTGTCATAAGTGTCACTGGTTCGGCCTACTTATCATTTATAAGTGCCTATCATGTTTGTTATATGGCATGAGACTCACCATTCCATCTTATTTATATCTCATATAAATAACTTGGGAACAAACATGAATACAATCTTTCTGGATAAGTCATGTCCTTATTATGAAGTATCCTCGATTGTGAACCTATTTATGATACTTTGTGCTAGAAATATTGTCACTCATATTCTTAACAACTTAAGAATAATATTTCTAACAAAATATCAATGGACCTTTTCTATTACACATAAATATATTATATAAACAGAAAAGTGGAAATGCCATTTATTAATAAAATATGTACAAGATACATACTAAATGATATGCTCTAGGGCATACTACTAACAAAGAAGAGATTAAGAGTGCACATACTAAAAATCAAGCTTCTAATCTTTGTTTAGCCTTTCAAAATCACCTCTAATCAATCTTATTATCCTTTCCTTTCCTCTTGTTAGCATGGACCAAATTGCCTTCTTCAAAAATTTCAAAAATTCTCATCACAATTTCATCACAAATCACACTTATGCTATTATTTTAACATGATAACATGAATTCATGCATGCTAAGTTCAATTCTCCCTTACCTTGGGTTTTTTTCCCAATTGGGGTTACTTGGTAACCTTCCTAATCCTTAAAATTTCTTGCTTAATTGATGTGCTCTCACCAAATTGAAGCTTAATTTGACTATTTTGAGTGATGAAAGTTGAGAAAGGGGTGGGATTTCAAGCTTGAAAGAAAGTGAAAATGGTGGAATGGAGGAGAGGAGGTTCGGCTAAGGAAGAAGAAGATGAAGATGATACTCATTTGTCTCTTACTAATAGATATTTATATTAATTTAATTCCATAATGGAAAACTTATAATTAAGGTGAATGTCAAACTTATAAGTAAAGTGAAATTCATAATCATTGCATTTGCCTATTTAGATGATTAGGTTTAATTTTCCTAACCATAGTTAATTAAATTAATCCCACTTCATTAACTCAATTAATCTCATTTTTTGTCAACATTTGACTTTTAAATCAAATTGACCAATCTTGCTTTACTGGGTGTCTGTTCATCTTTTTCATAATCCTCGATAAGTCCCTAACTCCATTTTTCACTTTGGTTGTAACACCTCTAAGTTCGGTAGTTCGTTCTACTGTTTTGGTGACCAGTGTTGTCCGGACAGCTAGGATGCCTAGAACTACACTTCGTTATGATTGAGGAGACATAAAATAATGAAATACAAGAAAAGAAAATACAAGAAAAACAAAGGAAAAATAATAGCAAAGAAATGTAACAAAGTTAAGTGAGCCGAGAACCCTAACGATGGGTGACCGCACCGGGAAGTTGCGGCGTGGACTGTTGACTAGCCCTGGACCCCGGGGAACCCTGAAAAATATTTTTAGGATTAAATAAATTTTCTATTGAAGTATAAATGCCATTAGAAATATTAAAGAAAAATTAATTAATTAGTACAAAAAAAGCGAGAAATCGAGAAAATGACAAAAATCGGTGTCACAGAAAAATAAGGAATATAACTCGAAGTGGGGCATTTTGGTCATTTGACACCTAGAGTAGACTTTTAACCTAAATGTCCATGAAAATAAAGTAGCGTTAAAGTTTAGAAATTACATGAAAAATTAAAGTTGGAATGAAATATAATAAACGAGAATTATGGGGTATAATGTGAATAATTAAAAGTGTAACATTACCTTATTATTTAATTGAGTTAGTGGACCATTATGCACCATATAAAAGCCAAAAGTGGACAGAATTTTCCACTATCTTCATTCATCTTCTTCACCTCTCAAGTTGCAGAATTTAAATTCCTCTCAAATCTCCATTGAAACACCTTCATGCAAGCTTTAATCTCACTCAATCTCACCATGATTTCCACTAATCCTTTCACAAGAAATTGTCCACACATCATGGGAAAGCTATAGCCAGCAAGAAAAGGAGCTTTGGTGAAGGTTGAGAAGTGGTCAACTAAAGGTAAATGCTTATTTCTTTAACTTACTTTATTAAAGTTTGTGTTGAGGTTATGGAGAGTATTTTGGGTGAAGAAATTTGAAGAATTATTGAGTTATTGGACTGCCCAATTTTAGGCAGCCATGAGAGCCTATATTACTTGAGTATTCTGCCCAATTTACTTTATTATAATTGTGTTGAATAAATATAGAAGTGCCAAGAATGAATATTGAAGTATTGGGAGGAGGAGGATTGCTAAATTGGAAGTGTAAATTCTCTTATGCAGGTTGTGATTGTTGGCAGTGTATAAATTAGGTTATAAGTGTAAAGTTGTGGCTCCAATTGGTATGAGGCCAATTGGAGGTAAAACTAGACTCAATATAGACCAACTTTCATGAAGAGATCTTGTCCAAATTCTGCCTAGAAGTGACCTAAAAGAATGACCAAATCCGGAATAGGTAAGTGCAGGCCTGAAAATTGACCATTTGGGCAGCAGTTAGTATTTTGACCATAACTCACCCAAAACAGGTCTAATTGACCTCAAATTTTGACCATGAATAGTTAAGACATATATCTACTAAGACATATATCTACAAGTCTTATGAAGACACCAAAGCCCAGAAATGACCATAAGCAAGTCAAACAGCTTGCACAAGTTCGGGTCCAAAAACTGGCCGAACCTAAAATGACCTAAAGTGACCTAAAGTGACTAATTTTGATGCAATTTGACCAGCAATAGTAAAATGACCATAACTTGGTCTACATAACTCAGAATAACCTGAAATTTTGCCCCGCGTTCCATAAGACATAGATCTACAAGTTTGTAGTTTTGACCAAAACCCAAAAACCGAGGGAACTAGGTCGTCTGGCTAGGTCAAAATAGTATTTCGGAATCCAGCAAATTGCAAGAAAATGCAGTATACACGGAAATGAACTTGGTAACATGTACCAACTCTAAAATACTATCGAATGTGACATATTAATAACATTAGAACCTAATTTACCTAGAATGCATCGAGGATCGACATATTAGGTTGACTAAACAAACATTAGAATTCAGTGAATTAATTATCAAGCATTATCGTTAGAGACAGTTTAAATGAGTACTGAAACACCTCAAATTGTGTTTCTCAGTTAGCAAAGACTCAGGGAAAGGGAAGGAAACACTGAGTCAAGGCCAGGAGACAGTTATCAGAGGTTTTGTGCACAACAGCTATTTCTTTTGAATTTTTCAATTGAAATGAATTATGACTATTATACATTATTATTTTAAATTGTGTTTGTGCACAATAGCTATTCCTTTTGAAATTTTCAATTGAAATAAATTATGATTATTTGTGTGTTATTGTTTTAAATTGTATTTGTCCACAATAGCTATTCCTTTTGAAATTTTTAATTGAAATAAATTATGATTATTTGTGTGTTATTGTTTTAAATTGTGTTTGTGCACAACATTTATTTCTTTTGAATTTTTCAATTGAAATAAATTATGACTATTTGTATATTATTATTTTCAATTATGGAAATGTGTTTGAATGGATATTTATTGCTTGAAAAGCATTGTAAATGGTTTGAAACTGTGGAAAAATTGATTTACTGTAATTTGTGAAAGTTGAAGTTAATTATGAATTGCGTTGCCATCTTGTGAATGAAATGATGACTTTGGAAATTTTGAGATAAAATGTGTTTAGTATTATCAGGGCAAAGTAGGGACGGTGATACGTAACACCTACGATTCTTGGGAACTCTCACGAGTGAACTCAGGAGCTTGTAGGGATGGCGATACGTAATGCCTGCAAGTGCTCTGATAGGTACCACCCAAGGGCTTGCAGGGACGGCGATACGTAACGCCTGCAGGTGCTTTGGTAAGTACCCTTAAATGCTAGCATTGATCGGAAAATTGTGTCATGGCCTAAGTTGTGTATGAATTGGCAACACTGTATTCTTAAATTATTCGACTAAATTGTGTTATTATGAGATTTGATAATTTGTGAAATGGAGTTTAAATTCTTATTGACATTCACTGTCGTTTGAATTTAAGCATGTTTTGACTATTGAGATTTATTGTGATATTGTGAAATAGAGTTTAAATCCTTATTGACATTCACTGTCTTATGAATTTAACTATGTTTTGATTACTGAGATTTAATGTGATATTGTGTTAAATTCTTTATGACATTCATTGTCTTGAATTTAACTATGGTTTTACATATCCATAATTTATATGATTTATGAATTGTGATTTAAAATTGTATTTGCTTAATGTTGTGCATCACTGAGACATTGTCTAAGCGATAGCTTTTCATTGCTGTCGCAGGTAGACAGATTGACAGGGCAGCAGACTAGGCTGCTAGTGCATTCAGCGAGAGATCATCGGGTATATTGAGTATACCACATTTTGCATTTTGTACTGTAATGTATGTTCACTGTATGTATATATTGTTCTTGGTTTTGAGCAGTTGTAAATTAAAATTGTACATTAAAGTTGTAAAATAAATTATGAGTTATTTTGACTTATAAAAATTGTATTATATTTCTTGTATCTCAGTCTTTGAAAAATTACTGTGGATTTGAGTTGATAAATATGTTGTGTTGAGAAATATGTTGGAGTTGAGATTTGGAAATATATTGAAGTGCTTTTTACAGGTTTTCTGAAGAACTGTTTTATCCAAAATACAGATGGCACTCTGCCAAAATTTTTACAGAAATTCCAAATAATTTAAATGTGTTAGTTCTACCACTTCAGTTCAAAAGGGTTTTTAACACCTGTAAATAGTGCTCACCACTGTAAAAGAAGTAAGAAAAGTTTTTAAAATCCCTTGTAGTGTATTTAATGGGTTATCAGTAGACGGAGTTGGTAATTCATTAGGTATACTACGGGATCATGTTATGCCTTACAGAGGGGTAGGGTGTGACATTGGTTTTTACTCTGCATATTTGAACTTATTTCTTTTCATTTCTTTGACTCATTAATTCATATTAAAACTTCAATTAAGCCTTAATTAAGAATCTTATAAGGTCCTACATGGATTGGAGTAGTAACCAGACCCATAGTCACTTCCCAGTGGTGTTACCCATCGCCTGGACTTATGCACATTTAACTGATTTATACTTCACTTCTTTTATTTTTCTTTAACCTTACTTGATCTTTATTAATTTAAATTATGACTTCTTACTTAAATTTAAGGGTAATTCTAGATATCCTAGCCGTTCGGACAGATCGTCGAAACAGCAGAATGTACAGACTACTTAAAGTGGGGTGTTACATTCTATGTGGATCTAACAATTAATCAAAGAACATACTGGGTTTTAATTAATTTAATCACCACGAAAGTAGGGTTTAGGTTAATTAAAATATACCTTGAGTGCCTTGAGAGAGAACTTAAGATAACTTAGGATTAATTTCCTTCAAAATAATAATCTCCTATTTATTAAATGAATTAATTGATTCTATAATTGATTGAAGTGTAAACCCCTAGCTTTAGCATGTTTTTATTAATTAATATTCAGGTTTTGTTAATTGTTTTAAATTTTATTTCTTTTAATTTAAATTCAATTACTATTTTTATATAATTCGATCTTTTAGATAATTAAAATCATTATAGTTTGGTACTCAACATAGTCCTCGTGGGAATGATACTCTACTCATTACTTTATCACTTGTTCGATCCATGTACTTGTGGGGTTGTAAACCAGCAAATAAAATTCTGTAGAAGATCATATGCCCAAAACTTTAAAAACTCATCTCAAAAGCTAAAAACTTCAATCAAACCATACAACCATCTTCTCATAACATCCATTAACTTAAAACAACTTAAGAATACCACGTGCATTAATCAACATATCAATTTTACAAGATTTCTCAAGTCATCCAAACCTAACACAACTATAAACCCCAATCTCCACAACAACCACATTAAAAACTTGTACATTTTATAATAGCCACCTAAAACTCAAAATTTCAACTGGCTCAAAACTTTCAAAACTCTCAACTAGTTCAAGAACCCAAAAAAAAAAAAAAAAAGCATCCAAAATTCTTATAAAACCAAAATAAAAGAAAAAAAAAATCAATCCCATTGCATAAAACCTCTAATTAACACTTGTGACTTATAGCTAGGTGCTAATGAATAAAATTTTCAAACAAGAAAAGAAACTCTAATAAAAAACTTCACATGCATACAAGGATCTTACCTTCCTTAAAGCTTGAGTCTCTCCTTTAAAAACTTTAATTCTCCCCTTGGTCAACACCAAAACATGATGAAGAGATTAGATCTCTTATTCACAAGGAAAGTTTTATGAAAAAAAAAAATAGTTTGCATGGAGCAATAATAAGAAGGGAGGAAAGTAAAAAATTTCAACCTATATTTTTTAAAATTTTCAAGCTAAAAAGGCTATTTATACCCCTGGCTGTTGAGGGGACTTTCGGCTGTCGTAGTCCATACTGCCCAGAAAGGCACCTTGGTAGTAAAAAGGGACCTTTGGCTGCCGAAAGTCTAACTTTCGGCTACTGAAGTTCATACTGCCCAAAAAGAACCTTATACTCTTCACTTTGCAAAAACACACAAACAAACAACAAATCACATAGACTCAATGTCACACCCTACTCCTCGTAAGATGTAACATACTCTCGTAGTACACCTAATGAATTACTGTACTTCACCTACCGGTAACCCATTAAATATACTACAAGGGATTTTAAAATAATTTTCGTTTATTTTTAAATTGGTGGGTAAATTTTTTTTCAGATATTAAAAACCTTTATTTAAAGTCCAAAAATAAATCAAATTTTTAGATGTTTTAAATCTCCGTAATTTTTACAAAAATTTCGACAGAGTGCCGTCTGTATTTTGAGAAAACAGTTCTTCAAAACCTGAAAATAAAGACACTCCTAATATATTTCTCAATTACAACTCCATTAATCAATTTCATTTCACAAATCAGCACAAGCAACTCAATACATAGTTTAAATTAAATCAAACATTGAAATATCTCGTTAAGGTAATAAAATTAATATTTACATTCATGGGAGCATTAAAAATTTAGTAGTACAAAACTTTATAAGTACATAAAATCTCAAGATAATATTATAATAATTTGTATTTGATTACAATCCAAAAATATATTACAAAAGAGTTGATACAATTACTCAAATGAAATTACATACATATAATTACAGAATTACTTCAAAATCTAATGTGTAAGGGTATACCTATGATATACCCGAAGATAGTTTCATAGTATCTTTCAGTAATCTCGCTCAGCTGCTTTATATTTTCTTTCACCTGCGATAGCATACAAAGCTATCGCTGAGTGGTGAACTCAGTGGTGAACAAACTAATAATTTAAAACTTAATACAAGTTATGCTTTGACAATTTATAACAAATAAAAATTTAAAATTTCTAAATTCTCCAAATTCATAACATTCAGAAATCAATATTTTCATTCATGCAAATTATTCATTTGAATAACATTTTGATCAAATAGTAACTATTTATCTACATTTCTTTTAAATCCCGAAATAATACAAAAATATTTTGAATCACTGATAAATTATTTATTTTAACAATAATTTATCAAACCATGCATAATTTAAAAGGCATTGCCAACAATTCACACACTTGAACCCATGACCCAAAATTCATAATAGATATCATGTTGTACACCATGACATTTCAAGCTCTCCCAATAACCGAGGCTAAAAGGGAGGAACAAAGACTAGCTAGTATATATGAGTACTCATCCAAACTCTTTCCCAACTGGCCAGCCAGAGAGGAATGAACTCACCCTATCTAGTGGAGGAGATATCTCACTAGACAAGCTAATGAGAATTCAAAACATATTGCCATGTCAACTGTGGTTTCCAATCATATTCAAAACAATTTCTATTTACAAAAGTGTTTACAAACCATTAACATATTTAATGATTATAAATTCATGCTCAAGGTTGGCAACACATCAAACTTAAAATTTACAATCCTCAAACCCATGCAATAAATCCTTAAATGCATAAGAAAATTTATATTTAATTTATACAATTTCATTTAACAAGTTAAAATTCTCAACACAATAAAAATCATAAATCATACAATAAATTTATTCAAATCAATTTGGAAGTGAAAAATAACAAAAGAGTTAGTTGTGCACAAACCTCTTATCTAGACTTGTCTTGTGACACCCCTTACCCAGCTACAGTGTATCCGAGTAAGCTATGTCACACGGTGTTTCGGAACACCCTATCTTATCTCAATCATTTTTTATTCTTTTTAATTCATTTTCATCATAGTTTTGAATATAATTTGTGAAATATAGTTCATTTAAGTCATTTATTGAAATTATAAATTATTTGAGGTTCCGAAAATTTTTAAAGAAAATCCGGCAGAGTACCGGCTAAAAATGGAGAAAACAGTTCTTCGGAACCTGTGAAAAATACTTCCAATAAACAAATTCATTCATTCTCAACTCCAATATCATCACAAAACTCAATATCAAGATCTCAACATTTCAATTTCAATTCTCAGTCATCCATCACATGTGATGATCACATATATATCACAAATAAACATTTACTTTTCCATTTACAAATACAATTTTCATAATTTACATGAACATCAATATACATTATCCAAGTTTAATTACATATAAGAAAATCAAAATTAATTACAGAATGCCAAAATGACACCTAGTGTCCTACCAATGCACTGCAGAAGTTGAGGTGACACGGACACTGGGCAGAACTGCAGGATAGACTCACCAAGTCTGTGGTCTACTGGGCTCACGATCTGTATCACGATCTATATCTCCTGTACCCGGCAGTGTCTCAATAGCAAATTCAACTTCCCTTTCTGGTGGCAAACCAGGCAACTCTTCAGGAAATACCAATGGGAAGTCTCTCACTATGGGTATGTCACTCAGGTTTGGCTTAGCCTGCCTAGTATCCACCACATGTGCTAGGTAGGCTTCACAGCCTTTTCTCATCATTCTTCTTGCAACTGTGGCTGAGATGACATTGGACAGGAAATCTGTCCTTTCCCCCACAACTGTAATCTCATTACCTTCTGGAGTTTTCAGAGAAATCCTCTTCAGTTTGCAATCAACTATTGCCTGATGACGTGACAACCAGTCCATTCTCAAAATCACGTCAAACTCATGGAAGGGCAACTCAATCAGGTCTGCCAAGAATTCATACCCATGAATCCTTAACGGGCAACCCTTGTACACTTTGTTCACTACCACACTGTGGCCCAATGGATTAGTGACCAGAATGTCTTGGTCACTCTCCCCTACTAGTATCCCCCTTTCTACGGGTAGGTTGATGCAAATGTAGGAATGAGTGGATCCTGGATCCACCAATGCATGCACAGAAGTATTGTAGAGGGAGAACGTACCCCTGATGACGTCCGGGGCATCTTGCTCCTCCTGAGCTCTCAGGGCATAATTTTTGGCAGGTGGTCTGTTATCTGGCCTCTCTGCTGGCTCAGATGCAGGCCTCTGTGATGGTCCCACTGCGTCAGACTTACCAGATTTTCTACCTCTGCGTGCAGGCGTGCATGTCCGCTTGTGTTGGAGTAGCTGTAGTAGTTCTGCGTGGGATGCTTCTTCAACTGATGCTCTGTTGACCCAAATCTCAAGCAGGCACCAGTCACTCTCCAACACTCCCCCTTGTGCCATTTCAGACAGTGTGGACATGCAGAAGATGTTGGGGCTGGTCCCCTGAACCCCATCCCTAGAGAGCTGCCCACTGATGGTGTGGATTGACCTCTCCTAGGGGTGAACTGTGGCCTGGGCCCCTGGGACTGACCCTGACCTTGCAGCTGACCCGAACTCTGTGCAGATGGACCTCTGAACTTCTTCCCAGGTGTAGGAGATGAGCTAGACTGACCCGGTCCCCTCTTCTGCTGTCTATCCCTTCTGGTCTGCTCACTGATTCTCACTTTTTCAACCCTTATTGCAGCTTCCACTAACTTGCTAAATTCTGTGATTCCCAAGGCAGTGAGCTGAATCTTTATGGTGTCATTTAGTCCCTCTTCGGATCTCTTGCACCTTTCAGCTTCATTAGGGACTATCTCCCTTCCATAGCGGCTTAATCGGAAAAATTCCTTTTCATACTCGGCCACTGATAGCTGTCTCTGCCTCAGGTTAATAAACTCTCTTCTTCTCTCTTCCAGGTATACAGTACCCACATATTTCTTCTTGAATTCTGAGAGAAAGAAGTCCCAAGTTATAGCTTCTGGCTGCACTTCACTGGATACCGTGTCCCACCATTCGTAGGCATCATATTGCAATAAAGATATGGCAGCCTCTAAGTTTTGCTCCGGGGTGCAGTGGAGTTGTTTTAGAACTCGCCTGCCTGCTTCAACCAATTCTCGATCGCAATGAGTCATCTTCTCTCTTCAAAAAGTCCACCGCTCCAAACTTTCTTAGCCTTTCCAGTGTGATTTACTGGAGCCGTGGTGGTGGTGGTGCTGGCATTACCCTGGCCATTTGTCTAAAGAAATCGGCCATTTGCTGGAACATGGACTGTGGAGGCTGAGCAGGCTCTGCTTGAGCTGGTGGAGCAGGTTCTCCCATGCCCCCAGTCTCAGCTGCTGCAGGCGGAGCATGACTCTCCACTTCCTCCTCGATTGCTCTTTGAGATGAAAGGTCCATATCCTATTCAAAATAAGAAAGACAAACAGATCTGCATTAGTGTCACCTCGACTCTTACAAATATAATGCATGGTATGGACTCAATCTAGGCCCAGAAACGCCTAAACCGTGCTCTGATACCACTAAATGTGACACCCCTTACCCAGCTACAATGTATCCGAGTAAGCTATGTCACACGGTGTACCGGAACACCCTATCTTATCTCAATCATTTTTTATTCTTTTTAATTCATTTTCATCATAGTTTTGAATATAATTTGTGAAATATAGTTCATTTAAGTCATTTATTGAAATTATAAATTATTTGAGGTTTCGAAAATTTTTAAAGAAAATCCGTGATCAGGCTAAAAATGGAGAAAACAGTTCTTCGGAACCTGTGAAAAACACTTCCAATAAACAAATTCATTCATTCTCAACTCCAATATCATCACAAAACTCAATATCAAGATCTCAACATTTCAATTTCAATTCTCAGTCATCCATCACATGTGATGATCACATATATATCACAAATAAACATTTACTTTTCCATTTACAAATACAATTTTCATAATTTACATGAACATCAATATACATTATCCAAGTTTAATTACATATAAGAAAATCAAAATTAATTACAGAATGCCAAAATGACACCTAGTGTCCTACCAATGCACTGCAGAAGTTGAGGTGACACGGACACTGGGCAGAACTGCAGGATAGACTCACCAAGTCTGTGGTCTACTGGGCTCACGATCTGTATCTCCAGTACCTACGCGTGGCAAAAGCAACGCGCTAAGCAATAATGCTTAGTGGTGCAATAATAAAATAAAAGAAAATAGCAAGAAAACAAATATATAGGAAATGTGTATGATTCATTTGTTTAGTATGGGTATATACATTAATTCATTAACTTTGTTCACTTTCATTCATTTGGTTGCCCAAGTAACCTACACTAGACAACTGGACTGGATAACGGGTAAACTGGCACTGGGTACCTAGTACCTCGGGCCGTCACACCATCGGTCACATATGCATCTCCCGGTGTGCAACAGAACAGCTAATAAGCTGTAATAACATCAGGCACAAGGCCAAGTCTCAATACAAAGTCAGAATGGCTAAAAGCCATAAAATCACCGAATGGCATATTGCCATGTGCGATCGCTAATCTGAACCCTATTGGCATGCCAAACTATCCAAACCAATCTTGTTAGGTATACTAGGGCATTTGATACTTTAAAATTCTTCAATCTTTGGATTTCAAGTTTCGGTGTTACTATTCACCTCTATGGTCAACTAAAATGTTGACTTTTAGGTAGAAATTAGGTACATTGGTTTTGGCACTCCCAACATACCACATTTTGCTTTTAAAACTTGTTGGAATTGGTCACCATTACCATTTCTAACTTAAAACCAAGAGGGCAGAAAATTTCAGTTTTTGAAGCATATGTTTACTGTTCCATTAAGCACTGTTGCAGTGAGAATTTGAAGAAATGACAAACATGAAAGTTGTTCCTTATTTTGTCTAGTTGAATTTACTTTTTTGAATCACTCCATTTGGAGTTTTGTAACTCCAGATATGGCCCAAAGACCACAGCTGGCCGGATTCCCATTCTGCAGAAATTACCACATCTACAGTAACATGAATAGTGACTGTGATTGCATTTTTGAATTGGTTCTGGTCATAATTTGGGGTAGGTTCCTTCATGAAAGTTGTTTGTCTATGTCTTAAATTTTTTCTGTAAAAATTTCAGGTCAATTGACCAAATCTACAGTGAGTTATGGCCAAATGAACAGTTACTATTCATTTGATCATTTCTGCAGGTGCTGTTGCAGGGTGTCCGGATTGGGGCCAACTTTTGGTCCTCTTGCTTTGGTCTTTTGGGCATGGTTTCTTCAGCAAAAATGTGCCATTATAAGCCTAGTTTCATGTCCAATTGGCCAAACACCAATTGGACCAACACAGCCAAAGTTATGGCTGTGTAATTTGACTGAAATCTCAGTCACCATTCTGCTGTCTTTAGGCAGCCTACCATTCCACTTTGCCATGCTATTTTTCAGTCCAATTTATGGTCAACATACCTCAAATGGTCACTAAGTGACCATTAGAGTGTCCTTTAACAGTTTCATAAGCCAAATCAATTTTTACTTCTCAAAACCCTAATGTCTAATTCAATTTACCCATAAACCTCAATTAGCACACTAGTTCAACATCCATGCATATTCATACCTTAAACATCATTTCTAGCCACTCTAAATTCATTAAAACAATCAAACTCATCCTTCCTTAGGGCTGCTGAAAATTGAAGATACTCTAACATATATGATTTACTTCAAATTCTTACAATTTCTTAACTTAAAATGATGCTCTAGCAAGGATTAAAGGAGTGAGAGTGAAAGTATAGCACTAACCTCACTTAGGAGCTTTTCAAAAGCTCAAATTCTTCACTTTCTTCTCTTCTTCTTACTATCAATCTTCTTCTCAAGGTGAAATAATTAATTTTTGTACTTAGAGTGTAGGGAAATATGGTGGAAATGATGAAAATCTAAAGCTTGAAAAAGCTTTAATGGAGGGTGGCTATGGGACTAGGTTTCGGCTGCAATGGGAAAGAGGGATGGCTGCTGCATTTTTTTGTTATTTTGGTCTTCTATTAGTCTCTTTTATTTGTTAGTCAAATAGTTGCTTAATTCTGATTGGTTGGTAATTTTAAATGACATCACAATGATGTCATAAATTGCATATGTTGTATTTTTCTTTTCTTTCCTCCACTACTCATTTTCAATTTAATTTCTAGTAATGTTTCTTCATATTTTATGTCATATTTATTATTTACTTAGCTGGACAAGTCGGCCAAAAATCACCTCTGAAGGCGAAATGACCAAAATGCCCTCCATTCGGCTCAATGGGTCAAAATTGTCTGTACCGATTGAAATATTTTTTTAAATATTTTCTTGGCATTCTAATGCCATAGGAACCTCAATGACCCTTCTCTGGAGTCTCAAAAATTATTTTATAATTTTTTCCTCGGGTCTAGGGCTCCTCGTTGCGAGAACCGCAACTTCCCTCTGGTTACCCATCGCTAAGGCACCGGCTCGTTTAACTTGGTTGTATTTTATTTCAAAAATTTTTACTAAATTTTTCTTTTATTAATATTTGAGTTAATTATGGTTCCTGACTTTAGTTTAAATATTTTTCCGGACATTCTAGCTGTCCGGACCGACACTGGTCACTGGAACAGTAGGATGTACGGAGTGGTTACCGGGAGGGTGTTACATGTCTTGGTTCCATTCCTCCTCCTTCCTTGGAGGGCTTCTTTTCTTGTAAAACACATAACTAGAGTGTTTTAATATCTATTTACTTTATTTCTAATTAATAAATTCAATAATTAAATTTTATACACTTAATTTACCCCATAAAATTGAGTCCTTTGTTCTTAGTGCAATTGTGGTTACTATTCATTTAACCATTTGATCAAACTATTGACTTTTTCATACTAATTAGATATACTAATTCTAATTATACCCACATACCACATTTTGAGTCATATTTTTGTTTGCATTGATTGCCAAATTCAATTCAAAGTCTATTAGGGTTAAATCTCAAAATTTCAGTTTTTAGTTATTTGTTTGTACTGTTCCATTGGTCTGTCTACAGTGGAAATTTGGCCAACTTTCCTTCATCAAAGTTGTTCTTTACTGTCTTAGCTTTAATTTCCTTTTTGAATCACTCCATTTGGAGTTTTTTAGCCTATGATATGGCCATTTTCCTAAGGCTGGCCGGATTAGTTCAAACCCAGAATTTTGGGCACTTTCTTGGTTCTGGCAGTTTTGGTGTATTGACTGCAGGTGGATTTTCAAATAGGTTATGGTCAAAATTTGGGTTTGTTTTCTTCATGAAAGTTTTAGGTCTATATCTCAGCTTTCTACTGGTATAAATTCATGTCATTTGGACCTTCCTAGACCAAGTTATGGTCATTTACGTAACTACTGTTCATTTGGTCATTTTTGTACAGGTCAGTTTGCCCAATTTCGGATTTGGCCTAAGCGTTCACTAAGTTATGGTCACTTTCTGGGCATGATTCCTAAATGAAAAATCTGACATTTTATGTCTAGTTTCATTCTCAATTAGCCTCACACCAATTGGGTTGGTAAATTTTCAGTTTTGGTCCCTGAAATAGACCTAGGTCAAGCTGCCAGAATATGAATCCTAACTAATCCAAATTGCACTTTGGTTCTATCAATTCAAACACACCAGAAATGATTCCAAATGACCATTTCAAACCTCAATTAGGTTCCAATACATCAATTACAAATTTTCTCTAAATTTTTCTCCAAACCCTAAGTGCCAAAAACCCTAATTTACACAATTTAATGAATTTAAAGTGTAGCACTAACACCTACCCACTTAGATTGACTTGCATACATGATTTATTTAAGTGAAACATATCACTTGCCCCCAACCCTCATGGCTGCCAAATTGTTTGTCCCTTCATAACTTATCATTTTCTTTAAATTTTCATACAATTTACACTCATCTCAACTTAATTTCAAAGCTTAAAGAAGAAAAGAAAGGGAAACAAGTACTAACGTCACTTGTCAAATTTTCTTGAATTGCCAAGCTTGATTTTCCTTCACTTTTCTTTAATTTTCTTCCTCCCAACTTCTTTTTGAGGTTCAATTTAAAGGTTTCTACAAATTTTAGAAATGATTTATGGGGAAATTTTAGAGTTACCAAAGCTTGAATTTGAGGTCAAATGGAGGAATTAGAGTGAAGAGAGAGAGAGGAGAGGTGAACGGCATATTGGGTAAACAAGATGACCACTTTGTTTTTAATTTTGTGTTTATTTCTCTCCTTTTTTACTTAGTCAAAAATAACTTAAATAGGAAAATATTTATGAGGTCATGCATGATGTCATCTATGTGATATCATTAATCAAATTTTCTTTTCTTTTCTTTTCTTTTTCCTTTATTTTTTTCATACTTCTTTAATTTAAATCTATATTTCAAAATTTTTATTTCTCAGATTTAATTGGACAGTTAGGTCAGGAGTCAGCTCTAGGAGTGAATTGACCAAATTGCCCCTCGCCAGTCTAATTCGGTTTGTAAGTTATTCGATATTTCTTCTGGATCCCTGACCTAATTATTTGACCTGCTTAAAAATTCTTTTCTGTGATTTTATCTTTTCCACTATGTTTGAATTGAAGGAATGGAAGCGTGAAAAACACAAGTTTATACTATTGAATTCAAAAATTTTCACCTAGGGTCACATGCATCATGCAAGATTTATTTTTATCTATTTGATTTCAATGATAAACAACATATTAAAACTCTTTTAATATGTTTTGGATCTGTATTTGCCATTTAAGATTTTAAAATTAATCAGATTAATTTTAGAATCCTAGATTAAATCAAGAACGATTACACTAACCTCTTGATGCACTGCAGTGTGTCTGCGCCTTTGAGAATCGTCTTCAGGACACCAGATGTTGTCCCTCTAGCTTGTCCACACCAAGAACACCTATGGCAGCCCTTGAACAGCTTCTAAAGCTTTTTCTATTAATTAGAAATTCAAGTTCTGCCTTTTAAGAGATTAGAGATGTAAACAGGACACTAGAAACAATTTCTAGTGTTCTTAATTCAAGAGATTGATGGCTAATCTCTTTGAATTGATGAGAGATGAAGAAGAATAGATGAAAAGCCTCAAAGTGGCGTGAAAAAGAAGGGGAGTGGCTGCTGGTTATTTTTCTTTTCATAACCACACTTAAATAGCTAGGTTAACACATTAAACCCTTGCCACATGTCACCCTTTGATTAGCTCCAGGTTTAAGTGACCCAATCACATTGTGCCAAGTGTCAAACCTATATTTAATCTTGATTTTAATCATCTTACATGATTAGAAAAACATTTGGCAAGCTTATGTGTAATCCCATGTGTCATCATCTCATGGTGCCATGTGTCACACTGTGAAATGACCAAAATGCCCCTGTGTCTTAATTTTGAGTTCTTAACCCAAAATAATTATTTTTCTTCTTCTAATTAATTTATATCAAATATAAATTAATTAATTAATCTCTATTAATTAATTTCTCATTAATTAAATTCATATTTAAACACTTTAAATATAAATTTAATTTATACTATACATCCAATAATCTAGATTTGGTTTCAAGTCATGCTAGGGACTTTGCAATTTAATTGCAAACCAAACCTATTTAATTAATCAATTAAACTCTTTAATTAATTAATTAAATCATATTTAAATAGGTGATAACTTGTGTATGTGTGTGACTTACTAGGCTCATCACTAATTGGCAATGAGACATGATATCAACTCTTAATATCATTAGAACTCTTTCTTACCATAAATGATTTCTCTAAATCATTTTATGAACCTCATAGACCATGGTTAACACCTAGCATAGCATGCCATGGCCACCCAATTAGTAAAAAGGTTTACCTTAAATGAACCTATAATCATATGTTACCATGCACTAGAATCTCTCTGTTACAAAATCCCAACTCAAGCTGGAGTCATGGTTTATGTCAAACTCCATTTGCTATGAATATTATGTTCTCTTTTAATTCCAGTTCTTGATTAAAAGATTTTTCTCATCAGAAACTCTTTTCTGAATAAATCTATCTGTCTTGGCCAGGAACTTGAAACATCAAGAACAATTAAATGAACATAGGATTTTATCTCTATTTACTTAGAGGAACAGATTCCATCTTGATCAATACCTACCTCCATATATAACTAGTAGGAGCCAACACATGCCCATATACCCATACATAGTACAAGTATGAAAGCAGTATCAAACTCAAACTACCTATATACAAGATAACTGTGCTATCTCAGGTCTAAAGATTATATGCACTGATATAATTTATGACAAAACATTGATAAGAGTAAACTCCATGTGCTTGTCATAAGTGTCACTGGTTTGGCCTACTTATCATTTATAAGTACCTATCATGTTTGTTATATGGCATGAGACTTACCATTACATCTTATTTATATCTCATATAAATAACTTGGGAACAAACATGAATACAATCTTTCTGAATAAGTCATGTCCTTATTATGAAGTATCCTCGATTGTGAACCTATTTATGATACTTTGTGCTAGAAATATTATCACTCTTATTCTTAACAACTTAAGAATAATATTTCTAACAAAATATCAATGGACCTTTTCTATTACACATAAATATATTATGTAAACGGAAAAGTGGAAATGCCTTTTATTAATAAAATTATGTGCAAGATACATACTAAATGATATGCTCTAGGGCATACTACTAACACGCAATAGTCCTAAGGACCGTAGCGTCACATTTTTCGATTCGAAATTTGAGTTTAGATTGACCTCGCAGTCACTTCCCGGGAAGGTCACCCATCGCTGTGACTCCTGGTTCATTTAACCTTTTATATTCTATTTTTCTTATTTTTACTTTTTTATCTGGTAATCACCATTTATTTTTTATCAGGACTTTTCTAAGTATCTTAAACATAGTTCTAATCTTTTTAATTGTTCGGACCGATACCAGTCACCGAAACAGTAACATATACCGGGCTATGCAAATAGGGGTGTTACACTCTATAATATATCATTTGCACACATATAAAACTTACCACTATTTCCCTTATTCGTGAAACCCTAGGTTTCATAATAATTTTCCATCAATGACAGGAATATCGAAAAATTGTGGATGTTACATTCTTCCCCCTTTGGAACTTTCATCCTCGAATGTTAAAACAAAACAAAAACATACCTGAAACAAGCAGGGATACTATTGTAATATGGAGTCACAAGTCTCTCATGTGCATTCTTTCATATTGTGGTAATTCCACAGGACCTAAACCATTAGCATCTCTTTGTTTCTTAGCCTCTTAATTTGTGTGTCTACAATCTAGATGGGTTGTTCGACATAGGAAAGATTATCTGAAATTTCCATGTTAGGTTCTGATAGTTGCTTAAAATGTCGTATTTTTATCATTGCATACTTAGTCTTTTGACTTTTTTTTTCCTTGTTCAATTAGTTTTTAAATGGTTGTTTTTATGTTATTAGTGTTTATAAGAGCATATAAGAGCTTATGAAGTATAAAGAGGTGAATTGAGCACAAAAAGAAGCAAAACACATATCAAGCATTTTGAGGCAAAAGGAGCTACAATTTTGATAAGGACTTAGCCAATAACAAAATAGGCTTAGAGGTATCTCATTCATGGTATTTGGAGGCTAATGGTGAAAAATGAATAAATTCGGACATCAATCCATGTTGAACTTCTTAGGACAGCCTTAATAGAGCTTGCATGTGATCCACTATTTAGAGTGTGAATCTAACCTTGTGGGCTTACAAGGACCTTAGTTGATATATTTTTAGGTGATATATGAAAAAAGAGAGCAATTATGCTAGATCATATTAAGTTTCAGATGTTGAGTGTGTTTGGGCTCTTTATGGTTAGTTATGTGAGACCAAGAGTTGAAGCCTTAATTGGTGGGTTTAATTATTTTATTTGAGGCCCAAAATAAAAAAGAAAATAGAGGTGTTTGGGTCCCAGAGGTCGTGCAAGTGGTAGATTTGTACAAGGAGAGTTATTTTTAACTTATTTTCCTACTTTAACTAGGATTCTTGAAAAAGTTTTAAGTCAGAATACAACTAGGCCTTTCAAATTAGATTTGGAGTCTTAGTTAACCTATTTTTATCTATAAAAAGGGTCCAAAATATAGATATAGAGCTTTTGAATTCTCTTCTACTCATAGTAGCCGAATTTCCTCTTTGTGTATTCAAAGATATCAATTGCTTGATCTAGTTGCTATCGTGATTTCTTCTTCTTTTTTTAGCTTGTGGAGTGCTTCTACATCCTTTAGAGTGTGCAGCATCATCAACATCAGATCCAAGCTTTTTGAATTACTTCTAAAAGGGACATCATGCTTTTCTCTATTCTTTTGTTAATTTGTTAATGTTTAATGTTTTTAGTCATTTGTGAGTAGTTTTGTATTTAGTGGGGAGATAGTTGAAGCCATGAAATATGTTATAGTGAGTCATTGATTTGAGTTTAATAAAATCCAAATTTATTCTATATTAAGTATCACTTATGGTTTGGTTTATGTTATGAATGTTGAATGTATGGTTAGTTAGGGTGGCTAACTAATTAATTGTGCATGAAAACACATTGCTAAATTAAGTTAATTTCAATATATAATAGCTTGAATAATCTGACTATAAGTAGCACATAATGATTTATTTTATTATAAAAATGAGTTTCTAGGTTAAATGAACCATGTTGAATGAGTTTGTTACCTTAAATTTGGATGTCTTTCTAATGATTAATGGTACCATTAAACTTAATTATAAGTTGATCTAGTCTTAGATTGAGTGCGATGGTAAGGAATCAATTGTAGAGCACTTAATTTAATGTGTAAGGAAAGATGAAAAAGTTGTTAACTTCTATAACCAATTTACTCAATTGAATAAATTTGCATCTTCAGTCAATAATTGATACATGTTACATAGTGGATTCACCCTTTCTACTGAATTTGTTACAATTTGGTTGTGTTGAGTGAAAGTGTCATTAGCCTTAGTTTATATTTTAGCATTCTTAGTTTAGCTTCAGTAGTTTAGTGAATACAAATTAAAACCCCCTTTTAATTTACTTTGCATATTCAGTTTGATAGATTAGGTGTTTATTTTGTCTGTTTTAATTTGCTTTTGTTTATTTGTGTCTCTAAGATCTGTTTCTTATTTGCAATTGCGCATTCCCTGTGGATCTACCTCTGCTTACCCTACATACAAGTAGTTTAGGTAGAGTTAGTTGGTGCATTTAACATGCATTAAATTTTAGTGCCGTTGCTAGGGAGTATATATATATATATATATTTTTTTTTTTGTTTCAAACTTCAATTCAGATCTATTTAAATTTAGTTTTTGTGTTTATTTTTAGTTGCATGTCTAAAGAAAAACTTCATGTCTAAAGAAGAACTTGATAAAAGACTTAAACATATTAGCCCATCAAGCATGAAGCTGAATCATCCACTCCATTTAGGGCTGAAACTTTTATTTAAAATGATCCACAAGTGACTCCTTCTCATCCTTTTAAGCAAGAACCTTTAGATTCGTCAAATGATTCAGAATTAGAAATCATGGCTATAAATGCTAATGAAAATCGCACCATCAAGGAGTTTGTAACTCCTAACACGAACCAACAATCATCATACATTCAATACCCTGCACTTAAAGTACCTTTTGAATTGAATTTTGACTTAATTCACATATTGCCTACTTTTCATGGTCTTGCAAGTGAGGATCCTCACAAATACCTCAAGGAGTTCCATATTCTGTGTTCAAGCATGAAACCTACAGGTATTATAGAGGAGCAAATTAAGTTGAGAGCATTCCCATTCTCATTAGGGGATGCAACTAAAGATTGGCTCTACTACCCGCTTTTTGGTTCCATAAACACATGGAATGACATGAAACAACTATTCTTAGAGAAGTACTTTCCAACTTCAAAGGCAACCAACATTAGAAAAGATATTTGTGGCATTAAGCAGTATAATAGAGAGCCCTTGCATGAGTATTGGGAGACATTCAATAGATTATATGCAAGTTGCCCACATCATCAAATAAGTGACCAACTACTCATTCAATATTCTTATGAAGGTCTTCTTCCTATTGATAGAGGCATGATAGATGTAGCTAGTAGAGGTGCTTTCGTAGATAAGACATCTGAAGCAGCAAGGAACTTGATATCAAACATGGCTGCAAATTCACAACAATTTGGAGTAAGAAATGATCCACCTATAAGAAAAGTCAATGAGGTAAGTACATATTCCTTAGAAAATCAAATAGCTAATTTGACTTCTCTTGTCAGCCAATTGGTTATAAGGAATGTGCAACAAGTGAAGACATATGGTATATGTTTAGCACAAGGACATCCAATTGATATATTTCCTACATTGCAAGAGGATTCCATTGAGCATGCAAATGAAATTGGAGGATTTCCTAGTCCACCACAAAGGAAGTATGATCCTTACGCAAACACATACAATTAAGGATGGAGGTATAATCTTAACCTTAGCTATGGTAATCAATTGCAAAGGAACACCTTTCCTAATCGACCCACTAGTTTCAACCAAGTGCAACCTTAGTTTTAAAGGCAACCACAACCAGTAGCTCAAGATCAAGCTATATCTTTAGAGGATATTGTCAAAACTCTTGCTACTAATACTATGAATTTTCAGAAAGAGACAAGGGCAAGTATCTAGAATTTGGAGAATCAAATGAGCCTGCTGGCCACATCAATTAGCAAATTGGTAGTACAAAGGTTTAGTAAGCTTCCTTCTCAACCAATTAAGAACCCAAAAGAGGATGCATTTGCAATTATGTTGAGAAGTGGCAAGGAAGTAGAAGCACCAAGCAAGGAGACTCCAGCTAAACAAAAGGTAGACCAAAAGAAAAAGTGGTTGACAAAAATAAGGAAAAAGAGTAAGAGGCAGAAGTCCATTCAAAGGTAAGTCCTTTTACACCTCTCTCAGATTATAAGTCTATACCTCTCTTTCCTAATAAGTTTGCAAAGGCAAAAACATAAGAGCAAGAAAAGGAGATTTTAGATATGTTTAGAAAGTTGGATGTAATCAAGCAAGTGCCAAGATAAGTAAAATTTCTCAAAGAGCTGTGCACATTCAAAAGAAAGCTAAAAGGTAATGAGAAGGTAAGTGTGGGGAAAATGTCTTTGCTATGATACAAAAGAAATTGCATCCCAAATGCAAAGATCCAGGTACATTTACTATTCTGTGCAAAATTGATAATACTAGATTTGAGAGGGCTTTGTTAGATTTACGAGCATCTATTAATGTCATGCCTATATCCATTTATGCTTCTTTTAATCTTGGTCCTCTAAAAGAAACTTGTGTTATTATACAGCTAGCTGATAGATCTAATGCATATCCTTATGGGGTAATTGAGGATGTTTTGGTTCAAATCAATGAATTGGTTTTCCTTATTGATTTTTATAATTTGGATATAGAGAATGATAATTCTCCTAATACTGCACCTATATTGTTAGGAAGACCATTCTTGAGTACTTCAAGAACTAAGATTGATATGCATGATGGTTCACTAACTATGGAGATGGTGAAATTGTGTGTTTCAACATTTTTTATGCCATGAGATATCCTAATGGTGAGCATTCTATTTGCCATGTTGACATTATTGATTCATTAGAGTAGCAAACTTTCGAGTTAGATGATGAAGACAAGCTGAATGTAGTTGTTAGCTATAATGTGGAGAAAGGAAGTGGGACCAATTCACAAAGAGAGCTTGCCATTGGTGAAAAGTGGGAGGAGATTTTGAATTTCCTTGATTTTGGATGAAAAAGAAGGCTTAAAGTTGAGCATGAGACTCTAAACAAATGCGTTGCTTGGAAGGCAACCCAAGAAACAAACTATAATACCCATCATTTTCCAATATTAGAATATCTGTCTTTGATAGAATATTCTGGTAAAAAGTAAAAAATTCACTGACAAAGGAGTGGTGATAAGGTGTGAAAGTATATTTATGTATGTGGGTTTGAAATGTTCAAAATGTATTTAAGAATGAAAAATGTTTTAAAATATTATTTTGGGCAGAAGGAATTTCAGTAGTCGAAGGATAAACTTTCGGTAGCCGAAGTCCTTTTTATGGTTCAAATGCCTATTTGGATAGAACAGACTCTGGCAGCTAAAAGTATGGATTTCAGCAGCTGAAAGTCACCCAACTATAAAGGGTATAAAAGGGACTATAGCTCATTTTCTACCTAAAACACTTTGATTTTTCTTCTTTCCTCTCTCTCTCAACTTTGGGGTATACAAGGAGCTCTTTAGAGAGAATTTCTTGAGTTTTTGAAGATCTGGAGGTGGATTCTTCCATTTTGAAGTGTGGAAGAAAATAATCAAGCTTTGAAGTTGTGGTTCTCTTACCTCTAAGCTCCAAGAAAAGAGGTAACCTTCTTTTCTTCTTGATCTAATGGATAGATCTAAGAAAGTTGATTAGGAATTAAATTTCTATGACTTTAATTTTATGAAAAGTTACTTTTAAATTGAGTTTTGGGAAGTTTATGTATGTTAGGGTTAGGGTTTATGTATGTTTAAGTGTTATGGGCCTTAAATGGCTAGTTTCTATTGTTAAAGAAATCCAATTATACACTATGTTGGGTTTGGGGAAAATCTAAGGTTTGAGTTTTTGATTAATTTACGTGGGTTTTAAGTATGTTTTCAATTGTTTTAGGCCCCAAAGATGTGTATATATGATGGGATTATGTTTTAAAACTTTAAAATGAGTTTAGGTGTTGATGGGAGAAGGAATCTGTAGGTTTTCGACTTGGGAATTCAGGAAATTCTTAGGTTCGGCTATCGATAATCAAAGTGGGTTCTACCTAACTTTTTCTCCTTTCTTTTCTAAAGTTCCAAAACATGGTTTCATGGTTCCTAAGGGCCTAGAATAGGATGCTTATAATATGTATAGATTTTTAAAACCTTGTATAACACTCTAGGGTTTGATTCTGTAGGATTGGGCTTAAGGAACTAAAAAAGGTAAGGATTCAAGGATAGCTTCCGTTCTAGTAAGGTGGTTGATAAGCTGCAAGAGGTGAGTAACTCTAACATTAATAAAATAGAAACCATTTACAGGTAATTAATGAGCATTCTCATATTTCATGTCATATTTATTTAGGATGTATGCATTTAGAACACAAAAATGTTGCATAATTGCATAATTCTTTGTTGGTGCATTGATGGATGTTGGATGACCCATTAACTCCCCCACATATTATGATTATGTAACGTTACATATGTTATGGATCCATAAGTAAATTCTATAGGGAGATCTTTAAGTTGCCCTTTAAGAGAGATCTGAAAGTTGCCCCAGGGTACATAACATAAGTCATGTTTAAAAGGAAAGTTTGGGGAGTTACTAGTGATAATATCCATCTTACATGAAATGTTTATGAAGTGAAAACCCATGTGAATGATGCATTGCACACATGTGAAGGAATGATATAATTATTGATGGTTAGTTTACTCACTGAGCTTGTGTAAGCTTACCCCATTCCCCTAACTCCCAAGTGCAGGGTTGCAGGACTAGAAGAGTGCTTTAAAGAGAAAGCATCAAGGGTAGCTTTAACCTTTCCCTTTATGTATGATGTATGGTAGATGGACATGTAACTTATGAATGGATAGCACTATGCTGGTGATTAAAGGAAATTGAAAATATGTAATATGTTTAAGTATGATGACATAGATATTGTGTTAACCCTTGTGAGGGTACGCATGTTAAATCATTACACTTTGGATATTATACATGTTAAAGTTCAAATTATAAATCATTATTACGTTATGAATGTTTATATGTGGATGAAAAGACTAAGGTGTAATGGTTTGAAGTATGTTTAAATAGTAAGATGTAAAAATATATGTATGTTTCTCAGGTTTTAGGCTTTCTATAGGTTTAAGCAGCCTTAAGTTGACCTAATCCCTAGCACTGGTAATGGCCCCTAGTTTGGGTCGTTAAACAAAAAAATTTGGATTTCTATCTCCCTACTTTTTATTTTATTATTTTTAGTTTCTCTTCTTTACATGACAACTTACATTGGGACAATGTAAGATTTGAGTATAGGGGAGGATTTTTATGTGTTTAGTTCATTTATTTCATTAGTTAGTTAGTAATTATTATTCTTTTTAAAATTATGGGTCTTTGTGTTTTTAGGTTCTTTCCATAGATTGATAAACTTATGCATGTTATGAGTATGGATTGATCAAGTTTGATAAGAGCATAAATTGAGTGGCTATATTGACTTGCAACTTAGGCTTTCTTAATGTGGTAATTGAATTGAAAGGTTGAATATGCTAATATGGAATATCAGTACCTTTTGTGAGCTTTTGAGCCTATGATTGAAACATTTATATCAATATGAAACATTTATATCAATCTATCTCTTTGTTGTGTGAATATTCATTCCTTGATTCTATATCTCTAGAACTTGCTTTAAATCTTTTTGAGATTACATGGATATATGCATGCATTTAAGTGATGAAGGCAAATTAGGTGTAGCCATTTGAGCTTAAATAGCCAATTTTTTGACAGCAAAAAGTCCCTCTAGTGAGCCAATTTTGAGCCTACATTATTCCTATTCTTTGTGATTGAGCGACATTATAAGCCTTTGTCGATAAAACAAGTGTTTCTACCCTAACCATCGAAGTAGTAGAGCATTTCAAACTTTTGAGTGGGTTTTGGTTGGAATGCTTGTGAAAATGGTAATGAATTAGGGATATGAGTTTGAAAGTATACAGTTGATGTTCTTATGACTCAAAAGTAAAGTTAAAAGTATGGAATGAAATCCAAAAAGTTTTAAAAAAAAAAACCAAATAGGTGAATTTTCATTCATTCCTATAATGAGAGGACATCAATTGTTATAATTTTTGTTATTGAAAAGGTGTGAATAAGAAAGTTAAAGCTAGAAAAAAGCTTATTTGTAATGCAATGAATTGCTGTTGGTATTTGTTTAATATTGTAAATTCATGAGTTTTTTATGCTCTACTAGTTTCTTTGGTTCTTTAACTTAATATATCCTTTGTTCTATACCTTGTCCCTAGCCCCATTATAACAAGACCTTCTGATTTATGCTATGCATATGATCAAAGTAGTGGAGATTAGATGGACAAGCAAGCTTATGGTAATACATTTCATTAAATTGAATTTGAGAGTAAACACATGATACACCTATATCATATAGATATTTTTAGGTATAATTGTATTGCATTTTATAGCATATCGGTAGTTAATCATATGCATTTTACTTAGTTTCATTAGTTTTTGTTACAATAGTTGATTTCTACTTAATTTCATGCTTTCTGTATCTTTTCAGATGTTTTAAAAGAAATCCAAGGCATAGGAGCAAATCAAACAAGTTTGGAAAGAAGGAGAAGCTAGGCATGTTGTTGCACAAAGTACAAAGGTCGTGTAAACACAGCCATGACTCATGTAACCTTCTGCTCGGGGAAAATTGAAGAAGTCATGAGAAAGCCTCAGTACATGGGTCATGTAAATCATCCCGTGTACCATCCAAGGACCCGTGTAACCTTTTGGTCATTAAAGCCTGAAAAATTAAAGGAAAAGAGATAGTACACGGGCCGTGTGTCCTGACCCATATAAACTTTTACACCCCGTGTGACCTTCTGCCTCCCATTTAAAAAGAAGCCAGATGTAGTCCAAAGACTTATATGCCCCTGGGCCGTGTAGTGCCATACAGGCTGTGTACTATATGAAAGCCAGTTTCCTAATTCGATTCCAACTCTAGTTTTCGTATGCTGAATAGACTTCTACTATCCTTGGGACTCTAAAACATAGCCCTAGGACACCCAATATAAATACTAACAGATAGAAAATAAGAGAGAGAGAGCTTTGACAAAAGACTTCCAATTTAGCTTAACAGCCCTAGTTTTCGAGCTGTTTAAAGAAGAATTGCATCAGCACCAAGGAGGAGATCTCTCAGCCAAAGTTTCACAAGTCCAAAGCTGCAGAATCTTTCTATGGGTTCTTTTGTTTTAATTTTTCAAATTGATTTTGTAATACCCTTTTACCCTGTAACACCCCTCACCCGTCTATAGTGTAGCCGAGCAAGGTGTGCTACATTCGGTGCCGGAGAACCCTATCCTGTCTTATCATGTATAATATTAATTTAATGATATTTATCCCCTTTTAAATTGCTTGACAATTTCCCATTGGTTAGGATTTTAATTTTATTCATTTATGACATCATGCTTATGTCATAAATGTGATTTTTATTTCAATTCATTTTCTTTTCTTTTCTACTCATTTTTAATTTAATTTTCATCACTTTTTATTCATATTTTATATCATATAATTTATTTACTCAATTGGAAAACTTAGTAAAAAATCATCTCTGAAGACGAAATGATCAAAATGCCCTCAATTTGGCTTAAGGAGCCAAAACTGTCTGTACTGATCTTAAAAATTCTCCTAACCTTTTCTTGACATTCTAATGCTACCTAGGGTGCCGTAACTCTTCTCTGGCATCGCAAAAATTATTTCACGAGATTCTCCTTGGGTTTAGAGCTACTAGCTGTCTTCACCGCTACTTTCCGTTAGGTCACCCATTTCTAGGGCACCGGCTCATTTAACTTCATTATATTTCAGTTCTTTTATTTTTTCTTAATTTTTCTTAGTCTTTATTCAGTCAATTTATGCCTCCTCACTCTAGTTTGAGTGTAGTTCCAGACATCCTAGCTGTCCAAATATACATTAGTCATCAGAACAGTAGAATGTACGGACTACCTAAAGTGAGGGCGTTATATACCCAGTCTACAGTGAAACCGAGAAGAAGATGTTATATTCGGTGCATGGAGTATCTATCTCTATGCCATTATTTATTATCCTTCAATTTCTTACAAATTTAATTATAATAATTTATTTGTTTTTATTAAATGGAGAAACTGTAAGAGTTTCCCCTAAATTTTAATAATTCACCTATTAAATTCTCTATTTCCATATCATTTCCATCACATAATAATCATCAAATTTCATCATTATCACTTTCCAATCAATCCTATCATATAAGTTTTGTCAAATTTCATCAACATTAATTCTTCACCCAAGTTTCATAGACACAAGAAATATCTTTAATTTACAATTTTATTAACCAACTAATGTGGCTAAATTAAAATTATATATTTATGATTACAATCTCCAAAATAAAGTTTAATAATATCTATTACAATATAAATGTACACACACATATGAGTAAAAATATACAATGAGGATGATGATAATGCATCTACCCAAAAGTCTGAGGTAAGGTGACTCTGCATTTTTCTGCAAATCCAATCTACCTCCTGTCATCCAAAATTTACTCTTTATCTACTATACCTGTGCGAGGAAATAAATCTCTACGCTAAGCTAAATAGCTTAGTGGTGCACTCTTAATTTAAAACAAAATAATTTCCATTATGCACATTAACACATAATATGCTCATAATATTCATACAAGCGTATTTAAAAATTTAAAAGCAATTATATAACATCATGACATAAATATAGGTCAATAAATTTATACTTGCTAATCATACCATTTAATGAGGTTAAATGCACTTTATTAACTCAACAATCCTTCATGTTCACCAATAAGCCTTTATCATATTTTATTTAAAATTCTTTTTTGTGATCACAAATGGGAGCTTTACTTCTGTACCCTTAGTAATCTATGACAGACGGTATATAGACTGGATAATGAGACTCGCAGTACTGACCATTTGTTAGTTTTGGTCGGTACAATACAGGCTTACATTCTTAGTACTAATCACTCGGTGACTCTGACCGATATAACACTAGCTTTTATTCTCGGTACTAACCACTCGGTAGCTCTGACCGGTAGCATGCCCATTTATTTAATTCTATACTCACTGTCTAGGCTTACTTGGGCTCAACTTTTTTAATTAACATTAATTCAATATTCTTTGTTCCCATAATTGTCAAGATATATGTGCCAACATCCTCATGCCATTTCCATATATACATAGACTTTGCATTCAAGCATACTAAATACAGGTACAACTTGCATTAGTAAAGAACATGGCAAAATCTTACAAATTCCTAAATGTATATACTATTTTCCATCAGAAATCAGACCAAGTAAATGCAAAAATTAGCTTATGCTTTCTTCATAAGATTTTTAGATTTATGTTTTAAGTTTCATTTGGTTTCAATCACTTGATTTTAATTTATAGATCACAAATTATGACCAAATAAGCAGGATCTAGTCACATCTACCTTTTTCTTCTAGAATACAGGGTAGATTCTAGATAGGTATTAGAACTTAATTTCAGTCAAGTTTTAATCATAATTTGTCAAAGTGATCTTCATGAAAGTTGTTCTTCTGTGTCCTACCTTTCCAACAAGTTAAAATTCACCTCATTTGAAATTTTATACAGTGATTTATGTCTAAATAAGTAGGATATGTTCAAATACACTTTATCCAGATTCCAGGTTTTGTGACCAAATTTCTAGTAATTATTCAATGTACTTACACATAGAATTAAAGCAACTTGTCTTCATGAAAGTTTTAGCATTATATCTTAACTTTAATTTGCCATAAGTTTTAGGTCATTTGGAATTATAAACTCAAGATATGGATTAAAAAGTCCAGTCTGGTCAATTTTGGCCAAACTACATAATATGTCTATTCACAATGCATACCTCAACACATACCAAGCAACATGATTCCCAATAGGCACTACATCATTTACACACACTAAACATCATTTTTCTATCTATAAATTAGACATTTACATTCAATTTAGCCAAAACCCCTAAATGGGATGAAAACCCTAAGTAACAAATTAAGGAGATATTAAGAGTGCACATACCAAAATTAGGCTTCTAATCTTTACTTAGCTCTTCAAAGTCACCTCTAATTATTATCCTTCTTTTGTTCCTTGTTAGCTTGGACTAAACTTCCTCCTTCAAGAAATTCAAAAATTTCTCATCACAAATCATATTTATGCCATGATTATGACATGATAACATAAATTTATACTTGCTAAGCTCAATTTTCCCTTACCTTGAACTTTTTCCCAATTTGATTACTCGGTAACCTTCCTAAATCCTTGGAATTTCTTGCTTAAAAGATGTGCTTTCACTAAATGAAAGCTTAATTATACTATTTAAAGTGATAGAGGTTAAGAAATTGGTGAGAATTCAAGCTTGGAAGAAAGAACAATGGTGGAAGGAAGATAATGAAAGGTTTGGCCAACCAAGAAAATGAGGAAGAAAATGGTGATTTGTCCCTAACAAGAGATATTTATATTATTTTAAATTAAAAATGGCAAACTTGTAAATATTGTGAATGGCAAACTTGTAAATATTTAGAAATTCCTAATCATTAAGCTTGACTTTTTAAGTAATTATGCTTAATTTTTCTAATCATAATTAATTGAATTAATTCAACTTCATTAACGTAATTAATCACATCTTTGGTCAATTGTTTGACCTTTAAACTTAATTGACCAAAATTTTCTCTTACCGATTTACTATTCATTTTTTCCATAATGTCCAATAAGTCCATAACTCCAATTTTCACTTTGGTTTTTAATCTGCTTATTTGAACTTATTTCCAAGTCATATTTAATTCTCTAATTTTCTACGAATAACACTATTCATAGGCCGATATTAGTACTGTCTAAGGCTAGGGATTATGGGAAGTTAGAGGTTTGAAGTTCTTTTACTTTAATTACATTATGTTTGTTAAACTCACCATAAGTGAGTAGTTCCCTTAATTTTGGAATTAGGAGAGTAGCACTCTTAATTTCTTTTATGACTATACATTAAGTTTTATTTAATTGAATTGAGTTTTGTGCTTTGATTCAATATTCTGCGTTCTTAATGCATGTTATGTATTGGTACCCACTTAGCCTTGATCTCAGGTACCAATTAAAGAACTGAAAGGTAAAGATTAGTATTAGAAAGTCAAGATCTTGAACATAGGAAATCTGACCTAGAGATAAGCTGATAACCTTTGTGAAATTCCATAATTAATCAAAGATCTTAAAGGGTTTTAATTAAGATTGATCACTATGAAAGTAGGGTTCATATTAATTAAAACACATCTTAGATGCCTTGAGAGAGGATCTAGGATACTTTAGGATTAATTCCCATGAAAGTGACAACACTCAATCCATTGAATGAGCAAGGTTAAAACCATAACAGGGTTAAAGTGTGAAATCTTAATTCTGGAATTGTTTACTTCATAGAATCTTTTAAATTCTGAGCTTTATTTTCTCTTTCTTTCAAATATTTAGAGTAGTAGTTTAGATATAATTCTTTCATAAACTTCGATAGTTTAAACAGTCAAAATTGCTGTCTAGCTCAATACTTATGCCTATAAATTCCTCGCGGGAATGATACTTTACTCATCACTTTATTACTTGTTAGCGATTCATGCACTTGCGGGGTTGTAAAACTAGCAAACAACATAATGCCTAAACACATGAGAGATAGAGTGATTATTCTACCATGTGAGAATCTACCATTATGGCATGCTTAGCTTTTTGATGAGATTGCAATATTAAGTTAAGTTCTAATATTTGTTAAGTAAATAAGTTTATGATATTTTTGACACTTTGAGAGTTTGGTTTTATTCATGCTTATAGTGTGTATGGTTTAGATGTTTATGGGAAGATTAGATAGAGTCAATATTTTAGGTTTTAGTTAGTTTTAATCGAGGACGACAAAAAGCTAAGTGTGGGAAAATTTGATAGTTGCTTGGAATATCATATCTTTATCATCAGATAAATTTTGATAACTGTCCCTGAACTTATCTAGTTGTAATATTACAGTCTCTCAACTTAAAAATATAACATAAAACCCCATCAACTTTTAAATTTTGCACAGTAAAATCCCTCTAAGCTCCAATTACCAGTTTTTCAGTTAGACGCTAACCTGGACAGTTCCAGTATGGAGTTTAGTTAGTATTTCTCTTTTCTCTCTCAAGCCACGTGTAAATTGAATCATTTTTCTCTCTATAGACAGAATAATTTTTCATGCGTAAAAAGAGTAATTTTACACTCTGCATAAGAGAGGAGAGAGAAATGTTGACTAAGTGCCATGCGAGAGCTATTAACATCAGCTTCTAACTGAAAAATCAGTAACTGAAAGTTAGAGGGATTTTAATGTGCAAAATTTGAAAGTTTAGGGACAGTTGTTGAAATTTATCCCTTTATCATCACATACTTAGTCTTTTGACTTTGGTTCTTGTTCAATTAGCTTGTTAATGGTTATTTTTATGTTATTAGGAATTCATAAGAGCATGTAAGAGCTTATGAAGCATAAAGAGGTGAATTGAGCACAAAAAGAAGCAAAACACACATCAAGCATTTTAAGGCAAAAGGAGCTATGATTTTGATGAGGGCTTAGCCCATGACAAAATGGGCTTAGAGGTATCTTATTTATGGTATTTGGAGGCTAATGGTGAAAAATGAATAGATTTGGACATCAGTCCATGTTGACCTTCTTTAGACAGCCTTAATGGAACTTGTATGTAATCTACTATTTAGAGTGTGAATTTGATCTTAGTTGATATATTTTGAGGTGATATATAAAAAATGAGAGCAATTGGGTCAGATTATATTGAAGGTCACACGTTGAGAGTGTTTGGGCTCTTTATGATTTATTGTGTGGGACCAGGAGTTAGCGGCTTAATTAGTGGGTTTAATTATTTTATTTGTGGCCCAAAATAAACCAAAAAAAAAAATTACAGGTGTGTTGGTTCCTAGGGTCATACGAGTGGTAGATCTATACAAGGAGAATTATTTTTAACTTGTTTTCCTACTTTAACTAGGATTCTTGAGAGAGTTTTAAGTTAGAATGCAACTAGGACTTCCAAATCAAATCTAAAGTCTTAGTTAACCTATTTTTCACACTTTTTTTACTAGGATTCTTGAGAGAGTTTTAAGTTAGAATGCAACTAGGACTTCTAAATAAGATCTAAAGTCTTAATTAACCTATTTTTCTCTAAAAAAAGTGTCCAAAATACAGATCTGGAGCTTTTGAATTCTTTTTTACTCATAATGGCCAAATTCCCTCTTTGTGCATTCAAAGATATCAACTGCTTGTTCTAGTTGCAAGTGTGATTTATTTTTCTTCTTTTTGGCTTATGGAGCGCTTCTATATCCTTTGGAGTGTATAGCATCATCAACATCAGATCCAAGTTATTTGAATTACTTCTAAAAGGGGTAGCATGCTTTTCTCTCTTCTTTTGTTAATTTGCTTATGTTTAATATTCTTAGTTATGTGTTAGTAGTTTTGCAATTCAGTAGGGAGATAGTTGAAGCTATGGAAAATGTTATAGTGAGACTTTGATTTGAGTTTAATAAAATCTAGATTTGTTCTATATTGAGTATCACTTATCTTTTGCTTTGTGATATGAATATTGAATGTATGGTTAATTAGGGTGGCCAACTAAGTAATTGTGCATGAAAACACATTACTAAGTTAAGATAATTTGAGTACATAATTAGCTTGAATAATTTGACCACAAGTGGCACATAATGATTTATTTCATTATAAAGTTGAGTGTCTAGATTAAATGAACCATGCTGAATGAGTTTATTGTCTTGAATTGGGATGTCTTTCTAATGATTAATGTCAGCATTAAACCTAATTATAAGATGCTCTAGTCTTAGATTGAGTCCGATGGTAAGGGATTAATTATAGAGCACTTCTTGGTTAATTTAATCTGTAAGGAAAGAAAAGGAAATTATTAACTTCTATAACTAATTTACTTAATTGAATAAATTTGCATTTTTAGTCAATGATTGATACATGTTACATGGTGGATACACCCTCTCTACTAAATATGTTATAATCTAGTTGTGTTGAGTATTCATAAGTGACATTAGCCTTAGTTTATATTCTAGCATTCTTAGTTTAGCTTTAGTAGTTTAGTGAGCACAAATCAAACCCCTTTTTATTTTACTTTACATATTTAGTTTGATAGATTAGGTGTTTATTTTGTCTGTTTTAAGTTCTTTTTATCTATTTGTGTCTCTAAGATCTATTTTCTTATTTGCATTTACTTAGTCCCTGTGGGATCGACCTCTACTTACCCTATACACAAGTAATTTTGGTAGAGTATTTTTAATTGGTGCATGCAGCACGCATTAGGTTCACTTATAACCTTGTTCAGATCTGACACAAACTTCTGTAGCATAGAAGCATGAAGAATTGGATGGATCCTCTCCATTTCTAGTGGCAAGGCTAGCTTGTAAGATACATTCCTGACCTTTTGTAATACTTCATATGGTCTTATACACCTTGGAGGTAGCTTACCCTTCTTTCCAAAACTGATAATACCTTTTGTCAGAGATAACTTTAGAAGCATTGTGTCCCTTTATTGGAAAACTACTTCTTTTTTGTGAAGATCTACATAACTTTTATGTTTGCTGGCTACTGTCTTTATCCTTGCCTTGATCAAAGGCATAGCTTGATTGGTGATTTCCACCAACTCAGTGCCTACTAAAGCTCATTCACTAACTTCTTTCCAACACGTAGGAGACTAGATTTCCTCCTATAAGAGCTTCATATGGTGCCATTCTAATACTAGAGTGATAGCTATTATGTATGCAAACTCAACTAAAGGAAGATACTTCTTCCATGATCCTTCAAAGTCAAGTACACACATTCTTAGCATACCCTCCAGAGCCTATATGGTTCTTTCTGATTGCCCATCAATTTGAGGATGAAAAGCCATGTTGTTTCTCTACCACTTATCTCAAGTACACTGGTGCTACTTTCATTTATGTTATCCATGTGCCTTTGATTGATAACTCCAGTTGTAAACCCTCTCCTATCAGTTGTTGGAACTCTTTTAAGATGGGTCATCTTTCCATCGATATGCGAGCTAAATTGTCAAATGATTTCTGGTTAAGGGCATCTAAGACTATATTTTTTGTGCCCAGTAGTATTGGATAGTACAATCATAATAACTAAGCAGTTTTATGCACCTTCTCTGCTTGAGATTTAGCTCTTTCTTATTGAAGATGTACTAGAGACTCTTGTAGTTTGTGAAGATTTCACACATTTCCCCATGAAGATAGTGCCCCCACATCTTAAGGGCAAAAACTATATTTGCCATCTCTAAATCATGGATGGTATAGTTAGTTTCATGCTTCTTAAACTGTCTTGAAGCATAAGCTATTACCTTGTCATTCTACATGAGAACACACCCTAAACCCACCTAGGAGGCATTGCAGTACACTATGAAATCTTTATTGCTTAAGGCAAAGGCAAAACTGGTGCTGTAACCAAACACTCCTTTAGCTTCTAAAAACTTTCTTCACACTAGTTTGTGCATTCAAACTTTCTATTCTTTTGAGTCAACCTAGTCATAAGAGTAGCTATCTTGTAGAAATCAGGTTTAAATCTCCTATAATAGTCAAGCAAGCCTAGGAAGCTTTTAATATTAGTCATAGTGGTTGGCCTGGCCAATTTGTCACTGCTTCTATTGTAAGGGGTTTTGAAATCGCCAGGCAATTCTCACCAAAGTGAAAAGTGAGGAGTCACCACTTTAATTTTGAGGGAAAATTAAAGAAAACCATTTATTTTTAAAATTTTAGAAAAATTGTTTACAAGTTCTGATCCAAAGTTCTAAGGTTCGAGGTCCGTATACGTGTGGAGAAGGTGTTAGGCATCCTACATCGTCCCTTAACAGGATAGGTAGATTTAATAATGTGCTCGATAATTTAATGTCGATAATCTTAAAATGGAGTTTAAATTATGGTATTGGTTCCTTATATTTGCCCTGTAAAGGATAAAATGCATAGATGTAGAAACACATAAATGTCTCAATATTAGGATAAGTCAAATATAAAAGTAAATGAAGTGATCCTAAAAGTGAATTTTGACTATATTTTTTAATTTTTTTTAAAAAAATTTGATTTTAAGCAATTTTAAAGAAAAAAATGTTTAGGTTGAAATTATTAATTTTGAAATAAAGAACAAAAAAATTCCTTTTAAAAAATGAGGCTTTTAAGTTTTAACAATAGAAAATTTTTAATTATAATTTAAAAAAAATATTATAGGCAAAAAAACTATAAGGTAATTAAAAAGTAAATCTTGAATCATTTGCGAAAAATTAAATTTGCATTAAAAGTAAGTAAGCAAAAATAAAATATGGACCTTGAGTCCTTTACTAAAAAAAATATTAAATTTGCTCAAAGTTAATTTTACTTGAAAATAAAAGAACAGGTAGGAAAATAAACTTCCAATTTAGATTTTTGCTAAATTAAATATTTTTTCTTTCTTTTGTCACATTGTCAAAAGTAGAAGCCATATTTTATTTGAAAGGGAAAAATTAATACTTGTGATGAATTATATAACTTTGATCATTTTATTGAAATGTCTATAAAAAAAGATCTTGAAAAATTCATGTTTATTATGAAAGTCCTCATATCAGTTTGCTTTTAGGAAAGAAAAATGAATTATATTAAAATGGAGCTAGGATCTCAACAAGGATGTCATGCATGTGACTTATTATTTCTTTTTATTAGAACTCTAAGTCAAAGAAAGGTGTCATTCAATTCTTCAGGGATTTTTAATAGGCAGTGAAAACTTTTAACTGTGTATTATTAATCCCATCATCGGTATCCAAACAACGAAAAGTGTTGTGTGAGGTGAGTCTTATATGGCAAATAATGTGAGATGTGAGTAATGACTGAATTGACAAGTAAATGAACATAAGCACATATATTACTTATAGTGTAACACCCTCCCGGTAGCAACTCCGTACATTCTACTGTTCCGGTGACCTGTGTCGGTCCGGACAGCTAGAACATCCGGAAAAATATTTAAACTAAAGTGAGGAACCATAATTAACTCAAATATTAAATAGAAAAATTTAGTAAAAATTTTAGAAATAAAATACAACCAAGTTAAATGAGCCGGTGCCCAAGCGATGGGTAACTCAGAGGGAAGTTGCGGTTCTCGCAACTAGGAGCCCTAGACCCGGGGAAAAATTCATAAAATAATTTTTGGGACTCCAGAGAAGGGTCATTGAGGTTCCTATGGCATTAGAATGCCAAGAAAATATTTAGGAAAATTTTTCAATCGGTACAGACAATTTTGACCCGTTAAGCCAAACAGAGGGCATTTTGGTCATTTCGCCTTCAGAGGTGATTTTTGGCCGACTTGTCCAGTTAAGTAAATAATTAATATGACATAAAATGTGAATAAATATTACTAAAAATTAAATTGAAATTGAGTAGTGATGAAAAGAAAAGAAAAATAAAAAAAAGGCTCATTTATGACATAATGTGATGTCATTTAAAAAGCTACCACCAATCACATTTAAACAAACATTCAACTAACAAATAAAAAGAGATAAATATGACCAAAAAAATTAAAGAAAGTAGCAGCCTTCTTCTTCCCCAAAACCAGCCGAAACCTAGCCCTTGCCCAAACCTCCATTAACACTTAAAAAAAGCTTCATTTCTCCCTTTGTTTCACAACAAAACCCTAAACCCCTTTCATTAAAACTTGTCCACTCATCTTGGGAAAGTGTTTGGCAGCCTAGAAAAGGAAAGAAAGTGAAGTTTGAGCTTAGAAAATTCTGCCCTACAAAAGGTTAGTGCACCTATCTACTTAAAACCCTTATTTTCCATGTTAGGGACTTGAAATCAACATGAATTTGTGAATTAAATGAACCAAATTTATGTGTATGCCTACCATGAATTTCAGCAGCCCTAAGGAAGGAACAATGATGGAGTGTTTTGATGGACTTAAAGTGGATTAAAGATCATGTTTAAAGCATGTATGCATGTGGTTAGTGAATGAGTTAGTATTTAAGGTATGTTGTGAAAATTTATAATGGAAACTAGGGTTTTGAGAGTAAAATGTGGACTTGGCTTATGAAATTATTAAAGAACATTCTAATGGTCAATTAGTGACCATTTGAGGAAATTTGACCATAATTTGGACTGAAATATAGCATGGCAAAGTGAATGAGTATGCTGCCCAGTGAGTGCAGCAGGGTGGCTGTGATTCCAGCCCACTTGGACTGCCATATCTTTGGCTGTGTTGGTTCAATTGGTGTTTGTCCAATTGGACATGAAACTAGACTTATAATGGCACATTTTTGCTGAAGAAAGCATGCCCAAAAGACCAAAGTAAGAGGACCAAAAGTTGGCCCCAATCCGGGTACCCTGCAAGCCAATTCTGCAGAATGACCAAATGAACAGTAACTATTCATTTGGCCATAACTCACTGTAGATATGGTCAATTGGCCTGAAAGTTTTACAGCAACAAGTTAAGACATAGACAAACAACTTTCATGAAGAAACCTACCCCAAATTATGGCCAGAAGCCATCCAACAAGGCAGTGGCAATCACTGTTCATGGTACTGTAGATTTGGTAAATTCTGCAGAATTGAAATCCGGCCAGCTGTGGTTTTTGGACCATATCTGGAGCTACAAAACTCCAAATGGAGTGATTCAAAAAAGGAAATTCAACTAGAAAAAATAAGGAACAACTTTCATGTTTACTATTTCCTCAAATTCCCACTGCAACAGTGCGTAATGGAACAGTAAAATTAGGCTTCAAAAACTGAAAATTCTGCTCTCTTGGTTTTAAGTTTAGAAATGGTAATGGTGATCAATTCTAACAAGTTTTAAATGTAAAATGTGGTACATTGGGAGTGTTAAAACCAATGTACCTATTTTCTATCCAAAAGTCAACATTTTTATTGATCAATGAGGTGAATAGTGACACCAAAACTTGAAATTCAAAAATTGAAGAATTCAAAAGTATCAAATGCCCTAGTATACCTAATAAGATTGGTTTGGATAGTTTGGCATGCCAATAGGGTTCAGTTAGCAGTACTGCACATGGCATTATGCCATTCTGTGATTTTATAGCTTTTAGCCATTTTGATATTGTGTTGAGACTTGGCCTCGTGCCTAATACTATTTACAGCTTGTTAGCTGTTCTGTTGCACACCGGGAGATACATATGTGACCGATGGTGTGACGGCCCGAGGTGCTTGATACCCAGTGCCAGTTTACCCATTTATCCAGTCTAGTTGTCTAGTATAGGTTACTTGGGCAACCAAATGAATGAAAATGGACAAAGTTAAAGAAATAAATGAATATAACAGATACAAAACAAATAAGACATATACATATTTATTTTCTGCTACTTCTTTTTTTTTTTTATTATTGCACCACTAAGCATTATTGCTTAGCTCGTTGCTTTTGCCACGCGTAGGTTCTGGAGATACAGATCGTGAGCCCAGTAGACCGCAGACTGGGTGTCACACCCCGGCTTAGTGGTCCCCAGCTCAAGCCCCTCTATGGGTGGCCATCTTGCCGGCGTACCCCTCTAGAGGCCGGCGATGCAACTCAAATCGGTACTGTCCGCTTTGGTGGAGTTCAATCCCTTCGCCCTGCAAAGCTAGGATTCGAACCCATATCACCTCACGGGTTTGCTTCGCCTCTTACTAATTGAGTTGCAAGTTGTAACACCCTCCCCGTAGCAACTCCGTACAGTCTACTGTTCCGGTGACCGGTGTCGGTCCGGACAGCTAGAACGTCCGGAAAAATATTTAAACTAAAGTCAGGAATCATAATTAACTCAAATATTAACAAGAAAAATTTAGTAAAAATTTTAGAAATAAAATACAACCAAGTTAAATGAGCCGGTGCCCTAGTGAGGGGTAACTCAGAGGGAAGTTGCGGTTCTCGCAACGAGGAGCCCTAGACCCGGGGGAAAAATTATAAAATAATTTTTGGGACTCCAGAGAAAGATTATTGAGGTTCTCATGGCATTAGAATGCCAAGAAAATACTTAGAAAAAATTTTCAATCGGTACAGACAATTTTGACCCGTTAAGCCAAACGGAGGGCATTTTGGTCATTTCGCCTTCAGAGGTGATTTTTGGCCAACTTGTCCAGTTGAGTAAATAATTAATATGACATAAAATATGAATAAATATTACTAGAAATTAAATTGAAAATGAGTAGTGGAGGAAAGAAAAGAAAATGAAGAAAAAGGCTTAATTATGACATAAGGTGATGTCATTAAAAAGCCACCACCAATCACCATTAAACTACTATTTAAATAACTAATAAAAGAGGTAAATAAAGACCAAAGGAAAAGAAAAAACGTGGGCAGCCCTTCTTCTCCTTCATGAAAACGTAACCCTCTCCTTTCCTCCCTCCATTGATGAGCTTGGCAAGCTCATGAAGCCCTAAACTCCCACCATATTTCCTCAAGTTCTCAACACAAAAATTTATTCTAGAAGCTTGCTAAGGTGTTTGGGAGCAAAAGGGAGAAGAGAAATTAAAGTTGGCAAGCTTGGAGATTCTTCAAGTTGAGGTTAGTGCACTTATACCCATTAAATTCTTTATTTCCATGATTTTGGACTTCAACTTAGTAAGATTTGTAGTTTAAATGAACAAAAAACCTATGGGTATGAACACTTGAATTTCGGCAGCCCTAATAGAGGAATGGTTTTGGATGTTTTTAATGGACTTAGCATGAATTGGAGGTTATGTTTAAGCTATATACCTATATAGATGTTGAACTAGGGTGCTAGTTGAGGTTTATGTCTAAATTGCATTGGATATTAGGGTTTTGAGGCATGAAAAATTGACTTGACTTACTAAACTGTTAAAGAACAATCTAATGGTCAATAAGTGACCATTTGAGGTATGTTGAATACAATTTGGACTGAAAAATGGTATGGCAAAGTCAAGGTATAAACTGCCCTAGGACAACAGTATAGGGACTGAAAATTCAATCCCTTTACACTGCCATAACTTGGGCTGTGTTAGTCCAATTGAAGTTTGGACAATTGGACATGAAACTAGGCTTATAATGGCACATTTTTGCTGAAGAAACCATGCCCAAAAGACCAAAGCAAGAGGACCAAAACTTGGCCCCAATCCGGATACCCTGCACTGAATTCTGCAGAATTGACCAAATGAACAGTAACTGTTCATTTGGCTATAACTCACTGTAGATTTGGTCAATTGGCCTGAAATTTTTACAGCAACAAGTTAAGACATAGACAAACAACTTTCATGAAGGAACCTACCCCAAATTATGGCCAGAACCCATCCAAACAAGTGGTTTCAATTACTGTTCATGCACTGTAGATATGGTAATTTTCTGCAGAATGCACATCCAGACAGCTTGGGTTTTTGGACCATATCTAGAGCTACAAAACTCCAAATGGAGTGATTCAAAAAATGAAATTCAACTAGACAAAATAAGGAACAACTTTCATGTTTTTCATTTCTTCAAATTCCCACAGAAACAGTGTCCAATGGAACAGTGAAATTGACTCACAAAAACTGAAAAATCTGCTCCTTTGGTTTAATACTTAGAAATGGTATTAACACTTAATGCCAACAAGTTTTGAATGCCAAATGTGGTAAATTGGGAGTGCCAAAGTCAATGTACATATTTTCTATTCAAAAGTCAACATTTTTGTTGATCAATGAGGTGAATAGTGACACCAAAATCAAAAATTGGCAATTTTGCCAAAATGACCTAAGCTTTGAGAAAGTGACCAAAACTAACAAGTTTTAAACACAAAATGTGGTATGTTGGGAGTGCCAAAGTCAATGTGCATATTTTTATTCTAAAAGTCAACATTTTTGTTGACCAATGATGAATAGTGACACCAAAAATTTGAAATTCACAAATTGAAGAATTTAAAAGTTTCAAATGCCCTAGTAGGCCTAATGTGATTGGTTTGGATAGGTTGGCATGCCAATAGGGTTCTGATAGCAGTACTGCGTATGATTTATGGCTTCATTGCCATTCTATGATGTGATAGCCTATGGCTATACAGATTATGATGTTTTACTTGACTTTATGCCTTATTGCTTATATGGCTTATTAGCCATTCTGTTTGCACACCGGGAGACACATTGTGACCGATGGTGTGACAGCCCGAGGTACCTGGTACCCAGTGCTAGTTTACCCGTTTATCCAGTCTGGTCAATTTGTATAGGTTACTTGGGCATGGAAAAGTATAACTGTAATTGAACTGATTGTTAAAGAAAATACGAAAACTAAATATCAGGAATGATTACGATAGAATACAAAGAAACTTAAAAATTCATGAAGAAGTTAATATCATAAAACGTAATTAGCCCTCGACTAAACACTAAGTTGGTAATTATTCAGTTCTTATGAACACAATGGCTAAGAAATTATGATTTTTATATTGCATATTATTTCTTTCTATTTTATTATTTGCACCACTAAGCTTTATGCTTAGCGCGTCACTTTTGCAACGCGTAGGTACTGAAGATTGGACAGAGCGCCAGTAGACCACAGATTCGGTAAGGCAGTTCACAGTTCTGCATAGTGTCTGTGTCACCTCACTGTCAGCAGTGCATTGGTAGGACGCTAGATGTCATTTTGATATTTTGTAATTGATTTTATTTTCTCATATGTATTTGAACTTATGTAATATATTTTGATATTCATGTAAATAATGAAAAGTGTGGTTGTAAATGGAAAAGTGAATATTTATCTATCATATATGCATGGTATCATATGAGATGGATGAATGATTGAGAAATGAATGGTTGACAAATGTTGAGAACTGAAATTGAGAAATATTGATGAGATTTTGATATTGGAGTTTGGAAATGATTGAATGTGAATATTGGAAGTGTTTTTCACAGGTTCCGAAGAACTGTTTTCTCCATTTTTAGTCGGTACTCTGCCGGATTTTCTTTAAAATTTTCGAAACCTCAAATAAATAATAATTTCGATAAATGGCTTAAATGAATTATATTTCACAAATTGTATTCAAAACCATGATAAAAATGAATTAAGATAAAATAGAGTGCTCCGGCACACTGAGTGGCATAACTTGCTCGGCTACACTGTAGTCGGGTAAGGGGTGTCACACTGGGTGAGTCCATCCTGCAGCTCTGCACAGTGTCCGGGTCACCTCAACTTCTACAGTGCATTGGTAGGACACTAGGTGTCATTTTGGTATTTTGTAATTAAATTTTCATTTTCTCATATGTAGTTGAACTTATGAAATGTATTTTGATGATCATGTAAATAATGAGAATTGTGTTTATGAATGGAAAAGAGAATGTTTATTTGTGATTTATACTTGATTATTACATGAGATGAATGATTGAGAAATGAAATTGAAAAATGTTGAGATTTTGATATTGGAGTTTGAGAGTGATGAGATATAAATATTGGAAGTGTTTTTAACAGGTTCCGAAGAACTGTTTTCTCCATTTTTAGCCGGTACTCCGCCGGATTTTCTATAAAATTTTCGGAACCTCAAATAAATTATAATTTCAATAAATGACTCAAATATATTATATTTCACAAGTTATATTCAAAAGCATGATAAAAATTAATTAAGGTATATTAGAGTGTGCCGGTACACCGTGTGACATTGCTTACTCGGGTATACTGTACACGGGTAAGGGGCGTCACAGTTAGTGGTATCAGAGCACGGTTTAGGCATTTCTGGGCCTAGATTGAGTCCATACCATGCATTGCATTTGTAAGAGTCGAGGTGACACTAATGCAGATCTGTTTGTCTTTCTTATTTTGAATAGGATATGGACCCTACATCTCAGAGGGCAGTTGAGGAGGTAGTGGAGAGTCATGCTCCACTGCAGATGGCGAGACTGGGGTATGGGAGAACCTGCTCCGCCAGCTCAAGCAAAGCCTGCTCAGCCTCCACAGGCCATGTTCCAGCAAATGGCCAAATTCTTCAGACAAATGGCTGGGGTAATGCCAGCACCACCACAACCACCACCAATTCCACAACCAAAATCACACCTGGAAAGATTAAGAAAGTTTGGAGCAGTGGACTTCTTCGGCAAGAGAGAAGATGATTCTGTTGCAGCCGAAAATTGGTTGAACAAAACAGGCAGAGTCCTAAAACAACTCCACTGCACCCCAAAGCAAAATCTAGAAGCTGCTGTATCTTTGCTGCAAGACGATGCATATGAATGGTGGGATACGGTGTCCAGTGAAGTACAGCCAGAAATAGTAACTTGGGACTTCTTTCTCTCCGAATTCAAGAAGAAATATGTGGGTATTGTATACCTGGAAGAGAGAAGAAGAGAGTTTATTAATCTGAGGCAGAGACAGTTGTCAGTGGCCGAGTATGAGAAGGAATTTGTCCGAGTAAGCCGCTACGGAAGGGAGATAGTCCCTAATGAAGCTGAAAGGTGCAAGAGATTTGAAGAGGGACTAAATGACAACATAAAGATCCAGCTCACTGCCCTAGGAATCACAGAATTTACCAAGTTAGTGGAAGCTGCAATAAAGGTTGAAAAAGTAAGAATCAGTGAGCAGACCAGAAGGGATAGACAGCAGAAGAGGGGCCCGGGTCAGTCTAGTTCATCTCCTGCACCTGGGAAGAAGTTCAAGGGTCCACCTGCACAGAGTTCAGGTCAGCCACACGGTCAGGGTCAGTCTCAGGGGCCCAGGCCATAGTTTACCCCTAGGAGAGGTCAGTCCACACCATCAGTGGGCAGCTCTCCAGGGATGGGGTTCAGGGGACCAGCCCCAGCATCTTCTGCATGTCCACACTGTTTGAAATGGCATAAGGGGGAGTGTTGGAGAGTGATGGGTGCCTGTTTAAGGTGTGGGTCAACAGAGCATCAGTTGAAGAACTGTCCACGCAGAACCACTACAGCTACTCCAACACAAGCAGACAGACCTACTCCTGCACCACAGAGGGGTAGAAAATCTGGCAAATCTGAGGCTGTGGGACCATCACAGAGGCCTGCATCTGAGCCAGCAGAGAGGCCAGATAACAGACCACCTGCCAGAGCTTATGCCCTGAGAGCTCAGGAGGAGCAAGATGCCCCGTACGTCATCAGGGGTACGTTCTCCCTCTACAATACATCTGTGCATGCATTGGTGGATCTAGGATCCACTCATTCATACATCTGCATCAACCTACCCGTAGAAAGGGGGATACTAGTAGGGAAGAGTGACCAAGACATTCTGGTCACTAATCCATTAGGCCACAGTGTAGTGGTGAACAAAGTATACAAGGGTTGCCCGTTAAGGATTCAGGGGTATGAATTCTTGGCAGACCTAATTGAGTTGCCCTTCCACGAGTTTGACGTGATTTTGGGAATGGACTGGTTGTCACGTCATCAGGCAATAGTTGATTGCAAATTGAAGAGAATTTCTTTGAAAACTCCTGAGGGTAATGAGATCACAGTTGTGGGGGAAAGGACAGATTTCTTGTCCAATGTCACTCAGCCACAGTTGCAAGAAGAATGATGAGAAAAGGCTGTGAAGCCTACCTAGCACATGTGGTGGATACTAGGCAGGCTAAGCCAAACTTGAGTGATATACCCACAGTAAGAGACTTCCCAGAGGTATTTCCTGAAGAGTTTCCTGGTTTGCCACCAGAAAGGGAAGTTGAATTTGCTATTGAGACACTGCCGGGTACAGCACCCATTTCCATTGCTCTTTATAGGATGGCACCCACTGAATTGAGGGAGTTGAAAATTCAGTTGCAAGAGTTGCTTGATAAGGGGTTCATACGCCCTAGTGTGTCACCATGGGGAGCTCCAGTGCTGTTTATGAAAAAGAAGGATGGGACTTTGAGGCTATGCATTGATTACCGACAGTTGAATAAAGTGACTGTGAAGAACAAATATCCGTTGCCTAGAATTGATGATTTGTTTGATCAGTTGAAGGGAGCGGGAGTATTTTCTAAGATTGATCTCAGATCAGGGTATCATCAGTTGAGGGTGAAGGATGCAGATGTGCCAAAGACTGCATTCAAGACCCAATATGGGCATTATGAGTTTCTAGTGATGCCCTTTGGCCTAACAGATGCACCAGCAGCATTCATGGACCTTATGAACCGTATCTTCCATCCATAGCTAGATCGGTTCGTAGTGGTCTTTATTGATGATATTTTGGTGTATTCCAAGACCAGGGAAGAACATGATGAACATTTGAGGATTGTTCTGCAAACCCTGAGAGAAAAGGAGTTGTATGCTAAGTTGTCCAAGTGTGACTTTTGGCTGAATGAGATTGCATTCCTTGGACACATAGTGTCAACTAATGGGATTAGGGTGGATCCCAAGAAAATAGAAGCAGTGATGGAATGGAAGCCTCCCAGGAATACAATTGAGGTCAGAAGCTTTTTGGGGCTAGCTGGGTATTACAGGAGATTTGTGAAGGGATTTTCCTTAATAGCTGCTCCAATGACCAAGTTGTTACACAAGAATGTCAGATTTGACTGGAATAACAAGTGTCAGACCAGTTTTGAGAAATTGAAGGCTATGTTGACAGAGGCACCAGTGTTAACACAGCCAGTGTCAGGAAAGGACTTTGTGGTCTACAGTGATGCCTCACATAATGGGTTAGGGTGTGTATTGATGCAAGAGGGAAAGGTGATTGTCTATGCTTCCAGGCAGCTAAGGCCACATTAATAGAATTACCCTACCCATGATCTAGAGCTTGCAGCAATTATCTTCGCACTGAAGATATGGAGGCATTACTTGTACGGTGGAAGTGCTACATTTACACAGACCACAAAAGTCTGAAATATTTGCCAACTCAGAAGGAGCTCAACCTTAGACAGAGGCGATGGATTGAGTTCCTGAAGGACTATGATTGTGTGATTGACTATCATCCTGGGAAGGTAAATGTTGTTGCTGATGCTTTGAGCAGAAAGTCCATCACAGCTTTGAGATCATTGAATGCCCGTCTAACTTTGATTCGAGATGGAGCTATTTTGGCTGAGTTGCAAGTGAGGCCAACACTATTACAGCAGATTTTAGATAGGCAGAAGGTAGATGAGAAGCTAATGGCTATTATGAGCAAAATTTCAGAAGGAAAAGCAACTGACTATGAGGTGAAAGCAGATGGGTGTCTGTACTACAAAGGAAGACTGTGTGTACCAGATAATGGGGAATTAAAGGCCAGTATTCTAAAAGAGGCACACACTAGTGTATATGCTATACACCCAGGAAGTACAAAGATGTATCATGATCTGAAGCTTCAGTATTGGTGGCCTGGTATGAAGAAGGACATAGCTGACTATGTGACTAAATGCTTGACATGTCAGCAAGTCAAGGCAGAACATCAAGTTCCATCAGGTTTGCTACAGCCTATACGCATACCTGAATGGAAATGGGATTGGGTCACCATGGATTTTGTAAGTGGTCTACCTCTCACCCAGAAGAAACATGATGCAGCATGGGTGATAGTGGATAGATTGACGAAGTCAGCACACTTTCTCGCGATTAGGACCGACTACTCCTCGGAGAAGTTAGCGCACTGTATATCGCTGAGATAGTTAGACTGCATGGAATTCCACTTTCCATCATATCTGATCGAGACCCAAGGTTTACATCGAGATTTTGGAAGAAGTTGCATGAGTCCTTGGGTACACAACTCCACTTCAGCACAGCTTTCCATCCTCAGACGGATGGGCAATCCGAAAGAGTAATCCAGGTAAATAATTGAAACCAATGGAATTGATATAAATATTGAATTAAAATGATAATAATAACATGAAAAATATGTCAGGTCCTTGAGGATATGCTGAGGAGTTGTGTCATTGAGTTTGAGGGAAGCTGGGATAGATACCTTCCACTGGTAGAATTTGCATACAACAATAGCTACCAAGCTAGCATCCAAATGGCCCCATATGAAGCACTGTATGGGAGAAAATGTAGAACTCCAGTGTGCTGGACTGAATTGGGCGAAGACAAACTGGTGGGGCCAGACCTGGTGAAACAAACTGAGGAGAAAGTAAAACTAATCAAAGCCAATCTGAAGGTTGCCTCAGACAGACAGAAATCTTATGCCGACCTGAAGAGAAAAGAAATAGAATATGCGGTTGGCGACAAAGTGTTCCTCAAAGTGTCACCGTGGAAGAAAGTATTGAGGTTTGGAAGGAAAGGTAAGTTAAGCCCTAGGTTCATTGGCCCATATGAAGTCATTGAACGTGTGGGTCCAGTGGCCTATAGGCTAGCTTTACCGCCAGAACTGGACAAGATCCACAATGTGTTCCACGTGTCCATGCTCAAAAGATACCACTCAGATCCTTCACATGTCATCTCCAGGGAAGAAATTGAAATACAACCGGATTTGACATATGAAGAAGAACCTCTACGGATCCTAGCTCGGGAAGAAAAAGAATTGAGGAACAAGCAGATTCCACTGGTGAAAGTGCTTTGGAGGCACCACAACACCGAGGAGGCAACTTGGGAAAGTGAAGAGACGATGAGGCAACAGTTCCCTCAACTGTTTGCATCAGGTAAATTTCGAGGACGAAATTTAAATTAGAGGGGAAGAGTTGTAACACCCTCCCGGTAGCAACTCCGTACATTCTACTGTTCCGGTGACCGGTGTCGGTCCGGACAGCTAGAACGTCCGAAAAAATATTTAAACTAAAGTGAGGAACCATAATTAACTCAAATATTAAATAGAAAATTTTAGTAAAAATTTTAGAAATAAAATACAACCAAGTTAAATGAGCCAGTGCCCAAGCGATGGGTAACCCATAGGGAAGTTGCGGTTCTCGCAACTAGGAGCCCTAGACCCGGGGAAAAATTCATAAAATAATTTTTGGGACTCCAGAGAAGGGTCATTGAGGTTCCTATGGCATTAGAATGCCAAGAAAATATTTAGGAAAATTTTTCAATAGGTACAGACAATTTTGACCCGTTAAGCCAAACGGAGGGCATTTTGGTCATTTCGCCTTCAGAGGTGATTTTTGGCCGATTTGTCCAGTTAAGTAAATCATTAATATGACATAAAATATGAATAAATATTACTAAAAATTAAATTGAAATTGAGTAGTGATGAAAAGAAAAGAAAAATAAAAAAAGGCTCATTTATGACATAATGTGATGTCATTTAAAAAGCTACCACCAATCACATTTAAACAAACATTCAACTAACAAATAAAAAGAGATAAATATGACCAAAAAAATTAAAGAAAGCAGCAGCCTTCTTCTTCCCCAAAACCAGCCAAAACCTAGCCCTTGCCCAAACCTCCATTAACACTTCAAAAAAGCTTCATTTCTCCCTTTGTTTCACAACAAAACCCTAAACCCCTTTCATTAAAACTTGTCCACTCATCTTGGGAAAGTGTTTGGCAGCGTAGAAAAGGAAAGAAAGTGAAGTTTGAGCTTAGAAAATTCTACCCTACAAGAGGTTAGTGCACCTATCTACTTAAAACCCTTATTTTCCATGTTAGGGACTTGAAATCAACATGAATTTGTGAATTAAATGAACCAAATTTGTGTGTATGCCTACCATGAATTTCGGCAGCCCTAAGGAAGGAACAATGATGGAGTGTTTTGATGGACTTAAAGTGGATTAAAGATCATGTTTAAAGCATGTATACATGTGGTTAGTGAATGAGTTAGTATTTAAGGTATGTTGTGAAAATATATAATGGAAACTAGGGTTTTGAGAGTAAAATGTGGACTTGGCTTATGAAATTGTTAAAGAACATTCTAATGGTCAATTATTGACCATTTGAGGAAATTTGACCATAATTTGGACTGAAATATAGCATGGCAAAGTGAATGAATATGCTGCCCAGTGAGTGCAGCAGGGTGGCTGTGATTCCAGCCCACTTGGACTGCCATATCTTTGGCTATGTTGGTTCAATTGGTGTTTGGCCAATTGGACATGAAACTAGACTTATAATGGCACATTTTTGCTGAAGAAACCATGCCCAAAAGACCAAAGCAAGAGGACCAAAAATTGGCCCCAATCCGGGTACCCTGCAAGCCAATTCTGTAGAATGACCAAATTAACTGTTCATTTGGCCATAACTCACTGTAAATATGGTCAATTGGCCTGAAATTTTTACAGCAACAAGTTAAGACATAGAAAAACAACTTTCATGAAGAAACCTACCCCAAATTATGGCCAGAACCCATCCAAAAAGGCAGTGGCAGTCACTGTTCATGGTACTGTAGATTTGGTAAATTCTGCAAAATTGAAATCCGGCCAGCTGTGGTTTTTGGACCATATCTGGAGCTACAAAACTCCAAATGGAGTGATTCAAAAAAGGAAATTCAACTAGACAAAATAAGGAACAACTTTCATGTTTACTATTTCCTCAAATTCCCACTGCAACAGTGCTTAATGGAACAGTAAAGTTAGGCTTCAAAAACTGAAAATTCTGCTCTCTTGGTTTTAAGTTTAGAAATGGTAATGGTGATCAATTCCAACAAGTTTTAAATGCAAAATGTGGTACATTGGGATTGTTAAAACCAATATACCTATTTTCTATCCAAAAGTCAACATTTTTGTTGACCAATGAGGTGAATAGTGACACAAAAACTTGAAATTCAAAAATTGAAGAATTCAAAAGTATCAAATGCCCTAGTATACCTAACAAGATTAGTTTGGATAGTTTGGCATGCCAATAGTTAGCAGTACTGCACATGGCATTATGCCATTCTGTAATTTTATGGCTTTTAGCCATTTTGATATTGTGTTGAGACTTGGCCTCGTGCCTAATACTATTTACAGCTTGTTAGCTGTTCTGTTGCACACCGGGAGATACATATGTGATTGATGGTGTGACGGCCCGAGGTGCTTGATACCCAGTGCCAGTTTACCCGTTTATCCAGTCCAGTCGCCTAGTATAGGTTACTTGGGCAACCAAATGAAAGAAAATAGACAAAGTTAAAGAAATAAATGAATATAACAGATACAAAACAAATAAGACATATACATATTTATTTTCTGCTACTTCTTTTTTTTTTTTTATTATTGCACCACTAAGCATTATTGCTTAGCGCGTTGCTTTTGCCACGCGTAGGTTCTGGAGATACAGATCGTGAGCCCAGTAGACCGCAGACTGGGTGAGTCCATCCTGCAGCTCTGCACAGTGTCCGGGTCACCTCAATTTCTACAGTGCATTGATAGGACACTAGGTGTCATTTTGGTATTTTGTAATTAAATTTTCATTTTCTCATATGTAGTTGAACTTATGAAATGTATTTTGATGATCATGTAAATAATGAGAATTGTGTTTATGAATGGAAAAGAGAATGTTTATTTGTGATTTATACTTGATTATTACATGAGATGAATGATTGAGAAATGAAATTGAAAAATGTTGAGATTTTGATATTGGAGTTTGAGAGTGATGAGATATGAATATTGGAAGTGTTTTTAACAGGTTTCGAAGAACTGTTTTCTCCATTTTTAGCCGGTACTCCGCCGGATTTTCTATAAAATTTTCGGAACCTCAAATAAATTATAATTTCAATAAATGACTCAAATATATTATATTTCACAAGTTATATTCAAAAGCATGATAAAAATTAATTAAGGTATATTAGAGTTTACCGGTACACCGTGTGACATTGCTTACTCAGGTATACTGTACACGGGTAAGGGGCGTCACATATAGATTTGTCGATATTTAAGTGTATATTTCCTAAAGCCATACTCGATAATCTTGCTCTTGCATAAGAGAACGATATACTGGCCCATATATATGATTCATACACTTTATTAGGTTTTGATACAAAAGAGGGACTTAGATTTTAGGGGAACTAATTTTATTATTCCTAGTTATATATCACTAATTTAAATTTTCTATTTTTCTCTTATTATATCTAAAGAGATGATTTAAAGGAAACTTTTTCTTAAACCATAAAGCTTTATATGATTTAAAGAAAGTTTTCTATTGTGCACTAAGATGGTCGATTATTATTATTTTTTGTTTTAATTTTAAAATGGTTTGAGGCAAACTTGCCGTTAAATTAAAATTATATATTAATATATTTAATTTTGAATGGTTTATGGTAAACTTATCGTTAAAATCAAAATTATATATTTTTATTTAAATTATTATTATTATTTTTAAATGGTTTAAGACAAATTTACAGTTAAACTAAAATTATATTAATATATTTAATTTTGAATGGCTTCAAGCAAATTTACCATTAAACCAAAATTATATATTTTTTTCATTTTTATAAATGATTTAAGACAAATTTGCCGTTAAACATTAAATTATATATTTCAATTTAAATTATTATTATTTTTTAAAAATAGTTTAAAACAAACTTGCTATTAAACCAATAATTATATATTTTAAATTAATTTTAAAATAGTTTAAGACTTATTTGCCATTAAACAAAAAATTATATTAATATATTTAATTTTGAATGGTTTAAGGCGAAGTTGCTATTAAACCTAAAATTTATATTTTAATTTAAATTATTTTTTTAATTTAATTTTTTCAATGGTTTAAGACAAATTTGTCTTTAAACCTAGCATAGTATTAATATATTTAATTTTTAAATGATTTAAGATAAATTTATTGTTAAACCAAAATTATACTCTTGTTTACCTTTTTATTTATTAAAAAAATTTATTTAATTTAAATAATTTTAATAAATGGGAACAATTTAAGGGGTATTCCCTATTTAAGTAGTTAAGGGGTACCCTTCAACTATTTAAAAAAATTTTTCATGAAAAAAAAAATATTTGATTAATCAATTTATTTATTTGGGTACCCCTTTTAATTAAGAAGATTGATTCTTAGAAAAAAGAAAATGATTAGCTAAAGATGATCTAAAGAGAAACCTCCTAAGGACTATTATTTCAAAAAAAAAAAAGGGTTTACAAGACATAAAAAAAATAAAAAGTATAAAAACTATTATTGGAGGTGACTAAACAATCTCAAATTCAGAAAACCTACAAAATATAATGCTTAAAACATGCCATTATATGCACCCAAGCAAACTTAAAACAAAATCCTAAACAGCCGAATACTTAATACAAAAATAAGGTGGGCACAAAAGTTTAGCATTTTCTTTTGCATCATTTGCCCAAAATAAAGAAACTAGATAGAATATCAATTTACATTGGTTTATATAAATGGTTCACCCATATGAATAACACATGTAGTTTGGCAACAACAACGAATTTCTTGGCTGTGGAGTCTTAAAAGAAATAAACACCATCTTATAAACTAAAAAATTTGATGGAAAACATGAAAAATGATTTAAGCAGAGAAACTCCGAATCTTAATAAAATGTTCGCAATACCATTACACAAAGAAAGCAATATCCAGCAGAAATAATAAATGGATATTAAACATATAACTAGAAACCAAGCATCACCAAGATTAATCTAAACGTGATTTTCATAGCAATAGATCCAAAATCAACGAGCAAAAAAATTTATAGTGAAGATAAACCCTATTTTTCATTCAAGCGCCGATGAAGAAATAATAAACAACTAGGTATCATTCATCTTATTAATCAATCAATAATCAACCGAAACTCATCAAAGCTTTGTTTTTTAAACATCAGAGTAATTAACAGAGGTAGGTATATGATAAAATAAAAATTAGAATCTTATACACAAAATTGATCTTAACATGGAGTTCAAGCACATAGAAATAGAATAATCTAAATAAATAATAAGGGAGGCAAAATTTTAAATAAATATCATCTATTTTCACAAATTAAAATGCTAAATACTAGATAGTGTAGATTAGATTTACCCAAACTTACTGAATAAGGAAAAAGAGTAAAGAACAATCTCGAATGGGCTTGATGGTCTCCAATATTCACTGAATAAATTAATGATAACTGATGAAATGGAGCTGTTCTGAAACCTCTACCTTTTGATTCTTCGCAAATCCAATAAGAATAATGTAACACCCTAAGCCTCCAAATTCTGAATAGTACCATTTTTAGTCTGTGAACTAGTACTATTTAAAGACACATTGAGGATGAAAAATAAAAGGAAAATTAATTGAGATAGACACAATAAAAATTCAAGTGAACAAAAAATCTAAGGACTCATCGGGTGTTATGAAAAAGAAGGATTATGACCCGATGAGGGGTATTTTGGTCAATTCACTTTAAGAGTTAATTTTTTACCAAAATTTCAATTAAACTAAATGAAAATAATATATTGAATTATGAAGAAATTTTGAGAAAAAAATTAAAGTATAAAATGAAAAGAAAAGAAAAGAAATAAAATTTCAAGTTTAATTTCATTTATGACACAAATTAAAAATTTATAATTAAAATAAATTAAATTTTTAGGGTAAATATATAAATGAGACAATTACATCAAAAATTAAAGAGACAATTTTCTCTCTCTTTCTCCCCATTGTGCTGCCACCCTCTCCACTCTCTCTCTCTTCTCTTTTCTTCACTTTCTCCATTAACACTTCTTTCCCATCTTTGATTTCCCTATTTTCCTTCCATGGGTCCTTCATCTATTTAGTAGGAAACATCAAAACAAACTTTGATTGAAAGATTAAACAAAAACAACAATAAATTGGAATAGATTTGAAGTGCGAAAAATCATCAAGTGAGGTAAGCTCTCTCTTTCATGCTTGATTAACCAATTATGCTTTGAATCAAGTTTGAGTGTGATGAATTTACATGAGAAAGCATGAAAAATATGCATGAATCTTGAAAAGGATTTTTGGCTTGCTTGGGTAATCTAGGGTTTTGATGGTTTTGATTTAAATTTAACATGAACCCTAACTTAAATGAGGTAGTATATAAGATTTGTGAAGGGAAATTGCATGGAATTTGCATGAATTGGAAAATGGAAAATTAGGGTTCATGGGAAAATTAGAGCTTTTAATGTATGAAGTGTAATTAGTGTTTATAATGACAAATTATGGTTATTTGAAGTCCCTTGAATGTGAATTGACATTGAGTTGATGAATGGAAGTAATGAAATGGTAGGATTGGGGAAAATTGCAAACTAGGGTTTTGAAAATTAGGGGTTTTGTGCTACGAAGTGCCATAGATGTGTTTAATGTTAAATTATGGTCATTTGGGGTGGATTAAATGTGAATTGAGGTTAGTTAATGGAAGTAATTGAAGAAGTGAAAATTTAACCATATGTAGCATTTTGCACACTAAGTTCAGTGTGCTTGGCAGCCCATAAGTTGAGCTACACAACTCCAATTGGTGTGAAACTATTTTGAAATGAAACTTAAGACATAGGGCTAGAATTTTCGTGAAGATACCCTACCCAGAAAATGACCATAAACTGCCCTAAATGAACCTAGAAACTACAAGTGAAATTCTGAAAATATGCAAATTGACTATATAAACAGTAAATTTTGCAAGGCTATAACTTTCTCTAGAAAACCCCAATTTAGGTGATTCTTGAACCAATAGAAATCTAAAACATAGTAGAACATTTCATATGAAGAACTTAAAGCCAAATTATGAACTTAACCCAATCAAATTGCTAAGCAAAGTTGAGTTACCAAATCTGCCAAAATCTGGAAATCTGCAAATTGATCATATGAATAGAAAAATTTGCAAGGCCATAACTCTCTCTAGAAAACTCCAATTTAGGTGATTCTTGAACCGATAGAGACATAAAACATAGTAGAACATTTTGTATGAAGAACTTGTAGCCTAATTATAAACTTAACCCAACCAAATTGCCAAGCAAAGTTGAGTCGATAAATTAGCCAGAACATGAACAGTAACATAAATAGTAATTTTTGAATAGCCATAACTTTTTCTAGAAAACTCCAATTTAAATGATTCTTAAACCGAAGGAAATCTAAAATATAGTAGAACATTTCATGTGAAGAATGTAAGGCCAAATTATGAACTTAACTCAATCAAATTGTTGGACAAAGATAAGTCACCAAATTTGCCAGAATTAACCTATGTGAACAGTAATTACTATTTTGGTCATAAATTGAGCTACACAACTCTGAATTAGGCGATTCAAAAAGAAAAATAAAGTTAAGATCTAGATGAACAGTTTTCATGAAGAACACACCATCAAATTATGATCAAAACTAGGTAAAAATTGGGTTCAAAAAGTAGAGCACCAAGCTGTCCAAAAATTTCAAAACACTTTAAAATTTCAAATCTAACTTAGGGAGGCATTAGACATTTATGAAATGAGTACTTGGCAGCAATTGAGGTGAGTATTGAGGCATTATTGAAACATTCTACTTGTGTATTTATAGTAGAAAAAGATATTGGGACGGACAAGGAGAAGTAAGTAAAGAGAAAGGAGTTCATTAAAGGTTTGTGCACAACTAACTATTTTCTTTGTTTTTAAACTTGTAAATTGTTTGGAATGAGTTTATTTGAATGAGTTTGCTTTGAACGAGTTTACTTGGAATAAAATATAATTTTTCTCTTGCATTTGAGAAATTTGGATGTTGCCACCTCTATATGGATTTTATGATGAATTGAATGTATTTATTGGTTTGTAAATGTGATTGTTGCGTAAGAAACTTTTGAAAATTATTTTGAAACCACAGTTAACATGACAGTTCCTTTCGGATCTCCCCAGTGGTAACGGCTACTTTGTAATGGCCCGGCCTACTAGTGATATTGTCCGCTCTGGGCGGAAGCCCTCACGGTTTTAAAATGCGTCATTAGGAGTTACGAACCACTAACTTTTAAACCCAGCATCTCTCCCATGTTTTGCCAATGTGGGATTGCCTAGGGTGTTACAATCCACCCCCCTTATGGGACTCAACGTCCTCGCTGAGGTTTGCCCCATCAAAATGTAATGGCCCGGCCCACTAGTGATATTATCCGCTCTGGGCTAAAGCTCTCACGGTTTTAAAATGTGTCACTAGGGGTTATGAACCACCAACTTATAAACCCAGCATCTCTCCCATGTTTTGCCGATGTGGGATTTGCCTAGGGTGTTACAATCCACCCCCCTTATGGGACTCAATGCCCTCGTTGAGGGAAATTAAAGAAAACCATTTGTGAAAGTAAATTAAAATGAAACCACTTCAAAAATAGATATTCTAGGTTCGGGGTCTGTAAACAGGTGGGGAAGGTGTTAGGCACCCCACCTCATCCCTCAAAGAGGGTAAGCAGATTTAACTTCACGTCCTTTATAAATTAGAATTGATAGTTAGGAGGGTTTAAATGGAAATGTTAATCCTTTTGACAAAAGGAATATTTGATCTTTCACTAATCCGGATTACTCAGATACATAAGTAAATGAGACAACCTTAGTGAGTGGCTGTTGCGTATTGGTTTTATTTTGGGGATTATTGTGCGTATAAATAATTCGGTTTGAGAATCGGATAAGAACTCTCCTCCGACCTCTTTCATATATTCATTAAAGATCTCAATTGAGAATCGGATAAGAACTCTCCTCCGATCTCTTTTAGATTAAAAAAAAAATTTGATTGAAAATCAGATAAGAACTCTCTTCTGATCTCTTTTAAAATATTTATTTAAATTTTGGATTGAGAACTGGATAAGAACTCTCCTCCGATCTCTTTTAAACATTTTTTTTTAAATTTTTAGATAGAGAACCGGATAAGAACTCTCCTTCGATCTCCTTTTAAATATTTATTAAAATTTTAGATTGAGAACCGAATAAGAACTCTCCTCCGATCTCCTTTTAAATATTTATTAAAATTTTAGATTGAGAACCGGATAAGAACTCTCCTCCGATCTCCTTTTAAATATTTATTAAAATTTTAGATTGAGAATCGTATAAGAACTCTCCTCCAATCTCCTTTTAAATATTTATTAAAATTTAGATTGAGAACCAGATAAGAAATCTCTTCCGATCTCTTTTATTTTAATAGGAGTCGGATAAGGACTTTTCCGATCTCTCGAAATTTGATTACAGCTACCCGTCACGAAATCCTAGAACCAAGGGTTCTGGCATTCAAAGATGCCAGGGCTCGGAATAAGGCTTCTTTTAACTCATTGGTATCTTGTGACTAGTCAGGGGATACCAAACTGAATTTTTCGACCTTCCTATGTGGTCGCCTTACCAGTGCCTTTTGATACCCGATCTATCCCATTTATTTATCTTAAGGTTCGGTTTTACTCTGCCTTGTGACGTCTTACTCAATTGTCTTTTGTGTTTCAGCCTTACTATTTTCCGACTTATTATTCAGACCTTTCATTATTTTAAAGAGACCCTTAAGATACAGTTACCTACATTTTATCCAACCACTTATACGCTACTTGGGACTAGAGGACTTACATTCAGGAATAACAAAAATTAACAAAAAGAATGGACTGGTCAACAAGGAAGTAAACTCGAGAATAACCTTATTCGTGTTCTTTAGCGCAATATAAACTTGGAGAAAATTATATAAAGAACAAAGGAAATACGTAAAATAAGAACGAGCACTTAATAAAAAAGCAATATGAGCACTCACCTGTAGGGAGTCGGATCTATTGAACTAACTACAGGGTCACATAACGTAATAGGGCCGCGAGCTGGTAACCTGAAGACTAAGGTTCGCCTTGAAATGAAGAATACCTTGCTAAAATGCAGTTCGATCAATATTATAACCGAGTATGAATGAAGTTGAGCTTGGACAACGGGAGTGGAAATAAAGATAACAAAGACAGAAAGTGAGAGTGTCACAGGATAATGAACGAACTGAAAATGAAGAGTTTCAGTTTTCAGAAATCTCTTTGAAAGAAAATACTTCAGAAAACTGGTTTCAAAAGTTTTTCTTATGAAAGCTCAAAAATAGCAGAGTAACGAGCTGAATTAAGTTTCAGAGTCCTTCCGCTATATTCACTATCTGTCCCCCCTGAACAGTTTTCATGCAGGTATTTATAGGAACTGGGTGCTCCCTATGAAGAGTCAGGATTTGTTTTGAGGGAGATGGAGGGTTAAGATTTTGAAGGACATGATCTAAGGCTCGGGAATTAAAGAGAATCAGAACGGACGGCTGAGATCCCTTTTGGAATATTTGTCCTTTCTCTCTTCTAATCTGACAGCCCAAAATTTTCTTATCAAGAGCGATCCAAGGGCTAGGAGTGAAAGGCACTGGTCTTGTCGTCTTCTTCTTTGATCCAAGGGCTCCGGACTCGTCCTTACAAATGAGATTAACGGTGGAGATTGGCATATACAGCACTGTCATGACATACTCTGGCATTTGTCAGTAATGCGGGCGATTCTGAGGCGTGCGGTGGGGATCTCGTCTGCAATGCTTTAACTACCTCGGCTCTGATTATGACGACAGTTAGCGGAAGTTGTCTTATTCTCTTTGCTATCCGACCTCCTCTCCTTTCCGATCTTTTCAACGTGATCCTTTTCCGATCTCTCATACCGGCCTCCCTTCTTCCGACCTCTCCTACTCTGGTCTTTATCAAGTCCGGTCCAACCAAAGCATTTATTCCCCTAATTTCCGAGGCATCCGCTTCGTTTTCTGCTTAGTAATAAATGCTTAGACCATCCTCTATATATATACCTTCAGCAGGAAACCCTTCCTCATTTGATTTTTTCCTCTTTCCTTCTTACTTTTCTTATTCTAACTGCTTCGGCAATAATTCTGGCCATGATGGCCACTTTTGATCTTTTCCCGATTATCCTCTTTGTCCCTTGTCTGAAAATTTATGATACCGGTGATCGGAGAATCATGATAATCCTATTTGATGACAATGAGAGAACCGGACTAATTAACCGATCTGGATCGAGGACCTCGATCGTACCAATCTCGAATCGTTCGTCCGACATAATCGGCGAACCGATTTCGGGCGAGAAGACTGCTAATATTCCCCTTAACACCGGTGACTGCTCCTTGGCGTTCATCTGGCTTCTCACCACACTGGGTGTTCCGATAGCGGCTCGGTTTCGAGCGGTAACTTTGATGATGACCTCTCTCATTCTCATGAGAGTCATAGTCCCCCCATCTAAGCTGTACATCTATCCAATGTCAACAGCCGGTCTCCTGGTCAAACACATCTTTTGACTCAGCCACGGGACTAGGCTTTGACATAGGCCTTTTAGATAGGATGTTCCACCGATCTCTAAAGATCGTCCTTATGATGTAATCAGACCTTTAATGTAATCCGATCTCTAGAGATCGCCCAAATGGTGTAATCATACCTTTAATGTAATCCGATCTCTAGAGATCGCCCAAATGATGTAATCTGACCTTCTGGGAATAAAATTTTATTTTGTCAATTATCATTTTTATTATTATTTTACTGGTTATTCTCCGATCTCAGAAGTAGTTACCCGATCTGACTCTTAATTTGAATGACTTCATCCGATCCGTAATTCAAAACACCTTAATCTGCCGCTCTATAGTTAACCGATCTCTTTATGGAATCTTCGGAATATTCATGAGACGTGTCAGAAAAGACTGGCGGATCTCATTAACCGATGCGCTGCTTGGGACACCATGAGCATTAAATGCTCGGACGGGTATAAATAGGGGAGGGGTTAGCCAGTTGCTCCCTTATGTCATTTTCAATCTCTCGCGAACAACTTCAAAATTCTCTCATTTTCTCAAGCTCTTTCGACACCGATCAGACTCCGGTAAGGGTTTTGATCTTTCTTTTAGTTTAAATTCCCTATTTCCTTTGAAAATGAGCGGCGCCGAGGGTCAGAGAGCGGCAAGCCCCCCTTCCGTTCAGATCTCGTGGTCATCTGATGAAGTGGAGGTGGTCGGACCAAGCGTGCGGCCTGAACCTTCTAGGCTCTTTATTCCAGCTCGAGGGCAGGCAGCACCATCAAGGCATGTACCTTCTTCAGGGAGAGAGAATCTTCCCATGGACGAGCTACCATCAATCCTTCAAGAAACTGATCTGCAGTCGTTCAGCCAAGAGTATAAAATTCGGCCTGATTCCTACGAGTTGATTAAGTGTCACGGCGATCTTCGTGCCGATCACTTCTTCGAGGAGAACGACATGATCATGGTCTACGAAGAACAATTAAAGGCCGGTCTACGGTTCCCTTTGGACGACTTCTTCAAGGAAGTTTTAAAATATCACCAAGTGTGTATCGCTCAAGTTCACCTGAACTCGTGGTGGATCTTAGTAGCCTTCCGAGGCCTCTGCCGAGCTAAGGGACTCCATCCTATAGCTAAGGTATTTGCCGAACTGCATAGGCTGACTCGTCGAAAGGATGACGAGTATTGGTTCTTTCAGGCGAAGCCACATTGTGGGCTCTTTACCGATCTTCCCTCCTCCCTGAAGAATTGGAAGAACCGCTTCTTTATCCTGAGGAGTAAAATCCCGAACTGCTTTGAGGGTTTCCCTCGCAGCTGGCTGCACCAGGGCCTCGTACTTTCGAAGCGCATCACCTTAAATAGGGAGGAAGGCCTGATGGTGATGGAGCTGAAAGGTCAGGCGGGCAGAGAGAAGTTCTCTTGTTTGGACGCAGTGACTGCCGAACTGCATCACTGGACAATGGAATTGATCACTGGCGAAGACCGCGGGCTTCAGCTCTCTGACCTCGGCATCGGTATTTTTCTATATCTCAGATCTTTGGACCTTAGCGATCTCACTGACCTCTTCTTTGTGCAAGTATGGCAAGCAGCGAAGCCTCCAAGGAGAGCCGGAAGTGAAAGAGAGAGATCTCCCGGAAGGTACGGGAGATGAAGCGAGCTGAAGCCCTGCAGACACCCAGCCATGAGCCCGGGGGAATACAAGGAGGCTCATCTCAACCTTCGGGGCAGCCGATCCCTGAGGTAGAAGTGATCCGATCTCCTCCTTGCCAAGAAGAGCCACCTCCACCTCCTCCAGTCGCTTCGAGTACGGAAGGGGGTCCTTCCCAACCTACCTCAAGGACCCTTTCCCGTGGTGGTCAAGTGCTGATCCATTCCCTGGAGAAGAACCGAACTGTTCGGGAGAATCCGGGTTTGGCCAAAGTTCTGGGGGCTTCTATTTGCCTTCGGGAGGATCGGGACAGGTTGTCTCCGGATAATCTTGATGACATCTTGACCCGATTTATGAGCCTGAATGTGGAGTGCTTGGTGAACTAGCATATTGTCCGGGAGAAGGCTCACCGCCTGGGTAAGGAGGTTGAGAAGATGGGTCATGAAGTGGCTTCCCTCCAATCCCAACTCTCATCCGCTCAGAACTACATATCTGAAATTGAGGGGCGGATGAAGTTCTACGAAGATAAGCTAGCCGAGCAAGCTCATGTTCTGGCCGAGCGAACTCGTGTCCTTGAAGAAGTTCAGGCGCTCCGGGCTGATGAAGTTGCTCACCTCACTGAAGAGATAGTGACAAGGGAGGCCGGCACTTATGTGAATGCTCACAGGGATCTCCTGGCCGAGCTCAAGAAGTGGTACCCCGAGGAGGACTTCTCTTGGATGGTAGATCTGGCTCCCCAGGACGAGGGTGAGGATAGCGAGGAGGAGGCTGAGGGTGAGAGAGGGAGCGAACAAAATGTAGATCAGGCTGGGGGTGATCCTCCAGCCGAATGACTTGTACAAATTTTAAATGAAATGAAAATTCCCCTTTTGTTTAATGAATGGATGTGATCGGAAAACCTCTAAATTGCCTAATTACTTGATTGTCTGAGCATATTAAAACAACTAAAAGTGATTATTGATCTAAGTGTAAGAGGTCGGAAAACACAATAAGTATGAGATCGGCAGGGAACCAACGCTAAATGGGACTTGATTAAAATTGGAAATTTGGCTTGAGCACTTAAGATCGGGATCGCCATTAAACCGGATTGGAACCTTAACTTGATTATTCCTAAACTTTTAAAATGAAGATCTAGTGCTCGTTCAGTTTCGTCTGACAAGAGAGATCGGGAATGTAATTGACTATTCAGGAGATTTTGACAATTGGTTTGAGAGATCGGCAAGGCTTTGAATGACATGGGGACTTAGTATTGATTTGATTCATTTTGAGGAGAGATCGGAAATGTAATTGGCTGGCAAAGGGAGACTTAGTGCTGGGGATCAGTTTCGAAATTTATTAATTTTGGGGATCGGCCAAAATATGGTGTCGACAGCTGCCCTTCTTTACATAATTCCTACTGGAAAAATTTCTGTGTAGGGATTATGTAAAGATTTAGACCCATATTTTGGGCGACTAAGTGGTCAAGGTTAGGAAACTAAAGCCTACTTAAGTTAGTCACCTAGAGATTGGTAACAAGAGTTAAAATGCTAGAAAATTAAAATCAACTTGGATCAAGGAACCAGAGGTTGATAACAGGAAATTTAAATGCTGAAAATTGAAATCAACTTAGATCAAGGAACCAGAGGTTGATTAACGGGAAATTTAAAATGCTGAAAATTAAAATCAACTTAGATTAAGGAACCAGAGGTTGATAACGGGAAATTTAAAATGCTGAAAATTAAAATCAACTTAGATCAAGGAACTAGAGGTTGATAACGGGAAATTTAAAATGCTGAAAATTAAAATCAACTTAGATCAAGGAACCAGAGGTTGATAACGGGAAATTTAAATGCAGGAAATTAAAATCAACTTAGATCAAGGAACCAGAGGTTGATAACGGGAAATTTAAATGCAGGAAATTAAAATCAACTTAGATCTAAATACAAGAAATTAAAATAAACTTAGATCAAGGAACCAGAGGTTGATAACGGGAAATTTAAATGAAGGAAATCAAAATCAACTTAGATCAAGGAACCAGAGGTTGATAACAAGAAATTTAAATGCAGAAAATTAAAATCAACTTAGATCAAGGAACCAGAGGTTGATAACAGGAAATTTAAATGCAGGAAATCAAAATCAACTTAGATCAAGGAACCAGAGGTTGATAACAGGAAATTTAAATGCAGGAAATCAAAATCAACTTAGATCAAGGAACCAGAGGTTGATAACAGGAAATTTAAATGTAGGAAATCAAAATCAACTTAGATCAAGGAACCAGAGGTTGATAACGGGAAATTTAAATGCAGGAAATCAAAATCAACTTAGATCAAGGAACCAGAGGTTGATAACAGGAAATTTAAATGCAGGAAATCAAAATCAACTTAGATCAAGGAACGAGAGGTTGATAACAGGAAATTTAAATGTAGGAAATTAAAATCAACTTAGATCAAGGAACAAGAGGTTAATAACAGGAACTTAAATACAGGAAATCAAAATCAACTTACAAAGCGAGTCTTGATAACGGGAAATTTAAATGCAGGAAATTAAAATCAACTTAGATCAAGGAACCAGAGGTTGATAACAGGAAATTTAAATACAGGAAATCAAAATCAACTTTGATCAAGGAACCTGATGTTGATAACAGGAAATTTAAATGCAGAAAATCAAAATCAACTTAGATCAAGGAACTAGAGGTTGATAACAGGAAATTTAATTGCAGGAAATCAAAATCAACTTAGATCAAGGAACCAGAGGTTGATAACAGGAAATTTAAATGCAGGAAATCAAAATCAACTTAGATCAAGGAACCAGAGGTTGATAACGGGAAATTTAAATGCAGGAAATCAAAATCAACTTAGATCAAGGAACCAGAGGTTGATAACGGGAAATTTAAATGCAAGAAATTAAAATCAACTTAGATCAAGGAACCAGAGGTTGATAACGGGAAATTTAAATGCAGGAAATTAAAATCAACTTAGATCAAGGAACCAGAGGTTGATTAACGGGAAATTTAAAATGCTGAAAATTAAAATCAACTTAGATCAAGGAACCAGAGGTTGATAACGGGAAATTTAAAATGCTGAAAATTAAAATCAACTTAGATCAATGAACCAGAGGTTGATAACGGGAAATTTAAAATGCTGAAAATTAAAATCAACTTAGATCAAGGAACCAGAGGTTGATAACGGGAAATTTAAATGCAGGAAATTAAAATCAACTTAGATCAAGGAACCAGAGGTTGATAACGGGAAATTTAAATGCAGGAAATTAAAATCAACTTAGATCTAAATACAAGAAATTAAAATAAACTTAGATCAAGGAACCAGAGGTTGATAACAGGAAATTTAAATGCAGGAAATCAAAATCAACTTAGATCAAGGAACCAGAGGTTGATAACAAGAAATTTAAATACAGGAAATTAAAATCAACTTAGATCAAGGAACCTGAGGTTGATAACAGGAAATTTAAATGCAGGAAATCAAAATCAACTTAGATCAAGGAACCAGAGGTTGATAACGGGAAATTTAAATGCAGGAAATTAAAATCAACTTAGATCAAGGAACCAGAGGTTGATAACGGGAAATTTAAATGCAGGAAATTAAAATCAACTTAGATCAAGGAACCAGAGGTTGATAAAGGGAAATTTAAATGCAGGAAATTAAAATCAAGTTAGATCAAGGAACCAGAGGTTGATAACGGGAAATTTAAATGCAGGAAATCAAAATCAACTTAGATCAAGGAACCAGAGGTTGATAACAGGAAATTTAAATGCAGGAAATTAAAATCAACTTAGATCAAGGAACAAGAGGTTGATAACAGGAACTTAAATGCAGGAAATCAAAATCAACTTACAAAGCGAGTCTAATCCCGACACGAGAAGTTCTTCCCCGATGAAGTGTACTTAACAGGATCCCAAAGGCTGATGATTGATGGAGGATGAGTTACAAGATTTGACCTATGACCTCCTTTCTTCGGATGCCTCTTTTCTGCTTTTGACTTTCTTCTTATTTTGCGAAAAGCGCCCTTGCGGGTTTTCACTTTCCTTTTGTCCATTTGACTAGAAGCGCCCTTCCAGGTTTTCACCTCTAGTTTTTTAATTTTTAATTTTTTTTTTAGGCCATTCCCTGCAAATCTCATAGTAAAGTATGTGAGGTTATCAATTTCAAATCCTAATCTTATGGCAAAATTCTAAATGATTAATAACGCATTAGATAAAGAGATTGAGGAAGGATAATATTAAAGAGTGATTAGAGGGAAGTTAAAAGCAAAGAGATAAACATAAATAAAGTATGACTTTATTATGGTTTTAAGAAATAAAAGGTACAGTTTCAAAGAAAAAGGGTATAGGGATAGATCTCACATATTCCTTGTAGTTAGCTTTGAAGTCTCTTAACTGCCATTATTTCAAGTATTCTGAAGCCTCATGCCATGACGGTTTATTTCCATCCTCGGTTTCATGCCCAGTTCCTTATTTCTCCCTTTTGGTTCTTGGGATGCCCTTTCGGGTTTTCACCCCTAGATTTTTTTGTTTTTTTTTTTTAGGCCTTTCAGGACGCCCTTTCGGGTTTTCGCCCCTCACTCATCTTACAGAAAGCGCCCTTCTAGGGTTTTCGCCTTCTTTCACACATTTTGCTAGGAGCGCCCCTTCGGGTTTTCACCCCTACCTTTTTTTTTCTTTTTTTTTTTTTAGGCATAGTATCTCTTGACGGTGTCGGCGTTCACAGGTCTTGGAAATTCTTCGCCGTCCATATGGGTCAAGATCAAGGCCCCAACAGAAAATGCTTTTTTAACCACATAGGGTCCCTCGTAGGTTGGTGACCATTTACCCCGGGGATCATTTTGATTCGGGAGAACTTTCTTCAGAACTAGGTCTTCGGGTTGAAATTCACGTGGGCGAACACTTTTGTCAAATGCCCTAGCCATTCTTCTCTGGTATAACTGCCCATGACATGCTGCTGCTAACCTCTTCTCATCCAGCAAGTTTAATTGGTCCAACCTTGACTGGATCCATTCCGACTCATCAATCCCTGATTCCTTTAGAATCCTTAGGGAAGGAATTTCAACTTCGATAAGTAATACAGCCTCCATCCCATAAACCAGTGAGTAAGGAGTTGCCCCAGTTGATGTTCTTACGGAAGTCCGGTATGCGTGAAGGGCGTAGGGGAGCATATCATGCTAATCCCTATAAGTGATCGTCATTTTCTGGATTATTCTTTTGAGATTTTTGTTTGCGGCTTCAACCGCTCCATTCATCTAGGGACGGTATGGGGAGGAATTGAGATGTTGAATTCTGTATTGATCACATAGCCTTTGGATCTTTGGAACATTCAAATTCTTGACATTGTCAGTGATGATTTCATTGGGGAGGCCATGTAGGCAGATAATATTATTTCTGAGGAATTTGAGAAATGTGTTCTGTGTAATATGAGCATATGACGTCGCTTCGACCCATTTAGAAAAATAGTCGATTGCTACTAGGATAAACCTATGCCCATTGGATGCCTTAGGGTTGATGGGACCAATCACATCGATGCCCCACATTGCGAAAGGCCATGGTGAAACGAGATTGAACAATTGGTGAGGTGGAACATTTATCAGATCCGCGTAGATTTGACACTTATGGCACTTCCGAAAATACTCGACGCAATCCTTTTCCATGGTAGTCCAAAAATATCCCAGTCGCATGATTTGCTTAGCCATCATATGCCCATTGGCATGGGTTGCACAATTTCCCTCATGAGTCTCAAAAAGGATTTTCTTTGCCTCCTTCGCATCCACACATCTCAACAATTCGCCGTTGGAGCTCCTTTTGTATAGAATTTCTCCATTGGGGAAGTATCCCAATGCTAATCTCCGAATCATCCTCTTTTCGTTTTTGCTCGCCCCTGAGGGGAATTCTCTGGTTCTGATGTAGATCAAGATGTCATGGTACCAAGGTTTACCATCAGGTTCTTCTTCGATCATGAAGCAATAGGCTGGCTCATTCCTTGCTTTAATCTTTAATACCTGAGTCGTCTGCCCTTCTTCCATTTGAGCCATAACAGCCAAGGTGGCCAAGGCGTCTGCAAATTGATTCTTATCTCGACTAAGGTGATTGAAAGAGATTTCCTCAAATTTCTTAGTCAGCTCCAGCAAGTACTTCTGATATGGGATTAGCTTCGGATCCTTGGTTTGCCATTTTCCCTTGACTTGGTAAATGATCAGGGCTCAGTCTCCATATACCTCCAATTTCCTGACCTTCATTTCGACAGCAGCTTGTAGACCCATTACACAAGCTTCATATTTTGCGACATTATTGGTGCAGTCAAATCTCAACTTAATAGCTATCGAAAAGTGTTTTCCATCCGGGGATACCAATACAGCTCCGATTCCATTATCGAACAAATTGACAGCTCCGTCGAAATACATTTCCCATACATCAATTGGCTCTTCTTCTCCGCAGTCTACTTCATTAACATGCTCATCAGGGAACTCAAAATCCAGAGCTTCATAATCCTGGATAGGGTTTTCCGCTAGGAGATCAGCGATCACGCTACCTTTCACCGCTTTCCGGGTCATATAGACAATGTCATATTGGGATAGTATGACCTGCCATTTGGCTATTCTTCCTGGCACGAATGGGCTATCGAATACATACTTAATAGGATCCATTCTGGAAATGAGCCATGTCTTGTGATTCAACATGTAGTGCTTGAGGCGATTCGCTGTCCAGGCTAACGCGTAGCAAGTTTTCTCTAGGAAAGAATACCTTGACTCACACTCATTGAACTTTTTGCTTAGGTAATAAATAGCGCTTTCCTTTCGACCGGTATCATCATGTTGCCCCAAAACGCATCCCATTGAGCTTTATTGGACTGCCATATATAGGATCAGAGGCCTACCTGCTACCGGCGGAACTAATACTGGTGGGTTGAACAGGTACTGCTTGATTTTCTCGAAAGCCTCTTGACAAACCGAATCCCATTTGGTGGTATTATTCTTTCGGAGTAGTCTAAAAATAGGCTCAGCTTTAGCGGTGAGATTGGAAATAAACCTTCATATGTAGTTTAACTTCCCCAAGAAACTGCGCACCTCCCTTTCTGTTTTTGGGGATGACATCTCTTGAATGGCTCGAACTTTGTCTAGATCAACTTCAATTCCCTTCTCACTCACTATGAATCCTAACAATTTCCCAGATCTAGCTCTGAATATGCATTTTGCAGGGTTCAGTTTCAGCTGATATTTCCTGAGCCTCTCGAATACTTTCCTCATCACCCTCACATGGCTCTCTTCTCCCCTGGATTTGATGATCATATCATCCACATATACCTCCACTTCTTTATGCATCATGTCGTGGAATAATGTGACCATAGCGCGTTGGTAGGTGGCATCAGCATTCTTTAACCCGAAAGGCATGACTCGATAGCAAAATACCCCCCATTGGGTGATAAAGGCAGTTTTCTCCTTGTCTCCCTCGTCCATTGGGATTTGATTGTATCCCGACGCCCCATCGATACACGAACACCTGCCCAATCCCGTAGCATTGTCTACTAACACATCAATGTGAGGGAGTGGGAAATCATCTTTCAAGCTCACTTTATTAAGATCCCTATAGTCGACGCATACCCTGACTCTCCCATCCTTCTTTGTTACCGGGACAACGTTAGCTATCCATTGGGGATATTTGACTACTTCCAGGAACCCAGCATCATACTGTTTCTTGACCTCATCCCTAACTTTGAGCAGTGTGTCAGGATTCATTCTTCTTAGCTTCTGCTTTACCGGGATTGTCCCCGGAATTAGGGGAATTTTGTGCATCACAATCTGGGGGTCCAAACCAATCATGTCGTCATAGCTCCAGGAAAACACGTCCAGGAATTCTTTGAGCAAACTGATCATATCTCTCAATTCTTCACTCTCCACAACCTTAAGTTCCCCTTTTACTTCTTCCGTGCCTAAGTTTATGGTGTGCGTTTCATCTCCACAAGGCACTAGGGAAGGTTCATCTCTTTCATCCCTTTCTTCTGTGAGCTCCACCTCAGAATCACTTGAAGTAATGGCAGTTATGGGGATTTCAAAATTAACCAGAGGAATTTCTGAGTCTATTGAATTATTAGGTGTTAATTGATGAATGGTCATGGATGAACGAAAATAGAATATATTATAAGGATGGAATTCAAATGGAAAGAAAAAGAGAATCGGATATAAAATGCGCTATTAATTCATTAAGATTTATGACATAAGAAAAGGGTCCATTTACAATGTTACACTTGCCATCATGGACATAATGATCAAGTGTAGATAACCAAAGGTACTTTACTCGAAATTAAGTACAGGGATGTCCTCTGCTGTCTAGTTGTCCAGTTTTTGCCCCTCAGCCATTGGCGAGACCAGAGCCTCATACAAGGAATCCAGGTGGATGACATCGATGGATAGTTCATCAAGTGATTCTTCCACATCTGCCGGATTTTCAATGACTGGTTTAGTGAAGACTTCAGTGATCCTTGGGACTTCCTTCATTCTCCCGACTTTCTGATCGAATCTCTGATCTCGAAGTTTGTTCCTCAACTAGAATCGCCCATCCATGAGGGCATCTTCCTCATAACCCAAACCACAACGGCCCACCTTCTGGATAGCCGGTATAGGTTCAACAATCCCTTATAACGCGGCACCTAGGCCTTTGCCCTCTTCATACCCATTCCTCGACATCACTTTGGCTACCATAGCCATAGCCCCTTCATTTCTTGAAACGTTTTCTTGTAGTTCGAGGGCTTGGAAGGAGCTTTCCAATGACTCCTCAGCCGCTTCCACATAAGGAAGTGATTGTGGCTTGGTAACCAATATGGCTTCTTCCCCTTTCACCGTGATGATTTTGCCGTCCATGATGTACTTTATCTTCTGATGCAAAGTTGAAGGAACGGCATTTGCTGAATGGATCCACGGCCTCCCCAGCAATATAGTGTAGGCTGGCTCAATGTTCATTACTTGGAGTGTGACGTTGAAGGTGCATGCGCCAATTTGGAGTGGCAAGTCAATGTCTCCCAACACTTCTCTTCTTGTACCGTCAAAGGCTCTTACCATCATAGCACTCTGACGTATATCTGATTGGTCAACTGGCAGCCTAGCCAAGGTGGCACTTGGCAGTACATTGAGGGCTGATCCATTATCAATAAGGACCTTGGCCACTATACAACCTTTACATTTCACTGTCACATGTAGGGCTTTAGTATGCTCAAGCCTGCAGGGTCTATCTCTTCTTCAGAAAAGGTGACAAAACTGGATGCCTGGATTTGTCCCACTATCTTCTCAAACTGCCCCGGTGTGATGTCGGGGGTTCACAAAGGGCTGATCCAGAATTTTCTGCAGGGCTTTACGGTGCACCTCTAAGCTCAGAATTAGTGATAACAGTGAAATTCGAGCAGGCGTCTTTCTCAACTGTTCCACCACATCATACTCACTTTGCTTTATTATTTGAAGCAACAACTCCTCCTCTTCTTTTGGTCCGGTAGGTTCTACTTCCTTCGTTTTCTCAACCTCCTCCTCTGTACTCTTATGTGACTCTCCCATTTTTACTTTCCCTTTCTTCTTTTCTTTCTCTTCGTTCCCGTAACATCTCCCACTTTGAGTTATAAACTCGACTTCTTGCTCAGGTGGGGAGGATTTTGTGGCAGCGGCGGGCTGAGGATTAGTTTGGGGAGTAGTACTGTTGGTAGGTCCGGCATAAGTCATTTTGAAATGTTCGTGGGGGGCGAAGCACGGTTTAGGGGGTGCCGAAGGTGAAACAAGATTAGGAGCCAATGTACTACTCGATGTTCCTTGAGTGAAAACTTGAAAGTTATAATTCCAAGGTATGGCATGGGTATTTGTAACAAGGAGCTGAGGCGGGGTTTGGATGACTATTACTGGTGGTGGTGGCATTGGGGCATTGGGGGCAGAGAAGGTTAATCTAGGATTGGGGGCTGAGGTATTCTGGCCGAACCTGGCGGTATTTACTTTGCCTTCCACTTTCGATCTCCTTTGGCATAGTAAAATTTTGAGGGACAGCAAGTTCTGGACCTCTTGCCGGAATCCCTCACAATCTCGCAGCTCATGATCAGCTGCCCCTCCATGGTAAGGGCATCACGTACCCTTTTCTGATCCTGATACCTGAGGGCAAAGGTAACCTTCCCCCATCGCCATGGCAAAAATTTCCTCAAAGTGAGGAATCAGCTCGTCTACCTCTGGTGTCGACCTCTCCCCATCTGATTCTATCATGTTTACACCATTGCCTGCATTATGATTAGGCAACGGGTTTGAGGTAACATTAGGGAGGGAACCATTTCCCTCAATCTTCAACCACCCGTTCCTGATTAAGGCATGCACTCTCCCTCTGAGTGCCCCGCAGTTATCTATTGAATGCCCTTGTGCCCCTCCATGATATTCACAACGGGCAGTGGCATCATACCACCTGGGGTATGGTGGCTGAATTGGGTCAAGGGGAACCGGTACTATCTGATTTATACCGACGAGATATCGGTATATTTCGCTGAGTGGGAGGGGAGGGGATGGATCAGGCTTTCTTGGTGGTCTCAAGTTATTTGGGGGTGGTCTAGGTTGAGTATGTGACACCCCGTACCCGTGTACAGTATACCCGAGTAAGTAATGCCACACGGTGTACCGGCACACTCTAATATACCATAATTAATTTTCATCATAACTTTGAATATAACGTGTAAAATATAACTCATTTAAGTCATTTATTGAAATCATAATTTATTTGAGGTTCCAAAAATTTTAAAGAAAATCCGGCAGAGTACCGGCTAAAAATGGAGAAAACAGTTCTTCGGAACCTGTGAAAAACACTTCCAATAAACAAATTCATTCATTCTCAACTCCAATATCATCACAAAACTCAATATCAAGATCTCAACATTTCAATTTCAATTCTCAATCATCCATCACATGTGATGATCACATATAAATCATAAATAAGCATTTACTTTTCTATTCACAAATACAATTTTCATAATTTACATAAACCTCAATATACATTACACAAGTTTAATTACATATGAGAAAATTAAAATTAAGTTACAAAATGTCAAAATGACACCTAGTGTCCTACCAATGCACTGCAGAAGTTGAGGTGACACGGACACGGACACTGTGCAGAGCTGCAGGATGGACTCACCCGATGCGTGGTCTCTGGGCTCACGATCTGTATCTCCGGTACCTCTGGCGTGGCAAAAGCAACGCGCTAAGCAATAATGCTTAGTGGTGCAATAATATAATAAAAGAAAATAGCAAGAAATTAAATGTGTAGTGAATGTGTACGTTTTATTTGTTTGGTATTTGTATATCATTTACTTTGTCCACTTTTATTCATTTGGTTGCCCCAAGTAACCTACACTAGGCATCGGATGGATAACGGGTAACCGCACTGGGTATCTAGTACCTCGGGCCGTCACACCATCGGTCACATATGCATCTCCCGGTGTACCTTGAGCGGCTAACAAGTCAGAAATACATCAGGCACAATGCCAAATCTCAATACAAGGTCAGAATGGCTAAAAGCCATAAAATCACGGAATGGCATGTTGCCATGTGCAGTACTGCTAACTGAACCCTATTGGCATGCCAAACTATCCAAACCAATCATGTTAGGTATATTAGGGCATTTGAAACATTTAAATTCTTCAATTTATGCATTTCAAGTTTTGATGTCACTATTTACCTCATTGATCAACAAAAATGTTGACTTTTGGATAGAAAATAGGTGTATTGGTTTTAACACCCCAAACATACCACATTTTGTATTTAAAACTTGTTGGAATTGATTGCCATTTCCATTTCTCAACTTAATTCTAAGAGGGCAGAAATTTCAGTTTTTGAGACCCAACTTTACTGTTCCATTGGGCCCTGTTTTAGTGGGAATTTGAGGAAATGACAAACATGAAAGTTGTTCCTTATTTTGTCTAGTTGAATTTCCTTTTTTGAATCACTCCATTTGGAGTTTTTTAGCTCTAGATATGGTCCAAAAACCACAGCTGGCCGGATTTCCAATCTGCAGAATTGACCATATCTACAGTAACATAAACAGTAAATAAAGTCACTTGGTTGGATGGGTTCTGGCCATAATTTGGGGTAGGTTCCTTCATGAAAGTTGTTTGTCTATGTCTTAACTTGTTGCTGTAAAAATTTCAGGTCAATTGACCAAATCTACAGTGGGTTATGGCCAAATGAACATTTACTATTCATTTGGTCATTCTGCAGAATCAGTTGCAGGGTATCCGGATTGGGGCCAAGTTTTGGTCCTCTTGCTTTGGTCTTTTGGGCATGGTTTCTTCAGCAAAAATGTGCCATTATAAGCCTAGTTTCATGTCCAATTGGCCAAACACCAATTGGATCAACACAGCCAAAGTTATGGCTGTGTAATTGGACTGAAATTTCAGTCTATTGCTGCTGTCCCTAGGCAGCATAGTCATTCACTTTACCATTCTATTTTTTAGTCCATATTATGGTCAAATCTCCTCAAATGGTCACTAATTGACCATTAGAATATTCTTTAACAATTTCATAAACCAAGTTCATATTTTACTCCCAAAACCCTAGTTCAAGGTCATGATTTATACAATTTACCTTAGTTAGCTACTAATTCACTATTCTTATGTTTATAAACTTCAAACATGGTTTCTAGTTCACTCAAAGCTCATCAAACAATCAAAATAATTCCTCCACAAGGGCTGCCGAAAATTCATAGTATGTATACACATAATTCTTGTTCATTTTAGTTACAATTCTTACTCAATTCAAGTTACAAATCATAAAAATAAAGAGTTTTAGGTATCTAATGCACTAACCTTGAATAGGGCAGATTTTTTCCAAGTTAAATCTTCACTTTCCTTCACTTTCTAGGCTGCCAAACACTCTCCCAAGATGAGTGGACAACTTTTAATGAAAGGGGTTTAGGGTTTATGGTGAAAAGAAGAGAGAAAATAAGCTTGATGGAAGTTTGCAATGGAGGTTGGCTATGGGCAAGGGTTTCGGCTAGAATGGGAAGAGGTGGCTGCTGGTTTTTCTTTTATTTTTTTAGTCTCAATTATCTCTTTTATTTGTTAGTCAAATGGTTACTTAATTGTGATTGGTCATAGTATTCTTAATGACATCTCCATGATGTCATAAATAAGCTTTTTCCTCACTTTCTTTTCTTTCCTCTACTACTCATCTTCAATTTAATTTCTAGTAATGTTTATTCATATTTTATGTCATATTAATTATTTACTCAATTGGACAAGTCGGCCAAAAATCACCTCTGAAGGCGAAATGACCAAAATGCCCTCCGTTTGGCTTAACGGGTCAAAATTGTCTGTACCGATTGAAAAATTTTTCTAAATATTTTCTTGGCATTATAATGCCATGGGAACCTCAATAACCCTTCTCTGGAGTCCCAAAAATTATTTTATAATTTTTCCCCTGGGTCTAGGGCTCCTCGTTGCGAGAACCGTAACTTCCCTCTGGTTTACCCCTCGCTAGGGCACCGGCTCGTTTAACTTGGTTGTATTTTATTTCTAAAATTTTTACTAAATTTTTCTTATTAATATTTGAGTTAATTATGGTTCCTGATAGTTTAAATATTTTTCCGGACATTCTAGCTATCCGGACCGACACTGGTCACCAGAACAGTAGGATGTACGGAGTGGTTACCGGGAGGGTGTTACAACTCTTCCCCTCTAATTTAAATTTTATCCTCGAAATTTATCTGATGCAAACAGTTGAGGGAATTGTTGCCTCATCGTTTCTTCACTTTCCCAAGTTGCCTCCTCGGTGTTGTGGTGCCTCCAAAGCACTTTCACCAATGGAATCTGCTTGTTCCTCAATTCTTTTACTTCCCGAGCCAGGATCCGTAGAGGTTCTTCTTCATATGTCAAATCCGGCTGTATTTCAATTTCTTCTCTGGAGATGACATGTGAAGGATCTGAGTGGTATCTTCTGAGCATGGACACGTGGAACACATTGTGGATCTTGTCCAGCTCTGGTGGTAAAGCTAGCCTATAGGCCACTGGACCCACACGTTCAATGACTTCATATGGGCCAATGAACCTAGGGCTCAACTTACCTTTTCTTCCAAACCTCAACACTTTCTTCTATGGTGACACCTTGAGGAACACTTTGTCGCCAACCACATATTCTATTTCTTTTCTCTTCAGGTCGACATAAGATTTACATGCATGCGAGGCAACCTTGATTTGCTTTGATTTGTTTCACTTTCTCCTCACTGCTTTCACTGTGTCCGGCCCCACCAGCTTGTCTTCGCCCAATTCACCCAACACACCGAGTTCTACATTTTCTCCCATACAGTGCTTCATATGGGGCCATTTGGATACTAGCTTGGTAGCTATTGTTGTATGCAAATTCTGCCAGTGGGAGGTATCTATCCCAACTTCCCTCAAATTCAATGACACAACTCCTCAGCATATCCTTAAGGATCTGACATATATTTCATATTATTGTTATCATTTCAGTTCAATATTTGTATTAATTCAATTGGTTCAATTGTTTACCTGGATTACTCTTTCTGATTGCCCATTCGTCTGAGGATGGAAAGCTGTGCTGAAGTGGAGTTGTGTACCCAAGGACTCATGCAACTTCTTCCAAAATCTCGATGTGAACCTTGGGTCTCGATCAGATATGATGGAAAGTGGAATTCCATGCAGTCTAACTATCTCATCGATATACACCGCTAACTTCTAGTGAGTAGTCACCCTAATCGGCAGAAGTGTGTCGACTTCACAATCTATCAACTATCGCCCATGCTGCATCATGTTTCTTTCGAGTGAGAGGTAGACCACTTACAAAATCCATGGTGACCCGATCCCATTTCCATTCAGGTATGCGTATAGGCTGTAGCAATCCTGATGGAACTTGATGTTCTGCCTTGACTTGTTGACATGTCAAGCATTTAGTCACATAGTCAGCTATGTCCTTTTTCATACCAGGCCACCAATACTGAAGCTTCAAATCACGATACATCTTTGTACTTCCTGGGTGCATAGCATATACACTGGTGTGTGCCTCTTTTAGAATACTGGCCTTCAATTCCCCATCATCTGGTACACACAGTCTTCCTTTGTAATACAGACACCCATATGCCTTCACCTCATAGTCAGTTGTTTTTCCCTCTGAGATTTTGCTCATAATAGCCATTAGCTTCTCATCTACCTTCTGCCCATCTAAAATCTGTTGTAGCAGGTTTGGCCTCACTTGCAACTCAGCCAAAATAGCTCTATCTCGAATCAAAGATAGACGGGCATTCAATGATCTCAAAGCTGTGATGGACTTTCTGCTCAAAGCATCAGCAACTACATTTGCCTTCCCAGGATGGTAGTCAATCACACAATCATAATCCTTCAGGAACTCAATCCATCGCCTCTGTCTAAGGTTGAGCTCCTCCGAGTTGGCAAATATTTCGTGCTTTTGTGGTCTGTGTAAATGTAGCACTTTTCCCCATACAAGTAATGCCTCCATATCTTCAAGGCGAAGATAATTGCCGCAAGCTCTAGATCATGGGTAGGGTACTGCTCATGTGGCCTTAGCCGCTCGGAAGCATAAGCGACCACCTTTCCTCTTGCATCAATACACACCCTAGCCCATTATGTGAGGCATCACCGTAGGCCATAAAGTCTTTTCTCGACACCGGCTGTGTTAACACCGGTGCCTCACAACATAGCCTTCAACTTCTCAAACTGGTCCGACACGTGTCATTCCACCAAATCTAACATTCTTGTGTAACAACTTGGTCATTGGAGCAACTATTAAAGAAAATCCTTCACAAATCTCTGTAATACCCAGCTAGCCCCAAGAAGCTTCGACTCGCTTGTATTCCCGGGAGGCTTCCATTCCATCATCGCTTCTATTTTCTTGGGATCCACCTAATCCCATCACCGACACTATGTGTCCAAGGAATGCAATCTCATTCAGCCAAAAGTCACACTTGGACAACTTAGCATACAGCTTCTTTTCCTTCGGGGTTTGCAAAACAATCCTCAAATGCTCATCATGTTCTTCACTGGTCATGGAATACACCAAAATATCGTCAATAAAGACCACTACGAACCGATCTAGGTATGGATGGAAGATACGGTTCATAAGGTCCATAAATGCTGCTGGTGCATTTGTTAGGCCAAAAGGCATCACCAGAAACTCATAATGCCCATACCGGGTCCTGAATGCAGTCTTTGGCACATCTGCATCCTTCACCCTCAATCGATGATACGATCCGAGATCAATCTTAGAAAATACTCCTGCTCCCTTCAACTGATCAAACAGATCATCAATTCTAGGCAACGGATATTTGTTCTTCACAGTCACTTTATTCAACTGCCGGTAATCAATGCAAAGCCTCAAAGTCCCATCATTCTTCTTTACAAACAGCACTGGAGCTCCCCATGGTGACACACTGGGGCGTATGAACCTCTTATCAAGCAACTCTTGCAACTGAGTTTTCAACTCCCTCAATTCCGTGGGTGCCATCCTATAAGGAGCAATGGAAATGGGTGTTGTACCCGGCAATGTCTCAATAGCAAATTCAACTTCCCTTTCTGGTGGCAAACCAAGCAATTCTTCAGGAAATACCTCTGGGAAGTCTCTTACTGTGGGTATATCACTCAGGTTTGGCTTAGCCTGCCTAGTATCCACCACATGTGCTAGGTAGGCTTCACAGCCTTTTCTCATCATTCTTCTTGCAACTGTGGCTGAGATGACATTGGACAAGAAATCTGTCCTTTCCCCCACAACTGTGATCTCATTACCCCCAGGAGTTTTCAAAGAAATTCTCTTCAATTTGCAATCAACTATTGCCTGATGACGTGATAACCAGTCCATTCTCAAAATCACGTCAAACTCATGGAAGGACAACTCAATCAGGTCGGCCAAGAATTCATACCCCTGAATCCTTAACGGGCAACCCTTGTATACCTTGTTCACCACTACACTGTGACCCAATGGATTAGTGACCAGAATGTCTTGGTCACTCTCCCCTATTAGTATCCCCCTTTCTACGGGTAAGTTGATGCAAATGTAGGAATGAGTGGATCCTGGATCCACCAATGCATGCACAGGAGTATTGTAGAGGGAGAACGTACCCCTGATGACGTCCGGGGCATCTTGCTCCTCCTGAGCTCTCAGGGCATAATTTCTAGCAGGTGGTCTATTATCTGGCCTCTCTGGCTCGGATGCTGAGCTCTGTGATGGTCCCACCGCCGACTTACTGCATTTTCTACCTCTCGTGGTACAGAGCAGTCTGTCTACTTGTGTTGGAGCAACAGTAGTAGTTCTGCGTGGGCGTTTCTCACCGATGTTCTGTCGACCCACATCTCAAGCAGCACCGCCACTCTCCAACACTCCCTTGTGCCATTTCTGCATGGTGTGGACATGCAGAAGATGTTGGGGCTGGTCCCCTGAACCCCATCCCTGGAGAGCTGCCCACAGATGGTGTGGACTGACCTCTCCTAGGGGTAAACTATGGCCTGGGCCCCTGAGACTGACCCTGACCATGTGGCTGACCTGAACTCTATGCAGGTGGACCTTTGAACCTCTTCCCAGATGCAGGAGCTGAACTAAACTGACCTGGGCCCCTCTTCTGCTGTCTATCCCTACAGTCGCTCACTGATTCTCACTTTTTCAACCCTTATTGCAGCTTCCACTAACTTGCTAAATTCTGTGATTCCCAAGGCAGTGAGCTGGATCTTGATGTTATCATTTAGTCCCTCTTCAAATCTCTTACACCTTTCAACTTCATTAGGGACTATCTCCCTTCCGTAGCGGCTTAATCGGACAAATTCCTTCTCATACTCGGCCACTGATAGCTGTCTCTGCCTCAGGTTAATGAACTCTCTTCTTCTCTCTTCCAGGTATACGGTACCCACATATTTCTTCTTGAACTCAGAGAGAAAGAAGTCCCAAGTTCTGACTTACGGCTACACTTCATCGACACGTTGTCCCACCATTCGTAGGCATCGTCTTGCAACAAGGATATCAGCTTTCTAGATTTTGCTCGAGGTGCGGTGGAGTTGTTTTAAGACTTCGCCTGCCTGCTCAACCAATTCTCGGCTGCAACAGAGTCATCTTCTCTCTTATCAAAAAAGTCCACTGCTCCAAACTTCCTTAGCCTTTCCAGGTGTGATTTCTGCTGTGGAGCTGGTGGTGGTTGTGGTGTTGGCATTACTCCGGCCATTTGTCTAAAGAAGTCGGCCATTTGTTGGAACATGGCCTGTGGAGGCTGAGCAGGCATTGCTTGAGCTGGTGGAGTAGGTTCTCCCCTACCCCGGGCCTCACTGCGCAGTGGAGCATGACTCTCCACTTCCTCCTCGACTGCTCTCTGAGATGAAGGATCCATATCCTATTCAAAATAAGAAAGACAAACAGATCTGCATTAGTGTCACCTCGACTCTTACAAATGCAATGCATGGTATGGACTCAATCTAGGCCCAGAAATGCCTAAACCGTACTCTGATACCACTAAATGTGACACCCGTGCAGGTATGCAAGATACCCAGTAAGTAATGCCACGATTATGCAGCACACTCTAATATACCATAATTAATTATCATCATAACTTTGAATATAACGTGTAAAATATAACTCATTTAAGTCATTTATTGAAATCATAATTTATTTGAGGTTCCGAAAATTTTAAAGAAAATCCGGCAGAGTACCGGCTAAAAATGGAGAAAACAGTTCTTCGGAACCTGTGAAAAACACTTCCAATAAACAAATTCATTCATTCTCAACTCCAATATCATCACAAAACTCAATATCAAGATCTCAACATTTCAATTTCAATTCTCAATCATCCATCACATGTGATGATCACATATAAATCATAAATAACCATTTACTTTTCCATTCACAAATACAATTTTCATAATTTACATAAACCTCAATATACATTACACAAGTTTAATTACATATGAGAAAATTAAAATTATGTTACAAAATGTCAAAATGACACCTAGTGTCCTACCAATGCACTGCAGAAGTTGAGGTGACACGGACACGGACACTGTGCAGAGCTGCAGGATGGACTCACCCAGTCTGTGGTCTACTGGGCTCACGATCTGTACCTCCAATACCTACGCGTGGCAAAAGTAACGCGCTAAGCAATAATGCTTAGTGGTGCAATAATATAATAAAAGAAAATAGCAAGAAATTAAATGTGTAGTGAATGTGTACGTTTTATTTGTTTGGTATTTGTATATCATTTACTTTGTCCACTTTTATTCATTTGGTTGCCCCAAGTAACCTACACTAGGCAGTAATTTGGATAACGGGTAACCGCCTTTGGGTATCTAGTACCTTGGGCCGTCACACCATCGGTCACATATGCATCTCCCGGTGTGCAACAGAACAGCTAACAAGCTGTAAATACATCAGGCACAATGTCAAATCTCAATACAAGGTCAGAATGGCTAAAAGCCATAAAATCACGGAATGGCATGTTGCCATGTGCAGTACTGCTAACTGAACCCTATTGGCATGCCAAACTATCCAAACCAATCATGTTAGGTATACTAGGGCATTTGAAACTCTTAAATTCTTCAATTTGTGCATTTCAAGTTTTGATGTCACTATTCACCTCATTGGTCAACAAAAATGTTGACTTTTGGATAGAAAATAGGTGTATTGGTTTTAACACCCCAAACATACCACATTTTGTATTTAAAACTTGTTGGAATTGATTGCCATTTCCATTTCTCAACTTAATTCTAAGAGGGCAGAAATTTCAGTTTTTGAGACCCAATTTTACTGTTCCATTGGGCCCTGTTGCAGTGAGAATTTGAGGAAATGACAAACATGAAAGTTGTTCCTTATTTTGTCTAGTTGAATTTCCTTTTTTGAATCACTCCATTTGGAGTTTTGTAGCTCTAGATATGGTCCAAAAATCACAGCTGGCCGGATTGCCAATCTGCAGAATTGACCATATCTATAGTAACATAAACAATAACTAAAGTCACTTGGTTGGATGGGTTCTGGCCATAATTTGGGGTAGGTTCTTTCATGAAAGTTGTTTGTCTATGTCTAAACTTGTTGCTGTAAAAATTTCAGGTCAATTGACCAAATCGACAGTGAGTTATGGCCAAATGAACAGTTACTATTCATTTGGTTATTCTGCAGAATCAGTTGCAGGGTATCCGGATTGGGGCCAAGTTTTGGTCCTCTTGCTTTGGTCTTTTGGGCATGGTTTCTTCAGCAAAAATGTGCCATTATAAGCCTAGTTTCATGTCCAATTGGCCAAACACCAATTGGATCAACACAGCCAAAGTTATGGCTGTGTAATTGGACTGAAATTTCAGTCTATTGCTGCTGTCCCTAGGCAGCATAGTCATTCACTTTACCATTCTATTTTTCAGTCCATATTATGGTCAAATCTCCTCAAATGGTCACTAATTGACCTTAGAATATTCTTTAACAATTGCATAAGCCAAGTTCACATTTTACTCCCAAAACCCTAGTTCAAGGTCATGATTTCTACAATTTACCTTAGTTAGCTACTAATTCACTATTCTTATGTTTATAAACTTCAAACATGGTTTCTAGTTCACTCAAAGCTCATCAAACAATCAAAATAATTCCTCCACAAGGGCTGCCGAAAATTCATAGTATGTATACACATAATTCTTGTTCATTTTAGTTACAATTCTTACTCAATTCAAGTTACAAATTATAAAAATAAAGAGTTTTAGGTATCTAATGCACTAACCTTGAATAGGGTAGATTTTTTCCAAGTTAAATCTTCACTTTCCTTCACTTTCTAGGCTGCCAAACACTCTCCCAAGATGAGTGGACAACTTTTAATGAAAGGGGTTTAGGGTTTATGGTGAAAAGAAGAGAGAAAATAAGCTTGATGGAAGTTGGCAATGGAGGTTGGCTATGGGCAAGGGTTTCGGCTGGAATGGGAAGAGGTGGCTGCTGGTTTTTCTTTTATTTTTTTAGTCTCAATTATCTCTTTTATTTGTTAGTCAAATGGTTACTTAATTGTGATTGGTCATAGTGTTCTTAATGACATCTCCATGATGTCATAAATAAGCTTTTTCCTCACTTTCTTTTCTTTCCTCCACTACTTATCTTCAATTTAATTTCTAGTAATGTTTATTCATATTTTATGTCATATTAATTATTTACTCAACTGGACAAGTCGGCCAAAAGTCACCTCTGAAGGCGAAATGACCAAAATGCCCTCCGTTTGGCTTAACGGGTCAAAATTGTCTGTACCGATTGAAAAATTTTTCTAAATATTTTCTTGGAATTCTAATGCCATGGGAACCTCAATAACCCTTCTCTGGAGTCCCAAAAATTATTTTATAATTTTTCCCCCGGGTCTAGGGCTCCTTGTTGCGAGAACCGCAACTTCCCTCTGGTTTACCCCTCGCAAGGGCACCGGCTCGTTTAACTTGGTTGTATTTTATTTCTAAGATTTTTACTAAATTTTTCTTATTAATATTTGAGTTAATTATGGTTCCTGACTTTAGTTTAAATATTTTTTCGGACATTCTAGCTGTCCGGACCGACACTGGTCACCGGAACAGTAGGATGTACGGAGTGGTTACCGGGAGGGTGTTACAGAGTAGGAGGAGGAGGTGGTCTGGGTTGGTAATTTGTAGGTGGTGGGTACTGTGGGTGAAGGTGTGGATAATTTGGGAAATGAGGTGGGATGTTTGCAATGGTTTGGCCATGAGGGGGAGGATATGGCCGGTAGTTATTTTGGAGAAGTGGGGAATAATTGTTCTGCCGGGTGATGGAATGCACATCACCCTCCTTCTTTTTGCCAAAACTGGCAGCCTTCTTTGCAGGATTCTCAGTCAACTCCTGCAGTCGTCCCATCCTTAAGTTGGCCTCAATTCTCTTGCCCGCTTGGATAATATCCGAGAAGCTGTTGGAAGTGTTTCCAATCATCAAATTGAAGTAAGGAGCTTTCAATGTCTCAATGAACAGGGAGCATAGTTCATTATCGGTCATTGGAGGATATACTTCTGCAGCCTTTTCCCTCCATCTTTGGGCATATTCCTTGAAGCTTTCCCTGTCTCTCTGCACCAGGTTTTGGAGGTCTCTCCTCGTGGGGGCTATATCGCAGTTAAATTTATACTGCTTCAAGAAGGCTTCAGCTAAATCCTTCTAGGAGCGCAGTTTGCTCCTATCCAACTGTATACACCATCTCAGGGTTGCTTCGGAGAGGCTCTCGTGAAAGAAGTGGATGAGAAGTCTGTCATCTTCTGTCAAGGCAGACATTTTGGCAATGTAGGTTGCCAGGTGAATGTGGGGATCTGAGTTCCCGGTGTACTTGTCGAAATCCAGGACTTTGAATTTGGGTGGCACCACCACATCTGGCACCAATCTAAGTGATGCCACATCGACTGAACCATACATGTTCAGCCCCTCTATTGCTCTCAACCTTTCCTCCAGAGCAGACAGCTTCTCATTTTCCCTGGTCTTACTTTCTCCTCCTACTGCATGAAATGCTTCCTTAATTGGGAGATGAGGGGCGGAGTGAACTGGAGGAATTAGTATTGAAGGGTATGGGTCGGTATTTGAGACGACTGGGTAATGGGAGAAAGGTAGGTCATTATTTATGGTAGCCGGGTTGACAGTGATTGTCGGATCCGGGATAGGTGACTGAAAGGTGAAGGAGGTTGAAGCCTGATGAGGATCCATTGTTGTAGGTGGTGGAGGAGGTAGTGGTAGGTTAGGTTCTGAAGCTGGTTTATTTTGGGACATCTCCCTCATTAGTCTCATGAGTTCTGAGACCTGGTCTTTCAGCTCGGATACTTGCCCTTGTAAGTTCTGTACTTGTTCCTGATCTTCCATTATCTTCTTTGTTCGGGATCTTGTTAAGTACACTCGCTTGGGTTGAACCGTGTGCTTGGTCAGACTTGTTTTGTTCGAAGCAATGTTGATTTTCTGTAGGAGGATAAATAAAAAAGCTTTTAGTGAATTTTGAATTTCGTAAAAAAACTAAAGGTCCTGTTTGGGACGAAGGATACAATGGCATTTGGGAGCCGAAATGAAATCTGCAGAGGGATGATTGTATCAATTTTATCATGGCATCATTTGATAGTCTGACTGTGAATGACTGGATTGAATGCGCATCTATGATACCTGTCCATATGGCACATCCAATTTTTTGCATAACCCTAGCGAGGGAGTTCCTACGGGAGTTATACTATTCATTCATCATTTTGCTAAACAATGGCCCAAACATTATTCTATTAACTGAATAATTTGTACACAGCATTCTTTACATTGGCCTAAGCTCAGGGAGGTTCTTTATAATGAGACGACATTTTCTGAGATACTCATATAACCTTTCTTCTTGTTTGGCAGGGTCGAACGCTTTCAGAGCATACTCGGATTCAGGTAGGAGTTCTTGTTTTCCCTGTGCTATCGTTCTCTCCAGCTGGTCAACATTCTCTTTCAGCTCTTGATAGAGAGCGACTTGTCTTTCTTTTTCTTTTCTTTCCTTAGCACATTCTTTTAGAATATCGTTGATGAGTAGTGCCTGTTCCTTCAATTCGAGCTTCTTCTTTTTGTTTTCTTGTTTATTCTCTTCTACGAGTATCTCTTGGTATTTCATTTTTTCCTGAAGCTTACTCTTCTGTACTTCTACTTCTTTTACCAGAGCTTGGAGAGAGCTTTTTTCCTTTTCCCACCATGCCTCTTGCTCTTCGAACCCTATCTTTTCGGTTCTTGCCTCTTCCCTGAGTCTTCTTACTTTTCTTTTAAGGTTCTGCTGTTGATCCTCCAATTGTTTTATTTTTTCTTGCAGTTGTGAGTTCTCAGTGTTTGCCTTCTGTAGTGAGTCAGCCAGATGATTATTAGCTTCTTCTGATAGGACGCGTCGGCGAGGGTCGCTGTCTTCGAATTTTGTTGGATCTCCAGCCAAGTGTTCTTGATCCCTGTCAGCCCTCCATTTAAGATAATCGCCTATGGCACTCGGGCCTTTGGGCGACCTCTCCATCAGAGTGATGTTTTCCCAAGATTTGCGAGCTATTTTTAACTCTTCCTCTTCCTTGAGCTCATGGTAGAAATGACGTTGGTGGTATTCTTCTGTATTGATTCTGAACTGTGTTGAGCCGAATTGCCTCATTACTAAGGCCGGAGTGTAACTTGTGTATCCAGTCACTCCGATTAGGGATACTGATTGATTGTTCCCTGTGCTGATCAAAATGGATTGACTTGACGTCCACAATTTCTTCCAACAATAGTTATGGCTATTGAAGCTCAAAATGCGTTTTTGCCACTGCGGCTCATCCTTCGGGCTGATTACCAATCGGGTCATTTTCTCGATGAGAGGCTGGTCAAGATACCAAGTTAATCCCTTCGTCTCCACAGGACACATATGACTAATGATCCAGAGGTGCAACAACTGAGAACAACATTTAATGGATCCCTTGCCTTGTTGACTGCAGTAGGTAAGGGTTAAGAAAGTCTCGGCAAGAATTGCCGGTACTGGATTGACCTTCTGTTTCTCTACCGCCCAGAACATTTCCACAATGCCGTAGGTTATGATTCCAGAAGGTCCAGGGAACAAGATCAAGTCGTAGATTGCTAAAGCGAGCATCAATGAAGCTTGATTCCACTGTTCATCTTGTATGCATTGATCCAACCACTTCTTGAGATAAGTCCAATACCATCCATGCGTGTTTCCTTTGACAGTTTCCCTAGCCTTTGCTTCTTCTGGTGGAATTCCCAATATATGTGCGAACCGTTTCCAGGTCTGCCTATGCTCGAAGTGTAGGTAAATCTGATTCTGCACCACATAAGGGACTTCTAGCAATGCTTGATATTCTTCCATAGTGGGAGTAGTATCAATGTCGTTGAAAGAGAACACTCCAAACTTAGGGTTCCAAACTGGCAATATGGCCTTTAGTGCCGGGACTTGAACTTTAACTCGTATCAAGGTTGCAATCCTCCCATATTTCTTCTCAAATTGTGCTTTGACCTGATCAGGAAATGACTTCCAACCATTGGCCAGACCCTCGAGACTGTTCATTCTGACCTCAATCTTGTTCAGGTCCAATGGAGGTAATAAGCTAGTATCACTGTGTGGGGGCACTGAATTATTTTTGGGCCATGGTTTAGCATTCTGTTCTAACTTAAGAACTTCTTCTGCCGACTGACACGAGGATGCCATGTTAAAAATGATGCTTATCCTTTTACAGACCTTATTTTGGTGATGCTTGCAGGAAAAACTTGTTAGCGGGATAAATTCAGGTAATCTTGAATTATACTGTTGGCAGAGTGACACCTACACATTTATCAAAGTAAGAAAATGTGTAGGTTTTCTTAATAGTATGATTCAAGATTACCCTTAAAAATAAGAACAAAATAAAATAAACAGAATAAGGTAAGAGTAAGTATGCCCCTTTTGTCCTAAAATAAAGGAGAGTCCTAGTACCGGCTAGGTGCTACCTAATTGGACAGTTCTGTCTTATAAGGTAGCTTGCTACGGCTTCCAGCTATCGTGATAGTTTAGCTCAAGGTCTAATTTTCTAAAAGCCACAGGTTCCCAAATTGCCCCTACTGTAAACAGTAGAGCCCCATTCTATCCCCCATGATACTGTCGAGAAAATTCCACGGGTATCACAGTGAATAGAACGAGTTTCAATTTGAGCAGAAGCCTTCACGGATGCTAACGGGGTAAAAACCCACGGGTACCGCTACATGACCCCCTCCTATTTTCCTAAAAGGGTAAGAAAGCCCGGGTATAGGGCTGAAGTGTGTGAGGACATCATGTGAGTGTTCAGTGTGTGAAGGGACATCTTTACCTCTTCCCAATACAGGGGAAATTTTCTCTTTTTCCTTTTTTTTTTTTTAGACGAAGAGCGCTGTAGGAAGTAAAACAAGCAAGACAAGCAAAACAGTTAGCAAGAATAACAATAATTAACGTATAAAATTTTGCGGAGTGAGTCCACCTAACTATGATTTGATTGCAAAATTAAATCTACTTCTGGACCTCTAGACCGGGGTTAAGTTCAAATGTCCCCAGTGGAGTCGCCAAGCTGTTGCAAGGATTTTGCGGTCGCCTGGACGAGCACTCACCGAAGTGGGAAAAGTGAGGAGTCGCCACTTTAATTTTGAGGAAAATTAAAGAAAACCATTTGTGAAAGTAAATTAAAATGAAACCACTTTAAAAACAGAGATTCTAGGTTCTAGGTCCGTAAACGGGTGGGGAAGGTGTTAGGCACCCCACCTCGTCCCTCAAAGAGGGTAAGCAGATTTAACTTCATGTCCTTTATAAATTAGAATTGATAGTTAGGAGGGTTTGAATGGAAATGTTAATCCTTTTGACAAAAGGAATATTTGATCTTTCGCTAATCCAGATTACTCATATACATAAGTAAATGAGACAACCTTAGTCAGTGGCTGTTGCATATTGGTTATATTTTGGGAATTATTGTGCGTATAAATAATTCAGTTTGAGAATCGGATAAGAACTCTCCTCCGACCTCTTTCATATATTCATTAAAGATCTCGATTGAGAATCGGATAAGAACTCTCCTCCGATCTCTTTTAGATTAAAAAAAAATTTTGATTGAGAATCAGATAAGAACTCTCTTCCGATCTCTTTTAAAATATTTATTTAAATTTTGGATTGAGAACCGGATAAGAACTCTCCTCCGATCTCTTTTAAACATATTTTTTAAAATTTTTAGATGGAGAACCGGATAAGAACTCTCCTCCGATCTCCTTTTAAATATTTATTAAAATTTTAGATTGAGAATCGGATAAGAACTCTCCTCCGATCTCCTTTTAAATATTTATTAAAATTTTAGATTGAGAATCGGATAAGAACTCTCCTCCGATCTCCTTTTAAATATTTATTAAAATTTTAGATTGAGAACCGGATAAGAACTCTCCTCCTTATTAAAATTTTAGATTGAGAATCGGATAAGAACTCTCCTCCGATCTCCTTTTAAATATTTATTAAAATTTTAGATTGAGAATCGGATAAGAACTCTCCTCCGATCTCCTTTTAAATATTTATTAAAATTTAGATTGAGAACAGGATAAGAAGTCTCTTCCGATCTCTTTTATTTTAATACTCGAAATTTGATTACAGCTACCCGTCACGAAATCCTAGAACCAAGGGTTCTGGCATTCAAAGATGCCGGGGCTCGGAATAAGGCTTCTTTTAACTCATTGGTATCTTGTGACTAGTCAGGGGATACCAAATTGAATTTTCTAACCTTCCTATGTGGTTGCCTTACCAGTGCCTTTTGATACCCGATCTATCCCATTTATTTATCTTAAGGTTCGATTTTACTCTGCCTTGTGACGTCTTACTCAATTGTCTTTTGTGTTATTCTAGTGATTCGGCCTTACTATTTTCTGACTTATTATTCAAACCTTTCATTATTTTAAAGAGATCCTTAAGATAAAGTTAACTACATTTTATCCAACCACTTATACGCTACTCGGGACTAGAGGACTTACATTCAGGAATAACAAAAATTAACAAAAAGAATGGACTGGTCAACAAGGAAGTAAACTCGAGAATAACCTTCTTCGTGTTCTTTAGCGCAATATAAACTTGGAGAAAATTATATAAAGAACAAAGGAAATACGTAAAATAAGAACGAGCACTTAATAAAAAAGCAATATGAGCACTCATCTGTAAGGAGTCGGATCTATTGAACTAACTACGGGGTCACAGAACGTAATGGGGCCGCGAGCTGGTAACCTGAAGACTAAGATTCGCCTTGAAATGAAAAATACCTTGCTAAAATGCAGTCCGATCAATATTATAACCGAGTATGAATGAAGTTGAGCTTGGACAACGGAAGTGGAAATAAAGATAACAAAGACAGAAAGTGAGAGTTTCACAGGATAATGAACGAACTGAAAATGAAGAGTTTCAGTATTCAGAAATCTCTTTGCAAGACAATACTTCAGAAAACTGGTTTCAAAAGTTTTTCTTATGAAAGCTCAAAAATAGCAGAGCAACGAGCTGAATTAAGTTTCAGAGTCCTTCCGCTATATTCATTATCTGTCCCCCCTGAACAGTTTTCATGCAGGTATTTATAGGAACCGGGTGCTCCCTATGAAGGGTCAGGATTTGTTTTGAGGGAGATGGAGGGTTAAGATTTTGAAGGACATGATCTAAGGCTCGGGAATTAAAGAGAATCAGAACGGACGGCTAAGATCCCTTTCGGAATATTTGTCCTTTCTCTCTTCTAATCTGACGGCCCAAAATTTTCTTGTCAAGAGCGATCCAAGGGCTAGGAGTGAAAGGCGCTGGTCTTGTCGTCTTCTTCTTTGATCCAAGGGCTCCGGACTCGTCCTTACAAATGAGATTAACGATGGAGATTGGGATGTACAGCACTGTCATGACATACTCTGGCATTTGTCAGTAATGCAGGCGATTCTGAGGCATGCGGTGGGGATCTCGTCTGCAATGCTTTAACTACCTCGGCTCTGATTATGACGACAGTTAGCGAAAGTTGTCTTATTCTCTTTGCTATCCGACCTCCTCTCCTTTCCGGTCTTTTCAACGTGATCCTTTTCCGATCTCTCATACCGGCCTCCCTTCTTCCGACCTCTCCTACTCTGGTCTTTATCAGGTCCGGTCCAGCCAAAGCATTTATTTCCCTTATTTCCGAGGCATCCGCTTCGTTTTCTGCTTAGTAATAAATGCTCAGACCATCCTCTATATATATACCTTTAGCAGGAAACCCTTCCTCATTTGATTTTTTCCTCTTTCCTTCTCACTTTTCTTGTTCTAACTGCTCCGGCAATAATTCTGGCCATGATGGCCACTTTTGATCTTTTCCCGATTATCCTCTTTGTCCCTTGTCTGAAAATTTATGATCCCGATGATCGGAGAATCATGATAATCCTATCTAATGACAGTGAGAGAACCGGACTAATTAACCTATCTGGATCGAGGACCTCGATCGTACCAATCTTGAATCGTTCGTCCGACATAATCGGCGAACCGATTTCGGGCGAGAAGACTGCTAATATTCTCCTTAACACCGGTGACTGCTCCTTGGCGTTCATCTGGCTTCTCACCACACTGGGTGTTCCGATAGCGGCTCGGTTTCGAGCGGTAACTTTGATGACGACCTCTCTCATTCTCATGAGAGTCATAGTCCCCCCCATGTAAGCTATACATCTATCCGATGTCAACAGTCGATCTCCTGGTCAAACACATCTTTTGACTCAGCCACGGGACTAGGCTTTGACATAGGCCTTTTAGATAGGATGTTCCACCGATCTCTAAAGATCGCCCTTATGATGCAATCAGACCTTTAATGTAATCCGATCTCTAGAGATCGCCCAAATGGTGTAATCAGACCTTTAATGTAATCCGATCTCTAGAGATCGCCCAAATGATGTAATCTGACCTTCTGGGAATAAAATTTTATTTTGTCAATTATCATTTTTATTATTATTTTACTGGTTATTCTCCGATCTCAGAAGTAGTTACCCGATCTGACTCTTAATTTGAATGACCTCATCTGATCCGTAATTCAAAACACCTTAATCTGCCGCTCTATAGTTAACTGATCTCTTTATGGAATCTTCAAAATATTCGTGAGACGTGTCAGAAAAGACTGGAGGATCTCGTTAACCAATGCGCTGCTTGGGACACCGTGAGCATTAAATGCTCGGATGGGTATAAATAGGGGAGGGGTTAGCCAGTTGCTCCCTTATTTCATTTTCAATCTCTCACGAACAACTTCAAAATTCTCTCATTTTCTCAAGCTCTTCCGGCACCGATCAGACTCCGGTAAGGGTTTTGATCTTTCTTTTAGTTTAAATTCCCTATTTCCTTTGAAAATGAGCGGCGCCGAGGGTCAGAGAGCGGCAAGCCCCCCTTCCGTTCAGATCTCGTGGTCATCTGATGAAGTGGAGGTGGTCGAACCAAGCGTGCGGCCTGAACCTTCTAGGGTCCCTGTTCCAGCTCGAGGGCAAGCAGCACCATTAAGGCATGTACCTTCTTCAGGGAGAGAGAATCTTCCCATGGACGAGCTACCATCAGTCCTTCAAGAAACCGATCTGTAGTCGTTCAGCCAAGAGTATAACATTCGGGCTGATTCCTACGAGTTGATTAAGTGTCACGGCGATCTTCGTGCCGATTACTTCTTCGAGGAGAACGACATGATCATGGTCTACGAAGAACAATTAAAGGCCGGTCTACGGTTCCCTTTGGACGACTTCTTCAAGGAAGTTTTAAAATATCACCAAGTGTGCGTCGCTCAAGTTCACCCGAACTCGTGGCGGATCTTAGTAGCCTTTCGAGGCCTCTGTCGAGCTAAGGGACTCCATCCTACAGCTAAGGTATTTGCCGAACTGCATAGGCTGACTCGTCGAAAGGATGATGAGTATTGGTTCTTCCAGGCGAAGCCACATTGTGGGCTCTTTACCGATCTTCCCTCCTCCCTGAAGAATTGGAAGAACCACTTCTTTATCCTGAGGAGTAAAATCCCGAACTGCTTTGAGGGTTTCCCTCGCAGCTGGCTGCACCAGGGCCCCGTACTTCTGAAGCGCATCACCTTAAATAAGGAGGAAGGCCTGATGGTGATGGAGCTGAAAGATCAGGCGGGCAGAGAGAAGTTCTCTTGTTTGGACGCAGTGATTGCCGAACTACATCACTGGACAATGGAATTGATCACTGGCGAAGACCGCGGGCTTCAGCTCTCTGACCTCGGCATTGGTATTTTTCTATATCTCAGATCTTTGGACCTTAGCAATCTTACTGACCTCTTCTTTGTGTAGGTATGGCAAGCGGCGAAGCCTTCAAGGAGAGCCAGAAGCGAAAGAGAGAGATCTCCCGAAAGGTACGGGAGATGAAGTGAGCTGAAGCCCTGCAGACACGCAGCCATGATCCCGGGGAAATACAAGGAGGCTCATCTCAACCGTCGGGGTAGTCAATCCCCGAGGTAGAAGTGATTCGATCTCCTCCGCGCCAAGAAGAGCCACCTCCACCTCCTCCAGTCGCTTCGAGTACGGAAGGGGGTCCTTCCCAACCTTCCTCAACGACCCTTTCCCGAGGTGCTCAAGTGCTGATCCATTCCCTGGAGAAGAACCGAACTGTTCGAGAGAATTCGGGTTTGGCCAAAGTTCTGGGGGCTTCTATTTTCCTTCGGGAGGATCGGGACAGGTTGTCTTCGGACAATCTTGATGACATCTTGACCCGATCTATGAGCCTGAATGTGGAGTGCTTGGTGAACCAGCATATTGTCCGGGAGAAGGCTCACCGCCTGGGTAAGGAGATCGAGAAGATGGGTCATGAAGTGTCTTCCCTCCGATCCCAACTCTCATTCGCTCAGAACTACATATCTAAAATTGAGGGGCGGATGAAGTTCTATGAAGATAAGCTAGCCGAGCAAGCTCAAGTTCTGGCCGAGCGAACTCGTGTCCTTGAAGAAGTTCAGGCGCTCTGGGCTGATGAAGTTGCTCACCTCACTGAGGAGCTCAAAGCAAAAGAAGAAGAGATAGTGACAAGGGAGGCCGATGCTTATGTGAATGCTCACAGGGATCTCCTGGCCGAGCTCAAGAAGCGGTACCCCGAGGAGGACTTCTCTTGGATGGTAGATCTGGCTCCCCAGGACGAGGGTGAGGATAGCAAGGAGGAGGCTGAGGGTGAGAGAGGGAGCGAACAAAATGTAGATCAGGCTAGGGGTGATCCTCGAGCCGAATGACTTGTACAAATTTTAAATGAAATGAAAATTCCCCTTTTGTTTAATGAATGGATGTGATCGGAAAATCTCTAAATTGCCTAATTACTTGATTGTCTGAGCATATTAAAACAACAACTAAAGTTATTATTGATCTAAGTGTAAGAGGTCAGAAAACACAATAAGTATGAGTTCGGCAGGGAACCAACGCTAAACGGGACTTGATTAAAATTAGAAATTTGGGTTGAGCACTTAAGATCGGGATCGCCATTAAACCCGATTGGAACCTTAACTTGATTATTCCTAAACTTTTAAAATGAAGATCTAGTGCTGGTTCAGTTTCGTCTGACAAGAGAGATTGGGAATGTAATTGACTATTCAGGAGATTTTGACAATTGGTTTGAGAGATCGGCAAGGCTTTAAATGACATGGGGACTTAGTATTGATTTGATTCCTTTTGAGGAGAGATCGGAAATGTGATTGTTCGGTAAAGAGAGATCGGAAATGTAATTGGCTGGCAAAGGGAGACTTAGTGCTGGGGATCAGTTTCGAAATTTATTGATTTTGGGGATCGGCCAAAATATGGTGTCGACATTAGTGATAGCTTATTTATGCTATCGCAGGTAAGGGAAAGGAGAAGGTTGCTGAGTGAGAGACTTGGAGCAATTTTTGTATTGGTTATGGGTATTTACATTAGGTATACCCTTGTAATTCTTTTGATGTGTTTTGTACCTATATGTATGGATGTACGGACATTGAGCAGTTTGTATTAAAGATGCATTTTGAGTTTTTAATATTAAGTTTCTTCCCCTAGTGAATGCAAGACTTAAAATGCAAATGTATTAATATTTTGTTTGTGAAATGGATTGAAGCAAATCTTTTACTTAAGCTGCATTACAATTTCAACAGGTTATAAATACAGGTTTTGTTAAAGTTTTAACCACCACCACCATACAGTTTTTCGCAAAATGGAAATAAAATATAATGCTATGTTTCGTTTAAAATCCCTTGTGGTATATTTAATGGATTATCGGTAGGTATAGTTCGGTAATTCATTAGGTATACTACGGGAACATATCATGCCTTACAAGGATAAGGTGTGACATGTTTTAGTGGTATCAGAGCTTTGGTTTTCATACAAGTTTTGAAATTGCATATATGAAAATTTTTGATAAGTACAACTGCTCAATTGTCATTAATTGATACATACAGTGCATTACATCATAAATATGGACTAATGGAGGGAAATCTCCTTATGTTGATTGTCTAGGGAGTAGAATTCTTTGTGATTCAGTATGGAAGAGGGGGATCACACCATAGAGCAATCAGTAGTAACTGAGGTACAGGGGGAGGCCCTAACTCCTCAGAATGCTAGTGGGTCAGCTGCAGCCGTCCCGCCTAAGTAGTTTCCTGCTCAGTTCGCTCAGCAGATGATTGCACTATTTCAGCAAATGGCTGGCAATATACCAGTCGAAGCTCTTGTGCAAGCACCTTCATTGTAACCACCATCCCCAGCCAGACAATATAACAAGTTAATAAAGTATGGGGCAATAGAGTTCAAGGCTATAGTAGACTCATTGAAAGCTAAGCAATGGTTAGAATGGATGGAGAGGGTATTTAAGAAACTATACTGCACTGATGATTTGAAGTTCGAATAATCGGTCTCTCTACTACATGGAGATGCATATGAGTGGTGGAAGACCATTCCTTATGATTGCATCAAATTATATAGACATTTAAGGTTAACATGCATTGCATTTTATTAGCATTTAGTATCCTTTTATGTTTATTTTTATGTGTCTTCATTATTATTTTTGAAAACATGTTAATCCAACTTAATTCATTGATTTTTATATTTTATCAAGTGTTTTTTTGTGGTTCTAGAAACAAAGATGAGTTTGGAAGAGATTTGGAGGTCAAAACGTTAAGAATACAGTGCCAAATACATTACACGGGCTGTGTAACTTACCTTGTGTAACTTCCTGGACCCCGTGTAACTCTCTGGACTGAATAAAATGTGAAAAATGAAGTGGCAGAAATTTACACGGGGCGTGTATCACTACACGGCCTATGTAAAGTCCTCTGATAGCAATTCTGATTCGATTTTTCTTCACTCCAACTCGACCCGGATGGACTCCTAATGCTTCTAGGACTCTGAAATTAGGGTTTTTACACCATATATAAATAGAATAAGTCAGGAATTGAGGGGGAGGAGAGAATTTACATCCAAAGAGGAGAATTAACATTCAAGAGCCGTTTTACATTCAAGGAGGCACATCAACCTCAAGGGAAGTAAGGGAGAAACAAGTTCTGCAAGATTTTTAAAAGGGATTTTCAGCTGAAGTTCCAAAAGTTCAAGGCTGCAATTCTTTTTCTGGGTTCTTTCGCTCTATTTTCTTCTCAATGTATTCTCTTTATCTTTTTATAACCTTGATTGTAAAACTCACCATGGGTGAGTAGGCTCTTTGTTCTAGGGTTAGGGTGTAGCACTCAATTTTATTATGGATCTGGTTTGATTTTATTTAATATATTGGGTATTTTATTCTTTGATTCAATCTCTTGTGATCTTAATGCATGCTATGTGTTGGTACCCACTTGGTATTGATTATAGATATTAATTGAATGACTGAAAGGTGAAGATTAATATTAGAAAATCAGGATTTTAAACCTAGGAAATCTGACCTAAAGATAGGCTGATGACCTTTGTGGAGTTCCAAAATTAATCAAAGATCTTAAAGGATTTTAATTAATTTAATCACCATGAAAGTAGGGTTTAAGTTAATTAAAATATACCTTGAGTGCCTTGAGAGAGGACTTAAGATAACTTAGGATTAATTTCCGTCAAAATAATAATCTCCCATTTATTGATTGAATCAGATTGATTCTATAATTGATTGAAGTGTGAATCCCTAGCTCTAGAATGCCTTTGTCCATTAGTATTTTATTTTAGTTAATTATTTAATTTTATTTCTTTCAATTTAGATATAATTATTATTTTTTTACAATTTGATCGTCTAGATAATTAAAATTACCATAGTTTGGTACTTAACACGGTCCTCTTGGGAACGATACTCTACTCATCACTTTATTACTTATTAGCGATCCGTGCACTTGCGGTGGTTGAAAAACCAGCAAACAAGTTTTTGGCGCCGTTGCCGGGGACCAGTGCTTGATATTGAACAATTAGTGATTTGACATTTTTATTTCTTTTATATTTTATTTCTTATCTAATTTTATTTTTACTTATTTTTCTTGTGAGGCACATTGAGATGTTTCATTAACAAGACTTCACAAGTTTTATTCAACAACACAATGAACCATTTTACAATGCTTGGAGGAGGTTTAATGAATTGGTAGAGGAATTTGCCAATTATAGTATTTCAAATTATGAACTCACTCTCAATTTCTATAATGGTCTGGATGAAGTGACAAGGAATTGGGTAGATTATGGAGCTTGGGCTACCAGTGATCACGTTCTTTAAAGAAACCATGAGGATGCCATTCACTTATTGAATGACATGGCAGATTTTGATTACCATTGGCATTGGGATCCTTCACTGCAGGGTTGGAATCGCCAATATCCCCCACACATTCATCAACCTAATATTTCACACCAACCATTCAAGCTACAATTAGAGAGGAGAGTGGGACTTGAAGAGGAAATGGCTCCATTAGAAAATTTTGACAAACTAATGGTGAACAATGAGCTATCACTTTATGTGGAGGAAACAAATGAACAAAGTTAGAAGAATGAAGAAGCTTAATTGGAATTTGAACCTACAGAAGAAGTTGAGCCTGAAGAACAAAATTCCTTTGAAGATGAGTTACCAGTAGAATTCCCAGAAGAACAGGAGTTACTTGAAGAAGAAGTGGAACCTAAAATTGAAGAAAGCAACTCCTTTATTATTGGAGGGTTATTGTAACACTGCTTATATAAAGACAAATCAAAGATAAAGGTGGTAGATGAAGAAACTAATGAGACTATCAGTCCAAAATCATTAATGATACTCACACATACACCACCAGAAGACCCCTTTCTATCATGGACACCTCTTGCATCATTGCATGTCCTCCATGAGCTAAAGCAATCCTTATCCCAAGCATATCATTCTAAGCCATGTGTTGTTCGTGCTATGTGCAATATTGTTTTAGATCTTGCCAATCTTGAGGGTACCACAAATCAAGACCCATATGTGGGGTTACATGACAACTACTATGGGCGAAAACTACTTTTTGATCAGTAATTCTAAATGGGGTCAAGCTAATGACCTTAAATTAGCGCTTCTTGGGAGGCAACCCAAGTTTTAAATTTAATATTTGCATTTGTTTATTTATTTTATTTTATCACCCTTCCAAACTTGTTTTGATGATTATTCTCTTTGTAGTTTCAAGAAGCACTTGAAGGAGCAATGGGGAACAATCATACAAATCTTCAAGGGAAGGTACGCTTCAAGGGGGAGTAATCTATATCCATTAACTTTTCCTTGTTATTACATTTATGATGTTGCTCTTGACCTGTTTATGATATCTTGATGACATTGAGGACAATGTCAAATTTGAGTTTGGGGGTGTATTTCATGCATTGCATTCATATATTACATTTCATCACCTTATTATGTCTATATTATATTTGTGTGTCAAAAATCTAGACAATTTTTGCAAATTTTGAAATTTATGGACTTTTTCAAAAAAAAAAAAAAAGCCTTTTAACTTAGAATTATAACTAAAACTTTGATGAGCTAATGATTGGACTCTCTGGGAAAGAGGAATGAATGTAACTAGATAGGTAAAAAGGCTTCAATATGTTGTTTGTGAAAAGCTAAGTCACCTAAGTGGGGTTAAACTAGTTAAACCCCTTCATAGCCATTAATCTGTCACATTGAACTTACAAAATTAGGAGAAAATTTTTCAAATACAAGCAAACCTAAAAATGCCTCACCAGCTCTAGAACATGTCTCTTGGACCTATCAAGGCAAAATCCTAGTATATGCTTGATGAAGAGATGATTAAGGCATTCTTTAATATAACCTCACAAAGCTTTAGCCACCCCTAATTAAAATATATATGTCCCTTGCAGCTAATTTGAAACCTATATCTATCCCTTAAAATTTATTGCTTACCAATATTATTTACCTAGCCCCTAGCCTAAACACCTATCCTACCCTTTTGAAGAGGCAAAATGCATAAGTAAAAAGTATATTATGTGCAAAAAAAAAATGTGGAGAGAGGATGTAGAACTCAAGAAAGGGGGAGAGGATGGAGAGAGGAATAGTTAGTTGAAGCACCATAAAGGGGGTGAGGTTCTAGCGGGTAACTGTTGAGGTCCCTATGCCTTGAAAGTGAGAATTGGCATGAAGGTTGAAGAGTGTCTAATTATGTGCAAGTTAAGTTTTTCGTTATGTTTCTAAGTACCCCCAATGAGTTTTTATAAAGTTATTATTTTGCTTGAGGATAAGCAAAGGTTTGAGTTTGGGGGTATTTAATTGCATCAAATTATATAGACATTTAAGGTTAACATGCATTGCATTTTATTAGCATTTAGTATCCTTTTGTGCTTACTTTTATGTGTCTTCATTATTATTTTAGAAAACATGTTAATACAACTCAATTCATTGATTTTTATATTTTATCAGGTGTTTTTATGTGGTTCTAGAATCAAAAATGAGTTTGGAAGAGATTTGGAGGTTAAAAGGTTAATAATACAGTGCCAAAAACATAACACGGGCCGTTTAACTTGCCCCGTGTAACTTCCTGGACACATATAACTCTCTATACTGAAGAAAACGTGAAAAATAAAGTGGCAGAAAACACGAGGTGTGTATCACTACACGGCCCGTGTAAAGTCTCCTAACAGCAATTCTGATGCGACTTTTCTTCACTCCAACTTGACCCAGATGGACTCTTAATGCTTCTAGGACTCTGAAATTAGGGTTTTTAGACCATATATAAATAGAACAAGTCAGGAATTAAGGGGGAGGAGAGAATTTACATCCAAAGAGGGTAATTAACATTCAAGAGCTGATTTATATTCAAGGAGGCACACTAACCTCAAGGGAAGCAAGGGAGAAACAAGATCTGCAAGATTTCTAGATGGGAATTTCAGCTGAAGTTCCAAAAGTCCAAGGCTGCAATTCTTTTTATGGGTTCTTTCACTCTATTTTCTTCTCATGTCTTCTCTTTATCTTTTTATAATCTTGATTGTAAAACTCACCATGGGTGAGTAGGTTCTTTATTCTAGGGCTAGGGTGTAGCACTCAATTTCATTATGGATCTGGTTTGATTTTATTTAATAAATTGGGTATTTTATTCTTTGATTCAATCTCTTGTGATTTTAATGCATGCTATGTGTTAGTACCCACTTAGTATTGATTACAGATATTAATTGAAGGACTGAAAGGTGAATATTAATATTAGAAAATTAGGATTTTGAACCTAGGAAATCTGACCTAGAGATAAGCTGATGACCTTTGTGGAGTTCCAAAATTAATCAAAGATCTTAAAGGATTTTAATTAATTTAATTACCACGAAAATAGGGTTTAAGTTAATTAAAATATACCTAGAGTGCCTTGAGAGAGGACTTAAGATAACTTAGGATTAATTTCCGTCAAAGTAATAATCTCCCATTTATTGATTGAATCAGATTGATTCTATAATTGATTGAAGTGTGAATCCCTAGCTCTAGAATGCCTTTTTCCATTAGTATTTTATTTTAGTTAATTATTTAGATTTTATTTCTTTCAATTTAGATATAATTATTATTTCTCTACAATTATCGTCTAGATAATTAAAATCACTATAGTTTGGTACTCAACACGGTCCTCGTGGGAACGATTCTCTACTCATCACTTTATTACTTGTTAGCGATCCGTGCACTTGCAGTGGTTGAAAAAATAGCAAACACCTCACAGTTTGGTTGAGCCCTCTGTGTTGACATGGGATGACTTCCTCCAAGAATTTAGACAGAAGTATGTTCCTGACACATATGTAGATATGAAGCTATAGGAGTTTCTCAGTTTGAAGTATGGGAACAGGACTATAGCCGGGTATGAGAGAGACTTTTCATGCCTCAGCCACTATGCTGGAAGCCTACTTACTACCAGCAGAGACAGATGGAAATGGTTTGAGGCCGGGTTGAGGCCTAGTTTGAGATTGCAAGTGGTTGGGTTTCAGTATGACAACTTCTCTGAGTTGATATCACAGGCCCTTGAGCTAGAAAGGATAAAACTGGAAGGGGCATCTGAGAAGGTAACCACTGAAAAAGAGAAGAGCAATAAGCTTACAGGTCAGAGTCCAAGTAGCAATCTGGGTAAGAGGAAGAGCTTTGGGGGACCAAGTAACAGAGGATTTAGTAGGGGAAGATTCTCAGGGCAAAAGCCACCTAGATCCGGACAGCAGACATCTAAGGGTTCCTTTTTTGTCTGTACCTGTGAAACCTATGGCAGGACTAATGGAAGAGTATGTTATCAGGCCATAGGAGCCTGTTACAACTATGGTGGAAGTGGGCATTTTATTAAAGATTACACTAGTGCCCACAGGTTTGGGCTGCCTACCACTACGAAGGGATCTGTTCAAGGTTCTGCTTCCAGAGGATAACAAATTGTTAGTAGCGGCTGAGGCAGGGGTAGAGGCAGCACTTCTGGCAGCCAGGGCATAGTGAGCCAACCAGAACAGAGTGGTACACCAGCCAGGGTGTACACCATGCACCAGAGGGAAGAAGATGAGACATCAGATGTTATGGCTGGTACTTTTTCCATCTTTATGGAGTTGTATATGTGCTATTTGACCTTGGTTCTACACATTCTTATACTAGTTCTAGTATTGCATGCTCTGTTGCTATTCCTTATGTGAAATTGGATTATGATGTGCTAGTGACTAGTCCTTTAGGACAAGAGGTTAGGGTGAACAAATTGTATGAAAATTGTCCTTTGGTGATCCAAGGACATACATTCCTATCAGACTTAATTGAAATGCCCTTCCAAGATTATGATATCATCTTGGGCATGGATTGGTTAGCCAGGCACTACGCCATGATCGACTGTAGACTGAAGACGGTCACTTTCGGTTTTCCTGAGTATGCAGACGTAGTGATACACGGGGAGAGGCAGTTATTGCCATCCAACATCATTTCAGCTGTACTTGCTAAGAAGATGATTAGCAAAGGACGTGAAGCTTATCTAGCTCATGTGATAGACACCCAGGTGGGGAGTCCAGATCTCAAGGATATTCCTACAGTATGGGATTTTCCGGATATATTTCTGAAAGAGTTGTTGGGATTGCCTCCAGAAAGAGAGGTGCAGTTTGAAATTGAGACTATGCCTTGTGTGGAGCCAATCTCCATCACTCCTTATAGGATGGCACCTGCTGAGTTGAAAGAGTTGAAAGTGCAATTACAGGAATTACTAGATAAGGGTTTCATCCGCCCTAGCGTGTCACCTTGGGGAGCACCAATAGTGTTTGTAAAGAAGAAGGATGGTACTCTCCGTCTATGCATAGACTACAGACAATTGAATAAGGTGACCATAAAGAACAGATATCCTCTGCCATAGATTGATGATCTATTTGATTAGCTGAAGGATGCAACCATATTCTCTAAAATTGACTTGAGATCGGGCTACTATCAGTTGAGGGTGCAGGAGCAAAGTATACCTAAAACTTCCTTCAGGACTCGGTATGGCCATTATGAATTCTTGGTGATGCCAGTTGACTAATGCTTTAGCTGCTTTTATAGGCCTGATGAACACTATCTTCAGGCCATATTTGGATCAGTTTGTAGTGGTGTTCATTGATGATATTTTGGTGTACTCAAAGAATGCAGAGGAACATGACAAGCACTTGAGGATAGTATTGCAGACTTTGAGAGAGAAATAGTTGTATGCCAAGCTGTCAAAATGTGAGTTTTGGCTAAAGGATATTTCTTTCTTGGGGCATATTTTATCTTCAGAGAGTATCTAGGTGGATCCTAGCAAAGTAGAAGCCATTCTTAATTGGAAGCCACCCAGAAATGTCACTGAAATTCTGAGTTTCCTTAGTTTAGCCGGGTATTATCGAAGGTTTGTGAAGGGATTCTCTATGCTAGCATCGCCACTGACTAAGCTACTTAGGAAGGATGTGAAATTTCTGTGGACTAATCGGTATCATAAGAGTTTTGATGAGTTGAAGAGATGTTTAACTGAAGCTCCAGTCTTAACTTTGCCAACCTTGGGTAAAGAGTACACCATATACAGTGATGCTTCTCATAATAGATTGGGTTGTGTGTTGATGCAAGATAGAAATGTCATTGCACATGCTTCTCACCAGCTTAAATCACACGAGAGGAATTATCCTACACACGACTTGGAGCTGGTAGCCATTGTCTTTGCCTTGAAGATCTGGAGATATTACTTGTATAGGGAGAGATTTTATATATACACAGATCATAAAAGTTTGAAGTACTTGGGCACACAGAAGAAATTAAATTTAAGGCAGAGGAGATGGTTAGAACTGATAAAAAATTATGATTGCCTGATAGACTATCAGCTTGGAAAAGCTAATATTGTAGCTGATGCTTTAAGTCGCAAGAATTTGGCTTGTTTAAGGGTTTCTCCATTGTCCATGGTGCATGAGTTAAGGGCATTGCATGCTAACCTGGAGATTGATGAAGATGGGCAGATGGTAGCTAATTGGCAAGTGAAGCCAATGTTGATAGAATAAATTAAAGCACCTGCACAGAATGATGATAAGTATGTGAAATTGATGGAAGAGGCTCGGGATGGCAAGAAACCATAGTTGTTGGTAAATGATGAGGGCTTGTTGTTATATCAAGGCAGAATGTGCATTCCTGATAATGTCAAATTGAGGTAGATTATTTCAAAGGAAGCACATGATTCACCTTTTGCTATGCACCCAGGTGGAACCAAAATGTACAAAACTATGAAAGGGCACTATTGGTGGACGGGAATGAAGAAGGACATTGCAGAATATATTGCCAAATGCCTAACTTATTAGCAAGTAAAGCCAGAACTCCAAGTGCCAGTAGGGTTGCTACAGCCATTGCCAATTCCCGAGTGAAAATGGGAGAGAATCACTTTGGATTTTATGACAGGACTTCCACGTACACAGAAGAATCATGATGCAGTTTGGGTTATTATTGATAGATTGACCAAGTATGCACACTTTCTGCCAGTGATGATGGATTACAACTTGGAAAGACTGGCTAAATTGTACATTAATAAAGTGGTGAGGTTGCATGGAGTGCTAGTGTCTATTATGTCTGACAGAGATCCTAGGTTTACTTCTAGATTTTAGGGTTGTCTCCAAAAAGCCCTTGAAACTATATTTAACTTCAGTACAGCATTCTATCCACAGACAGATGGCCAATCTAAAAGGATCATTCAGATTTTCGAGGACATGCTTCAAGCTTGTGTGATTAAGTTTGAAGGAAGTTGGGATATACACTTGCCTTTGATTGAATTTGCCTATAACAACAGTTATCAATCAAGTATTTGGATGCCTCCATATGAAGCATTTTACGGCAGAAAGTGTAGAACTCCCTTGTGTTTCAATGAAGTGGGCGAGAGGAAGTTGATTGGCCCAGAATTATTGCAGCAGATATAAGAAAAGGTTAAGCTCATTAGAGACAGACTCAAAATTGCATCGGATAGACAAAAGTCCTACATTGATCTAAAGAAAAAAGATATTCAGTAAAATGTGGGTGACAAGGTGTTCCTGAAAGTTTCCCTATGGAAGAGGATCATGAGGTTTGGTAGAAAGGGAAAACTGAGTCTCGCTTCATTAGATCATATGAGGTTCTAGAAAGAGTGGGTCCATTAGCATATAGACTTGCATTACCTCCGGAGTTGGAAAAGATTCATAATGTCTTTCATGTCTCCATGTTGAGAAGGTACAGATCAGACCCCTCTCACATTTTGCCAGTAGAGGAGATTGAGGTAAATCCAAACATGACATATGATGAAGAGCCCATAAGGATCTTGGCACATGAGGTGAAGCAGCTGAGGAACAAGCAGATACCTCTAGTGAAAGTGCTGTAGAACCATCATTCAGGCTAGGAGGCTACATGGGAGCATGAGAAGGACATGAGAAGGCAACACCCACAGCTATTCAGAGACTGAGACCAGAAAAATTTCGAGGATGAAATTTTATTTTTAAGGAGGGGAGAATTGTAACACCCCGAACCTCCGAGCGTTGGATAGTACTATTTTTTGTCTATGAACTAGTACCATTCAAAGACATCTTGAGGATCAAAAATAAAAGAAAAATTAATTGAGATAGACACAATAAAAATTTAAGTGAACCAAAAATCTAAGGACTCATCGGGTATTATGAAAAGGAAGGATTATGACCCGAAGATGGGCATTTTGGTCAATTCACTTTAAGAGTTGATTTTTTATCAAAATGTCAATTAAAATAATGAAAATAATATATTGAATTATGAAGAAATTTTGAGGAAAAATTTAAGTATCAAATCAAAAGAAAAGAAAAGAAATAAAATTTAAGTTTAATTTCATTTATGACACAAATTAAAAATTTATAATTAAAATAAATTAAATTTTTGGGGTAAATATATAAAGGAGACAATTACACCAAAAATTAAAGAGACAATTTTCTCTCTCTTTCTCCCCATTATGCAGCCACTCTCTCTTTCTCTTATCTTTTCTTCGCTTCCTCCACTAACACTTCTTCCCCATATTTGATTTCCCCACTTTCCTTCCATGGGTCCTTACTCTATTTAGTAGGAAACATCGAAACAAACTTTGATTGAGAGATTTAAACAAGAAGAACAAGAAGTTGGAAGACATTTGAAGTGGAAAAAATCATCAAGTGAGGTATGCTCTCTCTTTCATGCTTGATTAACCAAGTATGCTTTGAATTAAGTTTAGGTGTGATGAATTTACATGAGGAAGCATAAAAAAACATGCATGAATCTTGAAAGGGATTTTGGGCTAGCTTGGGTAATCTAGGGTTTTGATGGTTTTGATTTAAATTTAACATGAACCCTAACTTAAATGAGATAGTATGTAAGATTTATGAAGGGAAATTGCATGGAATTTGCATGAATTGAAAAATGAAAAATTAGGGTTCATGGGAAAATTAGGGCTTTTAATGTATAAAGTGTAATTAGTGTTTATAATGACAAATTATGGTTATTTGAAGTCTCTTGAATGTGAATTGACATTGAGTTGATTAATGGAAGTAATGAAATGGTAGGATTGGGGAAAATTGCAAACTAGGGTTTTGAAAAATTAGGGGTTTTATGCTAGGAAGTGCCATAGATGTGTCTAATGTTAAATTATGATCATTGTGGGTTGATTAAATGTGAATTGAGGTTGGTTAATAGAAGTAATTGAAGTAAAAATTTAACGATAGATAGTATTTTGCACACTGAGTTCAATGTGCTTGGCAGCCCATAAGTTGAGTTACATAACTCCAATTGGTGTGGAACCAATTGGAATGAAACTTAAGAGATAGGGCTAGAATTTTCATGAAGATATCCTGCCTAGAAAATGACCATAGACTGCCCTAAATGAACCTAGAAACTAGAAGTGAAATTCTGAAAATCTGCAAATTGACCATATAAATAGTAAACTTTATAAGGCTAAAACTTTCTCTAGAAAATCCCAATTTAGGTGATTCTTGAACCGATAGAAACCTAAAACATAGTAAAACATTTGATATGGAGAACTTAAGGCTAAATTATGAACTTAACTCAATCAAATTGCTAAGCAAAGTTGAGTCACCAAATTTGCTAAAATCTGGAAATATACAAATTGACTATATAAACAGTAAATTTTGCAAGGCCATAACTCTCTCTAGAAAACTCCAATTTAGGTGATTCTTGAATATATAGAGACATAAAATATAGCAAAACATTTCGTATGAAGAACTTGAAGCCTAATTATGAACTTAACCCAACCAAATTGCCAAGCAAATTTGAGTCGATAAATCTGCGAGAACATGAACAATAACATAAATAGTAATTTTTGCATAGCCATAACTTTCTCTAGAAAAACTCCGATTTAGATGATTCTTAAACCGACGGAAACCTAAAATATATTAGAACATTTCATATGAAGAATGTAAGGCCAAATTATGAATTTAACTCAATCAAATTGTTGGACAAAGATAAGTCACCAAATCTGCCAGAATTAACCTACATGAACAGTAATCACTGTTTTGGTCATAACTTGAGCTACACAACTCCGAATTAGGTGATGTAAAAAGGAAAATAAAGTTAAGACCTAGATGAACAGTTTTTTCATGAAGAACATGTCACCAAATTATGATTGAAAGTAGGTAAAAATTGGGTTTAAAAGTAGAGCACTAAGCTGTCCAAAAATTTCAAAACACTTTGAAATTTCAAATCTAACTTAGAGAGGCATTAGACATTTATGTAATGAGTCCTTGGCAGCAATTGAGGTGAGTATTGAGGCATTATATTTGCGTGTTTTCAGTAAAAAAAGAAGTTGGAATGGAACAGGAGAAATAAGTAACGAGAAAGGAGAATTATTGAAGGTTTGCGCACAACTAACCATTTTCTTTGTTTTTAAACTTGTAAATTGTTTGGAATGAGTTTATTTGAATGAGTTTGCTTTGAATGAGTTTACTTGGAATGAAATATAGTTTTTCTCTTGCATTTGAGAAATTTGGGTGTTGCCACCTCTATATGGATTTTATGATGAATTGAATGTATTTATTGGTTTGCAAATGTGATTGTTGAGTGGGAAACTTTTGAAAATTCTTTTGAAATCACAGTTAATATGACAGTCCCTTTCGGATCTCCCCAGATCCCAGTAGTAACGGCTACTTGGGGTTTGATATTTGATTATGATTATGTCCCCCATTGATAATGGTTAGTGGGGTGAGACTAGATAAGTACTCATTAGCTGGCTAACCTTTCCCTCATTAATAATGGTTAGTGAGGTTGAGATTGCTTTATCGTGGTGTACAACAAGGCATTGATCGTGAAATTTTGTGTCATGGTCTAAACTGTGTGTTATTATCGACAACACTTACACATTGTGATTCATGATTTGTGAAGCATGATTTCTTATTTGAAATGTGCTTTCAATAAATGGTTGCCACGAACTAGAAATTATGGTGATGTTTTTATGATTATGCAAAAATGTGATTTGTTATATTTTGACAATTGTGTTTTATTCTAAGTTTTAATTTTTTTTTTTTTATGCACCACTGAGTAATATACTCAGTAATAGCTTATTTATACTGTCGCAGGTAAGGAAAAGGAGAAGGTTGCTGAGTAAGAGACTTGGAGCAATTTTTGTATTGGTTGTGGGTATTTACGTTAGGTATACCCTTGTAATCCTTTTGATGTATTTTGTACCTATATGTATGGACGCACGGACATTGAGCAATTTGTATTAAAGATGCATTTTGAGTTTGTAATATTAAGTTTACTTCCCCTAATGAATGTAAGACTTGAAATGTAAATGTATTAATATTTTGTTTGTGAAATGGATTGAAGCAAATCTTTTACTTAAGCTGCATTACGATTTCAACAAGTTATAAATATGGGTTTTGTTAAAGTTTTAACCACCACCACCATACAGTTTTTTTTGCGAAATGGAAATAAAATAAAATGCTATGTTTCATTTAAAATCCCTTGTGGTATATTTAATTAATTATCGGTAGGTTTAGTTTGATAATTCATTAGGTATACTAAGGGAACATGTCATGCCTTACAAGGGATAAGGTGTGACGAACATGGTACTGTGATTGTGCTTTATGAAGATATAAAATCTCAATGGTACTTAGTTTGCTAAAATGGGAGAGCTCTAAAAAAAGTGTATGAGCGTCGAGGAGGACAAGTGAGTACGATGGATCGACAGAAATGGATCTGTTTAGGTGGGCATAATGCTGGATTAGAGTGTGGTTTGTATGGCTTTTGGTGGAGAGATACTGTGAAACGTGGGTTTTTGGGAGTTTTTTCTTTTTTTTAATATCCGTGATGGTGATGGCAATGGAATTGAGCAGATGGGTATGATAGTGTTGTATGGGTTTGGTCTTGAGAAAAGAAAAGAATGGAGTTATTTTCTATAAGAGTACTAGGGCAAACTTTAAAGCGGATGATGATTTTTACTCTAAAAAAACAAACCCTCCAAAGTCCCTATTCTCTATAACCCCTCTCTCATAAAAATTGTTTCTTTTGATTGCTGCCCAATTTTTTTTTTCTTCTCCAACTACAGAAAAAGAGATATTTATAAGAGGCTTAAACCCTAAAATAAAAGGTTTAGATTTAAAGGAAGAAAAAGAAGGGTTGAGATTAAAAAGACTAATTTTATTTTTTTAAAATTATTATTATTATGTTAAATCTTAAATCTAATGGTCAAAAATTAAAAAGATAAAAAGATGAAAGGCTTGGATTAAAAACGACTATTTTGATTTTATTTCTTTTGATCCACGGGCTAAGAATTACTCTTTACAAAATTAAATTAAAGGTTGAGATTAAAAAGTACTAAATCTATCTTCTTTTTTTTTTTTCTTTTTAACTTTAACTAATTTTAATCCAAAGTGGGAATTAAATCTCTTAAAAAAAATAAAGGGCTAGCATCGAATAGTACTAAAATTTATCTTTATTTCTTTAACAAACTCCTAATCTATTGGTCCAAAATTAATTCCAAAAATATTTAATGGTTAGGATTAATTTAAGACTATTTTATTTTATTACTTTTTAATCTAAGGGTATAGTTTTATTCTTACAAAAATAAAGGGTTAAGATTAAAAGGTTCAAATTACTTTTAACTTATTTAAATCTAATGGCTAAAAAAAACCCTAATAAATTTTGATGGATGAGATTTAATTCTACCATTTTGTTTTATTCTCCTAAATTTAAAGATGAAGAAACAAAATTAAATAGAAAATCAAGGGTAGAGATTAATTGAAACAATTTTGCACTTTTCTTTAATTTTTCAAAAATAAAAAATATAAATCTAATGGATAAAATTAAATCTTCATAAAATTAATGATCAAAACTTTTTCTTTATTATTATTATTATTATTATTATTATTATTATTATTATTATTATTATTATTATTATTATTATTATTAAGATCCTAAAATTAAATTACAAATTAGAATTAAAATGAAAGTGAAATCCAATTAAAAATAACAAACTTAAATAAGCTAGAAAATTAAAACTAAAGTCAAAATTGAAAATTAAATTAGAATTAAAGTAATAGCGAAAATAACAACCCAATTAATAAAACTGCATTTTTGTACATGTTTTTTTGATTAATTTATTTTTTTATTTTTTATTTTTTATTTTTTAAAAGAAGTTTTATAGGCCCAGACAAAATATGGTATCTACAAAAAAAAAAAAAAAGGTTTTACTGGCCTGGACAAAATATGGTATTCACAGATAAGTTTTCTATTATAGGAGAAGAGAAAAGAAATTTTGAGTTTCCTCCAAATAGAAAACATATAAAGACATAGACTCATATTTCGGACAGGTGAAATCTAAAACTATGTCAAATTCAAAAATATTTGAAATGCAAAAGTTAATAATTTGGAATTTGAAAAGAAAATGTGACTCACACTTGACATGTGAAATAAGCTTGAGAGGTTGATGAACAGGAAAATAATTTGCCTTTGATGAATAGAAAAGTAAGTTACAGAAAATCAACATAGACCTTGAGTCCAGAGGTCAATAAGATGAAAAGGTAAATGCAGAAATTAAAATCAATATAGGCCTTGGAGTCAAGAGGTTGATAATAAGAAAAGTAAATGTCGAAAATTAAAATCAATATGAACTTTGAGTCTAGAGGTTGATAGCATGAAGTTAAATACAGAAAAAAAAAAAATCAACATAGGTCTTGAATCTAGAGGTTGATAGCATGAAATTAAATGCAAAAGTTAAAATTAACATGGGCCTTGAGCCTAGAGGTTGATAGCATGAAAAGTAAATGTTGAAATTAAAATCAGTATGGACCTTAAGTCCAGAGGTTGATAGCATGAAGTTAAATGTAGAAAATCAAATCAACATGGATCTTAAGTCCAGCGGTTAATAGCATGAAAATAAATGCAGAAATTAAAATCAACATGTGCCCTGAGCCCATGGGTTCATAGCATGAAATTAAATTGTAGAAAATAAAATCAACATGGGCTTTAAGTTCAGAGGTTGATAATATGAAATTAAATTACAAAAAATAAAATCAACATGGGCCTTAAGTCTGGAGGTTAATAACATGAAGTTAATGAGTTCTGAGGTTGATAGCATGAAATTAAATGCAAAAATTAAAATCAACATGGGCCCTGAGCCTAGAGGTTGATAGCATGAAATTAAATTACAGAAAATAAAATCAACATGGGCCTTGAGTCCAGAGGTTAATATTATAAAATTAAATTAAAGAAAATAAAATTAGCATGGGCCTTGAGTCCAGAGGTTAATAGCATGAAGTTAAATGCAGAAAATAAAAATCAACATGGACCTTGAGTCTAGAGGTTGGGTACAGGAAAGTTAAATTATGGAAGGAAAGCAAATTGGAGTTTGGGAACATTAAGGATGAGTAATTCTCATTGGGCACTTACCTGCTTGATGAATGAATATGTTGACTTTGAGCTTGCTAAGAGCATCTGTTTATTAAGGAAAAACTGAGCATATGATGGATGTTTAATAACTAGCTACTAACCTATGTTTAAATTTGAATTTAATAAATATGGTTGAGCTAAATGAGAATAATATATGCATGATTTTATTAATAGTTTGACTTCAAAGAAAATCTAATGAAAAATCTTACCACCGTTGAGAGTTTACTTAATCCTGAACTTGAAGCCAAGGAGTTGATGGAAGGATCAATAATAGTTCCAAAGACAATGTGTTTTTATCTTTTTCTATTTCCTTTTTTCCTCTGTTTTCCTTTGTCATCTTTTTTTTTTCTTTTTTTTTTCAGGATGCCCTTTCAGATTTTCATCATTCGTTCATTTTGTAAAAAGCGTCATTTTAGGTTTTTGCTCTCTTTCTCTTACTTTACTAAGAGTGCCTTTTCAGGTTTTCACTCCCACTTTTTTTTTTTTTTTAAGTATTGGTAGTTTGTATCCTAGTCTCTTTGGCAATCTCTCATGCCTATATGCTGCTTAACTGTCCATTACCTTATCCAATGTAATTTCAAAGCAATATATATATAGTTACCCATATTTGAAAATACTTATTTCATAATAAAACATTAAAAGAAAATTATGCATATTCCAAAGTAGAAGCACATGGTAAGTAATACACAAGGTATCATAATAGGGATATTGAAGTAATTTATTTGAATCTAGGTTTTTAACATTAAGAAGGCAAGGCACATAAGAAGTCTACAAGTATTGGAGGAAGGATAGGATAATCTCACGAATTTCTTTTGATTAACTTCTAAGACCTTTCCTGCTGTGAATACTAGTAATGCCAATAAAGAACCCTTTGCCATGGCTCAGTTACAATGTTTTGATGCTTTAAGTATATCAGTCCTTATCCCTCCAATCTATATCTTGTAGGCTTTTGAAGGATTCCTTTTATGGGTTTTCATCCTCCTCTTTTTTTTTTTTTTTTTGAGTCACTTTACAAGATACCCTTTTGGGTTTTCATCCTTCCTTTATTTTACAGAAAGTGCCTTTTTAGGCTTTTGCCTTCTTTCTCTCATTTTGCTAGGAGTGCCTTTTCAGGTTTTTACTCCCACTCTATTTTTTTTTAGGCATAATATCTTTTTATAGCATTTGCATTTATTGGTTTGACAATTCTCTGCCATCCATATGAGTCAAGATCAAAGCACCAATAGAAAATGCTTCTTTACTAAATATGGTTCCTATTAAGTTGGTGACTATTTACACCAAGGAAGGTACATTGATGGCCTTCCATGAAGAATGAGATTACACAGTTTGTGTTGATTTGTGAGGTCTATCAGAGTGTAACACCCTCCCGATAACCACTCCGTACATCCTACTGTTCCGGTGACCGGTGTCGGTCCGGACAGCTAGAATGTCCGGAAAAATATTTAAACTAAAGTCAGGAACCATAATTAACTCAAATATTAATAAGAAAAATTTAGTAAAAATTTTAGAAATAAAATACAACCAAGTCAAACGAGCCGGTGCCCAAGCGATGGGTAACCAGAGGTAAGTTGCGGTTCTCTCAACGAGGAGCCCTATACCCGGGGGAAAAATTATAAAATAATTTTTGGGACTCCAGAGAAGGGTTATTGAGGTTCCCATGGCATTAGAATTCCAAGAAAATACTTAGAAAAAATTTTCAATCGGTACAGACAATTTTGACCCGTTAAGCCAAACGGAGGGCATTTTGGTCATTTCGCCTTCAGAGGTGATTTTTGGCCGACTTGTCCAGTTGAGTAAATAATTAATATGACATAAAATATGAAGAAACATTACTAGAAATTAAATTGAACTTGAGTAGTGGAGAAAAGAAAAGAAAATGAGGAAAAGGGGCATTTATGACATCATGGTGATGTCATTAAGAAAATTTTGACCAATCACACTTAAGCCATTGTTTGACTAACTATTAAAAGAGATTAAAGAAGACCAAAATAACACAAATTGCAGCAGCTACCTCCCTCCCCAAAGGCCAGCCGAAACTGCCCTAGACACCTCCATGGATTTTTTTTTCAATCAAGCTCAATCTCTCCCTTTCTTACACCACTAAACCCTAACCCCTTTCATTAAACCTTGACCATATCACTTGGAGAAGCTCTTGGCAGCCAAGAAGAAGAAGTAAAGTGAGGTTTAGGGGCTTGGAAAATTATTCCCATTCAAGGTTAGTGCACTTATATCCATTAAACTCTTTATTTCCATGATTTTGGACTTGAACTTAGTAAGACTTGTAGTTTAAATGAACAAAAAAACCTATGTGTATGAACACTTGAATTTCGGCTGCCCTAGTAAAAGAATATGTAGGAATGTTTTTGATGAGCTTGAAGTGAATTAGAAACCATATTTGAAGTTATAAACATATGAGTAATGCCTTAGTAGCTAGCTAAGGTAAATGGCATAAATTATGAATTTGAATTAGGGTTTTGGGGAGTGAAAAATTGATTTGGCTTAGGAAATTGTTAGAGCACATTTTAATGGTCAATTAGTGACCATTTTAGGTATGTTGACCATAATTAGAACTGAAAAATGGTATGGCAAAGTTAAGGTATAAACTGCCCTAGGACAGCAGCATAGGGACTGAAAATTCAGTCCCTTTGCACTGCCATAACTTGGGCTGTGTTAGTCCAATCGGTGTTTGGCCAATTTGACATGAAACTAGGCTTATAATGGCACATTTTTGCTGAAGAAACCATGCCCAAAAGACCAAAGCAAGAGGACCAAAACTTGGCCCCAATCCGGAACCCTGAAACTGATTCTGCAGAATTGACCAAATGAACAGTAACTGTTCATTTGGCCATAACTCACTGTAGATTTGGTCAATTGACCTGAAATTTTTACAGAAACAAGTTAAGACATAGACAAACAACTTTCATGAAGGAACCTACCCCAAATTATGGCCAGAACTTAACCTAAATGGCAGTGGCAGTCACTGTTCATGCACTGTAGATATGGTAATTTTCTGCAGAATGCACATCCGGACAGCTTGGGATTTTGGACCATATCTAGAGCTACAAAACTCCAAATGGAGTGATTCAAAAAAGGAAATTCAACTAGACAAAATAAAGAACAACTTTCATGTTTTACATTTCTTCAAATTCCCACAGTAACAGTGTCCAATGGAACAGTGAAGTTATGGTACAAAATCTGAAAAATCTGCTCCTTTGGTTTAATGCTTAGAAATGGTATTAACACTTAATGCCAACAAGTTTTAAACACCAAATGTGGTATGTTGGGAGTGCCAAAGTCAATGTACACATTTTTATTCTAAAAGTCAACATTTTTGTTGACCAATGATGAATAGTGACACCAAAAATTTGAAATTCACAAATTGAAGAATTTAAAAGTTTCAAATGCCCTAGTATACCTAACAAGATTGGTTTGGATAGTTTGGCATGCCAATAGGGTTCGATTAGCAAGATCTTGCACATGGCAATATGCCATTCCGTGATTTCATGGCTTTTAGCCATTCGACTTTGTATTGAGACTTGGCCTTGTGCCGATATTATTTACTGACTTGTTACATTGCTGCACACCGGGAGATGCATATGTGACCGATGGTGTGACGGCCGAGGTACTAGGTACCCGGTGCGGTTACCGTTATCGATCCGTCGTCTAGTGTAGGTTACTTGGGCAACCAAATGAATGAAAGTGAACAAAGTTACTGAATTAATGTATATATAACCATACTAAACAAATGAATCATACACATTCACTATATATTCGTTTTCTTGCTATTTTCTTTTATTATATTATTGCACCACTAAGCATTATTGCTTAGCACGTTGCTTTTGCCACGCATAGGTACTGGAGATCCCGATCGTGAGCCCAGTAGACCACAGACTGGGTGAGTTCATCCTGTAGATCTGCATAGTGTCCGTGTCACCTCACTACCGGCAGTGCATTGGTAGGGCACTAGGTGTCATTTTGTCATTTTGATATTTTGTAGCAGATTTTTACTTTCTCATATGTATTTGAACTCATGTAATATATTTTGATGTTCATGTAAATAATGAAAGTTATGACTATGAATGCAAAATTTGAGCATGTGTTTATCGCTTGTATATGAGAAATGGATGTTTGAGAAATGAAAAGATTATTGAGAATTGAAATTGAGAAATATTGTTGAGATTTTGGATATTGGAGTTTGAGATGATGGAATAAAAATATTGGAAGTGTTTTTAACAGGTTCCGAAGAACTGTTTTCTCCATTTTTAGCCGGTACTCCGCCGGATTTTCTTTAAAATTTTCGGAACCTTAAATGAATAATACTTTTGATAAATGGTTTAAATAAATTGTATTTCATAAATTATATGCAAAAGCATTGTATAAATTAATTGAGGAATATTAGAGTGTGCCGGTACACCATGTGGCATTACTTACTCGGGTATACTGTACACGGGTAAGGGGTGTCACATTTAGTGGTATCAGAGCACGGTTTAGGCGTTTCTGGGCCTAGATTGAGTCCATACCATGCATTGCATTTTGTAAGAGTCGAGGTGACACTAACGCAGATCTGTTTATCCTTCTTATTTTGAATAGGATATGGACCCTTCATCTCAGAGAGCCGTTGAGGAGGAAGTGGAGAGTCATGCTCCACTGCGGCGGTGAGGCCTGGGGCATGAGAGAATCGCTCCGCCACTCAAGCGAGCTGCTCAGCCTCCACAGGCCATGTTTCAGCAAATGGCCGACTTCTTTAGACAAATGGCCGGGGTAATGCCAGCACCACCACCACTACCAGCTCCACAGCAGAAATCACACCTGGAAAGGCTAAGGAAGTTTGGAGCTGTGGACTTCTATGGCAAGAGAGAAGATGACTCTATTGCGGTAGAATTGGTTGAACAGAACAGGCAGAGTACTAAAACAACTTCACTGCACTCCAGAGCAAAACCTGGAAGCTGCCATCTCTTTGCTGCAAGATGATGCATATGAGTGGTGGGACACGGTGTCCAGTGAAGTGCAGCCAGAAGCTATAACTTGGGACTTCTTCCTCTCTGAAGTCAAGAAGAAATATGTGAGTACTGTATACCTGGAAGAGAGAAGAAGAGAGTTTATTAACTTGAGGCAGAGACAATTGTCAGTGACTGAATATGAGAAGGAATTTGTCCGATTGAGCCGTTATGGAAGGGAGATAGTCCCTAATGAAGCTGAAAGATGCAAGAGATTTGAAGAGGGACTAAATGATAACATCAAGATCCAGCTCACTGCCTTGGGAATCACAGAATTTACCAAGTTAGTGGAAGCTGCAATAAAGGTGGAAAAAGTAAGAATCAGTGAGTAGACCAGAAGGGATAGACAGCAGAAGAGGGGATCAGGTCAGTCTAGCTCAGCTCTTGCATTTGGAAAGAAGTTCAAGGGTCCTCCTGCACAGAGTTCGGGTCAACCACATGGTCAGGGTCAGTCTCAAGGGCCCAGGCCGCAGTTCACCCCTAGGAGAGGTCAGTCCACACCATCAGTGGGCAGCTCTCCAGGGATGGGGTTCAGGGGACCAGCCCCAACATCTTCTGCATGTCCACACTGTCAGAAATGGCACAAGGGGGAGTGTTTGAGAGTAACTGGTGCTTGCTTGATGTGTGGGTCAACAGAGCATCAGTTGAAGAACTGTCCACGCAGAACTACTACAGCTGCTCTAACACAAGCAGACAGACCTGCTCCTGCACCACCAAGGGGTAGAAGGTCTGGTAAATCCAAAGCTGTGGGACCATCTTAGAGGCCTGCATCTGAGCCAGCAGAGAGGCCAGATAACAGACCACCTGCCAGAAATTATGCCCTGAGAGCTCAGGAGGAGCAAGATGCTCCGGACGTCATCAGGGGTACGTTCTCCCTCTACACTACACCTGTGCATGCATTGGTGGATCCAGGATCCACTCATTCATACATCTGCATCAATCTACCCGTAGAAAGGGGGATACTAGTAGGGGAGAGTGACCAAGACATTCTGGTCACTAATCCATTGGGTCACAGTGTGGTAGTGAACAAGGTATACAAGGGTTGCCCTTTAAGGATTCAGGGGTATGAATTCTTGGCAGACTTGATTGAGTTGCCTTTCCATGAGTTTGACGTGATTTTGGGAATGGACTAGTTGTCACGTCATCAGGCAATAGTTGATTGCAAATTGAAGAGAATTTCTTTGAAAACCCCTGAGGGTAATGAAATTTCAGTTGTGGGTGAAAGGACAGATTTTCTATCTAATGTCATCTCAGCCACAGTTGCAAGAAGAATGATGAGAAAAGGCTGTGAAGCCTACCTAGCACATGTGGTGGATACTAGGCAGGCTAAGCCAAACTTGAGTGACATACCCACAGTGAGAGACTTCCCAGTATTTCTGAAGAGTTGCACAGTTTGCAACCGTAAAGGGAAGTCGAATTTGCTATTGAGACAACTGCAGATCTGACACCCATTTCCATTGCTCCTTATAGGATGGCACCTACTGAATTGAGAGAGTTGAAAACTCAGTTGCAAGAGTTGTTAGATAAGGGGTTCATGCGCCCCAGTGTGTCACCATGGGGAGCTCCAGTGCTGTTTGTGAAAAAGAAGGATGGGACTTTGAGGCTTTGTATTGATTACCGGCAGTTGAATAAAGTGACTGTGAAGAACAAATATCTGTTGCCTAGAATTGATGATCTGTTTGATCAGTTGAAGGGAGCAGGAGTATTTTCTAAGATTGATCTCAGATCAGGGTATCATCAGCTGAGGGTGAAAGATGTAGATGTACCCAAGACTGCATTCAGGACCCGGTATGGGCATTATGAGTTTCTGGTGATGCCCTTTGGCCTAACAAATGCACCAGCGGCATTCATGGACCTTATGAACCGTATCTTCCATCCATACCTAGATCGGTTCATAGTGGTTTTTATTGATGATATTCTGGTGTACTCCAAGACCAGGGAAGGACATGATGAACATTTGAGGATTGTTCTGCAAACCCTGCGGGAAAAGAAGCTGTATGCTAAGTTGTCCAAGTGTGACTTTTGGCTGAATGAGATTGCATTCCTTGGACACATAGTGTCAGCTGATGGGATTAGGGTGGATCCCAAGAAGATAGAAGCAGTGATAGAATGGAAGCCTCCCAGAAACACAACTGAGGTCAGAAGCTTCTTGGGGCTAGCTGGGTATTACAGAAGATTTGTGAAGGGATTTTCCCTAATAGCTGCTCCAATGACCAAGTTGTTACACAAGAATGTCAGATTTGACTGGAATGACAAGTGTCAGACCAGTTTTGAGAAGTTGAAGGCTATGTTGACTGAGGCACCAGTGTTAACACAGCCAGTGTCAGGAAAAGACTTTGTGGTCTACAGTGATGCCTCACATAATGGGCTAGGGTGTGTATTGATGCAAGAGGGGAAGGTGGTCGCCTATGCTTCCAGGCAGTTAAGGCCACATGAACAGAACTACCCTACCCATGATCTAGAGCTTGCAGCAATTATCTTCGCACTGAAGATATGGAGGTACTACTTGTATGGTGAAAGGTGCTATATTTACACAGACCACAAAAGCCTGAAATACTTGCCAACCCAGAAGGAACTCAACCTCAGACAGAGGCGATGGATTGAGTTCCTGAAGGACTATGATTGTGTGATTGACTATCATCTTGGGAAGGCAAATGTAGTTGCTGATGCTTTGAGCAGAAAGTCCATCACAGCTTTGAGATCATTGAATGCCCGTCTAACTTTGATTCGAGATGGAACTATTTTGGCTGAGTTGCAAGTGAGGCCAAACCTGCTACAGCAGATTTTAGATGGGCAAAAGGCAGATGGAAAGTTAACGGCCATTATGAGCAAAATCCCAGAAGGAAAAGCAACTGACTATGAGGTAAAAGCAGATGGGTGTCTGTACTACAAAGGAAGACTGTGTGTACCAGATGATGGGGAATTGAAGACCAGTATTCTAAAAGAGGCACACACTAGTGTATATGCTATGCACCCAGGAAGTACAAAGATGTATCATGATCTGAAGCTTCAGTATTGGTGGCCTGGTATGAAGAGGGACATAGCTGACTATGTGACTAAATGCTTGACATGTCAGCAAGTCAAGGCAGAACATCAAGTTCCATCAGGTTTGCTACATTTATACGCATACCGAATGGAAATGGGATCGGGTCACCATGGATTTTGTAAGTGGTCTACCTCTCACCCGGAAGAAACATGATGCAGCATGGGTGATAGTTGATAGATTGACAAAGTCAGCACACTTTCTGCCAGTTAGGACTGACTACTCACTAGAGAGATTAGCAGAATTGTATATTAGTGAGATAGTTAGACTGCATGGAATTCCACTTTCCATCATATCTGATTGAGACCCAAGGTTTACATCGAGATTTTGGAAGAAGTTACATGAGTCCTTGGGTACACAACTCCATTTCAGCACAGCTTTCCATCCTCAGACGGATGGGCAATCAGAAAGAGTAATCCAGGTAAACAATTGAAACCCATGAAATTGATACAAATATAGAACTGAAATGATAATAATAACATGAAATATTTGTCAGGTCCTTGAGGATATGCTGAGGAGTTGTGTCATTGAGTTTGAGGGAAGTTGGGATAGATACCTCCCACTGGCAGAATTTGCATACAACAATAGCTACCAAGCTAGCATCCAAATGGCCCCGTATGAAGCGCTGTATGGGAGAAAATGTAGAACTCCAGTGTGCTGGACTGAATTGGGCGAAGATAAGCGGTAGGGCTGCACAGTGAAACAGCCGAGGAGAAGGTGAAATCAATCAAAGCCAACTTGAAGGTTGCCTCGCATGCATGTAAATCCTATGCCGACCTGAAGAGAAAAGAAATAGAATATGGGGTTGGCGACAAAGTGTTCCTCAAGGTGTCACCATGGAAGAAGGTGTTGAGGTTTGGAAGAAAAGGTAAGTTGAGCCCTAGGTTTATTGGCCCATATGAAGTTATTGAACGTGTGGGTCCAGATGCCTATAGGCTAGCTTTACTACCAGAGCTGGACAAGATCCACAATGTGTTCCACGTGTCTATGCTCAGAAGATACCGCTCAGATCCTTCACATGTCATCTCCAGAGAAGAAATTGAAATACAGCCGGATTTGACATACGAAGAAGAACCTCTATAAATTTTGGCTCGGGAAGTGAAAGAGTTGAGAAACAAGCAAATTCCATTGGTGAAAGTGCTTTGGAGGCACCACAACACCGAGGAGGCAACTTGGGAAAGTGAAGATTCGATGAGGCAACAGTTCCCTCAACTGTTTGCATCAGGTAAATTTCGAGGACGAAATTTAAATTAGAGGGGAAGAGTTGTAACACCCTCCCGATAACCACTCCGTACATCCTACTGTTCCGGTGACCGGTGTCGGTCCGGACAGCTAGAATGTCCGGAAAAATATTTAAACTAAAGTCAGGAACCATAATTAACTCAAATATTAATAAGAAAAATTTAGTAAAAATTTTAGAAATAAAATACAACCAAGTCAAACGAGCCGGTGCCCAAGCGATGGGTAACCAGAGGTAAGTTGCGGTTCTCGCAACGAGGAGCCCTATACCCGGGGGAAAAATTATAAAATAATTTTTGGGACTCCAGAGAAGGGTTATTGAGGTTCCCATGGCATTAGAATGCCAAGAAAATACTTAGAAAAAAGTTGTTTTGAAAATGAGTTTTGGGAAGTTTATGCTTGTTAGGGCTAGGGTTTTATGTTTTATGCTAAAATTGCATGTTTTGTTATTAGGTTAGTTATGTTTAAGTATTATGGGCCTTAAATGGCTACTTCATCTTAATGGATTTGAAGAAATCCATGAATATGCTATGTTGGGTTTAAGGAAAAGCTAGGATTTGAGTTTTTGATTAATATATGTGGGTATTAAGTATAATTTCAAGTTGTTTTAGGCCCTAGAGATGTGTATATGTGTTTGGCTTAAGTTTTAAAACTTTAGAGTGAGTTTAGGAATTGAAGGGAGAAGGATTCTGCAAGTTCTTTATTAGGGAATTCTAAAAATTCCCAGGTTCGACTGTCGGAAATCATAGTTTTGATAACCAAAGCATGCAATTTCTCAAGAAAATCTAGAAATTTTTGAGGTTTGGCAGCCAAAGTCCTAGACTTTGACAACCACAATGGTTACTGCCTAAAATGGGTACCCGATGTTCTAAGGTTGAGCAGCCCAAGCACAAGACTCTAACAGCCGAACTTAGTTTTGCCCATTTTATTTCTCATTCAATTCCAAGGTTCAAAAACCTAATTTCATGATTCTTAAGGGCTTAAAATAAGATTTTTATTATATGTATAGAGTTTTAGAGCCTTGTATAACTCTCTAGGGTCTGATTTTATAGGATCAAGCTTGAAGGACTCGAGAAGTTAAGGATCTGAGGATAGCGACCGTTCAAGTTAAGTGGTTGATAAGCTACAAGAGGTGAGTAATTCTATCATTAATAAATATAGACTTTTTAAATTTAATTTATGATCATCCTCTTGTATCATATCATATTTATTTAGGATGTATGTATCTAGAACACAAAGATGTTGCACAATTGCATAATTGTTATTAGTGCATTGATAAATGATGGATAACCCACTGACTCCCCCCATATTTATGACTATGTTATGTTATGTATGTTATGGATACATAAGTAAATCCTATGGGGAGATCTTTAAGATGCCCCATTAGGGGAGATCTGTACGATGCCCTAGGTGCATGACACATGTCATGTTTTAAGCAAAAGTCCTGAAAAGCCTTTATATGAGCTGGACACATTGGAATTGGAGAGTTACTAGTGATAAGTCCATCCTACATGAAATGTTTATGATGTGAAAACAAATTTGGATGATGCATTGCATATGTATGAAATGGATGACATAATTAATGTTGTTAATTTACTCACTAAGCTTATTTAAGCTTACCCCTTTCCCTTAACCCCTAGATGCAAGTTTACAGAATTAGAAGAGTTCTTTGAAGAGAGGTTATTAGAGATAGTTTTAGCACTTTTCCTTACATATGGTGTATGGGTAGACAGACATGTAAGATATGAATAGATAGTACTGTGCTGGTAATTATGGAAAGAATTAGAGTTACGTAATATTTTAAGTATGAAGTTGTTTATGATTATGTTAACTATTTTGGAAGTGTATACATTAAACCATTACGCTTTAGTGCTCATGTCACACCCTATCCCTCTGTAAGGCATAACATGATCCCGTAGTATACCTAATGAATTACCAACTTCATCTACTGATAACCCATTAAATACACTACAAGGGATTTTAAAACTTTTCTTACTTCTTTTTACAATGGTGAGCAATATTTACAGGTGTTAAAAAATTTTTTGAACTGAAGTGAAACAACTAACACATTTGAATTATTAGTAATTTCTGTAAAGATTTTGGTAGAGTGCCATCTGTATTTTGAATAAAACAGTTCTTCAAAAACCTATAAAAAGCACTTCAAATATATTTCTCAATCTCAAACTCCAACCTTTAATCAACACAATATGTTTCTCAACTCAAATCCACAATAATTTTTCAGTATTTTCAAAAGCTGAGATAAAAGAAATATATCACAATATTTACAAACCAAAATAATTTACAATTTATTTTACAACTTCAATGTACAATTTTAATTTACAACTGCTCAAAAACCAAAAACACTATATACATACAGTGAACATACATTACAATACAAAATGCAAAATATGGTATACTCAATATACCCGATGATCTCTCAGTATAGTACTAGCAAATTAGTTCATTACACGATCTGTCTACCTGCGACAATAATGAAAAGCTATCGCTGAGCCAATGTCTCAGTGGTGCACAACATTAACCAAATACAACTTTAAATCACAATTCATAAGTCATATAAATAGTGGATACTTAAAACCATAGTTAAATTCAAAGACAATGAATGTCATAAAGAATTTAAACTCCATTTCACAATATCACAATGAATATCAATAAATCACACACACACACACACACACACACACACACACACACAGCTTAATCATGTTGCCAAAGTTTAATTCATCCCAAAAGCCGATGGCTAGTGAGGAATTCAATTCGTCCCAAAAGCCGATGGCTAATGAGGAATAACATAGCTATCTAGCAATAATATGAGTACTCATTCTATTCGTCCTCAACAGGCACACACCTCAATACTTCAGCCAGAAAGGGAATTCAATTCATACCACTAGACAACCTAGCGAGGAATTCAATCAATATACACGATAGCTGTGGTTTCAAACCATTTACAATGCTTTTCAATCAAAAAGTATCCATAAAATATCATTCAAATATTTTTTCACAATTTAAAACAATAATATACAAATAGTCAAAATTTATTTTAATTAAAAAATTTAAAAGAAATAACTGTTGTGCACAAACCTCTGATAACTGTCTCTTGGCTCTGACTCAGTGTTTCCTTCCCCTTCCCTAAGTCTTTGCTAACTGAAACACACAATTTGAAGTGATTCAGTACTCATTTAAGCCGTCTCTAAGAATAAAGCTTAATACATAATTTATTGAATTCTATTATTTCCTTAGTCAAGCTAAGATGTTGACCCTCGATGCACTCTAGGTGAATTAGGTTTTAATATTATCAATATGTCACATTTTATGGCTTTTTAGTGTTGGTACATGTTACTCAATTCATTTTCATGTATAGTGCATTTTATTGCAATTTGTCTAATTTCAGTAGACTAATTTGACCTAGCTGGATGACCTAGTTTCCTCGGTTTTCGGGTTTTGATTAAAACTACAAACTTGTAGGTCAATGTCTTATTGCACGCAGGGCAAAATTTCAGGTCATTCTGAGTTATGTAGACCAAGTTATGATCAATCTACCAATGCTAGATAGAATGTACCAAAATGGTAGGTTTAGGTCATTTTTAGGTCACTTTTGGTTCGGCCAGTTTTTGGACCAGAACTTGTGCAAGCTATTGGGCTTGGTTCTGGCCATTTCTGGGCTTTGGTGTCTTCATAAGAATTGTATATATATGTCTCAACTATTCATGGTAAAAATTTCAGGTTAATTGGACCTGTTTTGAGTGAGTTGTGGCCAAAATACTAACTGCTGCCCAAATGGTCAATTTTCAGGTTTATAAAGCACTAATCCGGATTTGGTCATTTTTCAAGTCACCTTCCAAGAAGAATTTTGGTAAGCTTCCTTCATGAAAGTTGGCACTTTTTGTGCCTAGTTTCACCTCCAATTGGTCTCATACCAATTGGAGTCACACACTTAAGGTTCTAAGCCAAAACCTATACTGCCCTATTGCACATTATTCACCCTTTACCAATTACACATCCCATGCTTACCAAGTCACTCTTCCATGTCATTTCTGGTTTGTACCATAACATAAACACATTTAGCAACTCATTTTTGGTCATTTTGGTAGCTTATAACCATTCTCAATATGCACATTATAGTACAGAATTTTCCAAGTCCAATTACATACAATTTAACCACTAACATAGCTCATTTACATGTCCAAACTCAAACCTTTATACACATATACATGTTTTCATAACAAGCACCATAATTCAATAATATAATTCCATAAACCAAACCATGAAACAACATATTTTGATCTACACTTCAAGTTGCCGATTGTACATCTCCTTGAATTAATTTTCAAGCTTCCAAAATCAAGTGTACTATCACATACATCTAGTATACATTATCCAATTTATTCCTACACACATAAACACTTACATCAACACTTTAATCTACCATTTACATGCAAGGATAAACTGCTCTTATTGAAGTTCCATGGCTGCTAAAAATGAACCTCTCCCTTAACTCATCAAACTTCAAAAATCCTTCCACAATTCAACTACCCATAACATCTATTCAAGGTTTAATGAAACAAGAATCAAAAATACATACTTACCACTTTTAAAATTCTTCAAAACCTCATCAAAACTTGATTTTCTTACTGCCTATCTACTGCCCAAGTTGTGTAGAACAATTTTAGTGAAGGAAGTATTGAAGGATCATGGCTTGATCATGAGAAATGGAAGCTCAAAGGTGGGACGGCAATGGAGGTTTTCTTCAAGAATATTTTCGGCTGGTCTTGGGAGATTGAAGAAGATGAAGTTTTCTGTCCAAAAAAATGCTTAGTGGTCCACTTAAGTGGAGTTAGTGGAGCACTATCACCATTTAAATGTTTGTTTATTCTAATAGTTCCAAATTCTCACATTTAACTCCTAACTTTTGCTATTTAAACTATGTACCACCAATTTAATTCTTTATGACATTTTCTAAGTGTAAAATCATTTATTTTTAATGGACATTTAGGTCAAAAGACAAATTGGGTGTCAAATGACCACAATGCCCCTGTTCGGGTTGCATTCCCGATTTTTTGGTAACACCGAGTTTTGTCGTTTTCTCGATTTCCCGTTTTTCTTTGTACTAATTATTTAATTTTTTCTTTGATATTTCTAATGATATTTATGCTTCGATAGATATTTATTTAAGTCTTAAAAATATTTTCCAGGGTTCCCCGTGGTTCAGGGCTAGTCAACGGTCCACGCCGCAACTTCTCGATGCGGTCACCCATCGCTAGGTTTCTCGGCTCGTTTAACTTGGTTACATTTCATTGCTATTATTTTTCCTTCTTCTTTTTTTATATTTTCTTTTCTTGTATTTCATTATTTTATGTCTCTTCATCAATATCTAAGTGTAGTTCTAGGCATCCTAGCTGTCCAGACAACACTGGTCACTGGAACAGTAGAACGCACTACCGAACATAGGGGTGTTACAGCTCATATATGTTAAGGTTCAATTTATGAATCACTTTTATGTTAAAGATGTTTATGCATAAATGAAAAGAATAAAGTATAATGGTTTATTCTATGTTTGAGTGTTAATAGTACAGAAGTTAAAGATATGTTTACACGCTTTAGGCTTGCTACAGGTTCCAGTAGCCTTAAGCTGACCCGATCCCTAGCGCCGGTAACGAACCCTAGCTTGGGTCGTTACAATAGTTATACCCAAACCCATATTCCTAAACTTATGGAGGTGGAGACACAAACTCTAAGCCCCACCCTCTTCCCCCCCCCCCCCCTCCTTCATATTTGTTTTCTCCTCTTCTTCTCAAACCAAAAAAACTAGGGTCCTCATATTGTTGTTAAAAACCATGAAAACCCCTTTGTGCATTCATAGACATTCTGGGTGCACTAGAGGTCTCCCTACTAACCTTAAAAGACATTCTGGGGCCTCTTGAGTATTCTCCTTTACCACTTCTGCTTGCTCTTCTCCTAGCAACCGAGTTAGCGAGTGGTGCTCCATATATTCATATATGGAAACCTTTTCTTTCATAATAGTTTAGAACTTTGAACCTTCTCATATCATTCACAAAATGCTAAAGTGTAATCCATATATTCATATGTAATTATAAGAAAGCGCTTGTGGATTTAGGCAAACTTAAATACTATTTTTTTACTTACACTTTACATACTACACTCGTTTGAAACCAAGCACAATATCTAATAGTATACAAATTTCATGTCCACTATACAAACTCAAGCATACTAAGTAACTTGCTAGACCTCTGCCTCTTGCTAGCTCTTCCTATAGATATCTCTAATCCTACAACACTTCACTTAGGGTTAAGGGAAAGGGGTGAGCTTAGGGAAGCTGAGTGAATAAACTAACCAAAACATTTATCATATTATTTAGCTCATACAAATGCAATACATCAGTCACATGAGTTTACACGTCATCAACAATTTGCATAAGATAGATTTGTCACCAATGATTTCCCATAACCAATTTACTCGGCTCATATTGATGCTCTTCAGGATTTCCTATTAAATTCATAGCATAACCAGTGTGCCTAGCTCATAAAGAAGCTCCTAAGGTCCTCCTTTATCATAAATAGTAAGCTAGAGACTTATTAGGCTTCACCTGATCTTACCACATAATATCATGCATGATCATAACATATAACATATAACATATCTGTACCATGGGGGAAACTAGTGGGTCATTCAACATCCATCATGCATCAATAATAATTATGCAATAATGCAGCATATTTGTATTTTAAATACATACAACCTAATAATTGCATGAAATGATGCATGTGAATGATCATGGTTCTCATTAATATTAATTACAAAGTTTGCATTCTTTAGGTTAGTATTACTCACCTCTTGAAGCCTATCAAACATTGTAATCACAAATAATAGCTATGCTTAACTGTATCCTTTCAGGTTCCTTATATCCGATCCTATAAAAGACAAACCCTAATGCGTAATCTGAATATCTAAAACTCTATACATACATCATACAACATAATCTAGGTCCATAAGGTGTCTAAAAACAAGTTTTGAAATCTTAAAATAAAAAATAAAAAAATGTAGGCAGAACCAACTTTGGTTGTCGAAATAAGAAACTTCAACTGCCGAAGTCTTAATCCTTAAATGCCCTTTTTAACAATAGCTACTTCAGCTACCGAAGTACGCATCTTCGGTTGTCGAAGTCCTAAACTTCAAAAACTCCAGAGACGCAACAACTACTCCAGCTGCCAAATTAATGGTTTTTAATGGCTGAACTTGAAAATTTTTAGAATTCCTAATTCGAATTCTGTAGAAAACCATATGCCTAAAACTTCAAAAACTCATCTCAAAAGTTAAAAACTTCAATCAAACCATACAACCATCTTCTCATAACATCCATTAACTCAAAGCAACTTGAGAATACCAAATGCATCAATCAAAATATCACTTTTACATGATTTCTCAAGTCATCTAACCCTAACACAATTAAAAACCCCAATCTCCACAATAACCAAATCCAAGCTTGTACATTTCATAATAACCACCCAAAACTGAAAATTTCAACTGACTCAAAACTTTTAAAACTCTCAACTAGTTCAAGAAACTAAATAAATAAATATGCATCCAAAATTCTTATAAAACCAAAACAAAAGTGAAAAAAATTCAATTCCATTGCATAAAACATCTAATTAACACTTGTAACTTATAGCTAGGTGCTAATCAATAAAATTTTCAAATAAAAAGAGAAACTCTAGCAAAAACTTCTCATGCATGCAAGGAACTTACCTTTCTTGAATTTGAATCTCTCCTTTAAAAATTTTAATTCTCCCCTTGCTCAACACCAAAACATGATGAAGAGATTAAATCTCTTGTTCACAAGGAAAGTTTTGAGGAAAAAAAAATAGTTTGCATGAAACAGTAACAGAAAGGGAGAAAAGTTGGAAATTTCAGTCTATATTTTTAAAATTTCAAGTTAAAAAGGCTATTTATACCTTTTGCTGTTGAGTAGACTTTTGACTGTCGAAGTCCATACTACCCAAAATAGCACCTTAGTCGTAAAAATGGACTTTCGACTGCCGAAATTCATGCTACCCAAAAGGAATCTTATACTTTTCACTTTACAAAAATACACAAACAAACCACAAATCACATAGACTCCATAACATATCATTTGTACACATACACAACGTACCACTATTTCCCATGTCATGTCTGTGAAACTCTAAGTTTCACAAGAATTTACTATCAATGACAGTGTAACACCCCTATGTTTGGTAGTGCGTTCAATTGTTCTGGTGGCCAGCGCTATCCGGACAGCTAGGATGCCTAGAACTACACTTCGTTATGAGTAAGGAGACATAAAATAATGAAATACAAGAAGAGAAAACACAAGAAAAACAAAGGAAAAATAATAGCAAAGAAATGTAACCAAGTTAAGCGAGCCGAGAACCCTAGCGATGGGTGACCGCACCGGGAAATCACGGCGTGGACCGTTGACTAGCCCTGGACTACGGGGAACCCTGGAAAATATTTTTAGGATTTAAAGAGAAAACAATTGAAGTATAAATATCATTAGAAATATCAAAGAAAAATTAAATAATTAGTGCAAAGAAAAGTGAGAAATCGAAAAACGGACAAAACCCAGTGTTACCGAAAAATCGGGAATGCAACCTGAACAGGGGCATTATGGTCATTTGACATCCCGAATTGTCTTTTGACCTAAATGTCCATTAAAAATAAATAATATTACACTTGGAAAATATAATGAAAAATTAAATTGGTGGTACCTAAAGTAAATAGCAAAAATTAAGGGTTTAATGTGGAATAAATGGGAGTTAAACATATAATATGATTAAATTGAGTGAGTGGGCCACTATAGAATAAAGTAAGAACAAAATGGGCAGGTGTAAGTTCATTAAACAATCTGCAAATTCATTTTCTCCAAACCCTTCACCCATGGCCGAATGAATTTCTCCAAAAAGCTCCCATGGCTGCCACCTTCAAACCTTCACAATCCTATGATCAAGCCTTCTTTTCTCACACCTATCTTCATTAAGTTTTATCTCCACATCATAAGGAAGAGTTTGATACCAAAATCAAGAAGTTTAGTGAAGGTTTAGCAAGTCCCAACCATAGGTAAGTTTGTATTTTTGAATATTTCTTTGATAAAGCTTGTATACATGTTATGGGTGTTTGATTTGTGAAGAAAATTTTCAAGTTTGAGGAGTTATTGATATATCCAGTTTGGACAGCCATGGGGTTGTATGTTAATGAAATATTCATACATATATTTGATGAGAATTTATGTTGAGTAGGGTGATTTAATGTCCTAGTAAGTTATTTCCATGTATATGTGGTGATTGTGCATTTGAAATTGAAGTGGAGGAAGTTATGTGAAACTTTGGCAAGGTGGAGCAATTCGACAGCCTTGGGACTCTTTGATGAATGTTGAATTCATGGAGATCTTGGATAAATTATGATATTGAGGATTGATGAATATGTATGTAAATTGGTTGTGTAAAGTGTATGTAAGAATTAGAAATGTTCATGTGTATGTATTGTTGTATTTGGACTTTGTGAATTAGAGTTTCATTTGGTGTGTTGAGGGTATTTGTATTCTGCCCAAAATGACTTTAAGGTAAGGTGGTATATGGTTTTGGTAATGTACCAAATCAGAATTGGTAAGGGAAGTGGACTTAGAGTAAGGTAAATGTGTAATTGATACATGTATAAGCAATGTAATTAAGGACAGCCTACATTTTAACCTATAACTCTAAATATTTAACTCCAATTGGTATGAGACCAATTGGAGGTGAAACTAGGCACAAAATGTGCCAACTTTCATTGAGAAAGCATACCAAAATTCTGCTTGCAAGGTAGCATGAAAAATGACCAATTCGCATTAAGTGCAAATGAGGCCTGAAAATTGACCAATTGGGCAGCAGTTAGTGTTTAGGCCATAACTCACTCAAAATAGGTCCAATTGACCTGAAATTTTAACCATGAATAGTTAAGACCCATACCTACAAGTCTTATGAAGACACCAAAGCCCAGAAATGACCATAAGCAAGTCAAACAGCTTGCACAATTTCGGGTCCAAAAACTGGCCGAACCAAAGTTGACCAAATTTGACCTAAAATGACCTAATTTGATGCCATTTGACCAGCAATAGTAAAATGACCATAACTTGGTCTACATAACTCAGAATGACCTAAAATTTTGCCCCGCGTTCCGTAAGACATAGATCTACAAGTTTGTAGTTTTGATTGAAACCCGAAAACTGAGGGAACTAGGTCGTCCGGCTAGGTCAAACTAGTATCCCGGAATCCAGCAAGTTGCAATAAAATGCACTAAACAAGGAAATAAAATTGGTAACGAGTACCAACTCTAAAACACTATCGAATGTGACATATTAGTGACACTAAAACCTAAATTACCTAGAACACATCGAGGGTCGGTATATTAGGTGATTAAGCAAATAATAGCTTTCAGTGAATTATTTGTCAAACATTATCGATAGAGACAGTTTAATTTAGTACTGAAACACTTCAAATTGTGTTTCTCAGTTAGTAAAGACTCAGGGAAAGGGAAGGAAACACTGAGTCCAGACCAGGAGACAGTTATCAGAGGTTTGTGCACAACAGCTATTTCTTTTGAATTATTTTCAATTGAAATAAATTTTGACTAGTTGTATATTATTGTTTTAAATTGTGAAACTGTGAAAAATTGTTTGAATGATATTTGATGGATATTTATCCTTGAAAAGCACTGTAAATGGTTTGAAATTGTGAGAAATTATTTGAATGATATTGATGGATACTTATTGATTGAAAAGCATTGGAAATATATTAAAGTGTTTTTACAGGTTTTCTGAAGAACTGTTTTATCCAAAATACAGATGGCAATCTGCCAAAATTTTTACAGGAATTTCAAATAATTCAAATGTGTTAGTTCTATCACTTCAGTTCAAAAAAGTTTTTGACACCTGTAAATAGTGCTCACCACTGTAAAAGAAGTAAGAAAAGTTTTTAAAATCCCTTGTAGTGTATTTAATGGGTTATCAGTGGACAGAGTTGGTAATTCATTAGGTATACTACGGGATCATGTTATGCCTTACAGAGGGGTAGGGTGTGACATGTTTTAGTTGTATCAGAGCAAAGTTTTTAAATTCTGTTTTCACATGTTACTTGAATATTCTTTCTTCATAGTACAACTGCTCAACATCATTGTTTGATACATACAGTACATTACATTATAAATATGCACTAACGGGAGGAAATCTCCTTGTGTTATTTGTTCAGGAGATCTAAAATCCTCGCATTGACTATGGAAGAGGGTGATCGTTCAGTCGATCAATCTATTGAGGCTGAGGTGCAAGGGGATGCCCTGGCCTACATAATGTCGGTGGTTCAAGAAGACCACCGCAGCACTTCGCCTCGCTCGGCTCACAGATGGTCGCAATGTTCCAACAAATGGTCGGTAATGTGCCTACTCAAGTCCCAATCTGAGACACGGTGGTACAACCACAATCTCCTACTAGGCAGTATGACAAATTGATGAAATATGGGGCTACAGAGTTTAAGGGGACAGTAGATCCTCTAGAAGCTGAACAATGGTTAGAGATGATGGATAGGGTATTCAAGAAACTGCATTGCACAGAGGAGCTCAGATTCGAATACTTTGTATCTTTGCTCTGAGGATGCTTATGGTGGTGGAAAACCATTCCCCACGATGCAGTAGAACTGCAGTGCTAACATGGAATGACTTTCTCGAGAATTCGGGCAAAAGTATGTCACGATGCTTATGTAGACCGAAGCTACAAGAGTTCCTAAGTGCAGCAGGCGGATCGGTGGTGAGTATGAAAGAGAATTTTCTACTTTGAGCCATTATGCGATAAGTTTACTTTCTACCACGGGGAGAGATACAAGAGGTTTGGCGGCTTGAAGCCAGATGTCAGTTACAAGTAGTCGGCTTCAAACACACTAACTTCTCTAAACTTATTTCTCAAGCTCTAGAGTTAGAAAGAATTGAGTCTGAAGCTGCTCCTGAAAAAAAGAAATCAGGGAAGACAAAGAAAGAGGGAAAATCAGTAGAACAGAGTTCCAGTGGTCCTACTGGAAAGAGGAAGAACTATGGGGGACATGGCAGAGGTGGCAAGAAATCTGGTAGGGGAAGATATTCAAGACAGAAGCCTCCCCTATCTGGTCAGCAAAGTACCAGAGGTTCCTATCCTCCCCGCCAATGTGAAACTTGTGGAAGAAATCATGGTGGGATCTGCTACAAGGCTATTGGAGCCTGTTATAACTGTGGAGGCACCGGACACTTTGCCAAGGACTGCACCAGATGCAGAGTTGGACCACCTCCTACTCTGTAGAAGGGTCAATTGAGCCACTGTCACTAGAAGTTCACAACCACCCAGCAGAGGTAGAGCGGGGGTAGAGGTAGCCAGTGACCAAGGCACAATGAAACAATCAGAGCAAGACAGTGCTCCAATCAGAATGTATGCAATGAGACAGAGGGAAGAGGCCGAGACATCTGATGTTGTGGCTGGTACCTTCTCAACTTTTAACCAAGATGTGTTTGTGTTATTTGACCCGGTTTATGTGAGTGCTAGCATCATTGATTGCATTGCTGTTCCATGTACAAAAATGGACTTTGAGGTGCTAGTAACAAGTCCGTTAGGACAGGAAGTCAGGGTTAATAGAATGTATAGAGATTGTCCTTTGGTGATCCAAGGACACACTTTCCTGTCTGATTTCATTGAAATGCCCTTCAGAGATTATGATATCATCTTGGGCATGGATTGGTTAGCTAGGCATCATGCCATGATTGATTGTTGTAAGTGAAAGCAGTCACTTTTGGCCTTCCTCGATCTGATGATGTGGTAATACATGGGGAAAGGTAGTTATTGCCATCAAATATCATTTCGGCTGCACTAGCCAGAAAAATGATCAGAAAGGGGTGTGAAGCCTACTTGGCACATGTGGTAGACACCCAAGTGGGGAGTCCAGCATTGAAGGACATCCCTACAGTATATGACTTTCCAGATGTGTTTCCTGATGAATTGCCAGGATTACCTCCGGAAAGAGAAGTGTAGTTTGAAATTAATGTTATGCCTGGTGTGGAACCAATCTCCATAACGCCATACAGAATGGCACCAGCAGAGTTGAAGGAGTTGAAGATACAATTGCAAGAACTACTTGAAAAGGGCTTCATCCGCCCTAGTGTGTCACCTTGGGGAGCACCAGTGTTGTTTGTTAAGAAGAAGGATGGTACTCTCCGCTTATGTATAGATTACCGGCAGTTGAATAAGGTGACAATAAAGAACAGATATCCATTGCCTCGCATTGATGATCTGTTTGATCAGTTGAAGGGTGCAGCTGTATTCTCCAAAATTGATCTGCGATCTGGTTATTATCAGTTGAAGGTGCAAGAGCAGAGTATTCCAAAAACTGCTTTCAGAACTCGGTATGGCCACTATGAGTTTCTAGTAATGCCATTTGGGTTAACAATTGCTCCAGCTGCTTTTATGGATCTGATGAACACTATCTTCAGACTATATATTGATCAATTTGTGGTGGTGTTTATTGATGACATTTTGATATATTCAAGGAATGCAGAGGAGCATGACAGACATCTACGGATTGTACTGCAGACTTTAAGGGAGAAACAACTATACGCCAAATTGTCGAAATGTGAATTTTGGCTGAAAGAAATCTCCTTTTTGGGACATGTTGTGTCAGCTGAAGGGATCAAGGTAGATTCCAGCAAGGTAGAAGCTATCCTTAATTGGAAGCCGCCAGAACATCACGAGAAATTCGCGATTTTAGGTTTAGCTGGATATTACCATCGGTTTGTGAAGGGGTTTTCTATGTTATCTTCTCCACTTGACCAAACCGCCGGAAAGATGTAAAATTTCGGTGGGCGGATAAATGTCGTGAGTTTTGATGAGTTGAAGAGGTGTTTAACTGAAGCTCCAGTTCTCACTTTACCTACTCCGGGTAAAGAATACACAGTTTATAGTGATGCTTCTCACAATGGGTTAGGCTGTGTACTGATGCAAGATCGGAATGTCATTGTTTATGCATCACGCCAGCTGAAACCGCATGAGAGGAACTACCCAACACATGATCTGGAGCTAGCAGCTATTGTTTTTGCTCTGAAGATCTGGAGACACTATTTGTATGGAGAGAAATGCTACATTTACACAGATCACAAGAGCTTGAAGTATTTGGGCACCCAGAAGGAATTGAATTTGAGGCAGAGGAGATGGTTAGAACTCATCAAAGATTATGATTGCTTAATAAACTATCAGCCAGGGAAAGCAAATGTAGTGGCTGACGCCTTAAGTCGCAAGACTATGGCAAGTCTCAGAGTTTCTCCTTTGTCCATGGTATGTGAATTGAAAGCACCGCATGCCAATTTAGAGATTGATGATGAGGGACAGACAGTAGTTGCTTGGCATGTACAGCTAGTGTTGATTGATCAGATCAGAATGGCTGCTCAGAGTGATAAAAAATATCAGAAGCTACTGAAAGAAGTCCAGCAGGGCAAGAAACCTGAATTCTCTGTGAGAGATAATGGTTTATTGCTACATCAGGGCAGAATGTGCGTTCCAAATGATGCTGAATTGAGACAGATCATTACGAAGGAAGCACATAAGTCTCCATTTGCTATGCACCCTGGTGGAACTAAAATGTCTGAGAAATTTGAAAGAGCATTCTTGGTGGATGGGTATGAAGAGAGATATAGCTGAATTTGTTTCCAAATGCCTAACTTGTCGACAAGTAAAGGCGAGAACATCAAGTTCCAGTGGTTTGTTACATCCTTTGTCGATGCAGTGGAAATGGGAACGAATAACTATGGATTTTGTTACAGGACTTCCAAGGACACAGAGTAGTCAAGATGCGGTATGGGTTATAGTTGACAGATTGACCAAGTCTGCTCACTTTTTGCCAATTCGGATAGACTATAGCCTGGAAAGATTGGCCAGATTGTACATATATGAGATTGTAAAATTACATGGAGTGCCAGTATCAATTGTATCTGACAGAGATCCTAGGTTCACTTCTAGATTCTGGGGTAGTCTTCAGAGAGCCCTAGGAGCTAGATTGAACTTCAAAGACAAAGATTCCACCCACGCAGATGGCGATCCGAGAGGGTTATTCAGATATTGGAGGATATGCTACGGGCTTGTGTGATTGAGTTTGAAGGTAGTTGGGATACACACTTGCCTTAGATTGAGTTTGCTTATAACAACAGCTACCAATCAAGCATTGGGATGCCTCCATATGAAGCTTTGTATGGCAGAAAGTGCAGAACTCCCTTATGTTGGGATGATGTAGGTGAAAGGAAGATGATTGGGCCAGAAATTATTCAGCAGACAGAGGAAAAGATTAGATTGATTAGAGATAGACTCAAGGCTGCATCAGACCGTCAGAAGTCCTATGTTGATTTGAAAAGAAGAGATATTGAATATCATGCAAAGGTGATAAGGTATTCCTCAAAGTTTCTCCTTGGAAGAGGATTATGAGATTTGGCAGAAAGGGGAAACTGAGTTCTCGTTTCATCGGACCATATGAGGTTCTGGAAAGAGTGGGTCCTTTGGCATATCGGTTGGCATTACCTCCAGAGCTAGCAAGGATACACAGTGTCTTCCATGTGTCCATGTTAAGGAGGTACAAATCTGACCCATCTCATGTACTATCAGTTGAAGAGATTGAGGTAAATCCAGACCTCTCATATGAGGAAGAACCCATAAAAATTCTGGCTTATGAGGTGAAGCAGCTGAGGAACAAATAGATACACCTGGTTAAAGTGCTGTGGAACCATCATTCAGGCCAGGAAGCTACTTGGAAACGTAAAGAGGATATGAGGAGACAGCAACCACAGTTGTTCAGAGACTAATGCCAGGTAAAATTTCGAGACGAAATTTATTTTAAGGGGGGGAGAATTGTAACACCCCTATATTCGGTAGTGCGTTCTACTGTTCCTGTGGCCAGTGCTATCCGGACAGCTAGGATGCCTAGAACTACACTTCGTTATGAGTGAGGAGACATAAAATAATGAAATACAAGAAGAGAAAACACAAGAAAAACAAAGGAAAAAATAATAGCAAAGAAATGTAACCAAGTTAAGCGAGCCGAGAACCCTAGCGATGGGTGACCGCACCGGGAAATCACGGCGTGGACCGTTGACTAGCCCTGGACTGCGGGGAACCCTGAAAAATATTTTTAGGATTTAAAGAGACAACAATTGAAATATAAATATCATTAGAAATATCAAAGAAAAATTAAATAATTAGTACAAAGAAAAGTGAGAAATCGAAAAACGGACAAAACCCGGTGTTACAGAAAAATCGGGAATGCAACCCGAACAGGGGCATTATGGTCATTTGACATCCCGAATTGTCTTTTGACCTAAATGTCCATTAAAAATAAATAATATTACACTTGGAAAATATAATGAAAAATTAAATTGGTGGTACCTAAAGTAAATAGCAAAAATTAAGGGTTTAATGTGGAATAAATGGGAGTTAAACATATAATATGATTAAATTGAGTGAGTGGGCCACTATAGAATAAAGTAAGAACAAAATGGGCAGGTGTAAGTTCATTAAACAATCTGCAAATTCATTTTCTCCAAACCCTTCACCCATGGCCGAATGAATTTCTCCAAAAAGCTCCCATGGCCGCCACCTTCAAACCTTCACAATCCTATGATCAAGCCTTCTTTTCTCACACCTATCTTCATTAAGTTTTATCTCCACATCATAAGGAAGAGTTTGATACCAAAATCAAGAAGTTTAGTGAAGGTTTAGCAAGTCCCAACCATAGGTAAGTTTGTATTTTTGAATATTTCTTTGATAAAGTTTGTATACATGTTATGGGTGTTTGATTTGTGAAGAAAATTTTCAAGTTTGAGGAGTTATTGATATATCCAGTTTGGACAGTCATGGGGTTGTATGTTAATGAAATATTCATACATATATTTGATGAGAATTTATGTTGAGTAGGGTGATTTAATGTCCTAGTAAGTTATTTCCATGTATATGTGGTGATTGTGCATTTGAAATTGAAGTGGAGGAAGTTATGTGAAACTTTGGCAAGGTGGAGCAATTCGGCAGCCTTGGGACTCTTTGATGAATGTTGAATTCATGGAGATATTGGATAAATTATGATATTGAGGATTGATGAATATGTATGTAAATTGGTTGTGTAAAGTGTATGTAAGAATTAGAAATGTTCATGTGTATGTATTGTTGTATTTAGACTTTGTGAATTAGAGTTTCATTTGGTGTGTTGAGGGTATTTGTATTCTGCCCAAAATGACTTTAAGGTAAGGTGGTATATGGTTTTGGTAATGTACCAAATCAGAATTGGTAAGGGAAGTGGACTTAGAGTAAGGTAAATGTGTAATTGATACATGTATAAGCAATGTAATTAAGGACAGCCTACATTTTAACCTATAACTCTAAATATGTAACTCCAATTGGTATGAGACCAATTGGAGGTGAAACTAGGCACAAAATGTGCCAACTTTCATTGAGAAAGCATACCAAAATTCTGCTTGCAAGGTAGCATGAAAAATGACCAATTCGGATTAAGTGCAAATGAGGCCTGAAAATTGACCAATTGGGCAGCAGTTAGTGTTTAGGCCATAACTCACTCAAAATAGGTCCAATTGACCTGAAATTTTAACCATGAATAGTTAAGACCCATACCTACAAGTCTTATGAAGACACCAAAGCCCAAAAATAACCATAAGCAAGTCAAACAGCTTGCACAAGTTCGGGTCCAAAAACTGGCCGAACCAAAGTTGACTAAATTTGACCTAAAATGACCTAATTTGATGCCATTTGACCAGCAATAGTAAAATGACCATAACTTGGTCTACATAACTCAGAATGACCTAAAATTTTGCCCCGCGTTGTGTAAGACATAGATCTACAAGTTTGTAGTTTTGATCGAAACCCGAAAACTGAGGGAACTAGGTCGTCCGGCTAGGTCAAACTAGTATCCCGGAATCCAGCAAGTTGCAATAAAATGCACTAAACAAGGAAATAAAATTGGTAACGAGTACCAACCCTAAAACACTATCGAATGTGATATATTAGTGACACTAAAACCTAAATTACCTAGAACACATCGAGGGTCGGTATATTAGGTGATTAAGCAAATAATAGCTTTCAGTGAACTATTTGTCAAACATTATCGATAGAGACAGTTTAATTTAGTACTGAAACACTTCAAATTGTGTTTCTCAGTTAGTAAAGACTCAGGGAAAGGGAAGGAAACACTGAGTCCAGACCAGGAGACAGTTATCAGAGGTTTGTGCACAACAACTATTTCTTTTGAATTATTTTCAATTGAAATAAATTTTGACTAGTTGTATATTATTGTTTTAAATTGTGAAACTGTGAAAAATTGTTTGAATGATATTTGATGGATATTTATCGCTTGAAAAGCACTGTAAATGGTTTGAAATTGTGAGAAATTATTTGAATGATATTGATGGATACTTATTGATTGAAAAGCATTGGAAATATATTGAAGTGTTTTTACAGGTTTTCTGAAGAACTGTTTTATCCAAAATACAGATGGCAATCTGCCAAAATTTTTACAGGAATTCTAAATAATTCAAATGTGTTAGTTCTATCACTTCAGTTCAAAAAGATTTTTAACACCTGTAAATAGTGCTCACCACTGTAAAAGAAGTAAGAAAAGTTTTTAAAATCCCTTGTAGTGTATTTAATGGGTTATCAGTAGACGGAGTTGGTAATTCATTAGGTATACTACGGGATCATGTTATGCCTTACAGAGGGGTAGGGTGTGACAGACAGACATTCTGACATCGGAAAATGGTAAATGTCACATTCATAGCCATGCATATAGATAGTAGTTTTTCTATCATATAAATGATAAGTAAATTATAACTTTTAATTTATGTATCATGAAAGTAAATTATATCAAATTACATAAAAAATAAATTTTCTTATATATCTTTTGAAAAATTACAGTAAAAAATGTTTTATAATTATTTATGTATTGAAAAATATCATTATAAATAAAATTATTTCTTTCACAAAACTATAAACTATAATATAAAAAAAAATTTAAGAATATATATATATATATTTATTTATTTATTTATTAACTATTTTCACTATTTATAAAAAATAATATTATTTAAAAATTTAAAAGTATACTATTTAAATAATTAAATATTTTAGTTATATAATTATTTATGATAAATAATTATTTAATTTCATATTATTTAAATATAATTATTTCTAGTATTTTAACTATAAAATAATAATTAATTAAATATAAAATTTGGATGAATAAAAATATTATTAGTAAAACAAAATTTAATAGAAGAGTGAAAAATAATATGAGGTAATTAATGATAAATTTAAATGAAAGAATATTTTATTAATGAAAAAATATTTAATTATCTCTTGCAAGAAAAATAAAGGGAAAATGAAGAGAATAAAAAAATTATTTTTTAAATTTTCACAATTAATTTAAATATTTTTCCCCTAAATTAGAGTGAAATGAAAAAAAATATATAAATAATGATATTATTTATTTTTTCTGTTAATTTTTATTTGTCAGTTTTTTAAAAGATATTTTATCTAAAATTATTTATTAATATGATTTTTTTTTAATTTTATCTTTATCTCTACTAATTATAATAATTATTTATACATTTTTTTTAAAATCCATCTTAACACTTTTCTTAATAAAAGGTAATTTAATTAATTTAAAGAGTATTTTATTATAATTTAAATAATTTTATTTTTTTTAATGGCTATGCAAAATCTTAGATAACAAAGAAAAATAAACGAAGATAATATATGGTAAATTTTTTCCTTTTTTAGAAGAAAAATTATTTTTTTAATTTTAATAATTTATCTAAATAATATAAAAAAATTAAGGATATGCTTGAAACCTCTGTTTTCAGTTTTTTTATTTTCTTCTAAAAAAGAGCAAAAAACTTATTTAATTAACTAATATATTTTATGATTTTTTTTACTTATTTTTAAAACACAAAAATAGAAATAAGAAAAGAGAGATGCGCTTTCATTTTTAGTTTTTCTTTGCATCATTACATGTGTAACGTTTTGCCCATAACTATGAGCCCACTTGCCCCCTTAATACATCGCAGTTATTTTTTAAAAATATTTTTTTATTGAATTTTTCAAAATTCATTTTTATTATTAGTGGTTATAATAATAAGATTAATTTGAAATTATCAAAAAAAATTGAAAGCATTAAATTTAATAATGATTTCATAATTACGCTAATATAATTTATTAGTTAAAATTTTTTTAGTGTTCTTTATTTTTAATAATATTTTTAAATTTATTGGAATTTATTTATTATTATAATTAACTTTACTTTTAATTATAAATTTTATTTTTTAAAAATATATAAAAATATATTTTTTTTATTTATTATACAATAAAAAAACTTAAAACAGAAACCAGTTTATAAAACAAAAAAAAAAAAAAGAAAAACTATAAACAGTTTTTAATTTTTACAAAATAAAAAAATAAAATAAAAAACTTAAAATGATAAATTTCTTTATTTTTGTTTTCACTTTGTTTCCTTATTCAATTTTTCTTTCTTCTCCTTGCTCAATTTCCCTTTCATTTCCCGTGCCCAATAAGGAACCAAACGAAGGCACAGAATATCAAAGGTGAAAGGAAAACAAGCAAGTAAGAAAGCGCCAAGTAATCTGCATTCGTGGCTAAGAGTCACCGCCTTAAGGCACCTAAAGCATCTCACAGATTCTCTCTCTTTCGCTTTACTCTTACAAATATAAACTCACAAAGTTCTATCTCTACGCCATCCCAAATAAATTTGCACTCCAAATTTAGTCCTGCCATTGAACCCTAATCAACAGGTAATCGAATTTCAACCCCAAGTCGCTTTTTTTTTTTGGAGTATTAATTCTCTGCGGATTTATTTTTGAGGTTTATGTTCATGATTGCTGATATCGGTGTTTGGATTCTGTGTTTATGGACTCTTTTTTTTCCCTCTATTTTTTAAGGTATATAATAATATACAGGATTGTCCTCAAGGGCCTTGTGTGTTCCAAGAAGGAATTTATTTATATTCATGAATAGTAGTTGTTGGAAATTTTTTTTATACAAAATATTAACAATGTCATTTGAAGTTTTTTTTTTTAATATTTTATTGACTGCCAGTGTATAGATCGCCAAGTTGTCTGCCGTGACTGTATTTTGACCTGTGTGATTGTTAGCTTGCTGTTTGGTTGCTGTGAAAATTAAGGGGATTTTCTTTTTTTTTTTTTCTAAATTTTGGGGTTTTTGTTTTCCGAGAGTTTGGTTTGGTATCTCATGGCCAAAATTTCTAAATGGGATCAAATGAAGTTTGGATGCTTCCGTTTAAAGTTTTGACTTGACCCCAATGCTCGGATTTGTTGATATGCTATTTTATTATTGAGAACCCAATGAATATACTCATCCTGTCGGAAGTCGTTTATGTTTTGGGTTTTTTAATCTAATTAGGGTTGATATGCAATTAATAACTCTCTTGTGTTTTTGAAATTCCAGAGAATTTGTGATGGCTTCAAAGCGGATTAACAAGGAATTGAAGGACCTGCAGCGTGACCCTCCAGCTTCATGCAGTGCTGGTTCGTTTCTTTACTACAATAATATTGCCGAGTAGAGTTATCAGTCTTGTATTACCAAAATTTGGAGAAATTTGATGCTGAAGATTGATCTATATGCATACTTCACACTTGTGATTGTATTTGATAAAATCGATTGCATGTTTGTAAACTTTGTATTAGTTTTAACTCATTAAAGCCATCTAAGCCTTAATTACTATTGTACATGGCTGACATAAGAAACAGTTGTGTAGAAAGGACAAAGATAATGGTGATAAGAAAGCCCTTGATGATACATTTGATTAGTTCTTCTTAGAGCACCTGTTGTTTGCTGACCACCTCATTTTTTTTCTTTTTCAACCTAAAAAGATATTGTCAATTGGGTTTATTTTTCTAGTTTGGGTCTCTGGAGGCATAATCGATCAGTTTGTAGAAGTGCATGGTTTCAGTGGGATTAGTTACTTCATGACCTTGAGAAGCATTTTCATTTCTAATCTTTAGAACAGACTCTAAGTCATGCCCAGAAAGTTGATGAGACTAATTAGATTTTACCCAAAATATGTGTTGTTTTAGCTTGTTTTATTATTTTACAAGCGTGCATGTATACAGGACCAGTTGCTGATGACATGTTCCACTGGCAAGCAACAATCATGGGTCCAGCTGATAGCCCATTTGCTGGTGGTGTGTTTCTTGTATCAATTCACTTTCCTCCTGATTATCCTTTCAAGCCACCCAAGGTAACGAATATACTGCTTTTGTCTTGTGATTCATATTTTTAGATTGTCCTACCTTTCTAAAAATTATAAACAAAATATTAAAATTATCTAGATCTTTTGTTCTCTTGCTAATAAAAGATTGAATGAGCATTTCAGCATTGTTATCAGTGCTTGAATACTTTTTCTATCGTATTTTTGCATGGGACATTATGCAAACGATTGTAAACAGTGAAGTGAATGGGAATAGTTCTATACCTTTTCCTATAGCTTAGTTTATAATGTGTGGAAGTGTAGGATCTGAATGAACATTGTGTATATAATGTCGCTGCTAGGCAATTTCTGTGGATTTGTTGTTTTAGAACTTTTGTTGTTGTATATTTTTCTCGGGCCTGATTTTGCAAGGTCTTAGTAACGCTGGGGAGACATAAAATTTTTTAACTTGCTCATTGCATCTTTCTTGTAGTCTTATTGTTTATCGATGCATTATTGAATAACATGTTTTAAGTTCTTGCTTAGTTTTGGTTTCCTTCTAACTTTAAAGATGATCTGAATAGGTTTCCTTCCGTACAAAGGTTTTCCATCCCAACATCAACAGTAATGGAAGCATTTGTCTTGACATTCTCAAAGAGCAATGGAGCCCTGCCCTTACTATTTCCAAGGTATTACTTTCCTTTCAAGATTCATTTTTTTTTTTTCACATGGTAAGCCATGACTATTTGTTTTGCTCCACAACCAAGTTTATGTTTGATATGTCTTCTCATGAGATGCAGTTGTTTATAATTCATAATTATATTATGCTGATGTTAGATTTGCATTAAATTCTAACTAGATAATTCTTTCTTGTAGGTTCTTTTGTCAATCTGCTCTCTCCTGACTGATCCCAACCCAGATGATCCATTGGTGCCTGAGATTGCTCACATGTACAAGACGGACAGAGCCAAATATGAGACTACTGCTCGATCCTGGACCCAGAAATATGCAATGGGTTAGGGCTCCACACTTGCCTGATGAGCGTAATATGCTTTGTCCTATTAGTAAATAATGGAAACTTCTGGAGCAACGTTGTCTTTGTATTCGAATATGATATTGGAGCTCTTTTCATAGTGAGACATCATATTGAATAGTGGAATATTTATGTGAAGTTTCATGAAAAAAAGGTCTTTTCTTTTTCATTGATTTTTGGAATGAAAATTTTGCATTGTAAATATTAAATAACAAAATGCATAGGACACACTAGTACTAATTGCACATTAAAGGGAAAACCTGCCAGACTTTGTGGATGCAGGCCGTCTTTCTGAGCAGGATGTGGCATGCTTAGGTGATAACGAACTGATGGTAAATGCTGGTTTGTGTTCTGATTCGAGTTTCGAAATTATAGGAATGAGAATGGAGCGGATTAGGGTGAAGACTTTGCCGTTGGGGAGATGAGGTTTTTCTTTTTTTATTTTTTATTATTATATAATAAAAATTTGTTTGTTAAAATATCAATCATAAGTTAGAAATATAAATGAAATTAATAATAGACATTTTGTTATTAAAAATATATTTTTTAATTAAAAAATAATAATATATTATGTTGTGCTGGATTAGGACTTTCCGTTCTTACTACACAATATCATATCAGGGTAGGAAAATGGGGGCGAAAATATGAAATTATTATTACTTGAATTAACCATTGTAGATAGATGCAGGGGTTAGGTTTTTTTTCTTTATATTTTTTTTATGGACAACAATGGAGCAAGACCTTAATTTTTAGAATTAATTTTGATTTATTTTTGCAAAATTTATTGATAGGGTATGAATAAAAAGGAAGTGGTGCCACACTGCTAATTATAGTTGTATTTTATAATACAACGGATGTTTTATATATATATATATATATATATATATATATATATATATATATATATATATATATATATTTAAATTTTTTACAATCATTTTGACTTTTATTTTTATTACTTTTTGTAACTTTTTAATAAAAATTTTATAACAGAGATAATAAAAATAGATTTATATATAATATAAATATATGTAATTAATATATTTTAATATATTATAAGTTAGTTATTATAAAAAAATTTTAATATATTAGATTCTGGAAAATAGTGTTCAGCTTTATATATAGATATATAAATCTAAAGATAGGGATTGATATATTTGTGTTGGATATCATAGTTAATTGAGCCTTCAAACCTAACCGAGTACGGGAGAGTTTAAGGTTAGAATGGGCCGTTTGGAAACCAGAAGGACTTGGGTCAAATGTCTTTCTTCCCTTCACGCACTACGGATTTTGAGCTAGGTTATTTAACTTGAATACTATGAAACCATTTACTTTGTTTTGCAGCTTTCTTTTTCTTTTTTTCTATTTTTTAAGAAAATTGCAATTTTTATAAATGTGTTCACTTATCAATAATAAAATAGTAATTTTTTAATTTAAAAAATAAAAATATCCATAATTAAATAATTAATTATTATAAAATACCCATATTTTTATAATTAAAATAATTAATTATTATAAAATATATTTAAAATTCATCTTATTTTCAAAATGTTTAATATGTGTTATTTATATATTTTGTAATAATATGATTAATTTTCTTTCTATCAATAGAAATAGATATTTTTTTAAACAATTGTTTTATTTAAATTACAAATGAAGTTATAAAATAATTTTGATGATATTGTTGTCTCTTTAGATAATCGTTTTAGAAAATAGGATAAAATTTTCATTGTAATTAAAAACAAAAAAAAAAATTTAAATCAATTTTTTTTTTAATTCAAACTTGAGATCTCTGCCCTGATATTATTAAAGAAAATAATACTGATGATATCTTATATGTGATTGATGATGTTAATCGGGAATATTGATGTTTCGAGAACTACCTTCTAAAAGAGACTAGGCCTACTCTAGGTACCTTCTAAACAAGTAATTAAACCTCCACCAAAAGCTCTTTATGCACATTAAGGCTTGTTTAGTTGGAGGTAAGTAGATTAAGAAAATAAATTTTTTTAGAAAATGCAGAAAAGAATTTATTTGGTTTATATTCTCAAACAATTTCTTAAGAAATGGAGTATTCCACTTTCTTTGTGCAAGGAAAGTAATTCACCTAAGCAGGACTTGGTAAGTAGTGTAATAAATTTATTAATTTATCCTTTAATTCGTCACACTTTAAATTATTTATGAATATAATTATCTTTTACAATTTAGAAGTAAACTATTTTTTAAAAAGTTAATTTATATACTAAACATATTTATATTATACTTTTTGAGAAGTAAGTTCTCTAAAGGTGTACTCCCTTAAAAAAATGTACTTATGAGAAAATAAGGCCTAAAAATAAAAGTGGCAAACAATTCAGGTTAATGGGGTCTAAGTGACTTTGGGTGTCATTTTGAGTTATGTATCAAGTTCCTACAAAATTATTTTATAACAAATTCAGGTTAATTTGCCCATTATGGATTATTTTACATAAAAATGTTATAAATTTTTTACGAATAAATTTTAGGTCAATGATACTAGAGTCGTATTCATGATTTATGAGATTTTGAGGTTGAGTTCCTGTTAAAATTAATTGCATCAAAATATTAAATATATTTTAAAAAGTTAATTTTATTTATTTAATTTTATATTAAATTCAAATTCTTTTGAGGTTTTTGCATAATAAAAATAAGTTACGAATTACTTTGAGTTAGACTAATTGATCTTCTAACAAAATTTGATAAATATATAATTTTAAATAATTTATTTTTGCGCTAAATTGATTTTATTCAATTTGAGCATGTTAAAAGTACACATTGCCTTTTTTTCATATGTGTGTTGAAATATAAATGTGCCGTTCTGACTTTCAATATGGACTATTAGAAGGAAACAAAGGACCAAACTTTTCCTTGAGTTCCTTAACTCCACTAGGATGTGCTTCGTCAAAATCTCTACTTATATCAATTTTGTGAAATTTAAGAAAATGGGATTGGTTGCTGAAAAATTGAATGGCTGCTTGTACATGAAAGGGTAAATGTTGTGTTTGAAAAATAAAGGTTGTTCACAACTAATTGCTTCAAAAAGTAAATATATGTAGAAAAGGTAAATTTTGCATTTGATCAAAAAAGTAATTTACTGGTTGAGAAAATATAAATATGTGAAAAAAGTGTAAATGAGAGTTTTGAGAAATTAAAAGATTGATTTGCTTTAAAATGAAATCATTTTAGGAAATTTAAATTGACTTTTGAAAAATAACAAAGCTGATTGTTGAAATGTAAATATGTGCATGATGCGTGCCAAATGCACCAATTAAAAATACTCTACCTAAACTACTTGTATGTAAGGTAAGTAGAGGACGATCCCCACAAGGAATGAGTAAATGCAAATAAAAAAACAGATATTAGAGACACAAGTAAATAAAAGGAACTTAAAACAGATAAAATAAACACCTAATCTATCAAACTAAATATGCAAAGTAGAATGAAAAGGAGGTTTTGATTTGTATTCGCTAAACTACTGAAGCAAAACTAAAAATGCTAGAATATAAACTAAGGCTAATAACACTTATGAATACTCAATGCAATTAGATTGCAATAAATTCAGTAGAGATGGTATATGCATCATGTAACATATATCAATCATTGACTAAAGATACAAATTTATTCAATTGAGTAAATAGGTTATAGAAGCTAATAATTTCCTTATCTTTAGGTTATAGAAGTTAATAATTTCCTTATCTTTCCTTACAGATTAAATTAACCAAGAAGTGCTCTATGATTGATCCCTTACCATCGCACTCAATCTAATACTAGAGCAGCTTATAATTAAGTTTAGTGATAGCATTAATCATTAGAGAGACATCCTAATTCAAGGTAACAAAATCATTTAACATGGTTCATTTAACCTAAACACTCATCTTTATAATAAAATAAATCATTATATGCTACTTGAAGTCAGATTATTCAAACTATTACGTACTCAATTAATCTTAACTTAGCAATATGTTTTCATGCATAATTAATTAGTTGGCCACCCTAACTAACCATACATTAAAAATTTATAACATAAACCAAAAGATAAGTAATACTCAATATAGAACAAATATGGATTTTATTAAACTCCAATCAAAGTCTTATGATAACATGTTCCATGGCTTTAACTATCTCCCTACTAAATTACAAAACTACTCACACATAACTAAGAACATTAAACATAAACAAATTAACAAGAGAAGAGAGAAAAGCATGCTGCCCATTCTAGAAGTAATTTGAACAACTTGGATCTGATGTTGATGATGATGCTACACACTCTAAAAGATATAGAAGCGCTCCACAAGCCAAAAGAAAAAGAAAAAAAATAACCCTAGCAACTAGATCAAGCAGTTGATATCTTTAAATGCACAAAGAGAGAATTTGGCCATTATGAGTAGAAAAGAATTCAAAAGCCTAGATCTATATTTTGAACCCTTTTTATAGAAAAAAATAGCTTAACTAAGACTCGAGATTTGATTTAAAAATCCTAGACTCTAGATCTGATTTAAAAATCTTAGTTGCATTCTGACTCAAAACTCTCTCAAGAATCCTAGTTAAAATAGGAAAACAAGTTAAAAATAAATCTCCGTGTACAGATCTACAACTTAAACGACCTTGGGGACCCACACACCTCTATTTTATTTATTGCATAAAATAAAATTGATTTGTAAGAATTGAAATATGAACAACAAAATTGTAATTTGCATTGAACATTAAAGAACCTTATTATAGAAATTTGTTGGCTGAAGAACTATAAAATAATTGCTCAAAATGAAAATATCAAGGATGAAAAGAAACTGATACTAGACCGAAAAAACTAAAAAGCTATTGAAATGTAAAAAAAAAAAAAAGATTTAACTAAGAGAAAATTAAATTAAGACATTGCGTTTGTGTAATGACCCAAACTAGGGGCCATTACCGGTGTTAGGGATAGGGTCAGCTTAAGGCTACTAAAACCCATAGCAACCCTAAAACCTGAGAGACATACATATATTTCTGCATCTCACCATTTAAACATACTTCAAATCATTACACCTTAGTCTTTTCATCTATACATAAACATTCATAACATAATAATGGTTCATAATTTGAACCTTAACATACACAAGATCCACAGTGTAATGGTTCAACATGCATATCCTCAAAAGGGATTAACACAACATATACATCATCATACTTAAACAAATATTACATATTTTCAATTTCCTTTAATCACTAGCATAGTACTATCCATTCATAAATTACATGTCTATCTACCCATACATCATACATAAAGGGAAAGGTTAAAGCTACCCTTGATGCTTTCTCTTCAAAGCTCTCTTAACCCTGCAACTTTGCACCTGGGGTTAGTAGAATGGTTAGCTTACATAAGCTCAGTGAGTAAACTAACCATCATTAATTATTTCATTCATTTGTATATGTGCAATGCATTAATCAAGTGGGATTTCACATCACAAATATTTTATGTAAGATAGATATTATCACCAGTAACTCTTTAAACTTTTCCTTTTAAACTCATGTACCCTGGGGTAACTTATAGATCTCCCTGAAGGGCAACTTAAAGATCTCCCATGGGATTTATATTATGGATCTATAACATACGTAACATTACATAATCATAACATGGGGGGAGTTAGTGGGTCATCCAACATCCATCAATGCACGAACAATAAATTATGCAATTATGAAACATCTTCGTTTTCTAGATACATACATCCTAAAATAAATATGACATGATGCATAAGGATGCTCATTAATTACCTATAAATAGTTTCTATTTTATTAAGGTTAGAGTTACTCACCTCTTGTAGCCTATCAACCACCTTACTTGAACGGGAGTTATCCTCAGATCCTTACTGTTCCGAGTCCCTTAAGCCCGATTCTATAAAATTAGATCCTAAAGTGTTATATGAGATTCTAAAAATCTATACATATCATAAACATCATATTCTATGCCCTTGGAACCATGAAATCATGTTTTGGAACCTTAAAAAAGAAGGGAGAAAAATTCAGGCAAAACCCACTTTGGCTGCTGAAGTCCTAGACTTCATTTGCCAAACTTGAAAATTTTCTAGATTTTCTGAGAAGCTGCATACCTCAACAACCGAACCTCTGGCTCTCGGTAACCGAACTTGGAAATTTTCAGAATTTTCAACTCAAAAACCTATAGATTCCTTCTCCCATCAACACCCAAACTCATTTTAAGGTTCTAAAATACAATTCCATCACATATACACATTTTTGGGGCTTAAAACAACTTGAAAACACACTTAAAACCCACATATATTCATTAAAAACTAAAATCCTAGGTTCCCCCAAACTCAACTTAGCATATATATAGATTTCTTCAAATTCATGAAGGGAAACTAGCCATTTAAGGCCTATAACACTTAAACATAACTATTTGAACCATAAAACATGCAACTTCAATAGAATATCACAAAACCCTAACCCTAACATGCATAAAATTTGCCTAAAACTCAACTTAAAACAATTTTTTATGAAATTAAAGTTATAGAAACCTCATCCCTCATCAACATTCTTAGATCTACCTATTAGATTAAGAATAAAAGAAAATTGCTTCTTTTCTTAGGGCTTGGAGGTGGGAGAACTAAAACTTCAAAACTTGAATATACTCTTCCACACTTTTAAATGAATGAATCCCCCTCTATATCTTCAAAGATCCAGGAAATCTCTTCAAAGAGCTCCTTGTATGCCCCAGTAATTGAGGGAGAGAGAGAAAAGAAGGAAAACCTAAGTGTTTTGGGCAGAAAATAAGTTATGGTCCATTTTATACCCTTTATAGTCAGGGGACTTTCGGTTGCTAATATCTATACTTTCAACTGCCAGAATCCATTCTGTCTAAATGGGCATCCAAACTATAAAAAGGACTTCAGTTATTAAAAGTCTGTCATTCAGTTGCTAAAGTTCCTTCTACCCAAAACAACCACTTTGAGGAAATAAAACTTTTAGAACATTTTTCATTTTTAAATATATTTGAACACATCACATATACATCAATATATTTTAACATCTTACTGCCACTGCCTTATCAGTGAAGTTTTTCCTTTCACTAGAATATCCCGTCAAAGATAGATATTTTGACATCGAAAAATGGAAGGTATTACATTGTCTCACCCCCCCCCCCCCCCTTAAGAATATTCATTCTTGAATGTTAAAACAAACATGTAAAAAGAAAACATAACAAACATAACATACCTCAAAAAGTTAGAGATATTATTGTATCATAGAATCGCTGGTTTCCCAAGTGCACTTTTCCATGTTGTGGTAGTTCATAATACCTTAACCATAGGTATCTCCTTGTTTTTCAACTTTCTTACTTGAGTATCTACAATCTAGATAGCATAAGAAAGATCTTCCAAAACATGTCTGATTCACTTACAACCTTGTTCGGATCTGACACACACTTCCTCAACATTGAAGCATGGAACACCGGATAAATTCTTTCCATTTTTAGTGGCAAAGCTAACTTATAACAAACATTTCCAATATAACACCCCTATTTGCATAGCCTAATACATTTTGCTGTTCCAGTGACCGGTATGGGTTCGAATAATTAAGAGAATTAGAAACACATCTAAGACACCTAGATAAGCCCTGAACACAAATAATTAGTAATTGCCAAATAGTTAAGTATAAATAAGAAAAACAGAATACAAGAAGTTAAATGAGCCGAGAGTCACAGCGATGGGTGACCTTTTCGGGAATGACTGCGAGGCTAGTCTAAACTCAAATTTCGAATCGTAAAATGTGACGTTGCGATCCTTAGGACTATTGCGAACACAGTGGAAAAGAGAAAATCACAAAAAAGAGTTGTTAAGTAGGTCAAATAATTAGGTCAGGGATCCGAAAGAAATATCAAATAACTTACAAACCAGATTGAACCGTCGAGGGGCGATTTAGTCAATTCACCCCTATAGCTAACTTCTAACTTAACTGTCCAATGAAATAGAAGAAAAGAAAATTTTAGAATTGGAAATTAAATTAAAGAACTAATGGAAAAATAAATGCAAAAGAAAAAGAAAAAGAAAAAAGTTTATTACATCACCTTACATCACCCTTATGACATCATCATGATGTCAAAACTCATTTTAATTCTCTTACCTAAATTGACCAAGTCAAAAACAATTTTAAAGACTTAAAAGTACATAAAAAAGAAAAGAAAATTAGATTTCCTTCTTCCCTCACCCAAATGTGCTGCCCTCCTCTCTTCCTCACCACTAGAAAAACTCCATGAAAGCTTAAAACTAAGCTTACTTCCAACCACTTCAACCAACTTTGACCCCAAAATAAACCATAAGAACTTGTTAGACCAACTTGAGAAGGTGATTGAAGAAGAAAAGAAAAGAGGAAAAGGGAAGAAATTGAAAAGTTGAGATTCAAGTGGAGGTAAGTGATTGAAATTGAAAATCTTAGTTTATATGTTGTGTTTGTAGCTCAATTAAACTAGAAATCAACTTAAAATTAAACAAAAAAAATTATTGAGGGACCAAACATGAAATTCGTCCAACTAGGGTTAGGGTTTGATATGAATGAGTTTGATAGTTTTGAACGGTTAATTGAAGTGAATTAGGTGTGTAGATCATGCATGTACACTTTGAAAGCATTAAATTGAACTTTATGTGTAGTTAGGGTTTGAGCATTTTGAAGAAATTGGAGAAAAATTTGAGAATTGGTCAAATGATGTAGTTAACCTTATTTAAGTTGAGAAATGGTCAATTGTGACCATTCTTGGTGTGTATGAATTGTTGGAACCAAGTTCCAATTCAAATTGGTGAGGGTCAATCTGCAGGCAGCTTGACCTAGGTTAATTTCAGGAACCAAAACTGAAAATTTACCAACCCAATTGGTGTGAGGTCAATTGGGAATGAAACTAGACACAAAATGGCACATTTTTCATTTAGGAATGATGCCTAGAAAGTGACCATAACTTAGTAACCAATTAGGCCAAATCCGGAATTGGGCAAACTGACCTGTATAAAAATGACCAAATGAACAGTAGTTACATAAATGATCATAACTTGGTCTAGGAAGGTCCAAATGACCTGAATTTTATACCATAAAAAAAGGTGAGACATAGCCCTACAACTTTCATGAAGAAAACAAACCCAAATTTTGACCATAACATATTTGAAAAATCACCTGCATTCAACCCACAAAAATTGCCAAAATCCAAAATTTGCCCAGAATTCTAGGTAACACTAAATCTGGCCAGTCATGTTCAAATGGTCATAACTAGGGCTACAAAACTCTAAATGGAGTGATTCAAAAAGGGAAATAAATTCAAGACAATAACGAACAACTTCTAAAAAGAAAACTTAACCAAATTACCACAGAAACTTAACCACTGGAACAGTGCAAAACAGGGCACCAAATCTGAAATTTTGAAATTTTACCTAAGAGACTTAAGATTTGAGGAAAACAACCAAAACCAACAAGTTAGGTAACCAAAATGTGGTATGTGGGTGAAATTAGAATTCCCATACCTATTAAGCATTAGAAAGTCAACAAATTGACTTGAATAGTATCATGAACAGTAGCTCGAAGTGTAAATTTTAATGAATATCAAGTTTAGCATATTAAAGCTAGGTATAAGTAGATTTGAATTCATTTTTGGATTTATAATAAATTATGATACTGAAACACTGTAAAATTATGCGTTCCAGTTGAAAAGAATACCGGGAAAGAACCCGAAGTATCGAATCAAGGCCAAGAAGCGACTCGTATAAGGTTTGTGCACAACATAGAAATTTCTGTAAATTTTCTTCTGCAAATTGTTTTGAATGAATTGTGATATTAAATTGTGAATTAATTGTATTAAAATATTTATTATGCTTTTGACTTAAATTATTGAAAGTTTACTTGTATGTGTTTAAAATGGTAATAAATGTTTAGTAAATTCCTAAGACAGTTTTGAAATCACAGTGTCATGACCATATATTTGAATGCCTCACTAGTATGACTGGTGGGGGGAATTAGTTTTGAATTTTGATTCCTTCTCTGGCTGAAGTGTTGAGGTGTGTGCCAGTAGAAGAAGAAATTTGAATGAGTACCCATTTATTTAAGCTAGCTAGCCTTGTGATTTCTCATAAGCCTCTAGCTATTGAGATGAATATTGTTTCGAATAGCATGATATAACTGTGTGTTTTTATGAAATTGTTTTGAGATTTCCTAAATGAAATTATTTGGATTAAAAGTTTATAAATCATGTTTTGTATCTGTCTTTCATTTTCAGTACTGTATTTAAAAAAATGTGTTTTGAATTATGCATAAATGTTATTTAGTATGTTGTGCACCACTGAGTTATAGTACTTAGCGATGGCTATTACTGTTATCATAGATATAAAGACTAGAGGAGCAGCAAAGTGAGCTATTGAGGATCTTGTAGCCACTTCCCTGAAGTTTTGTCGGGTATATTTTATACCTTGATTGTAATATTTAGTTTGATGTATGTAAATGTATGTCCATATAATAACTGGTCATGTGCAGTTGTATAGAGTTTGTAATAATAATATTTTAGATTTGCTAATATAAAGTTTGGTTAATGAATGTAAATTGTTTTTACTTTAATGAAAAATGAATAAAATTATTGAGTATTATTTTTTATGACAATTGAATTGAGAAATGATGTTGAATTGTGTTGAGGTAGTAGTGAGTTTGATGAAAAAAAATTATTGAAAGTGTTTTTACAAGTATTTAAAGAACTGTTTTTTTTAAATACAGACGGCACTCTGCCGAAATTTTTCTAAAATTTGCGGACAAATAAAAATGGATAAAAATTTTAATTAGTTTTCAAACTCTAATTAAATATTTTTAATACCTATTAGAAAATGCTCACCACTTCCAAAAAGCAAGAAAATTGTTTTAAAATCCCTTATAGGGTACTTAATGAGTTATCGGTAGGTGAAGTTCGGTAGTTCATTAGGTATTCTACGGGATCATGTTATGCCTTACAGAGGGGTAAGGTGTGACATGTTTTAGTGGTATCAGAGCAAATTTTTTGAAGTATGTTTTAACTTGTGAATTTGTGTCTTTTCTTTGATAAGTACAACTGCTCAATGTCCTTATTTGTTACATACAGTGCATTACATCATAAATATGAACTAACGGAAGGAATCTTCTTATGTTATTTGTTCAGGAGATAGCCTAACTCCAGACTGAAATGGAAGAAGGGGATCGCTCTGTTGAGCAGTCTGTTGAGGCTGAGGCCTAAGGGGAAGCCCCAGCTCTCCAAAATGTCAGTGGGTCAGTGGCACTAGCCCCACAAATGTTGCAGTTTCCTGCACAATTAGCCTAGTAGATGGCTACAATGTTTCAACAGATGGCTGGGGGTATGCCTACTCAAGCCCCACCCTAGACTTCTGTGGTGCAACCTCAAGCTCCAATCAGACAATATGACAAGCTGTTGAAGTATGGGGCGGCAAAATTCAAGGGTACAGTAGACCCTTTAGAGGCAGAGCAGTGGCTAGAGAGGATGGACCGAGTGTTCAAGAAGCTGCACTGCCCGGATGAACTAAAATTCGAGTATTCAGTGTCTTTGTTGCAAGGGGATGCGTATGACTAGTGGAAGACCATCCTCCACAGTTTGGCAAAACCGCCAGTATTGACATGGGACGACTTCATCAGAGAGTTTAGACAGAAATATGTCCTAGAGGCATATGTGGATCAGAAACTACAAGAATTTCTGAGTCTGAAGCAAGGGAATAGATCAGTGGCAGAGTATGAGAGGGAGTTCTCCTGTTTAAGCCACTATGCTGGGAGTCTCCTATCTACCAGCAAAGAAAGGTGCAAGAGATTTAAGACCGGTTTGAAGCCCAATCTGAGGATACAAGTAGTGGGATTCAGACATAGTAACTTCTCTGAGCTCATCTCTCAAGCACTTGAGCTAGAAAGGATTGAATTAGAAGCGACACCAGCGAAAGAGAAATCAGAGAAGACTAAGAAATCAGAGAAAGAAAAAGGGGAAAAATCAGTAGAGCAAAGTCCCAGTGGTACATTTGGAAAGAAGAAAAAATTTGAGGGACCAAGCAGAGGTAGAGGAGGAAGGTTTGGAAGGGGCAGATTCTCCGGACAGAGAACCCCTAGATCTGGTCAGCAGTTGACTAGGGGTTCATATCCTCCCTGCCCCTGTGAGACATGTGGCAAGATTCATGGGGGAGAATGCTATTAGGCAACAGGAGCTTGCTTTAACTATGGAGGCAAAGGCCATCTCGCTAAAGACTACACGAGTGCCCCTAGATTTGGGCCAGCTCCTACTACTGCAAAAGGGCCTGTTCAGAGTCCTACTACCAGAGGTTCACAACTGGTTAGCAGAGGAAGAGGTAGAGGTAAAGGCAATGCTTTTGGCAGTCAAGGTACTGTTAGCCAGTCAGCACAAGGAAGTGCTCCAGCCAGGTTTTACACGATGAGACAGCGGGAAGAGGCTGAGACTTCCGATGTTGTAGTCGGTACATTCTCTATCTCTGATCAAGATGTATTTGTACTATTTGATCCGGGTTCAACCCACTCATATGTTAGTGCTAGCATAGTAAGTTCACTTGCTGTTCCGTGTGTCAAAATGGGTTTTGAAGTGCTAGTAACTAGTCCGTTAGGACAAGAGGTTCGGGTCAATAAAATCTATAGAGACTGTCCTTTGGTGATCCAAGGACATGTTTTTTTGTCAGATTTGATTGAAATGCCCTTCAGAGATTATGATATTATCTTGGGCATGGATTGGTTAGCCAGGCATCACACCATGATTGAATGTAGACTGAAGACAGTCACTTTTGGTCTCTCTCTATATGGTGATGTGGTAATACATGGGGAGAGGAAGTTACTACCATCAAACATCATTTCGGCTACACTAGCCAGAAGGATGATTAGAAAGGGGTGTGAAGCATACTTGGCACATATGATAGACACCTAAGTGGGGAGTCTAGCACTGAGGGACATCCCTACAGTATGTGACTTTCTGGATGTGTTTTCTGATGAATTGCTAGGATTACCTCCAGAAAGAGAAGTGCAGTTTAAAATTGATGTTATGCCTGGTGTGGTCCCAATCTCGATAACACCATATAGAATGGCACCAACAGAACTGAAAGAGTTGAAAGTGCAGTTGTAAGACCTGCTTGATAAGGGTTTTATCCGCCCTAGTATGTCACCTTGGGGAGCGCCAGTATTGTTTGTTAAGAAAAAAGATGGCACTCTCCGTTTATATATTAACTACTGGTAGTTGAATAAGGTGACAATAAAGAATAGGTATCCATTGCCCTACATTGATGACTTGTTTAATCAGTTGAGGGGTGCAGCTGTGTTCTCCAAATTTGACCTGAGATCAGGTTATTATCAGTTGAAAGTACAAGAGTAGAGTGTTCCTAAAACTGCCTTTAGAACCCGCTATGGCCATTATGAGTTTTTGTTTATGTCATTTGGGTTAACTAATGCTCCGGCTACTTTTATAGATCTGATGAACACTATCTTCAGACCATACCTCGATCAGTTTGTTGTGGTATTCATAGATGATATATTGGTCTACTCGAGGAGTGCAGAAGAGCATGATAAACATTTGCAGATTGTGCTGCAGACTTTGAGGGAGAAACAGCTATACGCCAAATTGTCGAAGTACGAATTTTGGCTGAGGGAAATATCCTTCTTGGGGCATATAGTATCGATAGAGGGCATCAAGGTAGATCTAAGTAAGATAGAAGTTGTCCTTAATTGGAGGCCACCCAGAAATATCACTGAAATTCACAGTTTTGAGGGTTTAGCTAGATACTATCGTCGATTTGTGAAAGGGTTCTCCATGTTGGCATCTCCATTGACTAAGCTACTTCGAAAAGATGTAAAATTTCAGTGGACGGATGAATGCCAACAGAGTTTTGATAAGTTGAAGAGATGTTTAACTGAGGCTCCAGTCCTTACTTTACCTACCTCGGGTAAAGAGTATATTGTTCACAGTAATGCTTCTCACAATGGGTTAGGCTGTATACTAATGCAAGAACGGAATGTCATTGCCTATGCATCACACCAGCTGAAACCGCATGAGAGGAACTATCCGACATATGACTTGGAGCTTACAGCTATTGTATTTGCTCTTAAGACCTGGAGACACTATTTGTATGGGGAGAAGTGCTACATTTACATAGATCATAAGAGTTTGAAGTATCTGGGCACTCTAAAGGAGTTGAATTTGAGACAGAAGAGATGGTTAGAATTGATAAAAGACTATGATTGTCTTATAGACTATCAGCCAGGGAAAGCTAATGTGGTGGCTGACGTCTTAAGTCGCAAGACTATGGCAAGTCTACGGATTTCTCCTTTGTCTATGGTACATGAGTTGAGAGTATTGCATGCCAGCTTAGAGATTAATGATGAGGGACAGACACCAATTGCATGGCATGTACAGCCAATGTTGATTGATCATATGAGAATGGCTACTCAGAATGATCAGAAGTATCAGAGGTTGTTAGAATAAGTTAGACAGAGCAAGAAACCTGAATTCTCAGTGAGAGATGATGATTTATTGCTACACCAGGGCAGAATGTGCTTTCCTAATAACGTTGACTTGAGACAAATCATTTTGAAGGAAGCACATGAGTCTCCTTTTGCTATGCACCCTAGTGGCACACAAATGTATAGAGGGCTAAAAGAGCACTACTAGTGGATGGGTATGAAAAGAGATATGGCAGAATTTGTTTCCAAATGCCTAACTTGTTAGCAAGCGAAGGTAGAGCATCAAGTACCAGCTGGTTTGTTACATCCACTACCAGTACCGGAATAGAAATGGGAGAGAATAACTAAGGATTTTGTGATGGGACTTCCGAGGACACAGAAAAGTCATGATATAGTATGGGTCATTGTTGACAGACTGACTAAGTCTGCTCATTTTCTGCCTGTTCGGATGGACTATAGTTTAGAAAGATTGGCCAAGTTATATATTGATGAGATAGTAAGACTGCATGAAGTGCCCATATCCATCACATCAGACAGAGATCCTAGGTTCACTTCTAGATTCTAGGGTAGTCTTCAGAGAGCCCTAGGATCAAGATTGAACTTCAGTACGGCATTCCACCCATAGACAGATGGCTAGTTAGAGAGAGTAATTCAGATCTTGGAGGACATGCTATGGGCTTGTGTGATTTAGTTTAAGGGCAGTTGGGACACATACTTGCCTTTGATTGAGTTTGCTTACAACAATAGCTACCAATCAAGCATTGGGATGCCTCCATATGAAGCTTTGTATGGCAGAAAATGTAGAACCCCTTTGTGTTGGGATGAGGTAGGTGAAAGAAAGTTAATTGGGCTAGAAATTGTTTAGCAAACTGAAGAGAAAATCAAATTGATCAGAGATCGACTTAAGACTGCATCAGATAGTCAGAAGTCCTATATTGATCTGAAGAGAAGAGATATTGAATATGCCATGGGTGAGAAAGTATTCCTCAAGGTTTCCCCTTGGAAGTGAATTATGAGATTTGGCAGAAAGGGGAAACTGAGTCCTTGTTTCATCGGGCCATATGAGGTTCTGGAAAGAGTGGGTCCTTTGGCATATCGTTTGGCACTACCTCCAAAGTTGGAGAAGATACATAACGCCTTCCATGTGTCTATGTTGAGGAGGTACAAATCTGACCCATCTCATGTACTACCAGTGGAGGAAATTGAAGTGAATCCAGACCTCACATATGAGGAAGAACCCATAGAGATTCTGGCTTATGAGTTGAAGCAGCTACAGAACAAGCAGATACCATTAGTGAAAGTGCTGTGAAACCATCATTCAGGCTAGGAGGCTACTTGGGAATGAGAGGAGGACATGAGGAGACAGCACCCACAGCTATTCAGAGATTGATACCAGGTAAAATTTCGAGACGAAATTTATTTCAAGGGAGGGAGAATTGTAACACCCCTATTTGCATAGCCTAGTACATTTTGTTGTTCCAGTGACTAGTATCGGTCCAGACAATTAGGAGAATTAGAACCACATCTAAGACACCTAGATAAGCCCTGAACACAAATAATTAGTAATTGCCAAATAGTTAAGTATAAATAAGAAAACAAAACACAAGAATTTAAATGAGCCGAGAGTCACAGCGATGGGTGACCTTCTTGGGAATGACTGCGAGGTCAGTCTAAACTCAAATTTTGAATTGTAAAATGTGACGCTGCGATCCTTAGGACTATTGCGAACACAGTGGAAAAGAGATAATCAAGAAAAAGAATTGTTAAGTAGGTCAAATAATTAGATTAGGGATCTGGAAGAAATATCAAATAACTTGCAAATCGGATTGAATCGGCGAGGGGCAATTTAGTCAATTCACCCCTAGAGCTGACTCCTAACCTAACTGTCCAATAAAATCAGAGAAAAGAAAATTTCGGAATCGAGAATTAAATTAAAGAACTAATGAAAAAATAAATGTAAAAGAAAAAGAAAAAAGAAAAAGTTTATTACATCACCTTACATCACCCTTATGATATCATCATGATGTCAAAACTCATTTTAATTTTCCTACCTAAATTGACCAAGTCAAAAATATTTTTAAAGACTTAAAAATACATAAAAAAGAAAAGAAAACTAGATTTCCTTCTTCCCTCACCCAAATGTGTCGCCCTCCTCTGTAACACCCTCCCGGTAACTACTCCGTACATCCTACTGTTTCGGTGACCGGTGTCGGTCCGGACAGCTAGAATGTCCGGAAAAATATTTAAATTAAAGTCAGAAACCAAAATTAACTCAAATATTAATAAGAAAAATTTAGTAAAAATTTTAGAAATAAAATACGACCAAGTTAAACGAGCCGGTGCCCAAGCGATGGGTAACCGGAGGGAAGTTGCGGTTCTCGCAACGAGGAGCCCTAGACCAGGAGAAAAAATTGTAAAATAATTTTCGGGACTCCAGAGAAGGGTTACTGAGGTTCCCATGGCATTAGAATGCCAAGAAAATACCTAGAAAAATTTTTCAATCGGTACAGACGATTTTGACCCGTTAAGCCAAACGGAGGGCATTTTGGTCATTTCGCCTTCCGAGGTGATTTTTGGCCGACTTGTCCAGTTGGGTAAATAATTAATATAACGTAAAATATGAATAAACAATACTAGAAATTAAATTGAAAATGAGTAGTGGAGGAAAGAAAAGAAAATGAGGAAAAAAGGTATTTATGACATCATGGTGATGTCATTAAGAAAACAATGACCAATCAAAATTAAACTATTATTTGACTAACTATTAAAAGAGATAAGAGAAGACCAAATTGGCAAAAATTGCAGCAGCCATCCTCCCCAAAACAAACCAGCCGAAACACACTAGAACCCTCCTCCATTGATGTTCACTTCAAACCTTCAATTCCCTCCTTCATTTCACCCTAAAACCCTAGTTTCCTTTCACTAAAATTTGTCTTAGCACCTTGCATAATCTTTTGGCAGCCAAGAAGAAGAAATAAAGTGAAGCTTTCTCAAGCTTGGATTGGCATACAACAAGGTTAGTGCATATATACACTTAAAACTTTTAATTTCTATGTTAAGGACTTGAAACCAACAAGTATTTGTGAATGAAATGAACCAAACTCATGTGTATGTCCAATATAGAATTCGGCAGCCCTATTGAAGGTATAGGAATAAGTGTTTTGTTAGTCTTAAAGTGGACTAAAAATGATGTTGAGGATATATATATAGGTGATGAATTGGTATGCTAACTAAGGCACCTTGTAGAAATTATATTGTGAAGCTAGGGTTTTGGGAAGTAAAAATTAGCTTGGCTTATAAAATTTTTAAAGTACATCCTAATGGTCAATTAGTGACCATTTGAAGGAATTTGACCTTAATTGGGACTGGAATGAAGCATGGCAAAGGGAAGGTGTGTGCTGCCTAAAGGGTGCAGAATGGTGACTGAAAATTCAGTCCAATTACACAGCCATAACTTTGGCTGTGTTAGTCCAATTGGTGTTTAGCCAATTGGACATGAAACTAGGTTTATAATGGCACATTTTTGCTGAAGAAACCATGCCCAAAGGACCAAAGCAAGAGGACCAAAACTTGGCCCCAATCCGGAACCCTGAAACTGATTCTGCAGAATTGGCCAAATGAACAGTAACTGTTCATTTGGCCATAACTCACTGTAGATTTGGTCAATTGACCTGAAATTTTTACAGCAACAAGTTAAGACATAGAAAAACAACTTTCATGAAGGAACCTAACCCAAATTATGGCCAGAACCCATCCAACCAAGTGACTCTAGTTACTGTTCATGCACTGTAGATATGGTAATTTTCTGCAGAATGCACATTCGGCCAGCTTGGGTCTTTGGACCATATCTAGAGCTACAAAACTCCAAATGGAGTGATTCAAAAAAGGAAATTTAACTAGACAAAATAAGGAACAACTTTCATGTTTTACATTTCTTCAAATTCCTACAGTAACAGTGTCCAATGGAACAATGAAGTTGACTCACCAAAAACTGAAAATTTTGCTTATGTTGAGTTACACTTTGGAATGGTATTAACACTTAATGCCAACAAGTTTTAAACACCAAATGTGGTATGTTGGGAGTGCCAAAGTCAATGTACACATTTTTATTCTAAAAGTCAACATTTTTGTTGACCAATGATGAATAGTGACACCAAAAATTTGAAATTCACAAATTGAAGAATTTAAAAGTTTCAAATGCCCTAGTATACCTAACAAGATTGGTTTGGATAGTTTGGCATGCCAATAGGGTTCAGTTAGCAGTACTGCACATGGCAAAAATGTCATTCTATGATTTCATGGCTTTTAGCCATTCTGACTTTGCATTGAGACTTGGCCTTGTGCCTGATATTATTCTGACTTGGTAGGCTGCATTTACTGCCGGGTGATGCATATGCGACCGATGGTGTGACGGCCCGAGGTACTAGATACCCAGTGCCAGTTTACCCGTTATCCAGTCCAATCGTCTAGTGTAGGTTACTTGGGCAACCAAATGAATGAAAATGACCAATGTAGAAGAAATAAATGAATGGATATACAAATACATGACAAACAAAACATGTACATGCAATACATATTTATATCTGTTATTTCTTGTTATTTTATTATTGCACCACTAAGCATTATTGCTTAGCGCGTTGCTTTTGCCACGCGTAGGTACTGGAGATCCTGATCGTGAGCCCAGTAGACCACAGACTGGGTGAGTCCATCCTGCAGTTCTGCGCAGTGTCCATGTCACCTCACTACCTGCAGTGCATTGGTAGGACACTAGGTGTCATTTTGTCATTTTGATATTTTGTAGCAGATTTTTACTTTTTCATATGTATTTGAACTCATGTAATATATTTTGATGTCCATGTAAATAATGAAAGTTATGACTATGAATGCAAAAATTTGAGCATGTATTTATCGCTTGTATATGAGAAATGGATGTTTGTGAAAGGAAAAGATTATTGAGAATTTGCTATTGAGAAATATTGTTGAGATTTTGGATATTGGAGTTTGAGATGATGGAATAAAAATATTGGAAGTGTTTTTAATAGGTTCCGAAGAACGGTTTTCTCCATTTTTAGCCGGTACTCCGCCGGATTTTCTTTAAAATTTTCGGAACCTTAAATGAATGATACTTTTGATAAATGGTTTAAATAACTTGTATTTCATAAATTATATGCAAAAGCATGATATAAATTAATTGAGGAATATTAGAGTGTGCCGGTACACCGTGTGGCATTACTTACTCGGGTATACTGTACACGGGTAAGGGGTGTCACATTTAGTGGTATCAGAGCACGGTTTAGGCGTTTCTGGTCCTAGATTGAGTCCATACCATGCATTGCATTTGTAAGAGTCGAGGTGACACTAATGCAGATCTGTTTGTTTTTCTTATTTTGAATAGGATATGGACCCTTCATCTCAGAGGGCAGTTGAGGAGGAAGTAGAGAGTCATGCTCCACCGTGCGGTGAGGCTGGGGTAGGGGAGAACCTACTCCGCCCGGCTCGAGCGAGCACCTGCTCAGCCTCCACAGGCCATGTTCCAACAAATGGCCGACTTCTTCAGACAAATGGCCGGGGTAATGCCAGCACCACCACCACCACCACCACCACCAGCTCCACAGCAGAAATCACACCTGGAAAAGCTAAGGAAGTTTGGAGCTGTGGACTTCTATGGCAAGAGAGAAGATGACTCATTGCGGTAGAATTGGTTGAGCAGCAAGCGAGTACTAAAACAACTCCACCGCACTCGAGCAAAACACGGAAGCTCGCCATCTCTTTCTTGCAAGACAATGCTTATGAGTGGTGGGACACCGTGTCGATGAAGTGCAGCGGAAAGTCGTAACACAGGACTTCTTCCTCTCTGAATTCAAGAAGAAATATGTGGGTACTGTATACCTGGAAGAGAGAAGAAGAGAGTTTATTAACTTGAGGCAGAGATAGTTGTCAGTGACTGAATATGAGAAGGAATTTGTTCGATTGAGCCGTTATGGAAGGGAGATAGTCCCTAATGAAGCTGAAAGATGCAAGAGATTTGAAGAGGGACTAAATGATAACATCAAGATCCAGCTCACTGCCTTGGGAATCACAGAATTTACCAAGTTAGTGGAAGCTGCAATAAAGGTGGAAAAAGTAAGAATCAATGAGCAGACCAGAAGGGATAGACAGCAGAAGAGGGGACCAGGTCAGTCTAGTTCCGCTCCTGGATTTGGGAAGAAGTTTAAGGGTCCTCCTGCACAGAGTTCGGGTCAGCCACAGGGCCAGGGTCAGTCTCAGGGGCCCAGGCCACAGTTCACCCCTAGGAGAGGTCAGTCCACACCATCAGTGGGCAGCTCTCCAGGGATGGGGTTCAGGGGACCAGCCCCAATATCTTCTGCATGTCCACACTGCCTGAAATGGCACAAGGGGGAATGTTGGAGAGTAACTGGTGCCTGCATGAGGTGTGGGTCAACAGAGCATCAGTTGAAGAACTGTCCACGCAGAACTACTACTGCTGCTCCAACACAAGCAGACAGACCTGCTCCTGCACCACAAAGGGGTAGAAGGTCTGGTAAATCAGAAGCTGTTGGACCATCTCAGAGGCCTGCATCTGAGCCAGCAGAGAGGCCAGATAACAGACCACCTGCCAAAAATTATGCCCTGAGAGCTCAGGAGGAGCAAGATGCCCCGGACGTCATCAGGGGTACGTTCTCCCTCTACTCTACACCTGTGCATGCATTGGTGGATCCAGGATCCACTCATTCCTACATTTGCATCAACCTACCCGTAGAAAGGGGGATATTGGTAGGGGAGAGTGACCAAGACATTCTGGTCACTAATCCATTGGGCCACAGTGTAGTGGTGAACAAAGTATACAAAGGTTGCCCGTTAAGGATTCAAGGGTATGAATTCTTGGCAGACCTGATTGAGTTGCCCTTCCACGAGTTTGACGTGATTTTGGGAATGGATTGGTTGTCACGTCATCAGGCAATAGTTGATTGCAAATTGAAGAGGATTTCTCTGAAAACTCCAGAGGGTAATGAAATCACAGTTGTGGGGGAAAGGACAGATTTCTTGTCCAATGTCATCTCAACCACAGTTGCAAGAAGAATGATGAGAAAAGGCTGTGAAGCCTACCTAGCACATGTGGTGGATACTAGGCAGGCTAAGCCAAACTTGAGTGACATACCCACAGTGAGAGACTTCCCAGAAGTATTTCCTAAAGAGTTGCCTGGTTTGCCACCAGAAAGGAAAGTCAAATTTGCTATTGAGACACTGCCGGGTACAGCACCCATTTCCATTGCTCCTTATAGGATGGCACCTACTGAATTGAGGGAGTTGAAAACTCAGTTGCAAGAGTTGCTAGATAAGGGGTTCATACGCCCCAGTGTGTCACCATGGGGAGCTCCAGTGCTGTTTGTAAAGAAGAAGGATGGGACTTTGAGACTATGTATTGATTACCGGCAGTTGAATAAAGTGACTGTGAAGAACAAATATCCGTTGCCTAAAATTGATGATCTGTTTGATCAGTTGAAGGGAGCAAGAGTATTTTCTAAGATTGATCTCGCATCGTGGTATCATCGATTGAGGGTGAAGGATGCGAGATGTGCCAAAAGCGCATTCGGGACCGGTATGGGCATTATGAGTTTACGGTGATGCCCTTTGGCCTAACAAATGCACCAGTGGCATTTATGGACCTTATGAACGTATCTTCCATCCATACGGATCGGTTCGTAGTGGTCTTTATTGATGATATTCGTGTACTCCAAGACCGAGGAAGAACATGATGAACATTTGAGGATTGTTACGCAAACCACGAGAGAAAAGAAGTCTGTATGCTAAGTTGTCCAAGTGTGACTTTTGGCTGAATGAGATTGCATTCCTTGGACACATAGTGTCAGCTGATGGGATTAGGGTGGATCCCAAGAAAATAGAAGCAGTGATGGAATGGAAGCCTCCCAGGAATACAACTGAGGTCGAAGTTTCTTGGGGCTAGTGGGTATTCTGAAGATTTGTGAAGGATTTTCCCTAATAGCTGCTCCAATGACCAAGTTGTTACACAAGAATGTCGATTTGACTTGGAATGACAAGTGTCGGACCAGTTTTGAGAAATTGAAGGCTATGTTGTGAGGCACCGGTGTTAACACTGGCCGATGTCGGAAAGGACTTTGTGGTCTATAGTGATGCCTCACATAATGGGTTAGGGTGTGTATTGATGCAAGAGGGGAAAGTGGTCACCTATGCCTCCAGGCAGTTGAGGCCACATGAACAGAACTACCTTACCCATGATCTAGAGCTTGCAGCAATTATCTTCGCACTGAAGATATGGAGGCATTACTTGTATGGTGAAAAGTGCTACATTTACACAGACCACAAGAGTCTAAAATATTTTCCAACTCAGAGGGAGCTCAACCTTAGACAGAGGCGATGGATTGAGTTCCTGAAGGATTATGATTGTGTAATTGACTACCTTCCTGGGAAGGCAAATGTAGTTGCTGATGCTTTAAGCAGAAAATCCATGACAGCCTTGAGATCATTGAATGCCCGTCTATCTTTGGTTCGTGATGGAGCTATCTTGGCTGAGTTGCAAGTGAGGCCAAACCTGCTATAGCAGATTTTAGATGGGCAGAAGGTAGATGAGAAGCTAATGGATATTATGAGCAAAATCCCAGAGGGAAAAGCAACTGACTATGAGGTGAAAGCAGATGGGTATCTGTACTACAAAGGAAGACTGTGTGTACCAGATGATGGGGAATTGAAGGCCACTATTCTAAAAGAGGCACACACTAGTGTATATGCTATGCACCCAGGAAGTACAAAGATGTATCATGATCTGAAGCTTCAGTATTGGTGGCCTGGTATGAAGAAGGACATAGCTGACTATGTGACTAAATGCTTGACATGTCAGCAAGTCAAGGCAGAACATCAAGTTCCATCGGGTTTGCTACAGCCTATACGCATACCTGAATGGAAATGGGATCGGGTCACCATGGATTTTGTAAGTGGTCTAACTCTCACCCGGAAGAAACATGATGCAGCATGGGTGATAGTTGATAGATTGACAAAGTCAGCACACTTTCTGCCAGTTAGGACTGACTACTCACTAGAGAGGTTAGCAGAATTGTATATTAGTGAGATAGTTAGACTGCATGGAATTCCACTTTCCATCATATCTGATCGAGACCCAAGGTTTACATCGAGATTTTGGAAGAAGTTACATGAGTCCTTGGGTACACAACTCCATTTCAGCACAGCTTTCCATCCTCAGACGGATGGGCAATCGTAAAGAGTAATCCAGTCCTTGAGGATATCCGAGGAGTTGTGTCATTGAGTTTGAGGAAGTTGGGATAGATACCTCCCATCGGCGAATTTGCATACAACAATAGCTACCAAGCTAGTATCCAAATGGCCCCGTATGAAGCTGTATGGGAGAAAATGTAGAACTCAGCAGGTCTTTGGATGAATTGGGCGAAGACAACCGGTAGGGCTGCACTGTGAAACAGCCGAGGAGAAGGTAAAATCAATCAAAGCCAATCTCAAAGTTGCCTCGCATGCATGTAAATCTTATGCCCACCTGAAGAGAAAAGAAATAGAATATGGGGTTGGCGACAAAGTGTTCCTCAAGGTGTCACCGTGGAAGAAAGTGTTGAGGTTTGGAAGAAAAGGTAAGTTAAGCCCTAGGTTCATTGGCCCATATGAAGTCATTGAACGTGTGGGTCCAGTGGCCTATAGGCTAGCTTTACCACAGTGGACAAGATCCACAATGTGTTCCACGTGTCTATGCTCGTAAGATACCGCTCGGACCCTTCACATGTCATCTCGGAGAAGAAATTGAAATACAGTTGTATTTGACATATGAAGAAGAACCTCTACGGATCCTGGCTCGGGAAGTAAAAGAATTGAGGAACAAGCAGATTCCATTGGTGAAAGTGCTTTGGAGGCACCACAACACCGAGGAAGCAACTTGGGAAAGTGAAGAGATGATGAGGCAACAGTTCCCTCAACTGTTTGCATCAGGTAAATTTCGAGGACGAAATTTAAATTAGAGGGGAAGAGTTGTAACACCCTCCCAGTAACTACTCCGTACATCCCATCGCTTTTGACCGGTGTCGGTCCGGACAGCTAGAATGTCCGGAAAAATATTTAAATTGAAGTCAGGAACCAAAATTAACTCAAATATTAATAAGAAAAATTTAGTAAAAATTTTAGAAATAAAATACGACCAAGTTAAACGAGCCGGTGCCCAAGTGATGGGTAACCGGAGGGAAGTTGCGGTTTTCGCAACGAGGAGCCCTAGACCCGGGGAAAAAATTGTAAAATAATTTTTGGGACTCCAGAGAAGGGTTACTGAGGTTCTCATGGCATTAGAATGCCAAGAAAATACCTAGAAAAATTTTTCAATTCCAGACACGATTTATTTTGACCCGTTAAGCCAAACGGAGGGCATTTTGGTCATTTCGCCTTCCGAGGTGATTTTTGGCTGACTTGTCCAGTTGATTAAATAATTAATATAACGTAAAATATGAATAAACATTACTAGAAATTAAATTGAAAATGAGTAGTGGAGGAAAGAAAAGAAAATGAGGAAAAAAGGTATTTATGACATCATGGTGATGTCATTAAGAAAACAATGACCAATCAAAATTAAACTATTATTTGACTAACTATTAAATGAGATAAGAGAAGACCAAATTGGCAAAAATTGCAGCAGCCATCCTCCCCAAAACAAACCAGCCGAAACACACTAGAACCCTCCTCCATTGATGTTCACTTCAAACCTTCAATTCCCTCCTTCATTTCACCCTAAAACCCTAGTTTCCTTTCACTAAAATTTGTCTTAGCACCTTGCATAATCTTTTGGCAGCCAAGAAGAAGAAATAAAGTGAAGCTTTCTCAAGCTTGGATTGGCATACAACAAGGTTAGTGCATATATACACTTAAAACTTTTAATTTCTGTGTTAAGGACTTGAAACCAACAAGTATTTGTGAATGAAATGAACCAAACTCATGTGTATGTCCAATATAGAATTCGGCAGCCCTATTGAAGGTATAGGAATAAGTGTTTTGTTAGTCTTAAAGTGGACTAAAAATGATGTTGAGGATATATATATATATATATATATATATAGGTGATGAATTGGTATGCTAAGTAAGGCACCTTGTAGAAATTATATTGTGAAGCTAGGGTTTTGGGAAGTAAAAATTAGCTTGGCTTATGAAATTGTTAAAGTACATCCTAATGGTCAATTAGTGACCATTTGAAGGAATTTGACCTTAATTGGGACTGGAATGAAGCATGGCAAAGGGAAGGTGTGTGCTGCCTAAAGGGTGCAGAATGGTGACTGAAAATTCAGTCCAATTACATAGCCATAACTTTGGCTGTGTTAGTCCAATTTGTGTTTGTCCAATTGGACATGAAAATAGGTTTATAATGGCACATTTTTGCTGAAGAAACCATGCCCAAAGGACCAAAGCAAGAGGACCAAAACTTGGCCCCAATCCGGAACCCTGAAACTGATTCTGCAGAATTGGCCAAATGAACAGTAACTGTTCATTTGGCCATAACTCACTGTAGATTTGGTCAATTGACCTGAAATTTTTACAGCAACAAGTTAAGACATAGAAAAACAACTTTCATGAAGGAACCTAACCCAAATTATGGCCAGAACCCATCCAACCAAGTGACTCTAGTTACTGTTCATGCACTGTAGATATGGTAATTTTCTGCAGAATGCACATTCGGCCAGCTTGGGTCTTTGGACCATATCTAGAGCTACAAAACTCCAAATGGAGTGATTCAAAAAAGGAAATTCAACTAGATAAAATAAGGAACAACTTTCATGTTTTACATTTCTTCAAATTCCTATAGTAACAGTGTCCAATGGAACAGTGAAGTTGACTCACCAAAACTGAAAATTTTGCTTATGTTGAGTTACACTTTGGAATGGTATTAACACTTAATGCCAACAAGTTTTAAACACCAAATGTGGTATGTTGGGAGTGCCAAAGTCAATGTACACATTTTTATTCTAAAAGTCAACATTTTTGTTGACCAATGATGAATAGTGACACCAAAAATTTGAAATTCACAAATTGAAGAATTTAAAAGTTTCAAATGCCCTAGTATACCTAACAAGATTGGTTTGGATAGTTTGGCATGCCAATAGGGTTCAGTTAGCAGTACTGCACATGGCAAAAGTGCCATTCTGTGATTTCATGGCTTTTAGCCATTCTGACTTTGCATTGAGACTTGGCCTTGTGCCTGATATTATTTACAGCTTGGTAGCTGTTCTGTTGCACAACGGGTGATGCATATGCGATCGATGGTGTGACGGCCCGAGGTACTAGATACCCAGTGCCAGTTTACCCGTTATCCAGTCCAGTCATCTAGTGTAGGTTACTTGGGCAACCAAATGAATGAAAATGACCAATGTAGAAGAAATAAATGAATGGATATACAAATACATGACAAACAAAACATGTACATGCAATACATATTTATATCTGTTATTTCTTGTTATTTTATTATTGCACCACTAAGCATTATTGCTTAGCGCGTTGCTTTTGCCACACGTAGGTACTAAAGATCCTGATCGTGAGCCCAGTAGACCACAGATTGGGTGAGTACATCCTGCAGTTCTGCGCAGCGTCCGTGTCACCTCACTACCTGCAGTGCATTGGTAGGGCACTAGGTGTCATTTTGTCATTTTGATATTTTGTAGTAGATTTTTACTTTTTCATATGTATTTGAACTCATGTAATATATTTTGATGTCCATGTAAATAATGAAAGTTATGACTATGAATGCAAAAATTTGAGCATGTATTTATCGCTTGTATATGAGAAATGGATGTTTGTGAAAGGAAAAGATTATTGAGAATTTGCTATTGAGAAATATTGTTGAGATTTTGGATATTGGAGTTTGAGATGATGGAATAAAAATATTGGAAGTGTTTTTAACAGGTTCCGAAGAACGGTTTTCTTCATTTTTAGCCGGTACTCCACCGGATTTTCTTTAAAATTTTCGGAACCTTAAATGAATGATACTTTTGATAAATGGTTTAAATAAATTGTATTTCATAAATTATATGCAAAAGCATGATATAAATTAATTGAGGAATATTAGAGTGTGCCGGTACACCGTGTGGCATTACTTACTCGGGTATACTGTACACAGGTAAGGGGTGTCACATCCTCTCTTCCTCACCACCATGAAAACTCCATGAAAGCATAAAACTAAGCTTGCTTCCAACCACTTCAACCCACTTTGACCCCAAAATAAACCATAAGTACTTGTTAGACCAACTTGAGAAGGTGATTGAAGAAGAAAAGAAAAGAGGAAAAGGGAAGAAATTGAAAAGTTGAGATTCAAGTGGAGGTAAGTGATTGAAATTGAAAATCTTAGTTTATATATCATGTTTGTAGCTCAATTAAACTAGAAATCAACTTAAAATTAAACAAAAATAATTGCTGAGGGACCAAATATTAAATTCATCCAGCTAGGGTTAGGGTTTGATATGAATGAGTTTGATGGTTTTGAATGGTTAATTGAAGTGAATTAGGTGTGTAGATCATGCATATACACTTTGAATGCATTAAATTGAACTTTATGTGTAGTTAGGGTTTGAGCATTTTGAAGAAATTGGAGAAAAATTTGAGAATTGGTCAAATGATGTTGTTAACCTTATTTGAGTTGAGAAATGGTCAATTGTGACCATTCTTGGTGTGTATGAATTGTTGGAACCAAGTTCCAATTCAGATTGGTGAGGGTCAATCTGCAGGCAGCTTGACCTAGATCCATTTCAGGGACCAAAACTGAAAATTTACCAACCCAATTGGTGTGAGGTCAATTGGGAATGAAACTAGACACAAAATGACACATTTTTCATTTAGGAATGATGCCTAGAAAGTGACCATAACTTAGCGAACAATTAGGCCAAATCTAGAATTGGGCAAACTGACTTGTACAAAAATGACCAAATGAACAGTAGTTACGTAAATGACCATAACTTGGTCTAGGAATGTCCAAATGACCTAAATTTTATACCAAAAGAAAGGTGAGACATAGCTTACAACTTTCATGAAGAAAATAAACTCAAATTTGACCATAACCTCTTTGAAAAACTACCTGCAGTCAACCCACAAAAATTGCCAAAATCCAGAATTTGCCCAGAATTCTGAGTAACACTAAATCTGGCTAGCCATGTTTAAATGGCCATAACTAGGGTTACAAAACTTCAAATGAAGTGATTCAAAAAGAGAAATAAAGTTAAGACAATAAGGAACAACTTCTATGAAGAAAACTTAGCCAAATTATCACAGCAACTTGACCAATGGAACAGTGCAATATAGGGCACCAAATCTGAAATTTTGAAATTTTACCTAAGAGACTTAAGATTTGAGGAAAACAACCAAAACCAATAAGTTAGGTAACCAAAATGTGGTTTTTGGGTGAAATTAGAATTCACATACCTATTAAGCTTTAGAAAGTCAACAAATTGACTTAAATAATATCGTGAATAGTAACCCAAAGTGTAAATTTTAATGAATATCAAGTTTAGCATATTAAAGCTAAGTATAAGTAGATTTGAATTCATTTTTGGATTTATGATAAATTATAATACTGAAACACTATAAAATTGTATGTTTCAATTGGAAAGAATACCGGGAAAGAACCCGAAGCATCGAGTCAAGGCCAAGAGGCGACTTGTATAAGGTTTGTGCACAACATAGAAATTTCTGTAAATTTTCTTCTGCAAATTGTTTTGAATGAATTGTGATATTAAATTGTGAATTAATTATATTGAAATGTTTATTATGCTTTTGACTTAAATTATTGAAAGTTTACTTGTATGTGTTTGAAATGGCAATAAATGTTTAGTAAATTGCTAAGACAGTTTTGAAATCACAGTGTCATGACCATATATTTGAATGCCTCATTAACATGACTAGTGGGGGGAATTAGTTTTGAATTTTGATTCCTTCTCTAGCTGAAGTGTTGATGTATGTGCCAGTAGAAGAAGAAATTTGAATGGGTACCCATAAATTTGAGCTAGCTAGCCTTGTGATTTCTCATAAGCCTCTGGCTATTGAGATGAATATTGTTTCGAATGGCATAATATAACTGTGTATTTTTATGAAATTGTTTTGAGATTTCCTAAATGAAATTGTTTAGATTAAAAGTTTATAAATCAATGTTTTGTATCTGTCTTTCATTTTCAGTACTGTGTTTGAATAAATGTGTTTTGAATTATGCATAAATGTTATTTAGTATGTTGTGCACCACTGAGTCATAGTACTCAGCTATGGCTGTTATTGCTATAGCAGATATAAAGATTAGAGGAGCAGCAGAGTGAGCTGCTGAGGATCTTGGAGCCACTGCCCTAAAATTTTGTCAGGTATATTTTATACCCAAATTGTAATATTTAGTTTGATGTATGTGAATGTATGTGCATGTAATAACTGGTCATGAGCAGTTGTATAGAGTTTGTAATAATAATATTTTGGATTTGCTAATGTAAAGTTTGGTTGATGAATATAAATTATTTTTACTTTAATTAAAAATGAATAAAATTAGTGAGTATTATTTTTTATGACAATTGAATTGAGAAATGATGTTGAATTGTGTTGAGGTAATAGTGAGTTTGATGAAAAAGAATTATTGGAAGTGTTTTTACAGGTATTTGAAGAACTGTTTATTAAAATACAGATGGCACTCTGCCGAAATTTTTCTAAAATTTGAGGACAAATAAAAATGGACAAAAATTTTAACCAGTTTTCAAACTCTAATTAAATGTTTTTAATGCCTATTAGAAAATGCTCACTACTTCCAAAAAGTAAGAAAATTATTTTAAAATCCCTTGTAGGGTACTTAATGAGTTATCGGGAGGTGAAGTTCAGTAGTTCATTAGATATTCTACGGGATCATGTTATGCCTTACAGAGGGGTAAGGTGTGACATCCAACCCTTTGTAACACTTCATACGGTCCAATGTACCTTAGAGCTAGTTTGCCTCTTTTTCCAAGTCGGATGACACCCTTCATTGGAGATACCTTCAGAAGCACCATGTACCCTTCCTTAAAAACCAGTTCTCTCCTACACAGATCTACATAACTTTTCTATCTACTAGTTACTATCTTCAACCTTGCCCTAATTAAGGGCATGGCATGATTAGTGACTTCCACTAACTCCGTTCCCGCTAAGGCTCTTTCACCAACTCCTTTCTAACATATAGGAGACCTAAATTTTCTCCCAGATAGAGCTTCATATGGTACCATTTTGATGCTGGAGTGATAGCTATTATTGTATGCAAATTCAACTAGGAGAATGTACTTTTTCCTCGATCCACCAAAGTCAAGTACACATATTTTCAGCATATCCTCCAAAGTCTATATGGTCCTTTCTGACTGTCCATTTATTTGAGTGTGAAAGGCCATGTTGAACTCTAACCTGGTGCCTAACTCATTTTGAAGACATCGCCTAAACTTTGATGTGAACTGTGGTCCTCTGTCGGAGACTATTATCACTAGAGCTCCATGCAACCTATTATCTCTGCCACATACACTTGAGCTGACTTGTCCACAGAATAGTTAGCTCTAATGAGAATGAAGTGAGCAGTCTTGGTCAATCTATCCACTATAACCCATATTGAGTCATGTCTGTTGGAGGTGACTGGTAACTCAACGATAGAATCCATGGCCATATTTTTCCCATTTCCATTTTGGAATGGGTAGTGGGTTGAGCATTTCTGGTGGCTTTTGATATTCCAACGTCACTCTCTGAAAGACCTAACAAGTAGTCACAAACTATGCAATCTTCTTCTTCATAGAAGGCCACCAATACATCCTTTTTAAGTCCTGGTACATTTTGGTGACTCTAGAGTGCACACTATACTTAGCATTATGAGCTTCCCTCATTATGTCTCTCTTGAATTGGATGTCATTTGGTACACATGACTTGTCGCCAAACCTCAACACCCCTTTTCCATCGAAACGAAACTCACTGCTCTTACCTTTCTGTACGACTTTTCCTGTTTTCACTGACTCAGGATCTTCATGTTGTTTCTCTTCTATTTCCCTTAGGTACACTGGTGTCACCTTCATCTGAGCTATCCATGTACCCTTAGCTAATAACTCTAGCTGCAACCCTTCTCCAATTAGCTAATGTAACTCCTTTAAGATGGGCCATCTTTCTATGGATATATGAGCCAAACTGCCAAATGATTTCTGACTAAGGACATCTACAATAACATTTGCCTCTCTTAGATGGTACTGGATTGTATAGTCATAATCACTAAGCAACTCTACCCATTTTCTCTATCTGAGATTTAGCTCTTTCTGCTTGAAGATGTAATAAACACTCTTATGGTCTATGAAGATCTTGTATTTTACTCCATAAAGATAATGTCTTTACATCTTTAGGGCAAAAACTACGGCCGCCATCTCTAAGTCATGAGTGAGATAATTAGCTTCATGCTTCTTTAACTGTCTTGAAGCATAAGTTATTACTCTTCCCTTCTGTATGAGAGCACATCCCAAACCCACTCTAGAGGCATCGCAGTAGATACTAAAATCTTCATTACCTGTAGGCAGAGCTAGTACTGGTGCTGAAATTATACACTCCTTAAGCTTCTAAAAGTTCTCCTCACATTCATCACTCCATTTAAACTTCCTATTCTTCTGAATTAACCTAGTCATTGGAGTAGCTATCTTAGAGAAATTAGGGATAAATCTCCTATAATAGCCAGTAAAACCTAAGAAACTCTTGATCTCCATCATTGTGGTTGGCCTTGGCCAATTTGCCACTGCTTCTATCTTCTTGGGATCTACTTTGATTCCATTCTCTGACACTATATGTCCTAAGAAGGATATACTCTTTAGCTAGAACTCACAGTTAGAGAACTTAGCATACAACTGATACTCACTCTACATCTGCAGAATTATTTTTAGGTCTTGTGCATGCTCTTTTGGACTTTTGGAATACACCAAGATATCATCAATAAAGATGATTACAAAGTGATCCACATATTGTCTGAATACCCTGTTCATGAGATCTATGAATGCTACTGGGGCATTTGTTAACCCAAACGGCATCACAAGAGACTCATAATTCCTGTATCTGGTCTGAAAAGCAGTCTTTGGAATATCTGTCTCCTTAATCCTTAACTAGTGATATCCGAACCTCAAATCTATCTTTGAAAAATAACTAACTCCTACCAGCTAATCAAATAAATCATTAATACAGGGTAGAGGGTACTTATTCTTTGTAGTTATCTTATTCAACTATCTATAGTCAATGTACAGCCTTAAGAATCTATCCTTCTTCTTTACATATAATGTTAGAGCATCCCAAGAAGAAGTACTCGATCAGATGAATCCCTTATCCACTAATTCCTATAACTATTCTTTCAATTCTTTCAGCTCTGCAAGAGCCATCCTGTAAGGAGGGATAGATATGGGTCTAGTACCAGGCACTAAATCAGTTTTGAAATCTATCTCCCTCTTAGGTGTAGACCAGGTAGTTCCTCATGAAACACATATGGAAACTCTCTTACCATAAGAACTGATTTTGGTCCACTTCTATTCTCCATAACCTCTCTAACATGGGCTAGAAACCCTCTACATCCTTTTTGGAGCATCTTGCTTGCTTGCATTATGGAGATCATCCCCTTCGCTGCTAATGTTTGATCTTCCTAGAAAACTGCCTCCAACCCATCTTGTCCTTTAAACCTTAATACCTTATTTCTATAGTTTAAGGTGGCATAATTGGCTAAGAGCCAACCCATCCCTAGAATGACATCAAAATCTGTCAATTCTAAGACCACCAGATCAGCTAGAAAACATTGATCCTCCACCATCACTGGACAGGCATAACTGATCATCTTTGTCATCAAAGGATCACACTTGGGCCCACTAAAAGTAACAGGCATTGTAGACTCGAGACTGCTAAACCCAATCTTAGAACTGCTTTGAGTTTAACAAAAGAATAGGATGCACCAGGATCAATCAAAGTATGCACATTAAAGCTTCCTGTGCAAAATTTACCTGACACCATTGTATTGTAGGTGTTGGGTTCCTGTTGTGTCATGGCAAAGATCTGTGTCAGTGCTATTGAACCCCTTCCATGAGAGTCTACCATAGAGGACGAAGAACCTTATCCTTTACCCTATCCCTGTCACACCCTACCCCTCCGTAAGGCATAACATGATCCCGTAGTATATCTAATGAATTACTAACTTCGTCTACTGATAACCCATTAAATACACTACAAGGGATTTTAAACCTTTTCTTACTTCTTTTTATAGTGGTGAGCACTATTTACAGGTGTTAAAAAAATTTTTAACTGAAGTGAAACCAAATAACACATTTGAAGAATTAATAATTTCTGTAAAAATTTTGACAGAGTGCCATCTATATTTTGAATAAAACAGTTCTTCAAAAACCTGTAAAAAACACTTCCAATATATAATTCCTCAATCCCAAACACCAATAATTTGTTCAACACAATAAATTTCTCAACATTATCAACTCAGTTCAACAATCAATTTTCCAGTGTTTCCAAAAAATTGAGATAAGATAAATTTATCACAATACTTCTATAGGCCAAATAGTTTACAATTTTAGTTTACAACTGCTCAAGACTCAGTACAATATATACATATAATGCACATACATTACAACAAAAACTACACAATATGGTATACTTGATATACCCGGTGAAATCTCAAAATGTGGTACAAGCAGCCTACTCTGCTGCTCTGTCCGTCTGTCTACCTGTGACAGTAATGAAAAAGCTATCACTGAGTAAAATTTACTCAGTGGTGCACAATAACAATTTAAAATGCGATATGCAAAACTTTTGTTGACAATTTGCAATCCAAACAATTCACAATTTTTCAAAGCTCATATAACACAAATTTGATCAAACAATCGAATAACATAGTGTTGCCAATCAATAACACAATTTAGGTCATGACACAAACTTTTCCGAACATGCCGTGTGTACATCACGACAAGGCACACTCACCCCACTAATCGAAATCAATGAGGGAGGAAGCTAGCTAGATAATGAGTACTCATCCACACTCACCTCAGACTGGCAAGTCAAAGAACGAGGAATATAATCACACTCATCCCATAAATGGAGGAGGAACATAGTAATTGTCATGCCAAGTGTGAATCAAAACAATTCCAAATCACAATATTTCGTACAAACCACAAATCACATTTTATCTCAAAATTTCCATTTGCAAAGTAGGCAACACAATAATTTCCAAATAATAGTCCCAAAGCTAAAACAATTAAAAATTATTCATAACTCATTTCTCTAAATAAATTTTCTAGTAAAAGCAGTGAATATAAAAAGTATTGTACACAGACCTTTGATATATGTCTCTTGGCCCTGACTCAGTGTTCCTTACGCTTCTCAATATCCTTTTCAACTGAAACACACAATTTAAAGTGTTTCAGTACTCAATGAATTTGTTTCTAATAATAAAATCCAATATTTAAATTTTCTTGGTACTATTCCCTTTAATTCATTTCATTAGTCAACCTATAATGTTGACCCTTGATGCACTCTAAGTGAGTCAATTCTAATGTTACCAATATATCACATTTTATAGCCCTTTAGTGTTGGTATATGTCACCAATTCCATTTCTAAGTGGATTACATTTTATTGCAATTTACCGAATTTCAGTGTACTATTTTGACCTAGCCGGACGACCTAGTTCCCTCAGTTTTCGGGTTCCGGTCTAAACTACAAACTTGTAGGTCTATGTCTTATAGCACGCGGGGAAAATTTCAGGTCATTCTGAGTTGTGTAGATCAAGATATGGTCAATTTACCAATGCTGGACAGAATGCACTAAAATAGTAGGCTTATGTCATTTTTAGGTCATTTTTGGTTCGGCCAGTTTTGGTACCTGAACTTGTGCAAGCTATTTGGCTTGCTTTTGGCCATTTCTGGGCTTTGGTGTCTTCATACAAATTGTAGATCTATGTCTCAAATATTCATGGTAAAAATTTTAGGTCAATTGGACTTGTTTTGAGTAAGTTCTGGTTAAAACACTAACTGCTGCCCAAATGGTCAATTTTCAGGCTTTCAAGTCACTAATCTACATTTGGTCATTTTTCAAGTCACCTTCTCGGTAGAATTTAGGTAAGCTTCTCCATGAAAATTGGCACATTTTGTGCCTAGTTTGACCTCCAATTGGTCTCATACCAATTGGAGTCACACACTTAAGGTTATAAATCCATTTGCACACTGCCCTCTACATGCTTTTCAAACACCAAACCAAACACATGTCTACCAATTACATTTTCACTTCTCATACCATTCTGCATTTGGCACTAACCAAAACCATTCAATTCTCTACATTATAGGTCAACTTGGACAGAATATAACCACTTCAAATACGCCAAATGCAGTCACCATTCACAAAGTTCAATCCCAATAATGTACACATAAATACATCTAATTATCACACAAACTTCCATCATCAAATTACATATCTATCACTACTATTCCACACACATATATGCTGCCAAATTTTTGTAAAATATTTCAACAACATTTCATGAATTTGAACATTACCAATTTCCATTTTGAGGCTGCCCAAAAATTACACATACACAACAACTTTCATTTTCACTTTTTAAGCTTACCATTTAACTTCACACATAGGATTCAACTTTAATACAATTAAACATTTAAATCAACATCCCAAACTACCATTTACATGCAAAAATAAGCTATACATGGTGAGGTTTCATGGCTACCAAAATGCTCCATCACCAACAATTCATCAAACCTCAAAAATTCTTCCATAATTCAACTACCCACAACCTTAGTTACACTTTTAATGAAATAAGAATTGAAAATAATCACTTACCACTTTTGGGCTTCTTCAAAACTCCACCAAAACTTATCTTTCTTGCTCCAAGTATGCTGGCCAAGGTATGGTGGTCAAGTTTAATGAAGGGAGCTTAAGGTTTTTATGGCTAAATCATGGTGCATGGAGGTGTTTTCACTTTGGCCATGGGAGCTTTCATGGGAGAGCTTCGGCTGGTGCAAATTCTGGAGGTTGAAGATGACTTATGTTGTCCCATTTGTGATATTTTAATGTCCACTAACTTCACTTAGTGGAGCACTAAGTGTGGTTAAGATTAATTAATCCAAAGTTTCACAATTCTCACTTTTTACCTCATTCTTTTTCTATTTAAATTATGTACTGCCATTTTAATTTTACATGACATTTTCAAAGTGTAATATCATTTATTTTTAATGGGCATTTAGGTCAAAAGACAAGTCGGGATGTCAAATGACCACAATGCCCCTATCGGGTTGCATTCCAGATTTTTTGGTAACACCGGGTTTTGTCGTTTTCTCGATTTCTCGTTTTTCTTTATACTAATTAATTAATTTTTCTTTGATATTTCTAATGACATGCATACTTCAATAAGTCTTTAATTATGTCTTGAAACTAAATTCTGAGGATTCCCTGCAATCCTGGGATCGACTATTGCTTGCGCCGTAACTTCCCTGTGCGGTCACCCATCGCAGCGGTGCTGGCTCGTTTAACTTAGTTTCATTTCATTGCTATTATTTTTCCTTTATTTTTATTGTATTTTCTTTTCTTGTATTTCACTACCTTATATCTCCACACTAATATTTAAATATAATTCCAAGCATCCTAGCTGTCCGGACAGACACTGTCACCGAAATAGTAGAATGCACTACTGAATATAGGGGTGTTACAATTCTCCCCCTCTTAAAAAAAATTTCATCTGTGAAATTTTACCCAATAGCCATCTTACAATATTCACACGTTTATTTTCTCCTTTCTATATGATCGTATAATCTTCTTTTCTCTAACTTTGTGTAAAACTTTTAACAATCTAATATAACATTTACTTTGTTTATATAGCACTAATCTTTTCTTACTATCGTTCCGTCTAATATTTCGATTCATGTTCCCTTTTTGAAAGACCATTGAGGTCATGTTAAAATTATTTATCTAATCGTGGGTCCTTTGACCATTCTAGTCAACAATCTTACTCAAATTCGTAACATTTCTTTGTTATATCTGAATCAACTGTTCAAATTTTTACTTTCACAACTCTTTTTATCTATTAATATTCTATAACTTACTTCCTTTTGTACTGAACTATAATCTTTCGATAATCTAATTTTTGAGTTTTAACTCCCTAAGTAGGATTTTTAAACTCATTTCAAACAATAAAATTTTGTCCTGACATAACTATACCAATACAGATGCTGTTGGCAACTATTCTCATCTTAGTGCACTATCAGTAGTACGTAGCTCTACACAATAATCTCAAGTCGATCAGAATCTGCGACTACAATTATAAACATCAAGAACATTGCATAGTTACTACGATACATTCCAATAGATCAAACTTTCCTATCTTTTATCCTTTTTGAGTTCACTAATATCCGAAACTTATTCTGATTACAATATCCACTGACAATTACTAACTGTAACATCTTTGCCCTCATCTAGAGCAAGTCTATTACCGCAACTTACTTTTACGTCCTCTTGCCTTACATTAAGTAGGCTCACCATTTAGCTTTATAATTTATGGTGTGTTAGAAAATACTTTTCGCTGATAAACTCTTCCAAAACTATTTTCACTTATTATCACATTCCTTATCTTAAAGGACTAATCACTAATGCATCAAAATTTATTCCCCTGATGATCCGCCTCTGTCATATTCCTGAGCTCGAGGCTCCTCAAATTCTTTTCTCTTCCCCAAATTACTGCTCGAGCTCTGACCCATAAGTCTCTCCCTCTTCTCTATCTCATGTTGCCCTTGTGGGGTTGGGTCTGTACTTGAGCTTGAGCTGATAGAGTATTAGCCATTTGTTGAAAGAAAGTGGCTATTTGCTTGTCTATTTGTGCAGTAATTTGTACCGGTAAAACTGGTATAGTCGGGCCTTCGACACTTTGTGGAGCTAGGGCCTCAACTTGTACTTCTGCTATCACAGACTGTTCTATTGTCTCATTTTTCTCTTCCATATCCTTTCACAGGATTTTCTATTTCCTATACAGTCAACACAAGGAGATTTCCTCCTGTTATTGCATATTTATAATGTAATGTACTGTATGTATCAAACAATGACATTGACCAGTTGTACTATGAAGAAAGAATATTCAAATTACAGGTCAAAACAGAATTTAAAAACTTGCTCTGATACCACTTAAACATGTCACACCCTACCCCTCCGTAAGGCATAACATGATCCCATAGTATACCTAATGAATTACCAACTTCATCTACTGATAACCCATTAAATACACTATAAGGGATTTTAAACTTTTTCTTACTTTTTTTTATAGTGGCGAGCACTATTTACAGGTGTTAAAAAAAATTTTAACTGAAGTGAAACCAGATAACACATTTGAAGAATTAATAATTTCTATAAAAATTTTGGCACAGTGCCATCTGTATTTTGAATAAAACAGTTCTTCAAAAACCTGTAAAAAGCACTTCCAATATATAATTCCTCAATCGCAAACTCCAATAATTTATTCAACACAATAAATTTCTCAACATTATCAACTCAGTTCAACAATCAATTTTCCAGTGTTTCCAAAAAACTGAGATAAGATAAATTTATCAAAATACCTTTACAGGCCAAATAGTTTACAATTTTAGTTTACAACTGCTCAAGACTCAGTACAATATATACATACAGTGCACATATATTACAACAAAAACTACACAATATGGTATACTCGATATACCCGGCGAAATCTCAAAATGTGGTACAAGCAGCCTACTCTGCTACTCTGTCCGTCTGTCTATCTGCGACAGTAATGAAAAAGCTATCGCTGAGTAAAATTTACTAAGTGGTGCACAATAATAATTTAAAATGCGGTATATAAAACTTTTGTTGACAATTTACAATCTAAACAATTCACAATTTTTCAAAGCTCATATAACACAAATTTGATCAAACAATCGAATAACATAGTGTTGCCAATCAATAACACAATTTAGGTCATGACACAAACTTTTCTGAACATGCCGTGTGTACATCACGACAAGGCACACTCACCCCAATAATCGAAATCAATAAGGGAGGAAGCTAGCTAGATAATGAGTACTCATCCACACTCACCTCAGACTGGCAAGTTAAAGAGGGAGGAATATAATCACGCTCACCCCATAAATGGAGGAGGAACATAGTAATTGTCATGCCAAGTGTGAATCAAAATAATTTCAAATCACAATATTTTGTACAAACCATAAATCACATTTTATCTCAAAATTTTCATTTGCAAATTAGGCAACACAATAATTTCTAAATAATAGTCCCAAAGCTAAAACAATCAAAAATTATTCATAACTCATTTCTCCAAATAAATTTTCTAGTAAAAGCAGTGAATATAAAAAGTATTGTGCACAGACCTTTGATATATGTCTCTTGGCCCTGACTCAGTGTTCCTTATGCTTCTCAATATCCTTTTCAATTGAAACACACAATTTAAAGTGTTTCAATACTCAATGAATTTATTTCTAATAATAAAATCCAATATTTAAATTTTCTTGGTACTATTCCCTTCAATTCATTTCATTAGTCAACCTATAATGTTGACCCTTGATGCACTCTAAGTGAGTCAATTCTAATGTTACCAATATGTCACATTTTATAGTCCTTTAGTGTTGGTATATGTCACCAATTTCATTTCCAAATGTATTACATTTTATTGCAATTTATCGGATTTCGGTGTACTATTTTGAACTAGCCGGACGACCTAGTTCCCTCGGTTTTCGGGTTCTGGTCCAAACTACAAACTTGTAGGTCTATGTCTTATTGCACGCGGGGAAAATTTCAGGTCATTCTGAGTTGTGTAGACTAAGATATGGTCAATTTACCAATGCTGGACATAATGCACTAAAATGGTAGGCTTAGGTCATTTTTAGGTCACTTTTAGTTCGGCCAGTTTTGGTACCTGAAATTGTGCAAGCTATTGGGCTTGGTTCAGGCCATTTCTGGGCTTTGGTGTCTTCATAAGAATTGTAGATCTATGTCTCAAATATTCATGGTAAAAATTTCAGGTCAATTGAACCTGTTTTGAGTAAGTTATGGCTAAAACACTAACTGCTGCCCAAATGGTTAATTTTCAGGCTTTTAAGTCACTAATCTGGATTTGGTCATTTTTCAAGTCACCTTCTAGGCAGAATTTAGGTAAGCTTCCTTCATGAAAATTGGCACATTTTGTGCCTAGTTTCACCTCTAATTGGTCTCATATCAATTGGAGTCACACACTTAAGGTTACAAATCCATTTGCACACTGCCCTCTACATGCTTTTCAAACACCAAACCAAACACATGTCTACCAATTACATTTTCACTTCTCATACCATTCTGCATTTGGCACTAATCAAAATCATTCAATTCTCTATATTATAGGTCAACTTAGACAGAATATAACCACTTCAAATACACCAAATGCAGTCACCATTCACAAAGTTCAATCCCAATAATGTATACATAAAAATACTTCTAATTATCATACAAACTTCCATCATCAAATTACATATCTATCACTACTATTCCACACACATATATGTTGCCAAATTTTTGTACAATATTTCAACAACATTTCATGAATTTGAACATTACCAATTTCCATTTTGAGGCTACCCAAAAATTACACATACACAACAACTTCCATTTTCACTTTTTAAGCTTACCATTCAACTTCACACATGGAATTCAACTTCAACACAATTAAACATTTAAATTAACATCCCAAACTACCATTTACAAGCAAAAATAAGCTGTACGTGGTGAGGTTCCATGGCTGCCAAAATGCTCCATCACCAACAATTCATCAAACCTCAAAAATTCTTCCATAATTCAACTACCCACAACCTTAGTTACACTTTTAATGAAACAAGAATTGAAAGTAATCACTTACCACTTTTGGGCTTCTTCAAAACTCCACCAAAACTTATCTTTCTTGCTCCAAGTATGCTGCCCAAGGTATGGTGGCCAAGTTTAATGAAGGGAGCTTAAGGTTTCTATGGCTAAATCATGGTGCATGGAGGTGTTTTCACTTTGGCCATGGGAGCTTTCATGGGAGAGCTTTGGCTGGTGCCAATTCTGGAGATTGAAGATGACTTATGCTGTCCCATTTATGATATTTTAATGTCTACTAACTTCACTTAGTGGAACACTAAGTGTGGTTAAGATTAATTAATCCAAAGTTTCATAATTCTCACTTTTTACCTCATTCTTTTTCTATTTAAATTATGTACCACTATTGTAATTTTTCATGACATTTTCAAAGTGTAATTGTAACACCCTCCCTGTAGTAACTCCGTACATTCTACTGTTCCGGTGACCAGTGTCGGTCTGGATAGCTAAAACGTCCGGAAAAATATTTAAACTAAAGTGAGGAACTATAATTAACTCAAATATTAATAAGAAAAATTTAGAAAAAATTTTAAAAATAAAATACAACCAAGTTAAATGAGCCGGTGCCCTAGCGATGGGTAACCTAGTGAGAAGTTGCGGTTCTCGCAACTAGGAGCCGTAGACCCAGGGAAAAATTCATAAAATAATTTTTGGGACTCCAGAGAAGGGTCATTGAGGTTCCTATGGCATTAGAATGCCAAGAAAATATTTAGAAAAATTTTTCAATCGGTACAGACAATTTTGGCCCGTTAAGCCAAACGGAGGGCATTTTGGTCATTTCGTCTTCAGAAATGATTTTTGGCCGACTTGTCTAGTTAAGTAAATAATTATTATAACATAAAATATGAATAAATATTGCTAAAAGTTGAATTTAAAATGAGTAGAAAAGAAAAAGAAAAGAAAAATGAAAGAAATTAGGAATTATGACATCACATGATGTCATTAACATACCCCCACCCAATCACCATTTGACAGACTAATAAAAAGAGATAAAAATGAACTTAAAATGAGATAAAAAAAAAAACAAAAGAAACCAGCAGTTTCCTTCTTCATACGGGCTAAAACAAGAGAGAAAGAGAGAGAAAAAAAAAAAAAAAGACCTCCATGAAAGCTCTTGCTCAAGCTTTATTTTCCCTAAGCTTTCCACCCCAAAACCCTAAACTTTCTTCACAAAAAAATTATCCCTAAACCTTGAGGAAGCTTTAAGTAGCAGAAAATTGAAGAGAGATTGAAGTTTTAACAAGCCAAGAAAGTGGTCAAAAGAGGTTAGTGTCCAAACTCTTACTATTTTTACTTAATTCATGCTTAATTCCATGAGATAAGTAGAAAAAGTAAGAAAAACAAAATAAAAATTATGTGTATTTATTTCCTATAATTTTGGTAGCTTAGGGTTGATTAGGGTTGATGAGTTTGCTTGAAGTAAAGTGGTTCATAGGCTGCCCTTGGTATTAAATGATTAATTGAACCTAATTGTGTAAGTGAAATACAAAGTTTAGGCATGTATGAACATGGAAAATGTGGACAATTAACAATAATAGGTTTTGCTCATGTAATAATGAAAGTTAGTTTTAATGGTCAATTAGTGACCATTTGGTTATTGGTAAAAAAGAAATGAAGTGTGTTTAGTGATAGGATTTATGTTTAGTGTGGCTGCCCTAGGTGACCTGCAGAATTGGACATGAGTCCAGCAGGTTTGGGCAGCCATAACTTGAATTGTAGAGGTTTAATTAGTGTTTGGCCAATTGGACATGAAACTAGACACATAATGGCACAACTTTGGTGAAGAAACCATGCCCATAAGACCAAACCAAGTGGACCAAAAGCTTGCCCCATTCTGGGTGACCTGCAGTCTGTTTCTGCAGAATGACCAAATGAACAGTATTTGTTCATTTGGCCATAACTCAGTGTAGAATGGTCCAATTGACCTGAAATTTTACTCACAATAAGCTGAGATATAGACCAACAACTTTCATGAAGAAACCTAACCCAAATTATGACCAGAACCTATCCAACAATTGAGTTGAAGTCACTGTTTACTGCACTGTAGATATGGTCAGTCCAGAAAAATTTCAATCCGGCCAGTTGTAGTTTTTGGACCATAACTTAAGCTACAAAACTCCAAATGGAGTGATTCAAAAAAGGAAATTCAACTAGACAAGATAAGGAACAACTTTCGTGTTGATCATTTTACCAAATTCCCACTACAAAATTGACCAATGGAACAGTAAAGCTAAGGCATAAAAACTGAAAATTCTGCCCAACTAACATTAAGCTTAAAAATGGTATTGGCAACCAATACCAACAAATTTTGAATGCAAAATGTGGTATGTTAATGATATTAAAACCAATATACCTATTGCCTATGCAAAAGTCAATATTTTTGTTGACCAATGAATGGAATAGTAACACTAGATCTTAAATTCCAAAAATTGTGAAACTTAAAGGTGTGAAATGCCCTAGTATACCTAACAAGATTGGTTTGGATAGCTTGGCATGCCAATAGGGTTCAATTAGCAGTACTGCACATGGCATTATGCCATTCTGTGATTTCATGGCTTTTAGTCATTCTGACATTGTGTTGAGACTTGGCCTTGTGCCTAATGTTATTACAGCTTATTAGCTATTCTGTTGTATACCGGGAGATACATATGTGACCGATGGTGTGACGGCCCGAGGTACTTGATACCCAATGCCAGTTTACCCATTTATCCAGTACAGTCGTCCAGTATAGGTTACTTGGGCAACCAAAAATGAAATGGATAAATTTAATGAAATAATGAATATAACAAGTACAAAATAAGTAAGACTACAAATACGCATCGAAAATTTATTTGCAATGAGACATCAATACATTCACTGCATATTTATTTTCTGTTATTTCTTTTTATTTTATTATTAGCACCACTAAGCATTATTGCTTAGCGCGTTGCTTTTGCCACGCGTAGGTTCTGAAGATACTGACCGAGAGCCCAGTAGACCACAGACTGGGTGAGACCTCCTGCAGCTCTGCATAGTGTCCGTGTCACCTCACCATCTTCAGTGCATTGGTAGGATACCAGGTTTCATTTTGGTATTTTGTAACTAACTTTTATTTTCTCTTGTGTAATTGAGACTTATGTAGTATATTTTGATGTTAATGTAAATAGTGGAAATTGTGTTTATGAATGGAAAATTGAGCATTTATTGCTTATATACGAATACCATGAGAAATGAAAATGGAAATGTTGTTGAAAAATATTGAGATTTTGATAATTATTGGAGTTTGAGAATGAATGGAAACGATTATTGGAAGTGTTTTTCACAGGTTCCGAAGAACTGTTTTCTCCATTTTTAGCCGATACTCTGCCGGATTTTCTATAAAATTTTCGGAACCTCAAACAAATTATAATTTCAATAAATGACTTAAATGAATTATATTTCACAAATTATATTCAAAACTATGATAAAAATAAATTAAGGAAGAATAAAAATGATTGAGATAAAATAGAGTGTTCCGGTACACTATGTGACATATCTTACTCGGATATACTGTAGACGGGTAAAGGGTGTCACAGTAATATCATTTATTTTTAATGGACATTTAGGTCAAAAGACAACTTGGGATGTTAAATGACTACAACGCCCCTATTCAGGTTGCATTCCCGATTTTTCGGTAACACCGAGTTTTGTCGTTTTCTCGATTTCTCATTTTTTTTGTACTAATTAATTAATTTTTCTTTGAATATTTCTAATGACATGTACACTTCAATAAGCCTTTAATTATGTCTCGAAACTAAATTCTGAGGGTTTTCTGCAGTCCTAGGGTTGGCTATTGCCTACGCCGTAACTTTCCCGTGCGGTCACCCATCGCAGCGTTGTTGGCTCGTTTAACTTAGTTTCATTTCATTGCTATTATTTTTCTTTTATTTTTCTTGTATTTTCTTTTTTTGTATTTCACTACCTTATATCTCCACACTAATATTTAAATATAATTCTAAGCATCCTAGCTGTCCGAACAGACACTATTACCGGAACAGTAGAACGCATTACCGAACATAGGGGTATTACAATTCCCTTCCTAATGAGGGACCTTCAAAAGTCTGTCTCGCTGTCAATTGAGCCACACTACCCGACCCAGTCTGCTATTGTGAAACCACCCTTTCCATGTTAGGACACTCCCTAGATATGTGCCACTTATGACCACACCTGTAACATTGGGAAGTTCCAAACCTATAAACTCCTCAATGGGGCTTCCCACACCTGACACAATCAGAGGTATCCAAACCCGAACTAGATCCGCCTCCATCTTAATGCCTAACTTGACTCTGTTCTAGAACTTATTCTTCTTTTTTTTTCTTACCAAACTTTCCTCCTTTATCTCTCTTAGTTTTGGATGAGGAAACAGTCTTGGTTAAGTGATCAAACCTCCTTGCATCTGTAGCCTTAAGAATTCTGAATTGCTCGGCTTTTGTACTTTTTAGCTTCAAACTCCCTTTAATGATAGCCTCAGCCTTCATCTTTCTCGCAGTATCTATTATTAAATGGAAGCTGTGGATTTCTATAGCCATAATCAATAAAGAGTATCTAGAGTGCAACCTCTGAGTGTACCTCTTCACCTTCTTATCTGTATCATACTCTTTCCCTACATACTGCAGAAGCTCAATAAACTTATCCATATACTCATCCACACTCATATCAGCAGTTTGTCTTAATTGTTCAAACTCCACTACCTTCATTTCCTTAGAGCTTTTGGGAAAAGCCCAATTTGTAAACTCTATAACAAACTGAGACCAGGTCATACTATCAGCTCTGTCAATAATATAAGACTTATACCACTCCTTTACCTTCTCACATTTTATGGTAAAGCTGGCCATCTGAATGGCCTTACTATCATTAGCATCCAATTCATCGGCTGTCATTTTGACCACCCTAACATACTCAAAAGGATCATTGCCTTCCTTGTACTTAGGAGCATCCAACTTTAAGTAGTTTGTCATATTTACTTTACTTTGACTACTTATCTTGGTATATTGTGTAAGAACTGTTAGAGCTATAGGCGATGGTGGTGGTACTTACTCTCTTGTGACTCCCTCCATGGAATTTTGAGTTCCTATGGTGGTGGAAGAACTTTGGGGGTACTATTGCAGGGGCTACATAGGATATAGGTTGTACGGTAGGAAGTAAGGTGGGTAGGGCATAAAAGGAGGATATTACCTCCTAAACTCCCCTGTTGTGGGTATTGATACCCAAATCCATACTTCAGTCCTGGCTATGGAAGAGATACAAACTCTAACTCATCTCCTCCTTCCTTAAAACTATCTTCTCCCATCCTTCTAGCACCAGAAGGCTTGGGATTCTCATGCTATTGGGAGAAGCCACAAGAACTCCTTCATACATCTATAGACATTTTGGGTTGCAGTCTCCTTGCTGACTTTAAAGGACCTTCTAGGACATTTTGAAGATTCTCCTCTTCCATCTCTGCTCGGTCTCTCCCTGACAATAGGGTTGGCGGGTAGTGCTCTAATACCGTCATTCTCAAGTGGAGTGCTGGTCAACCTAGCAAACTGTCTTGAACCTCATATTTCTGAAACTAAACAAGAAGTGTTGAGTATATAAAAAGTTCATGTTCATTCACATGAACACACAACACAGAATCAAACATAACATGAAACCTAACATGCATATAACATTCATCACATAACATACAGGGACTCAATCCTATTAGATATGTATTTTCCTAACTGTACTAGTCAACATACTTCCCTTCACCTCTCTTCTACACTTTTACTATCATCTAGGTCTACTCATCTAACCTAGAGCTCTGATACCAACTCAGTAATGACCTAAACTAAGGGCCATTACCGAGGGTAAAGATCGAGTTAGCTTAAGGTTGCCGGAACCCATAGCAAGCCTAAAACTTGAGAAACATACATACATTCCTGCACCTCACCATTTAAACATACTTCAAACATTACACCTTAGTCTTTTCATCATACATAAACATTCATAACATAATAATGGTTCATAATTTGAACCTTAATATATATAAGATCCAAAGCATAATGGTTTAACATGCGCACCCTCAAAAGGGAATAACACAACATATACATCATCATACTTAAAACAAAAAAATTATATATTTTCAATTTTCTTTAATCACCAGCACAGTACTATCCATTCATAAATTACATGTCCATCTACCCATACATCATACATAAAGGGAAAGGTTAAAGCTACCCTTAATGCTTCCTCTTCAAAGCACTCTTCTAGTCCTACAACCCTGCATCTGGGGGTTAAAGGAATGGGGTAAGCTTACACAAGCTCAGTAAGTAAACTAACCATCATTAATTGTATTATTCATTCATACATGTGCAATACATCATTCACATGGGATTTCACCTCATAAACATTTCACGTAAGATGGACATTATCACTAGTAACTCCCCAAACTTTTCCTTTTAAACATGACCTGTGTCATATACCATGGGGCAACTTACACATCTCCTTTAAAGGGCAACTTAAAGATCTCTCCATGGGATTCACATTATGGATCCATAACATACGCAACGTTACATAATCATAACATGGGAAGAGTTAGTGAGTCATCCAACATCCATCAATGCACCAACAACAAATTATGAAATTATGCAATATCTTCATGCTCTAGATAATACATCCTAAAATAAATATGACATGATGTATGAGGATGCTCATTAAGTACCTATAAATAGTTTTCATTTTATTAAGGTTAGAGTTACTCACCTCTTGTAGCCTATCAACCACCTTACTCGAGTGGGAGCTATCCTCATATTCTTACCCTTCTAAGTCCCTCAAGCCTAATCCTATAAAATAGAATCCTAAAGTGTTATACAAGGTTCTAAAAATCTATACATATGATAAACATCCTATTCTAGGCCCTTGGAACCATGAAACCATGTTTTGGAACCTTAAAAAAGAAGGAAGAAAAAGTCAGGCAGAATCCACTTTGGCTGTCAAAGTCATGCACTTTAACTGCTGAAGTCTTAGGCTTTAGACAAAACTTTTGTACAATGCTGACTTTAACTACCAAAGTCCTAGACTTCGCCTGCCAAACCTAGAAATTTTCTAAGAAACTACATACTTCAGCTACTAAATCTTTGGCTTTTAGTAGTCGAACCTAGAAATTTCTAAAATTCTCAAGTCAAAAACCTATAGATTCGTTCTCCTATCAATACCCAAATTCATTTCAAGGTTCCAAAACATAATCTCATCACATATACACATTTTTGGGGCTTAAAACAACTTGAAAACATACTTAAAACCCACATATATTCATTAAAAACTCAAATCCTAGGTTTTGCTCCAAACTCAACTTAGCATATACGTGGATTTCTTCAAATCCATGAAGGGAAACTATCCATTTAAGGCCCATAACACTTAAACATAACCATTGTAATCATAAAATATGCAACTTCAACAGAAGATCACAAAACCCTAACCTTAACATGCATAAATTTCCCCTAAAACTCAACTTAAAACAATTTTTCATGAAATTGAAGTTACAGAAACCTCATCCCTCATCAACTTTCTTAAATCTACCCATTAGATCAAGAAGAAAAGAAAATTACCTCTTTTCTTAGGGCTTGGAGGTGGGAGAACCAAAACTTCAAAACTTGAATCTACTCTTCCACACTTTTAAATGGACGAATCCTCCTCTAAATCTTCAAAAATCCAAGAAAAACTCTTTGAAGACTCCTTGTATGCCCCAGTAGTTGAGAGAGAGAGAGAGAAAAGAAGGAAAACCCAAGTGTTTTGGGCACAAAACGAGTTGTGATCCTTTTTATACCCTTGATAATCGAGGGACTTTTGGCTGTCGAAATCCATACTTTCGATTGCCAGAGTCTGTCCTGTCCAAATGGGCATCCAAACCATTTAAACGATTTCAGTTATTGAAAATCTGTCCTTCGGCTATTAAAGTTCCTTCTGCACAAAACAACCACTTTTAGGGAATAAAACTTTTAAAACATTTTTCCTTTTTAAATACATTTGAACACATCACACATACATAAACATATTTTCACTTCTTATCACCACTACCTCGTCAGTGAAGTTTTTTCTTTCACCAGAATATCCTGTTAAGGACAGATATTCTAATATCGAAAAATGGCAGGTATTATAGTCTGTCTATTGTTGAGAGTAATTGTTAGTAGTTTGAATGGTAGCCCAGAACTTCTATTTATAGAGAAATTTTACTTGGTGGCCAAGTTGCTGCAACAGTTTTACTTGGTGGCCAAGCTTGCTACATCCAAAAATCACTAATTACATCAACTTCTTAACTCTTTACATCAGTTTCTATATCTTGATTCAGTTGTTGTACTAAGTCTTATTCCACAAAATCACATGATTTTATCTTCAGATGCTTGCTAACTAATCTTGCACCATTATCTCCACTAGTTGCAATCACCCAATCACTTGCAACATATCATCCACAAATGTAGCCACCATCTCCACTCTCTGATACTTGAAAAGCACCCATGATCTTCCTTAGCTTACTTTTAAGATAGCTGGGGAATTACTTGTGCTAATGTACATGGCTATTAACAATTTTAATTTATATAGTTTCTTTTAATTTTAATGTATAAAAATAACATAATGTTTTTAATTTTTTATTAATTATTTCAATTTTTTTTTACTTTTATCTTTCAAACTTGTTAATAAAGATTTCATAATAGAAATAATTAATATATATATATATATATATATATATATATATATATGTGTGTGTGTGTGTGTGTGTGTGTGTGTGTGTGTGTGTGTGTGTAATTAATGTATATTAATATATTGTAAGTTACTTTATAATAATGACCACCTATTATAGTATTAATAGGGTAAGTATTAAATAATTTATAACTTACATATAATAGATAGTGCTATATAGTAATACTATAAAAGAGAATGCCACATGTCAAACAGGAAATGCTCATACTAATGCACTTAACTATTAATAATTTTAATTTATATATTTTCTTTTAACTTTAATATATAAAAATAATGTAATTTTTTAAATTTTTTATTAATTATTTCAAATTTTATTTTTATTACTTTTATCTCTCAAACTTTTTAATAAAGATTTCACAATAGAAATATATATATATATATATATATATATATATATATATATATATATATAGTCCCCATGGGCCAAAAAAAAAAAAACCTGAGTGGAGAAAAACTAGCACGAAAACATAAGAAAAAATAAAAAAAAAAGAAAGTGATTTGATTCCTCTAATTAAGTTTGTCCTTGCAAAAAACTACTAATATATATATATATATATATATATAGTCCCCATGGGCCAAAAAAAAAACCTAGTGGAGAAAAACTAGCACGAAAACCTAAGAAAAAATTAAAAAAAAAAGTGATTCGATTCCTCTAATTAAGTTTGTCCTTGCAAAAAACTACTAATTGTCCAAAAACTAAGATTTGACATATGAGCCATTTACTTTTTACGATTAAGATCAACAAAAAATGAAAAAGCAATGAAATAATAATAATAATAATAATAATAATAATAATAATAATAATAATAATAATAATAATAATAATAATAATAATAATTTCACCTAATATATCTACACTTAGCTAAATTTTGGATTAATTATTAAAAAAATGTGAAAAAAATTATTTAAAATTGTAATATAAATTTAAAATTATTTACAAAAGTAGTATTTGCTTAAAAAATGCCATTGAGAAGAGAGGTTTCAAAGAAAGGTTTATAACAAAGAAGACACTACTCCCAATAGAATTTTCAAGTACGTCAAAACTTGTGTCAGACTCTCTGTAGAGAATATTTTTTTGCTCCTAAAAGTGCCACTAGGAAAAGTTCTCTTTAATAAGTCAAATCATCACCTTTTTGGTAAAATATAAGGTTAATGTTCTCGAAAACACCACTAGGAGTAGCATTTTCAAAGTCACATCACTTCACTCTCTACAACTTCTACACGTCTAGTACGACACAATCATTAGAGAGTGATTAGAGAGAGAATGACTTATGAAAACGCCATTAGGAGTGGCATTTTCATAAGCATCCAATGGCATTTTTAGTGCCTCTTTCCATCCATAAAAACTAGCCGAGCTTTACTATTTTTTTTACTACATTCATTCATTTCTTCTGTTAGTTCTCTTCTCCTGGGTTTTTTTTTTAATATTATTTAGTAGTGTTTTTAACTCCGCCTAAGTAGTTTGCGCTTAGCCGGTCCCAAGCCCGGATAAAGGAGGAGGGTTGCGGTAGGTGACAACCAGCGTAAAAATTTCGTCACACCCTATGATATTTAGTAGTGTTTTTAACAATTTTATTATCTTTAGGTTATTTGGCTCTTCATCGATATAAGAATTCTGATATCCAAGTTTATATTTTAATATATTTTCTTAATAAATTTTCATGTCATTGTAAAATATTAATAAGTTTAATTTTAGTAATTACAAGAGGTCTCCTTATTAAAAAAAAATGCAAACTAAAAATATTTCTCAATGACATTAAAATTTATTAAGAAAAAGTATTAAAATATAAACCTAAATATTAGTATTCTTCAATTGATGGAGAGCTAAATGATATAGATATAAAAAAAATTGTTAAGAGCACTACTACATAATATTAGGGAAAAAAAAAACATGAGAAGAGAACTAACTAAAGAAATGAATGAATGTAGTAAAAGAAAATAATTAAACTTGACTAGTCTTTTATGGATCGAAAGAGCCATTGAAAAAGCCATTAGGAGTGGTATTTTCATATACTTATGAAAATGCCACTCCCAATGGTGTTTTCTTTCAGAAGCCATTCTAAACCATACTAGGTATGCAAAAGCTCTAGGGAGTGATGTGATGTGACTCTGAAAATGCTACTCCTAGTGGCATTTTCAAGAGCATTAACCTTACAGTTTGCCAAAAAAAGCTAGTGATTTAACTTGTCAAAGAAAACTCTATTAGTAATGGCATTTTTAAGAGTAAAGAAATATTTTCTATAAAGTCTTTGACATAAGCTTTGCCGCACTTGAAAATTCTATTGGAAGTGGTGTTTTTGTTGTTGTAAATCCTTTTTTGAAACCTCTTTTCCTAATAGCCTTTTTTTAAGCAAATACTACTTCTATAAATAGTTTTAAATTCACAGTACAATTGTAAATAGTTTTTTCACATTTTTTTAATAATTAATCCCTGAATTTTTTTTTTAACAAGTAAAAGATATATTTCATTGAAGAAACACCAATACAAGGCCTAAGCTCAAAAAAATTAATTCAAATCCAAGTACATAATAAATAGTTCAAAACTTAATCACATAAAGCCCTAGAGCTACAAGGCTATAAGACCCAAATCCAAAACTCCACCAGCCATGGCATTGAGGCTTCATTATCACTGTCAGCAATGAAAACCAATTATATGGGAAACTATAGAAAAGACACTAAAGCACGCAAACAGGGGAGGCTCAACTAAAACATGTTGTTAATTGCAACTTTCCTCCACTGCCAATGAGCTTTTAGACACTATCTTCAAGAGACGTGACAAATGGTTATCATGTAAGAGGCTAGTAGCAAAGGCTAGACAAGTCAAGAGAGGCATGGCATAAATATGGGCTTTTCAATTTCATATAGTGTGATGGAATAGCTGCCTAACTAAAAATAACACCACCATTTCTGAATATGCTAGCCAATAAGAAAACCTCTAGAGTCCTTTCTTGACCATCCACAAGTAGATTAATGCCACATTCCTCACCTTAAATCTTAGATCTACAATCCATCAAATAACAAACCAACACAACCTAGCTATAGCCCAACCGAAAAGGGAGAGGGACCAGATCACTGTCATGACTAGACTAGGGGGTCAATTTAAGGCTGTCGGAACCCATAACAAGCCTAAGATTGTAGACTTTGACCTTTTGAGGGCTCACATAACTACTTTGCAGCTTTTCTCAAAATCTAAAAGAATTTCTTTCCTTCCTAACATTCAGACTCATCAGAAAAAAGCTTAAAACTTTAAGTACATTATGCGAAAATTTCTTTTTTCTATTTTTGTCTTTCATTATCGTTATTATCGTACTAAACTTCATTTATATAAAACTAAGCTCTTTTTGTAACTTTCACATGACTGCTATAAACAATATAACTTCCTTTAAATTGTTTTCCTAAGAAGAGCAAACTATAAACCTTTACTTTCTTATCTCTATTATGGCTATTCATCATTTTCATACATAAACTAATGCTATTGGAAATCCACATATCCTAGTTCTGATGTCACATAATTCTGCAATAAGAGAAAATGTGAGGTGGATGGCCTACTAGTAGATCACTCCGATGCTCAAGTCAGAGATCTTGATTAAGAGGATATTCAGAAAGTATGTAGTTAAAAAGATTTACAGAGTGAGTATCCAAACCTATTTCTGGTCTCTTATTTGGTATTTATAGGCCTTTTTAGGAAAATAGTTGTTACTTCATTTATGGAGATAATTTTAGCTAATTTTCTAGGATTGTTCGCATAAAATCCACTCTGCTTGATTACTAGTGTAATTATTATTCGGTCCATGAAATCTGCGCTCTGCTTGGAGTGGTTGCTGCTTGGTATATCTTTCGTTCGCTGTGTTGGGAGAATGAAGGTTTGCTCCGTCTTGTTTTGTTTATCTTGTTTTATCCAGTTTTGACCATGTAAATACTGTTTAGATATCTAGGTTTTGATCATATAAACACTGCCTCGATATCTGACTGCCACACTAGATATAATTTTGACTTTTCAACTGTCATGCTAGATGTAATTTTGACTGATTGACCTAGATTTTGGACGGTTAGTATCATTAGTCCCCCCCCCCCCCTTCTAACCTTTGTAAACATTTATGTTCAGTTTTGTTTGCTCGCTCGGCCGGGCATGATAAGATTATTTGCGTGCAATTCTTTTCGTTTATTGTGTTTATATCTTTTTAGGGATAACTGTGAGGCGTCCCTTAGGTGGTATCCTTGATGTGAGATATCATCATTTAAATTTTTCTTAACCCTACACATGACATAAATACATACTTCTACACTGTTAATACATTAATACACAACATGCAATATCCTTATTTTAGCTAGTCTGTACAGTCTACTGTTCCGATGACCAGTGTCGGTCCGGACAGCTAGAATGTCCAAAAATAAATAAATAAATAAATAATATATATTTTAAACTAAAGTGAGGAACTATAATTAACTCAAATATTAATAAGAAAAATTTACAAAAAAATTTTAGAAATAAAATACAACCAAGTTAAATGAGCCGGTGCCCTAGCGATAGGTAACCTAGTGGGAAGTTGCGGTTATCGCAACTAGGAGCCCTAGACCCGGGGAAAAATTCATAAAATAATTTTTGGGACTCCAGAGAATGGTCATTGAGGTTCCTATGGCATTAGAATGCCAAGAAAATATTTATAAAAATTTTTCAATCGGTACAGACAATTTTGGCCCGTTAAGCCAAACGGAGGGCATTTTGGTCATTTCGCCCTCAGAGACGATTTTTGGCCGACTTGTCCAATTAAGCAAATAATTATTATGATCTAAAATATGAATAAATATTATTAAAAATTAAATTGAAAATGAGTAGAGAAGAAAAGAAAAGAAAATGAATTAAAATTATAATTTTGACCTCATGCTTATGTCACTAAGCACTCCCACCCAATCACCACTTGACAAAATAAATAAAAGGGATAAAAATAAAGCAAAAATGAGATAAAAACAAAAGAAACCAGCAGTTTCCTTCTTCATACGGGCTGAATCAAGAGAGAAAGAGAGAGAAAAGGAAAAGAAAGAAAGAAAGGAAGAAGGAGAAGGAGATGAACAGTAGCAGAAACAGGGGTTCAGCAGGGCAGCATGTTTCTCTTCCGTCCAGGTGAGTTTGGTTCAACATCTAGGGCTGATTTTTGGATATGTTTGAGGTATGTATGTGTAGAAGTTATGGTTAAAATTTGGTGATTGTTCAACGGTTGGATTTGAAGAAATATATTGTTGAACACAGGCTGTCTGTAGGTTGAATTCTGAATTTTGGCTACTGAAATTTGAGAAAAATAAATAGTTAGGATGCTTATAAAATTATGAAATTTGGTACAAATGATATTTGGGATGTTGAGGCTGCTGGGTTAAAATTTGGTGAATTTTAGACTTGTGGTTTATGAGATATAAATTGTTTTGCATGAGCTGCCTGAGTAAGACTGATTTCTGCAAAAATTCAGATTTTGAAGGGTTGAATGAATGTTTTGATATCTCATGATATAGAGATTATTTGATGCTAAAATTTTTCCTGATATTGTATAGGGATGTCTTGAATATATGGTTAAAATTTGGGATTTATCTAACGGTTAGATCATTATATATAAATTTGAATGCACAAGCTGCCAGATTGAGTATTAATGGGTGGTTGTGGATTTAAGATTTATGATAGGAGTTTAGTCCAATTTAAGGGGAAATGCTGTTGAATTTTTATTGGATATTTAATTTAGGAAAGTGAAGTTATAATTGATTATGATTATTATGGTTCTAGGAGAAATCTTGAAGAATAACAAGCTCAAGGTTGGTTTCAAAAAGGTTAGTGCTAATTCATCCTTAAAACTTTGTATATATATATCATGTGGAGTATGAAATGAGGGTGAAATTAAGAGAATTGAAACAAGTTTGCATGAATAAATTCCACCAATTTTGGCAGCCTTAGGATACATTAGGGTTTCATTGATTAGATTGAGTTGTAGTTGAACATGGCTGCCATTGAACATAAATTAGATACTTTGATTCATTGATTGCATGTATATGGAGAATTGAAATGGTAGGGTTAGGGTTTGGGCACAAATTTTGAGATTTTGTTTATGTAATGATGAAAGTGAGTTTTAATGGTCAATTAGTGACCATTTAGTTATGTGTAAACAAGAAATGAGGTGGGTTGATTAGTGGGAATCGCAGTTGGTGTGGCTGCCCATGGTGACCTGCAGAATTGGACATGAGTCCAGCAGGTTTGGGCAGCCATATCTTAAATTTTATGGGTTCAATTGGTACAAGGCCAAGTGGACATGAAACTAGACACATAATGGCACAATTTTGGTGAAGAAAGCATGCCCAAAAGACCAAAGCAAGTGGACCAAAAACTTGCCCCAATTCGGAAGTCCTACAACCAGATTCTGCAGAATGACCAAATGAACAGTGATTGTTCATTTGGCCATTACTCATTGTAGAGTGGCCCAATTGACCTGAAATTTTTGCAGCAACAAGTTAAGATATAGACCAACAACTTTCATGAAGAAACCTATCCCAAATTATGACCAGAACTTATCCAACAAGGCAGTTACAGTCACTGTTCACTGCACTGTAGATATGGTCAGTTCTGAAATTTTTCAATCCGGCCAGTTGTGGTTTTTGGACCATAACTTGAGCTAAAAAACTCCAATGGAGTGATTCAAAAAAATAAATTCAACTAGACAAAATAAGGAACAACTTTCATGTTTATTATTTTCTCAAATTCCCACTGCAACAGTAACTAATGGAACAGTAAAATTAGGGTATAAAAACTGAAAATTCTGCTCCATTAGTTTTAAGCTTAGAAATGGTATTGGTGATTAATGCCAACAAGTTTTGAATGCAAAATGTGGTATGTTGGGAGTGTTAAAACCAATGTACCTATTTTCTATGCAAAAGTCAATATTTTTGTTGACTAATGAAGTGAATAGTAACACCAAAGCTTGAAAGTCAAAAATTACAAAATTCAAAAGTATCAAATGCCCTAGTATACCTAACAAGATTGGTTTGGATAGTTTAGCATGCCAATAGGGTTTTGATAGCAGTACTGCGTATGATGTATGGCTTCATTGCCATTCTGTGATGTGATAGCCTATGGCTATACTGATTATGATGTTTTACTTGACTTTATGCCTTATTGCTCTTATGGCTTATTAGCCATTCTGTTTGCACACCGGGAGACACATTGTGACCGATGGTGTGACGGCCCAAGGTACCTGGTACCCAGTGCTAGTTTACCCATTTATCCAGTCCGGTCAATTTGTATAGGTTAGTTGGGCATGGAAAAGTATAACTGTAATTGAACTGATTATTAAAGAAAATACAAAAATTAAACATCAGGAATGATTACAATAAAATACAAAGAAGCTCAAGATCATGAAGAAAATAATTAACAAAATGCATGAAGAAGTTAATATCATAAAACATAATTAGCCCTCGACTAAACAATAAGTTAGTAATTATTCGTTTCTTATGAACACAATAGCTAGGAAATTATTATTTTTATTTGCATTTTATATTTTCTTGTATTATTGGCACCACTAAGCTTTATGCTTAGCGCGTCGCTTTTGCAACGCGTAGGTACTGAAGATTTTCGACAGAGGGCCCAGTAGACCACAGATTGGGTAAGGCCGTTCACAGTTCTGCATAGTGTCCGTGTCACCTCACACACTACAGTGCATTGGTAGGACACTAGGTCCCATTTTGTATTTTATGATTTTTTGTAAATTTTGTAATTAAACTCTTATTTTATTATGTGTATTTGAAACAAATGTAATATAATTTTGTATTAATGTAAGTACTTGTAATTTGTGATTATAAATAACATATGAGAATTTATTTATGATTTGAGTCTAATGATAATGTGAAATGAATGAATGACAAATAGAGGAATTGTTAAGAAATTGTTGTAAATTGATGTGATACAAATGGAGCTTGTGAATGATTGGAAATTATTGGAAGTGTTTTTAAACAGGTTTAGAAGAACTGTTTTTCCAATTTACAGCCGGCACTCTGCCGGATTTTCTATAAAAATTGCGTAAAAATTTTGATTTATCAAAAATTGTAAACAAATGATTTAAAAGGGATAAATTGTAATAGAACTATGAATTGGTGCTCCGGCACACTGAGTGGCATAACTTGCTCGGCTACACTGTAGTTGCGTAAGGGGTGTCACATAACATGTTGACAGCTAACACTATTACAAGTTCTATTCTTCTAACATGCCATAACCACTACTATATTCTTATTCTCCTGCTACCTGCAAAAACTTATTGTTTGGGGGGGGCCGGGCAGGGAGGGGGTCTGGGAGGCTCAGTATTCATAATCACCTTAAAGCCTTACACACATTTTTAATTACATACACATGGTATGCCAAGCACATGAATGCATCAATCATCAAACATATGCAAACATGGTAGTCATGTCTCCAGCGACTTTCCTACAATCCAATGTGCTTGGCTCATATAAAGGCTTCTCAGGACTTTCACTTAAAACACGACATGTGTCATGCACCTAGGGCAACTTAGAAATCTCCCTTGATGGGGCATTATAAAGATCTTCTTATGGGATTTACTTATAGATCTATAACATACATAACATAACATAGTCATAAATATGGGGGAAGTCAGTGGGTCATCCATAATCCTCCTCACATCATAAACATATATGCAATTTCATCAAGTAAGATTCTAATGCATTTCACTATAATATCAATGCATTTCGTGATACATGATTATGCTTAAAGTAGAAATTAAAGTAATTAAAAGCATTTGAAATTAATTTAAGTAGTTTAAACTTATCTCTTGTAGTACTTATTTATTTATTCTTACCCCCTAGATCTTGCAGGTAGACATGATTTCATGTGTGCTTCCGAGGATGCTTTGACATCAAACTAATTCAGAGCTTGACTTCCTTCAACTTTGATCACTGACTCTCTTTTCTTGGAGCTTGGAAGTGGGAAAAATCAAGCCCTAAAGCTTGAATCTACTCTCTCAAACTTCCAAAAGGAAGAATCCACCTTTAAAACTTGAATATCCCTTAGGAAATCTCTTCAAAGAGATCCTTGTATGCTCCAGCAGATGAGAGAGAGAGAGAGAGAAGAAGAGAAAATCTAAGTGTTTTGGCAGTAAAAATGAGCTTTGGATCCTTTTTATACACTCACTGTCGAGGGACTTTCGACTGCTAAAAGTCTAGATTTCGGCTGCCAAAGTCCATTTTATCCAAAAAAAAGTATTTAAACAGGAAAAAAGACTTCAGCTGTCGAAAGTCCATTCTTCGGCTGCCGAAGTTCTTTCTACCCAAAACACATACTTAAAAACTTTTAGGAAAGAAGACCTTTAAAACATTTTCATTTTTAAAAGCATTTTTGAATACTTCAAACACACATACACAAACATATATATACACACACGGTTCTCTACCACCACTTCTTTGTCCGTAAAAACCTTGATTTCGCTAGAATTTCCTATCGACGATAGGGATTCCAAAATAGAAAAATGGTGGGTGTTACAATTGCCTTTCGGTTGGGGATGATCCCTTTATCTCTCTCTCCCTTTCTTTATTTTTCTTTGTTTCTCTCTCATTATATACAATACCAAATTCGCTTGACCCAATCTCTATGACCTTCTTATTGGTGTTCACTTCTAGAGTTTGTTTCTTTTTCTTAGGTTGTTCAACTTCTTTCTTCTCTTTTCCAAGTGACTTAAGTCTGCTTTTAAGGTATATAGAGAAAAAATATTAAATTTGAGTATTCTCATCTACTTATTCAGATATTTATCACCTTTATGGTAAAAGAAAAAATTAAACAAAAAAAAGAGGCTACCTTTCATTTTGTAGCTCACAGTTATTATCCTAGCTCATTAGTCTTTTATTAAATCCAAAGACAAATTTCTAAAAATTGTTACACTGTTCTATCCTTTAATTCCTAAATTAGAAGTTAAAAATAAGTATTTGAAGGTTACTGAGACAACAGTCTATAAAATGCGGGATAATTTTCTTAGACATTGATCAACGATTGCTAAAAGGTTAGACCTAACCAATTAGTTACATAGCCCTCCACATTCATAAACCCTCTGAATTCCTTTTTCTTTTCCATAGCGAGACTCTTGACATGAATATAAATATTTAATCTTAATTAATTTTTCTTAACTTTCTTATATATTTTAAAATAACTCACAAATGAAATTAATCTTTATTTACAGTCCATTTTTTAAACTCTTTTTAATAATATCTCATGCAATAAAAAAAAATTCGGAATAAGGTTCAATTTTCCTCCTTATTTGGATAACAACATTCAATTAAATACAAAATGATGTCCCAAAATATGTCCAAGAGGGGAGTGAATTGGACTTTAAAAACAATTTTTGGTTCGTGCTCAAAACCTTTGAAAATTGCAGCTAGGTTCAACTTAATTGACTAATGTGAAATATAAACAATACAGCTCTATTGACAAGTTGATTCAAAGTTAGGCCATATGTAATCAGTATACTGATCTAATAAATTATATTAGCATTCAGTAAAGATATCGATGTCTGGATAAGTTTTAACACAAAGAACCAGTGAGCGATACGGATAAACTAATCGACAAAGAATTTCAAACAACAAGCAGATTAAATCAGATATCAGCAGATTTAGCAGTAAACTAATTTTCTCAGTTTGTAGCAAGGTTAACAGCAAATAGCATCAACTTTCATATCAGCAAAAGCATATCAATCATAAAGTTAAAATGCATAAATGTAAAGAGCAAGGGTTGAGAAAATGAACACTGAAATTTTATAGTGGTTCGGCTTAACTAGCCTACATCCACTCTCTCAAAGATCCCACTTTGAGTCTTCACTTCACTATTCTTCTCTTTTAAAGGCAAGAGACAAAAGCCCTTTACAAATCTTCTCACCAAAACTTTTACAAGTAGCTTCACACTTCTACCAAGTGTTATCCCAAACACTTTATCACAATCAAGCTTCAATAGGTGCTTGAATGACCTCTCATAAATGATAATGATGTGTTTAAAACTCACTCTCACTCAATACAACAGAATCTATAAAGAAGAGTTGAGTAAATAAGCCAATGATGAGCAATAAAAACACTTTGAGCACTTTGAATGAAAGCTTTTATGATTTTGAACAGTGGAGAGACTTTCATTCAGTGCAAAATGGCCAAAGGTAGGTGTATTTATAGCTTTGGAACGTTTTTGACCGTTTGAGAACTCATTTGAACGTTACAGTTACGAATTTCAAGAAAATAGCCATTATTTTGTCTTTTTCTACGATGTTGTGCAGAGTTGAGACAGTTAGCATACTGGAAAAAGTAGCAAACCAGTTAGCATACTAAAATAAGTAGCAAACCAGTTAGCATACCAGGAAAACTTTTCTGCATAACTTTCAAAACTATAAAACTTCACACCAAATTATAGTCAAATACTTTTAGGCCAAAAATGATATTTAAAAGAGAATCTTTTGAGGGATTGAAAATAAGCATCATTGACTTTTACTCCTCAATTCCTTTCACAAGTAATCCTAAAAATAAAACTTAACTTCTATACTATATGTACCTTCAATTCTGATTTTCAATGCATCCTTAGAAGGTAACCTTTTCTTCTTTTATCTCCTTTGATTCGTCCTGTGTTATCTTTAGAATATCATCCTTTCTTCAGAAGCACGAATCCATCATGAAATCCTTGTGCCTTTTTCTTTGAGATGCACAACACTTAAAACAATGTTGGTTTAATTCTAGTTAAGTTTTGGTATCATCAAAATCTATGCTCCTTTGAGCTTGTGGGGTCAACAATCTCCCCCTTTTTGATGATGACAAAACTCAATTGAATCAACATGTAAATGTTAATAAGTGTGAGTATGTGTATGAATGTATATGTGAGAATAACTCCCCCTATGTATGTGCTTATATCAACAATTAATCACAAATAACTCCCCCTTAATAATTTCAATGAAATATTCATAAGCATTTTCTTAAGGAGTCAAGTGTGACTAAAGATACTAACTAAATATGCACAATATGCACACTAATCACAAACTGTATATCATTCACAAGTTATATCAACAATATGCACATTATAAAGTTATATCAACAATATATCAACCACAAGTTATACCATCAAGATTACTCATTCATTTTCTCCCCCTTTTTGTCAGCATCAAAAGATAATGGGAGAAATCATGCACATGTGTATAAATCAAAATTCAGTTTAAGTGCAGTGAATAAACAGTCAAAACAGTAACTGATATAGCAAACTAATTTAAAGTTCAGAAAAATTAAAAGTAGCAAACTAAGTAGCAAATTAAGAGACAGACTGTTAGATAAAATTCAATCAGTAGACATGCAATATGGTTGTTTATCCTTTTAGCCTAGAGCTTCGTCTGATTGGTTTTGGAGCAGCCATCTTCAACTTTTTTGGCTTGACAGGTTTATCACTCAAGGTTTGAAGAATTTCAGTAGCCATTTCAGTTCCTGGTGTCAAGGGAATAATAGGGCCAGCTGCTAACTCAATTGCAGCAGTAGTACCAGATTCTACTGTCAACTTTTTGCCAGTTTTAGTCTTTTTGCCAGATGGTTTACCAGTTGCCTCTTTTTGCTTGCTTCTTTGTTCCTTTTGAGCTGTTTTTGCCTTGTCTTTTGCAGGAACAGTAAGAGTAGGAGTCTGTAGTTCTGCCTCAGATTCTGAGTCACTCATATCCTTCCCATTTCCTTCTTTGCTGCGTCCATTACCATTTCCATTTCCATCATCAGAATCATCTTCATCTTTTTCAGTTTCATCTTCTTCCTCTTCTTCCTTTTCTTCCTCTTTCTCTTCTTCTTCTTCTTCTTCTTCTGTTTCTTGTTCTTCCTCTTCTGTTTCTTGTTCTTCCTCTTCTCCTTTCTCTTCCTCTTTTTCTTTTTCTTTCTCTGTTTAAGGAACAGAACCAGTAGCAGCCTTACTGGTTTCTCCAGCTTCAGTACTTGAAATACCCAGATGAACTTTGACTTTAAATAATTCTTCCACAATTTTATACATTAACATCAAAGTGCCATCAACTTTAGAATCAAGAGCATTCATAAGAACAGTTTGAAAACCTCTAAATTACTGTAGCTCTCCAATTTCAATTTCAACAAATTCCCTCAAGTTGTTTACTTCTTCCAGAATTCCTTCAACATTTACAGTACCGCTTGCACTATCCTTGGAACTAGCGCCTTGTTCAAATCTAAGTTTTCTGCCATCATCATCTTTTTGCAGACTTGTAATTGGGATCATATTTGTCCTAAGTTTCTCGGTTTCCAGAGGGATCCCAAAGTCTCTAAACAGACCATTAAGAAGATGGGCATAGGGTAGCTTGTAAGGTGGTTTCCACTTCATAATTTGCTTCAGCATAAAGTAGGCAAGATTAAATTCAATTTGATTCACAATATGCCAAATTATGCAGAGATCAAGAGTACTTAAATAGTTTGGACTGCCAGTTCTAGGATTCAACACATAGATGATAAAACTATGAAGAATTTTGATGTGTTGATGAGCATGGGTAATGCTAGTCTTATCTTTTACTTCCCCTTTAAACACTTCAGCCTCAAAATCTCTTTTATTAAATCCACCAACAGCAAAAACTTCTTTGTGAGAATAAATTTTATTCCCACTGTTTGGGATTCCTAGGGCTTTGGCTAATCTATCAACCGTCACTTCATAGACTTTCCCTTTCATTTTCACCTTAAAAGATTCATCTTTGTCAGAATCATCAACCCTTAAATTCTTATAGTATTCTTGAACTAAGTCCACATATACTCCTTCAGTGTCAGAGCACAATTTGTCCCATTTTTGATATTCAAACAAAGATTGTAAAGGAACAGAAACTTCAGTAAAAGCAGGCCAGTGGATATACCTGGGTTCATGAATGGCCCTTTCCATATGCATAACTGAAGCTTTTGAAGTCTTTTTCTTTTTGGTTCCTTTTTCTTGGACAGGCTCACTGGTTCTTTTCTTGGGTGTTTCTTTTGATTTTCCAATTACCAGAGGAGCATCTTTTTGTGGAGGAGGAGATGCAAGAACACTTGCATCAGTGGAGTCCAAAGACGATGAATATGTGGTGATTTTTGCTTTGCCTTCTCCTTTTTCCCACGCCATGACCAACCCAGAAGAAAATTAGGCCGTAAGGACAGTGAAAACTGGGTTCACAAATTTAACGATGTGAGCAGCCAATATATAATCATTCGAAGCACATCAATATATTTCTAGCACAACTTAGCACAATGTCATAAAAATAGAACAGACAGCAAGAGATACTCGGGTTTTTGAGAATCCATGGCAATCGATTTATGATTTAGTTATATACCACATTTTTACGTAATGCTGATAAAAAAAACATTGTGAAAGCAAAACAAACAGAACAGTCCAAAAAAATGTAAAACACGATTCCATTAAAGTTTTAGATTTAATACCTGAGATTTGTAGAGACAGAGAATGCGAATCGATGCCAAACGCGTCAAAAACCAAAAAATTAATCCAACAAGAAATGGTTTCTTTCGGCAGATTTGGACAAATAACGGAAATGAAAAATTTTGGGGATTTTCTAACTTGAAATAATCGATTTTATTCACAGCCAATGGGTTTCAGAAATATTTAAGAACGATAAAGGGAGACGATGGTTTGAAAGGTTGCGAACGAAATGGGTTTGCAAGTGGAGAGAAGATGCACTCATTCGGGTTTTTGGAAGGCGATGCGACGAAGAGAGAAGAAATTTTGAATTTTAAAACTGAAAAGACATAAATGGAGACATTTGCAGAGAATGGGTATCGTGTATCAGTGGAGAAGCAGTGAGAAGATTGATGGTTCTGAAAAAATTTTGAGTCTCGCGCTAGTTTATATGTCAAAAGTCTATTTTTCCCTTAAATCACATAGAGATGCAATGCTCTAGATAGAGGGGTATTTAAGTAATATGGGCTTTAAACATGCAGAATAGGCACTCGAAAATAAGAATACTTTTAGAGTTTTGGTACAATCAAACCTGACTTCCAGTTTGCCAACGAAAAGATAGGAGCAGTGGTAAAGCATTTAGCAATCACAAAAATTAGCAAATAGATTAGTATGCCACTGTGATCAAATTCTGCAGAATACTGTTCATATCTGATAAGACTCATTGCACCAGAAATATCAGAATGCATTTTTAAGACTTCAAATCAACATTTATCACTTCATTTTCATATAGAAACATGAGAATGCATCAAAACTTAATCAAGAGCATCAATCATACCAAGTTCTCTTCTTATTTTGCAGAAAATTTCCTCATTAAGTGGCTTTGTAAAAATGTCAGCAAGCTGTTTTTCAGAAGGGACAAATTCAATTTGAATATCACCATTTTGAACATGATCCCTAATAAAATGATGTCTAATTTCAATATGCTTGCTTCTAGAGTGTTGGACAGGATTTTTTGATAGGTTTATAGCACTAGTATTGTCACATCTTATGGGAATGTGATCAAATTTAATTTCAAAATCTTCAAGCTGCTGTTTCATCCACAAAATCTGTGCAACACAACTTCCAGCTGTAATATATTCAGCTTCTGCAGTAGAAAGTGCAACAGAAGTTTGCTTTTTACTGTGCCATGAAACTAATGCATGGCCTAGAAATTGACAAGTTTCAGAAGTGCTTTTTCTGTCCAATCTACTACCAGCAAAATCTGAATCACTATAACCAATAAGATCAAATGATTCACATTTTGGATACCATAAGCCAATGTTGTGAGTGCCAATGAGGTACTTAAAAATTCTCTTAACTGCTATAAGATGAGATTCTTTTGGACATGATTGAAATCTTGCACATAAACATACACTAAAATGAATGTCTGGTCTAGATGCTGTCAAGTAGAGTAAAGAACCAATCATACCTCTATAAAGTTTGTTATCTACCTCTTTACCTTTTTCATCTTTCTCCAATTTAACTGTTGAGCTCATGGGAGTTCCGATACTTTTCATATCCTCCATTTTGAACTTCTTTAGCATATCCTATATGTACTTGGACTGATTTATAAAAATTCCATCTCTCATTTGTTTAATTTGCAATCCAAGGAAGAAAGTAAGTTCACCCATCATACTCATTTCAAATTCACTTTTCATCATGTTGGAAAATTTCTTACAAAGAGAATGGTTAGTAGCACCAAAAATAATATCATCCACATAGATTTGCACAATAAGCATGTCTTTTCCTAGTTTCTTAATGAAAAGAGTAGTATCCATTTTTCCTCTTTTAAAATCATTTTGAAGCAAAAATTTACTAAGTCTCTCATACCATGCTCTAGGAGCTTGCTTTAAACCATAGAGAGCTTTAGTAAGCTTGTAAACATGATTTGGAAAGTGAGGGTCTTCAAAACCAGGAGGTTGAGCTACAAAAACTTCTTCATCAATGTATCCATTTAAAAATGCACTTTTAACATCCATTTGATAAAGCATGAAATTCTTAAAATATGCAAATGCACACAACATTCTAATAGCTTCAATTCTAGCAACCGGAGCAAAGGTTTCATCAAAATCAATACCTTCCTCTTGGTTGTATCCTTGAGCTACTAGTCTAGCTTTATTTCTAATTACATGCCCTTTTTCATCCATCTTATTCCTAAATACCCATTTAGTTCCAATAATAGAATGCTTTTTAGTTTTAGGAACAAGTGTCCACACTTTATTTCTTTCAAATTGATTTAATTCCTCTTGCATAGTAAAAAGCCAATTTTCATCATTTTGAGCATCATCATATGTTTTGGGTTCAAATTGAGAGACAAAAGCAACATTACCAAAATATCTTCTAAGTTGAGCTCTTCTCATCATTCTTTGTGATGGACTATCAAGAATGTCATCTTTGGAATGATTTCTATGGTACCTCAATTCTTGTGGAATATCTTGATGTTGAGGTTCGTCAATTTGTAGTTCTTCCACATTTGGTTGGGAGTCATCTTGAATTTCAACATTTGTGGAGCAAGGTAGTTCTTCTTCTTTGTCATTTTGATCATCCTCCACTAGTTCTTTTGAATCAAGCTCATCTTTATTTGAATTCTTTGAATTTAGAATCTGCTCAATTTCATCATCACAAGAATCTTTCCTTTGCAAGGAAGTGTTAGCATCATCAAAAAGTATATGCATTGATTCTTCCATGGTCAATGTTTTTCTATTGAAAATCCTATATGCTTTGCTATTTGTTGAATAGCCTAGAAATATTCCTTCATAAGATTTAGCATCAAATTTCTTGAGATTGCTGTCTTTGTTATTCAAAATGTAACATTTGCAACCAAAGACATGAAAATATGCAATATTGGGTTTTCTTCCTTTCCATAGTTCGTAAGGAGTTTTCTTTAAAATAGCTCTAATGGAAACTCTGTTCAAAATGTAACATGCTGTATTTACAACTTCTGCCCAGAAATATTTTGGTAAACTATTTTCATTCAGCATAGTTCTTGCCATTTCTTGCAAAGATCTATTTTTCCTTTCAACAACTCCATTTTGTTGTGGAGTTCTAGGAGCTGAAAATGTATGATAAATACCATTTTGAGAGCAGAAATTTTCAAAAAAATTATTTTCAAATTCTTTTCCATGATCACTCCTCAAAGATGTAATGCAATATCCTTTTTCATTTTGAGTTCTTTTGCAAAAAGCTTCAAATATATCAAAGGTTTCATCTTTATGAGCAAGAAAGAAAGTCCATGTGAATCTTGAAAAATCATCAACAATTACAAATGTATATGCCTTGCCTCCTAGACTTCTAGGTGTGATTGGGCCAAAAAGATCAAGATGTAATAATTCCAACGGTCTAGATGTAGTTACAACATTTTTTGATTTAAAAGATGATTTTGTATACTTACCAAGTGCACATGCTTTGCATTGAAATTCTTTTGCAAATCTTAACTTTGGAAGTCCTCTAACAAGGTTCCTTCTAGAGAGTTTAGCAAGTGTACTCATGCTAGCATGTCCTAATTTTCTATGCCATAACCATGCACTATCATCTGAAGTCATAAAGCATGTTTCACAATTTTCTTCAAGACTTGTTAAATCAAGTAGGTAAATATTATCTATTCTAGCACCAGCAAACATAACATTGTTTCCATGAGTCTCACAATGTGTAGAAGTAAAAATGACTTTAAAACCATTATCACAAAGTTGACTAACACTTAAAAGATTATACTTTAATCCTTGAACTAATGCAACATTCTCAATGCAAGGATTTTTACCAATGGTTCCACATCCAATAATTTTAGATTTACTTTTATCACCAAATTTGACATAACCTTCTTCTTTCAAAGTAAGAGAGGAAAAATTTCCTTTATTTCCTGTCATGTGCCTAGAGCAGCCACTATCAATGTACCAATGTTCTGTTTCCAACATACTCCTTAGGCAGACCTGAAATCAGTTAACTGTTCTTAGGTACCCAAGCAACTTTGGGTCCTTGAGTGTTAGTAATATTAGGTAGGGTTCCTTTAGGCACCCATACTTTCTTTGCCTTAAAGGTTCCTTTCCTAATAGGACAAGCATTAATCATATGACCTTTATGATTACAATAAAAGCATGTATTACTTGGTTGAGAAAATGATGTAGCTTTAATAAAAAATTGTTTGTATTTTCCATACTTCATAAATCCATCATAACCAATTCTAGATTTTTCATTTGTGGATCTTTGATTCCCAAGAAGTATATCAAGTGTTTCTTTTCCTTTTGTAAATTTAGTTAAATCTCTTATCAAAGACTCAACTTTTGCCTCAAGAATTCTGTTTTTCTCAAGAAGTTGTTCACACACTTCTTTTGATCTTTGAAGCTCATCATTAACTTCCTTAAAAAATTTCATTTGAGATTTGTAAAATTCATTTTCCTTTGAAGCCATACTGTAACACCCTCCCGGTAACTACTCCGTACATCCTACTATTCCGGTGACAAGTGTCGGTCCGGACAGCTAGAATGTCCGGAAAAAATATTTAAACTAAAGTGAAGAACCATAATCAACTCAAATATTGATAAGAAAAATTTAGTAAAAATTTTAGAATTAAAATACAACCAAATTAAACGAGCAGGTGCCCTAGCGATGGGTAACCCAGAGGGAAGTTGCGGTTCTCACAACTAGGAGCCCTAGACTCGGGGGAAAAATCATAAAATAATTTTTGGGACTCCAGAGAAGGGTTATTGAGGTTCCCATGGCATTAGAATGCCAAGAAAATACCTAGAAAAATTTTTCAATCGGTACAGACAATTTTGACCCGTTAAGCCAAACAGAGGGCATTTTGGTCATTTCGCCTTCAGAGGTGATTTTTGGCCGACTTGTCCAGTTGAGTAAATAATTAATATGACATAAAATATGAATAAACATTACTAGAAATTAAATTGAAAATGAGTAGTGAAGAAAAGAAAAGAAAAATGAAATAAAAAGCAAATTATGACATAATGTGATGTCATTAAAAGCTACAACCAATTGCATTCAAACAACCAATTAACTAACTAATAAAAAGAGATAAATATGACCAAAGAAATAAAAAAAAATACAGCAGCCATCCTCTTCCCTCTTACCAGCCGAAACCTCTCCCTCTTCTCCCTCCATTGATGTTCAACCAAAAAGCTTCATTTCTCCCTTTGTTACACCACTAAACCCTAAACCCCTTTCATTAAAACTTGACCACATCTCTTGGGGAAGTGTTTGCCAGCCTAGAAAAGGAAGGAAAGTGAAGTTAAGCTTGGGGAAAATTCTACCACTTAAAGGTTAGTGCACCTATCTATTTAAAACTCTTATTTTCTATGTTAGGGACTTGAAATCAACATGAACTTGTGACTTAAATGAACAAAAGTTAAGTGTATGTAGCCCATGGATTTCGGCTGCCCCTAAGTAAGGAACAAGATTGAGTGTTTTGATGGACTTGGAGTGCACTAGAGATTATGTTTAAAGCATGTAAATATAAGTATAATGGATTAGTTAGTTAATTAAAGCATGTTGCGAAAACTCATATGGGAATTAGGGTTTTGTGAAGTGAAAATTTGGCTTGGCTTAGGAAATTGCTAGAGAACATTTTAATGGTCAACTAGTGACCATTTTAGGTAAGTTGACCATAATTTGGACTAAAATATAGCATGGCAAAGTGAATGAGTATGCTGCCTAGGGACAGCAGCAATGGTGGCTGTGATTCCAGCCCACTTAGACAGCCATAACTTTGGCTGTGTAGGTCCAATTTGGTGTTTGGCCAATTGGACATGAAACTAGGCTTAAAATGGCACATTTTTACTGAAGAAACCATGCCCAAAAGACCAAAGCAAGTTGACCAAAAGTTGGCCCCAATCCGGATACCCTGCAACAGTACCTGCAGAAATGACCAAATGAACACTGTTCATTTGGCCATAACTCACTGTAGATATGGTCAATTGACTTGAAATTTTTACAGCAACAAGTTGAGACATAGAAAAACAATTTTCATGAAGAAACCTATCCCAAATTATGACCAGAACCTAACCCAAATGGCAGTCACAGTCATTGTTCATGGTACTGTAGATTTGGTAATTCTGTAGTTTTTCCAATCCGGCCAGCTGTGGTTTTTGGACCATATCTGGAGCTACAAAACTCCAAATGGAGTGATTCAAAAAAAAAAATTCAACTAGACAAAATAAGGAACAACTTTTATGTTTACCAATTCCTCAAATTTCCACTGTAACAGTCCCTAATGGAACAGTAAAATTATGGTACAAAATCTGAAAATTCTGCTCATTTGGTTTAATGTTTAGAAATGGTATTAATGCTTAATGCCAACAAGTTTTAAATGCAAAATGTGGTATGTTGGGAGTGCCAAAACCAATGTACCTATTTTCTACCTAAAAGTCAATATTTTTGTTGACCAATGAGGTGAATAGTGATACCAAAACTTGAAATTCACAAATTGAAGAATTTAAAAGTTTCAAATGCCCTAGTATACCTAACAAGATTGGTTTGGATAGTTTGGCATGCCAATAGGGTTCAGTTAGCGATCGCACATGGCAATATGCCATTCTGTGATTTTATGGCTTTTAGCCATTCTGACCTTGTATTGAGATTTGGCCTTGTGCCTGATGTTATCACAGCTTGTTAGCTGTTCTGTTGCACACCGGGAGATGCATATGTGACCGATGGTGTGACGGCCCGAGGTACTTGATACCCAGTGTCAGTTTACCCGTTTATCCAGTCCAGTAGTCTAGTGTAGGTTACTTGGGCAACCAAATGAATGAAAGGGGACAAAGTTAATGATACACAAATTCAAAACAAATAAAACATATACATTCACTACATATTTATTTCTTGTTATTTCTTTTATTTTATTATTGCACCACTAAGCATTATTGCTTAGCGCGTTGCTTTTGCCACGCGTAGGTTCTGGAGATACAGATCGTGAGCCCAGTAGACTGCAGACTGGGTGAGTCCATCCTGCAGTTCTGCATAGTGTCCGTGTCACCTCAACTTCTGTTGTGCATTGGTAGGACACTAGGTGTCATTTTGTCATTTTGTAACTAAATTTTTATTTTCTCATATGTATTTAGAATTATGTAATGTATTTGGATGTTCATGTAAATTATGAAAATTGTATTTGTGAATGGAAAAGTAAATATCTATTTGTGAGTTATACTTGATTATCACATGTGATGGATGATTGAGAACTGAAATTGAGAAATGTTGTTGAGATTTTGATATTGGAGTTTAAGATGATGAGATATGAATATTGGAAGTGTTTTCAACAGGTTCTGAAGAACTGTTTTCTCTATTTTTAGCCGGTACTCTGCCGGATTTTCTTTAAAATTTTCGGAACCTCAAACAATTTATAATTTCGATCAATGGCTCAAATATATTATATTTCACAAGTTATATTCAAAAGCATGATAAAAATTAATTAAGGTATATTAGAGTGTGCCGATACACCGTGTGACATTGCTTACTCGGGTATCCTGTAGCCGTGTAAGGGGTGTCACATTTAGTGGTATCAGAGCACGGTTTAGGCGTTTCTGGGCCTAGATTGAGTCCATACCATGCATTGCATTTGTAAGAGTCGAGGTGACACTAATGCAGATCTGTTTATCTTTCTTATTTTGAATAGGATATGGACCCTACATCACAGAGAGCAGTCGAGGAGGAAGTGGAGAGTCATGCTCCACTGCGGCAATGAGGCCCGGGGTAGGGAGAACCTACTCCACCAGCTCAAGCAGAGCCTGCTCAGCCTCCACAGGCCATGTTCCAGCAAATGGCCGATTTCTTCAGACAAATGGCTGGAGTAATACCGCCACCACCACCACCAGCTCCACAAGCAAAATCACACCTGGAAAGGCTAAGAAAGTTTGGAGCAGTGGACTTCTTCGGCAAGAGAGAAGATGATTACATTGCGGTAGAATTGGTTGAACGAGCAGTGAGTTCTAAAACAACTCCTTGCACTCGAGCAAAACACGGAAGTCGCCATATCTTTATTGCAAGATGATGCCTACAAATGGTGGGACACGGTATCGATGAAGTGCAGCGAAGTTATAACTTGGGACTTCTTTCTCTCCGAATTCAAGAAGAAATATGTGGTCTTGTATACGGAAGAGAGAAGAAGAGAGTTTATTAACCTGAGGCAGAGACAGTTGTCGGTGGCCGAGTATGAGAAGGAATTCGTCCGATTAAGCCGCTATGGAAGGGAGATAGTCCCTAATGAAGCTGAAAAATGTAAGAGATTTGAAGAGGGACTAAATGACAACATAAAGATTCAGGTCACTGCCTTAGGAATCACAGAATTTAGCAAGTTAGTGGAAGCTACAATAAGGGTTGAAAAAGTAAGAATAAGTGAGCAGACCAGAAGGGAGAGACAGCAGAAGAGGGGACAAGGTCAGTGTAGCTCATCTCCTGCACCTGGGAAGAAGTTCAGAGGTCCATCTGCACAGAGTTCGGGTTAGCCACAAGGTCAGGGTCAGTCTCAGGGGCCCAGGCCACAGTTTACCCCTAGAAGAGGTCAGTCCACACTATCAGTGGGCAGCTCTCCAGGGTTGGGGTTCAGGGGACTAGCCCCAGCATCTTCTGCATGTCCGTATTGCCTGAAATGGCATAAGGGGGAGTGTTGGAGAGTGACTGGTGCCTGTTTAAGGTGTGGGTCAACAGAGCATTAGTTGAAGAACTGTCCACGCAGAACTACTACAGCTGCTCCAACACAAGTAGGCAGACCTACTCCTGCACCACAAAGGGGTAGGAAATCTGGCAAATCTGAGGCTGTGGGACCATCACAGAGGCCTGCGTCTGAGCCAGCAGAGAGGCCTGACAGCAGACCACCTGCCATAGCTTATGCCCTGAGAGCTCAGGAGGAGCAAGATTGTAACGATCGGGAACCAGCCACTAGAGGAATTGTCCGCTTTGGCCATAAGCCTCACGGTTTTATCCCATAGGTGGAATGGAGAACTTCCCAGGAGGTCACCCATCCTAGGATTTCTCTCAAGCGAGCACGCTTAACCCTGGAGTTCTTCCAACTCTCCAGGCCATTCCACCAAAAGGCGCATCTAGTCATTAGTTCCTCCATTTTATATATCATTACTTTTTGAGCCCAAGACCATCTCCGTGCTTTGCCGATGTGGGATTTGCCTAAGGGACCTTTCTCCCCCCCTTTCGGGACTCAGCGTCCTCGTTGAGGTTTGCCCCACCATCGCCCAAGAGGACACGCGAACGGCTCTGATACCAATTGTAACGATCGGGAACCAGCCACTAGAGGAATTGTCCGCTTTGGCCATAAGCCTCACGGTTTTGTCCCATAGGTGGAATGGAGAACTTCCCAGGAGGTCACCCATCCTAGGATTTCTCTCAAGCGAGCACGCTTAACCCTGGAGTTCTTCCAACTCTCCAGGCCATTCCACCAAAAGGCGCCTCTAGTCATTAGTTCCTCCATTTTATATATCATTACTTTTTGAGCTCAAGACCATCTCCGTGCTTTGCCGATGTGGGATTTGCCTAAGGGACCTCTAAATGTGACACCCCTTACTCGTGTACAGTATACCTGAGTAAGTAATGCCACACGGTGTACCGGCACACTCTAATATACCTTAATTAATTTATATCATGTTTTTTAATATAATTTGTGAAAGATAATTTATTTAAGCCATTTATCGAAATTGTCATTTATTTGAGGTTCCGAAAATTTTAAAGAAAATCCGGCAGAGTACCGACTAAAAATGGAGAAAACAGTTCTTCGAAACCTGTTAAAAACACTTCCAATATTTGTATTCAATCATCTCAAACTCCAATATCCAAAATCTCAACAATTTTCAATTTCGGTTCTCAACAACCTTTTCATTTCTCAAACATTCATTTCTCATAATGCTCATATATAACAATAAATAAATGCTCAAATTTTGCATTCATAACCATAACTTTCATTATTTACATGAACTCAAAATACATTACATAAGTTCAAATACATATGAGGAAGTAAAAATTAACTATAAAATATCAAAATGACGCCTAGTGTCCTACCAATGCACTGCAGAAGTTGAGGTGACACGGACACTGTGCAGAACTGCAGGATGGACTCACCCAGTCTGCGGTCTACTGGGCTCACGATCTGTATCTCCAGAATCTACGCGTGGCAAAAGCAACGCGCTAAGCAATAATGCTTAGTGGTGCAATAATAAAATAAAGAAAATAGCAAGAAATAAATATGTAATGAATGTATATGTTATATTTGTTTGGTATTTGTATATCATTTACTTTGTCCACTTTTATTCATTTGGTTGCCCAAAGTAACCTACACTAGACGCATCGGATGGATAACGGTAACCGCACTGGGTATCAAGTACCTCGGGCCGTCACACCATCGGTCACATATGCATCTCGGTGTGCAATGAGCACTAACAAGTCGTAAACAATATCAAGCACAAGGCCAAGTCTCAATGCAAGGTCAGAATGGCTAAAAGCCATAAAATCACGGAATGGCATATTGCCATGTGCAGTACTACTAACTGAACCCTATTGGCATGCCAAACTATCCAAACCAATCTTGTTAGGTATACTAGGGCATTTGAAACTTTTAAATTCTTCAATTTGTGAATTTCAAGTTTTGGTGTCACTATTCACCTCATTGGTCAACAAAAATGTTGACTTTTAGATAGAAAATATGTACATTAACTTTGGCACTCCCAACATACCACATTTGGCATTCAAAACTTGTTGGCATTAAGCATTTATACCATTTCAAAGTTTAAACCAAGGGAAGCAGAATTTTCAGTTTTTGGAACTCAACTTTACTGTTCCATTGGACACTGTTTCAGTGGGAATTTGAAGAAATGGCAAACATGAAAGTTGTTCCTTATTTTGTATAGTTGAATTTCCTTTTTTGAATCACTCCATTTGGAGTTTTGAAGCTCCAGATATGGTCCAAAAACCACAGCTGGCCAGATTTCCATTCTGCAGAAATTACCAAATCTACAGTAACATGAACAGTGACTGTGACTGCCATTTGGGTGAGGTTCTGGTCATAATTTGGGGTAGGTTTCTTCATGAAAGTTGTTTTTCTATGTCTTAACTTTTTGCTGTAAAAATTTCAGGTCAATTGACCATATACTGTTCATTTGGTCATTTCTGCAGGTGCTGTTGCAGGGGATCCGGATTGGGGCCAACTTTTGGTCCTCTTGCTTTAGTCTTTTGGGCATAGTTTCTTCAGCAAAAATGTGCCATTATAAGCCTAGTTTCATGTCCAATTGGCCAAACACCAATTAGACCAACACAGCCAAAGTTATGGCTGTCTAATTGACTGAATCTCGATTACCATTCTTTCTTTGTCCTAGGCAGCATAGTCATTCACTTTGCCATGCTATTTTTCAGTCCAAATTATGGTTAAATTTCCTCAAATGGTCACTAATTGACCATTAGAATGTCCTTTAACAATTTCATAAGCCAAGTCCACATTTTCACCCTCAAAACCCTAGTTTCCATTTCAATTTACCCATACACCTTAGTTAAGCACACTAATTCATTATCTATGTAGATATATAGCTTAAACATAATCTCCAATTCATTCTAAGTCCATTAAAACCATCAAAAACACTCCATCATTGTTCCTTCCTTAGGGCTACCGAAATTCAAGGCATGCATAAACATAAATTTCATTCATTTAAGTTACAAATTCTTACTCACTTTAAGGCTTTAACATGGAATAAAGGAGATTTAAGTATATATATGTGCACTATCCTTTAAGTGGCAGAATTTTCCCAAGTTAAATCTTCACTTTCCTTCACTTTCTAGGCTGCCAAAAGGTTATGCAAGGTGCTAGGATAAATTTTAGTGAATGGAGTATGAGGATTTAGGGTGAGACTTAGTGGAATGGAAAGCTTATGGAAGTGTTAATGGAGGATTAGGTCTAGGGCAAGGTTTCGGCTGCCTTTGGGGAGGATGATGGCTGCTGGATTTTTAATTGTTTTGGTCTTTGTTTTGTCTCTTTTAAGTATTTAAGAAAGCTTATTAGCTTGTGATTGGTTGGTAATTTATAAATGACATCACTATGATGTCACAAATTGCTTTATTTGATTTTTCTTTTCTTTTCTCCACTACTCATTTTCAATTTAATTTCTAGTAATGTTTATTCATATTTTATGTAATATTAATTATTTAATTAACTGGACAAGTCGGCCAAAAATCACCTCTGAAGGCGAAATGACCAAAATGCCCTCCGTTTGGCTCAACGGGCCAAAATTGTCTGTACCGATTGAAAAATTTTTCTAGGTATTTTCTTAGCATTCTAATGCCATGGGAACCTCAATAACCCTTCTCTGGAGTCCCAAAAATTATTTTATAATTTTTCCCCCGGGTCTAGGGCTCCTCGTTGCGAGAACCGCAACTTCCCTCTGGTTACCCATCGCTTGGGCACCGGCTCGTTTAACTCTGTTGTATTTTATTTCTAAAATTTTTACTAAATTTTTCTTATTAATATTTGAGTTAATTATGGTCCCTCACTTTGATTTAAATATTTTTCCGGATGTTCTAGCTGTCCGAACCGACACCGGTCACCGGAACAGTAGAATGTACGGAGTTGCTACAGGGAGGGTGTTACAAAGATGCCCCGGACGTCATCAGGGGTACGTTCTCCCTCTACAATACACCTGTGCATGCATTGGTGGATCCAGGATCCACTCATTCATACATCTGCATTAATCTACCCGTAGAAAAGGGGATACTAGTAGGGGAGAGTGACCAAGATATTCTGGTCACTAATCCATTGGGCCACAGTGTAGTGGTGAACAAAGTATACAAGGGTTGCCCGTTAAGGATTCAGGGGTATGAATTCTTGGCAGACTTGATTGAGTTGCCCTTCCACGAGTGTTTGACATGATTTTGGGAATGGACTGGTTGTCACGTCATCAGGCAATAGTTGATTGCAAATTGAAGAGAATTTCTTTGAAAACTTCTGAAGGTAATGAGATCACAGTTATGGGGGAAAGGACAGATTTCTTGTCCAATGTCATCTCAGCCACAGTTGCAAGAAGAATGATGAGAAAAGGCTGTGAAGCCTACTTAGCACATGTGGTGGATACTAGGCAGGCTAAGCCAAACCTGAGTGATATACCCACAGTAAGAGACTTCCCAGAGGTATTTCCTGAAGAATTGTCTGGTTTGCCACCAGAAAGGGAAGTTGAATTTGCTATTGAGACACTGCCGGATACAGCACCCATTTCCATTGCTCCTTATAGGATGGCACCCACTGAATTAAGGGAGTTGAAAACTCAGTTGCAAGAGTTGCTAGATAAGGGGTTTATACGCCCCAGTGTGTCACCATGGGGAGCTCCAGTGCTGTTTGTGAAAAAGAAGGATGGGACTTTGAGGCTATGTATCGATTACCGGTAGTTGAATAAAGTGACTGTGAAGAACAAATATCCATTGCCTAGAATTGATGATCTGTTTGATCAGTTGAAGGGAGCAAGAGTATTTTCTAAGATTGATCTCAGGTCAGGGTATCATCAGTTGAGGGTGAAGGATGTAGATGTGCCCAAGACTGCATTCAGGACTCGGTACGAGCATTATGAGTTTCTGGTGATGCCCTTTGGCCTAACAAATGCACCAGCAGCATTCATGGACCTTATGAACCGTATCTTCCATCCATACTTAGATCGGTTCGTAGTGGTCTTTATTGATGATATTTTGGTGTATTCCAAGACCAGGGAAGAACATGATGAGCATTTGAGGATTGTTTTGCAAACCCTGAGAGAAAAGGAGCTGTATGCTAAGTTGTCCAAGTGTGACTTTTGGCTGAATGAGATTGCATTCCTTGGACACATAGTGTCAGCTGATGGGATTAGGGTGGATCCCAAGAAAATAGAAGCAGTGATGGAATGGAAGCCTCCCAGGAATACAATTGAGGTCAGAAGCTTCTTGGGGCTAGCTGGGTATTACAGAAGATTTGTGAAAGGATTTTCCTTAATAGCTGCTCCAATGACCAAGTTGTTACACAAGAATGTCAGATTTGACTGGAATGACAAGTGTCAGACCAGTTTTGAGAAGTTGAAGGCTATGTTGACAGAGGCACGGTGTTAACAGCGATGTCGAGAAAGGACTTCGTGGTCTACTGGTGATGCCTCTCATAATGGGTTAGGGTGTGTATTGATGCAAGAGGGAAGGTGGTCGCCTATGCTTCCAGTGACTAAGGCCACATGAACAAAATTACCCTACCCATGATCTAGAGCTTGCGGCAATTATCTTCTTGCAAGATATGGAGGCATTACTTGTATGGGGAAAAGTGCTACATTTACACAGACCACAAAAGCCCGAAATACTTGCCAACCTGAAGGAGCTCAACCTTGAAGCGAGAGGCGATGGATTGAGTTCTGAAGGACTATGATTGTGTAATTGACTACCATCTTGGGAAGGCAAATGTTGTTCTTGATGCTTTGAGCGAGAAAATCCTTGACCTTGAGATCATTGAATGCCCGTCTATCTTTGGTTCGAGATGGAGCTATTTTGGTGAGTTGCAAGTGAGGCCAAACACATTCTGATTTTAGATGGGCAGAAATTAGATGAGAAGCTAATGGCTAGAATGAGTAAAATCTCGGAGGAAAAATGGCGACTATGAGGTGAAAGCGGATGGGTGTGCGTACTACAAAGGAAGGCGTGTGTACGGATAATGGGGAATTGAAGGCGATGATTCAAAGAGGCACACACGGTGTATATGCTATGCACCCAGGAAGTACAAAGATGTATCATGATCTGAAGCTTCAGTATTGGTGGCCTGGTATGAAGAAGGACATGCTGACTATGTGACTAAATGCTTGACATGTCAGCAAGTCAAGGCAGAACATCAAGTTCCATCGGGTTTGCTACAGCCTATACGCATACCTGAATGGAAATGGGATCGGGTGACCATGGATTTTGTAAGTGGTCTACCTCTCACCCGATAGAAACATGATGCAGCATGGGTGATAGTGGACAGATTGACGAAGTCAGCACACTTTCTGCCAGTTAAGACTGACTACTCACTGGAGAAGTTAGCAGAATTGTATATCAGTGAGATAGTTAGACTGCATGGAATTCCACTTTCCATCATATCTGATCGAGACCCAAGGTTTACATCGAGATTTTGGAAGAAGTTGCATGAGTCCTTAGGTACACAACTCCACTTCAACACAGCTTTCCATCCTCAGACGGATGGGCAATCAGAAAGAGTAATCCACGTAAACAATTGAAACCAATGGAATTGATACAAATATTGAATTGAAATGATAACAATAACATGAAATATATGTCAGGTTCTTGAAGATATGCTGAGGAGTTGTGTCATTGAGTTTGAGGGAAGTTGGGATAGATACCTCCCACTGGCAGAATTTGCATACAACAATAGCTACCAAGCTAGCATCCAAATGGCTCCATATATGGGAGGAAATGTAGAACTCCAGTGTGCTGGACTGAATTGGGCGAAGACAAACTAGTAGGGCTAGACCTGGTGAAACAGACTGAGGAGAAGGTAAAACTAATCAAAGCTAATCTGAAGGTTGCCTTAGATAGACAGAAATCCTATGCCGACTTGAAGAGAAAAGAAATAGAATATGCGGTTGGCGACAAAGTATTCCTCAAGGTGTCACCGTGGAAGAAAGTATTGAGGTTTGGAAGGAAAGGTAAGTTAAGCCCTAGGTTCATTGGCCCATATGAAGTCATTGAACGTGTGGGTCCAGTGGCCTATAGGCTAGCTTTATCACCAGAGCTGGACAAGATCCACAATGTGTTCCACGTATCCATGCTCAGAAGATACCGCTCAGATCCTTCACATGTCATCTCCAGGGAAGAAATTGAAATACAACCGGATTTGACATATGAAGAAGAACCCATACGGATCCTAGCTCGGAAAGTAAAAGAATTGAGGAACAAGCAGATTCCACTGGTGAAAGTGCTTTGGAGGCACCACAACACCGAGGAGGCAACTTGGGAAAGTGAAGAGACGATGAGGCAACAGTTCCCTCAACTGTTTGCATCAGGTAAATTTCGAGGACAAAATTTAAATTAGAGGGGAAGAGTTGTAACACCCTCCCGGTAACTACTCCGTACATCCTACTGTTCCGGTGATCAGTGTCGGTCCGGACAGCTAGAATGTCCGAAAAAATATTTAAACTAAAGTGAAGAACCATAATCAACTCAAATATTGATAAGAAAAATTTAGCAAAAATTTTAGAATTAAAATACAACCAAATTAAACGAGTCGGTGCCCTAGCGATGGGTAACCCAGAGGGAAGTTGCGGTTCTCGCAACTGGGAGCCCTAGACCCAGGGGAAAAATCATAAAATAATTTTTGGGACTCCAGAGAAGGGTTATTGAGGTTCCCATGACATTAGAATGCCAAGAAAATACCTAGAAAAATTTTTCAATCGGTACAGACAATTTTGACCCGTTAAGCCAAACGGAGGGCATTTTGGTCATTTCGCCTTCAGAGGTGATTTTTGGCCTACTTGTCCAGTTGAGTAAATAATTAATATGACATAAAATATGAATAAACATTACTAGAAATTAAATTGAAAATGAGTAGTGAAGAAAAGAGAAGAAAAATGAAATAAAAAGCAAATTATGACATAATGTGATGTCATTAAAAGCTACAACCAATTGCATTCAAACAACCAATTAACTAACTAATAAAAAGAGATAAATATGACCAAAGAAATAAAAAAAATACAGCAGCCATCCTCTTCCCTCTTACCAGCCGAAACCTCTCCCTCTTCTCCCTCTATTGATGTTCAACCAAAAAGCTTCATTTCTCCCTTTGTTACACCACTAAACCCTAAACCCCTTTCATTAAAACTTGGCCACATCTCTTGGGGAAGTGTTTGGCAGCCTAGAAAAGGAAGGAAAGTGAAGTTAAGCTTGGGGAAAATTCTGCCACTTAAAGGTTAGTGCACCTATCTATTTAAAACTCTTATTTTCTATGTTAGGGACTTGAAATCAACATGAACTTGTGACTTAAATGAACAAAAGTTAAGTGTATGTAGCCCATGGATTTCGGCTGCCCCTAAGTAAGGAACAAGATTGAGTGTTTTGATGGACTTGGAGTGCACTAGAGATTATGTTTAAAGTATGTAAATATAAGTATAATGGATTAGTTAGTTAATTAAAGCATGTTGTGAAAACTCATATGGGAATTAGGGTTTTGTGAAGTGAAAATTTGGCTTGGCTTAGGAAATTGTTAGAGAACATTTTAATGGTCAATTAGTGACCATTTTAGGTAAGTTGACCATAATTTGGACTGAAATATAGCATGGCAAAGTGAATGAGTATGCTGCCTAGGACAAGAAAGCAATGGTGGCTGTGATTCCAGCCCACTTAGACAGCCATAACTTTGGCTGTGTAGGTCCAATTGGTGTTTGGCCAATTGGACATGAAACTAGGCTTATAATGGCACATTTTTGCTGAAGAAACCATGCCCAAAAGACTAAAGCAAGTAGACCAAAAGTTGGCCCCAATCCGGATACCCTGCAACAGCACCTGCAGAAATGACCAAATGAACAGTAGCCATAACTCACTGTAGATATGGTCAATTGACCTGAAATTTTTACAGCAACAAGTTGAGACATAGAAAAACAACTTTCATGAAGAAACCTACCCCAAATTATGACCATAACCTAACCCAAATAGCAGTCACAGTCACTGTTCATGGTACTGTAGATTTGGTAATTCTGTAGTTTTTCCAATCCGGCCAGCTGTGGTTTTTGGACCATATCTGGAGCTACAAAACTCCAAATGGAGTGATTCAAAAAAAGAAACTCAACTAGACAAAATAAGGAACAACTTTTATGTTTACCAATTCCTCAAATTTCCACTGTAACAGTCCCTAATGGAACAGTAAAGTTATGGTACAAAATCTGAAAATTCTGCTCCTTTGGTTTAATGCTTAGAAATGGTATTAATGCTTAATGCCAACAAGTTTTAAATGCAAAATGTGGTATGTTGGGAGTGCCAAAACCAATGTACCTATTTTCTACCTAAAAGTCAACATTTTTGTTGACCAATGAGGTGAATAGTGATACCAAAACTTGAAATTCACAAATTGAAGAATTTAAAAGTTTCAAATGCCCTAGTATACCTAACAAGATTGGTTTGGATAGTTTGGTATGCCAATAGGGTTCAGTTAGCAGTACTGCACATGGCAATATGCCATTCTGTGATTTTATGGCTTTTAGCCATTCTGACCTTGTATTGAGATTTGGCCTTGTGCCTGATGTTATCACAGCTTGTTAGCTGTTCTGTTGCACACCGGGAGATGCATATGTGACCGATGGTGTGACGGCCCGAGGTACTTGATACCCAATGCCAGTTTACCCGTTTATCCAGTCCAGTCGTCTAGTGTAGGTTACTTGGGCAACCAAATGAATGAAAGGGGACAAAGTTAATGATACACAAATTCAAAACAAATAAAACATATACATTCACTACATATTTATTTCTTGCTATTTCTTTTATTTTATTATTGCACCACTAAGCATTATTGCTTAGCGCGTTGCTTTTGCCACGCGTAGGTTCTGGAGATACAGATCGTGAGCCCAGTAGACCGCAGACTGGGTGAGTCCATCCTACGATTACGCATGATGTCCGTGTCACCTCAACTTCTGCTGTGCATTGGTAGGACACTAGGTGTCATTTTGTCATTTTGTAACTAAATTTTTATTTTCTCATATGTATTTAGAATTATGTAATGTATTTGGATGTTCATGTAAATTATGAAAATTGTATTTGTGAATGGAAAAGTAAATATCTATTTGTGAGTTATACTTGATTATCACATGTGATGGATGATTGAGAACTGAAATTGAGAAATGTTATTGAGATTTTGATATTGGAGTTTAAGATGATGAGATATGAATATTGGAAGTGTTTTTAACAGGTTCCGAAGAACTGTTTTCTCCATTTTTAGCCGGTACTCTGCCGGATTTTCTTTAAAATTTTCGGAACCTCAAACAATTTATAATTTCGATCAATGGCTCAAATATATTATATTTCACAAGTTATATTCAAAAGCATGATAAAAATTAATTAAGGTGTATTAGAGTGTGCCGATACACCGTGTGACATTGCTTACTCGGGTATCCTGTAGCCATGTAAGGGGTGTCACACATACTCAATGATATATTTTCTGATCTTAAAGCACAATTTTCATGAACCAAAATTTTGCATTTCTTTTTAAAAGTTCTATATTTATCATATGTCTTCACAAATGCAAGTTCTAATTCATCAACATTAGAAAGTTCAAGATTTACCTCATTTTCACTATCTTCGATGTGTGAGCTTTCACTTTTTTCTTCAATTGCCATCATATAAGTGTTTGCAGCCTCTTTGTCACTTGTTTCATCATTTGATGAAGAGTCACTATAACTCCATGTTGCTGCCATTGCCTTTTTGCTTTTATCCTTTCTAAACTTGTTTTTCTTCTTCAATGTAGGACACTTTGGCTTAATGTGACCTGGTTTGTTATACTCATAACAAACTATTTCACTTGAATGATTTGGAGTCTTTGGAGCATATTTCTTTGTGAACTTCTTGTATTTGCTTCCACCTTTTCTAAATGCTCTTTTGAATCTTTTGACTATCATAGCCATATCTTCATCATCATCACTTGAAGCACTTGAATCATCACTTGAACTAGCTTTAAAAGCAATACTTTTCTTTTTCTCATCTACCTTTTCGGATATGAAGGCTATACCTTTCTTTTTCTTTTGATCACCTTCATTCTCATCTTTCTTATAAATCATCTCATGTGCAATGAGAGAACCAATTAGCTCATCATAGGTGTATTTTCTGAAATCCTTGGTATCTTGAATAACAGTAGTCTTTGCTTCCCATGACTTTGGAAGAGATCTCAAAATTTTCTTTACGAGTTCTTATTCCTCAAATCTCTTTCCAAGAGCTTTAAGAAGATTGACAATATCTGTAAATTTGGTACTCATTTCAGCAATAGTTTCACCAGGTTTCATCTCAAATAACTCATAATCACGGATGAGGAGGTTTGCCTTTGACTCTTTCACCACATCAATCCCTTCATATGTGACTTCTAGTTTGTCCCATATTTCTTTTGCAGTTTGACATCCTGAAATACGATTATACTCATTAATATCAAGAGCACAATGAAGAATGTTAATAGCCTTGGCATTTGTAGAAATTTTCTTCCAATCATTATCATCAAATTCAACTTCAGCTTTAGGAATTTGTACAGTTCCTTCACTGGTTTTATAAGGAATATAAGGACCATCTTTAATTATTCTCCAAGCATCAATGTCAACAGATTGTACAAAGTTTCTCATTCTAGTTTTCCAAAAAGAATAATTTGTGCCATTAAAAAGTGGTGGTCTAGTGATGGAATAACCTTCAGCTAAGGGGGCAGGTATACCAGCTGAGTTTCTAGATGAACTAGCCATGTGTATGGATCACTCTAAGGGGTTTAATCCTCAAGCAAGAGAGACAAGCTCTTATACCAAATTGATGTCCCAAAATATGTCCAAGAGGGGGGTGAATTGGACTTTAAAAACAATTTTCCGTTCTTGCTCAAAACCTTTGAAAATTGCAGCTAGGTTCAACTTAATTGACTAATGTGAAATATGAACAATACAGCTCTATTGACAAGTTGATTCAAAGTTAGGCTATATGTAATCAGTATACTGATCTAATAAATTATATTAGGATTCTGTAAAGATATCAGTAATCTGGATAAGTTTTTAACACAGCAACCAGAGCAGTATACCAGATAAACTAACTGACAGCAGATCAAACAACAAGCAGATTAAATCAGATATCAGCAGATTTAGCAGTAAACTAATTTTCTCAGTTTGCAGCAAGGTTAACAGCAAATAGCGTCAACTTTCATATCAGCAAAAGCATATCAATCATAAAGTTAAAATGCATAAATGTAAAGAGCAAGGGTTGAGAAAATGAACACTGAAATTTTATAGTGGTTCGGCTTAACTAGCCTACATCCACTCTCTCAAAGATCCCACTTTGAGTCTTCACTTCACTATTCTTCTCTTTTAAAGGCAAGAGACAAAAGCCCTTTACAAATCTTCTCACCAAAGCTTTTACAAGTAGGTTCACACTTCTACCAAGTGTTATCCCAAACACTTTATCACAATCAAGCTTCAATAGGTGCTTGAATGACCTCTAATAAATGATAATAATGTGTTTAAAACTCACTCTTACTCAATACAACAGAATCTATAAAGAAGAGTTGAGTAAATAAGCCAATGATGAGCAATAAAAACACTTTGAGCACTTTGAATGAAAGCTTTTATGATTTTGAACAGTGGAGAGACTTTCATTCAGTGCAAAATGGCTAAAGGTAGGTGTATTTATAGCTTTGGAACGTTTTTGACCGTTTGAGAACTCATTTGAACGTTACAGTTACGAATTTCAAGAAAATAGCCGTTATTTTGTCTTTTTCTGCGATGTTGTGCAGAGTTGAGACAGTTAGAATACTGGAAAAAGTAGCAAACCAGTTAGCATACTAAAATAAGTAGCAAACCAGCTAGCATACCAGGAAAACTTTTCTGCATAACTTTCAAAGCTATAAAACTTTACACCATATTATAGTCAAATACTTTTAGGCCAAAAATGATATTTAAAAGAGAATCTTTTGAGGGATTGAAAATAAGCATCATTGACTTTTACTCCTCAATTCCTTTCACAAGTAATCCTAAAAATAAAACTTAACTTCTATACTATATGTACCTTCAATTCTGATTTTCAATGTAGCCTTAGAAGGTAACATTTTCTTCTTTTATCTCCTTTGATTCGTCCTGTGTTATCTTTAGAATATCATCATTTCTTCAGAAGCACGAATCCATCATGAAATCCTTGTGTCTTTTTCTTTCAGATGCACAACACTTAAAACAATGTTGGTTTGATTCTAGTTGAGTTTTGGTATCATCAAAATCTATGCTCCTTTGAGCTTGTGGGGTCAACACAAAATGTATTGGGTTAATAAGATCCTAAAATTAATAAATTTTGTCAATTTATTCCAAAATACATAGTAAATGTGTGAGGGCGGAAAATTTGAATGAAAAATTGCATTATAATTATTAGATTAATTAATATTTGGTCCATAAAGTTTTACTAAAATAATAAGTCTTTATATTTTTCAAGATTTTTTAAAAAAAATTTTCAAGGAATATTTTCAAAAAATATATTTTTATTGTTGAATTTTTGTTAGATTTTTTGCTTCTGATTTCTAATTTTGCAATGAGATTGAGAGAGATAAAAATAAACTGATGGTAATTTTATATTTTTAATAAAATTTTATTTTCTGCCATTGTTGTGATTTTCGGGAAGGAAAGCAAGTAGATGCAAGAGGTAAGGAAGAAAAAAATAGAGAGATAGGGAGATGGATCAAATTATGTTTTATTATAAATTTTGAAGAGTAAATTTAAAATATCAAAAAATATATTTTTTTATAGAGATGAAGAATGTTTCATTAATTAGAAACAAATTATAAAAGAGTAGTACAAATCACATATTATGTTTTTGCATAAATGGAACTAACTATTCATACAAAAAAATAATATAAAAGATTTGAAAGATTCTATACTTTTATGGTCTTTTTTCAAGTTTTATAAGATAATCTCCAAATTTATATCTGCCACTGAAGAAATGATCTGTATCTCAGAGTACTTTTCTAAAAAAAAAAATATTTGAACAACAAAAAATAAAATAATTCTATTAATGAAGAGAAAATACCATAAAACTCAAAATCTACAAACAAAAATAAATTTAAGAATTTATTCACTCAAAATCTATCAAAAATTATAGATTTGAGTATATACGTTCAAAATCTATTTCAAATAGATAAAAATTTAGGAGTTATTAAAAAAAATTAACAAATCTAGAAGATAAAACGGAGGGGTTGCCACCACTAAAAACACTTATTGATAGACCCAAAAAGAAGAAGATTAAAGAGAAGAAAATATGAAAGATGAGAAATTTAAAGGAGGCCAAGAGGTTCTAGAGAGAGAAAAAATATATAAATTAAAAAATATCATATTGTACACACTAAATTTAGGTAAATTGATTTAATTTACAATTTTATAGTTTAGTTAAATTAATATTTTTTATTTTTTATTTAATTAAATTTTACTGTTAAAATGAGAAGTCAAATTGATCTTTAGTCTAAAAAATTATCTAAAAATCACCAATTAAAATAAAGCTGTTAATTATTAAAGCACTGCATTTTGATCAAGAGACAAAAAGAGAAGACATATGAGAGCTAAGGCATGAAAAAGAAAGCTCATGCAAATAGGAGTGATCATAAAGGACCCACTGCCTAAGCACCAACCATGCAGCTCATGCGAAAAAACATGATCTAGTCTTTCTTTTCTTCTCCAATTCAATTCAATTTCAGTCAACAATGGCCAAAAGGCGTAGGGTCCAACATAGCATCTCACTCCTATATCTCCATTATTATTCAATTCCTCCGTAGCATTAGAGAGAGAGAGAGAGAGAGAGAGAGAGAGAGAGAGAGAGAGAGAGAGAAGATGGTGAGGGGCAGAAAGAACTTACAAGACATGTCCCTGTTACATATAGTTGTAGCTTCAATAAAATCCAAGGTAATTTTTTTGGCTCTTTTGTTTGCATCTTAGGAACCCATGTTTCTACTGCCATTCTCTTCCTTTGTCTCCAAATTAATATTAGGGAATAGGGACGCCTCGAGCAAGCAGATAAATTAATATGTTGTAGGGCTAGTGATATTTGACCCAAGAGAAGGACACTACCCTACAATTATATATATATATATATATATATATATATATATATATATATATATATATATATATATATATATATATAAAATCTCAACACATATAAATTAATTTGAAATCATTTTAGTGATAAATATTAAAAAAGAAAAAGGTTGAATTATTTATAATAATATTTATAAGATATACTTTTATTGAAATGTTAATTAAAATTATTAAATTTATAACTTTATATTTTGAAATTTCAGTATCATTACATATTAAAAGAATTAAGAAAATAAAACATAATGGGAAAAACTAATATATTTTTCAAGCAAATTTAGGTAGAATTGCTTTGAATTACCATTTTTTTTTATTATATATCGGTTTGCTATATAGAAAATTTTATATTAGATTCATGTTAATTGAAAGGTTATAGATTTTTCAAGTAATAATTTTGAAAATAAATTTTATTTTAATTTTTAAATTAAAATTTAAATCAATTTAACCAATTGAAATGGGTTAACTTCAAATTGAATTATACATGCTTTCAGATTGATTATTAATTTTATATATTATTTAAATTTAAATTATTTTAATTTTTATCAATTAAAATAAATTATAAATTATTTTGTATGAACTAAATTTAATTTTTCAAGAATTATCCCTAAATTTTAAAAATTTTAATAAAGGTATTTCTAAACTTAAAATTATAATATAAAATACATAAACTTTAAAATTTTATATAATAAAATCTTTTTAACTCTAAATAGTTGATTTGTAGATAATGCACTAATATAATAATAATATGAATAATTATTATTATTTTTTAAAAATAAAATTTTTTTAATTAACTGCTATTTATTTAACGTATCATTATTTCATATGATTATTTCGTATGATTAATTTTTTTTTATTAATCTATAAAAAATAATTATGATCAATTTTATTATTATCACATAAGAAAAAAAAATTATTTACGTTATTATCATTTTAAATTATATAAATTAATTATTAAAAATTAAAAAAATTATATTAATTTTTAAATTTTATTATAATTCCTAAAATTCGATTTTTTTTTTTTCTATTGGCACATGCCATGCCTTTGCAAATGGAGTCGATATTTAGCTTTTTCATCCTCCAATATATTATTCTAACTTTTCTTGAGCAATGAGAAAGAGAGAGAGAGAGAGAGAGAGAGAGAGAGAGAGAGAGAGAGCGAATTAGCCTAAGGCCTAAGCATTTGACTTCAATCAGGTATCTTGTCAAAACAAAAGTTGTCGGTTCAATGTGGTGTCGGTTGATGCACCCTATGCTTTCTTTCTTTGATGTCCTTTTTTTTATTTTTAATTTAAATTCATATACTATTTTTGTTTAGAAAAAAAAAATATGGTCTACATAGAAAACTATTCTTATATTAGTAAAACTATAGTCAAATCTTAAAATACTAACGCTATGTTTAGATTTGTAATGAGGAAAAAAATAATAAAACGAAAATATTTTTTATTCTTTATTCTTTATTCTTTATTTTTTCTTTCTTTAATTGGAATAGGAGAAAAAGAGTGAGAGGAATAAAAATAAAATTTATTTTCTTATATTTGAAAAGAAATAGAAAGAAAAATAAAGTAGTTCTTTTTTCTTAAATTGCTATTTTCCCCTTAATTTTGTAAATTATTTAAAAGTCAAAATGAAAAAATAATAATATCTATGTGATTTCATTAATTAAAGTATACTTTTTCTTTTTAGTTATTTTATTTTTTCTCTAATTTAGAGAAAAAAATAATAAGAGTAAAATAATTTTTATTTTTCCTCCTCTTCTTATTTTTCTTTTATTTCTAAACAATGAAAAATAACAATCTTAATTTATTTTTCTTTGTTTATCTTCTTTTTCCTATATCAAAACACTCAACAGAGTGTAAGTGATGATGTAATGGTATGATTACTAAAATGATTTTATACATCTGTCAAATTATATTAAACTTAATATCAATTCGATTAAATGAAAAATAGAACTCTTATTTAATAAATAATATTATTTATTGAGTGAATTATTTATTTTCTCTATTATTATAACTAATATAGATTGTAATAATGTATAAAGATTGATATATAAATTCTTTCATAAAAAATTAACTTGCTAACATATTATTATTATTATTATTATTAATTATTATTATTTAATTAATTAATTAATTAATTAATTAATTGATTAATTAAGATTAGATTAGATATATGAGATGGAGAAAAACACTTTGATATATTGACAAATTTCTTCTATTTTATTGTTTAAAAGAATAAAAATACTAAAGAAACTAATTAAAAAAGAGTATTTTCATCATGGTACAGTTCGTACTACTAATTAATTCAATCCTACAAATTCTTTAGTCTAAATTGTTAAAGAAATATAAAATTAAAAAAATACATATAAAAATATATGGTTGAGCATTCAATTATCAAGCTAGGTCCACTTATTAGCCATTACAACTATATATGGGGCCAACCAAATTTATAAGACCATTTCCTATTTACTATTTTACGCCATGTGGTGTTGTAACATTGCACATTAATAAGATTTAAGATGTATTTGGTGAAAAATTAAAAAAATAAAAAAATAGATATTATTTTTATAAATTTTAATTTTAAAAATAATAATTATTGATTTAAATTTTAAAATTAATATTTAATTTTTAAAAAAATTATAGATATTAAAAAAATAAAAAATTAACTCTTATGTCAAATGAGTTTTTAATGTAATTAAAAATATAAAAAGAAAAATCTTCCACTGTAACATGTGAGTATCAGTTAACTTTAATTCCATTGCTTGCACAGAACCCGAAACGCACATGGCTGAGGCTGAGAAGGGTCAGTCAGACTCAGGATTCACGTGGCATTGATTTTTTATTTTTTTTATCTTTATACAGAACACACACGCACAAGAATCAGCAGACAAAACTCGACGTCTTAATAAAAATCTCTCATACCGTGTAAACTCATTACACATAGTCCATGGCTGATGTGGGATTCTAAATGATGAATCTCTAGGCACGCTCATACAAGCATAGACCTCGTTCATGGCCTCACACACTGGTCACTCTAAATCACTTACCTCTCATAAAACTTATTTATTTTCTTTTTAAGGCAGAACATACGCATATGAGATTTAAAAATAAAATTTAATATCTTAATAAAATTATAATAATTTTATCAAAATTTCACAAATCATATAAACTTCACGTAGAAATATTTTATAATTGATGTGCGATTTCAAAAGACCTGCTATTTGATTTTGAGTGAAGGAGAGAAGAATTCCTTCATCTGTAACTTAGCTAAGCTCCAACCGAGTGAAATATAAATAAGGTTAAATAGATCTTTCCTATGCAGAGTAGGAATGTGAATTTTTACTGGAAACCCCGACACCCTTTGAGACAAATATGTGGCTGCTGGCTGCTGCTGCTACAAAGAATGCATGAAATTGAAAGGGCCCGGGTGGGATGGTGTGGTCAGTGGTGTCGGTGTCTGGGTCTTTTCAAACGTGACTCCCTCATCACTTAATTTTATATATATATATTTTCACATCTACATATCCTTGAAATAAATATCTATACACACAAAAGTAAAATCTACAAAAGAAAACATCTCATCTTATTTATCTAAAGGTATAGAGATTTAAAAAGTTGTTAAACCGATGTGCAAGTTTTGTTTTATTCACAATCCAATTATTTTATATAGAATTTCATATAAGATCAATAAATTTTATTGTATTATAATAATTTATTTATAATTTAATATTAAAAAAAAAAGAGTTTTGTCCACTCTAAATTATTTGTATTACTTAAATTTATTAAATCTTTCTTATATATTTATAAAAAAACATAAAGAAAAAAACTCTTTGGATATCCTATAATAAAAGGATGTATGTATACAATAAGCCACAAACTTTGATTATTTCAAAATGTATATTGAAAATAAAATAATTAAACAATAGGAAAACATTTTAAACAAGGAAATTTTAGAAAAAAATAATAATAATAGATTTTTGAATAAGAGATATGTATAAATTGTATTTATGTTTTTAAAAACTACTCATTGACATTAAAAAAAAATTAAACGTCACATTGGATAAAACTTTAATAAATTGTTGAAAAATAAAAAATATATATAAAAAAAATTTATCCATAATATCTTAAAAACTAATGTACATAGATAGATAATTATAGTTATCATGAGATAAATTTTGGATTAATTTCACTCACAATCCTTTAACTTAGTTGCTTGTATTAATAATGTTTTTCAACTTTAATTTATATCATAAAAATTCATGAATTTCAATTTATGTCATAAAAATTCATAAACTTCAATTTGAGTATTATTAAAATCCTTGTAAACTGCTATTACAAGTTTTTAGGTTAATTTATTACTAAATTTTACTTATCGTCCGTCCATTTCAATAAATATATTATACACATCTCTCAATTTTATTTTATCTCACAAAAACTTTAAACTTTAATTCGACATATAAATAATTTTAATAAAAAAATACTAAATAATAATTAAGATTTGATATACTGTTTTGCTGATTTAAGAAATAAAGACAAATACTACATACAATATCAACCTATATAAAAAAATTAAAATCATTCATACTTAATTAGGGTTTCAATATTTTCAAAATAAAGTAAAATAATTATATGTTATTAATTTTTTCTTACATTAAAATAAAACTACAGGTTTTAAGATAAATTAGACATAAATCTTTTAGATATTAGCTTAAAATTAAATTAAAAAATAATAAATGTAAAAATAATATTATTATACGATAAATTAAATAATTAATTGTAAATATTTTTAAAAATATTAAATTATTTCTAAAAATATGATTTTATTTTAAATAAATAAAAAATAAATAAAATTTAAAATTGATTATAGAGTTGATGAACGATTATCATAAATATATTTAAGTTGAGAAACAATGAGTAAAACTTAGCTATAAGTTAACTTAAAAACTAGCAGGTCACAAAGATTTTAGTAATAATTAAATTGAAATTTGAAAATTTTTATGATATAAATTAAAGTTGAGAGATGATATTAATACAATCATTTAAGTTAAGGGATTATGAGAGAATTAACCCATAAATTTGAATACCTTCAAAGTTTAGATTTTTGGCATAAATGAATAAATTAGAATTGGTGAATTTTTTTTTTCATTAGTTTCAAAATAAATTTTTTAACATATAGTAAATAATTAGCGTAAATTAAAAATCTTATGGGATAAAATACAGATTTATTAAAAAATCATTCATTATAAAAGAGGTGTAATACATAACATAGTGTGGTTTAATATGTATTATGCTCACTTATATTGATTTGTGATTGTGAGTGAGTAGTTAATATATTTGAATTTTGGCGTTTATTGGTAGTGGTTGCTTACCAACTACCTTTTTTTTTTGGTGGGTATACTACTTGGATAAGATAGTGGCCATTTGCCAAGTTGAGTTAGCATTTCCTTTTTCTACTAAAAGAAAAGAATATATATATTTTCAAATATGTATTATTCAGTTTTTGTTTATCGCATACATAACTAAATTCTTTATAGTAAAGTGTATAATTTTATGCTAAAGTTTGATTTTTTTTTTAATTTAAGTGCTTATTTAAAAAAATATTAATTAGAATGTACAATAGATAAAAATCGAATAATATATGTGTTTGAAAATATATTTGACCGAATTTTATAGTTAATTCTCTCCTTCTCTATATATGTAATTTAAAAAAAAAATCATATCATTTTATATCTGAAAATAAAATCATCAATTTATGCTTAAACGATGGACTGTCTTCCTGTATTTTTTTTTTCAAAGCCAAAATTTCGCTAAACTCAAAGAAGTACATTTCTCAATTAAAAAAAAAAAAAGAATCCCATTTCACATATCATAGTAAATCTGATAATCTGACTCCAATTTCAATGGATAAAAGAAAATTACAAATAAAATATTAAATCTTGTATATTAAATTTATAACTTTGAATGGTGGGGTGATGTAGGGCAAATAGATGTTGGAAGAAAAATAGAATAGTGACACTTTGAAAAACACTAAAAATTTTGGTTTTAATTTTTTTTTTGTTTGACAAATAATGTCGCCTGGGGTTCTTGGGTTAGTGAACGGTTTCAATAATGCCTGCAACAATAAAAGATGTAAGGTCGGTGACTTAAGCATGATCACTCCGATGCTCAAATTAGTAAATGCTAAAGGAAAGAGTAAATACTGGATAACAATAAGGAAATTCAATTGCGTATCTTGGCAAGTATCATGAGCCATATTTATAGGATTAGAGATGTCACATTTCTACCATAATTAGAAATTTGCCAGCTCACACCCAACTAATTTCCTCCTTATATCACAAAAATTTTATTTATCATATAGCTGTATTTTCAGTGAAAATATAACATATCCTAACAATATGTGCTCCTTTTCTAAGATAATTCGTTTTATCTGAATGCCTTGACTTATTCGATCATCTTATGTTCTATCTGATCACTCTGCATCTTACTAGAACATCTTATGCTCTATCCGAATACTCTTATCATATCCGAATATTCTTATTTCATTCGAACATCTGGTATTTAGCTATGAAAATTCAAATCCTATATAAAGTTTTCTTTAAAAATTATTTCAAATTTTAGGGCATATTATATTAGCAAACTTACCCAAAAATTGACTCATCCTTATAACTGTACAAATTTTCCATAAACATAAGAAGGGTCATCGTCTTACATCATTGCTGATCAATTTGTGAGAAGTTAAATTGTGTGCCCGTATACCTGTATTAGCTAGACAGAAGAAAACGATGGATTTGGATATTTATATTGAAGTATAATTGCATTAATAAATAAAGTCCAAAGTCCAATTAATAATAACAAGCTAAATCTTATCATATTTTGATAATTTTATTTAATTTTTTTAAATTTTAATAGAATTAGTAAAAATTTTAAAATTCACAAAAAATTTATATAAATTTTTTGAAAAATTGAAAATTTATTGTAATTTTATCTTTTTTACATATTCTCTCACTACTAATACCATCAACTATTTTCAAATTTCATTGTGGCTCATGGTGCATCTAAACTTTTAATAATTTAATCAAATTGGATGGTTTTAATTATACTCTTTCTGTCCTCATTATCAAAAAATTTAATCAATTTTTGATGTTTACTGGTTATCAAAATAAAATAATGGGTGAGTTGATAAATGTGATAATATTATATTTTCAATGGTAATATTAGATATTTGATTAACAAAAATTGAATAAAATTTTAACAACATTTATAAATTTAACTATTTTTGTCTATATTTGAATGTTTGGATCAAATTGCCAAAATACAAAAAAAAAAAAAAAAACAATGAACTTTTTATAATTACTCCATAAATAATTTTTTTTCATTTGTTTTTGGTAGAGTAAAAATTTAATGCAAATTAATTGTCAAGTGTTTTATAAAATAGTAAAATAAAAATGTAAAATAAAATTAACACTGAGCCAATCTTAAATATTTTTCAAGTTAATTTTGAAGCTCACAAATTGGATTGGCTCATTTACACAAACAGATTTTTCCTTTCCTTTTATTTAAAAAATAAAATTTTATAAAAATTTAACTCAATTGATTTCTTTTTTAATCAAGAATTTAATTCTTTTTAATTTTAAAAAAATTTATTTTAAAAGAAATAAAAATGAACATGATATTATAAGAATTAAAATGAATTATTTTTATTGTAAATAATTTATTTTAAAAAAAGTTTATATATTTAAAAAGGTGAAAAACGGGATAAATAAAAAAATATATATGTGGAAAAATACGTGAGATCCACAAAAAGTTTCACACTATATTTGAAAAGAAAATGAGAGAATAAATATAAAATTATCAATATACCCTTATGTAACATCCCTAATTTTCAAATAATTATTTTATATATATATATGGGCCCATGTGGGCCCCTACCCGGGGCCTCTCAACTCACACGGTGAGAGAGGGGTTGGAGAGTGGATGCCTGGGATGCCCAACATGGTCCGAAAGGATAATAATAATTCTGGGTCTTGACTGGACAAGTTAGCTTTTCTAGTTCAAATGGTATCAGAGCCACGGTAAACTACCCCAGGTCCCGAGTTCGAATCTTGGAGGGGTTAGGAATATCCAACTCAAGAGACCTTGGTGGTGTATAATGCCCCCCGAATGGGGCCCATGTGAGCCCCTACCCGGGGCCTCTCAACTCACACGGTGAGAGAGGGGTTGGAGAGTGGATGCCTGGGATGCCCAACATGGTCCGAAAGGATAATAATAATTCTGGGCCTTGACTGGACAAGCTAGCTTTTCTAGTTCAAATGAATAGTTGTCAGATTTGACATAGGTAAACTCAAACTCTATATTACTCAATTTTTGCCTTGTACTAGATTAGAATAAAATTTATAAAATATTCATGAATGATAAGAAAATTACGATTCCTATTGCAATAGCCTTATAATATTGTTAAGGATCGCGGGGCAGGTTTATAGAAATTTTAAAGTTAATTTGGATAGTTTTTGAAAAATATTAGTTTTGAAGTCTTATAATTGAGTTGTCTGATGTTGTGTTTATTACTTGGTTTGGAGGGTCCAGGAGGGGCCATATAATGATGATGAGATATGGGTTGAGTTTAGAAGTATTATTTAAACCATTTTGCAGGTTGGATAGGTCATAAGTAAAGGGGAGACTCTGCCAGATTTTTAGTACAACTTAGAGTGTCTTTGGTTTTTTCTAAACTTGTATTGAGTCAAATATATTAAATAATTATAATGAAATTGTCAAGTGAGCCGGGACAGCCTTTCTCTTCCGCTCAGCCGCCGCAATGATCTCGGTTCAAGTTTGTGAGTAAAATATTAATTTTAATTGTAATTTCAATATTATTATATGTTCAAGCATGGCCATGCATCACTTATAAATATGTATCTATGTAGTTAAACACTAGGCACGTTTTATATTGCATTCATAATTGTTGAAGTGCCATGGATGTTGTTTGTGGTAATTTGGAGCAGTATGTGCGCGTGGCGTGCGTGTGGTATAGTATTGGATATGGACAGGATGAGTAGATACGGCTTGAGAGACACTCGCTAGGACCAGGTCCTTCGGGGTAGACACAGCTTGAGAGACACTCACTGGGACCCTGCATTTGGTTTATTAAGCGAAAGTTCGGCTTGAGAGACACTCGCTGGCAGAGGTTGGATTAAGAGGGCTGTATAGGAGATCAGCTCCCATATATGTATTGATTGACAGTGTTGGGTGTGTGAGTGCTCCAAATTGCATTTTTGCTATTATGATATGAAAATTATGATGATTTTTCATTTCACTCCATAGGGTGCATTAGCTTTAGATAGTTATAAAGATTATGATTAAAATTGATATTTTACTCTCTGAGTTAAACGCTCACTCCTGTTCATCTATTTTTCCAGGCTACAGGAGGATTATTTGTTGTGGCTAACATGCTCTTCTTCTTCGCAGGTCCATTAATAGTATTTAATGTAATTTGTACAATTGAGTTAAATTTTAGACTCCGCATGTGCTAGAAGTAGGTCCATTTTATGGTCAGACTTTGTCTGGTTGAATTCTTAAAATTGGGCCCAAATGGGCCTTAGAGTTCGGTTAAGGAATAGTTAGGCTTACTATGGGCCTCAGGGGCTTTAGGCTGGCCCAGGTCCTAGTGTCAGTCTGGCCCATAGGTTGAGTCATGATAAAAGTGGTATCAGAGCTTAGGCTTTAGATTCATGGGAAAATATGCACCTAGAGTTGTCACATGCGGAGTATAGGATTCTGTTTCGTCTTTTTTCTGTAATTCTTCATTTCTAGATTCTGCGTTATTCCTCGGTTAATATAAGAGTGCTTCAGTTTAGCACCTCAGTTTTGTGAAGTACATAGAAGTGTGAAATAGAGTTAGCAGACATGTTGAGGTCTGCCATGGAAATACGTTCTTCAAGAAACACTATATTTCTATCAGTATGGGTCTAAGTGTTGTGCCTATCTGGTGCTAGGCACGAGTATATAAAGGTGACTTTTATAGTATAATTATACTAGATAAGGGTGAGGATACCACTGCTGGCAGTCGTCAGTAGATGACCCAGTCAGAGTAAGTTTATGATAATAGTAGATTCAAGAGAGATAAGAGATTAGGAGACCTAGTCTGTCAGGACGTATCGTAGTAACTATACAAGGTTCTCGATGTCTGCTCTGTAAGCTGCAGATTACAGTACCGATATGAGATTATTGTGTAGAGCTGCATGCATCCCCGTGGTGCTCCATAATGAGGATGTTTGCGGATGGCCTCTGTTTTGGTACAATTATGCCAGAATAGAGTTCTATATTTGTAGAGGAGTTGGGAACTCCTAGTTAGGGATCTAGAGCTAGAATATCGAAAGGTCACAGTTGAGTGATAACTAGAGCCAGTAACTCGGTTATCCTAGCATGAGCTCGAGTTACATCAAGAGTTGCCATCAGGCTAGAGGTTGCGGATTAGTTGCAAAGTAAAGGTGACATCTATAGAGTGAGACCATCTAGTCTTCGATATGAAATTTTGGATGGTTTTTGCATTACGACAGACGTTTTGCTTAGAGCTTAATAAGAATAGTATACATTTTGTGTATCAGCAAGGTGTAAATTACAACCCTACTACCTAGGGAAGGTTGGAACTATGAATTGATGATTTACAGAGCTATGATATGATAACAGAGTCATTAATTTGACATGGTTTTGGCAAGGTGATAAATGTAGTACCTTTGTTGCAGTAAGTTAGGGTATAGTCCTATCTTTCCAGATGGGATCGAAGGTTATTACTGGTAATGATGACTTATGGAGTAGTGTCCTAGATGGGATTGTAGCGTGAGATAGAGAGTTGTTAGCTCAAGCATTCTAGAGAGGGTACAAGTTCCATGTAGAAATTATAAGATGTAAGATCAAGATGTATGTAAGCCTTTAAATTGAATGACGGGTTTGGATACTTAGTATTTTAAGTTTCAGCTAATTAAATGGATATGAAAAATTAGAGTTGTTACAGATCCCCTCCCTAAGGTAGTAGGGGGTAGTATGTAGTCCTAAAGGGTAAGAATAGAGATCACGCAGGAGAAGTATGACTGTTATTCTCTAAGTTCATCCTTAGCTTCTTAATGCTTAAAACTAAAGTATACTCCAAATAAAGTAAAAGAAAAAGGACAAAAGTTAGCATTGATAAATCATAGAATATGTATATATTTATATATATAGATAGAGTGCGTTTCAAATGCAGTAGGAGAGATAGCTTGAATGCCAGTAGAGATCTAGCTAGGGTATTTAGAGGATCAATTCTGAGTAACATTGAGGTATAGATGACATGGTAGGGATAGTGGAAAGGTATAAGTTTCTGATATGACAACTAGGTTCAAAAAGAAAATAGAGCTAAAGGATGGAAGAGTGAAAGTTTGGATTTGGGTAAGATAAAAAGAGTTAGCTAAAAAATAAACTGGAAAAACAGATTAAGATAAGATTAGGAAGAATAGAGCCAAACTACCGAGGAGGTGAATGTGGTTTTAGGAAGGGTAAATGAGATAAAAAAAAAAAAAAGGATAGAGAGCATAGAAAAGGATGGCATTAGGAAGAATATTGTTAAGTTATAGAACTTAGAAGTACAGGACTTAAAGTAGGTCATAATTGATGTAGTGCTAGGAGCCTGAGCCTAGAGTTTAGAGTTACAGGATCTAGATTAGACCTTATCTATTTTTTACCCCCAAGGTAGGATAATGGGGTAATGACATAAGAACTCTTTTGGTTGTTGACAGTATAATGAAAATTAGGTGAGGTGTGCGACCAAAGTAGGTAGTAACTGTTGAGCGTGCTGTAGTAACTTGAATTGTATTGTCAGATAAAGAAGCAAGATCAGTAAGAGTAAGTCGGATAAAAGTCAACATAAGGGATATAAATATGCAAGATGAGAGATAATGTCACAGAGGCTTGATATTAAAATTTAGAGTGGTGAGACCTAGAGTAAAAAATTGGAGTTATACATATATTTTCAGTGTGATCGATAGAATAATTATGTAAAAAAAAAGAGTAATAATAAATAAATAAATAAATAAAAAAATAATAGTATGATAATATGTAGCAGAACGCTAATAACGGTCAGAATAGGACAAGATAGGTATAAGTGTAATTATAAGATATTGAGAAGTACATGGATTAGAGAAGTGATTGTTGATAAGATTGGAGTAGATCTGAAAGAATCTGTGAGTGCTTTTATCTTCTAGAATATAACTATGTATAAGGAGCATTGGACAAATAATTATAAGCATGGAAGATAAATGAAGAGTAAAAAGGAAATAGTAAATTCTAAGATGATATGTCAGGCAGGACAATAGTATAACAAATGGTAGATGCAACTGATATCTTGTAATAACGCACAATAATTACAAAGAAATAATGAAACTAAAAAGGGAGACTAAGGGGTATGAGCTAAATCTTGTTTATCAAACAATGCTATACGATAAATAGTGGGAGAACACTTCTCTTTCTTTTCAAATTGACTTGTGTTTCGATTCTAGGAGATTATGTTAAGAAGAGAGGTCGTGTCAAAGTGACCCAATTAATTAAAAATTTGATGGGCGTTAGTACATATCCAATTGTTTGAGGCAAAAATGATGATAATGGTGTACCAAATGTTAAGTATGAAAGAATGATCAGAGAGGTGACAGGAGTAAAATTGAGCCAGTTACTAGGGCTTACAACCCTTTTGAACTATAAGCTAGAGGAAGTGCTATTTACCAATGAGTTACAGTGAATATTGTTGCTAATGGGAAAAATTGAGGCTAAAGTTTGGAAAGCTATAGGTAGTATATATGATTATATTAAGGAGAATGAATACGTGAAGTATCTTATTCAGAATTAATTCATGGCACATATTTCCCACAGCCGTGTTAGTTCATATGGAACTTATAATTTCTGAGGCTCCTATCCATCCAGGATGAGCAATTTCCTACTAAGGCTGGTAGGGAATGATAATGTTCTAATAGGTAAGTTGGGAAAGGGGATACAAAAAGAATTTTCTATGGTTAATTACAAGTGTTACATAATGTGAAGAACATACTGGTAGGAGTCAATCGTAAAGTTAAAATTCTCGAAGTAATGAAACTAGTAATCAAGATAAGACTAAGAAAAAAAAAAAAAAAAAAGAAAGTTAAAGTTGATAATGGGATGGACATCCTTGAAGGAAAAGGTGTAAGGGTGAGATAAGACTAAGATTAAGAAATAAATACAGCATGTTGAAAAGATATCAACGATAGCAGAAATAGGAAAAGAAAGTAGATAAGATCCAAAGGACAGGAAGAAAGCTCAGTAGAGCTAGTTATAATGATGAGGATAAGAAGGATAGGTATGCTAGGAACACACTAAGAGATGTTTGAAATAAGTTATTATGAGATGATAGATTAAAGGAGTAGTAAAACCTCGATCTAAGTGCCAATGTGTCAGAAGTAGGCCACATACTAAGAAGCTTTAGGAAGAAGTCTAGATATTTTCATTCCAGAGAAAGAGTGGAAAACGATAAAGTTGCATTAACTGCGTTGTCAGGGAATACAAATACATTTGTCCTATAAGAGAAGAGACCCAGTTCACTTTCCAATATTGATAAGTGGTGTAGGGTATGCTTGACACTTGGATGGAGCTCTACATAACTAGTTGCATAAGATGGACAAGAGCTGGTCTAAGGACCTTAGTAATGACATAAAAGAGATTGAAAATTTGAAGTATCATGGGAGTGAGAAGATTTATAGGTATTGACCAATGAGGTCATAAGACAAGTAAAGGTTTCGAATGAGATGTATATGATAGGTGCTACAGGAAAGCATTTCATAGGATACTATAGGGTAAGGAACATAAGTCATGTTTTTGGGGAACAGAGATTATTGAAATAAAGGAATGAGGACTGAAGTCACCAAGAGACACTTTAGGGTGTAATAAAAGTGAGGTAAGCACCAAAGTTTATTAAAGTTATCAGATATCAAGTCGAGAGTAGTGGAGTTATAATGAGTACTAGAGATGACAAAAAAAGAGAGGGGTAAACAAGCAGTCAAATGTGATGGTTTAGACTCAGAAGGAGGATAGTAGCTGGCATACTATGATAGGGGTAGATAGACATAAAAATTTTTAACCATCCATGCAGATCCAAGGCGGACAGATGTAAAATTTGTAATGAGTGACCGTGTTCTTGAAGGTTTCTCCTATAAAAAGGGTTATTAGATTTGGAAAGAAAAGGCATATTGGCACTTCGTTATATAGGACCTTTTAAGATCAAGGTTATTAGATTTGGAAAGAAAAGGCAAATTGGCACTTCGTTATATAGGACCTTTTAAGATCATCGACAGAGTGGGAGCAGTTGCCTATCAGTTAAAGTTGCCATCAAACCTTTCTCATGTCCACCCAGTATTCCACATTTTCATGCTTAGAAAGTATATTCCTGATCCTTCTCATGTGCTGTGACTAGACATAGTGGAGTTAAATGAGAATTTGATCTTTGAGGAGCAACTAGTAGCTATAGTAGACTATCAGATGAGACAACTTTTATCAAGGCAAATCCCTATGGTTAGTCTTGTGGAGGAGTTAATCTATGAAGGAATGCACTTGGAAGTTAGAGCGGGATATGCGCAGCAAGTACTCATAAGTTTGATATGCAACTATGTGTCATTGTTCTGCCTTGTGTAAAATTCGAGGACGAATTTTCTATAAGGGGGGAAGAATGTAACATCCCTAATTTTCAAATAATTATATATATATATATATATATATATATATATATATATATATATATATATATATATATATATATATATATATATATATTATTCTAACCCTGGTATTGTGGACTTCGCGTATGAACTTTCATTTCATGGAAATTCGATCGTCACATGGATCTGTAATTTCAGGCCGAGCAGATAAGCTGCTAGAACCATTTCAGAACCGGGTCAAGATTATAGACTACCTCACCATTTTCAGACATTCTGGACGCGTTCCAGTTGTCAGATTTGGCATAGGTAAACTCGAACTCTACATTACTCAATTTTTGCCTTGTACTAGATTAGAATAAAATTTATAAAATATTCGTGGATGATAAGGAAATTATTATTCCTATTACAATAGCCTTATAATATTGTTAAGGACCATGGGACAGGTTTATAGAATTTTTAAAGTTAGTTTGGATAGTTTTTGAAAAATATTAGTTTTGAAGTCTTATAATTGAGTTGTCTGATATTGTGATTATTGCTTGGTTTGAAGGGCCCAGGAGGGGCCATATAATGATGATGAGATATGGGTTGAGTTTAGAAGTGTTATTTGAATTATTTTTCAGGTTGGGTAGGTCCTAGGTATAGGGGAGACTCTGCCGGATTTTCAGCACAACTTAGGGTGTCTTTAGTCTTTTCTAAACTTGTATTGAGTCAAATATATTAAATATTACAATGAAATTGTCAAGTGAGCCAGGACAGCCTTTCTCCTCTGCCCAGCTGCTGCAGTGACCTTGATTCAAGTTTGTGAGTAAAATATTAATTTTAATTGTAATTTCGATATTATTATTTGTTCAAGTGTGCCAATGCATCACTTATAAATATGTATCTATGTAGTTAAATACTAAGCATGTTTTATATTGCATTCATAATTGTTGAAGTGTCATGGATGTTGTTTGTGATAATTTGAAGTAGTGTATGTGTGTGGCATGCATGTGGTATAGTATTGGATATTGACAGGATGGATAGACATGGCTTGAGAGACACTCGCTGGGACCTGGTCCTTCGGGATAGACACGGCTTGAGAGACACTCGCTGGGATCTCGCATTTGGTTTATTAAGCAAAAGTCCGGCTTGAGAAACACTCGCTGGCAGAGATTGGATTAAGAGGGCTGTATAGAGGATCAGCTCCCATATATGTATTGCTTGATAGTGTTGGGTGTGTGAGTGCTCCAAATTGCCTTTTTGCTATTATGATATGAAAATTATGATGATGTTGCATTTCACTCCACAGGGTGCATTAGCTTTAGATAGTTATAGAGATTATTATTAAAATTGGTATTTTACTCTCTGAGTTGAACGCTCACTCCCGTTCATCTATTTTTCCAGGCTACAGGAGGATTATTTATTGTGGCTAACCTGCTCTTCTTCTTCGCAGGTCCATTAGTAGTATTTAATGTATTTTGTACAATTGAGTTAAATTTTAGACTTCGCATGTGTTAGAAGTACTTATTTTTATTTTGGGCCTATATTATAAAAGTTATGTTAGACCTGTAAAATTATTAACTGTATGCATGATGAGATTGGATGAGGGATTTGAGCTTCTATTTGAGTTATGACATTTTAATTATGTGGAGGGTGAGCTGAGCTCCCAAATTTATTATATATTGTGTTTACACGTCGGGCGAGTCAAAAACTCCTCGTTGAATGGTCCATTTTATGGTCAGACTCTGTCCGGTTGAATTCTTGAAATTGAGCCCAAATGGGCATTAGAGTTGGGTTGAGGAATAGTTAGGCTTACTATGGGTCTCGGGGGCTTTAGGTTGACCCAGGTCCTAATGCCGATCTAGTCCATAGGTTGGGTCGTGACACCTTACAAAAAGTTAAGGAAAAAAATTTCTCTTAAGGTTTCGTTTGTTTCACGAAAAATATTTTCTTGAAAAACATTTTTTGTATTTATTGGCATTTGAGGCACTCAAAAAAATAGTCAATAAAAAATATTTTCCTAATTAAAGAAAAATTAAGTCATTTTTAAGAAAAATGACTTTTATTTTTTAAAAGAGAAATTTATTTTGTATTTTTAAAATTTTAATAATTTTATTAAAATATTAACACATTTATATATATAAATAAATACATATCATTAATTTAATATTGTAACTAAATAAAAAAAATATTTTCATGGAGAATATTTTTTTAAAATTTTATGTATAAATTATTTTCTACGAAATAAAAGGAGCGTTCCATTTATTTCACAGAAAATATTTTTTAAAAAATATTTTCTTTATTTTTTAGTTTTCACGACATTTAAAAAAATTAGTTAACGAAAAAATATTTATTTATCAAAAGAAAAATTAAATTATTTTTTATTTTTTTAAATTTTAATATTTTATTAAAATATAAAAATATTTATATAGATATGAAATAAATATATATTATTAATTTAATATTAAAATTAAATAATAAAAAAAATATTTTTTATAAAAAATATTTTCATACAACACACGGAGCCTTAATCAATTTTCTTTCTCCCCTTCTCTATTCACCCAAACAAAAGTTGGATAAAAAACGTAGAAATGATTTGTTGTGGAAATAGAAAGCAAAAGAGAATGAAAATTGACTTAAATGAACCGTATGGAGTGTAAGCGTATAAGGCTATGCCATTAATGCAATAGGACAGTGACTTGCCCAATTGTTTTTAGCATTTGGAATTTTGGATGCAACCCGCCAAAGAAAATTGTTTTTACTGTTACTTATTTTCCAGAATCTTTGCATTTCACTGCAGTGCTCTGGAATTCCTGCATTGGTGCAAATTTTATATTCAAACCTCACTAGAGCCAGTAACGCCGTCCTCATCCGTGGATTGGAATCTTTCTGCTTGTTTTTGCATTTATATTTTACCATCTCTGTTTAAGTCCTTTTTTGGTATTTGAAGTTCTGTGTAAAAAAGGAAAAAATTTCAGGAAAAAACATCACTTTAATACCATTAAAAAAATAGTTTAAAAAAATTATTTTATTATTTTAAAGTTTTTATAATTAAAATATATTAAATTTAATTTTAAAATTAATTTTTATTATTCTCTAATTATCATATATATATTTTAAAAAATTATTTTTCTTAACAAAATTTAAAAAATATCTTATTTATTGGTTAAATATAAATATAAATTTCAAATATTTAAATATTAATACTATTAATATTTTAAAATATTTTTAATTTAAAAATTTTAAATAAATTAGATTAATGAATCATTACCAATTTACCAAGTCAACCTGTTGTTAGAGCAATTGTTATATATATATATATATATATATATATATATATATATATATATATATATATATATCCAATTCTTAACTCAATTTAATGAAGTTTAATTATGACACGTAATTATTTGATTCAATAATTATGATTAATAATTAAAAATTATCATTTAAAGTTTAAAAAATTAACAGAAAAAATTATCAATTAAAAATTATCAATTATCAATTATTTTTCAGCATTTCAACAATAATTTTGACGAAAAGAGTAGAAAAATAGTACAGTAAGGAAATGAGACAAGGAAAAACAATATGCGGACATGAAATGCAGAGGAGAGGAAAGGAAGGTTGGTCTAGTGAGAGGTCAGAACTGAGATGAATACTGTGTTATTATAATTTCCATCTCATATAAAAATAATCTTAATAATTATTAAATTAAATTAATTATTAAATAAATTTATATTATAAAAATATTTAATTTATTAATTATTAAATTTATTATATATAAATTATCAAAAAAATATTTTAATATAAAATCAAATTTATATTAAATACATCTTACTGATTTATCAAAGGATCTCTGCCAACCAACCAAAACCATATTCTGTCTCTTACTGTAATAAAATAGCCCACTTTTCTAGTTCAACAACACATTGTACTTGCCATCGACTAGACATGGTTACCGCCATGAAATAAAATAAAACATCTCCACTTTCGGCAAAATGTTCAATTTTGTACAACATTAATAGGAATTTAATTTAGTTTATTTTAAATTTTTTATTTAAATTGATACATACTTAATTTAAAAATTATAATTTATGACTTAAATTTCTTAATTTAAATAAAAAATTAAAAAAATCAGTTTCTTAATTTTTAAATTAAAAAAAATGAAAAATTTAAATTTTTTAATTTTTCTAATTTATAGACTAAATTAAGGTTAAATTAAAAACTTTGAGCTAATTTAAAGAAAACTTTAAAAATGAACGAAATTAAATTAAGCTTTCTCAATAAAAACCAATTGAAATTGAATTTTAAGCTAAAAGTTCTCTAAAATTTCGGATGTGCTTTTTTAACTATTGCGGTTATTTATTAATAATGATTCATTAAAATGTCAATAATAATGATACAGTGAAAGTTTAATTGATATATAATTTTAATAATTTCTAATGCAATATTAGTACTAAATAATTGTATTTAATAAATTTTAATAAGTGTGATGTTGTATTTACGAAAAAATTATTAAATAAAAGTTTAATAAATTAAATAATAATTAATGAGGTATATGAGATAATTATTACTTTCTTTATCTCATAAAAATAGATTTACTTTTTTTTCATCAGTATAAATTATAATTCATTTTTTTAAATAATAATTTATGTACTAATTTATCAATATATTCTTATTTAATATTTATTAAAAAAATAAATTTATTATAATTTATAGAAGATAATATATAAAAAAGGCTAAATAAAATTCATTATGTTAATTATATTTAACCGCTCCCTCAATAAAGTGATTTTAGAATATTTTTTCACTTTATTAATTCTTTTAGAAAATTAAAGGAATATTAATTATTTTTCTAATTTTATCTTTTTTATTATTATTTTTAATTCATTTATTTTTTTTATATTCTAAAGATACTTTAGACAGTTCATATTTTTCATTTTAAAAGTTTATTCTAAAAAATTCAATATTTATTTGTTTGACCAAATTATTTTTTTAGATAACATTATTTCATTCTTTTATATAAAATTGTGGAATTAAGTTAACAATTGCTTACTTGTACATATTAAAATAAAAAAAAAAGTTTATTTCCATAGGAGGGATGAAAATATATATATATTTTTTATTATAGAATATTAAAATAACAGGGAAGCAGAAAAAGGGCAATAGACCTGCGGTGAATAAATGGAGAAAAAAGCAAGCACAAAAAGCTAAGATAAGGGATTAGAGAGAGAGACTCTCTCCCTGCAACCTTCACCACTTGGCAATTAAATATTATATTTTAATTAATATTATAATTTAATATTGAATAAACAAATTAAATTTCTAATTTCCAGCAAGACAGAGTGAAACTAGAAAGCTAACAAATAACTCCACCTCACTACAAAGCGAGAGAGAGAACACAGAATAAAGGAGAAAGGCAGAAAAGAAGAAACATAACCAACACAAACTCTAGAAAATTTCGTGTTTAACTTTGCTTTTCTATCCCCTTTCTCTAGAAAATTTTCTATATTTTCTAGGGAAAATTCTTTCTCTTCTCCTCTTTCTCCTCCTCCTCCGTGTTTCCCGAGAGAGATTCTCTACCTGCTTGTTGCTTTACTTCTCTTCTCTTCTTCGCGTGAATCGATGCTTGTAGGTGTAGTAGCTCATCTGATTTGGAGTTTTTGTGATTTGGTGCGTTTTTCTGTTTCCCCATTAAAGCTGTTCGAGTTGATTTTTTGTTCTCCACACCCCCCCCCCCCTCCCCCAACCCCCCTTTGGTTTCATTCATTAATGATAGAGTATTAGTGAGATTCGTACGGTTAGTGTCGGCATTGGTGAGATTTAATGCAGTGATGATTTATATGCTATGGGTTTTTAACGGTTTTTCACTGTTCTCGATTTTTGAGTTTTTGAGCTCAAAATCATTTTTCTCCTTTGTGGTTTTTTTTGAGTTCGTTGCATGATCAACTGGCGTAAACTTTGTTCTTCCCCTTGTGCGAAACTCTGGATTGAAGCTCATGGAAACTGGTTAACTGAATATGATATCGTTTGTTTAGCAAGAGAGAAATGGGTGCACTTTAAAATGCTCTTTTCTTTTCTGTTTCAAGATTTAGCTGATTCAGATCCGTTGATTTTTAAGTATTGAGAATCGTATTCAGTTAACTTGATTTTAGAGATTGCTTAACATGCGAAAGCTTTGGGAGCAGAATTCAAGATTCTGTCATTCTTGTAAATTTTACTGTACATGAGAATCTGGAGAGCCCCCCCCATAGCTAAAAGGGTTTCTATATAAAACATTTGATACTTTGTGTTTAGGTATTTGTTGCTTGTTCGTTATTTTATTTTGTTTTTCTGGGGTCATGAGTTTGGTGTTTTAGTAATTTAGTTTAAATCAGCCAATGGCTTCTAATTATTCTTCTTTGTAAGTCTGCTGCGTATTCAATAACACTTATTGGTTTCGTGTTTCTGTCTGTTTAGAGCTGCATATATGTCTGCGAGGTTGCTGTGAATCTGCTACCCTTGTGAAACAAGGGCTACCTTTTAAATTTCCCAGAAATGTCAGGTATGGAATGCTTTTTGTTTGTTTGATCCTTGAAGTGTTAGTTACACAATGCACATCTCGGGTTTTTGATGCTTTAGATATTCTTAAAACTAAGTGATGGGTGTTTAACTACTTATTGTCTTATTGAAGGCTTAGAAGGAATTGGGGCTAATGATGAAATCAGAGAGAGAAGATCTGATTTTGAGAACTCTGAAGATGAGAGACGACGATCGAAAATTGGCACTCTTAAGAAAAAGGCATTAAATGCTTCCAATAAGTTCACCCATTCTCTTAAGAAAAGAGGGAAAAGGAAAATTGATTATAGAGTTTCTTCAGTTTCCATTGAGGATGTCAGGGATGAAAAAGAGGAGAGTGCCGTATTAGAATTGCGCGAAAGGCTTCTTGAAAGAAATTTCTTGCCTACTAGGCATGATGACTATCATACTCTGTTAAGGTCAGTTGGTCACTTCTTCAAGAATTCAGCATAAATTATTTATGTACCAAAATGTCAGTGCTTTGCCTAGCAGCTGGACAATACATGCAGCGAAATGCATTTACTTATTGATATAATTATTTTATTCTTGTAGATTTTTGAAAGCTAGAGAGTTTAATATTGAAAAAGCTATCCAGATGTGGGAGGAAATGCTTAATTGGAGGAAAGAGTATGGAACAGACACCATATTGGAGGTATTGATATTAATTTATGCCATTAACCTTGTTGCTTCTTCTTAAGTTTAGGTAGTGTAGCTTTAGAGTTTAGTCTGTTATAAGGATTAGTTTATTATACATAATTACCAGTGTATTATAATGTATTCCCTGTGAGAATTATTATTATTTTTATTTGTTCTTTTGTCATTCAACTCTAGCAGTATACTGAATTAATAATCACTTCTTAGGATTTTGAGTTTGAAGAGCTGGAAGAAGTCTTGCAGTATTACCCTCAGGGTTACCATGGAGTTGACAAGGAAGGCCGGCCAGTTTACATTGAAAGGCTTGGGAAAGCTCATCCAAGTAGGCTGATGCGAATCACCACTATTGATCGATATCTGAAATACCATGTCCAAGAGTTTGAGAGGGCTCTACTGGAGAAATTCCCTGCATGTTCAATTGCTGCAAGGAAACAGATGTGTTCAACTACAACGATATTGGATGTACAGGGTTTGGTATGTTGAATTGCTGCCTAGATAAGCCTTCAAATTGAATTTGGCCCCTCATGAACTACAACATCTTCTATCAAAGTTTTGCTATCATTACAAGGATTTAGCAAATTGCATTGGTCTATTGTTATAACTTTTTCTGCTTCTTGCACACAACCTTGAAGAGTTGAGTGAATTGCAAAATCTAGTTCTGTTGCATTGGAAAGGTGTATCATCTTAAATTCCATGGAACAGTCTTTACCGAGTCAATGGAGTTAGGACAGGATAAGAAATCCAAGTGAATTAAGTTAATTGTATTCTGAAATCTCATTTTCATGTTTTTCATATTTTTCATAACAGTCGCATCTTAGAATTATGGAGTTGGTGGAGTTGGGAAAGGATAAGAGAATTGAGAGCATTAATCTAATGTCAGTAGATTTTCTTCTGATATCAGCAACTGGTTGATTATGATTCTTGCAACAGGTTCTCTGCAGAATTTGAACTGGTTATTGATTTTATTTTTTAAAAACAGGGAATTAAGAATTTCACTCGGACTGCTGCAAATCTGTTGGCTGCAATGACAAAGATAGATAACAGTTACTACCCTGAGGTATTAAAGTCTTCAAGAAAATGTTTCCTTTACACTGTTTGATTGGTTTCTGAATGTTAACCATAATTTCAGACATTGCACTGGATGTATATTGTTAATGCTGGTCCTGGCTTTAAGAAGATGCTTTGGCCTACGGCGCAGAAATTTCTGGATGCAAAGACTATTGCAAAGATACAGGTACAGGATATTGCTGTAAGCATATAGATGCTGTTTCTCTTGTTCATTCAATTTTTATTACCTATACATAATTTCTAAAATTGCAGGTTTTGGAGCCCAAATCCCTGACCAAGCTTCTGGAAGTTATTGACTCAAGGTTTGTCTGTTTTCCGTTTCCTCTGTATCGCATTGCTTTGGTGACATCTATAAATTTTTTGCTTCTTTCTTTTCAGTCAATTGCCAGACTTCTTGGGTGGTTCTTGTACATGTTCTTCTGAAGGAGGGTGTCTTCGATCAAATAAAGGTCCATGGAATGATCCTGATGTGATGAAGGTAGGCAATCATAGTATTCAAGTTTTTGTTATTAATTTTACATGTTGAATTCCTTGAGCATGAAAGTGGGAGCTTGAACCTTACGTTGAACTTGTATTTCTTTGGAAATTAACCAATGTCTTACATTTGTAGCTTGTACACAATGCGGAAGCAGCATTTGTGAGGCAAATCACCAGAGTGTCTAGTAACCAACAGAAATTTGACTCATATATTCAAATGCCCCTGCAGAAGGCAGGTTTCTATCTCATGTCTCAAAACTACATTGATGTTTCTGATATATGTTTTTCCCTGGATATTTGATATATTCTTTGTTGCACAGGGAAGCATTGACACATCAGTAGCCGAATCAGGGTCTGAAATTGATGATCCTTCTCCAATCAAACCGAGTTTTATGTTTCCGCATTTGCCCCCTGTTCATGAGGAAGTAAGTTGTTGCTTGTTACTCAAAATTTATTGTAATGGTTGTGTGCACGCTCATGCAGTCTCACTCATGTATATGTGTTATGTTTTGATTTTTTGTGTGTATTATGATTTTTTTAAGGTCAGAGCCTCAGATCCAAATGCCTACTACAGTTGTGATGGAAATTTTCTTCTGGTTGAGAAGGCTGTTCAATGCAACCTGGGAGAGGGACATTCTGAAGATCAGTCCTTTAAAAGCAATGACTTGGGGGACTTTCCTAGTGAAATGCTACCAAATGCGGAAGGTATCTGTTAGTGATTTCTTATTGTGGATAGGTTCTTTTCTCTAGCACATCTCAGATCCAAATTTTTTGTCGCACTTGGTAAAGTGTGAAGATTGCAATAACTTTACTCTTAGGCATTACTCTTTCTTCGGTGGATTCAAACTCTTATATTTGGAGTGCCATGTGCTATTTGTTATCTTTGGGACTTGAATTTTAAACTGGTTTTGTTTCAGGAGGTCTTATCAGCCATTGGTTGGACATTGTCAGGGAAAAGATTGGGAAAAGGCATAATCTGTGTGTGCATAAAATGCTGATATCATTTGTGGTCAAACTAGTAGCATTTGCCCGTAGTTTACCACTTGAATTTTGGAGAAGGCAGAGTAATATTCATCCATCTCTTCTTGTGGAACATAATGCTGATAGTCATTCAGCAGCTGTTGAAACTGTGAGTGAAGACTGTGTCCATCCGTGTATAGAGCGCCTACAGAGCCTGGAAAAAGTAGTTGAGGAGATTAGCAACAAACCTACTGCAATCCCATTGGAAAAGGAGCAAATGCTCATGGAATCTCTGGAGAGGATCAAGTCTGTGGAGCTTGACCTTGAAAAAACAAAGAGGGTATGCCTTATTCTAACTAATTTAGAAGCTTTAGATATCTGGAAGTTGGAAAACTGATTGTATGAATGGTCCTGTTATCTACAATTATGTTGTTCTTGCAGGTACTACATGCTACAGTCGCAAAGCAACTTGAGATTTCTAAGTTGCTAGATGATTTACGGGAGTCTAGTTGTCATGTAAGTATCGTATATTTTAATTATTTCATGGATTATTTTACTTCAATTTCATGTTGCAATATTATCAAGCAATCTGCAGTGAGGTTACCATACCCAAATTTGTCATTGATATGATCTACACCTTCCGTCTCATCATGTCTTGTCTGACCCTGTTGATATGCCTGGTAACCTTGTTACACAGTCTTGAGTTGCACTACAATGCATGAAAGCTGAGGCTTGAGTGGACGTGTGGTAGTCAGATTTTGTTTTTAAAATTCTCATTATCATTACATTTGGAATGGTGTTCTTACTAACTTACACCGATGGGGATCTTTGTTGCAGCAAAGAAGATTATTCTGTTGAGGACCTGAAGTTTTAACCGTGGGACTAGCTAGAAATTTGGTGAAATTGGGGATAAGAGGAGATTGTTTCGCACAACCATAATTACATAGAAAGAAGCAAGGGTTGGATGCCTGCATTTTTAGTATAACATGAGGCGTACAAGCGCAAGTACAATCACCTCTCTCTCTCCATTTTTTGGTTGATCTTTTTTCCTTGTTTTTCCATCTCCCTTTGCAGTGGAGTACTTACAGAACTGACAGTTTAGCTGGGCAGTTGGTTCTGATCTTAGCTTTGAAACAGTGTAGAGAAAAAAAAGAGAGTAAATGAAATGCGTTACAACCAAAGACTTATTTTAGTTCTTCCTCCTTTGTCTCTTTCTACAGTAAAGATGGCATTATTCTGGCCAAGGGAGTTTTATAGGTAGTTGAAGGTGAGCCTCGTCACTAGCTGTGACTGAAGCATACTGCACCATCCCCTTTGTTCTCCATTAATAAATTCGCTTCCTTCTTGAAATTTATACACCAGAGATGACTGTCTCTCTATACATGTATCATCTAGTAAAATAATCCAACTTTTCAACTCTAATTAGCAAACTAAATGAGTGGTTACAGATTAAAAGGATTATTGGTGTTAAAATATTTATTTACCAAGTACACAACTCGCTAAGGTGATAGATGTGTGAAATGTGGGTTGAGAAGTGATTGGAAATTATTTTTTTTTTTGGATAAACTAATTGGAAACTGGCCTACCATGTAAATTAGTTAATAATCGAATTTAATTTGTTTTTTATTGTTTCACTTGGGCTTCTTCTGCTACAAGAAAAAGCAGTTACACCATGTCTAACACTAAAGCTGATTATTCAAACAGTACTTGACAAACTGTAACTTAAATCAGTCTCATCTTAAAAATTTCTTTCTGCTAAAACTACTAAACAGGGCAGGATTCCTATAAGAAGAAGAAAAGGGCCAAATGTTTGGCTCTAACTCACCCTGACTAGTTTGTGTTTCACTAAAATGGCTGCTTTTAAAAAATTACTGGCTCTTGCTTGATTTGTTTTGAAGAGTACAACGATATTGAATGAAGTATGCTAACAGCCAAACTATATAGGTCTATGAAGAGTACTCGAAATAGTAGTAACGATAAGATTTTTGTTGCCTAGCGAGTACGCTAAATCACAAGTGCCCTTTACCTTCACGGCTTCACCTAACTTCACTGCCAATTTAGTACTTTTGGTTCAAAATCCTTATGCGACTTGCCATATTCTTGATTGTCCAAAACTAGTTAAGAATTGAAATTTATCTGTGAAGAAAATCATCACATCCCCACTCCATCCATGGAATTGGAACTTGAAACTTTTGATTATATCTGATCACAGAGTTTAAGATTCAGCTTGATTTTGGATTTGGCCTAAGTTGGCTTGTCCATTAAACGGATTCAATTTGATTTTGGATTTGGCCTAAATTGGCTAATCCATTGAACGATCTACTCTTGATAGAGATTTCAATCCTTTACATAGTTTTATCGGAAGACAAATTGGTATTTCAATGATTAAAAAGGCTTAAGGTCCAGTTAAATGATAAGCGTACACAAAAACCATTGAAGTTAATGAGCCCATACAAAACAGGCCCACTAACATGTAACCTAATATGCAACGTGTATTTGACCCATACACTCTAACTCGACGTGAAAGAAATGGTTGCAGCCCAGAGCGCTGTAGCTAAGCTAATTGTCGTTCTTGGAGACAACATCTAAAGCCAAGAACAACTAACAGAAACAGAGGGTCTCCCACTATTGTCATCATGCATGGCTTGCTTTCCAATCGAAGATTAAAGAAAAACCCCCCTAACCATTGTCATCTTCTAGAGCTTCCAGGTAGTCAAACCAAAACCTCAAGCCTCGGAAAATAGGACGCCATCGGAGCATCACAATATTGTGGAGGAAGGAAGGGTCAGAGCTTTCGGGGACCCACTTGTGCTTTACGGGCTAACTCTAAACCCAATGAGCTATAAACCACTCCCAAGTAGAAACCCTCATGCCATCAAGCCCAGAAAGAAGTGTCGTTACTTGATTTGTCCCTAACCCACTAAAACTGAAACCAACAAACTGAAACCGCAGCCAGGTAGGGCACCACCTCCGCTGCCAAAAGAGGCTTAAGAAATCATCATTTCAATGCTAAAACATGCTAATTTTGTTATGGGGAGCATTGCTTAGTGTTTGCCTCATAATGACCTGAAGATACGTGTAAACACCATATTTTATCCCGGCCTTAAAAAATTCAAAAAAAAAAAATTTAAAAGAAAAATTTTTATTAATCAAGTTGTTATTTTCAATTTTTAACTTTAATTTTAATTTTTAATTTCATTTCATTTCATATTGTAATTTTTGGTTTTAATTTTAACATTAATTTTCAACTTTACTTAAACTTTATTATTATTATTATTATTTTAATTTTAATTTTAATTCCACATTCATTTCAACTTTAATTTAAACAAAAAAAAGAAGAAAATGAAAATTTTTAATCTTAACATTTAATTTTTATGTGTTAATTTTAGACCATTACATTAAAAGTAATAAAAGCAAAATTTAATACTTTTTAACCCCAGCTCTTAGTTTTTAAAGCTCTTATTGGATCACAAGTTTGTTAAAAAGTAATAAGGACAAGTTATGTACATCTCATTTTTTAGCTATTGATTTTTAGAGATTAATTTCACACCATTGGATTTAAAAGTTAAAAAACAAAATTATACATTTTATTTACACTCTTCATTTTATCTCTTTAAATCTCCACCCTTCATTTTAGGGTTTTTGCCTCTTATAAATATCATCTTTTTTTCTCTTATTGCGAGGAGGCAATTTTTTTTTGGGGGAAAAAGCAATTTTAGGGAGGTAAATTGAGAAAGAAAAAAAAAAAAGAAGGAAAAAAAGGCCTTTCAAACTCCCCAAAACTATAGCACTTCAACCAAAAAACACCATAACCTCTTTCTTTCCTATCCAAGCATAACAGCTCTCAATCTTGGCTCTTCTCTCTTCGACCCAACGTCATTCAACGACTCTCCTCCATATTCACAAGAAAACACCAACTAAACTATTGGACCTAGGTGTCTTAACCCATGTTTTGATGATAATAAATAATTAATATGCTACTAATATATTTTGAAAGTGTTTGTATTGAGTTTGTAGGCCCTAGATTCAAAATTGTCAAATTACTTCAAATCAAGGTTAAGGAAGAGCAAGATAAGGAAGCAAACATTTATGAGACTCTACAATATTACTTTTATTTATTTTATATCTCGTAAATCTCATTTAATTAATTGTATTGGTTCAAGTCTAGGTGGTACTAAGAATATCTTGTTCAACTTAATTTTCACCTAATTCTTTGTCAATGGAAAATTAAATAAATTTTTCAAAAATGCAAAATTAATTTTGAAAAGTATTTTAGTTGCAAAATACATTGAATTAGCTTTCCAATGGTTCAAACAGATCAAAAATCTGAGTTCGGATAAAAAGTTTTGAGTTTTTTAAATCTCCACCCTTTTAACACCCCTATGTTCGGTAGTGCGTTCTACTGTTCCTGTGACCAGTGTTGTCCGGACAGCTAGGATGCCTAGAACTACACGTAGATATGAGTGAGGAGACATAAAATAATGAAATACAAGAAAAGAAAATGCAAGAAAAACAAAGAAAAAATAATAGCAATGAAATGTAACCAAGTTAAACGAGCCGAGAACCCTAGCGATGGGTGACCACACCGGGAAGTTGCGGCGTGGACCGTTGACTAGCCCTGGACCATAGGGAACCCTGAAAAATATTTTTAAGACATAATTAAAGACCTATTGAAGTGCAAATATCATTAGAAATATCCAAGAAAAATTAATTAATTAGTATAAAGAAAAATGGGAAATCGAGAAAACGACAAAACTCGGTATTACCGAAAAATCGGGAATACAACTCGAACAGGGGCATTGTGGTCATTTGACACCCCGAGTAGTCTTTTGACCTAAATTTTCATTAAAAATAAATGATATTACACTTGAAAAATGTCATGAAAAATTAAATTGGTGGTACATAATTTAAATAGCAAAAGATAGGAGTTAAATGTGGGAATTTGGAAACTTTAGAATAAATAAACATTAAAATGTTTAATGGTGCTCCAATAACTCCACTTAAGTGGACCACTAAACATATTGTGGCAGAAAATAACTTCATCTTCCTCACCTTGCCAAAACCAGCCGAAACCAAGAGGAAGAGAAACCTCCATGGCCGAATCTTTTCCAAGCTCCATGCAAGCATGAAGTAAGCCCCTTTTCCACTTGATTTCTTCACTAAAGTTGTTCTACACAACTTGGGTAGTAGATAGGCAGCAAGAAAATTAAGTTTTGGTCAGGCTTTGAAGAATTTCAAAAGTGGTAAGTATGTATTTTTAATTATTGTTTTATTAAACTTTGAATGGGTGTTGTGGGTAGTTGATTTGTGGAAGGATTTTTGAAGTTTGATGAGTTAATGGAGAGGTACATTTTGGCAGCCATGGAACTTTAATAAGAACAGTTTATACTTGCATGTAAATAGTGGTTTGAATGATGATTTAAATATTTGATTGTATTGTACTTGAATTCCATGTATAAGATATGATTTGGAAGCTTAAAAAGTGAAAATGGCAATTGATGGATATGTGTAAACTTGTGGCAGCCTTATGAAGAAGATCAAAATGTGTTGCTTCATGGTTTGGTTTATAGAATTATATTATTGAATTATGTTGTTATGGATGGCAGCATGTATGTGTGTATAAAGGTTTGAATTTGGACATGTAAATGAGGTGCATTCATGTGTTTAATTGTTGTAATTGGACTTGAAAAAATTCTGGGTTATAGTGTGCATATTGAGGATGATTATAAGCTGCCAAAATGACCAAAAATGAGTTGCTAAATGTGTTAATATTATGGTACAAACCAGAATTGGCATAGAAGAGTGACTTGGTAAGCATAGGATGTGTAATTGATAAAGGATGAACAATGTACAATAGGGCAGTATATGTTGTGGCTTAGAACCTTAAGTGTGTGACTCCATTGGAGGTGAAACTAGGCACAAAATGTGCTAACTTTCATGAAGGAAGCTTACCAAAATTCTGCTTAGAAGGTGACTTGAAAAATGACTAAATCCGGATTAGTGCTTTGAAAGCCTAAAAATTGACCATTTGGGCAGTAGTTAGTATTTTGGCCATAACTCACTCAAAACAGGTCCAATTGACATGCAATTTTTACCATGAACAGTTTAGACATATATCTACAATTCTTATGAAGATACCAAAGCCCAGAAATGGCCAGAACCAAGCCAAATAGCTTGCACAAATTCAAGTCCAAAAACTGGCCGAACCAAAAGTGACCTAAAAATGACCCAAACCTACTATTTTGGTACATTCTGTCCAGCATTGGTAAATTGACCATAACATGATCTACATAACTCAGAATGATCTGAAATTTTGCCCCGCGTGCAATAAGACATAGACCTACAAGTTTGTAGTTTTGACCAAACCCGAAAATCGAGGGAACTAGGTCTTCCGGCTAGGTCAAATTAGTATACCGGAATTCGACAAATTGCAATAAAATGCAATATACATAAAAATGAATTGGGTAACATGTACCAACACTAAAAGGCTATTAAATATGACACATTGGTAACATTAAAACCTAATTCACCAAGAGTGCATTGAGGGTCAACATCTTAGGTTGATTAAGGAAATAATAGAATTCAATAAGTTAATTATTAAGCTTTATTCTTAGAGACAATTTAAATGAGTACTGAAACACTTCAAATTGTGTGTTTCAGTTAGCGAAGACTCAAGGAAGGGGAAGGAAACACGGAGTCAGGGCCAAGAGACAGTTATCAGAGGTTTGTGCACAACAGTTATTTCTTTTAAATTTTCAATTGAAATAAATTATGACTATTAGTATATTATTATTTTAAATTATGAAAAATTATTTGAATGATATTTGATGGATACTTATTGATTGAAAAGTATTGTAAATGGTTTGAAACCACAGCTATCATGTATATTGATTGAATTCCTCGCTAGCTTGTCTAGTGGGATGAATTGAATTCCCTCTTTGGCTGAAGTGTTGAGGTGTGTGCCTGTTGAGGACGAATAGAATGAGTACTCATTTTATTGCTAGCTAGCTATGTTATTCCTCACTAGCCATCGGCTTTTGGGATGAATTGAATTCCCTCTCTGGCTGAAGTGTTGAGGTGTGTGCCTGTTGAGGATGAATAGAATGAGTACTCATATTGTTGCTAGCTAGCTATGTTATTCCTCACTAGCCATCGGCTTTTGGGATGAATTGAACTTGGCAACATGATTAAGCTGTGTGTGTATGATTTATTGATATTTATTGTGATATTGTGAAATGGAGTTCAAATTCTTATTGACATTCACTGTCTTTGAATTTAACTATAATTTTAAGTATCCACTATTTATGTGACTTATGATTTATGATTGAAAGTTATATTTTGTTAATGTTGTGCACCACTGAGACATTGGCTCAGCGATAGCTTTTCATTGCTGTCGCAGGTAGACAGACTGACAGGGTTGCAGACTAGGCTGCTAGTACTACACTGAGAGATCATCGGGTATATTTAGTATACCATATTTTGTATTGTAATGTATGTTCACTGTATGTATGTAGTGTTCTTGGTTTTGAGCAGTTGTAAATTAAAATTGTACATTGAAGTTGTAAAATAAATTGTAAATTATTTTGGCTTGTAAAATTTGTGATATGTTTCTTTTATCTCAGTTTTGAAAACACTGAAAAAATTATTGTGGATTTGAGTTGCCAAATATTGAGAAACTTATTATGTTGATTGAATATTGGAGTTGGGGATTGAACCAAATATTTGAAGTGCTTTTTACAGGTTTTTGGAGAACTGTTTTATTCAAAATACAGATGGCACTCTACCAAAATTTTTACAGAAATTGTTAATTATTCAAATGTGTTAACTATTTCACTTCAGTTCAAAAATTTTTTTAACACCTGTAAATAGTGCTCACCACTGTAAAAAGAAGTAAGAAAAGGTTTAAAATCCATTGTAGTGTATTTAATGGATTATCAGTAGACGAAGATGGTAATTTATTAGGTATACTATGGGATCATATTATGCCTTACGGAAGGGTAGGGCGTGACATGTTTTAGTGGTATCAGAGCTAGTTTTTAAATTCTGTTTTCACCTGTAATTTGAATATTCTTTCTTCATAGTACAACTGCTCAATGTCATTGTTTAATACATACAATACATTACATTATAAATATGCACTAACAGGAGGAAATCTCCTTGTGTTATTTGTTCAGGAGGTCTAAGATCCTTAAATTGACTATGGAAGAAGGTGATCGTTCAGTCGATCAATCTATAGAGGTTGAGGTACAAGGGGATGCCCCAGCCCTACACAATGTCAGTGGATCAGCAGCACCAGCCCCCTCAGTACCGCAGTTCCCTGCTCAGTTCGCTCAGTAGATGGTTGCAATGTTCTAACAGATGGCTGGTAATGTGCCTACTCAAGTCCTACTACAGACACCAGTGCTACAACCACAGTCTTCTGCTAGGCAGTATGACAAGCTAATGAAATATGGGGCTAATGAGTTCAAGGGGATAGTAGACCTCTAGAGGCAGAACAATGGTTAGAGAGAATGGATAGGGTGTTCAAGAAGCTACATTGTATAGAGGAGCTCATATTTGAATATTCAGTATCTCTACTACAGGGGGATGCATATGACTGATGGAAAACCATTCCCCATAGTCTGGTAGAACCTTCAGTGCTAACATGGAATGATTTTCTGTGGGAGTTCAGACAAAAATATGTCCCTGATGCTTATGTGGACCAGAAGCTGCAAGAGTTCCTAAGTCTGAAACAGGGGAGTAGATCGGTGGCTGAATATGAAAGGGAATTTTCCCGCCTGAGCCATTATGCAGTAAGTCTACTTGCTACTAGCAGGGAGAGATGTAAGAGGTTTGAAACCGGCTTGAAGCCCAGTATTAGATTACAAGTGGTCGGATTCAAACATAATAACTTCTTTGAGCTTATTTCTCAAGCACTAGAATTAGAAAGAATTGAGTTAGAAGCAGCCCCAGAGGAAAAGAAATCAGAGAAGACAGAAAAAGAGAAAGAGGGGAAGTCAATAGATCAGAGTTCCAATGGTCCTACTGGGAAGAGAAAGAACTTTGGGGGACACAGCAGAGGTGGTAAGAAGTCTGGTAGGGGAAGATATTCAGGATAGAAACCTCCTCTATCTGGTCAGCAGAGTACCAGAAGTTCCTACCCTCCCCGCCAATGTGAAACTTATGGAAGAAATCATGGTGGGGTGTGCTACAAGGCCATAGGAGCCTGTTATAACAGTGGAGGCATAGGACACTTTGCCAAAGACTGCACTAGTACTCGTAGAGTTGGACCACCTCCTACTACTGCAGAAGGGTCAGTTCAGAGTCCTGCCACCAGAGGTTCACAACCACCTAGCAGAGGTAGAGGCAGGGATAGAGGTAGTCCAGCAGGCAGCCAAGGCACTGTGAATTAGTCAGAGCAAGGAAGTGCTCTAGTCAGAGTCTATGCAATGAGACAGAGAGAAGAGGCTGAGACATCTAATGTTGTGGCTGGTATCTTCTCAACTTTTAATCAAGATGTATTTGTGTTATTTGATCCAGGTTCTACCCATTCTTATGTGAGTGCTAGCATCATTGATTGCATTGTTATTCCATGTACAAAAATGGACTTTGAGGTGCTAGTAACAAGTCCGCTAGGACAGGAGGTCAGGGTTAATAGAATGTATAGGAATTGTCTTTTGATGATCCAAGGACACACTTTTCTATCTGATCTCATTGAAATGCCCTTCAGAGATTATGATATCATCTTGGGCATGGATTGGTTAGCCAGGCATCACGCCATGATTGACTATAGACTGAAGATAGTCACTTTTGGTCTCCCTCAGTACAGTGAAGTGGTAATACATGGGGAAAGGTAGCTATTACCATCAAACGTCATTTTGGCTGCACTAGCCAGAAAAATGATCAGAAAGGGGTGTGAAGCATACTTGGCACATGTGGTAGACACCCAAGTGAGGGGTCCAGCATTGAGGGATATCCCTACAGTATATGACTTTCCAGATGTGTTTCCTGATGAATTGCCAGGATTACCTCTAGAAAGAGAGGTGCAATTTGAAATTAATGTTATGCCTAGTGTGGATCCAATCTCCATAACACCATATAGAATGGCACCAGCAGAGTTGAAGGAGTTGAAGGTACAGTTGTAAGAACTACTTGAAAAGGGCTTCATCTGCCCTAGTGTGTCACCTTGGGGAGCGCCAGTATTATTTGTTAAGAAGAAAGATGGCACCCTCCGCTTATGTATCGACTACCGACAGTTGAATAAGGTGACAATAAAGAACAGATATCCATTGCCTCGCGTTGATGATCTGTTTGATCAGTTGAAGGGTGCAGCTGTATTCTCCAAAATTAATTTGCGATCTGGTTATTATTAGTTGAAAGTGCAAGAGCAGAGTATTTCAAAAACTGCTTTCAGAACTTGATATGGCCACTATGAGTTTCTAGTAATGCCATTCGGGTTAACTAATGCTCCAACTGCTTTTATGGATCTGATGAACACTATCTTCAGACCATATCTCGACCAGTTTGTGGTGGTGTTTATTGATGATATTTTGATATATTCGAGGAATGTAGAGGAGCATGACAGACATCTGCGGATTGTACTACAGACTTTAAGGGAGAAATAGCTATACGCCAAATTATCGAAATGTGAATTTTGGCTGAAAGAAATCTCCTTCTTAGGACATGTTGTGTCAGCTGAAGGGATCAAGGTAGATTCCAGCAAGGTAGAAGCTATCCTTAATTGGAAGCCACCCGGGAATATCACAAAAATTCATAGTTTTCTGGGTTTAGCTGGATATTACCGCCGATTTGTGAAAGGGTTTTCTATGTTAGCTTCTTCACTAACCAAGCTGCTTTAGAAAGATGTAAAATTTCAGTGGACAGATAAATGCCAGCAAAGTTTTGATGAGTTGAAGAAGTGTTTGACTGAAGCTCTAGTCCTTACTTTACCTACACCGGGTAAAGAGTATATAGTTTATAGTGATGCTTCTCACAATGGGTTAGGCTGTGTACTGATGTAAGATCAGAATGTCATTGCTTATGTATCACGCCAGCTGAAACCGCATGAGAGGAACTACCCAACACATGATTTGGAGCTAGTAGCTATTGTTTTTGCTCTGAAGATCTAGAGACACTATTTGTATGGGGAGAAATGCTACATTTACACAGATCACAAGAGCTTGAAGTACTTAGGCACCCAGAAGGAATTGAATTTGAGGCAGAGGAGATGGTTAGAATTGATTAAAGACTATGATTGCTTAATAGACTATCAGCCAGGGAAGCAAATGTAGTGGCTGACGCCTTAAGTTGCAAGACTATGGCAAGTCTCAGAGTTTCTCCTTGGTCCATAGTACATGAATTGAAAGCACAGCATGCCTGTTTAGAGATTGATGATGAGGGACAGACAGTAGTTGCATGGCATTTACAAACCGCTTTTGATTGATCGATCGTAATGGTCGCCGTAATGATGATATATATCAGAAGCTACTGAAAGAAGTCCAGCAGGGCAAGAAACCTAAATTCTCTATGAGAGATGATGGTTTACTACTACATCAGGGTAGAATGTGCGTTCCTAATGATGCTGACTTGAGACAGATCATTATGAAGGAAGCACATAAGTCTCCTTTTGCTATGCACCCTGGTGGAACTAAAATTTATGGAGGGCTAAAATAGCATTACTGGTGGATGGGTATGAAGAGGGATATAGCTGAATTTGTTTCCAAATGCCTAACTTGTCAGCAAGTAAAGGTAGAACATCAAGTTCCAGCTGGTTTGTTACATCCATTGCTAGTACCAGAGTAGAAATGGGAATGGATAACTATGGATTTTGTGATGGGACTTCCGAGGACACAGAATAGTCATGATGCAGTATGGGTTATAGTTGACAGACTGACCAAGTCTGCTCACTTTTTGCCAGTTCGGATGGACTATAGCCTGGAAAGATTGGCCAGATTGTACATATATGAGATTGTAAAATTGCATGGAGTGCCAGTATCGATTGTATCTGACAGATATCCTAGGTTCACTTCTAGATTCTGGGGTAGTCTTTAGAGAGCCCTAGGAACTAGATTGAACTTCAGCACAACATTCCACCCACAGACAGATGGCCAGTCTGAAAGGGTAATTCAGATATTGGAGGATATGCTACGGGCTTTTGTGATTGAGTTTGAAGGTAGTTGGGATACACACTTGCCTTTGATTGAGTTTGCTTATAACAACAGCTACCAACTAAGCATTGGGATGCCTTAATATGAAGGTTTGTATGGCAGGAAGTACAGAACTCCCCTATATTGGGATGAAGTAGGTGAAAGAAAGATGATTGGGCCAGAAATTGTTCAGCAGATAGAGGAAAAGATCAGATTGATCAGAGATCGACTCAAGGCTACATCAGACCATCAAAAGTCCTATGTTGATCTGAAGAGAAGAGATATTGAATATGCTGTGGGTGATAAAGTATTCCTCAAAGTTTCTCCTGGGAAGAGAATTATGAGATTTGACAGAAAGGGAAAACTGAGTCCTCGTTTCATCGGACCATATGAGGTTCTGGAAAGAGTGGGTCCTTTGGCATATCGGTTAGCATTACCTCTAGAGCTAGAAAGGATACACACTGTCTTCCATGTGTCCATGTTAAGGAGGTATAGATCTGACCCATCTCATGTACTATCAATTGAAGAGATTGAGGTAAATCCAGACCTCTCATATGGGGAAGAACCCATAGAAATTCTGGCATATGAGGTGAAGCAGCTGAGGAATAAACAGATACACCTGGTTAAAGTGCTGTGGAACCATTATTCAGGCTAGGAAGCTACTTGGGAATATGAAGAGGATATGAGGAGACAACACCCATAGCTGTTCAGAGATTGATGCCAGGTAAAATTTCGAGATGAAATTTATTTTAAGGGGGGGAGAATTGTAACACCCCTATGTTTGGTAGTGCATTCAACTGTTCCTGTGACCAGTGTTGTCCTGATAGCTAGGATGCCTAGAACTACACTTAGATATGAGTGAGGAGACATAAAATAATGAAATACAAGAAAAAAAATACAAAAAAAACAAAAGAAAAATAATAGCAATGAAATGTAATCAAGTTAAACGAGCCGAGAACCCTAGCGATGAGTGACCACACCAGGAAGTTGCGGCGTGGACCGTTGACTAGCCCTGGACCGCGGGGAACCCTGGAAAATATTTTTAAGACTTAATTAAAGACCTATTGAAGTATAAATATCATTAGAAATATCAAATAAAAATTAATTAATTAGTATAAAGAAAAATGAAAAATTGAGAAAATGATAAAACTCGGTGTTATCGAAAAATCGAGAATACAACACGAATAGGGGCATTGTGGTCATTTGACACCCCGAGTTGTCTTTTAACCTAAATGTCCATAAAAAATAAATGATATTACACTTGGAAAATGTCATGAAAAATTAAATTGGTGGTACATAATTTAAATAGCAAAAGATAGGAGTTAAATGTGGGAATTTGGAAACTTTAGAATAAATAAACATTAAAATGTTTAATGGTGCTCCACTAACTCCACTTAAGTAGACCACTAAACATATTGTGGCAGAAAATAACTTCATGTTCCTCACCTTGCCAAAACCAGCTGAAACCAATAGGAAGAGAAACCTCCATGGTCGAATCTTTTCCAAGCTCCATGCAAGCATGAAGTAAGCCCCTTTTCCACTTGATTTCTTCACTAAAGTTGTTCTACACAACTTGGGCAGTAGATAGGCAGCAAGAAAATTAAGTTTTAGTGAGGTTTTGAAGAATTTCAAAAGTGGTAAGTATGTATTTTTAATTATTGTTTCATTAAACTTTGAATGGTTGTTGTGGGTAGTTGATTTGTGGAAGGATTTTTGAAGTTTGATGAGTTAATGGAGAGGTATGTTTTGGCAGCCATGGAACTTCAATAAGAACAGTTTATACTTGCATGTAAATAGTGGTTTGAATGATGATTTAAATGTTTGATTATATTGTACTTGAATTCCATGTAAAAGGTATGATTTGGAAGCTTAAAAAGTGAAAATGGCAATTGATGGATATGTGTAAACTTGTGGCAGCCTTATGAAGAAGATCAAAATGTGTTGTTTCATGGTTTGGTTTATGGAATTATATTATTGAATTATGTTGTTATGGATGGCAGCATGTATGTGTGTATAAAGGTTTGAATTTGGATATGTAAATGAGGTGCATTCATGTGTTTAATTGTTGTAATTGGACTTGAAAAAATTCTGGATTATAGTGTGCATATTGAGAATGGTTATAAGCTACCAAAATGACCAAAAATGAGTTGCTAAATGTGTTAATGTTATGGTACAAACCAGAATTGGCATAGAAGAGTGACTTGGTAAGCATAGGATGTGTAATTGGTAAAGGATGAACAATATACAATAGGGCAGTGTATGTTGTGGCTTAGAACCTTAAGTGTGTGGCTCCAATTGGTATGAGACCAATTGGAGGTGAAACTAGGCACAAAATGTGCCAACTTTCATGAAGGAAGCTTATCAAAATTCTGCTTAGAAGGTGACTTGAAAAATGACCAAATCCGGATTAGTGCTTTGAAAGCCTGAAAATTGACCATTTGGGCAGCAGTTAGTATTTTGGCCATAACTCACTCAAAACAAGTCCAATTGACCTGAAATTTTTACCATGAACAGTTTAGACATATATCTACAATTCCTATGAAGATACCAAAGCCCAGAAATGGCTAGAACCAAGCCAATTAGCTTGCATAAATTCAGGTCCAAAAACTGGCCGAACCAAAAGTGACCTAAAAATGACCTAAACCTTCCATTTTGGTATATTCTGTCCAGCATTAGTAAATTGACCATAACTTGGTCTACAAAACTCAGAATGACCTGAAATTTTGCCCTGCGTGCAATAAAACATAGACCTACAAGTTTATAATTTTGATCGAAACCCGAAAACCGAGGAAACTAGGTCATCCGGCTAGGTCAAATTAGTATACCGAAATCCGACAAATTGCAATAAAATGCAATATACATGAAAATGAATTGGGTAACATGTACCAACACTAAAAGGCTATTAAATATGACACATTGGTAACATTAAAACCTAATTCACTTAGAGTGCATCGAGGGTCAACATCTTAGGTTGACTAAGGAAATAATAAAATTCAATAAGTTAATTATTAAGCTTTATTCTTAGAGACAGTTTAAATGGGTACTGAAACGCTTCAAATTGTGTGTTTCAGTTAGCAAAGACTCAAGGAAGGGGAAAGAAACACTGAATCAGGGCCAAGAGACAGTTATTAGAGGTTTATGCACAACAGTTATTTCTTTTGAATTTTCAGTTGAAATAAATTATGACTATTAGTATATTATTGTTTTAAATTGTGAAAAATTGTTTGAATGATATTTGATGGATACTTATTGATTGAAAAGCATTGTAAATGGTTTGAAACCATAGCTATCATGTATATTAATTGAATTCCTTGCTAGCTTGTCTAGTGGGATGAATTGAATTCCCTCTCTGGCTGAAGTGTTGAGGTGTGTGCCTATTGAGGACGAATAGAATGAGTACTCATATTATTGCTAGCTAGCTATGTTATTCCTCACTAGCCATCGGCTTTTGGGATGAATTGAATTCCCTCTCTGGCTGAAGTGTTGAGGTGTGTGCCTATTGAGGACAAATAGAATGAGTACTCATATTATTGCTAGCTAGCTATGTTATTCCTTACTAGCCATCGGCTTTTGGGATGAATTGAATTCCTCACTAGCCATCGATTTTTGGGATGAATTGAACTTTGGCAACATGATTAAGCTATGTGTGTATGATTTATTGATATTTATTGTGATATTGTGAAATGGAGTTTAAATTCTTATTGAGATTCACTGTCTTTGAATTTAACTATGATTTTAAGTATCCACTATTTATGTGACTTATGATTTATCATTTAAAGTTGTATTTTGTTAATGTTGTGCACCACTGAGACATTGGTTCAGCGATAGCTTTTCATTGCTGTCGCAGGTAGACAGACTGACAGGGTAGTAGACTAGGTTGCTCGTACTACACTGAGAGATCATCGGGTATATTGAGTATACCATATTTTGCATTTTGTATTGTAATGTATGTTCACTGTATATATATAATGTTCTTGGTTTTGAGCAGTTGTAAATTAAAGTTTTACATTGAAGTTGTAAAATAAATTGTAAATTATTTTGGCTTGTAAAATTTGTGATATGTTTCTTTTATCTCAGTTTTGAAAACACTAGAAAAATTATTGTGGATTTGAGTTGCCAAATGTTGAGAAACTTATTATGTTGATTGAATATTGGAGTTGGGGATTGAACCAAATATTTGAAGTGCTTTTTACAGGTTTTTTAAGAACTGTTTTATTCAAAATATAAATGGCACTCTGTCAAAATGTTTTGCAAAAATTGTTAATTATTCAAATGTGTTAACTGTTTCACTTCAGTTCAAAAAATTTTTTAACACTTGTAAATAGTGCTCACCACAGTAAAAAGAAGTAAGAAAAGGTTTAAAATCCCTTGTAGTGTATTTAATGGGTTATCAGTAGACGAATATGGTAATTTATTAGGTATACTACGGGATCATGTTATGCCTTACGGAAGGGTAGGGTGTGACAACCCTTCATTTTAAGGTTTTAGCCTCTTATAAATATCATCTCTTTTTGCGAGGAGGCAATTTTTTTTTGGGGGAAAAAGCAATTTTAGGGAAGCAAATTTGAGAAAGAAAAAAAAAAAAAAGAAGAAAAAAAAGGCCTTTCAAACTCCCCAAAACGATAACACTTCAACCAAAAAACACCATAACCTCTTTCTTTCCTATCCTAGCATAGCAGCTCTCGATCTTGGCTTTTCTCTCTTCGACCCTATGTCATTCAATGACTCTCCTCCATACTCACAAGAAAAAACCAACTAAACTGTTGGACCTAGGTGTCTTAACCCATGTTTTGATGATAATAAATAATTAGTATGCTACTAATATACTTTGAAAGTATTTGTTTTGAGTTTGTAAGCCATAGATTCAAAATTACCAAATTGCTTAAAATCAAGGTTAAGGAAGAGTAAGATAAAGAAGCAAACATTTGTGAGACCCTACAATGTAACTTTTATTTATTTTAAATCTTGTAAATCTCATTTAATTAATTGTGTTGGTTCAAGTCTAGGTGGTATTATGAATATCTTGTTCAACTTAGTTTTCACCTAATTCTTTGCCAAGAGAAAATTAAATAAATTTTTCAAAAATGCAAAAATAATTTTGAAAAGTATTTTAGTTGCAAGATACATTGAATTATCTTTCCAATGGTTTAAACTGATCAAAAATCCGAGTTCGGACAAAAAAGTTATGAGTTTTTGAAACTCTTAATTTCTTAGTGTCTTTACTTGTAACTTTTTCTTGACCAAGGGGAAGTAAAATGAAAATTTCACATTTGTAAAATGTAAATTTATTTTTGAAAGTGTTTTCATTGAAAAGTTTATCAAATTAGCTTTCCAACAGTTCAAACGGATTAAAAATCCGAGTTCCGGTCAAAAAGTTACGTATTTCCAAAATCTAAGTGCCCTTTTGACACTTTCTGTCTGGAGAGCACTTCGACAACTGAAAGTGGGAAGTTCCGCAAGCGAAGTTCATTCTTTAAATCATGATTTTTGAGCGTTAAAAGCCATTTTATCTAGAAAGCACTATGGCAGCCAAAAGTGGAAACTTCAGCAGCCGAAAGTGACTTTTCAAAAGCTATTTTTTGGTGCTCAAACCTTTGGTAGCCAAAGTAAATAACTTCGACAGCCAAACTTGGGTTTCTGCAACTCGATAAAATAGAGTTTTGGGTGGTTGAACGGCTAGTTTAGCATTTAATGCACCCCCAATGGTTATTTTCTTGTAAAAACTATAAATGGGCATAATTTAGGAAATAAGTTACAACAATAATCTTTTTGGAAATTTATTCTGTTCTAAAGATTTTCTTCATTCTTTCTCTCTGGAACTTGAGTTACCATAGTTAATGTTAAGAACTTGATATTTGAGTTGTAAATTCTTTGTTCTAAGAGTTCATTCAAGGTTGTTGTGAGCACTTATTATAATTTTGAGTATGATAGAGCTTTATATAGCTCTTGAGTGTAAAGGGATTTGTAAAAGAGCAAGGATTTGCTCTTGTGATTATTGTAAGGGGTTTATTCTTTACCCAAAGAAGAAATTTAGTGGAGTTAACTCTCAAGGAGGGCCTTAAGGAGAGCACGTAGGCTTGAGATAGCCGAACCTCTATAAATTTCTTGTGTCATAATTCTTCCTCTACTCTTCTTTGTGTTTAAATTTCTTTCAGTTTTCAATTTTGCAATTAGAACCTAATTCATCTCCCCTCTTGGGTTGCTATAAGGGATAACAAGTGGTATCAGAGTTGGTCTCCATTCAAAGACTTAATCATCTTGGAGCAAAGATCAATGGCAACCCACAATGCATAAGAAGGTCAATCGATAGTAAAACCTCCTTTTTTTGATGGATATGATTTTCTCTAAATGTATTATTTCCTTAAATCAGAAGGGTTTGACTTGTGGGATGTTGTAGAAAATGGGCCATTCACCCGAACTTAACTAAGGATGATAAACCTTTAGGGGATGATATGCAAAAATCCTTGGATGACCTCTTATTAGAAAATGAGTAGTTAAAAAATGAAATTATTGAGCTAAAAACTTCTCTTTCCTAATTTGCTAAAGGAAAGGACAAACTTGATGCAATTTTAGACTCTTAAAGGTCTCCTAGCATTAAGTATGGACTTGGCTATAGTAAATTTGCCCAAGTACTCCTTCTAAGACCATCTTTGTTAAAGCATCTAGTTCTAATGAGCCTAGTCCCCAAGTGCCTAGTCCAAAGGTGTCCAATCCTAAAGGATGAGAGCTAAAGAAATCTTATGGTAATGAAACTAGAAAGGCTTCATTTCATAAACATGCTCTTAGACAAAATGTAAATGGCCAAACCTTCGTAGGGGACATGCTATTAGGACTCATAACTATTATCACACTCACCATGCCTCATGCTCACTTTCAGATAATAGACATAAAAAGATCGGTCATATGAAACCATTTGCTCACCCTCATACACATAAAAGATTCAATGGACATTGTCACTATTGTGGTAAGATTGGTCACACCAATTATAGGTGTGCCATTAGGAAAATCCATCTTGGATATGGTAGAATATTTGATTTTAATGATGGAACTGCTAACCCTCAAGGACCCAAGTCCATTTAGGTACCTAAAGTAAATTACGTTATCATGTGTAGGTGTGCTTGAAATCCTCAAAGCTTGAAAGTAAGTGGTACTTGGATAGTGGATGTTTAAGACACATGACCGAAAATGCCAATCTCTTCCTTTCACTTGAAAAGAAAGATGGAGGCGGGCAAGTGACTTTTGGTGATAATAGTAAAGGTAAAATTGTGGGAATAGGTAAGGTTGGTAAGGAAAACTTTCCTCTTCTTGATAAAGTGCTTTTGGTTGATGGTTTAAAACATAATTTGCTTAGTGTTAGTCAATTATGTGATAAGGGCTATAGAGTTATTTTTAAGTCTAAATCTTGATTTGTGTCTAGGATGAGTGATAATAAAATATTGTTTATTGGTGAAAGAATTAAAAATATTTATGTTATTGATTTGCATGCTTTGTCTAACAAAGATGTCAAGTGCTTTGTTTCTATTAGTAATGACTCTTGGACTTAGCATAGAAGGCTTGCACATGCTAGCATGGACCTTCTTGTAAACTTGAATAAGGATGAGCTAGTTAATGGGCTACCAAAGATCAAGTTTCAAAAGGATAAGGTGTGTAATGCATGCCAAATGGGTAAGCAAGTCAAGAGCTCTTTTAAATCTATTCATAAGGTATCTACTTCTAGAGCCCTTCAATTGTTGCATATGGATTTGTTCGGTCCTACTAGAGTAGCTAGCTTAGGTGGTTCATATTATGCCGTGGTGATTATTGATGACTACTTTAGGTGTACTTGGGTTGCATTTCTTACTCATAAGGATGAATGTTTTGATATTTTTGAGAGATTTTCAAAAAGGGTTGAAAATGAAAAGGGTTTTCAAATCTCTTTTATTAGGAGTGATCATGGTAGAGAATTTGAAAATGAGAAATTTGATAAGTTTTGTAACTCACTAGGGATCACTCACAATTTTTCTTCTCCTAGGACTCCCCAACAAAATGGTGTTGTTGAAAGAAAAAATAGAACTCTTTTAGACATGGGGAGGACTATGTTAATGAATATAATTTGCCTACTTATTTTTGGGCAAAAGCCATTAATACAGCTTGTTATGTTTAAAATAGAGTTTTGATTAGATCTATTTTGAAGAAAACCCCTTATGAGCTATGGAATGGTAAGAAACCTAAAATAGGTTGTTTTATAGTTTTTGGTTTGTAAATGCTTCATTTTGAATACCAAGGATAATTTAGATAAATTTAGCTCCAAAACTGATAAAGGTATCTTTTGGGGGTACTCTACATGTAGTAAAGCATATAGAGTCTTCAATAAGAGAATCTTAGTTGTTGAGGAGTCAATGCATATTGTATTTGATGAAGCTAACCCCTTTGATCCTAGAAAGGATATTTCTTGTTATGATAAAGTTGTAGGTAATCTTGATGAGTTGACTCTTGAAGATCCTCAATCTAGAGGAATTCAAGATCAACACATGGAAGGTCACTTGAAGGGCTTGGGAGTTGATCAAGTTAAGCTTCAAGAGCAATAAGGCCAACCAGTTCCATATCAAGAAGTTCAACAAGATCTACCAAAAAATTGGACATTCAAGAAGGATCATCCTAAAGAGCTAATCATTAGTGATACGTCAAAAGGGGTAACAACTAGATCCTCTCTTAGAAATATATATAATAACCTTGCATTCATTTCTCAAATAGAACCTAGGAGCATAGATGAGGCCATTAATGATGAGAGTTGGGTACTTGCAATGCAAGAGGAGCTTAATCAGTTTGAAAGGAATAAGGTTTGGACCTTAGTTCCTAGGCCAAAGGACCATCCATCCACAGGCACTAAATGGGTGTTTAGAAACAAATTAAATGAGGATGGAAACATATCTAGGAATAAAGCTAGGTTATAGCCTTTGGCTAGGTTAGTAGCCAAAGGCTATAACCAAGATGAGGGCATTGACTAAGATTAAACCTTTGCCCCCATAGTTAGATTATGTTACACCTTACCACTCCGTAAGGCATAACATGATCCCATAGTATACCTAATGAACTACTGAACTTCGCCTATCGGTAAACCATTAAATATACTACAAGGGATTTTAAAACAATTTCCATTCATTTTTAAATTGGTGGGTAATTTTTTTCAGATATTAAAAACCTTTATTTGAAGTCCAAACATCAATCAATTTTTTTAGATATTTAAAATCTCTACAATTTTTACAAAAATTTCGGCAGAGTGCCGTCTGTATTTTGAGAAAACAGTTCTTCAAAATCTGAAAAGAAAAACACTCCCTATATATTTTCTCAACCACAACTCCATTATTCAATTTCATCTTACAAATCAGCATAAGCAACCCAATACACAGTTTAAATTAAATCAAACATTGAAACATCTCATTAAGGTAACAAAATTAATATTTATATTAATGGGAGTATTAAAAATTCAGTAGTACAAAAATTTATAAGTACATAAAATCTCAAGATAATATTATAATAATTTGTATTTAATTACATTCCAAAAATATATTACAAAAGAGTTGATACAACTGCTCGAATGAAATTACATACATATAATTACAAAATTACATCAGAATCTAATGTACAAGGGTATACCTATGATATACTCGAAGATAGTCTCACTGTGTCTTCAAGTAATCTCACTCAGCTGCTCTATATTTTCTTTCACCTGCGACAGCATACAAAGCTATCGCTGAGTGGTGAATTCAGTGGTGTACAAACTAATAATTTAAAACTTAATACAAGTTATGCTTTGACAACTCATAACAAATAAAAATTTAAAATCTCTAAATTCTTCAAAATTCATGACATCCAAAAATCAAAATTTTTAAACATGCAAATTATTCATTTGAATAACATTTTGATCAAATAGTAACTAGTTATCTATATTTCTTTTAAATCATGAAACAATACAATATTTTGAATCACTGACAAATTATTTATTTTGACCATAATTTATCAAATTATGCATAATTTAAAGGACGTTGCCAATAATTCACACAGTTAGACCCATGACACAAAATTTCATAATCGATGCCGTGTTGTACACTATGACAATTCAAACTCTCCCAATAACTGAGGCTAAAAGGGAGGAATAAAGACTAGCTAGTATATATGAGTACTCATCCAAACTCTTCTCCACCTGGCAAGCCAGAGAGGAAGGAACTCACCCCATCTAGTGGAGGAGATATCTCACTAGACAAGCTAATGAGAATACAAAACATATTGCAATGTCAGCTTTGGTTTCAAATCATATTTAAAATAATTTCTATTCACAAAAGTATTTACAAACCATTAACATATTTAATCATTATAAATTCATGCTCAAGGTTGGCAACACGTCAAACTCAAAATTTACAATTCTCAAAACCATGCAATAAATCCTTAAATGCATAAGAAAATTTATATTTAATTTATACAATTTCATTCAACAAGTTAAAATTCTCAACACAAAAAAAAGTATAAATCATACAATAAACTTATTCAAATTAATTTGGAAGTGAAAAATAACAAAAAGAGTTAGTTGTGCACAAACATTTTATCTAGGCTTGTCTTGGTTCAATTCCTCCTCCTTCCTTAGAGGGCTCCTTTCCCACTAAAACACATAACTAGAGCGTTTCAATATCTATTCAATTTATTTCTAATTAATAAATTTAATAATTAAATTTTATACACTTAATTTACCCCATAAAATTGAGTCCTTTGTACTTAGTGTAATTGGAGTTACTATTCATTTGACCATTTGATCAAAATATTGACTTTTTCATACTAATTAGATATGCTAATTCTAATTACACCCACATAACAGATTTTGAGTCATATTTTTGTTGGCATTGATTGCCAAATTCAATTCAAAGCCTATTAGGGTTAAATATCAAAATTTCAGTTTTGGGTTACTTATTTATACTATTCCATTCGTCTATCTACAGTGGGAATTTGGCCAACTTTCCTTCACCAAAGTTGTTCCTTAATGTCTTAGCTTTACTTCCCTTTTTGAGTCACTCCATTTGGAGTTTTGTAGCTCAAGTTATGCCTATTTTTCTAAGGCTGATCGGATTGGTCAAAACCCAGAATTCTAGGTACCAATTCTGTTCTGGCAGTTTTGGTGTACCGATTGCAGCTCACTTTTCGGATGGGTTATGGTCATAATTTGGGTTTGTGTTCTTCATAAAAGTTATAGTGCTATGTCTCAGCTTTCCATCGGTATAATATTCAGGTCATTTGGACCTTCCTACACCAAGTTATGGCCATTAGAACAAGTACTGTTTATATGGTCAGTTTTATACAGTGACAGTGTGCCAATTCCGGGTTTGACCTAACTTTTCACCAATTTGTGTTCGGTTTTAGGGAAAGGTTTCTTCACCAAAATTGTAGCTTTGGGTCTTAATTTTCATCTCCAATTAGCCTTACATCAATTAGAGCAACCAATTTTCAGTTATGGCCATTTGAGCTGACCAAGGTCAAACTGCTCAATTGAGGCAACATCACATTCACTATTCCAACCATTCAAACACATTCCAAATGACTCCAAATGAGCATTTCAAACCTCAATTAGGTTCCATTACATCAATTACCAATTTTCTGTAAATTTTCCCCCAAATTCATTGGCTTAAGAACCCTAGTTTATCAATAACTCCAATTCATACAATTCAATGTTCACATCATATATTCAACATTACACAAGCTCCAAATCATGTTATAACTTCATCAAACACTCCAATTCCCATCAACCCTAGGCTGGCCGAAATTCATGTAGTCCTTTAACATATCATTTTGTTTCATTTTTTTCAACAATTTCTTACTTAGTTCAATTGCCTAAGCATGAATATAAAGAGGAAATTGGAAAATTCATCACTAACCTTTTTGTTGGATTTTCCAAGTCTTTATTTCTTCAATTTTTCCTTTTCTTTCTTGCTCCAATCTTCTTTTCAAGACTCAAAGACAAGGTTTAATTAGGACTATGGGATTTATGGCTAGAATGAGGGTTTATGGAAGCTTGAAGGGAGCTTTCATGGTGGAAAAGAAAAACAAAGAGAGAGAGATGAGAGAGAAGTGAGGGACGGCATAGGTAGGAGACGAAGACAACTTTTTTTTTTGTTTTCTTTTAATTTTTGTTATTATTTAAGTGTAATTATCTCCAAAATAAATAAATTAGAAATTAAAATAATTAATTTTTTTTATGCCATGCATACATCACTTAAGTGATGTCATAATTCTATTTTTAGTTTCTTTTTTTTTTCCTTTCTTCTTTAATTTAATTCTATATTTCAAAATTTTAATTTCTCAGATTTTATTAGACAGTTAGGCCATGAGTCACCTCTACGAGTGAATTGACCAATTTGCCCCTCGCCGGTCTGATTCGGCTTGTCAATAATTCAGTATTTCTTCCGAAACCCTAACCTAATTATTTGATCTGGTTCTCTACATTTTCTGTGATTTTCACATTTCCCCCAGCTTCACAATTTTTTCTAGGACTGCGGTGTCACAATGTCCCGTACGAAATTAAGGTTACAATTGACCTCGCAGTCACTTCCCGGTACGGTCACCCATCGCTGTGACCCTCGGCTCATTTAACTTTTTATGCTTTATTTTTCTTATTTATATTTTACCTTCTGATAATTACCATTAATTTTTGTTCAGGGCTTTTCTAGGTGATATAAGCATATGTCTAGACATTTTGACTGTTCGAACAGACACCGGTTATCGGAACAGTAGAATGTATAGACTGCTTAATATAGGGATGTTACAGATTAGAAGCCATTAGAATCTTGCTTGCATATGCATCATACATGAATTTTAAGCTTTTCCAAATGTTTTTCTAAATGGTGTTATTGATGAGGAGCTATATGTTGAGCAACCTCTTAGTTTTGAAAATCATGAGTTTCCAAACCATGTTTTTAAATTGACTAAAGCCTTATATGGTTTGAAACAAGCTCCTAGAGCTTGGTATGAAAGGCTTAGTAACTTTCTTTTGCAAAATGGTTTTTCAAAAGGAAAAGTTGATACAACTCTTTTTATTAAAAATCATGTAAATGACATCCTTGTTGTACAAATATATGTTGATGATATTATATTTGGTGCTACTAATGAGTGTTTGTGTGAAGAGTTTGCTAATACCATAAAAAGTGAGTTTGAGATGAACATGATGGGAGAACTCAAGTTCTTCCTTGGGCTTCAAGCAAGCTAAGGATGACATCTTCATCAACCAAGCCAAGTACACCAAAGAATTAATCAAGAGGTTTGGAATGGAGAATAGCAAGCCAAGTATAACTCCAATGAGCACAAACACCAAACTTGACAAGGATGAAAAAGGAAAACCAGTTGATAAAAGCTCTATAGAGGTATGATTGGTAGTCTCTTATATCTCACAGTTAGTAGACTGGACATTATGTTTTCTATATGTTTATGTGCACGTTTTCAATCATGTCCTCAAGAGTCTCATTTATATGTTGTTAAACGTATTCTCAAATACTTGAATGGTACATTGCATTTAGGTCTATGGTATCCTAGAAATGCATTCTTTGATTTATGTTCCTACTCGGATGCTGACTTTGCTAGAAACATCTTTGATAGGAAGAGTACCTCAGGTACTTGTCAACTCCTAGGACACTCTTTAGTTTCTTGATGTAGCAAGAAATAAAACTCGGTTACTCTTTCCACGGCTGAAGCTGAATATGTGGTTGCGGGTCTTTGTTGTAGCCAAATACTTTGGATCAAGCAATAATTGAGAGACTTCAAATACTTTGGTCAAATAAATTTTTTAAAAATGCAAAAATAATTTTGAAAAGTACTTTAGTTGCAAAATACATTGAATTAGCTTTCCAATGGTTCAAACAGATCAAAAATCCTAGTTTGGATCAAAAAGTTGAGTTTTTTAAACTCTTAATTTCTTAGTGTCTTTACTTGTAACTTTTTCTTAACCAAAGGAGAGTAAAATGAAATTTGGGAAATGTAAATTTGTTTTTGAAAGTGTTTTCATTGAAAATTTTATCAAATTAGCTTTCCAACAGTTCTAACGGATAAAAAATCTTAGTTCCGGTAAAAAAGTTACATATTTCCGAAGCCTGAGTGTCATTTTGATACTTTCTATCCAGAGAGCACTTCGGTAGCCGAAAGTAGAAAGTTTGGCTACTAAAGTTCATTCTTTAAATCATGATTTTTGAGCGTTAAAAGCCATTTTGTCCAGAAAGCACTCTGGCAACTGAAAATGGAAACTTCGACAGCCGAAAGTGGAAACTTCGGCAGCTGAAAGTGACTTTTCAAAAGCTATTTTTTGGTGCTCCAACCTTCAACAGTCGAAGTAAATAACTTCGGCAGCCAAACTTGGGTTTTTGTAACTCAATAAAATAGAGCTTTGGGTGGTTGAATGGCTAGTTTAGCATTTAATGCTGAAGGAGCGGAAGCATGTAAATTGTTAGATTAGAGCATTTAATTTCAAAAAATTTTCTTCTAGGGTTACATGCATCATACCACATCTCTTATGTGCCTAATTAATTTCAATGCTCAATTGCATATTAAAAAACTTTTAATATGTATTAGGATCTACATTTTCCATTTAAGATTTTTGAATTAACAAATTAATTCAATTGAACCCTAATTTAAAAGAAGAATATGTGCACTAACCTTTTGATGCACTATTGATGTAATTGGCGATGCCTAGGACCCCAAATATTGTCCCTCTAGCTTGTCCACACCAAGATCACCAATGGGCAGCCCCCAATCTTGCTTCTCAAGCCTTGCCAACCAATTATAAATTGGGTTCTTACCTTTAGAGAGGTTGTATGTGTGTATAGGACACTAAAAATAATTTCTAGCAATTCTAATTCAAAGGAATTTGGGCAATTCTCTTTGAATTGATGAGAAAAGATGAAGAAGAGAGGGAGAAGAAGAGGTGCCACCACCTTTTAGAGAATATGAGAGTGTTGGCTGATTTTATTTTCTTATAACATCACTTTATATAATTAGGTTATTACTTAAAACCTTTGCCTCATGTCATCATCACATTGCATCTAAATTTTAATTGACTTAATCACATTAAGCCAAGTGTTAAAGCTAGACTTAATCTTGGCTTTTATCATTTTACATGATAGGAAGACAAATGACAAGCTTATATGGTGCCATGTGTCACCATCTCATGGTGCCACATGTCACCTTGTGAAATGACCAAATTACCCTTATGTTGTAATTTTGAGTTCTCAAGCCAAAATCATTATTATATCAAATATAAATAAATTAATTAATCTCCATTAATTAATTTCTCACAATTAAATTCATATTTAAACACTTTAAATATATATTTAACTTATACTATACATCCAATAACCTAGATTTGGTTTCAAGTCATGCTAGGGACTTTGCAATCTTATTGCAAACCAAACCTATTTAATTAATTAATTAAACTCTTTAATTAATCAATTAAATCACATTTTACTTGGTGATTAACTTGTGTATGTGTGGGACTCACTAGGCTCATAACTAATTGGCAATAAGATATGATATTAACTCTTAATATCATCAGAACTCTTTCTTACCATAAATGATTTCTCTAAATCATTTTAGGCACTTCATAGACCATGGTTAACACCTAGCATAGCATGCCATGGCCACCCAATCAGTAATAAGGAATATCTTAAATGAACCTATAATCATATGTTACCATGCACTAGAATCTCTCTGTTACAAAATCCCAATTCGAGCTGGAGTCATAGTTTATGTCAATTCCCATTTGCTATGAATATTATGTTCTCTTTCAATTTCAGTTCTTGATTAATTAGATTTTCTTGTCAGAAACTCTTTTCTGACTAAATCTGTCTGTCCTAGCCAGGAACTTGAAAAATCAAGAACAACTAAATGAATATAGGACTTTATCCCTATTTACTTAGGGTAATAGATTCCATCTTGATCAACACCTAGCTTCATATATAACTAGTAGGAGCCAACACATGCCCATATACCCATGCACAGTACAAATATGAAAGCAGTATCAAACTCAAGCTACCTATATATAAGATAACTATATTATCTCAGGTCTAAAGATTATATGCACTAATATGATATATGACAATGCATTGACAAGAGTAAACTCCATGTGCTTGTCATATGCGTCACTGGTTCGGCCTACTTATCATGTATAAGTGCCTATCATGTTTGTTATATGGCATGAGACTCACCATTTCATCTTATTTATATCTCATATAAATACCTTAGGAACAAACATGATTACAATCTTTCTGGATAAGTCATGTCCTTATTGTGAAGTATCCTCGATTGTGAACTAATTTATGATACTTTGTGCTAGAAATACCGTCACTCATATTCTTAACAACTTTAGAATAGAATTTCTAACAAAATATCAATAGACCTTTTCTATTACACAGAAATACATTATGTAAATGAAAAATTGAAATTGCCTTTTATTAATAAAATATGTACAAGATACATACTAAATGATATGCTTTAGGGTATACTACTAACAATCTCCCACTAGCACTAGAGCCATTCATTATAATATCTTAGACCCATCTTCTCAAGATGTCGGTCTAACTGAGCTTGTGACATAGGCTTCGTGAATAGATCAGCTGGATTTTAGCTGATGCTATTTTCTGCATGGCTATATCACCTCGCCCAACTATTTCTCTGATAATGTGGTAGCGCCTTTCTATGTGTTTGGATTTCTGGTGAGACTGAGGTTCCTTAGCCTGTAAGATCGCTCTATTGTTGTCACAGTAGAGAGGAATTGCTGACTCAATGGAAGGAACTACTGCAAGTTCTGTCACGAACTTCTTTATCCAAACAGCTTCTTTTGTAGCATCTGATGCAGCAATATACTTAGCCTCTATAGTGGAATCAGCAGTCGTACTCTATTTGGAATTCTTCCAACTAATTGCACCTCCATTGCAAATGAACACAAACCCAGAGGTAGACTTTCTATCATCAATATCTGATTGGAAATCAGAATCAGTATAACTATCCAATTGCAAGTCACCACCTCTATAAATTATGAATAAATCCTTAGTTCTTCTCAAGTACTTAAGGATGTTCTTGACAGCTATCCAGTGTTCCAAACCTGGATTGGATTGAAACCTGCGAGTCAAACTAACAGCATGTGCGATATCCTGCCTAGTACACATCATCGCATACATCAAACTTCCAATAGCCGAAGCATATGGAATCCTGGCCATTTTATCTCTTTCTTTAGGTGTCTTTGGAGACATGTCTTTAGAAAGGTGGATACCATGTCTCACTGGTAACAATCCTCTCTTGGAATCAAGCATGTTAAACCTCTTTAACACCTTTTTCAGATATAGACTTTGGGATAAACCAATTATTCTTTTCACTCTATCTCTGTAGATGCGAATTCCAAGAATATGGGTTGCCTCTCCCACGTCTTTCATGGAGAATGTATTTGACAACCATACCTTTACAGCTGTCAACATACCTATGTCATTACCTATCAACAGAATATCATCCACATATAAAACAAGGAAAGTGATAGCACTATCACTAACCTTCTTATATACACATGGTTCATCCACATTTTTGATAAAACCAAATGACTTAATGGTTTCATTAAAACGAATGTTCCAACTCCTCGAAGCTTGTTTCAACTCATAAATGGATCGCTTTAGCTTGCATACCTTGGAACAATCTTGGGATTCAAAACCCTTAGGTTATTCCATGAAAATGTTTTCTTTAATGTATCCATTGAGAAAAGCTGTTTTAACATCCATCTGCCAAATCTCATAATCATTGTAAGCAGCTATTGCTAATAGAATCCTAATTGATTTAAGCATGGCAATAGGCGAAAAAGTCTCCTCATAGTTGATTCCTTGCCTTTGGCGAAACCCTTTCACTACTAGCCTTGCTTTATAGGTCTCTACCTTTCCATCAGAATCAATTTTCTTCTTAAAAACCCATTTATTCCCTATAGGTACAATACGTTCAGGTGGGTAAACAAGATCCCAAACTTGATTCTTATACATGGAATCAATTTCAGATTTCATAGCTTCAATCCATTTTAAAGAGTCTATATCTGATAGAGCTTCTTCATAGGTAAGTGGATCATTTCCATGATCTACTTCTTCATGAGTAAACAACTCTTATTCATCTTCATGAAGAAAACCATATCTCACTGGTGGGTGAGATATCCTGGTTGATCTGCGAGGAATAACTATAGATGTTTCATCAATAGGTGTAGGTTGACAAGATGGATCTATATCCATTTGATCTATTGGTTGGTCAGAATTCTCCAATTCTAACTCTATTTGCCTTCCTTTACCTCCTTCTTAAGTAAACTATTGTTCAAGAAATGTGGCATCTCTACTTACCACATTGTGATGTAGGCAAATAAAAATAATATTCAAAACTCTCTTTTGGATATCCAACAAATTGACCCTTTTCTGATCTGGTTTTCAATTTATTAGTGTTCAACTTTTTGATTTAAGCTGGATAACCCCAAATCTTAACATGCTTAAGACTTGGTTTTCTTCCATGCCATATCTCATAAGGTGTGGAAGAAATTGATTTTGATGGAATCCTATTTAGAATATGCAAAGCTGATTCTAATGCAATTCCTCAAAAGGAGATTGACTTATCAATATAGCTCATCATACTACGTACCATATCTAATAGGGTATGATTTGTCCTTTCAGATACACCATTCAACTGTGGCATTCCTAAGGAGTCAGCTGAGAAATAATGCCATGCTCTTTCAAGTATTCATCAAATTCAGTACTCAAGTATTCACTTCCACGATCTGATCGAAGAGCTTCAATACTTTTTCCTGTTTGATTTTCTACTTCAGATTTAAATTCTTTGAACTTTTCAAAGGATTCATGTTTGTATTTCATCAAATACAAATACCCAAACTTTGATTTATCATCTGTAAAGTTAATAAAGTAATGAAAACTGCCTTTAGCCATTTCCTTAAATGGACCACATACATCACTATGTATTAGCTCCAAAATATTTTCAGCTCTTAGTCCTTATCCAACAAAGGGTGATCTAGTCATTTTGCCTTGAAGGCAGGATTCATAAGTTGGAGTAGGTTCAGAACCCAATGAGGATAAAATCTCCATTTTCTCCAGTTTTGCAATCCTATCTTCTGCAATATGACTTAACCTTAAGTGCCAAATATATTTTGAACTTGAGTTGATTTTTATCATGGCATTGCATTCTTTTAGATTACTTGCATTCAATTTGTGTTTATCATTATTATCCAAACAATAAAGACCATCATGTATATAACCCGAGCCAACATATTTATTTTCAAAATAAATATTGCAAACATCATCTGTGAACTGAAATTCGTAGCCATTTCTAGTCAAACTAGATATATAAATGATGTTATTAAAAGCATCAGGTACATACAAAATATTATTCAAACACAAAACATGTCTAGACATGTAAAAAGATTTAAATCCTATGGCTAAAGCTTCAACAGTTGAGCCATCACCAATCCAGAGTCTAACATCTCAAGCATGCAAGCTGTTATTGTTTGTTAGTTCCTGCATATCATAAGAAATGTGAGAACTGGCACTAGTATCTAAAAACCAACCTGTAGATGATCTGTGAGCATCATCAGCATTTAAATAATAGGATACAGACATACCTTCTGAAGGTGTATCCTTTTTGTCCTTCAAATAAGCAAGATACTATGGGCAGTTCCTTTTCCAGTGCCCATCCTTCTGGCAATGGAAACACTTTCCTTTGCCTCCCTCAGCTTTGGTCTTCCCTTTTTGTTTGGCTATCTTCTTGGAAGGTCCTGGAACTTGAGGTTTCTTTTTCTTATTGCCCTTCTTCTGGGACTTTCCAGCAGAAAAAGATGTAATCAAAGCTACCTCTTTTCCTTTATTTCCCGGTATATTCTTTTGGGCAATAACAAGCATGTTAAGTAAACCAACCAAGGTGTATTCCTGCTTAGTCATATGGAAATTTGTAACAAAATTCCCAAATGACTTAGGTAGGGACTAAAGGATCAAATCCGTCTACAGTTAAAAATCCATGTTAAAGTCAAGATGTTTCAGCTGCTCTATAAGACGAATCATCTTGTGGACTTGATCCCCAATATTCTGTCCCTCAGACATCCTCATTTGAAATAGCTGCATAAATATCTCATACCTGGCATTCCTGCTATGCTCACCATGCAACTCTAGTAGGTGAAGGAGGATCTCACTTGCACTCTATATGTTCTCATGCTACTTCTGTAACTCATTACTCATAGAAGCAAGCATGTAACACTTGGCTCTCATATCATGCTCCTTCCACTTGTCTAAAGTGTCATGTTCCTCTTGAGTGGTGTGACACCCCTCACCTGACTACAGTGTAGCCGAGCTAGGCATGTCACACTCTGTGCCAGAGCACCCTAACTTATCTTACTTTATTTCTTTAATAATTTGTTCTCGTTATATTTTAATATCAATTATTTTTCTATGGAGAAACCAGCGAAGGTTTTTCTGTTTCTATTACCATTGGGCATATTTTACTATTCACCTGCTTGATATTTCAACAATATTTTCATAATAAAATGTCATCAGTTATTTTCATAATCATCTCATCACACATTCAATTCTTGCAACTCATTTGCATACATATCCATTCATACTCAATTTATGAATCAAAATTCTCAAACTTTATAATTTACATGATGTACAAATTAATTACAATACCATAATTTACATTACAATTAATAACTAATTATAAATACATAAAATAACTTTTGTGAGCCCTATCTATATGCATTATTGAGGAGGTGACAACTTGAACACTTCTGACACTTCTGCAGATCTGGACTCTAAAAATCCCAGTCAAATGTCCACTGGTTTTTAGCTTCAGTACCTACGCGAAGGAAACAAATCCATCGCGCTAAGCATTTCTGCTTAGTGGTGCAATAATATAAGAAGAAAATAATATATACAAATAAGAAAGACTGAAGTACAATTCTAAAGTATAATTTAGATCCTCGAGTATCAATTAAATTCGGTATGATATTTCTACTATCAACTATCTTATATCCTATTTTGTCCTACTTTGGAAGTGCTGAGTTTATATAGTAATAATATTCGATATACAGATTAATTCTAGGAGTATTGTATTTTTGGTTCCTACAATTCTGTAAATTTCATTTGTACTACTTAATTCGGTTATGTTTTCATTGCTAATCTTTTTTTTTTTTTATTTCATTCAATACTTTCTAATGTTTTTAATTACTAATATTCTTAAATAATTTCAATAATTTACACTGCCCATGCAACCTATGACAAACTGACTAAACTGGATAACGGGTCGTTGGCACTGGACACTACGGTGCCTCGGGCTGTCATACCATGGGACGCAGAACGTCAACCATGTATGCAGTCAGTACGGCTAAAAAGCCATGAGAACATATGATCGAGCATAAAAGCTATGAGTGTGGGCATAAAGTCTTATGCAGTACTGCTAAACAATACCCTATTGGCATGCCAATCTATCCAATCTGACACATATGTCTAGGCGATACATGGGCACATAAGTACCATTAAGTGTTAATATGTATTAGTATATCATTAATTCGTTATAAGTTTTAATTACAATTTATGTCACTTAATTCTGTCTCCAGTGGGAACATAAATTTTCTGAATCACAATTATACATAATTTATGCATTTCTCAAAATTTATACATTTATTTTATTCTTCATTTTGATCACAATTTACAACAATGGTTTTCATGTACCATTGTACTCAAAACATTTTTTTTTTGTTTCTCATATGCCATTAATTATGTAAGGTATTAATTTATAGTTACATAAGAGGCATAAGCCCTAGTGATAATTTTAACTCATTTTCACATTTAACAGTCCATATATATATATATATATATATATATATATATATATATATATATATATATATATAATTCACATTTTATATTCCCAGTTGTATTATGAATATATTATGAGGTCCAGAACTGAAAATTAAATTTTTCCTAGCAATGTAGTTGAGATACAAACTTATTTATGTATTAATTTTAATTTCTCTTTTTCCTCATGATGAGAACAAGTATTCATAATTTACCTTAATTCCTCTCATGTACCACTTGTTGGGTAGGATATTATTATTGTTCTAATTACAATGAAACATAATTCCTTATGTTGACTTCATTTCATTTATACATTTGACAATTCACTTATGCTAATTACAATTTCATATTTCCAATTGTATTACTAATGTATCATGAATTCTATTTGTAATGAGCATATAAGCCCTAACTATCTATTCCTCATGATTTAGGTGAATTATCATTCATATTTCAAGTAATCCATGAATATTTCATGGATTTCAAATTTAGCTAAATTTTTCTTAAATCCTAGTGTCACTCAAATTCAAAAAATTAAATTAACTATTTACATTCTCTATATATTAACCATTACCATACCTTTCTAATTTATTATACCCTTTCTTATATCATTGGGGTCACTCAACTTTACCATTCACAATTTACCTACCACATCCTATATTAATAACTACAATGGTTCTTATAGTTTGTTTTTTTTACTTCATATAATTTAGTGGTTACTATTCATTTGACCATTTCCATTCAAAAGTTGACTTTTTAATTTATAATAAATTTTTGGAGCCTAAGTTCACCAAAATACCACATTTTGCATTTTAGTTTTGTTGGCATTGATTACCAAACTCAATTCCTAATCTCCTAGGTTTTATTTTAAATTTTCAGAATTTGAGGTCCAAATTCACTGTTCTATTGGATCTTGCTACAGTAAAAATTTGGAAAAACTTTCTTCATGAAAGTTGTTCCTCTAAGTGTCTTATTTAATTCCTTTTTTGAATCACTTCAATTGGAGTTTTGTAGCTCAAGTTATGGCCTAAATACCGTAACTGGCCAGATAGGGCAGTACCCAGAATTTCTGGGCAGAATCTATTCTGGCAGTTTTGGTGTCCTGAGTTTAGTGGGCAATTTCATTAAGTTCTGGTCAAAATTTAAAGTTGTGTCCTTCATGAAAGTTGTCCTAAATTGTCTAAGCTTTCCATTTATATAAATTTCAGGTCAATTGGACATTTCTACAATGAGTTATGACCAAATGAACAAACACTATTCATTTGGTCAATTTCCAGAGATAGAATATTGGTCACCTAGAATAGGTCAATTTTTAAGGCAACTTAGGTTGGTTTTCTGAGCAAGGTTTCTTCATCAAAGTTGTGCCATTTCGTGCCTAGTTTCATTTCCAATTGGCCTTGCACCAATTGGAGCAACATAGCTCAAGTTATAACTCTAGGAACACACTGGACTCAAGTCCAGTATTCTGGCACTTTGAGAAGCAGCATACTAATTCACTTCTTAATGCCACAACTCACTCCAATTCGAGTTTAATTCACCATAAATGGTCACTAATTGACCATTAAAACACTAATTCACCCTTAAAGCACAAATCCCCCAATTTAGCTCAAGAACCCTAATTCTCAGATTTCAATTCATGCACAAAACTTACAATTTAATAATCAATCACTCAATTCATGTCAAGAGATCACTAATTCCCATTTGAAGTTTAACAAAATCATCAAAATCCCAATCCATCCAAGGCTGCCAAATTTCTTAATCTTCATACACGTACATTTTATTTAAATTTCTTGCAAATTCTTACTCATTTGAGTCTCTAACATGGAAAAGAAAGAGAGAGATGTGAGAATAAGCACTAACCTTGAATGGAGTCACTTCCAAGCTTGCTAAACCTTACTTTTTCTTCTTCTAATTGCTGCCCAAGTCTTACTCTAGTGGTAGGGATTAACTTTTGTGAAGGGGGTTGTCACACTCTACTCCTCGTAAGATGTAACATGCTCCCGTATTATGTAGCTCTACACAATAAATCTCAAGTCAGTACTGTAATCTGCAGCTTACAGCACAAACATCAAGAATATTGCATAGTTACTACGATATATCCCAATAGATCAAACTTCCTTATGTCTTATTTCTTTCAAATCCACTAATATCTTAAACTTATTTTGATTATGGTACTTACTGACATCTATCAACAGTAGTACCTTTACTTCCATCTAGGGCAGATATATTGCTATAACTTACTTTTTGGTCCTCTTGCCTTACCTAATTAGGTTTACTAATTAACTTTATAATTTATCGTAGTCTAGGAGATGTCTCTCACTAGAAACTTTTCCAAAATTAATTCCAATCACGCTTATTATCGCAATTCTTATCCTAAAAAACTAGTTACTAACACATTAAAATTTATCTCCATGTAAAGGAATAGCAGTAGAACATATAATTTTAGCATTAGCATATAAACAAGTAGAGCCGAAATCAAATATTACATAATTATTCCTTTCACAAGTTAAGAACATACCAGTAACTACATCTGAAGTCTCTGCTTCTTCCCCTCGATGCATGGCGTTCCCTCTTTCTAATGTATTCCTCTGCTCGGGTTGGTCCATTGTGCAAGGATTACCCGAAGTGCTGTCTCTACTTCTACCTTTGCCCCTACTAACTATTAATGAGCCTCTAAAATCAGAATCTTGAACTGATTCCTCTGGTGTAGTATGTGGCATAAATCGACGTGCGCTAGTACAATCTCAGGCAAAATGTCCAATTCCACTACAATTGAAGCAGGCTCCAGTGACCCTATGGCAAATACCCCCATGAAATTTTCCACAAACGTCACAGATACGGATAGGGTAGGAACTTCTGGTTCTTTGACGAATGGTTCTTGATTGCATCCACCCTGAAGATCCGCCTCTGTCATACTTAGGAGCTCGGGGTCCCTCAAAATCTTTTCTCTTTCCCAAATTACTACTTGAACTTTGACCAATGGATTTTCCACTTTTCTCTTTTTCATGCTGCTCTTGAGGGGGTTGGGTTTGTACTCGGGCACAGGTGACATTATCGACCATTTCTTTGAAAGAACATGGCCATCTACTGGGCCGTTTGTGCAGTAATTTGCATAGGAGGGACTAGTACAGTTGGACCTCCAACGCTCAGCGAAACTGGGGCCTCTCCTTGTACGTTAGCTATATTAGACTGCTTTACCGTTTTATCCCCCTTATCCATACCTATTCACAGGATTTTTTTTTCTATTTCCTATACAACCAACACAAGGAGATTTCTCCCCGTTAGTTCATATTTATGATGTAAATGTACTACATGTACTAAACATTCGAGCAGTTGTACTTATCAAAAAAATATTTCAATTTCACAGTTCAAAATTTACTTTAAAACCTTTGCTCTGATACCACTGAAACATGTCACACCCTACTCCTCGTAAGATGTAACATGCTCCCGTAGTACACCTAATGAATTACTGTACTTCGTCTATCGGTAACCCATTAAATATACTACAAGGGATTTTAAAATAATTTTCGTTCATTTTTAAATTGGTGGGTAAAATTTTTTTTTCAGATTTTAAAAACCTTTATTTAAAGTCAAAACATAAATTAAATTTTTAGATATTTAAAATCTCCATAATTTTTATAAAAATTTTGGCAGAGTGCCGTCTATATTTTGAGAAAATAGTTCTTTAAAACCTGAAAATAAAGACACTCCTAATATTTTTCTCAATCGCAACTCCATTATTCAATCTCATTTCAAAAATCAACACAAGCAACTCAATACACAGTTTAAATTAAATCAAACATTGAAATATCTCATTAAGATAATAAAATTAATATTTACATTCATGGGAGTATTGAAAATTTAGTAGTATAAAACTTTATAAGTACATAAAATCTCAAGATAACCTTATAATAATTTGTATTTCATTACAATCTAAAAAATATATTACAAAAGAGTTGGTACAATTGTTCAAAGTAAATTTTATACATATAATCACAGAATTACATCAAAATCTAAAGTACAAGGGTATACCTATGATATACCCGAAGATAGTCTCACTATGCCTTTCAGTAATCTTGCTCAGTTGCTTTATATTTTCTTTCACCTGCGACAGCATACAAAGCTATCGCTGAGTGGTGAACTCAGTGGTGCACAAACTAATAATTTAAAACTTAATACAAGTTATGCTTGACAATTTATAACAAATAAAATTTTAAAATTTCTAAATTCTTCAAAATTCATAACATTTAGAAATCAATATTTTCATTCATGCAAATTATTCATTTGAATAACATTTTGATCAAATAGTAACTATTTATCTACATTTCTTTTAAATCCCAAAACAATACAAAAATATTTTGAATCACTGATAAATTATTTATTTCAACCATAATTTATCAAACTATGCATAATTTAAAGGGCGTTGCCAACAATTCACACAATTGAACCCATGACCCAAAATTCAAATAGATGCCGTGTTGTACACCACGACATTTCACACTCTCCGAATAACCGAGGCTAAAAGGGAGGAACAAAGACTAGTTAGTATATATCAGTACTCATTCAAACTCTTCCCCAACTGGCAAGCCAGAGAGGAAGGAACTCACCCCATCTAGTGGAGGAGATATCTTACTAGACAAGCTAATGAGAATTCACAACATATTTTGCCATGTCAACTGTGAATTCAAATCATATTCAAAACAATTTCTATTTACAAAGTGTTTACAAATCATGAACATATTTAATCATCATAAATTCATGCTCAAGGTTGGCAACACATCAAACTTAAAATTTACAATCCTTAAAACAATGCAATAAATCCTTAAATGCATAAGAAAATTTACATTTAATTTATACAATTTCAATTAACAAATTAAAATCCTCAACACAACAAAATTATAAATCATAAAATAAACTTGTTCAAATCAATTTAGAAGTGAAAGGTAACAAAATAGTTAGTTGTTCACAAACCTTATACGAATCGCCTCTTTTCCTTGACTCGATGTCTCGGGTTCTTTTCCAGTATTCTTTTCCACTAAAACACACAGTTTCACAGTGTTTCAGTATCACCATTTATCATAACTCCAAAAATAAATTCAAATCTACTTATACCTAGCTTTAATATGCTAAACTTGACGTTCTTTAAAATTTATATTTCAGTGTTACTATTCATGATACTATTCAAGTCAATTTGTTGACTTTCTAATGCTTAATAGGTATGGGAATTCTAATTTCACCCACATACCACATTTTGGTTACCTAATTTGTTGGTTTTGGTTATTTTCTCAAATTTTAAGTTTTTTAGGCAAAATTGCAAATTTTCAGTTTTGGTGTCTTATGTTGCATTGTTCCATTGGTCATTTTTCTGTTAGAATTTGGCTAAACCTTCTTCACAGAAAATGTTCCCTATTGTCTTAAGTTTATTCTCCTTTTTGAATCACTTTAGTTGGAGTTTTGTAGCTCAAGTTATAGCCATTTGAATTATGGCTGCCGGATTGGACTTAACCCAGATTTCTGGGCACCAAACTGGTTCTGGCAGTTTTAAGTCACTAATTTTGGGTGGCTAAATGACTTGGTTAAGGGCGTAATTTGGGTTTGTGTTCTTCATTAAAGTTTTAGGTCTATATCTCAGCTTTCCACTGCTAAAATTTCAGGTCATTTAGACCTGCCTAGCCCAAGTTATGGCCAAATGAACAAATACTATTCATTTGGTCATTTTTGTACAGGTCAGATTGCCTAATTCCGGGTTTGGCTAATTTGTTCACTATGCTATGGTCACTTTCTGGGCATGATTCCCGAATGAAAAATGTTCCATTTTGTGTCTATTTTCATTCCCAATAGGATTCATACCAATTGGACTTGTAAATTTTCAGTTTTGGTCCCCGAAATGAACCTTGGTCCTACTGTCTGCAGCATGGCCATTTTCAATCCGAATTTAAACTCACTTCTAACACTTCCAACACATCTCAATTGGTCACAAATGACCATTTTTCATCTCAAACAAGGTCAAACACACCATTTGACCAATTCTCACATTTTTGTCTCCCAAACCCTAGGTGCCAAAAACCCTAACTCATAAAATTCAAACCTAATGCATTCTAAACATCTATCCATAGTTTACATACTTAATTCCACTTAAGCAACCATTCAAATGCATCAAATTCACCCATTTCAAACCCTAACTAAGGCTGGCCAAAATTCATGTTTGGTCCCTCAACCATGTTTTTCCTTTGATTTGTTTCAATTTCTAAGTTTATTAAAGCATATTTGCATGAAATTTAAAGAAATAAATTAGAGTTTATTACTAACCTTCACTTGAATTCCAATTCTTCAATTTCACTCCCTTTTTCCTTTTCTTTTCTTCTTCAAATGCTTCCCCAAGTGAAATTAATAAGTTTTTATGGATTAATTTGGGGACAAAATAAGGTTAGGTGGGTGGGATCAAGCTTGCATCAAGCTTCCATGGGAGTTGTTTCAATGGTGAGAATGGGAGAGAGTGGGGCGACAAGATGAAGATGGATTTTTTGTTTTTTTTTCTTTTCTTTATGTCTTTAGTCTTATGGAAGACCAAAACAGAAAATTAATTAAATTTATTAATTATAATATTTATGACATCATGCATGATGTCATCTCATTTCACTTTTTTCATTTTTTTTATTTATTTTTCAATTGGTTCTGTCATTTAATTTCCGATTCCAAAATTTTCTTTTCTCTAATTTTATTTGACAGTTAGGTCAGGAGTCAGCTTGTCACACCTTACCCCTCTGTAAGGCATAACATGATCTCGTAGAATACTTAATGAACTACCGAACTTCACCTACTGATAACTCATTAAGTACCCTACAAGGGATTTTAAAACAATTTTCTTACATTTTGGAAGTGGTGAGCATTTTGGTGAGAATTAAAAACCATTTGTTCAAGCTTAAATACTAGTAAAAATTTTGTCCATTTTAAATTTTGCTGCAAATTTTATAAAAATTTTGACAGAGTTCCGTTTGAAAACTAGAGAAAACAGTTCTTCAATTACCTAAAAAAAACACTTCCAAAAATATTTCACAACTCCCAACCTTCAATAACTCAATCAACTCAGTTCAACACACTTCAAAATAATTTCACAATACAATTCAAGACTTATCATCTCAAAATATTTAATATCTCCAATCACAAAGCATAAAGTAAGAAATTCATAAGTACAAATATTAATTTACAGAAGGAAATCCAAAAAAAAAAAAATATTATTACAATTTATTTACAACTGCTCGACTACATTGATACATACAACATTTATATATTTACATCAAAATTAACTACAAGGGAATAAAATAATAGCCGTACAAAAGATTGGTGTGATCTTCAACTCAGTAGCAGCTCACTTTGCTGTTTTTTCCTTGCTCTTATCTGCGACAGCAAAATAAGCCATCGCTGAGTATAAAAATACTCAGTGGTGCACAATAAAAATTTAAAATGCAATAAATAAATCATTCATTGCCAAACACAATTTAAATGTTTCTCAATCACATTTCACAAATATTAAAGTTCATAATAACATCATCTTGTCAAATAATCTATTAAACACAGTTTAGTCAAACAATTTCATAAACACAGTGTTGCCAAAGTCATACACAACTTAAGCCATAACACAAAATTTCTGATCAATGCCGCGTTGTACACCACGACAAAGCAATCTCAACCCATTAATCAAAATCAATGAGGGAGGTGGCTAGCTAGCTAATGAGTACTCATCCAATCTACAACCTCAACTAGCAAGCCAGAGAGGGAGGAAAATAAACGATCTCAACCCCATAAATGGAGGAGGAATAATGTGATACTGTCATGCTAAGTGTGAACATAAAATCAATTCAAAACAATTTATACAGACAATTTATGAGAAATTTGATCAATTTTCAAAGTCACATTTACGATTATAAAATGGCAACACAGTACATAAATAATCAAAGAAGTCAAATTTTTGAGATTAAAATATTTAAACAATTCTTATTGTGCACAAACCTGACTTGAGTCCCCTTGAAGCCTTGACTCAGTCTCTTCGAATTTCCAAGTCTTTTTTAGCTGAAACACAGAGTTTCACAGTGTTTCAGTACCATAACTTAGCATAAATCCAAAAATAAATTTCACTTCATTTTTACCTAGCTTTAATTTACTAATTTCGACGTTCTCGAAGTTTTTGTGTGTTTCGGGTTGCTATTCACTGCACTATTCAAGTCAAATTGTTGACTTTTTAAGGCTTAATAGGTATGGGAACTCCAACTTCACCCACATACCACATTTTAGTCATTAAATTTGTTGGTTTTGGTCATTTTCTCAAAGCTTAAGTCCTTTTGGCCAAATTGTCAAATTTTCAGTTTTGGTGCTCCAAGTTGCACTGTTCCATTGGTTAATCTACTGTGGGAATTTGGCAAACCTTCCTTCATAGAAAATGTTCCTTATTGTCTTAAGTTTATTCTCATTTTTGGATCATTCCAATTGGAGTTTTGTAGCTCAAGTTATGGCCCTTTGAATCAGGGCTGCCAGATGGAAAATAACCCAGATTTTCTGGGCAAAGTTTGGTGCTGGCAGATTTGAGTCACCAACTTAGGGTGGCCAAATGGCTTGGTTGCTGGTAGAATTTGGACTTGTGTTCTTCATGAAAGTTTTAGGTCTATATGTGATCTAACCACTGGTAAACGTTCAGGTCAATTTGACTTGCCTAGCTCGAGTTATGACCAAATGAACAAACACTGTTCATTTGGTCAATTTGTATAGTGGCAGCCTGCTCTCATTTCACTTTGGTCAATTGGTTCACTAAGTTTTAGTCAGTTTTTGGCCATGGTTCCTTAACGAAAATTGTGGAATTTTATGTCTATTTTCATCTCCAATTGATGGCATATCAATTGGACTTGTAAAATTTCCGTTTTGGTCCTTCAAAGTTGGTTTGGTCATGCTGCCAGCAGCATGACCATTCAACCTCCGAATTTGGCTTCACTTCCAACAATTCAAACACATCTCCTTTGGTCATTATTGACCATTTTTCAGCTCACAATAGGTCAAAGTCATCATTTATGCATTTCTCCAAATTTTGGTTCACAAACCCTAACATTCAAACCCTAATCTCACGAAATTTCAGTTTAGTCCTCTTCACATATTTTTATTTCACTTCATTAACTTCTAAACTCATTTAAGTAACTAATGATGCATTTAAATAAATAATTGATAGTTAAGAAACTAACCTTTATTTAGATCCTCAAATCCCAAACTTTTGTGCTCCTTTCTTCCTTCAATCTTCTTCTCAAGTTGAGATTACAAGTTATAGTGAGGTATTTAAGGGAGTTATTAAGACTAAGTGGAGAAATTAAAGCTTGAGTGCAAGCTTTAATGGAGAAATTTCCATGGAGGGTTTATGGAGAAGGGAGGCGGCAACTTAATGGAAGAAGAAGACAATTCTAAATTTTTTTTTTCTTTTTATTTTCTTTTATCTTTATCCCTTTTAGAAGACCAAAAATCCAATTTAATAAATTATTTAATTAATTTGTTTATGACATCATGCATGAGGTCATGCATGATGTCATCACCTTTTTACTTTTTCATTTTCCTCTTTTTTTTTTTTCTATTTTTCTATTAGTTCTTTAATTTAATTCTTGATTCTGAAATTTTCTTTTCCCCGATTTTATTTGACAGTTAGGTCAGGAGTCAGCTCTCGGGGTCAATTGACCAAATTGCCCCTCGTCGGTTCATCCCGGTTTGTAAATAATTCCATATTTCTTCCGGCTCCCTGACCTAATTATTTGACTAGCTTAACAGTTCTTTTTCGGATTTTCTCTTTTCCACTGTGTTCATAAGGGTCCTAAGGATCGCAGCGTCACATTTTACAGTTCGAAATTTGAGTTTAAAACGACTTGTGATGCGTTCAGAGAAGTCACCCATCATTTGTGACTCTCGGCTCGTTTAACTTCTTATGTTCTGTTTTTCTTATTTATACTTAACTAATTGAACATTACTAATTATTTGTGTTTATGGCTTCTCTAGTTGTCTTAAGTATGATTCTAATCCCCTTAATTGTTCGGACCGACATCGGTCATCGGAACAGTGAAATATACCAGGCTATACAAATAGGCGTGTTACAATTCTCCCCCCCTTAAAATAAATTTCGTCTCGAAATTTTACCTGGTATCAATCTCAGAACAGCTATGGGTGTTGTCTCCTCATGTCCTCCTCTCGTTCCGAAGTAGCTTCTTGGCCCGAATGATGGTTCCACAGCACTTTTACCAATGGTATCTGCTTGTTCCGTAGCTGCTTCACCTCATAAGCCAGAATCTTTATGGGTTCTTCTTCATATGTGAGGTCTGGATTCACTTCTATTTCTTCTATTGGTAGTACATGAGATGGGTTTGATCGATACCTCCTCAACATAGATACATGGAAGACATTATGTATATTCTCCAACTCTGGAGGTAATGCCAAATGATAAGCCAAAGGACCCACTCTTTCCAATACCTCATATGTCCCGATAAAACGAGGACTTAGTTTCCCCTTCCTGCCGAATCTCATAATCCTCTTCCAAGGAGAAACCTTGAGGAAAACTTTCTCACCCACTGCATACTGAATATCCCTTCTTTTCAAATCAATATAGGACTTCTGACGGTCTGATGCAGCTTTAAGTCGATTACCCTGATCTTCTCTTTAGTCTGTTGAACTATTTTGGGTCCAATCATTTTTCTTTCACCCACGTTATCCCAACACAACGGGGTTCTACATTTCCTGCCATACAAAGCTTCATATGGAGGCATCCCAATGCTTGATTGGTAGCTGTTGTTGTAAGCAAACTCAATCAAAGGCAAGTATGTATCCCAACTACCCTCAAACTCAATTACACAAGCCCGTAACATGTCCTCCAAGATTTGAATTACCCTCTCAGACTGGCCATCTGTCTGTGGATGGAATGCAGTACTGAAGTTCAATCTAGTTCCTAGGGCTCTCTGAAGACTACCCCAGAATCTAGAAGTGAACCTAGGATCTCTGTCTGATACGATGGATACTGGCACTCCATGAAGCCTCATAATCTCATCAATGTACAACCTGGCCAATCTGTCTAAACTATAGTCCATTCGGACTGGCAGAAAATGAGCAGACTTAGTTAGTCTGTCGACAATGACCCATACTGCATCATGACTCTTCTGTGTCCTCGGAAGTCCCATTACAAAATCCATAGTTATTCTTTCCCATTTCCATTCTGGCACTGACAATGGATGTAACAACCCAGTTGGTACTTGATGCTCTGCCTTTACTTGCTGACAAGTTAGGCATTTGGATACAAACTCTGTCACATCTCTCTTTAAACCCATCCACCAGTAATGCTCCTTTAGCCCTCTATACATTTTTGTACCAACAAGGTGCATAGCAAAAGGAGACTCATGTGCTTCCTTCAAAATGATCTGCCTCAAATCAACATCATTAGGAATACATATTCTACCCTGGTGTAGCAATAGACCATCATCTCTGATTGAGAACTCTGGTTTCTTGCCCTGCCGAACTTCTTCCAATAGCTTCTGATACTTTTCATCATTCTGAGCAGCCATTCTGATATGATCAATTAACACTGGCTGTACATGCCATGCAACTGCTGTCTACCCTTCATCATTAATCTCTAAACTGGCATGTAATAATCTCAACTCATATACCAAAGACAAAGGAGTAACCTGTAGACTTGCCATACTCTTGCGACTTAGGGCATCAGCCACAACATTAGCCTTCCCTGGCTGATAGTCTATCAGACAATCATAGTCTTTTATAAACTCTAACCATCTCCTTTGTCTCAAATTAAGCTCTTTCTGGGTGCCCAAATACTTCAAACTCTTATGATCTGTGTAGATGTAACACTTCTCCCCATACAAATAATGTCTCCAGATCTTAAGAGCAAACACGATAGCTGCAAGCTCCAAATCATGTGTCGGATAATTCCTCTCATGCGGCTTTAGCTGGCGTGATGCATAGGCAATGACATTTCGATCTTGCATCAATACACAACCTAACCCATTGTGAGAAGCATCGCTGTAAACTGTATATTCTTTACTCGGTATAGGTAAAGTCAGGACTGGAGCCTCTGTCAAACATCTCTTCAATTCATCAAAACTTTCCTGGCATTTGTCCGTCCACTGAAATTTTACATCCTTTCTAAGTAGCTTGGTCAATGGAGATGCCAACATGGAGAATCCCTTTACAAATTGACGGTAGTATCCAGCTAACCCTTAAAATCGTGAATCTGTGACATTTAGGTGGCTTCCAATTAAGGGCAGCTTCAATCTTGCTAGGATCTACCTTAATACCCTCTGCTGATACTATGTGCCCCAAAAAGGATATCTCCTTCAGCCAAAATTCACATTTCGACAATTTGGCGTATAGCTGTTTCTCCCTCAAAATTTGTAATACAATCCGCAGATGTCTATCATGCTCTTCTGCATTCCTCGAATAGACCAATATATCATCGATAAATATCACAACAAACTGGTCGAGGTATGGTCTGAAGATAGTGTTCATCAGATCCATAAAAGCAGCCGGAGCATTAGTTAACCCGAATGGCATGACCAAGAACTCATAATGGCCATAGCGGGTTCTGAAGGCAGTTTTAGGAATACTCTGCTCTTGTACTTTCAGCTGATAATAACCTGATCTCAGGTCAATTATGGAGAATACAGCTGCACCTCTCAACTGATCAAATAAGTCGTCAATGCGGGGCAATGGGTATCTGTTCTTTATTGTTACCTTATTCAACTGCCGATAGTCAATGCATAACCGGAGAGTGCCATCCTTCTTCTTTACAAACAACACCGGCGCTCCCCAAGGTGATACACTAGGGTGGATAAAGCCCTTTTCAAGGAGCTCTTGCAACTGTACTTTCAATTCTTTTAGTTCTGCAGGTGCCATTCTGTATGGTGTTATGGAGATTGGGTCCACACCAGGCATAACATCAATTTCAAACTGCACTTCTCTTTCTGGAGGTGATTCTGGCAATTCATCAGGAAACACATCTGGAAAGTCACATACAGTAGGAATGTCCTCGGTCTTTGGACTCCCACTTGGGTGTCTATCACATGTGCCAAGTACGCCTCACACCCTTTCCTAATCATTTTTACGGCGGTCACGGTGAAATGATGTTTGAAGCGAATCGCCTCTCCCCATGTATTACTACATCACCATACTGAGGAAGACCAAAAGTGACTGTCTTCAGTCTACAGTTAATCATGGCGTGATGCCTGGCTAACCAATCCATGCCCAAGATAATGTCATAATCTTTGAAGGGCATTTCAATTAAATCAGACAAAAAAGTGTGTCCTTGGATCACCAAAGGACAGTCCCTATATAGCCTATTTACCCTGGCCTAATGGACTAGTTACTAGCACATCATAGTCCATTGGTACACACTGAATAGCAGTAGAACACATCAACCTAGCACTAACATACGAATGTGTGGAGCCAGGATCAAATAACACATACACATCTTGGTCAAGGATGGAGAAAATACCAGCTACTACATCTGATGTTTCGGCTTCCTCCCTCTGACGCATAGTATACACTCTGACTAGTGCGCCACTGGATACTGGCTGGTTAACAGTGCTCTGACTACCAGGAGTGCTACCAGGACCCCTACCTCTGCCTCTACCTCTAGCAGCTGATGGTGACCCTCTAGGTGCAGAGACTTGGGCTGATCCTTCGGATGTAGCAAAAGATCCAAACCGGAACGGACTGGTGCAATCTTTAGCAAAATGTTCGCTCCCTCCATAGTTAAAACATGCGCCAGTAGCTTTGAAACAAACCCCGCCATGAGTTTTCCCACAAGTTTCACACTGTCGTACTGATAGAGATCCTCAAGAAGCTTGTTGGGTCGGCTGACCAGACTGGGGTGGTCTTTGGCCAGAAAATCTGCCTCTACCAGATTTATGGGAGCTAGATCCCCCAAACTGTTTCCTCTTGCCAGAACCACTTTCAGATGTTTGTCCCATAGTCTTTTCAGCCTTCTCTTGAGGACCCTTCTTCACTGCCCCTTCTGATTCTATCCTTTCCAGTTCCTGGGCCTGTGAGATCAATTCAGCGAAATTCTGATGTCTGAAACCCACAACTTGCATCCTCAGACTTGGCCTTAGCCCGGACTCAAACCTCTTGCATATTTCTCTGGGGGTGGAGACTAAGCTTCCAGCATAGTGGCTTAGCCTTGAGAAGTCTCTCTTATACTCTGCTATGGTTCGGTCCCCTTGCTTTAAACTCAGGAATTCTTGTAATTTCTTATCTACATATGCATCAGGAACCCATTTTTGCCTGAATTCCCTCAGGAAGTCTGTCCATGTCAGCACAGGTGGCTCAACCAGGCTGTGGGGGATGGTCTTCCACCATCTATATGCATCCCCTTGAAGAAGAGATACTGAATACTCAAACTTCATCTCTTCCATACACTGCAGTTTTCTGTAAACTCGTTCCATTCTTTCCAACCACTGTTCTGCCTCCAGTGGATCCACAGTGCCTTTAAACTCGGTGGCCCCAAATTTCATCAACTTTTCATATTGCCGAGCTGAGGGCTGTGGTTGTGTTACAGGTACTGGCATTTGAGCTTGGGGTGGCACATTACCCGCCATTTGTTGGAAGAACGCAGCCATCTGCTGTACAAATTGAGCAGAAACGTGGTCTTTGGAGCCGAGCAGAGCCGGAGTGGTGACCCACTCACTTTCGAAGTCTCGGGGCTTCCTTGAACCTCGGCCTCAGCATTGTTCTTCGGAATGATCTCCTCCTTCCATTCCGTTTTCTCAAATTTTCTACTTCCTGAGATCAAACACAAGGAGGTTGACCTCCGTTAATGCATATTCATGATGTAAATATGTCATATGTATCAATTTAAGACACTTGAGCAGTTGTACTTATCAATAAAATGTTCATACACATAGTCAAAATTTATTGAAAAACCAGGCTCTAATACCACTAAAACATGTCACACCTTACCCCTCTGTAAGGCATAACATGATCCCGTAGAATACTTAATGAACTACCGAACTTCACCTACCGATAACTCATTAAGTACCCTACAAGGGATTTTAAAACAATTTTCTTACATTTTGGAAGTGGTGAGCATTTTGGTGAGAATCAAAAACCATTTGTTCAAGCTTAAATACTAGTAAAAATTTTGTCCATTTTAAATTTTACCGCAAATTTTATAAAAATTTTGACAGAGTTCCGTTTGAAAACTGGAGAAAACAGTTCTTCAATTACCTAAAAAAAACACTTCCAAAAATATTTCACAACTCCCAACCTTCAATAACTCAATCAACTCAGTTCAACACACTTCAAAATAATTTCACAATACAATTCAAGACTTATCATCTCAAAATATTTAATATCTCTAATCACAAAGCATAAAGTAAGAAATTCATAAATACAAATATTAATTTACAAAAGGAAATCCAAAAAAAAAATATTATTACAATTTATTTACAACTGCTCTACTACATTGATACATACAACATTTATATATTTACATCAAAATTATCTACAAGGGTATAAAATAATACCGGTACAAAAGATTGGTGTGATCTTCAACTCAGTAGCTGCTCACTCTGCTGCTTTTTCCTTGCTCTTATCTGCGACAGCAAAATAAGCCATTGCTGAGTATAAAAATACTTAGTGGTGCACAATAAAAATTTAAAATACAATAAATAAATTATTCATTGCCAAACACAATTTAAATGTTTCTCAATCACATTTCACAAATATTAAAGTTCATAATAATATCATCTTGTCAAATAATCTATTAAACACAGTTTAGTCAAATAATTTTATAAACACAGTGTTGCCAAAGTCATACACAACTTAAGCCATGACACAAAATTTTCGATCAATGCCGCGTTGTACACGACGACAAAGCAATCTCAACCCCATTAATCGAAATCAATGAGGGAGGTAGCTAGCTAGCTAATGAGTACTCATCCGATCTACAACCTCAACTAGCAAGCCAGAGAGGGAGGAAAATAAACAATCTCAACCCCATAAATGGAGGAGGAATAATGTGATACTGTCATGCTAAGTGTGAACATAAAATCAATTCAAAACAATTTATACAGATAATTTATGAGAAATTTGATCAATTTTCAAAGTCACATTTACGATTATAAAATGGCAACACAGTACATAAATAATCAAAGAAGTCAAATTTTTGAGATTAAAATATTTAAACAATTCTTATTGTGCACAAACCTGACTTGAGTCGCCTTGAAGCCTTGACTCAGTCTCTTCGAATTTTCAAGTCTTTTTCAGCTGAAACACACAGTTTCACAGTGTTTCAGTACCATAACTTAGCATAAATCCAAAAATAAATTTCACTTCATTTTTACCTAGCTTTAATGTACTAATTTCGACATTCTCGAAGTTTTTGTGTGTTTCGGGTTACTATTCACTACACTATTCAAGTCAAATTGTTGACTTTTTAAGGTTTAATAGGTATGTGAACTCCAACCTCACCCACATACCACATTTTGGTCATTAAATTTGTTGGTTTTGGTCATTTTCTCAAAGCTTAAGTTCTTTTGGCCAAATTGTCAAAATTTCAGTTTTGGTGCTCCAAGTTGCACTGTTCCATTGCTTAATCTACTGTGGGAATTTGGAAAACCTTCCTTATGATAAATTGGAAACCAGATAAGAAAAAAGGTCTATTTATTGGATATCCAAAAGATAGTTTTGGATATTATTTTTATTTGCCTACATCACAAAAGGTTGTGGTAAGTAGAGATGCCACATTTTTTGAACAACAGTTTGTTCAAGAGGGAGTCAAAGGAAGGCAAATAGAGTTAGAATTGGAGAATTCTGACCAACCAACAGATTAGATGGATATAGATCCATCTAGTCAACCTACACCCATTGATGAAACATCTACAGCTGTTCCTCGTAGAACAACCAGGGTATCTCACCCACCAGTGAGATATGATTTCCTTCATGAAGAAAAACAAGAGTTGTCTACTCATGAAGAAGTAGATCATGGAGATGATCCACTTACCTATGAAGATGCTATATCAGATATAGACTCTTCAAAATGGATTGATGCTATGAAATCCGAAATTGATTCCATGGATAAAAATCAAGTTTGGGATCTTGTTGACCCACCTGAAGATATTATACCTATAGGGAATAAATGGGTTTTCAAGAAGAAAATTGATTCTGATGGGAAGGTAGAGACTTATAAGGCAAGGCTAGTAGCGAAAGGGTTTTGCAAAAGGCAAAGAATCAACTATGAGGAGACTTTCTCGCCTGTTGCCATGCTTAAATCAATTAGGATTCTATTAGCAATAGCTGCATACTATGAATATGAGATTTAGCAGATGGATGTCAAAATAGCTTTTCTCAATGGATACATTGAAGAAACATTTTCATAGAACAACCTAGGGGTTTTGAATCCCAAGATGGGTCTAAGGCATGCAAGCTAAAGCGATCCATATATGGGTTGAAACAAGCTTCGAGGAGTTGGAACATTCGTTTTGATGAAGCCATTAAGTCATTTGGTTTTATAAAAAATGAGGATGAGCCATGTGTATATAAGAAGGTTAGTGACAGTGCTATCACTTTCCTTGTCTTATATGTGGATGATATACTGTTGATGGGTAATGACACAGGTATATTGACAACTGTAAAGGTATGGTTGTCAAATACATTCTCCATGAAAGACTTAGGGAGGCAACCTATATTCTTGGGATTCGCATCTATAGAGATAGAGCAAAAAGAATAATTGATTTATCCCAAAGTCTGTACTTGGAAAAGGTGTTAAAGAGGTTTAACATGCTTGATTCCAAGAGAGGATTGTTACCAGTGAGACATGGTATCCACCTTTCTAAAGAGATGTCTCCAAAGACACCTGAAGAAAGAGAAAAATGGCCAAGATTCCATATGCTTCGGCTATTGGAAGTTTGATGTATGCAATGTTGTGTACTAGGCCGGATATCGCATATGCTGTTGGTTTGACTAGCAGGTGTCAATCCAATCCAGGTTTGGAACACTGGATAGCTGTCAAGAATACCCTTAAGTACTTGAGAAGAACTAAGGATTTATTCTTCACTTATGGAGGTGGAGACTTGCAATTGGATGGTTATATTGATTCTAATTTCCAATCAAATATCAATGATAGAAAGTCTATCTCTGAGTATGTGTTCATTTGTAATGGAGGTGCAGTCAGTTGGAAGAGTTCCAAATAGAGTACGACTGCAGATTCCACTACCGAGGCTGAGTATATTGCTGCATCAGATGCTGTAAAAGAAAATGTTTGGATATAAGAAACCCCAGTCTCACTAAAAAATCCAAGAACATAGAAAGGCGCTACCACATTATCAGATAAATAATTGGACAAGACCATGTAGCCATGTAGAAAATAGCATCAGCTGAAAATCCAGCTGATCCATTCACTAAGCCTTTGTCACAAGCACAGTTAGACTGACATCTTGAGAACATGGGTCTAAGATATTATAATGAATGACTCTAGTGCTAGTGGGAGATTGTTAGTAGTATGCCTTAGAGCATATCATTTAGTATGTATCTTGTACATGTTTTTATTAATAAAAGGCATTTTCACTTTTCCGTTTACATAATATATTTATGTGTAATAGAAAAAGTCCATTGATATTTTGTCAGAAATTCTATTCTTAAGTTGTTAAGAATATGAGTGACAGTAGTTCCAGCACAAAGTATCATAAATTGGTTCACAATCGAGGATACTTCACAATAAGGACGTGACTTATCCAGAAAGATGGTATTCATGTTTGTTCTCAAGTTATTTATATGAAATATAAATAAGATGGAATGGTGAGTCTCATGCCATATGACAAACATGAGAGGCACTTATACATGATAAGTAGGTCGAACCAGTGACACTTATGACAAGCACATGGAGTTTACTCTTGTCAATGTATTGTCATAAATCATATTAGTGCATATAATCTTTAGACCTGAGATAGCACAGTTATCTTGTATATAGGTGGTTTGAGTTTGATATTGCTTTCATACTTGTACTGTATATGGGTATATGGGCATGTGTTGGCTTCGACTAGTTATATATGGAGGTAGGTGTTGATCAAGATGGAATCTGTTCCTCTAAATAAATAGGGATAAAATCCTATATTCATTTAATTGTTCTTGATGTTTCAAGTTTCTGGGTAGGACAGATAGATTTAATCAGAAAAGAGTTTCTGATGAGAAAAATCTTTTAATCAAGAACTATAATTAAAAGAGAACATAATATTCATAGCAAATAGGGTTTGACATAAACCATGACTCCAGCTTGAGTTGGGATTTTGTAACAGAGAGATTCTAGTGCATGGTAATATATGCTTATAGGTTCATTTAAGGTAAACCTTATTACTGATTGGGTGGCCATGGCATGCTATGCTAGGTGTTAACCATGGTCTATGAGTTGCATAAAATGATTTAGAGAAATCATTTATGATAAGAAAGAGTTCTAATGATATTAAGAGTTGATATCATCTCTCATTGCCAATTAGTGATGAGCCTAGTAAGTCACACACATACACAAGTAATCACCAAATTAAATATGATTTAATTAATTAATTAAAGAGTTTAATTGATTGATTAAATAGGTTTGGTTTGCAATTAGATTGCAAAGTCCCTAGCATGGCTTAAAACCAAATCTAGGTTATTGGATGTATAGTATAAGTTAAATTTATATTTAAAGTGTTTAAATATGAATTTAATTAATGAGAAATTAATTAATAAAGATTAATTAATTAATTTATATTTGATATAAATTGATTAGAAGAAGAAAAATAATTATTTTGGGTTGAGAACTCAAAATTAAGACACTGGGTTATTTTGGTTATTTCACAGGGTGACATGTGGCACCATGAGATGGTGATGCATGGCACTACACATAAGCTTGCCAAATGTCTTTTAATCATGTAAGATGATTAAAATTAAGATTAAATATAAGTTTGACACGTGGCACAATGTGATTGGGTCAATTAAACCTAGAAACAATAAGAAGGTGACATGTGGCAAGGGTTTCAAGTGGTGACCTGGCTATATAAGCGTAAGGATAAAAGAACAAATAAAACAAGCTGCTGCCTTTCTCTTTATGCCACCACCTTGCGGACCTCTCCCTTCTCTTCTTCTTCATCTCTCATCAATTCAAAGAGATTAGCAAACAATCTCTTGAATTAAAAATACTAGAAATTATTTCTAGTATTCTGTTTACATCTCTAATCTCTCAAAAGGCAAAACTTAATTTTCTAATTCATAGAAAAAGCTTTAGAAGCTGTTCAAGGGCTGCCATAGGTGATCTTGGTGTGGACAAGCTAGAGAGACAACATCTGGTGTCCTAAAGATGCATCCCAAAGGTGCCAAACACACTGTAGTGCATCAAGAGGTTAGTGCATTTGTTTTGATCTAATCTGGGATTCTTAAAATTAATCTGATTAATTCTAAAATCTTAAATGGCAAATGTAGATCTAAAAATATATTAAAAGAGTTTTAATATGCTGTTTATCATTGAAATCAAATAGATAAAAATGAATTTTGCATGATGCATGTGACCCTAGATGAAAAATTTTGAATTTCAATGATCTAAACTTGTGTTTTTCATGCTTCCGCTCCTTCAGCGCATGATTTGGGCTTTGAATGTGCAATTGTTGTATGATTTAAGGCCCATCCCATGACTAATTAAAATGTTTAATTAGGAGTTTTAATTCACACAATTAAATTTTGATTCAAATCTGAATTTTTAAATTTGTTTGAATGAGATTCAAATCTGAATTTTTAAATTTGTTTGAATGAGAATCAAATCTGAATTTTTAAATTTGTTTTGAATAAGATTCAAATCTGAATTTTTAAATTTATTTGAATGAGTTTCAAATCTGAATTTTTAAATTTGATTGAATGAGATTCAAATCTGAATTTTTAAATTTGTTTGAATGAGATTCAAATATGAATTTTTTAATTGAATATGAGATATTCAATTTAATTTTAGTATGTATGCTTTATTTAATTATTAAATGGTAATATGCATGATAGATGATCATGTACAATAAAAGACCAATGTAATTGGATTTATTTCTTTTATTTTTCTTTGGGTTGTAAAATAATTAATTTTATTTTGGTGGCATGCATTATAAGTGTTGTAATAATTTTGGGTTGTAATTTCATTTATTTGAGGACTTTAAAGTCCATGTTCTTGTAAATTCACCTTGCTATGCCAAGGATTACTATGTAATTGGATTGCAAGAAGATAAAGGAGGTCAAGAGCATTGGTGGGACCAGTGGGAGGAATTCAAGATCAAGTGTTGATTATGTACTCCTTCAGCAACTCTTGTAATATGAATGAATGAAATGCACCTATGAAAGCCCTAATTCAATTCTTGGTGGCTCAGAATTGAATCCCTTAGAAAGTCCATGATCATACCATATTTATTGTTTAACCATGTTTGAATGAGATGTATGGGAATGTATGCAAGTATATGATATATGCATGCTAATTGGCTAATGTGCAAAGTGAGACCATAATAGTAATTAGGCCGGCCACAAAATCTTCCAAACAAATGATTAAGTTGGAAATAGTATAATTAAAGTAATTATATCATGGGCCCTCCATTGAGGCAATTATTTTAAGAAATTTTAAATAGTTGCATAAGATGCAATTAAGTTAAGAGATTTTCTTAAGAATAATTGCTAAGCATGAGATGTTGTAAATATGTAAATGGTTTGGTGGCCAATAATGAATGTTCCTGAGGACATTAAAATTATTTGCATGTTTACTGGCTCAATGGGATCAACTTAACTAATGCAAGATAAGTCAATAATGGATGTGCTTGAGATTTTGAGCATTAGGGGCTAGGTAAATGATTGAACCTCACATGAGATGTGATGGGCAAGGAGTTGCTCACTTACAGTTTATTGTAATTCCAATAATGGATGTGCCTAAGGATGATCAATAAGACTATAAGAATTCAATCACCCACTAGAAATCCATCCAACTAGGATTTCTATTTCCTACTTTGGATGTGTAGGATTCGCTAAGTTAGTGGGATGACCAATTTGATTAAAAGACCATATTCATTTTGGTTAATTACATGATACATTTACTAATTAATCTAGTTATTTTCTGTAGTTATTCTTCTGATAATAATGAGCACACAACAACCACCACCATCCAATATTCTTGCGAGCATACTTGATCACATTAAGTTGACAGGACCTAATCTTTCTGATTGGTTTAGAAATTTGAAACTTGTCCTGAATCTTAAACATATAGGATATGTTCTAGACTCAAATGTTCCTGGTCCTTACCTCCAGAGGCCACTCAAGAGGAGCATGATACTTTGGACAAGTGGAAGGAGCATGATATGAGAGCCAAGTGTTACATGCTTGCTTTTATGAGTAATGAGTTACAGAAATAACATGAGAACATGCAGAGTGCAAGTGAGATCCTCCTTCACCTACAAGAGTTGTATAGTGAGCATAGCAGGAATGCCAGGTATGAGATATCTAGGTAGCTATTTCGCATGAGGATGTCTGAGGGATAGAATATTGGGGATCATGTCCACAAGATGATTTGGTTAATTGAGCAGCTAGAACATCTTGACTCTCGCATGGATTTCCAACTGCAAACGGATTTGATCCTTCAGTCCCTACCTGAGTCATTTGGAAATTTTGTGACAAATTTCCATATGACTAAGCAGGAATACACCTTGGCTAGTTTACTTAACATACTTTTTATTGCCCAAAAGAATATGCCGGGCAATAAAGGAAAAGAGGTAGCTTTGATTGCATCTTCTTATGCTGGAAAGTCTAAAAAGAAGAAGGGAAATAAGAAAAAGAAACCTCAAGTTCCAAGACCTTCCAAGAAGATAGCCAAATAGAAAGGGAAGACCAAAGCTGACAAAGGTAAAGGAAAGTGTTTCCATTGCCAGAAGGATGGGCACTGGAATAGGAACTACCCAGAGTATAGAATAATATTTTGTATGTGCCTGATGCTTTTAAGAACATCATTTCTATATCTAGTTTGACTAGAAATGGTTATGAAATGCAGTTCACAGATGATGTTTGCAATATTTATTTTGGAAATAAATATATTAGCTCGGGTTATATGCATGATGGTCTTTATTATTTGGATAATAATGATAAACACAAAATGAATGCAAGCAATCTGAAAGAATGCAATGCCACGGTGAAAATCAACTCAAGTTCAAAATATATTTGGCACTTAAGATTAGGTCATGTTGTAGAAGATAGGATTACAAAACTGGAGAAAATGGGGATTTTACCCTCATTGTGTTCTGAACCTACTCCAACTTGTGAATCCTGCCTTCAGGGCAAAATAACTAGATCACCCGTTATTGGCCAAGGTCTAAGAGCTGAAAATATTTTGGAACTAATACATAGTGATGTATGTGATCCATTTAAGGAAATGGCTAGAGGCGGTTTTCATTACTTTATTACCTTTACTGATGATAAATCAAGGTTTGGATATTTGTATTTGGTGAAACACAAACATGAATCCTTTGAAAAGTTCAAAGAATTTAAATCTGAAGTAGAAAATACAACAGGAAAAAGTATTAAAGCTCTTCAATCAGATCGTGGAGGTGAATACTTGAGTGCTGAATTTGATGAATACTTGAAAAGAGCATGGCATTGTTTCCTAGCTGACTCCTCTAGGAATGCCACAGCTGAATGGTGTATCTGAAAGGAGAAATCGTACCCTATTAGATATGGTACGCAGTATGATGAGCTATAATAATATGCTAGTCTCCATTTGAGGATTTGCATTAGAATCAGCTTTGCATATTCTGAATAGGATTCCATCAAAATCAGTATCTTTCACACCTTACGAGATATGGCATGGAAGAAAAATCAAATCTTAAGCATGTTAAGATTTTGGGTTGTCCAACTTATATCAAAAAGCTGAACACTGATAAATTGGAAACCATATCAGAAAAGCGTTAATTTATTGTATATCCAAAAGAGAGTTTTATATATTATTTTTATTTGCCTACATCACAAAAGGTTGTGGTAAGCAGAGATGCCACTTTTCCTGAACAACAGTTTATTCAAGAAGGAGGCAAAGGAAGGCAAATAGAATTAAAATTGGAGAATTCTTACCAACCAACAGATCAAATGGATATAGATCCATCTAGTCAACCTACACTTATTGATGAAACATCTACAGCTATTCCTCACAGATCAACCGGGATATCTCATCCATTAGTGAGATATGGTTTTCTTCATGAAGATGAATAAGAGTTGTTTACTCATGAAGAAGTAGATAATGGAGATGATCCACTTACCTATGAAGAAGCAATATCAGATATAGACTCTTTAAAATGGATTGATGCTATGAAATCCGAAATTGATTCCATGTATAAGAATCAAGTTTAGGATCTTGTTGACCCACCTAAAGGTACTGTACCTATAGAGAATAAATGGGTTTTCATGAAGAAAATTGGTTCTGATGGAAAGGTAGAGACCTATAAAGCAAGGCTAGTAGTGTCACACCCTACCCTCTGTAAGGCATAACATGATCCCGTAGTATACCTAATGAATTACCAACTTCTTCTACTGATAACCCATTAAATACACTACAAGGGATTTTATAACTTTTCTTACTTCTTTTTACAGTGGTGAGCACTATTTACAAGTGTTAAAAACCTTTTTGAACTGAAGTGAAATAGCTAACACATTTGGACTATTAGTGATTTCTGTAAAAATTTTGGCAGAGTGCCATCTGTATTTTGAACAAAATAGTTCTTCAGAAAACCTGTAAAAAAGCACTTCAATATTTTTCTCAATCTGAAACTCCAACATAATTCAACACAATAAGTTTTTCAACTCGAATCCATAATAATTTTTTCAAAGACTGAGATAAAAGAAATGCAGTACAATTTTTACAAGCCAAAATAACTCATAATTTATTTTATAACTTCAATGTATAATTTTAATTTACAATTGCTCAAAATCAAGAACAATATATATACACATATAGTGAATATACATTACAGTACAAAATGCAAAATGTGGTATACTCAATATACCCGACGATCTCTCGCTGAATGCACTAGCAGCCTAGTCTGCTGCCCTATCTGTCTGTCTACCTGCGATAGCAATGAAAAGCTATCGCTGAGACAATGTCTCAGTGTTGCACAACATTAACCAAATACAACTTTAAATCACAAATCATAAATCATATAAATAGTGGATACGTAAAACCATAGTTAAATTCAAGACAATAAATATCATAAGGAATTTAAACTCTATTTCACAATATTACAATAAATCTCAATAGTCAAAACATGGTTAAATTCAAAAGATAGTGAATGTCAATAAGAATTTAAACTCCATTTCACAAATTATCAAAGCTTATAATAACACAATTTAGTCAAATAATTTAAGAATACAGTGTTGCCAATTCATACACAACTTAAGCCATGACACAAATTTCCGATCAATGCCGCGTTGTACACCACGACAAAGTAATCACAACCCCACTAATCGAAATCAATGAGGAAGGAAGCTAGCTATATAATGAGTACTCATCCGATCTACAACCTCAACTGGTAAACCAGAGAGGGAGAAAAATAAACGATCACAACCCCATAAATGGAGAAGGAATGATGTGATACTGTCATGCTAAGTGTGAACACAAAATCAATTCCAAACATTTTATTCAAATGATTCGTGAGAATCCAATAAATTTCCAAAGTCATAATTTCATTCACAAAATGGCAACACAATTCATAATTAACTTCAATTTTCACAAATCACACTAAATCAATTTTTCCACAATTTCAAACCATTTACAATGCTTTTCGAGCAATAAGTATCCATTCAAACACATTTCCATAATTGAAAACAATAATATACAAATAGTCATAATTTATTTCAATTGAAAAATTCAAAAGAAATAACTGTTGTACACAAACCTCTGATAACTGTCTCCTGGCCTTGACTCAGTGTTTCCTTCCCTTTCCCTGAGTCTTTGCTAACTGAGAAACACAATTTGAGGTGTTTCAGTACTCATTTAAACTGTCTCTAACGATAATGCTTGATAATTAATTCACTGAATTCTATTATTTACTTAGTCAACCTAATATGTCGACTCTCGATGCGTTCTAGGTAAATTAGGTTTTAATGTTACTAATATGTCACATTCAATAGTCTTTTAGGGTTGGTACATGTTACCAAATTCATTTCCATGTATATTGCGTTTTATTGCAACTTGCTGGATTCCGGGATACTAGTTTTACCTAGCTGGACGACCTAGTTCCCTTAGTTTTCGGGTTTTGGTCAAAACTACAAACTTGTAGATCTATGTCTTATTGCACGCAGGGAAAAATTTCAGGTCATTCTGAGTTATGTAGACCAAGTTATGGTCATTTTACTATTGCTGGTCAAAATGCATTAAGATTGGTCACTTTAGGTCATTTTAGGTCAATTTTGGTTCGGCCAGTTTTAGACCCGAATTTGTGCAAGCTGTTTGACTTGCTTATGGTCATTTCTGGGCTTTGGTGTCTTCATAAGACTTGTAGATATGGGTCTTATTCATGGTAAAAATTTAAGGTCAATTGGACCTGTTTTGAGTGAGTTATGGCCTAAACACTAACTGCTACCCAATTGGTAAATTTTCAGGCCTTAATTGCACTAATTCGAATTTGGTCACTTTTCAAGTTACCTTACAAGTAGAATTTTGGCAAGCTTCCTTCATGAAAGTTGGTACATTTTGTGCCTAATTTCACCTCCAATTGGTCTCATACCAATTGGAGCCACACACTTAAGGTTCTAAGCCCAAAACACAAACTGCCCTATTGCATTTTCTTCATTTCTCATCAAAGGTCACTTTTAGCATTGCCAAACTCCACATTCACGTCAAATTTGGTTTGTACCATAACCTAAACATATTTTAGCATATATTGTTGATCATTTTGGCTGCTTACAATCACATTCAACATACACCATAAAGTGCAGAATTTGTCAAACTCAATTACAACAATTTAATCACCTATTCATGCTCATTTACATGCCCAACCTCACACCATCACACATATACCTAAGCTGCCCTAACAACTATCACAATTAAACATTAATATTCCATAATCCAAACATGAAATAACATCTTTATGGTTCACCAAACCAGGCTGCCGATTCATGCATTTACATTCCATTAATTTCCAAGCTTCAAATTTCAAATACACATTCCCATATACTAAGTATACATTACCCAATAATTTCCTACACACCTAAACATTTAATCAATCCTTTAATCTACCATTTACAAGAAAAAATAAACTGTCTTCAAGGAGTTCCCATGGCTGCCAAAAGTACACATCCCCCTTTAAACATCAAACCTCAAAAATCTCTCCATAAATCAAATACCCATAACATCCTTACAAACTTTAATAAAACAATAGTCCCAAACACAAATTTACCTATTGATGAGGCTTGTTAAATCTTCACCAAACCCCCTTGAATTTAGTATCTACTTCTTCCTTGTGAGGTGGGGATCAAAATTAATTAAGACAAGTAAAGAAAATTCAGCTTGAAAATGGGTGAAGTGAGCCATGCATTTGGGCGGCCATGGGAGGGTTTTGAAGTTCTTGAATTCGGCAATGGTGAGTGAATGAAGAAGGTGAAGGTGTTAGTGGAAATACACCTGCCCACATAAAGATTAATTTAACCCCATAGTGCTCCACTCACCAATACTTAATTATATCATAAGTTAAAAATGTTAATTACCCAAATTATACCCCATTTTTGCTATTTAACATTAGGTACCACTAAATTAATTTTTCATTATATTTTCCAAGTGTAATATCATGTATTTTTAATAGACATTTAGGTCAAAAGACAACTCGGGATGTCAAATGACCACAATGCCCCTGTTCGGGTTGTATTCTCGATTTTTCGGTAACACCGGGTTTTGTCCATTTTTCGATTTCTCACTTTTCTTTGTACTAATTAATTAATTTTTTTTTGATATTTCTAATAGTATTTGTACTTCAATAAACATTTATCTAAGTCCTAAAAATATTTTTCAGGGTTTCCCGCGGTTCAGGGCTAGTCAACGGTCCACGCTGTGACTTCCCGGTGCGGTCACCCATCGCTAGGGTTCTCGGCTCGCTTAACTTGGATGCATTTCTTTACTACTATTTTTCCTTTGTTTTTCTTGTATTTTCTTTTCTTGTATTTCATTATTTTATGTCTCCTCACTCATATCGAAGTGCAGTTCTAGGCATCCTAGCTGTTCGGACAACACTGGTTACTGGAACAGTAGAACGCACTACCAAACATAGGGGTGTTACAAGTAGCGAAAGGGTTTCGCCAAAGGCAAGGAATTGACTATGAGGAGACTTTTTTGCCTGTTGCCATGCTTAAATCAATTAGCATTCTATTAGCAATAGTTGCATACTATGATTATGAGATTTGGCAGATGGATGTCAAAACAGCTTTTCTCAAAGGATACATTGAAGAAAACATTTTCATGGAACAACCTAGGAGTTTTGAACCCTAAGATGGTTCCAAAGTATGAAAGCTAAAGCGATCCATTTATGGGTTAAAACAAGCTTCGAAGAGTTAGAACATCCATTTTGATGAAGCCATTAAGTCATTTGGTTTTATAAAAAATGAGGATGAGCCATGTGTATATAAGAAGGTTAGTGATAGTGTTACCACTTTCCTTGTCTTATATGTGGATGATATTTTGTTGATGGGTAATGACATAGGTATGTCGATAGCTGTAAAGGTATGGTTGTCAAATACATTCTCCATGAAAGTCTAAGGGGAGGAAACCTATATTCTTGGGATTCGCATCTATAGAGATAGAGCGAAAAGAATAATTGGTTTATCCCAAAGTCTATACTTGGAAAAGGTGTTAAAGAGGCTTAACATGCTTGATTCCAAGAGAGGATTGTTACCAGTGAGACATGGTATCCACCTTTCTAAAGAAATGTCTCCAAAGACACCTGAAGAAAGAGATAAAATGGCCAGGATTCCATATGCTTTAGCTATTGGAAGTTTGATGTATGCAATGTTGTGTACTAGATCGGATATCGCATATGCTGTTAGTTTGACTAGCAGGTTTCAATCCAATCCAGGTTTGGAACACTGGATAGCTGTCAAGAATATCCTTAAGTACTTGAGAAGAACTAAGGATTTATTCTTGATTTATGGAGGTGATGACTTGCAATTGGATGGTTATACTAATTCTGATTTCCAATCAGATATCAATGATAGAAAGTCTACCTCTGGGTATGTGTTCGTTTGTAATGGAGGTGCAGTTAGTTGGAAGAGTTCCAAACAGTGTATGACTATTGATTCCACTATAGAGGCCAAGTACATTGTTGCATCAGATACTGCAAAAGAGGCTGTTTGGATAAGAAACCCTGGTCTCACCAGAAATCCAAACATATAGAAAGGCGCTATCACATTATTAGAGAGATAGTTGGGCGAGGCGATAAAGCCATGCAGAAAATAGCATTAGCTGAAAATCCAGCTGATCCATTCACTAAGCCTATGTCACAAGCTCAGTTAGACTGACATCTTGAGAAGATGGGTCTAAGATATTGTAATGAATAACTCTAGTGCTAGTGGGAAATTATTAGTAGTATGCCCTAGAGCATATCATTTAGTACATATCTTGTACATATTTTATTAATAAAAGGCAATTTCACTTTTTCGTTTACATAATGTATTTATGTGTAATAGAAAAGGTCCATTGATATTTTGTTAGAAATTCGATTATTAAGTTGTTAAGAATATGAGTGACAGTATTTCTAGCACAAAGTATCATAAATCAGTTCATAATCGAGGATACTTCACACAGGACATGACTTATCCAGAAAGATTATATTCATGTTTGTTCCCAAGGTATTTATATGAGATATAAATAAGATGGAATTGTAACACCCTCACTGTAGCAATTCCGTACATTTTACTGTTCCGGTGACCGATGTCAATCCGGACAGCTAGAATGTTTGCAAAAATATTTAGACTAGAGTGATGAGTCATAAATAACTCAAATAATAATAAGAAAAATTTGGGAAAAATTTTAGAAATAAAATACAACCAAGTTAAATGAGCTGGTGCCCTAGTGATGGGTAACCTAGTGGGAAGTTGCGGTCTTCGCAGCTAGAAGCCCTAAACCAGAGAGAAAATTCATGAAATAATTTTTGGGACTCCAGAGAAGAGTCATTGAGGTTTCTATGGCATTAGAATGCCAAGAAAAGGCTTAAAATTTTTTTTCGATCTGTACAGACGATTTTGGCTCAATAAGCCAAACGGAGGGCATTTTGGTCATTTCATCTTCGGATATAATTTTTGACCGACTTGTCTAGTTAAATAAATAATTATTATGACATAAAATTTGAATAAATATTGTTAAAAATTGAATTGAAAATGAGTAGAAAAGATGAAAAAAAAGTGGAATTATGACATCACATGATGTCATTAGTGAGGTCTCCACCAATCAAATTTCAACAAGCACACTTAAACCAATTAAAAAGGGAAAGATGAGTCAAAATTAAGAAAGAAAATTCTGGTTTCTTATTCTTCTCTAGCCAAGACCCCTTTCTCTACCAACGTCCATTGTTGTTTCATCTTCTCACTAGAAAAACTCTTGAAAAATCACCATAAAATCATAAGCTTTCTTCACAAAAGCTCTTCCTCACACCTTAAACCATCTCTAGGCAGCAATTAGAAGAAGAAATTAAGGAGGTTTATAAGCTTAAGCTAGCTCCCAAAAGAGGTTAATGCCTAATATTTCATCTCTCTCTTTAATTTCCAGTTTAAGAGCATGATTTAAGTTGAATTAGTAAGAAAAGAAATGAAAATTATGTGTATATATATATATCCCATGATTTTGGCAGCTATAGATGGGTTAGGGTTTGATGAATTTCTTGAAATTAAAATGGCTTCATAGCTGCCCTTAACACTAATCTCATGATTAGGATAATGAAATGTAAGTTAATGCATAAATTGAAATGGTAGAGTTAGGGTTTGGGCAACAAATTATGATTTTGCTCATGTGTTGGTGAAAGAAAATTTTAATGATCAATTAGTGACCATTTGGTTGTGTTTGACTAGGAATTGAAGTGAATTGTGCCATGAGAATTGAGGTTCGAGGTGCTACCTTAAGTGGCCTGCAGGGCTAGGTGTGAGTCCAGCAAGGTTGGATAGCTACAACTTGAGTGGTGTAGGTTCAATTGGTGCAAGGCCAATTGGACATGAAACTAGACACATAATGGCACAACTTTGATGAAGAAACCTTGCCCAGAAAACAAATTTAGGATACCCTAAAAATTGGCCAAATCCAGGTAACCAATTCTGGACCTGGTAAAAGCGACTAAATGAACAGTATTTATTCATTTGGCTATAACTCACTATAGAAATTTCCAATTAACCTGAAATTTATATCAATAGAACGCTTAAAAAATTTAGGACAACTTTCATGAAGGACACAACTATAAATTTTGACCAGAACTTAATGAAATTGCCCACCAAACTCAGGACACCAAAATTGCCAGAATGGATTCTGCCCATAAATTCTAGGTACTACCCTATCCAGCCAGTTATGGTATTTAGGCCATAAATTGAGCTACAAAACTCCAATTGGAGTGATTCAAAAAAGAAATTAAAGAAGACATAAAGGAACAACTTTCATGAAGAAATATTTGTCAAATTTTAATTATAGCAAGGTCCAATGGAACAGTGAATTTGGACCTCAAATTCTGAAAATTTGAAATAAAACCTAGGAGGCTAGGAATTGAGTTTGACAATCAATGCCAATAAAAATAAAATGCAAAATGTGGTATCTTAGTGAACTTAGGCTCGACAAATTTATTATAAATCAAAAAGTCAACTTTTGAATGCAAATAGTCAAGTGAATACTAACTTCTAGGACATAAGTAAAAGATTAGTTGGAACTTATTGATAAATAGAGATTTGGGATTTTAGTCTATCATTGTTGTTAAAGAGCTAGAATTTTCTCTAGAAATGTGATATTATGGACTAGAAGCTCTATATTGAATTAGAAGTGTATTAATCATTAAATTATTTTAATTAAAGAATGAGTTTAGAATCATAGTTTAGAGGATTAGACTTTAAAATATATTTGTGAAGGATGTTAAAAGGAAAGAAAATTTGAAAGTGGAAACTTGGCAAGTATAAATATGATAGTAAAAAAAAAAGTGAATATGTAATAGACTATAATAAAAAGTAAATACGAGTTGGAAAAATTAAAGTAGTCTGGTGATAATATATTTTAAAATTATAGTTTTATAAGTTATGTGATCAAAATATACTTGGTAGCAATGGATTTTTTTTTTTTTTTGAATTATGAGGAATTGGCTTAACATGGTCATGATGTTATTATGATTGTAAATAACAATTATGGTAGTTGTTGATTCTAGTAAACTCAAAATGATAAGGAGTATGAAATCTATCAGTAACTGAAAAATTTTTATTTAAATATTATATATATATATATATATATATATATATATATATATATATATATATATATATATTTGTTTGATAGAATACTACAGGAGAACTATGGGTCTTATGAATATATCAAATATGATATGTGAAAATAAGAGTATTAGCAATAAGAAGAAGTTGTAATATGTGATCATTAGGATAACATAACGAATGTATAACTTATGTGAATATTAGACTTGGAAATTTATATTTTTATTATGAAAAAGATTAAAATACTAGAAATTATAATTAGAACCTATAATGAAATAATGAAACTTATGAACACTTAATGGTACTATGTGTTCATGTATTGTCTAGACACGTGTGTCAGATTGGATAGATTAGCATGCTAATAGGGTATTGTTTTAGCAGTACTACTAAAGGCTTTATGACTATATTCATGGCTTTATGCTCGCACTTATAGCTTTTATGCCCGATTATGTATTATCATGGCTTTTTAGCCATTCTGACTGTATATGTGGTTGATGTTCCACGTCCCGTGGTTGACGGCCCGAGGCACCATAGTGTCTAGTGCCAATGACCCATTATCCAGTTTAGTAAGCCTGTCATAGGTTACTTGGGCAGTGAAATTTATTGAAATAAGTTAAGAATATTAGCAACTAAAAATATTAGCAATTTAACAAATGAGTAAGAATATTTAAAATAAATTAGATTAGTTATTTAGCAGAAAGAATTGAAATGAATTGGAATGATATTAAAATTTAATTATTATGAAAGAATTGAGCGCTTCTGAAGAGGAATACAAAGGATAGTTAATACTATAAGTATTATATGAAATTAGATTAAATTCCAGAGTATCCAAATTTTGATCCATTTCTTTTTTTTATTGTATATTATTTTCTTGTTATATTATTACACCACTAAGCAGCAATGCTTAGCGCGATGGATTTGTTTCCTCACGCAGGTACTGAAGGTAAAGCCCAACGAATATTAAACATAGATTTTGGAGTTTTGATCTGCAGAAGTTTCTGAAGTATTCAAGGTTGTCACCTCCTCAGCAATGCATGTAGATAGGGCTCATAAAAGTTATTTTATGTATTTATAATTAGTTATTATGTTGAACTATAAATTATGGAATTGTAATTAATTTGTATATTATGTAAATTGTAAATTATGTAATTAATGGAAATTTGAAAATTTTGATGTATGAAATGAGTATGAATGAATATGCATGGTAATGAATAAGAATCGAAATGTATGGACACTATCAGAAATGATGATGCATGAAATGATGAGATTTTTTATCTTAAAATATTATTGAAAATTTCAAACAGGTGAATATGAAACACGTCAAATGTTAATAAAATAGGGGAAACTCCGTTAGTTTCTCCTTCGAAAAATAATTGATATTAAATTAAACAAATTTAAAATTTTTAAAGAAATAAAGTAAGATAAGTTAGGGTGCTCCGGCACCGAATGTAGCACGCCTTGCTCAGCTACACTATAGTCCGGTGAGGGGTATTACATTTATAAAAAAAATCATTGCTACTAAGTATATCCTGATCACATAACTTATGTAACTACAATTTTAAAATATATTATCACCAGACTACTTTAATTTTTCCAATTCGTATTTACTTTCTAGTATAGTCTATTACATATTCATATTTTTTTTTACTATCATATTTATACTTGCCAAGTTTCCACTTTCAAATTTTCTTTCCTTTTAACATCCTTCACAAATATATTTTAAAGTCTAATCCTCTCAACTATGATTCTAAACTCATTCTTTAATTAAAATAATTTAATAATTAATACACTTCTAATTCAATATAGAGCTTCTAGCCCATAATATCACATTTCTAGAGAAAATTCTAGCTCTTTAACAACTATGATAGACTAAAATCCCAAAGCTCTATTTATCAATAAGTTCCAACTAATCTTTTACTTATGTCCTAGAAGTTACTATTCACTTGACTATTTTTATTCAAAGGTTGACTTTTTGATTTATAATAAATTTGTGGAGCCTAAGTTCACCAAGATACCACATTTTGTATTTTATTTTTATTGGCATTGATTGCCAAACTCAATTCCTAGCCTCCTAGGTTTTATTTCAAATTTTCAGAATTTGAGGTCCAAATTCACTATTCCATTGGACCTTGCTACAGTAAAAATTTGACAAATCTTTCTTCATAAAAGTTGTTCCTTTATGTGTCTTCTTTAATTTCCTTTTTGAATCACTCTAATTTGAGTTTTTTAGCTTAAGTTATGGCCTAAATACCTTAACTGGCCGGATAGGGCAGTACCTAGAATTTTTGGGCAGAAGCCATTATAACAGTTTTGGTGTCCTGAGTTTGGTGGGCAATTTCATTAAGTTCTAGTCAAAATTTGGAGTTGTGTCCTCCATGAAAGTTGTCCTAAATTTTCTAAGCTTTTTATTGATATAAATTTCAGGTTAATTGGACATTTCTACAGTGAGTTATGGCCAAAAGAATAAACACACTGTTCATTTGGTTACTTTTACCAGGTCCAGAATTAGTACCTGGATTTGGCCAATTTTTAGGGTATCCTAAATTTGTTTTCTGGGTAAGGTTTCTTCATCAAAGTTGTTCCATTATGTGTCTAGTTTCATGTCCAATTGGCCTTGCACCAATTGAACCTACACCACTCAAGTTATAGCTGTCCAACCTTGCTGGACTCACACCCAGCCCTGCAGGTCACTTAAGGCAGCACCTCTAACCTCAATTCCCATGGCACAATTTACTTCAATTCCTAGTCAAACACAACCAAATGGTCACTAATTGGCCATTAAAATTTTCTTTCACTAATACATGAGCAAAATCATAATTTGTTGCCCAAACCCTAACTCTACCATTTCAATTCATGCATTAACTTACATTTCATTATCCTAATCATGAGATTAGTGTTAAGAGTAGCTATGAAGCCATTTTAATTTCAAGAAATTCATCAAACCCTAACCCATCTATGGCTAGCAAAATCATGGGATATATATATATACACATAATTTTCATTTCTTTTCTTACTAATTCAACTTAAATCATGTTCTTAAACAAGAAATTAAAGAGAGATGAAATATTAGGCACTAACCTCTTTTGGGAGCTAACTTGAGCTTATAAATCTCCTTAATTTCTTCTTCTAATTGCTGCCTAGAGATAGTTTAAGGTGTGAGGAAGAGCTTTTGTGAAGAAAACTTATGATTTTATGGTGATTTTTTAAGAGTTTTTCTGGTGAGAAGATGAAACAACAATGGAGGTTGGTAGAGAAATGGGCCTCGGCTGGAGAAGAATAAGAAACCAAAATTTTCTTTCTTAATTTTGACTCATTTCTCCCTTTTTAATTGGTTTAAGTGTGCTTGTTGAAATTTGATTGGTGGAGACCTCACTAATGACATCATGTGATGTCGTAATTCCACTTTTCTTTTATTTTCTTTTCTTTTTCTTTTCTACTCATTTTCAATTCAATTTTTAACAATATTTATTCATATTTTATGTCATAATAATTATTTAGTTAATTGGACAAGACGGTAAAAAATTATCTTCAAAGACAAAATGACCAAAATGCCCTCCGTTTGGCTTATTGAGCCAAAATCGTTTGTACTAATCGAAAAATTTTTCTAAGCCTTTTCTTAGCATTCTAATGCCATAGAAACCTCAATGACTCTTCTTTGGAGTTCCAAAAATTATTTCATGAATTTTCTCCTGGGTTTAGGGCTTCTAGCTACGAAGACCGCAACTCCCACTAGGTTACCCATCGCTAGGGCATCAACTCATTTAACTTGGTTGTATTTTATTTCTAAAATTTTTCCTAAATTTTTCTTATTATTATTTGAGTTATTTATGACTCCTCACTCTAGTCTAAATATTTTTCCAGACATTCTAGCTGTCTAGACCGACATAGGTCACCGAAACAGTAGAATGTATGGAATTGCTACAGTCACAGGAATGGTGAGTCTCATGCCACATAACAAACAAGATAGGCACTTATACATGATAAATAGGCTGAACCAGTGACGCATATAACAAGCATATGGAGTTTACTCTTGTCAATGCATTGTCATATATCATATCAGCGCATATAATCTTTAGACCTGAGATAACACAGTTATCTCGTATATAGGTAGTTTGAGTTTGATACTACTTTCATACTTGTACTGTGCATGGGTATATGGGCATGTGTTGGCTCCTACTAGTTATATATGGAAATAGATGTTGATCAAGATGGAATCTGTTACCCTAAGTAAAAAGGGATAAAATCCTATGTTCATTTAATTGTTCTTGATATTTCAAGTTCTCGGCCAGGACAGACAGATTTAATCAGAAAAGAGTTTTTGATGAGAAAATCTTTTTAATCAAGAATTGGAATTAAAAGAGAACATAATATTCATAGCAAATGGGGTTTGACATAAACCATGACTCCAGTTCGAATTGAGATTTTGTAATAGAGAGATTATAGTGCATGGTAACAAATGATTAAAGGTTCATTTAAGGTATTCCTTGTTACTGATTGGCTGGCCATGGCATGCTATGCTAGGTGTTAACCATGGTCTATGAGGTGCCTAAAATGATTCAGAGAAATCATTTATAGTAAGAAAAGGTTCTGATGATATTAAGAGTTGATATCATATCTCATTGCCAATTAGTGATGAGCCTAGTAAGTCATACATATATACAAGATAATCACTAAGTTAAATGTGATTTAATTGATTAATTAAAAAGTTTAATTGATTAATTAAGTAGGTTTGGTTTGCAATAAGATTGCAAAGTCCCTAGCATGGCTTGAAACCAAATCTAGATTATTGGATGTATTGTATAAGTTAAATTTATATTTAAAGTGATTAAATATGAATTTAATTATGAGAAATTAATTAATAGAGATTAATTAATTAATTTATATTTTTTATAAATTGATTAGAAGAGGAGAAATAATTATTTTGGATTGAGAACTCAAAATTACAACACAAGGGTAATTTGGTCATTTCATAGGGTGACATGTGGCACTATGAGATGGTGACACATGGCATCATGGTTTGCCATTTGTCTTCCTATTATGCAAGATGATCAAAGTTAAGATTAAGTCTAGCTTTGAAACTTGGCTTAATGTGATTAGGTCAATTAAAATTAAGATGCAATCAGGTGATGACATGTGGCAAGGGTTTTAAGTGATGACCTAATTATATAATGTGATGTTATGAGAAAATAAAAATCAACCACTCTTCTTATTTTCTCTTAAGTGTGCCGCCACCTCTATGCTCTTCTCCTTTCTTCATCTTCTCTCAACAATTTAAGGAGAATGATCTAAGTTTCTTTAAATTAAGATTGCTAGAAATTGTTTCCAGTGTCCTATACACATCTACAACCTCTCTAAAGGAAAATCCCTAATTTCTAATTGGTTGGCAAGGCTTGAGAAGCTGGTTTAGGGGCTGCCCATTGGTGATCTTGGTGTGGACAAGCTAGAGGGACAACATTTGGGGTCCTAGGTGCTTCACAAAGGTACCAATCACATCTGCAGTGCATCAAAATATTAGTGCACATATTCTTGTATCAATCTAGGGTTCTAATGAATTAATTTATTAATTATAAAATCTTAAATGGAAAATGTAGATCTGTCACACCATAATCCTCTGTAAGGCATAACATGATGCCATAGCACACCTAATGTAACACCCTCACTGTAGCAATTCTATACATTCTACTGTTCCGGTGACCGGTGTCGGTTCGGACAGTTAGAACGTCTGGAAAAAAAAAACATTTAAAATAAAGTGAGGAACCATAATTAACTCAAATATTAATAAGAAAAATTTAGGAAAAATTTTAGAAATAAAATACAATCAAGTTAAATGAGCTGGTGCCCTAGCGATGGGTAACCCATTGGAAAGTTGTGGTCTTCACAACTAGAAGCCCTAAACCCGAGAGAAAATTTGTGAAATAATTTTTGGGACTCCAGAGAAGAGTCATTGAGGTTTTTATGGCATTAGAATGCCAAGAAAAGGTTTAGAAAAATTTTTAGATCAATACAGACGATTTTGGCTCGATAAGCCAAACAGAGGGCATTCTGGTCATTTCGCCTTCAGAGACGATTTTTTGCTGACTTGTCCAGTTAAGTAAATAATTGTTATGACATAAAATGTGAATAAATATTGCTAAAAAATTGAATTGAAAATGAGTAGAAAAGAAAAGAAAAAGAAAATGAATTAAATGGGAAATATGACATCACATGATGTCATTAAGAAGGCCTCCACCAATCACAACTCAACAAGCCAATTAAAAAGAGATAAAATGGTAAAAAAATGAAAACAAATTCTGCCATTCATCTCCTTCTTCAGCTGTTTCTCCCTTTTCTCTCCTTTTACCATTGTTATTCCAAACTTCTAACTAGAAATTCTCTTGAAAAATCACCATAAAACCTCACCCTCTCTTCACAAAAAATTTCTCTTACTACTAGAGCTAGAGTTGGGCAGCCATTAGAAGAGGAGAAAGTGAAAGAGAGTGAAGGGTAGAAATTCATCCAAGAGGTTAGTGCTAATTTTCTTGCTTCCACTCTTTTTTAAGCATGAATTTAAGTTGAGTTAAGTTGAAAATTTGATGAAAAATGAATAAAAATGCATGAACTTACCCCATGAAATTTTGGCAGCCTTAGGGTACCTAGGGTTTCATCAATTTGATTGCATAATAGTTATGTATGGCTGCCACTGAACATGATTTTGGTGTTTTAAATTCATGGATTGTATTTATATAGAGAATTGAAATTGTTGGAGTTAGGGTTTAGGCACCAAAATTTGGATTTTGTTTATGCATTGGTGAAAAGAGGTTGTGATGGTCAATTAGCGACCATTTGGTTATGTTTGAGTAGGAAATTGAGTGCATGGTGCCAAAGGAATTAAGGTTATGTATGCTGTCCAGTGTGCATTGCAGGTTTGGATGTGAGTCTAGCATGTTTGGGCTGCTGTAACTTGAGTTGTGTAGGTTCAATTGGTGCAAAGCCAATTGGACATGAAATTAGACACATAATGGCACAACATTGATGAAGAAAACTATCCCAGAAAACCAACCTAAGTGGCTCTAAAAATTGATCTAATTCGGGTGACTAATATGCAGTCCCTGGAAAATGACTAAATGAATAGTGTTTATTCATTTGGTCATAACTCAGTATAGAAAAGCTCAATTGATCTGAAAGTTTACCAGCAGAAAGCTGAGACATAGCCCTGCAACTTTCATGAAGAACATAAATCAAAATTCTGACTATAACCTAGTCAAATTGCTAACCAAACTTAGGTTACCAAATCTGGCAGAACCAAATTGCCCAGAAATTCTGGGTACAGGTCAATCCAGCTAGTTATGGTAAAATGACCATAACTTGAGCTACAAAACTCCAAATGGAGTGATTCAAGAAAAGAAATATAACTAGACACAATAAGGAACAACTTTCATGAAGATAATTTTGTCAAATTCCTACTGTACAAATGACCAATGGAACAGTAATCCTAGGGTATGAAATCTGAAAATTTTGAATAACATAAGATAAGCTTTGAAATGTTATTGGAAATCAATACCAACAAAAATAAAATCCAAAATGTGGTATCTTGATGAACTTAGGTTCAATAAATTCATTATGTATTAAAAAGTAAACAATTTGAGTGAATAGTAATATAAAGACACAAAGTGTAAGAACTATATTGTTAAAAGGAAATTAAGGCCATAAATTTGAAATCCATGAAATGTTCATGGATTGCTTGAAACATGAAAAGTAAGTCACCTAGTTGATGTGAATAGGTAGTTAGGGCTTATATGTCCATCACAAATAGAATTCATAAAATATATAAATGAGAAAGGAAAAATGCTTTGAATACAATGGTATATATGAACTATTGTTTTGAATTATGATCAATATGAATAACATAATGAATGAATAAATGAACCATATTAATGTATGAATGAGACATTAGTTCTCATTATTGTAAAAAGGAAAAGCACTTTGAATACAATGGTATAAAAGGATAATTGATGTAAATTGTGATCATATAAATGATCAAATGAATGTATAAATTATAATTGAAATTTATCATGAAATAATGAAGTCATAAAACACAATCTAATAATATTTAATGATATTATGTACCCTTGTATTTCCTAGACATGTGTGTCAGATTGGATAGTTTGGTATGCCAATAGGGTATTGTTTTAGCAGTACTGCGAAAGGCTTTATGCCTATATTCATGGCTTTATGCTCGTACTCATGGCTTTATGCCCGTATTCATGGCTTTTATGCCCGCACTCATGGCTTAATGCCCGATTATTTGTTATCATGGCTTTTTAGCCATGTTGACTGCATATGTGGTTGACGTTCTGCGTCCCATGGTATGACGGCCCGAGGCACCGCGGTGTCCAGTGCCAATGACCCGTTATCCAGTTTAGTCAGCCTGTCATAGGTTACTTGGGCAGTCTAATTTATTAAAATAAGTTATGAATATTAGCAATTAAAATTCTAAAAAGTAAATAAATGAGAAGAAGTTCAGAAATAAATTAGATTAGCTCTAAAAATTTATTCTTTAGAATGATCTGAAGTAAATTAAACTAGTTCTAAAAATTTTAAATATTACAAAATGATTATAAACAACTTAGAAAGTATCAAGGAAGTGATAAAAATACTAGTAGAATAATTATAACTTAATAACATTATAAATGTGACTTTTATAAGAATATAAGTATAAATTTTAGATTTATTTGTATATTATATAAATGATTATAGTAAACTTATGACAAAAGTGATTCTAGAGAGCAACATAAATGATGAAAAATATACTATATGGCAAATTTCATATGAACCCAGTAAAATTCTTGAGTATAGAAAATATACTCTAATTATTTTTATTTGTATATATTATTTCTTGTTATATTATTGCACCACTAAGTAGGGCTGAGCAGAATTCGGTTCAAATCGAAAAACCGAACCGAACTGAGTCAATTCGGTTCAATTGGTTCGGTTTTAAAATTCAATCGGTTCAGTTCGGTTTTAAATTATAAAAATTTCGGTTATTTCGATTCGGTTCGGTTTTGAAGAGAAAAAATTGGTTAAACCGAACCGAACTGAACCGAATAGTGATTTATATAGTCAAATCAAACTAAATAGAATCGAATCGATTTTTGAATTGATTTATTTTTATGAAAAATTTATGAATTATATTTAATTATATATATATTAATTGTTTAATTTCATTGATTAATGATTATTAGGTTCAAACCAAAGTTAAAATTAGATCAAATAACTTGAAAATCAAGTCTAAATTAAAAAATCAATAAAAAATCAAACCGATCGATTTAAACCAAACCGAATCAAAATAGAGCATTTCGGTTCGATTTGATTTTTCACCCATTTCGGTTCGGTAAAAACCGAATTTACGGTTCGATTTTTATAATTTAATTCGATTCGGTTCGGTTCGGTTCGATTTGAACCGAATGCTCACCCTTACCACTAAGCAGCAATGCTTAGCGCGATGTATTTGTTTCCTCGCGCAGGTACTGAAGTTAAAGCCCAGTAAATACTAAATAGAGATTTTGGAGTTCTGATCTGTAGAGTGTTCAAAGTTGTCACCTCCTCAACAATGCATGTAGATAGGGCCCATATAGATCATATTATGTATTTTGTATATTATAATTTGTTATTATTTGTAATATAAATTATGAATTTATGTAATCAGTCTGTAAATCATGTAAATTAATGAAACTTGAGAATTTATATATATATATATATATATATATTGTGCATGAATGGAAATGCATGGAAATGAATATGAAATTGAGATATATGAATGAAATGTGAATTATGAGATGGTTATGAGAATAATTGATGAGATTTTTATTATAAAATATAATTAAAAATTTCAAGTAGGTGAATAGTAAGTACGCCAACTGATAATAAAATAGGGGAAATTTCGTTGGTTTCTCCGTCTAAAAATAATTGATATTAAGATATAACAAGATCAAATTATTAAAGGAATAAAGTAAGATAAGATAGGGTGCTCCGGCACCGAATGTAGCACGCCTTACTCGGCTACACTGTAGTCGGGTGAGGGGCGTTACACCTAACGAATTACTGTACTTCGCCTACCAGTAACCCATTAAATATACTATAAGAAATTTTAAAAATAATTTTCTTACTTTTTAAAAGTGGTGAGCTTTTATAACAGGTATTAAAAACATTTACTTAAAGTTTAAAGACTAATCAAAATTTTTATTGATTTTTATTTTTACGCAAATTTTGAAAAATTTTCGACAGAGTGCCATCTATATTTGGGAAAAACAGTTCTTTAAACACCTGTAAAAACACTTTCAATTTTTTCAAAACAACCACAACTCCAACACATTCATTTTCATATCCTCATTCATCACAATCAATTCAATTCACTTATCAAGCAAAACTCATCATAAAAGAAACTGTCCATAATTTTCAATTTCTAGAAGAAAGTAAATAATACATTTATTAAGGTACTAAAATTATTGTTACAATTAAATTTGCATTTCCATTACACAGCCAAAATAACATTTCAAAAGTTTTATACATCTGCTCAAATAATTTACACACATATATTTTCATGCATATTCAAAATCTAATATACAAGGGTATACCTATAATATACCCGAAGCTAATCCTAGTGAGTTTTCAAGGTGCAGCTGCAGGAATCTCACTTAACTGCTCTATCTCTACTCTCACCTACGACAGCATACAAAGCTATCGCTGAGTGGTAAACTCAGTGGTGCACAACTATAATTTAAAATGTAATACAATATACATTGACAATAATTATACCATAATTTTGAAATCTCGAAATTTAACCAACTTCCAAATATCAAAATTTTCATTGCCAATAATAATAGTCACTTGTTAAAATAACCTTGATCAAAATTTCAATTTGTCAAATCACAACTGAAAAATAAAAATAATTCCTGCAATTATGGAAATAATCAAATTATTTTAACAAAATCATTTGTGCTCAATCTCATTTAAAATCACAATTTTTTATGAATGAAAACCCATTCTTTATCTCACTAACTATGCAAGACTAATTCGAAAGGGCCATCTTCGGGGTGATTCTAACTCCCTATGGTCGGGAAGGACGAATTGGGATTTTAACTTCTTATGGTCGGGGAGGTCGAATCATCGTGCATAGTACACAACACAATAATGAAACTTCTGACGGGACAATCACAATTACTTAGATCTAACCTCTAATAAGAGGATGATCTAAGCCTGTGCACATACCATGGTATTCGAAATAAAACAAAGCTAACTCCATTGTCTCATCAACAAATGATATAGAGACGGCTAATAACCTAGTCAAGCATCTATAGTGAGATATAAAACCGTATCATGCATTTTTTTTATTTTTTTTGTGAGCATAAATCACAACACAATATTAATTCAAGATCAATTCCAATATTCCATAATTTTTTTATGCTCTTCACAATCCAAAATCAAATTGTGTATTTTATTCATGCAAATTTTCCGTCACAATTCAAAACATAATTTATCCAGTCCAAAACAATATTCAATAATTATTGAAATAATATTTCACAAAACTAGACTCATACTTGCTATACCAATTTCAATAATCATTGACATAAATCCCATAATTGATAAACATAGTGCATAAAGAAAATAAAATCATTTAATTACGTATAATATTCAAAAAAAAATTCAATCAAAAACCAGTTGTGCACAAACCTCTTTTGTCAACTCAATTTACTCAAACTTTCATTTCTCCTTCGCAGATCCCTTTCCAACTGAAACATATAAATTTAAAGTGCTTTAGTATCCATTTTTAATACTTAAATTCTAATAATTAATTCATATAAACTTAATTATAGCTCAAATATGCTTAAGCTAACGTTCTTGGAAATTTTTATTTTGGGGTTACTATTCACGACATTATTCAAGTCAATTTGTTGACTTTCTTATGCTTAATAAGTTTATTAGTTCTAATTGTACCCATGTACCACATTTTGGGTGTCAATTTTGTTGGCATTGGTTGCCAATTCAATTCCCAACTCTCCTAAGAGAAATTACAATTTTTTAGTTTTGGTCCCCTGTTTTCTACTATTATATTGGTCTAGTTACTGTAAGAATTTGGCTAAGTGTCCTTCAACAAAGTTGTTCCTTATTATCTTAACTTTATTTCCCTTTTTGACTCACTCCATTTGGAGTTTTTTAGCCTAAGTTATGGCCATTTGAACATGGCTAGCCGGATTTAGTATTACCCAGAATTCTAGGCATTTTCTGGATATTGGCAATTTTTGTGTGTTGACTGCAGGTAAGTTTTTGGATAGGTTATGGTCAAAATTTGGGTTTGTTTTCTTCATGAAAGTTGTAGTGCTATGTCTCAGCTTTCCATCGGTATAAAATTCAGGTCATTTGGATCTTCCTAGACCATGTTATAGTCATTTACATAATTATTATTCATTTGGTCATTTTTGTACAGGGCAGTGTGCCCTAATCCGGATTTGGCCTGATTGTTCACTAAGTTATGGTCATTTTCGGAGCATGATTCCGAAAAATGGTCCATTTTATGTCTAGCTTCATTCCCAATTAACCTCACATCAATTGGGTTGGTAAATTTTCAATTTTGGTCTCTGAAAGGGACCTAGGTCAGGCTACCAGAATTTGATCACTAACCAATCCGAATTATAACTTGGTTCTAGCAATTCACACACACTACAAATGGTCACAATTGACCATTTCTCAACTCAAGTAAGGTCATTTGCATCCATTGACCATTTTCTATTATTTTTCTCCCAAACCCTAAGTCAAGAACCCTAATTTTTCCTAGTGTTTCAATTTATGCAATTAAGGTATCTAAACATTCTCTACACATTTAATTAGGCTTACATACATAATTAATTGAACTAAAATACTTCAACATCTCATAATCCCATGGCTGCTGAAAATTCACACCTCCCATACATCCATGATTTTCATGGTTCTTTGCATAATTTCATCACAATTAAACTTAAATTCATAAATTTAAAAAGAATCTAAGCTTGAAATTCTACTTACCTCAATTTGTGAATTTCCAAAGCTTCAATCTCTCAAATTTCCTTTTCTTTTTTTCATTTCAATCTTCAAATCAAAGCTCAAGGGTAATTTTTCCTTAAGGGAGTTGTGGAATTAATGGGGATTTTAGGGTTGTGAAGGCTTAATATAAGCTTTCATGGTGGAAGAAGAAAATGAGAGAGATGAGAGAGAGATCAAGATGGCAAGAAGAAGAAGGAAGGAAGAAAAAATGAATTTCTTTCTTTAAATTCTGATTGGCTCTTTTTTATGTTAAATTATCTCCCAATTTTTGAATTTTAGAAATTAACATTTATTATGTCATGGTGATGTCGTGAACTTTTTGATTTTTGATTTTTCACTTCTTTTTCATTTACCTCTTCAATTTAAATCTACATTTAAAAATTTTTATTTTTTAGATTTTCTTGGACAGTTAGGTCGTGAGTCACCTCTAGGGGTGAATTGACCAATTTGCCCCTCGCCGGTCTGATCCGGATTGTAAGTTATTCGATATTTCTTTTAGATCCCTAACCTAATTATTTGACCTGCTTAAAAATTCCTTTTCGTGATTTTTTCTTTTCCACTGTGTTCGCAATAGTCCTAAGGACCGCAGCATCACATTTTCAGGTTCAGAATTCGAGTTAAAATTGACCTCGCTGTCACTTCTCGGGAAGGTCACCCATCGCTGTGACTTCCTGCTCATTTAACTTTTTATGCTTTGTTTTACTTCTTTATACTTAACTATTTGGCAATTACTAATTATTTGTATTCAAGGCTTATCTAGGTGTCTTAGATGTGGTTCTAATTCTCTTAATTGTCTGCACCGATGCCTATCACTAAAATAGTAAAATGTACCAGGCTATGCAAATAAGGGTGTTACAATTCTCCCCCCCTAAAATAAATTTCATCCTCGAAATTCTGCTCACTATCTGTCCTCAAATAGTAATATGTGTTGTTTTCTCATGTTTTTCTCACATTTTCATGTAGCCTCATCGTCATAATGATGGTCCGTAGCACTTCAACCAATACTATTTACTCATCGATTGCTCACCTCATGTGCCAAGTTTCTTATGAGCCTCTGTCATATGTTTGATTCAAATTCATTTCAATTTTAGAGATAAGCAAATCAGGGTGCTAATGGATCCACTCTTTCTAGGACCTCGTGTGATCCTAGATAATGAGAACTTAGTCTTTCTCCTTTTTATATAATCTTATAATCTTCATTCCTTTGAGTCTATGTAAGACTTCTAACAATCTCATGTAACATTTAATTTGTTTGTACAATCATAATCTTTTCTTATTGTTGCTTTAGCAATTATTTTCCTTTGTAGTCTTTTTTTTTTTTAAATGACCTTGTTGGTCATATATGAACTGCTTATCTCTTTATTGGCCATAGGTCTATAATCATTATCTTATCATCTCCATTTATGACCAAGGCCTATGTGCCATTTTGCACTATCTTGTTTGCTTTTGTTTAACTTATTTCTTTCTTGAAAAAATAGTTCGGAATATTGTTACGCATCTTAAGTAAGTTGTTTGCCCTGGTGGCAATTCCTCATCTAGTGTTTTTTTCATTTTTTACTGTTCTATTTGTTTCTTTTTTTTTTTTTTTCATTCCACAACTTAACTTTAATTATTTTATTCCTCAATCTTATCTTCTTCCTTAAGTTGATTGTCGAGTCATGATTTAGCACCTCATATCATCCCTAATAAATCCACTATACTTCAATATTACTTTGATTTGGTCCTCTGACCATTCTATTCAACACTTTAACTAATATTCATAACGTTTCTTTATTACATTTGCACCAACTATTCTAATTTTTACTTCTATATTTTCTTTTATCTACCGATATCCTATAGCTTATTTTCCATTAGTTTGTGATCATTACCTTTTTTTTTTTTGAACCATAAATAATTCTTTATGTAACACCCCTATTTGTATAGCCTGGTATATTTCACTGTTTCGGTGATCGGAGTCGGTCCGGAGAATTAAGGAGATTAGAATCACACTTAAGAGAACTAGATAAGCCATAAACACAAATAATTAGTAATTGTCAATTAGTTAAGTATAAATAAGAAAAACAGAACATAAGAAGTTAAACGAGCCGAGAGTCACAGCGATGGGTGACCTTCTCGTGAAGGACTGCGAAGTCAATTTAAACTCAAATTTTGAACTGTAAAATGTGACGCTACGGTCCTTAGGACTATTACGAACACAGTGGAAAAGAGAAAATCACAGAAAAAGGTTGTTAAGCCAGTTAAATAATTAGGTTAGGGAGCCAGAAGAAATATTGAATTATTTGCAAACCGAGTTGAATCGGTGAGGGGAAATTTTGTCAATTGACCCCGAGAGCTGACTCCTGACCTAACTGTGAAATAAAATCGGGGAAAAGAAAATTTCGGAGTCAGGAATTAAATTAAAGAACTAATAGAAAAATAAATAAAAAAAAAGGAAAATGAAAAAGTTAAAAAGGTAATGACATCATGTGGTGACATAAGCATGATGCCATAAATATTATAATTAAAATTTATTTAATTTAGATAAATTTTGGTCTTCCTAAGAGATAAACTCATAAAAGAAAAAGAAAAGAAAAGAAAAAAACTTATCTTATTCAAGTGGCCATCCACCTCTCCCTCTCATCTCCATGGTTGTCCTCCATTGAAGCTTGCACTCAAGCTTAAATTCCCTCACTTAACCTTAATATTTTCCATAAACACCTCATTAAAGCTTGTTACCTCAACCTAAGAAGAAGATTAAAAGAGGAAAGAAAGGGCAAAAGATAGAGAATTGAAGGATTTGAAGTTCTAGGAAAGGTTAGTAAGCAAACTTGACACTTTTAGTTTGATTTCTACATTTTTAACTTATTAAACTTAGGAATAAACTTAAAATGAAATAAAAACATTTGTGGAGGACCAAAGGGAATTTTGGCCAGCCTATGAAGGGGGATGAATTGCATGAGTTTGATTGCATTAAACTTGTTAGAATGCTTGAATGAGATGTAAAAGTATGTTAAGATGTTTTGAATCAATCAAATGTAACAATTAGTGTGAATTAGGGTTTTGGACACTTAGGGTTTAAAGACAAAAATGTGAGAAATTAGTAAATGATGTCTTTGACCTAGTTTGAGGTGAGAAATGGTCATTTTTGACCAAATGAAGTGTGTTGAAAGTGTTGGAGTTAAGGTTAAATTTGGATTCAATGTGGTCATGCTGCTGGCAGCAGGACCAAGGTCCCTTTGAGGGATCAAAACTGAACATTTACAAGTCCAATTGGTGTGAGGCCAATTGGGAATGAAAATAGACACAAAATGGAACCTTTTCATTTGGGAATCATGCCCAAAAAGTGAACAAAATCTAGTGAACAAATTGACCAAATCTGGAAATTCTCAATTTGCCCTGTACAAACTGACCAAATGAACAGTGTTTGTTCATTTGGCCATAACTCGAGCTAGGCAGGTCTAAATGAACTGAAATTTTACCAGTGGATAGTTGAGATATGGACCTAATATTCTCATGAAGAACACAAACCCAAATTATGCCATTAACCAAGTCATTTGGCACCCCAATTTGGTAACCTAAAACTGCCAGAACCAAAATTTGCCCAGAAATCTGGGTTAAGTCCAATCCGGCAGCCATGGTTCAAATGGCTATAACTTGAGCTAAAAAACTCCAATTGGAGTGATTCAAAAAGGAGAATAAACTTAAGATAATAGGGAACATTTTCTGTGAAGAAAGTTTTACCAAATTCTAACAGAAAAATGACCAATGGAACAGTACAACTTAAGACACCAAAACTACAAACTTGCCTAAAAGACTTAGAATTTGATTAAACAACCAAAACCAAAAAATTTAGTGACCAAAATATGGTATGTGGGTAAATTTGGAATTTCCATACCTATTAAGCCTTAGAAAGTCAACAAATTGACTTGAATAGTGTAGTGAATAGTAACCCAAAACACAAATTTTAAAGAACGTCGAGTTTAGCACATTAGAGCTAGGTAAAAGTGAATTTAAATTTATTTTTGGAATTATGCTAAGTTATGATACTGAAACACTGTGAAACTGTGTGTTTCAGTGGAAAAGAACACCGGGAAAGAGCCCAAGGAATCGAGTCAAGGCCAAGAGGCGACTTGCTTAAGGTTTGTGCGCAACGAATAATTTTTGTAAATTATCTTCTGCATATTGTTTTGAATAATGTGAAATATTGAATTGTGACATTATTATGATGCTTTTGATTTAAATTGTTGAAAGTTATTGTGTATATTTGAAATGGCAATGTTTAGCAAATTATTAAGATAAGTTTTGAAACCACAGTGTCATAACCATATATTTGAACACCTCACTAGCATGACTAGTGGGGGTAATCAGTTTCGAATTTTGATTCCTTCTCTGGCTGAAGTGTTGAGGTGTGTGGCAGTAGAAGAAGAAATTGAATGGATATCCATATATTTGAGCTAGCTAGCTTTGTGATGTAATTTCTCCTTAGCCTCTGGCTATTGAGATTATATTTGTTTCGAATGGCATGATATAACTGTGGGTTTTATGAAATATGTTTTCATACTTTAAAATTAAATAGTTTGGATTAAAATCTCATAATTCATGTTTTGTATTTAATTCTCATGTTCAGTCCAATTTTTGAATAAATGTGGTTTAAATTCTGCATAAAGATTATTTTAATATGTTGTGCACCACTGAGTTCTAGTACTCAGCGATAGCTGTTATTACTATCACAGATTTAGAGACTAGAGGAGCAGCAGAGTGAGCTGCTGAGGATTGTGGAGCGACTTACCCTGAAGTTATATCGGGTATAATTTATACCCCGACTGTAAATATTTATTTTGATGTATGTGATGCACGTAAATATATGGACATGTAAAATTGATCTTGAGCAGCTTTTACAAAGTTTGTATAAAATTTGTAATAAATTTTAGTTTTGATTTTCTTAATGTAAATTTTAGTATGATGTATATATAAATTGTTTATCTTTAATGAAATATGAATGTATGAAATTGATTGACAGTATCTTGAGGATTGTTGAATTTTGAAACTTGAGAAATTGGTTGAGATTGATTGTGAATTTGAAGAAGTTGCTGAGAAAAATTATTGGAAGTGTTTTTTTTTTCCAGGTATTTGAAGAACTATTTTCTCAAAATACAAAGGGAACTCTGCCGAAATTTTTATAAAATTTGCGAAAAAATAAAATGGGCCAAAAATTTTAACTAGCTTTTAACTTTAATTAAATGTTTTGATACCAGCTGGAAAATGCTCACCACTTAACAAAAGTAAGAAAATTGTTTTAAAATCCCTTGTAGGGTACTTAATGTGTTATCGGTAGGTGAAGTTCGGTAGTTCATTAGGTATTTTACTGTCATGACCCAGGGATGGGGTTGGGACGTGCTTGTTCAACCAGCTACGTACTGGGGTGGATTCGTGTCCTACATTAGAAATGGGAAGGAAAGATTTGGGCTATATATGTGGGAGCCTTCCTCACCTGGTCAGCGCGCTTTTGGGAATGAAACCTCCCAAGGGACAAATCCGTGAGGCCCACAGGCCAAAGCGAACAATACTGACTGGAGATGGATTGGGCAGTTACATAGTGGTATCAGAGCTGGACTCCCTCTAGTACGGTGTGTGGTGCGAGGACACACCAAGCAGAAGCTGGTGGGCTTGTCATGACCCAGGGATGGGGTTGGGACGTGCTTGTTCAACCAGCTATGTACTGGGGTGGATTCGTGTCCCACATCAAAAATGGGAAGGAAAGATTTGGGCCATATATGTGGGAGCCTTCCTCACCTGGTCAGCGTGCTTTTGGGAATGAAACCTCCCAAGGAACAAATTCGTGAGGCCCACGGGCCAAAACGGACAATACTGACTGGAGATGGATTGGGCTGTTACATCTACGGGATCATGTTATGCCTTACAGAGGGGTAAGGTGTGACATGTTTTAGTGGTATCAGAGCAAAAATTTTTGAAATATGTTTTAACTTGAGAATTTGTGTCTTTCCTTGTTAAGTACAACTGCTCAATGTCCATATTTGTTACGTACAGTGCATTACATCATAAATATGAACTAACGGAGGGAAATCTCCATGTGTTACTTGTTCAGGAGATACCCTAACTTCAGACTGAAATGGAAGAAGGGGATCGCTCAGTCGAGCAATCTGTTGAAGCCAAGGCACAAGGGGAAGCCCCAGCTTTACAGAATGTCAGTGGATTAGTAGCACCAACCCCACAAATGCCACAGTTTCCTTCACAGTTTGCACAGCAGATGGCTGTGATGTTTCAACAAATGGCTGGGGGTATGCCTGCTCAAGCTCCACCCTAGACACCTGTGGCACAACCACTGCCTCCAGCCAGACAGTATGATAAGTTATTGAAGTATGGGGCTACTGAATTTAAGGGTACAGTGGACCCTTTAGAGGTAAAGCAATGGCTTGAAAGGATGGATAGAGTATTTAAGAAGCTGCATTACCAAGATGAACTGAAGTTTGAATATTATGTGTCGCTACTGCAAGGGGATGCATATGATTGGTGGAAGACCATCCCCCACAGCTTAGCTGAACCACCAGTACTGACCTGGGATGACTTCATCAGAGAATTCAGACAGAAATACATCCCAGATGCATATGTTGATCAGAAATTGCAAGAATTTTTGAGTTTGAAACAAGGGAACCAATCAGTGGCAGAGTATGAGAGGGAGTTCTCCCACTTAAGTCATTATGCTAGGAGTCTCCTTTCTACCAGCAAGGCAAGATGCAAGAGATTTGAGACTGGTTTGAAGCCCAGTTTGAGAATGCAAGTAGTGGGATTTAGACACAGCAATTTTTCAAAACTCATGTCTTAAGCACTCGAGTTAGAAAGGATTGAATCAGAAACGACCCCAACAAAAGAAAAATCAGAAAAAGTTGAAAAATCAGAGAAAGACAAGGGGGAAAAATCAGTTGAACAAAGTTCTGGTGGTACTTCTGGGAAGAGAAAGAAATTTAATGGACCTAGCAAAGGTCGAGGTGGTAGATTTGGAAGGGGCAGATTCTCTGGACAGAGACCCCCTAGGTCTGGTCAGCAGTCGAGCAGGGGTTCATATCCTGCCCGCCCCTGTGGGACTTATGGCAAGATTCATGGGGGGGAATGCTATTGGGCCACTGGAGCCTGTTTTAACTATAGAGGTAAGGGCCATCTTGCTAAAGACTGCACTAGTGCTCTGAGATATGGTCCAGCTCCTACGACTGCAGAAGGATCTATTCAGAGTCCTGCTTCCAGAAGTTCACAACCTGTTGGCAGAGGAAGAGGCAAAGGTAGAGGCACTACTTCAGGCAGTCAGGGTACTGTTGGTCAGTCAGCACAAGGAAGTGCTGCTGCCAGAGTTTACATGATGAGACAGCGAGAAGAGGCTAAGACTTTCGATGTGGTAGCTGGTACATTCTCTATCTCTAATCAGGAAGTATTTGTGTTGTTTGATCCGAGTTCAACCCATTCATATGTTAGTAGTAACTAGTCCGTTAGGATAAGAGGCCCGGGTCAATAGAATTTATAGAAACTGTCCATTAGTGATCCAAGGACATGTTGTTCTGTCAGATTTGATTGAAATGCCCTTCGGAGATTATTATATTATCTTGGGCATAGATTGGTTAGCCAGGCATGGATTGGTTAGCCAGGCATCACGCCATGATTGACTGTAAACTGAAGACAGTCACTTTTGGTTTCCCTCAGTATGGTGATGTGATAATACATGGGGAGAGGCATTTACTGCCATCAAACATCATTTCGGCTACACTAGCCAGAAAAATGATCAGAAAGGGGTGTGAAGCATACTTGGCACATGTGATAGACACCCAAGTGGGAAGTCCAGCAATGAGGGACATCCCTACGGTATGTGACTTTCCGGATGTGTTTCCTGATGAATTGCCAGGATTACCTCCAGAAAGAGAGGTGCAGTTTGAGATTGATGTTATGCCTGGTGTGAACCCAATCTCTATAACACCACATAGAATGGCATCTGCAGAATTGAAAGAGTTGAAAGTGCAGTTGCAAGAGTTGCTTGACAAGGGCTTTATCCGCCCTAGTGTGTCACCTTGGGGAGCACCGGTGTTGTTTGTAAAGAAGAAGGATGGCACTCTCCGCTTGTATATTGATTATCAGCAGTTGAATAAGGTGATAATAAAGAATAGATATCCATTGCCCCGCATTGATGACTTGTTTAATCAGTTGAGGGGTGCAGCTGTGTTCTCCAAAATTGACCTAAGATCAGATTATTATCAGTTGAAAGTACAAGAGCAGAGTATTCCTAAAACTGCCTTCAAAACCCGTTATGGCCATTATGAGTTTTTCGTCATGCCATTCGGGTTAACTAATGCTCTGACTGCTTTTATGGATCTGATGAACACTATCTTCAGACCATACCTCGACCAGTTTGTTGTGGTATTCATAGATGATATATTGGTCTATTCGAGGAATGCAGAAGAACATGATAGACATATGAGGATTGTACTATAGACTTTGAGGGAGAAACAACTATATGCTAAATTATGGAAATGTTAATTTTGGCTGAAAGAAATATCTTTCTTGGGGCATGTAGTATCAGAAGAGGGCATAAAGGTAGATCCAAGTAAGATAGAAGCTGTCCTTAATTGTAGGCCACCCAGAAATATCACAGAGATTCGCAGTTTTCTGGGTTTAGCTTGATACTACCATCGATTTGTAAAGGGATTTTCCATGTTGGCATCTCCATTGACCAAGCTGCTTAGAAAAGATGTGAAATTTCAGTGGACGGATAAATGCCAGCAGAGTTTTGATGAATTGAAGAAATGTTTGACTGAAGCTCCAGTCCTGACTTTACCTACTTCAGGTAAAGAATACATAGTTTATAGTGATGCTTCTCACAATAGGTTAGGCTGTGTGTCAATGCAAGATCGAAATGTCATTGCCTATGCATCACGCTAGCTAAAACCACATGAGAGGAATTATCCGACACATGACTTGGAGCTTGGAGTTATTATGTTTGCTCTTAAGATCTGGAGACACTATTTGTATGGGGAAAAGTGTTACATCTACACAGATCATAAGAGTTTAAAGTATTTGGGCACTCAAAAGGAGTTGAATTTGAGACAGAGGAGATGGTTAGAGTTGATAAAAGACTATGATTGTCTGATAGACTATCAGCCAGGGAAAGCTAATATTGTGGCTGATGCCTTAAGTCACAAGACTATGGCAAGTCTACGGGTTACTCCTTTATCTATGGTACATGAGTTAAGATCATTGCATGCCAGCTTAGAGATTAATGATGATGGGCAGACAGCAGTTGCATGGCATGTACAGCCAGTGTTGATTGATAAGATCAGAATGGCTGCTCAGAATGACCAGAAGTATCAGAAATTATTAGAAGAAGTCTGGCAGGGCAAGAAACCAGAATTCTCAATCAGAGATGATGGTTTACTGCTACACCAGGGCAGAATATGTGTTCCTAATGATGTTGATTTAAGGCAGATCATTTTGAGGGAAGCACATGAGTCTCCTTTTGTCATGCACCCTGGTGGCACAAAAATGTAAAGAGGGCTAAAGGAGCATTACTGGTAGATGGGTATGAAAAGAGATGTGGCAGAGTTTGTTTCCAAATGCCTAACTTGTCAGCAAGTGAAGGCAGAGCATCAAGTACCTGTTGGGTTGTTACATCCACTACCAGTACCAGAATGGAAATGGGAGAGAATAACGATGGATTTTATGATGAGACTTCCCAGGGCACAGAAGAGTCATGATGCAGTATGGGTCATTATTGACAGACTGACCAAGTCTGCTCATTTTCTGCCAGTCCGGATGGATTACAGTTTAGAAAGATTGGCCAAGTTATACATCGATGAGATTATGAGACTGCATGGAGTGCCAGTATCCATTTTATCAGACAGAGATCCTAGGTTCACTTCTCGATTCTGGGGTAGTCTTCAGAGAGCCCTAGGAACTAGATTGAACTTCGGTACTACATTCCACCCACAGACAGATGGCCAGTCTGAGAAGGTAATTCAGATCATGGAGGACATGCTACGGGCTTGTGTGATTGAGTTTGAGGGCAGTTGGGACACACATTTTCCTTTGATTGAGTTTGCTTACAACAATAGCTACCAATCAAGCATTGGGATGCCTCCATATGAAGCTTTGTATGGCAGAAAATGTAGAACCCCATTGTGTTGGGATGATGTGGGTGAAAGGAAGATGATTGGGCCTGCAATTGTTCAGCAAACTGAGGAGAAGATCAAGGTGATCAGAGATTGACTTAAGACTGCATCAGACCGTCAGAAGTCCTACATTGATTTAAAGAGAAGGGATATTAAGTATGCAGTGGGTGAGAAAGTATTCCTCAAGGTTTCCCCTTGGAAGAGAATTATGAGATTCTACAGAAAGGGGAAACTGAGTCCTCGTTTCATTGGGCCATATGAGGTTCTGGAAAGAGTAGGTCCTTTGGCATATCGGTTGGCACTACCTCCAGAGTTAGAGAAGATACATAATGTCTTCCATGTGTCTATGTTGAGAAGGTATCGATCAGACCCATCTCATGTACTACCAGTAGAGGAAATTGAAGTGAATCCAGACCTTACATATGAGGAAGAATCCATAGAGATTCTGGCTTATGAGGTGAAGCAGCTACGGAACAAGCAAATACCGTTAGTGAAAGTATTGTGGAACTATCATTCGGGCCAGAAGGCTACTTGGGAATGAGAGAAGGACATAAGGAGACAACACCCATAGCTGTTCAGAGATTGATACTAGGAAAAATTTCGAGATGAAATTTATTTTAAGGGGGGGAGAATTGTAACACCCCTATTTGTATAGCCTGGTATATTTCACTGTTCCGGTGACCGGAGTCAGTCTGGACAATTAAGGGTATTAGAACCACACTTAAGACAGCTAGATAAGCCATAAACACAACTAATTAGTAATTGCCAATTAGTTAAGTATAAATAAGAAAAACAGAACATAAGAAGTTAAACGAGCCGAGAGTCACAGTGATGGGTGACCTTCTTGGGAAGGACTGCGAAGTCAATTTAAACTCAAATTCCGAACCATAAAATGTGACGCTGCAGTCCTTAGGACTATTACAAACACAGTGGAAAAGAGAAAATCACGGAAAAAGGTTGTTAAGCCAGTCAAATAATTAGGTCAAGGAGCCGGAAGAAATATTGTATTATTTGCAGACCGGGTTGAACCGGCGAGGGGCAATTTAGTCAATTGACCTCGAGAGCTGACTTCTGACCTAACTGTCAAATAAAATCGAAGAAAAGAAAATTTCGGAGTCGGGAATTAAATTAAAGAACTAATAGAAAAATAAATAGAAAAAAAAAGGAAAATGAAAAAGTTAAAAAGTTAATGACATTAAGTGGTGATAGAAGCATGATGCCATAAATATTATAAATAAAATTTATTTAATTTAGATAAATTTTGGTCTTCCTAAGAGATAAATGTTAGTAGTATGCCCTAGAGCATATCATTTAGTACGTATCTTGTGCATATTTTTATTAATAAAAGACATTTCCACTTTTCTGTTTACATAATATATTTATGTGTAATAGAAAAGGTCCATTGATATTTTGTTAGAAATGTTATTCTTAAGTTGTTAAGAATATGAGTAACAATATCTCTAACACAAAGTATCATAAATAGGTTCACAATCGAGGATACTTCATAATAAGGACATGACTTATCCAGAAAGATTGTATTCATGTTTGTTCCCAAGTTATTTATATGAGATATAAATAAGATGAAATGGTGAGTCTCATGCCATATAACAAACATGATAGGCACTTATAAATGATTAGTAGGGCAAACCAGTGACACTTATGATAAGCACATGGAGTTTACTCTTGTCAATGTTTTGTCATAAATCATATCAGTGCATATAATCTTTAGACCTGATATAGCACAGTTATCTTGCATATAGGTAGTTTGAGTTTGATACTGCTTTCATACTTGTACTGTGTATGGGTATATGGGCATCTGTTGGCTCCTACTAGTTATGGAGGTAGGTGTTGATCAAGATGGAATCTGTTCCTCTAAGTAAATAGAGATAAAATCCTATATTCATTTAATTGTTCTTGATGTTACAAGTTCCTGGCCAGGACAGATAGATTTATTCAGAAAAGAGTTTTTGATGAGAAAATCTTTTTAATCAAGAACTGGAATTAAAAGAGAACATAATATTCATAGCAAATGGAGTTTGACATAACCATGACTCCAGCTTGAGTTGGGATTTTGTAATAGAGAGATTCTAGTGCATGGTAACATATAATTATAGGTTCATTTAAGGTAAACCTTATCACTAATTGGGTGGCCATGGCATGCTATGCTTGGTGTTAACCATGGTCTATGAGGTTCATAAAATGATTTAGAGAAATCATTTATGGTAAGAAAGAGTTTTGATAATATTAAGAGTTGATATCATGTCTCATTGCCAATTAGTGATGAGCCTAGTAAGTCACACACATACACAAGTTATCACCTATTTAAATATGATTTAATTAATTAATTAAAGAGTTTAATTGATTAATTAAATAGGTTTGGTTTGCAATTAAATTGTAAAGTCCCTAGCATGACTTGAAACCAAATCTAGATTATTGGATGTATAGTATAAGTTAAATTTATATTTAAAGTGTTTAAATATGAATTTAATTAATGAGAAATTAATTTGGATGTATAGTATAAGTTAAATTTATATTTAAAGTGTTTAAATATGAATTTAATTAATGAGAAATTAATTAATAGAGATTAATTAATTAATTTATATTTGATATAAATTAGAAGAAGAAGAAAAATAATTATTTTGGGTTAAGAACTCAAAATTAAGACACAGGGGCATTTTGGTCATTTCACAGTGTGACACGTGGCACTATGAGATGGTGACACGTGGGATTACATATAAGCTTGCCAAATGTTTGTTTTTTTTTAATCATGTAAGATGACTAAAATCAAGATTAAATATAGGTTTGACACTTGGCACAATGTGACTGGGTCACTTAAACCTAGACCTAATCAAAGGGTGACATGTGGCAAGGGTTTAATGTGTTAACCTAGCTATATAAGTGTTGTTATGAAAAAGAAAAATAACTAGCAGCCACTCCTCTCCTTTGTCATGCCATTTTTAGGCTCTCCATCTATTCTTCTTCATCTCTCATCAATTCAAAGTGAATAGCCATCAATCTCTTGAATTAAAAATACTAGAAATTATTTCTAGTGTCTTGTTTACATTTCTAATCTCTTAAAAGGCAGAACTTGAATTTCTAATTAATAGAAAAAGCTTTAGAAGCTGTTTAAGGGCTGCCATAGGTGTTCTTGGTGTGGACAAGCTAGAGGGACAACATCTAGTGTCCTGAAGATGAATCTCAAAGGCGCAGACACGCTGCAGTGCATCAAGAGGTTAGTGTAATCGTTCTTGATTTAATCTAGGGTTCTAAAATTAATCTGATTAATTTTAAAATCTTAAATGGCAAATACAGATCCAAAAACATATTAAAAGAGTTTTAATATGTTTTTTTATCATTGAAATCAAATAGATAAAAATAAATCTTGCATGATGCATGTGACCCTAGGTGAAAATTTTTGAATTCAATGGTATAAACTTGTGTTTTTCACGCTTCTATTCCTTCAATTGGTATCAGAGCCACTATATTTGCCATTTAGATTGATGTTTTTATGATTTAATTGTGCATTTGATCATGAGATCAAAAGTTCATTGCTGGTTGCAAAGTCAAGGTGGCAGCACAAATGATGAACACCATGGTGCGCATGGTTGATGCACCACAATGGTGTGCAAAGGTAAATGGATGGTGAACGTGAAATTGTTGTATGATCTAAGATCCATTTTATGTCTAATTAAATTGTTTAATTAGAATTGTTATCACACAATTAAATCATGTTTCAAATCAAAATTTTAAAAATTGTTTGAATGTGATTCAAATCTGAATTTTTAAAGTTGTTTGAATGTGATTCAAATCTGAATTTTTAAATTTGTTTGAATGAGATTCAAATCTGAATTTTTAAATTTATTTGAATCATATTCAAATCTGGATTTTTAAGTTGAAAATGAGATATTCAATTTAATTTAAGTATCTATATTTTATTTAATTGTTAAATAGTGATATGCATGATGGATGATCATGGACTATAAAAGATCAATGTGATTAGATTTATTTCTTTTATGTTTCTTTGGGATTGTAAATTAATTAATTTATTTTAATTTATTTTAGGCATGTATTATTAAGTTTGTAATAATTTTTGGGTTGTAATTTCATTTAATTAAGTTCATGTAAATTCGCCTTGGTATGCCAAGGATTACTATGTAATATTGGATTGCAAGAAGTTCAAGGAGGTCAAGAGCATTGGTGGGACCAGTGGGAGGAATTCAAGATCAAGTGTTGATTATGTACTCCTTCAGCAACTCTTGTAAAATGAATGAATGAAATGCACCTAGGAATGCCCTGATTCAATTCTTGGTGGCTCAGAATTGAATCCCTTAGAAAGTCCATGATCATACCATATTTATTGCTTATCCATGAATGCATGAGATGTATGGGAATGTATGCTATTATATGATATATGCATGCTAATTAGATAATGTGCAAAGTGAGACCTTAATAGTAATTAGAATGACCATAAAATCTTCCAAACAAATGATTAAGTTGGAAATGCTATAATTAAAGTAATTATAACATAGGCCCTCCATTGGGACAATTATTTTAAGAAATTTTAAATAGTTGCATAAGATGCAATTAATTTAAGAGATTTTCCTAAGAATAATTGTTAAGCATGAGATGTTGTAAATATGTAAATAGTTTGGTGGCCAATATTGGATGTACCTGAGGATATTAAAAATATTTGCATAATTACTGGCTCAATGGGATTAACTTAACTAATGCAAGATAAGTCAATAATGGTACCTGAGATTTTGAGCATTAGGGGCTAAGTAAAGGATTGAACCTCACATGAGATGTGATGGGCAAAGAGTTGCTCACTTATAGTTTATTGTAATTCCAATAATGGATGTACCTGAGGATGATCAATAGAATTATAAGAATTCAATCACCCACTAGAAATCCATCCAACTAGGATTTCCATTTTTTATTTTGGAAGTGTAGGATTCGCTAAGTTAGTGGGAGGACCAATTTGATTAAAAGACCATAATCATTTTGGTTAATTACATGATACATTTACTAATTAATCTGGTTATTTTTTGCAGTTAATTTTCTGATAAAAATGAGCACAGAACAACCACCACCATCCAATATCCTTGCAAGCATACTTGATCGCAATAGGTTGACAGGACCTAATCTATCTAATTGGCTAAGAAATTTGAAACTTGTCCTGAACCTTGAACATATAGGATATGTTCTAGATTCAAATGTTCCTGGTCCCTTACCTCCAGAGGCCACACAAGAGGAACATGAAACTTTGGATAAGTGGAAGGAGCATGATATGAGAGCTAAGTGTTACATGCTTGCTTCCATGAGTAATGAGTTACAAAAGCAGCATAAGAACATGTTGAGTGCGAGTGAGATCCTCCTTCACCTATAAGAGTTGTATGGTGAGCACAGCAGGAATGCTAGGTATGAGATATCTAGACAGCTATTCCGTATGAGGATGTCTAAGGGACAGAATATTGGGGATCATGTCCACAAGATGATTCGGCTGATTGAGTAGTTGGAACATCTTGACTTCAACATGGATTTCCAACTACAGACGGATTTGATCCTTCAGTCCCTTCCTGAGTTTTTTGGGAATTTTGTGACAAATTTCCATATGACTCAACAGGAATGCACCTTAGCTGGTTATTGCCCAAAAGAATATGCCGGGCAATAAAGGAAAAGAGATAGCTTTGATTGCATCTTCTTCTGCTGGAAAGTCCAACAAGAAGAAGGGCAATAAGAAAAAAAAACCTCAGATTCCTGGTCTTTCCAAGAAAATAGCTAAACAGAAAAGGAAGACTAAAGCTGATGGAGGCAAAGGAAAGTGTTTCCACTGCCAAAAAGATTGGCACTGGAAAAGGAACTGCCTAGAGTATCTTGCTTCTCTGAAGGACAAGAAGGATACACCTTCGGAAGGTATGTCCATATCTTGTTATTTAGATTCTAATGATACTCATAGTTCATCTATAGCTTGGGTTTTAGATAATGGTGCCAGTTCTCACATTTCTAATGATATGCAGGAACTAGCAAATAGTAGCAACTTGCGTTCTCAAGATATTAGAGTCCAGATTGGCAATGGCTCAACTGTTGAAGCTTTAGCCATAGGATCTAAATCTTTTTACATGTTTAGACATGTTTTGTGTTTGGATAATATTTTATATGTACCTGATGCTTTTAAGAACATCATTTCTATATCTAGTTTGACTAGAAATGGCTATAAATTTCAGTTCACATATGATGTTTGCAATATTTATTTTGGAAATAAATATGTTGGTTCGAGTTATATGAATGATGGTCTTTATTATTTGGATAATAATGAAAAACACAAATTGAATGCAAGTGATCTAAAAGAATGCAATGCCATGGTGAAAACCAACTCAAGTTCAAAATATATTTGGCACTTAAGGTTATGTCATGTTGCAGAAGATAGGATTGCAAAACTGGAGAAAATGGGGATTCTATCCTCATTGGGCTCTGAGCCTACTCTAACTTGTGAATCTTGCCTTCAGGGCAAAATGACTAGATCACCCTTTGTTGGACAAAGGCTAAGAGCTGAAAATATTTTGGAGCTAATACATAGTGATGTATGTGGTCCATTTAAAGAAATGGCTAGAGGGGGCTTTCATTATTTTATTACCTTTACTGATGATAAATCAAGATTTGGGTATTTGTATTTGATGAAATACAAACATGAATCCTTTGAAAAGTTTAAAGAATTTAAATCTGAAGTAGAAAATCAAACAGGAAAGAGTATTAAAGCTCTTTGATCAGATCGTGGAGGTGAATATTTGAGTACTGAATTTGATGAATACTTGAGAGAGCATGGTATTGTTTCTCAGCTGACTCCTCCAGGAACGCCATAGTTGAATGGTGTATCTGAAAGGAGAAATCGTACCCTATTGGATATGGTATGTAGTATGATGAGCTATACTGATATGCCGATCTTCTTTTGGGGATTTGCATTAGAATCAGCTTTGTATATTCTGAATAGGATTCCATCAAAATCAGTTTCTTCCACACCTTATGAGATATGGCATGGAAGAAAAGCAAGTCTTAAGCATGTTAAGATTTGGAGTTGTCTAGCTTATATCAAAAAGCTGAACACTGATAAATTGGAGACCAGATCAGAAAAAGGTCGATTTGTTGGATATCCAAAAGATAGTTTTGGATATTATTTTTATTTGCCTACTTCACAAAAGGTTGTGATAAGTAGAGATGCCACATTTCTTGAACAACAGTTTGTTCAAGAAGGAGGCAAAGGAAGGCAAATAGAGTTAGAATTGGAGAATTCTGACCAACCAACAGATCGGATGGATATAGATCCATCTAGTCAACCTATACCCGTTGATGAAACATCTACAGCTATTCCTCGTAGAACAACCAGGGTATCTCACCCACCAGTGAGATATGGTTTTCTTCATGAAGAAGAATAAGAGTTGTCTACTCATGAAGAAGTAGATCATGGAGATAATCCACTTACCTATGAAAAAGCTATATCAGATATAGACTCTTCAAAATGGATTGATGCTATGAAATCCGAGATTGATTCCATGCATAAGAATCAAGTTTGGGATCTTGTTGACCCACCTGAAGGTATTGTACCTATAGGGAACAAATGGGTTTTCAAGAAGAAAATTGGTTCTGATGGAAAGGTAGAGACCTATAAGGCAAGGCTAGTAGCGAAAGGGTTTCGCCAAAGGCAAGGAGTCGACTATGAGGAGACTTTCTCGCCTGTTGCCATGCTTAAATCAATTAGGATTTTATTAGCAATAGCTGCATACTATGATTATGAGATTTGGCAGATGGATGTCAAAACAGCTTTTCTCAATGGATACATTGAAGAAAACATTTTTCATGGAACAACCTAGGGGTTTTGAATCCCAAGATGGTTCCAAGGTATGCAAGCTAAAGCGATCCATTTATGAGTTGAAACAAGCTTCGAGGAGTTGGAACATCCGTTTTGATGAAGCCATTAAATCCTTTGGTTTTATCAAAAATGAGGATGAGCCATGTGTATATAAGAAGGTTAGTGACAGTGCTATCACTTTCCTTGTCTTATATGTGGATGACATACTGTTGATGGGTAATGACACAGGTATGTTGACGACTATAAAGGTATGGTTGTCAAATACATTCTCCATGAAAGACTTAGGGGAGGCAACCTATATTCTTGGGATTCGCATATATAGAGATAGAGCGAAAAGAATAATTGGTTTATCCTAAAGTCTATACTTGGAAAAGGTGTTAAAGAGGTTTAACATGCTTGATTCCAAGAGAGGATTGTTACCAGTGAGACATGGCATCCACCTTTCTAAAGAGATGTCTCCAAAGACACCTGAAGAAAGAGATAAGATGGCCAGGATTCCATATGCTTCGGCTATTGGAAGTTTAATGTATGCAATGTTGTGTACTAGGCCGAATATCGGATATGCTATTAGTTTGACTAGCAGGTATCAATCCAATCCAGGCTTGGAACACTGGATAGCTGTCAAGAAAATCTTTAAGTACTTGAGAAGAACTAAAGATTTATTCTTGATTTATGGAGGTGGAGACTTGCAATTGGATGGTTATACTAATTCTGATTTCCAATCAGATATCGATGACAGAAAGTCTACCTCTGGATATGTGTTCATTTGTAATGGAGGTGCAGTCAGTTGGAAGAGTTCCAAACAGAACACGATTGCAGATTCCACTACAGAGGCTGAGTATATTGCTGCATCAGATGCTGCAAAGGAAGCTGTTTGGATAAAGAAGTTTGTGACAGAACTTACAGTAGTTCCTTCCATTGAGTTAGCAGTTCTACTGCACTGTGACAACAATGGAGCAGTCATACAGGTTAAGGAACCAAGGTCTCACCAGAAATCCAAACACATAGAAAGGCGCTACCATATTATCAGAGAAATAGTTGGGCGAGGCGATGTAGCCTTGCAGAAAAATAGCATCAGCTGAAAATTCAGCTGATCCATTCACTAAGCCTATGTCATAGACTCAGTTAGACTGACATCTTGAGAAGATAGGTCTAAGATATTGTAATGAATGGCTCTTATGCTAGTAGGAGATTATTAGTAGCATGCCCTAGAGCATATCATTTAGTATGTATCTTGTACATATTTTTATTAATAAAAGGCATTTCCACTTTTCCGTTTACATAACATATTTATGTGTAATGGAAAACGGTCCATTGATATTTTGTTAGAAATATTATTCTTAAGTTGTTAAGAATATGAGTGACAATATTTTTAGCACAAAGTATCATAAATAGGTTCACAATCGAGGATACTTCATAATAAGGACATGACTTATCCAGAAAGATTGTATTCATGTTTGTTCCCAAGTTATTTATATGAGATATAAATAAGATGGAATGGTGAGTCTCATGCCATATAACAAACATGATAGGCACTTATAAATGATAAGTAGGCTGAACTAGTGACACTTATGACAAGCAAATGGAGTTTACTCTTGTCAATGTTTTGTCATAAATCATATCAGTGCATATAATCTTTAGACCTGAGATAGCACAGTTATCTTGCATATAGGTAGTTTGAGTTTGATACTGCTTTCATACTTGTACTATGTATGGGTATATGGGCATTTGTTGGCTCCTACTAGTTATATATGGAGGTAGGTGTTGATCAAGATGGAATCTGTTCCTCTAAGTAAATAGAGATAAAATCCTATATTCATTTAATTGTTTTTGATGTTACAAGTTCCTGGCCAGGACAGATAGATTTATTCAGAAAAGAGTTTTTGATGAAAAAATCTTTTTAATCAAGAACTGGAATTAAAAAGAACATAATATTCATAGCAAATGGAGTTTGACATAAACCATGACTCCAACTTGAGTTGGGATTTTGTAACAGAGAGATTTTAGTGCATGGTAACATATGATTATAGGTTCATTTAAGGTAAACCTTATTACTAATTGGGTGGCCATGACATGTTATGCTAGGTGTTAACCATCTATGAGGTTCATAAAATGATTTAGAGAAATCATTTATGGTAAGAAAGAGTTTTGATGATATTAAGAGTTGATATCATGTCTCATTATCAATTAGTGATGAGCCTAGTAAGTCACATACATACACAAGTTATCACCTATTTAAATATGATTTATTTAATTAATTAAAGAGTTTAATTGATTAATTAAATAGGTTTGGTTTGCAATTAAATTGCAAAGTCCCTAGCATGACTTGAAACCAAATCTAGATTATTGGATGTATAGTATAAGTTAAATTTATATTTAAAGTGTTTAAATATGAATTTAATTAATGAGAAATTAATTAATAGAGATTAATTAATTAATTTATATTTGATATAAATTAGAAGAAGAAGAAAAATAATTATTTTTGGGTTAAAAACTCAAAATTAAGACACAGGGGCATTTTGGTCAATTCACAGTGTGACACATGGCACCATGAGATGGTGACACATGGGATTACACATAAGCTTGCCAAATGTTTTTTTTTAATCATGTAAGATGATTAAAATCAAGATTAAATATAGGTTTGACACTTGGCACAATGTGATTGGGTCACATAAACCTAGAGCTTATCAAAAGGTGACATGTGGCAAGGGTTTAATGTGTTAACCTAGCTATATAAGTGTTGTTATGAAAAAGAAAAATAACTAGCAGCCACTCCTCTCCTTTTTCATGCCATTTTTAGGCTCTCCATTTATTCTTCTTCATCTCTCATCAATTCAAAGAGATTAGCCATCAATCTCTGGAATTAAAAATACTAGAAGTTGTTTATAGTGTCCTGTTTACATCTCTAATCTCTTAAAAGGTAGAACTTGAATTTATAATTAATAGAAAAAGCTTTAGAAGCTGTTCAAGGGCTGCCATAGGTGTTCTTGGTGCAGACAGGCTATAGGAACAACATCTGGTGTCCTAAAGACGAATCTCAAAGGCGCAGACACGCTGCAGTGCATCAAGAGGTTAGTGTAATCGTTCTTGATTTAATCTAGGGTTCTAAAATTAATCTGATTAATTTTAAAATCTTAAATGGAAAATGCAGATCCAAAAACATATTAAAAGAGTTTTAATATGTTTTTTTATCATTGAAATCAAATAGATAAAAATAAATTTTGCATGATGCATGTGACCCTAGGTGAAAACTTTTGAATTCAATGGTATAAATTTGTGTTTTTCACGCTTCTGTTCCTTCGATAAACTCATAAAAGAAAAAGAAAAGAAAAAAAAAACACTTATCTTCTTCAAGTGGCCGTCCACCTCTCTCTCTCATCTCCATGGTTGTCCTCCATTGAAGCTTGCACTCAAGCTTAAATTCCCTCACTTAACCTTAATATTTTCCATAAACACCTCATCAAAGCTTGTTACCTCAACCTAAGAATAAGATTGAAAGAGGAAAGAAAGGGTAAAAGATAGAGAATTGAAGGATTTGAAGTTCTAAGAAAGGATAGTAAGCAAACTTGACACTTTTAGTTTGATTTCTACATTTTTAACTTATTGAACTTGGGAATAAACTTAAAATGAAATAAAAACATTTGTGGAGGACCAAAGGAAATTTTGGCCAGCCTATGAAGGGGGATGAATTGCATGAGTTTGATTGCACTAAACTTGTTAGAATACTTGAATGAGATGTAAATATATGTTATGATGTGTTGAATCAATCAAAAGTAACAATTAGTGTGAATTAGGGTTTTGGACACTTAGGGTTTAGAGACAAAAATGTGAGAAATTGGTAAATGATGTCTTTGACCTAGTTTGAGATGAGAAATGGTCATTTGTGACCAAATGAAGTGTGTCGGAAGTGTTAGAGTTGAGGTTAAATTCGGATTCAATGTGGTCATGCTAGTGGCAGCAGGAGCAAGGTCCATTTGAGGGACAAAAACTAAAAATTTACAAGTCCAATTGGTGTGAGGCCAATTGGGAATGAAAATAGACACAAAATGGAACATTTTTCATTTAGGAATCATGCCCAAAAAGTGAACAAAACCTAGTGAACAAATTGACCAAATCCGGAAATTCTCTGTCTGCCCTATACAAACTGACCAAATAAATAGTATTTATTTATTTGGCCATAACTTGAGATAGGCAGGTCTAAATGATCTAAAATTTTACCAGTGGATAGTTGAGATATAGACTCAAAACTTTCATGAAGAACAAAAACCAAAATTATGCCATTAACCAAGTCATTTAGCCACCCAAAAGTTGGTAACCTAAAACTGCCAGAACCAAAATTTGCCCAGAAATCTGGGTTAAGTCCAATCCGGCAGCCATGGTTCAAATGGCTATAACTTGAGCTAAAAAACTCCAATTGGAGTGATTCAAAAAGGAGAATAAACTTAAGATAATAGGGAACATTTTCTATGAAGAAAGTTTTACCAAATTCTAACAGAAAAATGACCAATGGAACAGTGAAACTTAAGACACCAAAACTAAAAATTTACAAATTTGCCTAAAAGACTTAGAATTTGAGTAAACAACCAAAACCAACAAATTTAGTAACCAAAATATGGTATGTGGGTAAAGTTGGAATTTCCATGCCTATTAAGCCTTAGAAAGTCAATAAATTGACTTGAATAGTGTAGTGAATTTTAAAGAACTTCGAGTTTAGCACATTAGAGCTAGGTAAAAGTGAATTTAAATTTATTTTTGGAATTATGCTAAGTTATGATACTGAAATATTGTGAAACTGTGTGTTTCAGTGGAAAAGAACACTGGGAAAGAACCCGAGGAATCGAGTCAAGGCCAAGAGGTGACTCGCTTAAGGTTTGTGCGCAACGAATAATTTTTGTAAATTATCTTCTGCATATTGTTTTGAATAATGTGAAATATTGAATTGTGACATTATTATGATGCTTTTGATTTAAATTGTTGAAAGTTATTGTGTATATTTGAAATGGCAATGTTTAGCAAATTGTTAAGATAAGTTTTGAAACCATAGTGTCATGACCATATATTTGAACACCTCACTAGCATGACTAGTGGGGGTAATCAGTTTCAAATTTTGATTCCTTCTCTGGCTGAAGTGTTAAGGTGTGTGCCACTAGAAGAAGAAATTGAATGGATATCCATATATTTGAGCTAGCTAGCCATGTGATGTGACTTCTCCTTAGCCTCTGGCTATTGAGATTATATTTGTTTCAAATGGCATGATATAACTGTAGGTTTTATGAAATGTGTTTTGATACTTTAAAATGAAATAGTTTGGATTAAAATCTCATAATTCATGTTTTGTATTTATTTCTCATGTTCAGTTCAATTTTTGAATAAATGTGATTTAAATTCTGCATAAAAATTATTTTAGTATGTTGTGCACCACTGAGTCCTAGTACTCAGTGATAGCTGTTATTGCTGTCACAGATTTAGAAACTAGAGGAGCAACAGAGTGAGCTGCTGAGGATTGTGGAGCGACTTACCCTGAAGTTATATCGGGTATAATTTATACCCCGACTGTAAATATTTGTTTTGATGCATGTGATGCATGTAAATGTATGGACATGTAAAATTGGTTTTGAGCAGCTTGTACAAAGTTTGTATAAAATTTGTAATAAATTTTAGTTTGGATTTTCTTAATGTAAATTTTAGTATGATGTATATATAAATTATTTATCTTTAATGAAATATGAGTGTATGAAATTGATTGATAGTATCTTGAGGATTGTTGAATTTTGAAACTTGAGAAATTGGTTGAGATTGATTGTGAATTTGAAGAAGTTGTTGAGAAAAATTATTGGAAGTGTTTTTTTTTTTTTCTTTTTTCAGGTATTTGAAGAACTGTTTTCTCAAAATACAGACGGAACTCTGACGAAATTTTTATAAAATTTGTGAAAAAATAAAATGGGCCAAAAATTTCAACTAGCTTTTAACTTTAATTAAATGTTTTGATACCAACTAGAAAATGCTCACCACTTAACAAAAGTAAGAAAATTGTTTTAAAATCCCTTATAGGGTACTTAATGAGTTATCGGTAGGTGAAGTTTGGTAGTTCATTAGATATTCTACGGGATCATGTTATGCCTTACAGAGGGATAAGGTGTGACACTTTAACCTTAAGAAGGGAGTCTACCAGACTCTCTTTTTTCCCATGCTATTCAAAAGTTTCGCATTAATTTTAATTTAATCCTTATGATCCGCACAATAAAATTGTGCTCTTCATAAAGAATACCGAACCAACTAGTTCCTATCGAATTACTATTATCAGTAGAACATCATTTCTTAACTGTTTTATAAGTTATAATTATCATCCATAGCATCCTGTCTCTTCTAGGGGAACAAAATCATATTTTGTGTCTTATTGCTACACAAATAGAATACTGTTCCTTACTAAACTTTCAGCAAAAGATCCATTGCAATACCAGAACAACTATAAGCCCCATATCAGAGACTGGATGACTTTACCCTATAGGTGTTATTTTTAAATTTTGACCATTCTAATATCTCTAGTCCCATAACAATTCCTGATGTACTGTAATTCGTGCTAGGGTAACGGAGTCATCAACCTCACTACTTTGCAACCATGATCTTTTGATATTCTAATTATAGAGTTTTAAATCCTGAATTAGGATTTTGAAACTCAGTTATAGTAATAAAACTCTATTCTGGTACATTTGTACTAGAGCAAAAGCCATTTGTAACTATTCTTATCCTTGTGTACTATTGGATAGCACGTAGCTCTACACAATAAATCCCAAGTCAGTACTGTAATCTGCAGCTTACAGCACAAACATCAAGAATATTATATAGTTACTACGATACATCCCAATAGATTAAACTTCCCTATTTCTTATTTCTTTCAAATCCACTAATATCTTAAACTTATTTTGATTATGGTACCCACTGACATCTATCAGCAGTAATACCCTTACCCGCATCTAAGGTAGCTATGTTACTACAACTTACTTCTGGGTCCTCTTGCCTTACCTAATTAGGCTTACTAATTAACTTTATAATTTATCGTAGTCTAGGAGATGTATCTCACTAGAAACTTTTCCAAAATTAATTCCAATCATGCTTATTATCGTAATTTTTATCCTAAAAGACTAATCACTAATGCATCAAAATTTATCTCCATGCAAGGGAATAATAGTAGAACATATAATTTTAGCATTAGCATATAAATAAGTAGAGCCGGAATCAAATAGTACATAATTATTCCCTTCAAAAGTTAAGAACGTATCGGCAATTACATCTGAAGTCTCTGCTTCTTCCCCTCGATGCATGGCGTTCCATCTTTCTAGTGTATTCCTCTGTTCTGGTTGGTCCATTATGCTAGGATTATCCGAAGTGTTGTCTTTACTTCTGCTTCTGCCCCTACTGACTATTAATGAGCCTCTAAAATTAGAACCTTGGACTGATTCCTCTGGTGTAGTATGTGGCATAAATCGACGTGCGCTAGTACAATGTTAGGCGTAATGCCCGATTCCACCACAATTGAAGCAGGCTCCAGTAACCTTATAGCAAATACCCCGTGTAACTTGCCACATACCTCACAGACACGGATAAGGTAGGAACTTTGAATTCTTTGCCGACGGGTTCTCGATTGCTTCCACCCTGAAGATCCGCCTCTGTTATATATATAAATTTGGGGTTCCACAAATTCTTTTCTTTTCCCCAATTGCCTATTCGAGTTCTGTCCCATAGATTTCTCACTCTTTTCTATTTCATACTGCCCTTGTGGGGGTTGAGTTTGTACTTGGGCTTGAGCTTTAGTTTGAGCTTGAGCTGACAAACTATCAGCCATTTATTGGAAGAAGGTGGCCATTTGCTGTGCCACTTGTGCGGTGATTTGTACCGGTGGAATTGGTACAGTAGAGCCTTCAACACTCTGAGGAGCTGAGGCCTCCTCTTGTGCCTTAACCGTATCTAATTGTTCTACTGATTCCCCTCTTCCATTTATATTCAGAAAATTTTCTTTTCTCGGGACAACCTACACAAGGAGATTTCTCTCCATTAATTCATATTTATGATGCAATTGTACTATATGTATCAAATATTTGAGCAGTTGTATGTACCGACAAAATATTTCAAATTCACAGCTCAAAATTTATTTTAAAACCATTGCTCTGATACCACTAAACATGTCACACCTTACTCCTCTGTAAGGCATAACATGATCCCGTAGTACACCTAATGAATTATCGTACTTCGCCTACCGGTAACCCATTAAATATACTACAATGGATTTTAAAAACAATTTTCTTACTTTTTGAAAATGGTGAGCTTTTATAGCAGGTATTAAAAACATTTACTTAAAGTTTAAAGACTAATCAAAATGTTTGTCCATTTTTATTTTTACTCAAATTTTAGAAAATTTTCGGCAGAGTGCCGTTTATATTTGGGAAAAACAGTTCTTTAAACACTTGTAAAAACACTTCCAATGTTTTCAAAACAACCACAACTCCAATACACTCATTTTCATATCCTCATTCATCACAATCAATTCAATTCACTTATCAAGCCAAACTCATCATAAAAGAAACCGTCCATAATTTTCAATTTCCAGAAGAAAGTAAATAATACATTCATTAAGGTACTAAAATTATTGTTACAACTAAATTTGCATTTCCATAACACACCCAAAATAACATTTCAAAAGTTTTATACATATGCTCAAATAATTTACACACATATATTTTCATGCATATTCAAAATCTAATATACAAGGGTATACCTATAATATACCTGAAGCTAATCCTAGTGAGTCTTCAAGGCATAGCTGCAGGAATCTCACTCAACTGCTCTCTCTCTACTCTCACCTGCGATAGCATACAAAGCTATCGCTGAGTGGTGAACTCAATGGTGTACAACTATAATTTAAAATGTAATACAATATACATTGACAATAATTATACCATAATTTTGAAATCTTGAAATTTAACCAACTTCCAAATATCAAAATTTTCATTGCCAATAATAATAGTCACTTGTTAAAATAACATTGATCAAAATTTTAATTTGTCAAATCACAACTGAACAATAAAAATAATTCCTGCAATTATGGAAATAATCAAATTATTTTAACAAAATCATTTGTACACAATCTCATTTAAAATCACAATTTCTTATCAATCAAAACCATTCTTTATTTCACTAACTATACAAGACTAATCAGAAAGGGCTATCTTCGGGGTGATTCTAACTCCCTATGGTCGGGGAGGTCGAATCGGGATTCTAACTCTCTATGGTCGGGGAGATCGAATCATCGTGCACAGTACACAACACAATAATGATACTTTTGACGGGACAATCACAATTACTTAGATCTAACATCTAATAAGAGGAGGATCTAAGCCTATGCACATACCATGGTATTTGAAACAAAATAAAGCTAACTCCATTGTCTCATCAACAAATGATATAGAGACGGGTAATAACCTAGTCAAGCATTTATAGTGAGATATAAAACCATATCATGCATTTCTTTGTTTTTTTTTGTGAGCATAAATCACAACACAATATTAATTCAAGATCAATTCCAATATTCCATAATTTTTTTATGCTCATCACAATCCAAAACAAAATTTTGTATTTTATTTATGCAAATTGGCCGTCACAATTCAAAACATAATTTATCCAGTCCAAAACAGTATTCAATAATTGTTGAAATAATATTTCACAAAACTAGACTCATGCTTACTATACCAATTTCAATAATCATTGAAATAAATCCCATAATTGATAAACATAGTGCATAAGAAAAATAAAATCATTTAATTACGTAAAATATTCAAAAAAAAATTCAATAAAAAACTAGTTGTGCACAAACCTCTTTTGTTGACTCAATTTACTCAAACTTTCGTTTCTCCTCCAAAGATCCCTTTCCAACTAAAACAAATAAATTTAAAGTGCTTCAGTATCCATTTCTAATACTTAAATTCTAATAATTAATTCATATATACTTAATTCTAGCCCCAATATGCTTAAACTAACATTCTTGGAAATTTTTATTTTGGGGTTACTATTCACGACACTATTCAAGTCAATTTGTTGACTTTCTTATGCTTAATAAGTTTATTAGTTCTAATTGTACCCATATACCGCATTTTGGGTGTCAATTTTGTTGGCATTGGTTGCCAATTCAATTCCTAAGTCTCCTAAGAGAAATTATAATTTTTCAGTTTTGGTCCCCTATTTTCTACTGTTCCATTGGTCTGGTTATTGTAAGAATTTGGCTAAGTGTCATTCATTAAAGTTGTTTCTTATTGTCTTAACTTTATTTCTCTTTTTGAATCACCCATTTAGAGTTTTCTAGCCTAATTTATGGCCATTTGAACATGGCTGGCCAGATTTGGTGTTACCCAGAATTCTGGGCATTTTCTGGATATTGGCAATTTTTGTGTGTTGACAGCAAGTGAGCTTTTGGATAGGTTATGTTCAAAATTTGGATTTTTTTTCTTCATGAAAGTTGTAGTGCTATGTCTTAGCTTCCTATCGGTATAAAATTCAGGTCATTTGGACCTTCCTAGACTATGTTATGGTTATTTACGTAACTACTGTTCATTTGGTCATTTTTGTACAGGTAGTGTGCCCTAATCCAGATTTGGCCTAATTGTTCACTAAGTTATGGTCATTTTCTGGGTATGATTCCTCAATGAAAAATGGTCCATTTTTGTGTCTAGTTTCATTCCCAATTGACCTCACATCAATTGGGTTGATAAATTTCCAGTTTGGTCCCTGAAAGGGACCTAGGTCAAGCTGTCAGAATTTGATCACTAACCAATCCGAATTGTAACTTGGTTCTAGCAATTCAAACACATCACAAATGGTCACAATTGACCATTTCTCAACTCAAGTAAGGTCATTTGCATCCATTAACCATTTTCTATAATTTTTCTCCCAAATCCTAAGTCAAGAACCCTAATTTTTTCAAGTGTTTCAATTTATGCAATTAAGGTATCTAAACATTCTCTACACACTTAATTAGGCTTACATACATAATTAATTAAACTAAAATACTTCAATATCTCATAATCCCATGGCTGCTGAAAATTCACACCTCCCATACATCCATGATTTTCATGGTTCTTTGCATAATTTCATCACATTTAAACTTAAATTCATAAATTTAATAAGAATCTAAGTTTGAAGTTGCACTTACCTCAATTTGTGAATTTCCAAAGCTTCAATCTCTCAAATTTCCTTTTCTTTTTTTCACTTCAATCTTCAAATCAAAACTCAAAGGTAATTTTTCCTTAAGGGAGTTGTGGAATTAATGGGGATTTTAGGGTTATGAAAGCTTAATATAAGCTTTCATGGTGGAAGAAGAAAATGAGAGAGATGAGAGAGAGATGAAGACGGCAAGAAGAAGAAGGAAGGAAAAAAAAATGAATTTCTTTTCTTTAAATTTTGATTGGCTCCTTTTTATGTAAATTATCTCCCAATTTTGAAATTTTAGAAATTAACATTTATTGTGTCATGGTGATGTCATAAACTTTTTGATTTTTGATTTTTCACTTCTTTTTCATTTCTTTTTCATTTACCTCTTCAATTTAAATCTACATTTCAAAATTTTCATTTCTTAGATTTTATTGGATTGTTAGGTCGTGAGTCACCTCTAGGGGTGAACTGACCAATTTGCCCCTTGCCGGTCTAATCCGGTTTGCAAGTTATTCGATATTTATTCTAGATCCCTGACCTAATTATTTGACCTGCTTAAAATTTTTTTTTTTGTGATTTTCTCTTTTCCACTATGTTAGCAATAGCTCTAAGGACCGCAGCATCACATTTTTTGGTTCAGAATTCAAGTTAAGACTGACCTCGCATTCACTTCCCGGGAAGGTCACCCATCGCTATGACTCCCGGCTCATTTAACTTTTTATGCTTTGTTTTTCTTCTTTATACTTAAGTATTTGACAATTACTAATTATTTGTATTCAGGGCTTATCTAGGTGTCTTAGATGTGGTTCTAATTCTCTTAATTGTCCGGACTGACACCGGTCACCAGAATAGTAAAATGTACTAGGCTATGCAAATAGGGGTGTTATAATTCTCCCCCCCTTAAAATAAATTTCGTCCTCGAAATTCTGCCCACTATCTGTCCTCAAATAGTCATATGTGTTATTTTCTCATGTTTTTCTCACATTTTCATGTAGCCTCATCATCGAAATGATAGTTCGTAGCACTTCAACCAATACTATTTACTCACCTCGTGTGCCAAGTTTCTTATGAGCTTCTGTCATAAGTTAGATTCAAATTCATTTCAATTTTAGAGGTAAGCAAATCAATGTGCTAACGGATCCACTCTTTCTAGGACCTCGTGTGATCCTAGATAATAAGAACTTAGTTTTTCTTCTTTTTACATAATCTTATAATCTTCATTCCTTTGAGTCTGTGTAAGACTTCTAACAATCTCATGTAACATTTAATTTGTTTGTACAATCATAATCTTTTCATATTGCTGCTTTAGCAATTATTTTCCTTTGTAGTCTTTTTTTTTTTTTAAATTTCCTTGTTAGTCATATATGAACTGCTTATCTCTTTATTGGCCATAGGTCCATAACCATTATCTTACCATATCCATTTATGACCAAGGCCTATGTGCCATTTTGCACTATCTTGTTTGCTTTTGTTTAACTTATTTCTTTCTTGATAAAATAGTTCGAGATATCGTTACGCATCTTAAGTAGGTTGTTTGCCCTGGTGGCAATTCCTCATCTAATATTTTTTTCATTTCTTGCTGTTCTATTTGTTTCTTTTTTTTTTTTTTCATTCCACATCTTAATTTTAATTATTTTATTCCTCAATCTTATCTTCTTCCTTAAGTTGACTGTCGAGCCACGATTTAGCACCTCTTGTCGTCCCTAATAAATCCACTATACTTCAATATTACTTAGATTTGGTCCTCTGACCATTCTAGTCAACACTTTAACTAATATTCATAATGTCTCTTTATTACATTTACACCAACTATTCTAATTTTTACTTCTATATTTTCTTTTATCTACCGATATCTTATAGCTTATTTTCCATTAGTTTGCGATCATTACCCTTTTTTTTTTTGAACCATAATTAATTCTTTAACCTTAAGAAGGGAGTCTACCGGACTCTCCTTTTTCCCATGCTATTCAAAAGTTTCGCATTAATCCTAATCTAATCCCTATGATTCGCATAATAAAATTGTGCTCTTCCTAAAGAATACCTTACCAACTAGTTCCTATCGAATTACTGTTATCAGTAGAACATCATTTCTTAACTGTTTTATAAGTTATAATTATCATCCATAGCATCCTGTCTCTTCTAGGGGAACAAAATCCTATTTTGTGTCTTACTGCTATACAAATAGAATACTGTTCCTTACTAAACTTTGAGCAAAAGATCCATTGTAATACCACAACAACTATAAACCCCATATCGGAGATTGGATGACTTTGCCCTATAGGTGTTATTTTTAAATTTTGACCATACATCTCTAGTCCTATAACAATTCCTGATGTACTGTGATTCGTGCTAGGGTAACGGAGTCATCAACTCTCACTTCCTTGTAACCATGATCTTTTGATATTCTAATTATAGAGTTTTAAATGCCGAATTAGGATTTTCAAACTCAGTTCTAATAATAAAACTCTATTCCGGTATATTTTACCAGAGCAAAAGCCATTTGTAACTATTCTTATCCTTATGTACTATTGGGTAGTACGTAGCTCTACACAATAAATCCCAAGTCAGTACTGTAATCTACAGCTTACAGCACAAACATCAACAATATTGCATATTTACTACAATACATCCCAATAGATCAAACTTTCCTATATCTTATTTCTTTCAAATCCACTAATATCTTAAACTTATTTTAATTATGGTACCCACTAACATCTATCAGTAGTAATACCCTTACCCGCATCTAAGGTAGCTATATTACTATAACTTACTTTTGGGTCCTCTTACCTTACCTAATTAGGCTTAATAATTAACTTTATAATTTATTGTAGTCTAGGAGATGTCTCTCACTAGAAACTTTCCAAAATTAATTCTAATCTTGCTTATTATTGTAATTCTTATCCTAAAAGACTAATCACTAACACATCAAAATTTATCTCCATGCAAGGGAATAACAGTAGAACATATAATTTTAGCATTAGCATATAAATAAGTAGAGCCAAAATCAAATAGTACATAATTATTCCCTTCAAAAGTTAAGAACGTACCGGCAACTACATCTGAAGTCTCTGCTTCTTCCCCTCGATGCATGGCATTCCATCTTTCTAGTGTATTCCTCTGCTCAGGTGGTCCATTGTGTTAGGATTACCCGAAGTGCTGTCTCTACTTCTGCCTCTGCCCCTACTGACTATTAATGAGGCTCTAAAATTAGAACGTTGGACTGATTCCTCTGGTGTAGTATGTGGCATAAATCAACATGTGCTAGTACAATGTTGGGCATAATGCCCGATTCCACCACAATTGAAGCAGGCTCCAATAACCTTATAGCAAATACCCCCATGTAACTTTCCACATAACTCACAGACACCCCTCTTTCACAAACTATTGAATAATTGAGAAGAACAGAAATTTTAAGAGCAAGGAGATGGGAAAGTTTGAGACTATTTTCTGGTTTAGGCTCAAAGACAAGGATGGTTTAGGGGATTTGAGTTATTTAGAACATATGGCATATTTGTGAAAGAACATTTTGCAAATGGAAAGTTAGGAAAGATGTGAAAAGAACATTTTGCAAATGGAAAGTTAGGAAAGATGTGAAGTCGTCAGAACAATAGGTTTGGTAAAGGTGTTATTCAAAGGGGTATGAGTTCTTTTGATAATCAGGGAAAGCACTTAGATGTTGTCTTTTATGGGCACAGGATGGGTGTTAGTTATTGGAAGTTGTGAGGGGCCATGATGGTGACTATTGAAGGGATGGATTTCGAAAGTGCCATTGGGGTAAGATTTTGGGACTACTAATTGTGCTTGAAAATTCTTTGTCAATTTTGATTGCATATTACTTTTTCAGACAGCTTCAAACTTTTAAAGAATAATTTCTTATTTTGCTATTAAATTGCTTGTAGCCTCCAATATCATGCCCCTTATCTCTTATAGAATCCATCATTCAATTCCATTTGTGACACTCCTCACCCGTCTATAGTGTAGCCAAGCAAAGCATGTCACACTCGGTGCCAGAGCATCCTATCTTATCTTACTTTATCTCTTTAAAAATTTTAAACTCGTTATATTTTAAAATCAATTATATTCTAAGGAGAAATTGACAGAGTTTTCCCTATTTTATTACCGTTTGGCGTATTTTACTATTCACCTATTCGAAAATAAAATCCCAAATATAATCTCATATTTCAATATTATCTCAAATATGTTAACATCATAATTTCATTCCATAATAATTTCAATAGAATTCGCATATCATTCATCCATATCAAATTTTTACAGTCCATTCATAATCAATTCATATAATAAAAAAAAATTCTCAAATTTCATAAATTTACATCAAGGTACAATCAATTACAAAAGTTATAATTTACACCATATACAAATTTAATTACATGTGTTCATAATTTATACCACAACATAATGAACATTTACAATGTACAAAGTACATTAATATGTCCTATATGGGCCCTATCTACATGCATTGCTGAGGAGGTGACAAAATGTGACACTGTAGATCTGATCTCCAAATTCCTAGTTTGATGTGCACTAGGCTTGTCTTCAGTACCTATGCAAGGAAATAATCCATCGCGCTAAGCATTTCTGCTTAGTGGTGCAATAATATAATAAGGAAATAATATATACAAATAAAGATAGAATTGGAGCATACTTTCTATACTAAAGAATTTTACTAGTCTCATATGAAATTTTCAATAATGAATATCTTTCGTCATTTATGTTGCTCTCTAGAAGCGCTTATTTCATAAGTTACAATAATCATATATAATATACAAAATAAATATAAATATTGAATTTGTGTTCATATTATTATGGAAGATGTATTTGTAATAATTATTTAAGCTATACTTATTTTACTTTACCTAACATTTTCTATATGTTTTGGATCATTTCATAACAATTAAATTTTTAGCAACTAATCTAGTTCATTTTAGGTCTTTCTCATTTATTTATTTAATTTCTAATATTTTTAACTTATTTCACTACCCAAGTAACCTATGACAGGCTGACTAAACTGGATACGTGGGTCCTTGGCATTGGACACCGTGGTGTCTCAGACCATCATACCATGGGACGCAGAACGTCAACCACGTATGCAATCAATATAGCTAACACTGGACACTGTGGTGCCTCACACTGTCATACCATAGAATGCATAACGTCAACCATGTATGCAATCAACATGGCTAAGAAGCCATGGTAACAAATAGTCCGGCATACAAGCCATAAATGTGGGCATAAAGCCATAAATATGGGCATATAGCCTTACACAGTACTGTTCAATAAATCCCCTATTGGCATGCCAATCAATCCAATTTGACACACGTGTCTAAGCAATACATGGGCACATTAGTACCATTAAGTATTCCTATGTTTCATTACTTTATTATATGTTCTATTTATATTTTGTAACATTTAATTCTATTTCTAGTGGGAGCATAAATTTCCATACTACAATTTTTTCATAATTCATGCATTCATCATATCATTCATGTGATTTATTTATTCATTACAATATTTATATGAATTATCATTCACAATTCAAAAAGTGTTTTACATACTAAATATTTGTAATTCACATTATTTCCACTCTTGTACCATTTATTGTACAAGGTATTATTATTCTATTTGCAATGGGAACATAAGTTCTAATTATGGTTTCATCTCATTTCTACATTCAATGATTCCTTTATGTGAATCACATTTCATAATTCAAGTTGTATTGCTAATATATTATGAGTTCCATTGGTGATAGACTATAAGCCCTAACTACCTATTCACATGAATTAAATGTTCATTTAGTCACTTAAGTGGTTACCATTCATATTTCAAGTCATCCCTAACATTTTCTTGAATTTTAGATTTATGCCTTAGTTTCCTCTAGCAATTTGGCCAGGATGGATAGTCCATTTGGCCACACTTCCTTCATGGAAATTATTCCTTATTGTCTTAAATTTAATTTCTTTTTTTAAATCATTTAATTTGAAGTTTTGTAACTCAATTTGTGGTCAAATTACTACAACTGGTTCATTGACCCTTTCTGGTTCTAGAACCAGGTAGATTCTAGAATCCAATTTTGTCTAATTATTTAGGCATATTACAGTCATTTTTAGATCTACTATCCTTCATATGAGTTGTTACCCTATGTCTTAAGGTCACTTAGGTTTAAAAATTATAATTTTTCTAGTTATGGAGAGTGAATTATAGCCTATTAACTGACCTAGACTCCTGATCCCTATGCCTTCTGGTTTTCAGGTTCAAGTCAGCATCTTTGGATCCCATTTTAGGGTCCTTGCACTCAAAATTTGAGGAAAGTTCCTAAATCAAGATTGGAGTCCTTTTCGTAGGTTTCCAGAGCAATTTGGCTCATCTCAATTGGAGTTTCCTAATGGGAGATATGATCTAAATATTATTCTGGGGTCAAGTGTCTGTTTGGTTAAATTTCAGGATTTGGAATACTAATTTGTCCTAGCAATTTCTCTTAATTTCATTGGGTTCTGGGTTTTGGTCAAAACATAAAAATTATAGTTCTAGGTCTTATGAATATTTTGGCTTTAGTTTCACTACATTTGCAGTTTTGTAGAGTAAGTTATGACATTTTTGCCACAACTAGTCAGATGGCCTAAAGTCCAGAATTTCTAGATCAGTTTTGGTCTTGACAGTTTTGTTAGGCTAAATTTAGTTAGCAATTTGATTAGGTTAGGGTTAGAAAAGGGCTCTAAGTTCTTCATAGGAAATGTTCTCCTATGTCTAAGATTTCCAATGGTTTAAAAATCAGGTCATTCTGACCTTCCTAGAGTGAGTTATGGCCATTTGAACATTTACTATTCATATGGTCATTTTTCCAGGTCCAGCATATGGTTGCCCAGATTCAAGCTAATTTTTGGTCATTTTAGGTTCAGTTTCTGGGTAGGGTCTCTGCATGAAAAATGTGGCAAATTTTCTTAGGTTTAATCTCCAATTGGCCTCGCACCAATTGGAGTAACACAACTCTCTTATGGCCCAAAAACCACACTAGACTCAAGGTCCAAAAAATCCTACATAAACACAACACTCCCAATACCACCATTCCACACTACTACTAACCTCAAATCACATTTCATGCACTTCAAATAGTCCATACTTGATCTCAACAACATTAATTCAGCAAAAATTTAACAAATCCCTAATTTTCTCCTCAAAACATTAGCTCTAAATTCAAGATTCATACAATACATACCAATTAAACATACTAACCATACTTATCATCATACTCAAGCAAGTTATCAATTTTATTTGCAGTAAAATACTTCAAATCCTACTCCTACACAAGCTGGCTGGATCCTTAGTCTAACATATATCCATCAATTTCATCATTTATCATGTAATTCTAGTGTAATTCACTTTATTTTCATCATTAGAAGAGGAAGAAGTAAGAATTTAGCACTAACCTTAGGAGGGTAGAATTTTCTCTTAGCCAAACTCCAATTTTCCTTCACTTTCTTGATAGCCAATCACCTTAGCAAGGCTCTAGGATAATTTTTGGTGTAGGGACTTAAGGAAAATATGGTGATAATTTAAGGTTTTATAAGCTAGAGGAGCTCAACAATGAAGGAAGAAGGTTTGGGATATGGTTTGGCCAACTTGGGATAGATGGAAGAAGAGGAGTGAATTTTTATTTTATTTACTTCCTTTTATGCTTTTTGAAAGTGGTTGTCTTATGTTAATTGGTTAGTCATTTTTAATGACATCATTATTATGTCATAATTAGGATTTAAATTTCATTTATTTTTATTTCTTTTCCTCTCTTCTCTACTCATTTCTAATTAAATTTTTATCAATATTTTATTCACATTTTATGTTATAAATCTCACTTACTTGAATGGACAAGTTGGTCAAAAATCATCTCTGAAGGTGAAATGACCAAAATGTCCTTCATTTTGTTTAATGAGCTAAAATTATCTGTATCGATTTACATAATTTTTTATGTATTTTCTTGGCATTCTATTGTTATATAAGCCTAAAAAATCCTTCTCTTAAGTCCCAAAAAATATTTCACAGGATTTCCCATGGATCTAGAGTTGCTAACTGTCTTCATAGTCGCTTCCCGTTAGGGTTACCCATCGCCGTAGCTCCAGCTCATTTAACCTCTTCGCATTTCATTTCTTAAATTTTTTTCTAAATTTTTCTTGTTATTATTTAAGTTATTTATGACTCCTCACTCTAGTTTAAATATAGTTCTAGACATTGTGGCTATCCGGACAGACATTAATCACTAGAACTATAGAATATACGGACTACCTAAAGTGAGGGCTTTACACCATTAGCATTGGGCTTGTAAGTCCTTTACTACCATGTCTAAGGCTTTTGCTAGGTGAGCACTATCTCAACTCAAATTTCTGTTAAAGGGATGGGCAAAGGTGGGAATGCATATCTAAGTGGTCTTGGTGTGAAAAATAAGTTTGGCTATTCTTGCGGGGGTGGTAGGGATAAGGATATTTTGGTGAAAAAGAAGTTAGAATGACTTGTAGGATGGCTTAAGTGTTGGATGTTTCGACTTAGTCATTTGTGACAAGGAACAAGATATGAGTTTAAAGAATTATAAACTATCAAAGGAAAAAAAATTATTCTTAGGGAATTTCAAAGAATCAGGTGGCTGCTATAAAGAGGTGTGCCTTGAAGGAGCCTGACATATCGTGGTTATATTTCATTGTCCTCAGCATTTTGGTCACCCCTATTTTCTTCTTCTTTTTCTTTTTTTTTTTCTCTTTTTTTTTCTTTTCTTGTTTTTTTTTTGGGCAACTTATCCTTATTATGCTTGCACTTGTTTTTGGTCCTTGTTTCTCATTATCTTGACTCAAGCTCAAATTAAGTAAGCTCTAGTTTGAGTGTTTGGATTCTTCTTTAGATTCTCCCTAAGCCTAGCAGCATTATTATACTACCCTTTACGCAAACATGTATGCAAGAATTATTTGATTTAATATTTTTGCATTATTATGTAGTTATTTAATAAAACATGTTTTCCTACTCAAAAGGATATAATGATAGCAAAACTGTTATGTCATTGTTTGCAAAGATTATGTTGTTTGAGTCATTTACATAAGAGAATCCTTTGATAGTCAAGCCAGAAAATTATAGATGATGGGATCAAGTACATATCCAAGGAACATGCCCTTGGAATGCCCATGACTTTTCACTAAACCCTAATGAGGAAGATCCCCTGAGAGTTTAGCTATTCATCCATACTCATAAATTGATGATCCATAACTGAGTCTCTAATTTTATTGCATTCTAGAAAAATAAAATTTTTTATTTTAATTGCAAAATAATTTTTTTCTACATGACTTTTCATTATATCATAATTTACAAATAATAATAAAAGCTTTATAATTTTCTAAATTAAAAAAAAATCTTCCAGATGTCCCTAAAATGTTAGAGCTCGTCTTTTTTAGTTAAAAGGTGAGCTTTTACTAGTTAACTTGCTCAAAGGTGCCTATGATGTCACTAATAACAATCTTTGCAAACAAATGACTTAGAAAAGAAAATTTGTGATAAAAAAAAATTCATAAAGGCAGAGTTAGCAAAAAAACAATAGATAATAAAAACTTTAAGAATGGTGCCTCAATTCCTGATTTTGTGAGAATTTATTCTCTTAAATATGAAAATTTCATGCATAATTTTTTTTTTTTTTAACAAATTGAACCATTTTTGAAACCTACTATTGAGGTGAGAAGTTATTTACACATCTGTCAAAGTAGGAAGATGTTTATAGTCTTACTTCAATAATAAGGTTCACAAATGTTCTTCATTATTAATGATAAAATGTTTTGCTGGTTAATGTTTTGACCAAGGGTTAAGATGTAACACCCATCCCTAAACTATAGAGACAAATGAAACTCGGGAAACTGACAAAGTTACCCTTGAAAACATGACTTATTAAACCCAAGATAACCTGCTGAAGACATAATTATGAGCAGTATTTTTCTAATGTAACTATCAAGTTTACTAAGATTGTCAAATTTACCAAGAATGACCATCAATTGACCAAGAATATCAAGATTAAAAAGACTACATCTATAACCTAATAATCAATCCTGTATCACCCTAAACATACATATACAAATAGTCCCAAAAAAAAATTCACAATCCACCCATGTAGGTTAGCTTGGCCTCCTTTATACTTGATAAAGCGAGGAGAGGACAAGCTATGAAAAGAAGCACTGCTAGAACTAGGATCACCAAAACAATTTCAAATGTTAAAAATAAAACTATGAGCATAAACTCAATGACCGAATAAATAAATAATAAAAGGGGAACATATAAGGTTTTGGTACTTAATAGTACCAATTCTATTATGTTAAAATAAGTCAGCTGAATAAATATCATTTAATCTAAATCATGTATCGAGCTAAAATAAAAATTTATGCTATAAAAATATTGTTGAATTAAAGTTGTTGGAATAACATAAAATCTGTAATATTCTCATATACTCATAATATGCTTTCTGTAAATAATGCTGGCATCTTAGGTGCATAAAATAAACTTTGGTAGCCTAAGAGCAATGTTAGCATCTTGGGCTTTATGATGACATTGCCGACCCAAGAGTAATAAAAATACCAGTCATACACATGTGCAGAGCTACCCTTAAAGGGCAATCACATGATATATGCTCCAAAGACTATATGTATATCAAGCGCTATCCCAAAGACAATATAAATATAAGCTGAGCTGAAATTATATCACCTATCATCGAGGTGCTATCTATTCGGTGCATATATTGAGTGTATTCGATCATTTATTCAGCTGTGTTTCTAAATCTCATTTCATTTAATTAATAAACACATGATTACCATTATCAATTCCCATTTTTGCATAAAGAAAAATAACATACACAAACATACATCTAATAAAAATTAACAGTGTTAAATATTTATCTACTCACCTAGTATTGGAGACAAAGATAAATTGAAAGGGAACAATCTAACTGACAAAAATGTCCTTAGAACCTACATATGCAGTAGGATTTCCTATAAAAAATTATAACAAGAAATTGGAGTACAGGAACGAAGCTATAATTCTGAAATGCTATTAAGATGCCTAATATGCAAGAATTGTATGCTAAAAATTCTAAAGAAATTCTGTTAACATTTTAGCATAACCTGGACATTCCACATTCCTGCAGTTTTACAAATCTTCAAGGAGTCTTAACAATAACATAACATAATTTAATATAACACCCATCCAAGGCTTGTATAATTATATAAATTCTTCCACCCTATTCTCCCTTTTATACACCCCCATACATTTCATTTTTAATATTCCTTTCTTTTTCCTTTCAAAATTACAATTCCATTGTAGCATCCCTATGTTCGGTAGTGCATTCTACTGTTTCGGTGACCAGTGTTCTCCGGACAACTAGGATGCCTAGAACTACATTTAAAAGTTAGTGAGGAGACATAAAATAATAAAATACAAGAAAAGAAAATACAAGAAACACAAATAAAAAATAATAGCAATGAAATGTAACCAAGTTAAACGAGCTGAAAACCATAGCGATGGGTGACCGCACTGGGAAGTTGCGGCGTGGACCGTTGACTAGCCCTGGACCACGGGGAACCCTGGAAAATATTTTTAAGACTTAAATAAACATCTATTGAAGTATCAATATCATTAGAAATATCAAAGAAAAATTAATTACTTAGTATAAAGAAAGATGAGAAATCAAGCTACCGACAAAAATCGGTATTACCAAAAATATCGGGAATACATACCAAATAGGGGCATTTTGGTTAATTGACACCTAGAGTTGACTTTTGACCTCAATCTCCATTAAAAATAAGTGATATTAACTTTGAAAATGTCATAAAAAAAATAAGAAATATGGTACATAATACAAGGAGTGGAAGTTTGGGGCATAAATTGCAAATTGTAAAACTTGGAAATTAATTAATCCTAAACTAAGGTTAGTGCTCCACTAATTATATTTTAAGGGACCTATATAAGGCTTTAGTGGACAGAATTGAGCTCATCTTCAACCTCCAGCCGAAAATGAATCTCCATGGAAACTCCATGGCCAAGCTTGGAAACACCACCATGCACCCATGATTTAAGCCTCATTTCACCATACTTTCTTCATTAAAGCTTGCACACTCAACTTGGGGAAGCTTTTAGGAGCAAGAAAGGAAGGATTTGGTGAGGTTTTAGCAAGCTCCAATAAGAGGTAAGTGCTTATTTTCTTCCCTTGCTTAACTAAAGTTTGTGTTGAGGTTATGGGGAGTATTTTGGTCGAAAAATTTGAAAGAAATTGTTGAGTTTGCAATCTGCCCATTTTAGGCAGCCATGGGAGGTGAGCTTGCTTGAGTTTTTCTTACATTAAATTGGTGGGAATTGATGGGAATTAGGTTTGGTTGAGTCAATTTGAAGTGCTAGCAATTTAATCCTCTTGTATGTGTGATTGAACAACTGAATTTAGGGTTTTGGAAGTAATTGTGAAAGCCTTGGCAAACTGCCATTTTTGGAAGCCTTGATGAGCATGGATTAGTGTTTGATCTCATGAAATTAATTGATGAATTCTGTTAGAGATGGTTTGAGGGCAGTGTATATGAAGTGATAGTGGAAGTGTATGTAACCAATTAAGTGATTACATGTATATATATTGTGTTGAATGTAACTTTGAGAATTAAAGTTGTAATGTGTGTATTGAGAATTGTTATATTCTGCTCAAAGTGACCAAAATGTGATGTGATGAATGGTCATGGTATGATACCAATTTAGAATTGGGTATGAGAAATGAACTTATAGCAAGGTGAATGTGCATTTGGTTGGTGTTTGAGCAATGTGTTTAAGGGCAGTATGTAATTGAGCTTATAACCCTAAATGTGTGACCCCAATTGGTATGAGGCCAATTGAAGGTGAAACTAGGCACAAAATTTGCCAACTTTCATGAAGGAAGCTTACTTAAATTCTGCCTAGAAGGTAACTTGAAAAATAACCAAATCCGGACTAGTGACTTGAAAGCTTGAAATTTGATCATTTGGCCAGTAGTTAGTGTTTTGACCATAACTCACTCAAAATAGGTCCAAATGATCTGAAATTTTTACCATGAATAGTTGAGACATATATCTACAACTATTATGCAGACACCAAAACCCAAAAATGGCCAGAACCAAGCCAAATAGCTTGCACAAGTTCATGTCCAAAAACTGGTCGAACCAAAAGTGACCTAAAAATGACCTAAAGTTACCATTTTGATGCATTTTGCCCAGCATTGGTAAATTGACTATAACTTGTTCTACACAACTCAGAATGACCTGAAATTTTGCCCCGCGTGTAAAAAGATATAAACCTACAAGTTTGTAGTTTGGACCAAAACCCGAAAACCGAGGGAACTAGGTCATCCGGCTAGGTCAAATTAGTATACAGAAATCCGGCAAATTGCAATAAAATGCAAAATACTTGAAAATGAAATTGGTAACATATACCAATACTAAAGGGCTATAAAATGTGACATATTAGTAACATTAAACCTAATTCACCTAGAATGCATCGAGGGTCAACATCTTAGGTTGACTAAGGAAATAATAGAATTCAATAAGTTAATTATTAAGCCTTATTGTTAGAGATGGTTTAAATGAGTACTGAAACACTTCAAATTGTGTGTTTCAGTTAGCAAAGACTCATGGAAGAGGAAGGAAACACTAAGTCAGAGCCAAGAGGCATTTATTAGAGGTTTGTGCACAACTAGTTTTAACTGATTTTGTTCTGAATATTTCATATGATTAAATGACATAGTTTTCTTATGTATTAAGTTTAACAAGCATTGGATTTAATTCAATGATTATTGAAATTGTTATAGTATGTATGAATTTAGCTTTGTAAAATGGTATTTCCACAAGTATTAAGCATTATTGTGAATTGAATAAATTATGTTTTGGAAAATTGTGATAGAACATGTTTTGAATTGTGATGGGCAATTTGCAGGGAAAAATGCAAATTTATGATTTGTATTGTGATGAGCATAAAAATTATTGGATATTGAAATTGACTTTGAATCGAATTGTATTGTGATTTATGCTCACTGAAAGGATTGTGATATTGTTTTATATCTCACTATAGATGCTTGACTAGGTTATTACCAGTCTCTCTCCTTTGTTGAGAAGACAATGGAGTTAGTTGTCTTTTGATTACCATGGTACGTGCACAGGCTTAGATTCTCCTCTTATTAGAGGTTAGATCTAAGTTTTATGTTATGGCCCTTTCGGAAGATTCATTATTGTGATGTGTACTGTACACGATGATTCGACCTCTCCGACCATAGGGAGTTAGAATCTGATTCGACCTCCTCGACCATAGGGAGTTAGAATCACCCCGAAGATGGCCCTTTCAGATTAGTCTTGCATAGTTAGTGAGAAAAAGAATGGTTTTTGAGATAAAGAATGGCTTTTGAGATAAAGAATGGTTTTTGAGATAAAGAATAGCTTTTGAGATAAAGAATGGTTTTTGAGATAAAGAATGGCTTTTGTGATAAAGAACGGTTTTCGAGATAAAGAATGTTTTTGAATAGTAAAGAATTGTGATTTCAATTATGATTTACGTATAATTGATTTTATTGGAATTACCTTAAATGGTTAGTTATGATTTGATAAATTGAATTTCGTGATTAAAGTCATTTTATACAAATGATTTATATTATTGGCAATGAATATTTTGAGTTTTGGAACTTGATGAGTATCTAAATTTCCAAATTATTTGCTGTAATTTTTGTTAAGGCATATTGTACTATGTTTTAAATTATAGTTGTGCACCACTGAGTTCACCACTCAGTGATAGCTTTGTATGTTATCGCAGGTGAAAAGAGCATAGAGCAATTGAGTAAGCTTCTTTGAAGACACATTCAGATCAGCTCCAGGTTTACCCATGTACACAGGTTTTGATGTATGCATGTAATAATATGTATGTAAATTATTTGAGCAGTTGTATAAAAACTCTTGCAAAATATTTTGGTATGTAATTAAATATAAATTATTGTAAATGTAAATTTGAGGTTTCATTTACCTGAATAGTTTTGTAATATTAATTTTTGAGTCTTATAATCAATGAAATATTTCTTTTATGATGAGGTTGGTTTGAAAATGAAATGATTGATTATTGAGATTGAATTGTGAGATGAAATGAAGTTTCTTGGAGTTGTATTTGAGAAAACATATTGGGAGTGTTTTTGCTTTTTAGGTTTGAAGGACTATTTTCTCAAAACACAGCCGGCACTTTGCCGAAATTTTGAAAAAAATTTTATAACACCAGATTTTAATCGATGATTTAAATTTCACGAAAATTGTTTTAAAATCCCTTGTAGTATATCTAATGAGTTATCGGTAGGCGAAGTGCAGTAATTCATTAGGTGTACTACGGGATCATGTTACATCTTATGGGGGAGTAGGGTGTGACATCCATGGGCTATTTGTGATAATAAAAATTTCCAATTGTCCTCTCATTTTTAACACAAAATGAAATATCAGAATTCAAAACAAAGTTCATTGATTGTCCATAGGAAGATAAGTACATTCATTTGTATTAATTAAGTTCTTATTCCAAATATGAAAATTGACTAGAGTTCACTCATGCTATTTAACAAACAAATTGTACATTTATATGAAAATAGATTGGCATTTAATTTAACATTAAAGGGGAAAACTACAATAAGATATCACTTCCCTAATACCAATTGTAGCTGAAGAATATTGAAAACAGAAGAGCTGAAGAATTTGGGATGGCCATCAAATGTTGTCTTCGTACCACCCTATGTCACTTATGTACCAATATTTTCCATCTCCCTTTACTTTTTTTCATACTTAGCTTACACAATTTCAGCTTAAACAATTCCAAGTTAGGACGTATTGGGACTAGGAAATGAAGTGGGTTTGATTATTGGTCTTGGTTGGACTAAAAATTTAACCAAGGAAGGAAATCTCAATCAACTACCCTTTCATTCAACAGCTAGCTTTGATTAGGGTAATGGGAGGATTTAATAATAGTTAAAGGGCTAGGATGTTGCTGGTTGGCTCTAACGGCATTGAAAATGCTAAAATCCAAGAGGGACAACAATAACAGCTCTTTTATTTCTTGTTTCTATTTTTTTTATTTGGTTGAAATGGTTGAAATCAACTCTAATTGAAGTAACAAGGGAGTTTAGGAGTGTTATAGCCTCAAATCAGCCAAAATCACTAAGAATGAGTGAAATTCTCATAAGAAATTGCTAAATTTTGGAGAGCAGTTGTGGCTCCTCTCACTCCTTATCTCGTGTTCTGTAAAGAGGAGAAGATAGTGACTAGTTTCTTCCATTATGGGGCTATTGTTAGAGATGAAAAGATGTTAGTAAGGATGGGATTTGGCTAGAAATTAAAGAATTGGGCAACTCCTACAACCTATCTCTCTCCTTCGATTCCTAAGGGTGCTGGGTTAAGAGAATGCAAATTGCAAGATGGGTTTATGTAACACCCCTATGTTCGGTAGTGCGTTCTACTGTTCCGGTGACCAGTGTTGTCCGGACAGCTAGGATGCCTAGAACTAAACTTAGATATGGATGAGGAGACATAAAATAATGAAATACAAGAAAAGAAAATACAAGAAAAACAAAGGAAAAATAATAGCAATGAAATGTAACCAAGTTAAACGAGCCGAGAACCCTAGCGATGGGTGACCGTACCGGGAAGTCGCGGCGTGGACCGTTGACTAGCCTTAGACCATGTGAAATCCTAGAAAATATTTTTAGGACTTAAATAAATGTCTATTGAAGTGTAAATACTATTAGAAATATCAAAGAAAAATTAATTAATTAGTACAAAGGAAAGTGAGAAATCGAAAAACGGACAAAACCCGGTGTTACCGAAAAATTGGGAATGCAACCAGAATAGGGGCATTGTGGTCATTTGACACCCCTAGTTGTCTTTTGACCTAAATTTCCATTAAAAATAAATGATATTACACTTGGAAAATGTCATGAAAAATTAAATTAGTGGTACCTAATGTAAATAGCAAAAATGGGGAGTTAAATGTGGGAAAATGAAACTTATGAATAAACTAACATTAAAATTCAATAGTGCTCCACTAACTCACCAAAGGGGACCACTTAATCTTCATCTTGGACCAGCAAATTATCATCTTCCTCAAACTCTCAAGTTCAGCTGAAAATGGAAGAAGAACCATCCACCATTGCCGTCCACCTTGGAGCTCCATGCAAGCATGATCCAAGCCATGTTTTCACTAGCTCCCTTCATTAAAAGTTGTCCATACACCTTGGGCAGTAGATAGGCAGCAAGAAGACCAAGTTTTGGAGAGGTTTTGAAGAATTTCTAAAGTGGTAAGTATGTGTTTTTTATTATTGCTTCATTAAAGTTTGTGAGGATATTATGGGTACTTGAATTCTAGAGAGATTTTTGGAGATTGATGTATTAAGGGAGATGTGTATTTTTGGCAGCCATGGAAACTCCTTAAAGGAAGTTTATTCTTGCTTGTAAATGGTAGATTAAAGGGTTGATTAAGTGTTTATATGTGTAGGAATAAATTGGGTGATGTATACTAAGTATATGTGAATGTATAGTTGAATTTGGAAGCTTGGAACTTTATTCAAAGTGAGGTACAAATCTGCAGCTTGAATTGTGGACCATAAAAATGTTGTTTCACAGTTTGGTTTATGGAATATTATTGTTGAATTGTGGTATTTGTTATGGCAGCTTGTGTATGTGTATGAAGGTGTGAGGTTGGACATGTAAATGAGCTAGGTTAGGTGATTGAATTGTTTGTAATTTGAACTTGAAAAATTCTGCACTATAAGGTGCATATTGAGTGTGATTATAAGCTGCCAAAATGACCAACAATGTGAAGTAAAATGTGTTTAGGTTATGGTACAAACCAGAAATGGGCATAAATGGGTAATTTGGTAAGTGTTAAAAGTGTCCTTTGATGAGTGATGGACAATGTGCAATAGGGCAGTTTGTGTTTTGGCCTAGAACCTTAAGTGTGTGTCTCCAATTGGTATGAAACCAATTGGAGGTGAAACTAGGCACAAAAAGCGCCAACTTTCATGAAGGAAGCTTACCAAAATTCTGCTTGGAAGGTAACTTGAAAAATGACCAAATCCGGATTAGTGCATTTAAGGCTTGAAAATTGACCATTTGGGCAGTAGTTAGTATATTGGCCATAACTCACTCAAAACAAGTCCAATTGACCTGAAATTTTTACCATGAATAGTTGAGACATATATCTACAAGTCTTATGAAGACATCAAAGCCCAGAAATGACCATAAGCAAGTCAAATAGCTTGCACAAATTCGGGTCCAAAAACTGGCCGAACCTAAAATGACCTAAAGTGACCAATTTTGATGCACTTTGACCAGCAATAGTAAAATGACCATAACTTGGTCTAGTAAACTCAGAATGACCTGAAATTTTGCCCGCGTGCAATAAGACATAGATATACAAGTTTGTAGTTTTGACCGAAACCCAAAAATCGAGGGAACTAGGTCATCCGGTTAGGTCAAATTAGTATACCGAAATCCGACAAATTGCACTAAAGTGCACTATACATGGAAATGAATTGGGTAACATATACCAAAACTAAAAGGCTATAAAATGTGACATATTGGTAACATTGAAACCTAATTCACCTAGACTACATTGAGGGTCGACATCTTAGGTTGACTAAGGAAATAATAGATTTCGATAAATTAATTATTGAGCCTTATTCTTAGAGACAGTTTAAATGAGTACTGAAACACTTCAAATTGTGTGTTTCAGTTAGCAAAGACTCAGGAAAAGGAAAGGAAACACTGAGTCAAAGCTAAAAGACAGTTATCAGAGGCTTGTGCACAATAGTTATTTCTTTTGAATTTTTCAATTGAAATAAATTATAATTATTTGTATGTTATTGTTTTAAATTGTGTTTGTGCACAATAATTATTTCTTTTAAATTTTTCAATTGAAATAAATTATGATTATTTGTATGTTATTGTTTTAAATTGTGTTTGTGCACAATAGTTAATTCTTTTGAATTTTTTAATTGAAATAAATTATGATTATTTATATATTATTGTTTTAAATTGTGTTTGTGCACAATAATTTTGACTTCTCATTTTCTACTTAAAAATTTAATTGAACATTATAGTTTTAAATTGTGTCCATGCACAATACTTTTATATTCACTGCTTTTACTAGCAAATTTGTTTGGGGAAATGAGTTATGAATAATTTTTTATTGTTTTGATTTTGGGAATATTATTTGAAAATTATTGTGTTGCCTATTTTGTAAATGGAAGTTTTGAGATAAATTGTGTTTGGTGGTATCAGAGCAAAGTAGGGACGGCGATACGTAACGCCTACGATTTCTAGGAACTCTCACGCGTGAACCCAGGAGCTTGCAGGGATGGCGATATGTAATGCCTACAAGTGCTTTGATAAGTACACTATATTCCTCCTCCATTTATGGGGTGAGTATGACTATATTCCTCCCTCTTTGACTTGTCAGTCTGAGGTGAGTGTGGATGAGTACTCATTATTTAGCTAGCTTCCTCCCTCATTGATTTCGATTATTGGGGTGAGTGAGTCTTGTCGTGGTGTACAACACGGCATGTGTGGAAAAATTGTGTCATGGCCTAAATTGTGTTATCGATTGGCATCACTGTATTCTTCAGTCATTTGATCAAATTATGTTATTGATGGGTAAAACTGTGTTATTCATTTATTTGATCAAATTGTGTTATTGATCGGCAAAACTGTATTGTTCAGTTATTTGATCAAATTGTTTTATTGATTGGTAAAACTGTGTTACTCAGTTATTTGATCAAATTTGTGTTATATGAACTTTGTAAATTGTGAAATGGAATTGTGAATCATTTGATTTGTGAATTATCAATAAAAGATTTATATATCACATTTGAAATTGTTATTGTGCACCACTGAGTAAATTTTACTAAGCGATAGCTTTTCATTGCTATCGCAGGTAGACAGACTGACAGTGCAGCAGACTAGGCTGCTAGTGCTTCAGTGAGAGATCATCGGGTATATTGAGTATACCATATTTTGCATTTTGTATTATAATGTATGATCACTGTATGTATATAGTGTTCTTGGTTTTGAGCAGTTGTAAATTAAAATTGTACATTGAAGTTGTAAAATAAATTGTAAATTATTTTGGGCTTGTAAAATTTGTATTATATTTCTTTTATCTTAGCCTTTGGAAATATTGAAAAATTATTGTGGTTTTGAGTTGAGAAACATATTGTGTTGATTAAATGTTGGAGTTTGAGATTGAGAAATATATTTGAAGTGCTTTTTACAGGTTTTTGAAGAACTGTTTTATTCAAAATACATATGGTACTCTGCCAAAATTTTTATAGAAATTACTAATAATTCAAATGTGTTAGTTGTTTCACTTCAGTTAAAAAAAGTTTTTAACACCTGTAAATAGTGCTCACCACTGTGGAAAAGAAGTAAGAAAAGTTTTAAAATCCCTTGTAGTGTATTTAATGGGTTATCAGTAGACGAAGTTAGTAATTCATTAAGTATACTACGGGATCATGTTATGCCTTACAGAGGGGTATGGTGTGACATGTTTTAGTGGTATCAGAGCTAGTTTTTAAATTCTGTTTTCACCTATAATTTGAATATTCTTTCTTCATAGTACAACTGCTCAATGTCATTGTTTGATACATACAGCACATTACATATTATAAATATGCACTAACGGGAGGAAATCTCCTTGTGTTATTTGTTTAGGAGGTCTAAGATCCTCGAATTGACTATGGAAGAGGGTAATCGTTTAGTTGATCAACAGATAGAGGCTAAGGTACAAGTTGAGGCCTCAGCTCCACAAAGTGTCGAAGGCCCGACTGTACCAGTTTTATCGGTACAAGTTACTGCACAAATGGCCCAGCAAATGGCCACTTTCTTTAAACAAATGGCTGATAATCTGTCATCCCAAGCCCAAGTATAGACCCAACCCCACAAGGGCAATATGAAATAGAGAAGAGGGAGAAACCTATGGGTCAGAGCTCAAGCAGTAATTTGAGGAAGAGAAAAGAATTTGAGGAGCCCCGAGCTCAGGGATATAACAGAGGTGGATCACCAAGGCAGAGACCACCAAGGTCCAGTCGTCGAACAACTAGAAGTTCCCACCCTCCCTGCCAATGTGAAACTTGTGTTAAAAATCATGGTGGGGTATGCTACAAGGCCATAGGAGCCTGTTATAACTGTGGAGGCATAGGACACTTTGCCAAGGACTGCACCAGTGCCGTAGAGTTGGACCACCTCCTACTACTGCTAAAGGGTTAGTTCAGAGCCCTGTCACCAGAGGTTCACAATCACCCAGCAGAGGTAGAGGCAGGGGTAGAGGTAACCCAGCAGGCAGCCAAGGCACAATGAAACAATAAGAGCAAGACAGTGCTCCAGTCAGAGTCTACGCAATGAGACAGAGAGAAGAAGTCAAGACATCTGATGTTGTGGCTGGTACCTTCTCAACTTTTAATCAAGATGTGTTTGTGTTATTTGATCTGGGTTCTACCCATTCTTATGTGAGTGCTAGCATCATTGATTGCATTGCTGTTCCATATACAAAAAAATAAACTTTGAGGTGCTAATAACCAGTCCGTTAGGACAAGAGGTTAGGGTTAATAGAATGTATAGGGATTGTCCTTTGGTGATCCAAGGACATACTTTTTTGTCTGATCTCGTTGAAATGCCCTTTAGAGATTATGATATCATCTTGGGCATGGATTGGTTAGCAAGGCATCACGCCATGATTGACTGTGGATTGAAAACAGTCACTTTTGGTCTCCCTTAGTACAGTGATGTGGTAATACATGGGGAGAGGCAGCTATTGCCATCAAACATCATTTCGGCTGCACTAACTAGAAAAATGATCAGAAAGGGGTGTGAAGCATACTTGGCACATGTGGTAGACACCCAAGTGGGGAGTCCAGCATTGAGGGACATCCCTACAGTATATGACTTTCCAGATGTGTTTCCTGATGAATTGCCAGGATTACCTCCAGAAAGAGAGGTACAGTTTGAAATTAATGTTATGCCTGATGTGGATCCAATCTCTATAACACCATATAGAATGACACCAGCAGAGTTGAAGGAGTTGAAGATACAGTTGCAAGAACTACTTGAAAAGGGCTTCATCCGCCCTAGTGTGTCACCATGGGGAGCGCCAGTATTGTTTGTTAAGAAGAAGGATGGCACTCTTTGTTTATGTATTGTTTGACCTGGAATCTGCATACTTTTATATTAGTGTTAGAATTATATGTTCTGTTGTTATTCCTTTACAGGGGAATAAATTTTGATGCATTAGTGATTAGTCCTTTAAGATAAGGATTGTGATAATAAGTGAAATTAGTTTTGAAAGAGTTTATCGGTGACAAGTATTTTCTAACACACCATAAATTATAAAGCTAAACGGCAAGCCTACTTAATGTAAAGCAAGAGGACGTAAAAGTAAGTTACAGTAATAGAATTGCTCTAGATGAGGGCAAGGATGTTACTGTTAGTAATTGTTAATGGATATTGTAATCAGAATAAGATTCGAATATCAGTAAATTCGAAAAGGATAAAATGTCAGAAAATTTGATCTATTGGGATGTATCATAGCAACTATGCAATGTTCTTGATGTTTGTACTGTAAGCTGCAGATTACAGTACTGACTTGAGATTATTGTGTAGAGCTACATACTACCTAATAGTACACCAAGATGAGAATAGTTGCCAACGGCATCTGTTTTGGTATAGTTATGCCAGGACAGAATTTAATTGCTAGAAATAAGTTTGAAAATCCTACTTAGGGATTTAAAACTCAAAAGTTAGAAAATCGAAAGGTTATAGTTTAGTACAAAAGGAAGTAAGTTATAGAATATTAATAGATAAAAAGAATTGTGGAAGTAAAAATTTGAACAGTTGGTTCAGATATAACAAAGAAATGTTACGAATGTGAGGAAGACCATTGACTAGAATTGTCAGAGGACCAATAACTAGATAAATCATTCTAACATGACCTCAAGGGTCATTCAAGAAGGAACATGAATCGAAATATTAGACAGCACAATAGTAAGAGAAGATTGGTGTTATACAAACAAATTAAATGTTGTATTAGATTGTTAAAAGACTTATACAAATTCGAGGGAAAGAAGATTATACGATCATATAGATAGGAAAAAATAAATGTATGACTATTGTAAGATGGCTATTGGGTAAAATTTCATGGACGAAATTTATTTTAAGGAGGGGAGAATTGTAACACCCCTATGTTCGGTAGTGCGTTTTACTGTTCCTGTGACCAATGTTGTCCGGACAGCTAGGATGCCTAGAACTACACTTAGATATGGATGAGGAGACATAAAACAACGAAATACAAGAAAATAAAATACAAGAAAAGCAAAGGAAAAATAATAGCAATGAAATGTAACCAAGTTAAATGAGCCGAGAATCTTAGCGATGGACGACCGCACTGGGAAGTCGCGACGTGGACCGTTGACTAGCCCTGGACTGCGAGGAACCCTGAAAAAAAATTTGACACCCCTAGTTGTCTTTTGACCTAAATGTCCATTAAAAATAAATGATATTACACTTGAAAAAATGTCATGAAAAATTAAATTAGTGGTACCTAATGTAAATAGCAAAAATGGGGAGTTAAATGTGGGAAAATGAAACTTATGGATAAACTAACATTAAAATTCAATAGTGCTCCACTAACTCACCAAAGTGGACCACTTAATCTTCATCTTGGACCAGCAGATTTTCATCTTCCCCAAACTCTCAAGTTCAGCAAAAAATGGGAGAAGAACCATCCACCATTGCCGTCCACCTTGGGGCTCCATGCAAGCATGATCCAAACCATGTTTTCACTAGCTCCCTTCATTAAAAGTTGTCCATACACCTTGGGCAGTAGATAGGCCACAAGAAGAACAAGTTTTGGAGAGGTTTTGAAGAGTTTCCAAAGTGGTAAATATGTGTTTTTGATTATTGCTTCATTAAAGTTTGTGAGAATGTTATGGGTACTTAAATTATGGAGAGATTTTTGGAGATTGATGTATTAAGGGAGATGTGTATTTTAGGCAGCCATGGAAACTCCTTAAAGGCAGTTTATTCTTGCTTGTAAATGGTAGATTAAAGGGTTGATTAAGTATTTATATGTGTAGAAATAAATTGGGTGATGTATACTAAGTATATGTGAATGTATACTTAAATTTGGAAGCTTGGAACTTTATTCAAAGTGAGGTACAAATCGGCAGCTTGAATTGTGGACCATAAAAATGTTGTTTCATAGTTTGGTTTATGGAATATTATTGTTGAATTGTGGCACTTGTTATGGTAGCTTGTGTATGTGTATGAAGGTGTGAGGTTGGACATGTAAATGAGCTAGGTTAGGTGATTGAATTGTTTGTAATTTGAACTTGAAAATTTCTGTACTATAAGGTGCATATTGAGTGTGATTATAAGCTGCCAAAATGACCAATAATTTGAAGTAAAATGTGTTTAGGTTATGGTACAAACCAGAAATGGGCATGAATGGGTAATTTGGTAAGTGTTAAATGTGTCCTTTAATGAGTGATGGACAATGTGCAATAGGGAAGTGTGTTTTTTGGCCTAGAACCTTAAGTGTGTGGCTCAAATTGGTATGAAACCAATTGGAGGTGAAACTAGGCACAAAAAGTGCCGACTTTTATGAAGGAAGCTTACCAAAATTCTGCTTAGAAGGTAACTTTAAAAATGACCAAATCCGGATTAGTGCATTTAAGGCCTGAAAATTGACCATTTGGGTAGCAGTTAGTGTATTAGCCATAACTCACTCAAAACAGGTCCAATTGATCTGAAATTTTTACCATGAATAGTTGAGACATATATCTACAAGTCTTATGAAGAAACCAAACCCCAGAAATGACCATAAGCAAGTCAAATAGCTTGTACAAATTTGGATCCAAAAACTGGCCGAACCTAAAATGACCTAAAATGACCTAAAGTGACCAATTTTGATGCACTTTGACCAGCAATAGTAAAATGACCATAACTTGGTCTAGTAAACTCAGAATGACCTGAAATTTTGCCCCGCGTGCAATAAGACATAGATCTACAAGTTTGTAGTTTTGACCGAAACCCGAAACCAAGGGAACTAGGTCATCCAGTTAGGTCAAATTAGTATACCGGAATCCGACAAATTGCACTAAAGTACACTATACATGGAAATGAATTGGGTAACATGTACCAACACTAAAAGGCTATAAAATTTGACATATTGGTAACATTGAAACCTAATTCACCTAGACTGCATCGAGGGTCAACATCTTAGGTTGACTAAGGAAATAATAGAATTTGATAAATTAATTATTGAACCTTATTCTTAGAGACAGTTTAAATGAGTACTGAAACACTTCAAATTGTGTGTTTCAGTTAGCAAAGACTCAGGGAAAGGGAAGAAAACACTGAGTCAGTGAAGGAACGGAAGCGTGAAAAACACAAGTTTATACCATTGAATTCAAAAATTTTCACCTAGGGTCACATGCATCATGCAAGATTTATTTTTATCTACTTGATTTCAATGATAAACAACATATTAAAACACTTTTAATATGTTTTTGGATTGGTATTTTTCATTTAAGATTTTAAAATTAATCATATTAATTTTAGAACCCTAGATTAAATCAAGAATGATTACACTAACCTCTTGATGCACTGCAGCGTGTCTGTGCCTTTGAGATTCGTCTTCAGGACACCAGATGTTGTCCCTCTAGCTTGTCCACACCAAGAACACCTATGGCAACCATTGAACGGCTTCTAAAGCCTTTTCTATTAATTAGAAATTCAAGTTCTGCCTTTTAAGATATTAGAGATGTAAACAGGACACTAGAAACAATTTCTAGTGTTCTTAATTCAAGAGATTGATGGCTAATCTCTTTGAATTGATGAGAGATGAAGAAGAATAGATAAAAAGCCTCAAAGTGGTGTGACAAAGGAGAGGAGTGGTTACTGGTTGCTTTTTCTTTTCATAACATCACTTAAATAGCTAGGTTAACACATGTCACCCTTGCCACATGTCACCCTTAGATTAGCTCTAGGTTTAAGTGACCCAATCACATTGTGCCAAGTGTCAAACCTATATTTAATCTTGATTTTAATCATCTTACATGATTAAAATACATTTAGCAAGCTTATGTGTAATCCCATGTGTCACCATCTCATGGTGCCACGTGTCACACTGTGAAATGACCAAAATGCCCCTGTGTCTTAATTTTGAGTTCTTAACCCAAAATAAATATTTTTCTTCTTCTAATCAATTTATATCAAATATAAATTAATTAATTAATCTCTATTAATTAATTTCTCATTAGTTAAATTCATATTTAAACACTTTAAATATAAATTTAACTTATACTATACATCCAATAATCTAGATTTGGTTTCAAGTCATGCTAGGGACTTTGCAATTTAATTGCAAACCAAACCTATTTAATTAATCAATTAAACTCTTTAATTAATTAATTAAATTATATTTAAATAGGTGATAACTTGTGTATGTGTGTGACTTACTAAGCTCATCACTAATTGGCAATGAGACATGATATCAACTCTTAATATCATCAGAACTCTTTCTTACCATAAATGATTTCTCTAAATCATTTTATGAACCTCATAGACCATGGTTAACACCTAGCATAGCATGCCATGGCCACCCAATTAGTAATAAGGTTTACCTTAAATGAACCTATAATCATATGTTACCATGTACTAGAATCTCTCTGTTACAAAATTCCAACTCAAGCTGGAGTCATGGTTTATGTCAAACTCCATTTGCTATGAATATTATGTTCTCTTTTAATTCCAGTTCTTAATTAAAAAGATTTTCTCATCAGAAACTCTTTTCTAAATAAATCTATCTGTCCTGGCTAGGAACTTGAAACATCAAGAACAATTAAATGAACATAGGATTTTATCTCTATTTACTTAGAGGAACATATTCCATCTTGATCAACACCTACCTTCATATATAACTAGTAGGAGCCAACACATGCCCATATACCCATACATAGTACAAGTATGAAAGCAGTATCAAACTCAAACTACCTATATACAAGATAACTGTGCTATCTCAGGTCTAAAGATTATATGCACTGATATGATTTATGACAAAACATTAAAAAGAGTAAACTCCATGTGCTTGTCATAAGTGTCACTGGTTTGGCCTACTTATCATTTATAAGTGCCTATCATGTTTGTTATATGGCATGAGACTCACCATTCCATCTTATTTATATCTCATATAAATAACTTGGGAACAAACATGAATACAATCTTTCTGGATAAGTCATGTCCTTATTATGAAGTATCCTCGATTGTGAACCTATTTATGATACTTTGTGCTAGAAATATTGTCACTCATATTCTTAACAACTTAAGAATAATATTTCTAACAAAATATCAATGGACCTTTTCTATTACACATAAATATATTATGTAAATGGAAAAGTGGAAATGTCTTTCATTAATAAAAATATGTACAAGATACATACTAAATGATATGCTCTAGGGTATACTTCTAACAATCTCCCACTAGCACTAGAGCCATTCATTACAATATCTTAAACCTATCTTCTCAAGATGTCGGTCTAACTGAGTCTGTGACATAGGCTTAGTGAATAGATCAGCTAGATTTTCAGCTGATCCTATTTTCTGCATGGCTACATCGCGTCGCCCAACTATTTCTCTGATAATGTGGTAGCGCCTTTCTATGTGTTTGGATTTCTGGTGAGACCTTGGTTCCTTAGCCTGTATGACTGCTCCATTATTGTCACAGTGTAGTGGAACTACTGACTCAATGGAAGGAACTACTGTAAGTTCAGTCACGAACTTCTTTATCCAAACAGCTTCCTTTGCAGCATCTGATGCAGTAATATACTAAGCCTCTGTAGTGGAATCTGCAGTCGTGCTCTGTTTGGAACTCTTCCAACTGACTGCACCCCCATTACAAATGAACACATATCCAGAGGTACACATATCCAGAGGCAGTCGTGCTCTGTTTGGATCTATCATCGATATCTGATTGGAAATTAGAATCAGTATAACCATCCAATTGCAAGTCTCCATCTCCATAAATCAAGAATAAATCCTTAGTTCTTCTCAAGTACTTAAGGATATTCCTGATAGCTATCCAGTGTTCCAAACCTGGATTGGATTGATACCTGCTAGTCAAACTAATAGCATATGTGATATCCGACCTAGTACACAACATTGCATACATTAAACTTCCAATAGCCGAAGCATATGGAATCCTGGTCATCTTATCTCTTTCTTCAGGTGTCTTTGGAGACATCTCTTTAGAAAGGTGGATACCATGTCTCACTGGTAACAATCCTCTCTTGGAATCAAGCATGTTAAACCTCTTTAACACCTTTTCCAAGTATAGACTTTGAGATAAACCAATTATTCTTTTCGCTCTATCTCTATAGATGCGAATCCCAAGAATATAGGTTGCCTCCCCTAAGTCTTTCATGGAGAATGTATTTGACAACCATACCTTTATAGTCGTCAACATACCTGTGTCATTACCCATCAACAGTATGTCATCCACATATAAGACAAGGAAAGTGATAGCACTGTCACTAACCTTCTTATATACACATGGCTCATCCTCATTTTTGATAAAGCCAAAGGATTTAATGGCTTCATCAAAACGGATGTTCCAACTCCTCGAAGCTTGTTTTAACCCATAAATGGATCGCTTTAGCTTGCATACCTTGGAACCATCTTGGGATTCAAAACCCCTAGGTTGTTCCATGAAAATGTTTTCTTTAATGTATCCATTGAGAAAAGCTGTTTTGACATCCATCTGCCAAATCTCATAATCATAGTATGCAGCTATTGCTAATAAAATCCTAATTGATTTAAGCATGGCAACAAAGCAGAAAGTCTCCTCATAGTCGATTCCTTGCCTTTGGCGAAACCCTTTCGCTACTAGCCTTGCCTTATAGGTCTCTACCTTTCCATCAGAACCAATTTTCTTCTTGAAAACCCATTTGTTCCCTATAGGTACAATACCTTCAGGTGGGTCAACAAGATCCCAAACTTGATTCTTATACATGGAATCAATTTCGGATTTCATAGCATCAATCCATTTTGAAGAGTCTATATCTGATATAGCTTCTTCATAAGTAAGTGGATCATCTCCATGATCTACTTCTTCATGAGTAGACAACTCTTGTTCTTCTTCATGAAGAAAACCATATCTCACTGGTGGATGAGATACCCTGGTTATTCTACGAGGAACAGCTGTAGATGTTTCATCAACGGGTATAGGTTGACTAGATGGATCTATATCCATCTGATCTGTTGGTCAGAATTCTCCAATTCTAACTCTATTTGCCTTCCTTTGCCTCCTTCTTGAACAAACTGTTGTTCAAGAAATGTGGCATCTCTACTTATCACAGCCTTTTGTGAAGTAGGCAAATAAAAATAATATCCAAAACTATCTTTTGGATATCCAACAAATCGACCTTTTCTCGATCCGTCTCCAATTTATCGTTGTTGACTTTTTGATATAAGCTGGACAACCCCAAATCTTAACATGCTTAAGACTTGGTTTTCTTCCATGCCATATCTCATAAGGTGTGGAAGAAACTGATTTTGATGGAATCTTATTCAAAATATACAAAGCTGATTCTAATGCAAATCCCCAAAAGAAGATTGGCATATCAGTATAGCTCATCATACTACGTACCATATCCAATAGGGTACGATTTCTCCTTTCAGATACACCATTCAGTTTTGGCGTTCCTGGAGGAGTCAGCTGAGAAACAATGCCATGCTCTCTCAAGTATTCATCAAATTCAGTACTCAAATATTCACCTCCACGACCTGATCGAAGAGCTTTAATACTCTTTCCTGTTTGATTTTCTACTTCAAATTTAAATTCTTTGAACTTTTCAAAAAATTCAGGTTTGTATTTCATCAAATACAAATACCCAAACCTTGATTTATCGTTAGTAAAGGTAATAAAATAATGAAAACCCCCTCTAGCCATTTCTTTAAATGGACCACATACATCACTATGTATTAGCTCCAAAATATTTTCAGCTCTCAGCCCTTGTCCAACAAAGGGTGATCTAGTCATTTTGCCCTGAAGGCAAGATTCTCAAGTTGGAGTAAGCTCAGAGCCCAATGAGGATAGAATCCCCATTTTCTCCAGTTTTGCAATCCTATCTTCAGCAACATGACATAACCTTAAGTGTCAAATATATTTTGAACTTGAGTTGGTTTTCACCATGGCATTGCATTCTTTTAGATCACTTGCATTCAATTTGTGTTTGTCATTATTATCCAAATAATAAAGACCATCATTCATATAACCCGAACCAACATATTTATTTCCAAAATAAATATTGCAATCATCATCTGTGAACTGAAATTCATAGCCATTTCTAGTCAAACTAGATATAAAAATGATGTTCTTAAAAGCATCAGGTACATATAAAATATTATCCAAACACAAAACATGTCCAAACACGTAAAAAGATTTAGATCCTATGGCTAAAGCTTCAACAGTTGAGCCATTGCCAATCCGGACTCTAATATCTTGAGAACGCAAGCTGCTACTGTTTGCTAGTTCCTGCATATCATTAGAAATGTGAGAACTGGCACTAGTATCTAAAACCCAAGTTGTAGATGAAATATGAGTATCATCAGAATCTAAATAACAAGAAATGGACATACCTTCCGAAGGTGTATCCTTCTTGTCCTTCAGAGAAGCAAGATACTCTGGGTAGTTCCTTTTCCAGTGCCCATCCTTTTGGCACTGGAAACACTTTCCTTTGCCTCCATCAGCTTTAGCCTTCCTTTTCTGTTTAGCTATTTTCTTGGAAGGACCAAGAATATGAGGTTTCTTTTTCTTATTACCCTTCTTCTTGTTGGACTTTCTAGCAGAAGAAGATGCAACCAAAGCTACCTCTTTTCCTTTAATGCTTGGCATATTCTTTTGGGCAATAACCAGCATGTTGAGTAAACTAGCTAAGGTGCATTCCTGTTTAGTCATATGGAAATTTGTCACAAAATTCCCAAAAGACTCAGGAAGGGACTGAAGGATCAAATCCGTCTGTAGTTGGAAATCCATGTTGAAGTCAAGATGTTCCAACTGCTCAATCAGCCAAATCATCTTGTGGACATGATCCCCAACATTCTGTCCCTTAGACATCCTCATACGGAATAGCTGTCTAGATATCTCATACCTAGCATTCCTGCTGTGCTCACCATACAACTCTTGTAGGTGAAGGAGGATCTCACTCGCACTCTGCATGTTCTCATGTTGCTTCTGTAACTCATTACTCATGGAAGCAAGCATGTAACACTTAGCTCTCATATCATGCTCCAATGGAGGGCCTATGTTATAATTACTTTAATTATAGCATTTCCAACTTAATCATTTGTTTGGAAGATTTTATAGTCATTCTAATTACTATTAAGGTCTCACTTTGCACATTATCCAATTAGCATGCATATATCATATAATAGCATACATTCCCATACATCTCATGCATTCATGGATAAGCAATAAATATGGTATGATCATGGACTTTCTAAGGGATTCAATTCTGAGCCACCAAGAATTGAATCAGGGCATTCCTAGGTGCATTTCATTCATTCATTCATTTTACAAGAGTTGTTGAAGGAGTACATAATCAACACTTGATCTTGAATTCCTCCCACTGGTCCCACCAATGCTCTTGACCTCCTTGAACTTCTTGCAATCCAATATTACATGGTAATCCTTGGCATACCAAGGAGAATTTACAAGAACTTAAATAAATGAAATTACAACCCAAAAATTATTACAAACTTAATAATACATGCCCAAAATAAATTAAAATAAATTAATTAATTTACAATCCCAAAGAAACATAAAAGAAATAAATCCAATCACATTGGTCTTTTATAGTCCATGATCATCCATCATGCATATCACTATTTAACAATTAAATAAAACATACATACTTAAATTAAATTGAATATCTCATATTCAACTTAAAAATCTAGATTTGAATATGATTCAAATAAATTTAAAAATTCAGATTTGAATCTCATTCAAACAAATTTAAAAATTCAGATTTGAATCACATTCAAACAACTTTAAAAATTCAGATTTGAATCACATTCAAACATTTTTTAAAAAATCAGATTTGAATCACATTCAAACATTTTTTAAAAAATCAGATCTGAATTTTATTCAAACAATTTTAAAAAATCAGATTTAGATATGATTCAAACAACTTTAAAAATTGAGATTTGAATCATATTCAAACAACTTTAAAAATTGTTTGAATCACATTCAAACAATTTTTAAAATTCTGATTTGAATCATAATTTAATTGTGTAATTAAAATTCTAATTAAACAATTTAATTAGACATAGGATGAGCTTTTAGGTCATACAACAATTGTAAATTAAAAAGCAAACCTTGCGCCACCTTGAAGAACCATTATTGCCGCCACCAATGGTGGCTTCACCTTGTGAGCCGCCACACATCCATTGCAACCAGCAATGGATCAATCATCTCATGATCAAATCACACAATTAAATCATATAATCAACAATCTAAATGGAAAATATAGTGGCTCTGATACCAATTGAAGGAACGAAAGCGTGAAAAACACAAGTTTATACCATTGAATTCAAAAATTTTCACCTAGGGTCACATGCATCATGCAAGATTTATTTTTATCTATTTGATTTCAATAATAAACAACATATTAAAACTCTTTTAATATATTTTTGGATTTGTATTTGCCATTTAAGATTTTAAAATTAATCAGATTAATTTTAGAACCCTAGATTAAATCAAGATCAATTACACTAACCTCTTGATGCACTGCAGCATGTCTACGCCTTTGAGATTCGTCTTCAGGACACCAGATGTTGTCCCTCTAGCTTTTCCACACCAAGAACACCTATGGCAGCCCTTGAATAGCTTCTAAAGCCTTTTCTATTAATTAGAAATTCAAGTTCTGCCTTTTAAGAGATTAGAGATGTAAACAGGACACTAGAAACAATTTCTAGTGTTCTTAATTCAAGAGATTGATGGCTAATCTCTTTGAATTGATGAGAGATGAAGAAGAATAGATAAAAAGCCTCAAAGTGGCGTGACAAAGGAGAGGAGTGGCTGCTGGTTGCTTTTTCTTTTCATAACAACACTTAAATAGCTAGGTTAACACATTAAACCCTTGCCACATGTCACCCTTGCCACATGTCACCCTTTGATTAGCTCTACGTTTAAGTGACCCAATCACATTGTGCCAAGTGTCAAACCTACATTTAATCTTGATTTTAATCATCTTACATGATTAAAAAACATTTAGCAAGCTTATGTGTAATCCCATGTGTCACCATCTCATGGTGCCACGTGTCACACTGTGAAATGACCAAAATGCCCCTGTGTTTTAATTTTGAGTTCTTAACCCAAAATAATTATTTTTCTTCTTCTAATCAATTTATATCAAATATAAATTAATTAATTAATCTCTATTAATTAATTTCTCATTAATTAAATTCATATTTAAATACTTTAAATATAAATTTAACTTTACTATACATCCAATAATCTAGATTTGGTTTCAAGTCATGCTAGGGACTTTGCAATTTAATTGCAAACCAAACCTATTTAATTAATCAATTAAACTCTTTAATTAATTAATTAAATCATATTTAAATAGGTGATAACTGGTGTATGTGTGTGACTTACTAGGCTCATCACTAATTGGCAATGAGACATGATATCAACTCTTAATATCATCAGAACTCTTTCTTACCATAAATAATTTCTCTAAATCATTTTATGAACCTCATAGACCATGGTTAACACCTAGCATAGCAAGCCATGGCCACCCAATTAGTAATAAGGTTTACCTTAAATGAACCTATAATCATATGTTACCATGTACTAGAATCTCTCTGTTACAAAATTCCAACTCAAGCTGGAGTCATGGTTTATGTCAAACTCCATTTGCTATGAATATTATGTTCTCTTTTAATTCCAGTTCTTAATTAAAAAGATTTTCTCATTAGAAACTCTTTTCTAAATAAATCTATCTGTCCTGGCTAGGAACTTGAAACATCAAGAACAATTAAATGAACATAGGATTTTATCTCTATTTACTTAGAGGATTCCATCTTGATCAACACCTACCTCCATATATAACTAGTAGGAGCCAACACATGCCCATATACCCATACATAGTACAAGTATGAAAGCAGTATCAAACTCAAACTACCTATATATAAGATAACTGTGCTATCTCAGGTCTAAAGATTATCTGCACTGTTATGATTTATGATAAAACATTGACAAGAGTAAACTCCATGTGCTTATCATAAGTGTCACTGGTTCGGCCTACTTATCATTTATAAGTGCCTATCATGTTTGTTATATGGCATGAGACTCACCATTCCATCTTATTTATATCTCATATAAATAACTTGGGAACAAACATGAATACAATCTTTCTGGATAAGTCATGTCCTTATTATGAAGTATCCTCGATTGCGAACCTATTTATGATACTTTGTGCTAGAAATATTGTCACTCATATTCTTAACAACTTAAGAATAATATTTCTAACAAAATATCAATGGACCTTTTCTATTACACATAAATATATTATGTAAACGGAAAAGTGGAAATGCCTTTTATTAATAAAAATATGTACAAGATACATACTAAATGTTATGCTCTAAGGCATATTACTAACAGTCAGAGCCAAAAGACAATTATTAGAGGTTTGTGCACAATAGTTATTTCTTTTGAATTTTTCAATTGAAATAAATTATGATTATTTGTATGTTATTGTTTTAAATTGTGTTTGTGCACAATAGTGAATTCTTTTGAATTTTTCAATTGAAATAAATTATGATTATTTGTATGTTATTGTTTTAAATTGTGTTTGTGCACAATAATTTTGACTTCTCATTTTCTACTTAAAAATTTAATTGAACATTATAGTTTTAAATTGTGTCCGTGCATAATACTTTTATATTCACTACTTTTACTAGCAAATTCATTTTGAGAAATGAGTTATGAATAATTTTTGATTGTTTTAGTTTTGAGAATATTATTTGGAAATTATTGTGTTGCCTATTTTGTAAATGGAAATTTTGAGATAAATTGTGTTTAGTGGTATCGGAGCAAAGTAGGGACGGCGATACGTAATGCCTACGATTTCTGGGAACTCTCACGCGTGAACCCAGGAGCTTGCAGTGATGGCGATACGTAACGCCTGCAAGTGCTCTGATAAGTACAATATATTCCTCCTCCATTTATGGGGTGAGTATGACTATATTCCTCCCTCTTTGACTTGTCAGTCTGAGGTGAGTGTGGATGAGTACTCATTATTTAGCTAGTTTCCTCTCTCATTAATTTCGATATTGGGGTGAGTGTGTCTTATCGTAGTGTACAACACAGCATGTGTGGAAAAATTGTGTCTGTGTTATTGATTGGCAACACTGTATTCTTCAGTCATTTGATCAAATTGTATTATTGATGGGTAAAACTGTGTTATTCAGTTATTTGATCAAATTGTGTTATTGATTGGCAAAACTGTATTGTTCAGTTATTTGATCAAATTGTGTTATTGATTAGTAAAACTGTGTTACTCAGTTATTTGATCAAATTTGTGTTATATGAACTTTGTAAATTGTGAAATAGAATTGTGAATCATTTGATTTGTGAATTGTCAATAAAAGGTTTATATATCGCATTTCAAATTGTTATTGTGCACCACTGAGTAAATTTTACTCAGCGATAGCTTTTCATTGCTATCGCAGGTAGACAGACTGACAGGGCAGCAGACTACGCTGCTAGTGCTTCAGTGAGAGATCATTGGGTATATTGAGTATACCTTATTTTGCATTTTGTATTATAATGTATTATCACTGTATGTATATAGTGTTCTCGGTTTTGAGCAGTTGTAAATTAAAATTGTACATTGAAGTTGTAAAATAAATTGTAAATTATTTTGGGCTTGTAAAATTTGTACTATATTTCTTTTATCTCAGCCTTTGGAAATATTGAAAAATTATTGTGATTTTGAGTTGAGAAACATATTGTGTTGATTAAATGTTGGAGTTTGAGATTGAGAAATATATTTGAAGTGCTTTTTACAGGTTTTGAAGAACTATTTTATTCAAAATACAGATGGCACTCCGCCAAAATTTTTACAAAAATTACTAATAATTCAAATGTTTTAGCTGTTTCACTTTAGTTTAAAAAATTTTTTAACACCTGCAAATAGTGCTCACCACTGTGAAAAAAAAGAAAAGTTTTAAAATCCCTTGTAGTGTATTTAATGGGTTATCAGTAGACGAAGTTGATAATTCATTAGGTATACTATGGGATCATGTTATGCCTTACAGAGGGGTAGGGTGTGACAGTTTACAAGTCTAAGGCCATTGTAATTGAAAGAAAAAGACAAGGTGGAGAATTTAGCTGAAATTTAAGTGGCTTTTTTTTTTTTTTTTTAAATTTTGATCATGGCTGTGGCAATTGCCTCTCCTCCTCTCCTTTATTTCCAATTCTCTATTCTTCTTCCTATCTCCCCTTTTCCATTTTTTTTTAAAATTCCTTTTCCTATTACTTTTCTTCTCTATAGGTTTCTAGAGCATTCCCTAATAGCCCAAAATCTTTTCTTTTATTATTATTATTATTATTATTATTATTATTATTATTATTATTATTATTATTATTATTATTATTATTATTATTTTAAAGCAGGGTATGACATAAGAATCATCACACTTCTCATTATGAATATCACATGATATGCAGTAGTAAAAAGAAAATATGTCCCATTTGTCCTAATAGGGGGCCAACCTAATTTTGACAATATGCTATCTAGCGGATGGTTTTATCCTCAAGGTGGATAATTAAGGCTTTTGATTAATGTGCAAGGTTTTGGCTTTGGAGCTAATTTACTAAGGTTTAAAAGGTTCCTAAATTGTCCCTACTGTAAACAATAGGGCCCCATTTCATAACTACGATACTAATAGGGAAACCCATGGGTATCACAATATATGAAATAAGTTCTAATCTAGGTAAAAGTCCTAGCGAATACCAATGAGGAAATGGGTATCGCTACATGACCTCCTCCTACTTCCTAAAAGGTAAAAAAATAGCTAGGTTATAAGGCTCAAATGTCTGAGGACATTGTGTAAGTGATAGATGTGTGAAGGGACATACTAACCTCTTCCCTTTCAAGGGGAACCCTAACTACACACTACCAATCACAACCCAAATGCAAGCATATAAACAATAATCATATAACAAAATAATTGCTAAGAAATTTAATAGAAAACAAAAGAATCATATCAATAATTTATGCAGTTATTAAAAAAAACACAATATATTAAATTCAATTAAACATAAGAAACCTTCATATTTGTACATTAAACTCTATAATTGTCGACATTATTTTATAAACGCACAAAATTAAATCCACCCTTAGACCTCTAGACTAGAAGTTTTGGTTAGTATTCCTCAATGGAGTCGCTAACCTATTGTAAGGGTTTTGCGGTCGCTAGCCAATTCTTACTGAAGTGGAAAGTGAGGAGTTGCCATTTTAAATTTGAGGGAAAATTAAAGAAAACCTTTCAATTTTTAAAATTTTAGAAAATTTTTTTACCACTTTTAATTCAGAGATCCAGCGTTTGGGGTTCGTATACATGTAGGGAGGGTATTAGGCATCCCACATCTAGATTTAATAGTGTGCTCACAATAATTTAATGCTAATAATTTTAATGGAGTTTAAATTCTGATATTGGTTCCTTGAATTTGATTTGAAACAAAGAAATTACATAAATGTTAGAATACATAAATGTCTCACTATTAAGGTAAGTCAAATAACAAAGTAAGTGAAGCGAACCTAAAAGTGATTTTTGACTTCATTTCATTTTATTTTATTTTATTTTATTATTAATTTTTATTTAAAAAATGCCAATTTTTTAAATATTGATTTTTTAAAAATGTAACACCGAATTTTTTTTCGACGTCAGAATTTTTATCATAGATGGAATATTTTATCGAGTTTAAAGATTTCACAAATGAAGGGAAGGGTGGTGGAAGGTGTATATGTTTATATATGTGAGTATTTAAGGCATTCAAACTATATTTAAAAATGAAAATTTTTTAAGGGTTTTCTTTCTTAAAAGTTTTTAAGTGTGTGTGTTTTGGGCAGAAGGAACTTTGGCAGTCAAAGGATGGGATTTCGGCAATCGAAGTCTCTTTTCCTGTTCAAATACCCTTTTTGGACAGAATAGACTCTGATAGGCGAAAGCATGTCTTTTAGTAGCCAAAAGTCCCTCAATTGACAAAGGTATAAAAGGAACTAAAGCTCATGTTTCTACCAAAACACTTGGGTTTTTCTCTTCTTCTTTCTCTCTCTCAACTATTTGAGCATATAAGAAGCTCTTTGAAGAGATTTTCTTGGGTTTTTTTTAAGAACTGGAAGTGGATTCTTCCATTTAGAAGTTTAAAAGACTAGATTCAAGCTTTAAGGCTTTGATTCTCTCGCCTCCAAGCTCCAAGGAAAGATTTAACATTCTTTTCTTCTTTATCTAATAGGTAGATCTAAGAAAGTTGATGAGAGATTAGGTTTCTACAATTTCTATTTCATGTAAAGTTGTTTTTAAGATGAGTTTTAGGAAGTTTATGCATGTTAGGGTTAGGATTTTTGTGATTATGTTGAAATTGCATATTTTTATTGTTAGTTTAGTCATGTTTATGAATGCTAAATGGCTAGTTTCCTTTGATGGGTTGAGAAAAATCTATATTTATGTTACGTGAGTTTAGGGAAAACCTAGGATTTGAGTTTTTAGTTAATGTATATGGGAATTAAGTGTGATTTCAAGTTGTTTTAAGCCCTAGAGATGTGTATATATGCTTGGTTTGTGTTTTGGAACTTTGAAATGATTGTGTGGCTTTTGGGGTTTGAATCTGTAGGTTTTTTACTTAGGAATTCTAGAAATTCCCAGGTTCACCTGTTGAAACCCATAGTTTTGGCAACCAAAGCATGTGGTTTCTCAAAAAATCTAGAAAATTTTCAAGTTCGGTAGCCCAAGTCTAAGACTTTCGCAGCCACAGTTAGCATTAGACTAAAAGGCCATTCGAAGCTTGAGACTTCAGTAGCCAAAGTTTAAGACTTTGGCAGTCGAAGTAGGTTCTGGTGACTTTTTTCTTCCTTCTTTTTTAAGATTCTAAAACATGATTTCATGGTTCTCAAGGGCCTAGAATGAGATGTTTAATATGTGTATAGAGTTTTAGAACCTTGTACAACTTTCTAAGGTCTGATTTTATAAGATTGGGCTTAAAGGACTTAGAAGGTTAAGGATCTGAGGATAACTACTATTCAAGATAGGAGGTTGATAGGTTACAAGAGGTGAGTAATTCTAACCTTCATAAATGTAAACTTTGTAAATTTAATTTCTGATAATGCTCATGCATCATGTCATATTTATTTAGAATGTATATAATATGTTGCATATTTGCATATTTATTGGTGGTGCATTGATGGATGATGCATGACCTATTAACTCCCCCATGTTATAACTATGTTATGTTATTTATGTTATGGATCCATAAAAATCCAAGGGGAGATCTTTACGATACCCCTGATGCATGACACAGGTCATATTTTAAGCGAAAGTCTTGAAGAGCCTCTATATGAGTCAGGTACATTAGATATATATGTTAAGCAAAAGTCCTGAGGAGCCTTTGTATGAGTCGAGCATATTATATTCACAGAGTCACTGATCACAAGTCCATCGTATGTGAATTGTTTATGATGTGAAAACCCATTTGGATGATGCATTGCATATGTTTGAAATGGATGGTATAATCAATGTTGGTTAGTTTACTCAATGTTAGTTAGTTTACTTACTGAGGTTGTGTAAGCTCACCCCTTTCCCCTAACCCTAGGTACACATTTATAGTATTAAAAAAGTTTTTGGGAGAGAGAGTAACAGGGGTAGCTTAAGTGCTCTTCTTTATGTATGATGTATGGGTAGATTGAAATGTAAAATGTGAAAGGATGATACTGTGTTGGTAATTATCGAAAAGCATAGTTATGTAATGTTTTAAGTATGGATGATGATGTTTATGATTATGTTAACCTCTTTTAGAAGTACATATGTCAGACCATTATGCTTTAGAGCTTATGTGTATTAATGTTCAACTTATGAAGCACTTTTATGTTAAAGACATTTACGTATGGATGAAGAGGCTAAGGTGTAATGGTTTGTTATAGATTTAAGTGTTAATAGTATAAGTGTTAAGGTTATGTTTACAAGTTTTGGGCTTACTATGGGTTCCGACAGTTCTAAGTTAACTTGATCCCTAGCGCTGGTAATGGCCCCTAGCTTAGGTTGTTACAAAGTTGGTATCAGAGCTCTAAATTAGATGAGTGGACCTAGATGCAAGTAAAAGTATAGGTTAGAGGTGGAAGGAAGTATGATGACCAGCATAGTTTGGAAAATACATGTCCAGTAGGGTTGAGTCCCTGTATATTTTATGATGAAGGTAATGTGTATGTCATGTTTCATGCTATGCTTGATTATATGTTGTGTTCATGTGATTCCACATGAACCTTTTATGTACTCAACACTTATTGTTTGCTTTCAAAAATGCAAGGTTTAAGATAGTCCACTAGGTTGATCAGCGCTCCACCCTAGAATGAGTGTATTGGAGCACTACTCGCCAACACTGTTGTCAAGGAGAGAGCAAGCAAAAGTGGAAGGGGAGAATCTTCAAGAGGTCTTAAAAGGTCCTTTAAAGTCAACAGGGAGACTATAAATGCACCTAGAATGTCTATAGATGCACAAAAGAGTTCTTATGGCTTCTCCCAAAAGCATGAGAATCCTGATTCTACAGGCATGGGAAGAGTGGGAGAAGATAGTTATGTGCGGGGAGGATGTGAGTTTTTGTATCTCCTCTACAGCAAGGACTAGACTATGGGTTTAGGTATCAATATCCTCAACCGGGAAGTTTCGAAAACCCTGGGTTGACAGGCTATCCCTGATATCCTTCTTTCATGCCCTACCTAACTTACTTCCCACCGTTCAACCCATATCCCATTTAAACTCCATAACAACACCCCTAAAGTTCTTCAACCACCATGGGAACTCAAAATTCCATGGAGGGGGTTGCAAGAGAGCAAGTACCACCACCACGGCCTACAATGTAACATCCTCACTTTAGCTAGTCCGTACAGCCTACTGTTCCGGTGACCAATGTCGGTCCGGACAGCTAGAACGTCCGGAAAAATATTTAACTAAAGTGAGGAACCATAATTAACTCAAATATTAATAAGAAAAATTTAGGAAAAATTTTAGAAATAAAATACAACCAAGTTAAATGAGCCGGTGTCTTAGCGATGGGTAACCTAGTGAGAAGTTGTGGTTCTCGCAACTAAGAGCCCTAGACCAGGGGGGAAATTATAAAAAAATTATTGGGACTCCAGAGAAGGATTATTGAGGTTATTATGGCATTAGAATGCCAAGAAAATGCTTAGAAAATTTTTTCAATCGGTACAGACAATTTTGGCTCGTTAAGCCAAAAAGAGGGCATTTTGGTCATTTCATCTTTAGAGATGATTCTTGGCCAACTTGTCCAGTTAAATAAATAATTTATATAATATAAAATATGAATAAATATTGTTAAAAATTTAATTGTAATTAAATAGACAAGAAATAGATAGAAAATAAAAGAAAATGGACTTATGACATCATAATGATGTCATTAAAACTCTCCCAACCAACCCAATGTTAAAACATGGCATAAACTTATTTAAAAGAGATAAAATGGGCTGAAAAATGAAAGAAAATCAGAACCTTCTCTCTTCTTCTTCTCCTTGTGGTGACCTATCCACCATAACCACCATTAGCAAGCTTTTTCAAGTTTGATTTCACCAACTTCTACCCAACAAAACCCTAACCTTGCAACACAAAAAAATGTTCTTGCATCTTGGTGATTCTTTTGGGAGCAAAAAGACAAGGAAAACAAGAACCCTAGCAAGTGGGGAAACTTCACTCCATAAAGGTTAGTGATCTAACCTTAGTTTTTACCTTAAATTCATGTTAAGGACTATGTATGAGTGCTAATTACAAAGAAAATTTGTTGAATACCATTTGTATGCCAACCCATAATTTCAGTAGCTTTGGTTAAGGCAAGATTATGATGATTTTAATGAAGTTAAAAGGGTAGTATGGCACAATTTTGGTGAAGAAAGCATGCCCAGAAAATCAAACCAAGTGGACCAAAAGATTGACCTAATTCGGGTGACCTGCATTCTGCCTGAGCAAAATGACCAAATGAACAGTATTTTGTCATTTAGCCATAACTCAGTGTAGAAAGGTCCAATTGACTTGAAATTTTACCAGAAATAAGCTGAGATATAGACCAACAACTTTCATGAAGAAACTTAACCCAAATTATGACCAGAATATATTCAAAGAGTGAGTTGCAGTCACTGTTCCTAACATCAGATTTGGTCACCCGTAAATTCTGAAAAATTTCAGTCCGGCCAGTTGTGGTTTATGGGCCATAACTTGGGCTACAAAACTCCAAATGGAGTGATTCAAAAAAGGAAATGCAACTAGACAAAATAAGGAACAACTTTCATGTTGATTATTTTTCCAAATTCCCACTACAAAAATGACTAATGGAACAGTAAAAACAAAGCATGAAAACTGAAAATTTTGTCTAATTAACATTAAGTTTAGAAATGGTATTGGCAATCAATACCAACAAATTTATAATGCAAAATGTGGTATGTTGGGAGTATTAGAACCAATGTACCTATTGTCTATGCAAAAGTCAACATTTTAGTTGACCAATGAAATGAATAGTAACACCTAAACTTAAATTTCAAGAATTGTAAAGTTTAAAAGTGTAATATGCCCTAGTACACCTAGCAAGATTGGTTTGGATAGGTTGACATGCCAATAAGGTTTTGTTAGCAGTACTGCATATGGCTTTATGTCATTCTGTGTTTCATGGCTTCCCATGCCATTCTGTGACATAATAGCCTTTGGGTATGTTATTTGAGTTGATATACTTGGGTTTTAACGCTGACAATTATTACAGCTTATTAGCTGTTCTGTTGCACACCGGGAGATACAATGTGATCGATGGTGTGATGGTCCGAGGTACTTAGTACCCAGTGCCAATTTACCCGTTTATCTAGTCCAGTCAATTAGTATAGGTTACTCGGGCAATGATAATAAACCTTACTAAATTTTAATTGAATAATACTGCAAATAATATCAGAAATTAAGTCTACTAAAAAATGTAAACATACATTATGCATACTTTATTTTATTTTATTTTATTTTATTTTATTTTATATTGTCACCACTAAGTAGAATTGCTTAGCGCGTCGCTTTTGCCACGTGCAGGTACTGGAGACCTAGTTGGGGAGCCCAGCAGACATCAGACCGGGAGAGCCTTCAGATTTGCATCCGGAGTCCAGAGTCACCTCACCTCTGCAGTGCATATGGTAGGACATTAGGATTTTGGGTAGTATTTTGTATTTTGTATTAGTTTTGGGATTGTAACTATAAACTCTTGAAATTATTTGATGTTGTAAATATATGAAATTTCATATTATTGAAATTTTCTGTATATTATGTATTTATGAATGTGCTTCCAGTAATGAAGTGGAAAGAAAAATTTCTGAAAATAGTGTTGTGATTTGAGATTGAGATTTTGAGATTGACTTGAAATGTGTATAATGGAGTTTGGATTTGGAAATTATATTGGAAGTGTTTTTAAATAGGTAGAACTGTTTTTCTAACTTACACCCGGCACTCTGTCGGATTTTCTATAAAAATTACGAAAAAATTCAGATTTATCAAAAATTGTAAATAAATGAATTAAAAAGGATAAATTGTAATTGAAATATGAATTGAAGCTCCGGCACCTTGAGTGGCATATCCTGCTCGGCTACACTATAGAAGGGTAAGGGGTGTCACATTTAGTGGTATCAGAGCATCGGTTTAGGCGTTTCTGGGCATAGATAGAGTGCATACCATTGCATTGCATTTGTAAGTGTTGAGGTGACACTGATGCAGATCCGTTTGTTTTCTTATTTTGATTAGGATATGGATCCTGCTTCGCAAAGAGCAATTGATGAAGAGGTGGAGAGTCGTGCTCCACTAAGGGCTGAATCTGGGGGCAGGGGAGAATCTGCTCCACTAGCAGCTGAGACACCTGCCCAACTTCAGTTTGCTCTATTTCAGCAAATGACCGAATTCTATCGGCAAATGATGGGGGCAATTCCACCACCACAACCACAGCCACAACCTCCATTAGTACCACAGAAGTCCCATATAGAGAAACTACGGAAACATGGGGCTATGGATTTCTTTGGGAAGAGGGAGGATGATCCCATGACTGCAGAAAACTGGTTGGATAGAATCATCAGTCTTGAAAGCACTTAATCGCACCCCGAGCGTAACACGGAGGGTGCTGTGTCCCTACTTCAGGATGATGTATATCAGTGGTGGGACATAGTAACCAGTGAGGTGCAACTAGAACGGATCACTTGGAAATTCTTCCTCATAGAGTTCTGGAAGAAATATGTTAGCAAGGTGTATTTAGAAGAGCGAAAAAGAGAATTTATCAGTCTGAGACAGAGGCAATTATCAGTGGTGGAATATGAGCGTGAGTTTGTCAGACTGAGCCGATATGGGAGGGAGATAATCCCTACAGAGGCAGAGAGGTGTCGAAGGTTTGAAGAAGGGCTCAATGACAATATCAAAGTTATGATAACAGCACTAGAGATCACAGATTTTGCTAAGCTAGTAGATGCTGCATCAAAAGTGGAAAGGGTAAGAATAAATGAACAAAATAGAAGGGAAAGACAGCATAAGAAGGGTCTGGGTCAGTCCAGTACATTTTTTGCTCTCAGCAAGAAGAGTAAGGGTCCTCCTGCTCAGAGTTTAGGACCACCACAGGGTCAGGGTCAATCTCAGGGGCCCAGACCATAGTTCACACCTAGGAGAGGCCAGTCCACACCATCAGTGGGCAGCTCTCCAGGGACGGTGTTTTGGGGACTAGCCCCAGCATCTTCTGCCTATTCGTACTGTCAGAAGTGGTATAAGGGGGATTGTTGACGAGTGACCGGTGCATGCTTATGGTGTGGATTAACAGAACATCAGATCAAGAATTGTCCGAAGAGGACTACTACAGTTGCTCCAACACAAGCTGACAAATCTGCTCCTGCACCACAAAGGGGTAGGAAGCTAGGTAAATCTGAGGCAGTTAGTCCATCACTGAGGCCTGCATCCAAGTTAGCTGAGAGGCCAGATACTAAAGTACCTGCCAGGGCCTATGCCATCAGAGCTCAGGAGGAGCAAGATGCCCCGGATGTCATCAAGGGTACGTTTTCCCTCTACAATACTTCTGTGCATGCATTGGTGGATCTAGGATCCACTCATTCCTACATTTGCATCAAACTACCCGTAGAGAAGGGAGCTCTAGTAGAGGAGATTGATCAAGAAATTCTGGTCACAAATCCACTAGGCCACAGTGTGGTAGTAAATAAGGTGGATAAAGGTTGCCCGTTGAGGATTCAGGGGTATGAATTCTCGGCAGACCTAATTGAATTGCCCTTCCATGAGTTTGACATGATTTTGGGAATGGACTGGTTGTCACGTCATCTGGCAATAGTTGATTACAAATTAAAGAGAATTTCTCTAAAAACTTTTAAGGGTAATGAGATTACTATTGTGGTTGAAAGGACAGATTTCCTGTCCAATGTTATCTCAGCCACAATTGTAAGAAAATTTATAAGAAAAGGCTGTAAAGCTTACTTAGCACACGTGGTTGATACTAGGCAGGCTAAGCCAAACTTGGGTGATATACCCACAGTGAGAGACTTCCCAGATGTATTCCCTGAAGAGTTGCCTGGTTTACCACCAGAAAGGGAAGTCGAGTTTGCTATTGAGGTAATGCCGGGTACAGCACCAATTTTTATTGCTCCTTATAGAATGGCACCCACTGAATTGAAGGAGTTGAAAATTTAGTTGCAGGAGTTACTCGATAAGGGGTTCATACGCCCCAGTGTGTCACTATGGGGAGCTCCGGTGCTGTTTGTGAAGAAGAAGGATGGAACATTGAGATTGTGTATTGATTACCGGCAGTTGAACAAGGTAACTGTGAAGAATAAATATCCATTGCCCATAATTGATGATTTGTTTGATCAATTGAAGGGAGCTGGTGTATTTTTAAAAATTGATCTCAGATCAGGGTATCATCAGTTGAGGGTAAAGGATGCAGATGTGTCAAAAACTGCATTCAGAACTCAGTATGGGCATTATGAATTTCTAGTGATGCCGTTTGGGTTAACAAATGCACCAGCAGCATTTATGGACCTTATGAGCCATATCTTCCATCCATATTTAGATCGATTTGTAGTGGTCTTTATTGATGATATTCTGGTGTATTCCAAGACCAGAGAAGAACATGATGAACATTTTAGGATTGTTCTGCAAACCCTGCGAGAAAAGAAGCTGTATGCTAAGCTGTCCAAGTGTGACTTTTGGATGAGTGAAATCTCCTTCCTTGGACACATAGTATTAGCTAAGGGGATTAGAGTGGATCCCAAAAAGATAGAAGCAGTGATGGAGTGGAAGCCTCCTAGAAATACAACTGAGGTCAGAAGTTTCTTGGGACTAGCTGGGTATTACAGAAGATTTGTGAAGGGGTTCTCTCTTATAGCTGCTCCAATGACCAAGTTGTTGCACAAGAATGTGAAATTTGGCTGGAACGATAAGCGCCAAGCCAGTTTTGAGAGGCTGAAGGCTATGTTGACAGAAGCATCAGTGTTAACACAGCGAGTGTCGGGGAAAGACTTTGTGGTCTACAGTGATGCCTCGCATAATGGGCTAGGGTGTGTATTGATGCAAGAGGGGAAAGTGGTTGCCTATGCTTCCAGGCAGTTAAGGCTACATGAACAAAACTACCCTACTCATGACCTAGAGTTAGCAGCAATTATCTTCGCACTTAAGATATGGAGGCATTATTTATATGGTGAAAAATGCTACATCTATACAGACCACAATAGTCTAAAATATTTGCCAACCCAGAAGGAGCTCAATCTTAGACAGAGACGATGGATTGAGTTCCTAAAGGACTATGATTGTGTGATAGATTATCATCCAAGGAAGACAAATGTAGTTACTGATGCTATAAGCAGGAAGTCAATCACAGACTAAATGCCTGTTTGTCCTTAGCTCAAGATGGAGCTATTTTGGCTGAGTTACAAGTGAGGCCAACCCTGCTAAAGCAAATACAAGATGGGCAGAGGGCAGATGAAAAATTAATGACCATTGTGGGTAAAATTCCAAAGGGAAAGGAAACTGAATATGAGGTGAAAGCAGATGGGTGTCTATACTACAGAGGAAGAGTGTGTGTACCAGATGATGGGGAACTGAAGACTAGTATTCTGAAAGAAGCACACACTAGTGTTTATGCTATGCACCCGGGAAGCACGAAAATGTATAATGATTTGAAGCCTCATTATTGGTGGCTTGGTATGAAGAAAGATATAGCTGACTATGTGACTAAGTGTTTGACATGTCAGCAAGTTAAAGTAGAATATCAAGTTCCATCAGGATTGCTACAGCCTATAAGCATACCTGAATGGAAATGGGATCGGGTCACTATGGATTTTGTTAGTGGTCTACCTCTCATCCAGAAGAAGCATGATGCAGTATGGGTGATAGTGGATAGATTGACGAAGTCAGCACATTTTCTGCCAGTTAGGACTGACTACTCACTGGAGAAGCTAGCAGAATTGTATATCAGTGAGATAGTTAGACTGCATGGAATCCCACTTTCCATCATATCTGATCGAGACCTAAGGTTTATATTGAGATTCTGGAAAAAGTTGCAAGAAGCCTTGGGCACACAACTCTGTTTTAGCACGGCTTTTCATCCCTAGACAGATGGACAGTTAGAATGAGTAATCCAGGTAAACTTAAGAATTAATTGAATTTTCATAGTTAATAAATTGAAATGATAGTAACAATGTGAATTATGTGATAGATCTTGGAGGATATGCAGAGGAGTTGTGTCATTGAGTTTGAGGAGAGTTGGGATAGATACCTCCCACTTGCAGAATTCGCGTATAATAATAGCTACCAAGCTAGCATTCAAATGGCTCCGTATGAAGCACTGTATGGGAGGAAATGTAGAACCCCAGCGTGTTGTACTGAATTGGGCGAAGATAAGCTAGTAGGACTAGACCTGGTGAAACAAACTGAGGAGAAAGTGAAGATAATCAAAGCTAACTTGAAGGTTGCCTCAGATAGACAGAAATCTTATGCCGACTTGAAGAGAAAAGAGATAGAGTATGCAGTTGGCGATAAAGTGTTTCTCAAAGTCTCACCGTGGAAGAAAGTACTGAGGTTTGGGAGAAAGGGTAAGTTAAGCCCTAGGTTCATTGGCTCATATGAAGTTATTGAACGTGTGGGACCAGTGGCCTATTGGCTGGCTTTACCACCAGAATTGGATAAAATTCACAATGTATTCCATATTTTTATGCTGAAAAGATATCGCTCAGACCCTTCACATGTCATTTCCATAGAAGAGATTGAAATCCAACCGGACTTGACATATACAGAAGAACCTATACGGATCCTAGCTCGGGAAGTAAAGGAACTGAGAAATAAACATATTCCACTGGTGAAAGTGCTTTGGAGGCACCACAACACTGAAGAGGAAACTTGGGAAAGTGGAGAGACGATGAGGCAACAGTTCCCTCAACTGGTTGCATCAGGTAAATTTCGAGAATGAAATTTTTATTAGAGGGGAAGAGTTGTAACATCCTCACTTTAGCTAGTTCGTACAGTCTACTGTTCTGGTGACCAATATCGGTCCGAACAGCTAGAACGTCTGAAAAAATACTTAAACTAAAGTAAGGAACCATAATTAACTCAAATATTATTAAGAAAAATTTAGTAAAAATTTTAGAAACAAAATACAACCAAGTTAAATGAGCCGGTGCCCTAGCGATGGGTAACCTAGTGAGAAGTTGTGGTTCTCGCAACTAGGAGCCCTAGACCAGGGGAAAAATTATAAAATAATTATTGGGACTCCAGAGAAGGATTATTGAGGTTCTTATGGCATTAGAATGCCAAGAAAATACTTAGAAAAATTTTTCAATCGGTACAGATAATTTTAGCTTGTTAAGCCAAACGAAGAGCATTTTGGTCATTTCGTCTTCAGAGATGATTCTTGGCCAACTTGTCCAGTTAAATAAATAATTTATATAACATAAAATATGAATAAATGTTGTTAAAAATTTAATTACAATTAAATAGACAAGAAGTGGATAGAAAATGAAAGAAAATGGACTTATGACATCATAATGATGTCATTAAAACTCTCCCAACCAACCCAATGTTGACACATGGTATAAACTTATTTAAAAGAGATAAAATGGGCTGAAAAATGAAAGAAAATCAGAACCTTCTCTCTTTTTCTTCTCCTTGCCGTGACCTATCCACCATAACCACCATTGGCAAGCTTTTTCAAGCTTGATTTCACCAACTTCTACCCAACAAAACCCTAACCTAGCAACAGAAAAAAGTGTTCTTGCATCTTGGTGATTCTTTTGGGAGCAAAAAGACAAGGAAAACAAGAACCCTAGCAAGTGAGAAAACTTCACTCCATAAAGGTTAGTGACCTAACCTTAGTTTTCACCTTAAATTCATGTTAAGGACTATGTATGAGTGCTAATTACAAAGAAAATTTTGTTGAATACCATTTGTATGCCAACCCATAATTTTAGCAGCCTTGGTTAAGGCATGATTATGATGATTTTAATGAATTTAAAAGGGTAGTATGGCTACCCACAATATGCATCTTCTAAGTGGAGTGATGAAATGCCATGATAATGCATGGTTTGTGATATTTGAGTTAGGGTTTGGGGTGAAAAATGAGACTTTGAACATGTGATAATGAAATTAGGTTTTAATGGTCAATTAGTGACCATTTGGTATTGTTTGAATCAAAGATGAAGTGCATTGTGTAGTGGGATTAGAGTATGGTGTGGCTGCCCTTAGTGACCTGCAGGACTGGTCATGAGTCTAGCAGGTTTGGGCAGCAATAACTTGAATTGTAGAGGTTCAATTGGTGCATGGCTAATTGCATGAAACTAGACACATAATGGCACAATTTTGGTGAAGAAACTATGCCCAGAAAACCAAACAAAGTGGACCAAAAGATTGCCCTAATTTGGGTGACTTGCATTCTGCCTGGGCAAAATGACCAAATAAACAGTATTTGGTCATTTGGCCATAACTCAGTGTAGAAAGGTCCAATTGATCTGAAATTTTACCAGCAATAAGTTGAGATATAAACCAACAACTTTCATGAAGAAACCTAACCCAAATTATGACCAGAACATATTCAAAGAGTGAGTTGCAGTCACCATTACTAACACTATAGATTTGGTCAGTCCAGAAATTCTGGAAAAATTTTAGCCCAGCCAGTTGTGGTTTATGAGCCATAACTTGAGATAAAAAAACTCCAAATAGAGTGATTCAAAAAACGAAATGTAACCAGACAAAATATGGAACAACTTTCATATTGATTATTTTGCCAAATTCCCACTACAAAAATAACTAATGGAACAATAAAAACAAAGCATGAAAACTGAAAATTTTGTCCAATTAACATTAAGTTTAGAAATGGTATTGGCAATCAATACCAACAAATTTAAAATGCAAAATGTGGTATGTTGGGAGTCTTAGAACCAATGTACCTATTGTCTATGTAAAAGTCAATATTTTAGTTGACCAATAAAATGAATAGTAACACCTAAACTTAAATTTCAAGAATTGTAAAGTTTAAAAGTGTAATATGCCCTAGTACACCTAGTAAGATTGGTTTGGATAGGTTGGCATGCCAATAGGGTTCTGTTAGCAGTACTGCATATGGCTTTATGCCATTCTGTATTTCATGGCTTCCCATGCCATTCTATGACATAATAGCCTTTGGGTATGTTATTTGAGTTGATATACTTGGGTTTTAACCCTGACAATTATTACAGCTTATTAGCTATTCTGTTGCACACCAGGAGACACAATGTGACTGATGGTGTGATGGTCCGAGGTACTTAGTACCCAGTGCTAGTTTACCCGTTTATCCAGTCCAGTCAATTAGTATAGGTTACTCGGGCAAGGATAATAAACCTTACCAAATTTTAATTGAATAATACTGTAAATAATATCAGAAATTAAGTCTACTAAAAAATATAAACATACATTCTGCATATTTTATTTTATTTTATTTTATATTATCACCACTAAGCAGAATTGCTTAGCGTGTCGCTTTTGCCACGCAGTGCATCGAGACCTAGCTGGGAGCCCAAAGAGATATCGATCGGTGAGCCTTCAGATTTGCATCCGGAGTCCAGAGTCACCTCACCTCTGCAGTACATATTATAGGACATTAGGATTTTGGGTAGTATTTTGTATTTTATATTTTGTATTAGTTTTGGGATTGTAACTATAAACTCTTGAAATTATTTGATAATGTAAATATATGAAATTTCATATTATTGAAATTTTCTATATATTATGTATTTATTAATGTGCTTCTAGTAATGAAGTGGAAAGAAAAATTTCTGAAAATAGCGTTGTGATTTGAGATTGAGATTTTGAGATTGACTTGAAATGTGTATAATGGAGTTTGGATTTGGAAATTATATTGGAAGTGTTTTTAAACAGGTTCAGAAGAACTGTTTTTCTAATTTACAGCAGGCACTCTGCCGGATTTTCTATAAAATTTGCGAAAAAATTCATATTTATCAAAAATTATAAATAAATGAATTAAAAGGGATAAATTGTAATTGAAATATGAATTGTTGCTCCGGCACACTGAGTGGCATATCCTGCTTGGCTACACTGTAGACGGGTAAGGGGTGTCACATACAACCCTAAAGTTCCTACACAAGAGACTAGGATAAGTAGTAGAGGTGAAGCAAAGATGATGAACTACTTAAAGCTAAGTGCACACAAGTACAAAGAAGGAGATGATCCTTTTGAGTATGTTAAAGCGATCAAAATGATAGCCGATGAATTGGATGCTAGTGACAGTAAGGCCATTCAAATGGCCAGCTTTACCTTAAAATGTAAAAAGGCAAAGGATTGGTATAAGTCCTATATTATTGACAGGCTCAACAGTCTGACCTGGTCTTAATTTGTGGTAGAGTTTATCAATTAGGCTTTCCCAGAAAGCTCTAAGGAACTGAAGGTGGTGGAGTTTGAGTAGTTAAGGTAGACTACTGATATGAGTGTCAACGAGTATATAGATAAGTTTGTTGATCTTCTATAGTATGTAGGGCAAGAGTATGATATTAATAAGAAGAAAGGGAAGAGGTACATTCAAAAGCTACACTCTAGATACTCCTTATTGATTTTAGCTGTATAAACCCATAGTTTTTATTCAATAATAGATGCTACAAGAAAGATGGAAGTTGTGGCTATCATTAAAGGGAGTCTAAAGCTAAAAGGTATAAAGGTTGAACAGTCTGTGATTCCTAAGGCTACAGATGTGGGGAGGTTTAGTCATTAACCAAGACTGTCTCTTCATCTGGAACTAAGAAGGATATAAGAGGGAAGTTTGGCAAAAACCAAAAGAAGAATAAGTTCTAGAGCATAATTAAGTCAGGACTTAGGGTGAGAAGCAGCTGTAGTTCGGGATTGGATACCTCTGATTGTGTCAGATATGGGAACGCTCATCGAGGACCTTATAGTTTTGGAACCTCCCAGTGCTATAGATGTGGATAAGAGGGGTAACGTCAAGGATTGTCCCAATATGTGTTAGTAGTATGCCCTAGAGCATATCATTTAGTATGTATCTTGTACATAATTTTATTAATAAAAGGCATTTCCACTTTTTCGTTTACATAATATATTTATGTGTAATAAAAAAGGTCCATTGATATTTTGTTAGAAATATTATTCTTAAGTTGTTAAGAATATGAGTGACAATATTTCTAGCACAAAGTATCATAAATAGGTTCACAGTCGAGGATACTTCATAATAAGGACATGACTTATCTAGAAAGATTGTATTCTTGTTTGTTCCCAAGTTATTTATATGAGATATAAATAAGATGGAATGGTGAGTCTCATGCCATATAACAAACATGATAGGCACTTATAAATGATAAGTAGGCCGAACCAGTGACACTTATGACAAGCACATGGAGTTTACTCTTGTCAATGTTTTGTCATAAATCATATCAGTGCATATAATCTTTAGACTTGAGATAGCACAGTTATCTTGTATATAGGTAGTTTGAGTTTGATACTGCTTTCATACTTGTACTATGTATGGGTATATGGGCATGTGTTGGCTCCTGCTAGTTATATATGGAGGTAGGTGTTGATCAAGATGGAATCTGTTCCTCTAAGTAAATAGAGATAAAATCCTATGTTCATTTAATTGTTCTTGATGTTTCAAGTTCCTGGCCAAGACAGATAGATTTATTCAGAAAATAGTTTCTGATGAGAAAAATCTTTTTAATCAAGAACTGGAATTAAAAGAAAACATAATATTCATAGCAAATGGAGTTTGACATAAACCATGACTCCAGCTTGAGTTGGGATTTTGTAACAGAGAGATTCTAGTGCATGGTAACATATGATTATAGGTTCATTTAAGGTAAATCTTATTACTAATTGGGTGGCCATGGCATGCTATGCTAGGTGTTAACCATGATCTATGAGGTTCGTAAAATGATTTAGAGAAATCATTTATGGTAAGAAAGAGTTCTGATGATATTAAGAGTTGATATAATGTCTCATTGCCAATTAGTGATGAGCCTAGTAAGTCACACACATACACAAGTTATCACCTATTTAAATATGATTTAATTAATTAATTAAAGAGTTTAATTGATTAATTAAATAGGTTTGGTTTGCAATTAAATTGCAAAGTCCCTAGCATGGCTTGAAACCAAATCTAGATTATTGGATGTGTAGTATAAATTAAATTTATATTTAAAGTGTTTAAATATGAATTTAATTGATGAGAAATTAATTAATAGAGATTAATTAATTAATTTATATTTGATATAAATTAATTAGAAGAAGAAAATAATTAATTTGGGTTAAGAACTCAAAATTAAGACACAGGGGCATTTTGGTCATTTCACAGTGTGACACGTGGCACCATGAGATGGTGACACATGGGATTACACATAAGCTTGCCAAATGTTTTTTTTAATCTTGTAAGATGATTAAAATCAAGATTAAATATAGGTTTGACACTTGGCACAATGTGATTGGGTCACTTAAACCTAGAGCTAATCAAAAGGTGACATGTGGCTAGGGTTTAATGTGTTAACCTAGCTATTTAAGTGTAGTTATGAAAAGAAAAAATAACCAGCAGCCTCTCCTCTCATTTGTCACGCCATTTTGAGCCTCTCCAGCTATTTCTCTTCATCTCTCATCAATTCAAAGAGATTAGCCATCAATCTCCTGAATTAAGAACACTAGAAATTGTTTCTAGTGTCTTGTTTACATCTCTAATCTCTTAAAAGGCAGAACTTGAATTTCTAATTAATAGAAAAAGCTTTAGAGGCTGTTCAAGGGCTGCCATAGGTGTTCTTGGTGTGGACAAGCTAGAGGGACAACATTTGGTGTCCTGAAGACGAATCTCAAAGGCGCAGACACGCTGCAGTGCATCAAGAGGTTAGTGTAATCGTTCTTGATTTAATCTAGGGTTCTAAAATTAATCTGATTAATTTTAAAATCTTAAATGGAAAATACAGATCCAAAAACATATTAAAAGAGTTTTAATATGTTGTTTATCATTGAAATCAAATAGATAAAAATAAATCTTGCATGGTGCATGTGACCCTAGGCGAAATTTTTTTTGAATTCAATGGTATAATCTTGTGTTTTTCACGCTTCCGTTCCTTCAATTGATATCAGAGCCACTATATTTGCCATTTAGATTGTTGATTATATGATTTAATTGTGTGATTTGATCATGAGATGATTGATTCATTGCTGGTTGCATCAAGAGAGGTGTGGCGGCACACATGGTGAAGCCACCATTGGTGGCGGCAACAATGGTTCCATGGGTGGTTCAAGATTTGGCTTTTAATTATGCAATTGCTGTATGATCTATGGCCTATTCTTTGACTAATTGAAGTGTTTAATTAGTAGTTTTAATCACACAATTAAATTATGATTCAAATCAGAATTTTAAAAATTGTTTGAATGTGATTCAAATCTGAATTTTAAAAGTTGTTTGAATGTGATTCAAATCTGAATTTTTAAAGTTCTTTGAATCATATTTAAATTTGATTTTTTAAAATTGATTCAATAAAATTCAGATCTGATTTTTTAAAAAATATTTGAATGTGATTCAAATCTGATTTTTTAAAAAATGTTTGAATGTGATTCAAATCTGAATTTTTGAAGTTGTTTGAATGTGATTCAAATCTGAATTTTTAAATTTGTTTGAATGAGATTCAAATATGAATTTTTAAATTTATTTGAATCATATTCAAATCTGGATTTTTAAGTTGAATATGAGATATTCAATTTAATTTAAGTATGTATGTTTTATTTAATTGTTAAATAGTGATATGCATGATGGATGATCATGGACTATAAAAGACCAATGTGATTGGATTTATTTCTTTTATGTTTCTTTGGGATTGTAAATTAATTAATTTATTTTAATTTATTTTAATTTATTTTAATTTATTTTGGGCATGTATTATTAAGTTTGTAATATTTTTGGGTTGTAATTTCATTTATTTAAGTTCTTGTAAATTCGCCTTGGTATGCCAATGATTACTATGTAATATTGGATTGCAAGAAGTTCAAGGAGGTCAAGAGCATTGGTGGGACCAGTGGGAGGAATTCAATATCAAGTGTTGATTATGTACTCCTTCAGCAACTCTTGTAAAATGAATGAATGAAATGCACCTAGGAATGCCCTGATTCAATTCTTGGTGGCTCAGAATTGAATCCCTTAGAAAGTCCATGATCATACCATATTTACTGCTTATCCATGAATGCATGAGATGTATGGGAATGCATGCAATTATATGATATATGCATGCTAAATGGATAATGTGCAAAGTGAGACCTTAATAGTAATAAGGATGGCTATAAAATCTTCCAAACAAATGATTAAGTTGGAAATGCTATAATTAAAGTAATTATAACATAAGCCCTCCATTGGGGCAATTATTTTAAGAAATTTTAAATAGTTGCATGAGATGCAATTAATTTAAGAGATTTTCTTAAGAATAATTGTTAAGCATGAGATGTTGTAAATATGTAAATGGTTTGGTGGCCAATATTGGATGTACTGAGGACATTAAAATTATTTGCATAATTATCGACTCAATGGGATCAACTTAACTAATGCAAGATAAGTCAATAATGGATGTACCGAGATTTTGAGCATTAGGGGCTAGGTAAAGGATTGAACCTCACATGAGATGTGATGGGCAAGGAGTTGCTCACTTATAGTTTATTGTAATTCCAATAATGGATGTACCTGAGGATGATCAATAGAATTATAAGAATTCAATCACCCACTAGAAATCCATCCAACTAGGATTTCCGTTTTCTACTCTGGAAGTGTAGGATTCGCTAAGTTAGTGGGAGGACCAATTTGATTAAAAGACCATAATCATTTTGGTTAATTACATGATCCATTTACTAATTAATCTGGTTATTTTCTCAGATTAATTTTACGATAAAAATGAGCACAAAACAACCACCACCATCCAATATCCTTGCAAGCATACTTGATCACAACAGTTGACAGGACCTAATCATGCGATTGGCTAAGAAATTTGAAACTTGTCCTTAACCTTGAACATATAGGATATGTTCTAGATTCAAATGTTCCTGGTCCCTTACCTCCAGAGGCCACACAAGAGGAACATGAAACTTTGGATAAGTGGAAGGAGCATGATATGAGAGCTAAGTGTTACATGCTTGCTTCCATGAGTAATGAGTTACAGAAGCAACATGAGAACATGCAGAGTGCGAGTGAGATCCTCCTTCACCTATAAGAGTTGTATGGTGAGCACAGCAGGAATGCTAGGTATGAGATATCTAGACAGCTATTCCGTATGAGGATGTCTGAGGGACAGAATGTTAGGGATCATGTCCACACGATGATTCAGCTGATTGAGCAAATGGAACATCTTGACTTCAACATAGATTTCCAACTACAAACGGATTTGATCCTTCAGTCCCTTCCTGAGTCTTTTGGGAATTTTGTGACAAATTTCCATATGACTAAACAGGAATGCACCTTAGCTGGTTTACTCAACATGCTGGTTATTGCCCAAAAGAATATGCCAGGCAATAAAGGAAAAGAGGTAGCTTTGGTTGCATCTTCTTCTGCTGGAAAGTCCAACAAGAAGAAGGGCAATAAGAAAAAGAAACCTCAGATTCCTGGTCCTTCTAAGAAAATAGCTAAATAGAAAAGGAAGACTAAAGCTGATGGAGGTAAAGGAAAGTGTTTCCACTGCCAAAAGGATGGGCACTGGAAAAGGAACTGCCCAGAGTATCTTGCTTCTCTGAAGGACAAGAAGGATACACCTTCGGAAGGTATGTCCATATCTTGTTATTTAGATTATAATGATACTCATAGTTCATCTACAGCTTGGGTTTTAGATACTGGTGCCAGTTCTCACATTTCTAATGATATGCAGGAACTAGCAAATAGTAGCAGCTTGCGTTCTCAAGATATTAGAGTCCGGATTGGCAATGGCTCAACTGTTGAAGCTTTAGCCATAAGATCTAAATCTTTTTACATGTTTGGACATGTTTTGTGTTTGGATAATATTTTATATGTACCTGATGCTTTTAAGAACATCATTTCTATATCTAGTTTGACTAGAAATGGCTATGAATTTCAGTTCACAGATGATGTTTGCAATATTTATTTTGGAAATAAATATGTTGGTTCGGGTTATATGAATGATGGTCTTTATTATTTGGATAATAATGACAAACACAAATTGAATGCAAGTGATCTAAAAGAATACAATGCCATGGTGAAAACCAACTCAAGTTCAAAATATATTTGGCACTTAAGGTTATGTCATGTTGCAGAAGATAGGATTGCAAAACTAGAGAAAATGGGGATTCTATCCTCATTGGGCTCAGAGCCTACTCCAACTTGTGAATCTTGCCTTCAAGGCAAAATGACTAGATCACCCTTTGTTGGACAAGGGCTAAGAGCTGAAAATATTTTGGAATTAATACATAGTGATGTATGTGGTCCATTTAAAGAAATGGCTAGAGGGGGCTTTCATTATTTTATTACCTTTACTGATGATAAATCAAGGTTTGGGTATTTATATTTGATGAAATACAAACATGAATCCTTTAAAAAGTTTAAGGAATTTAAATCTGAAGTAGAAAATCAAACAGGAAAAAGTATTTAAGCTCTTCGATCAGATCGTGGAGGTGAATATTTGAGTATTGAATTTGATGAATACTTGAGAGAGCATGGCATTGTTTCTCAGCTGACTCCTCCAGGAACGCCACAACTGAATGGTGTATCTGAAAGGAGAAATCGTACCCTATTGGATATGGTACGTAGTATGATGAGCTATACTGATATGTTAATCTTCTTTTGGGGATTTGCATTAGAATCAGCTTTATATATTCTGAATAGGATTCCATCAAAATCAGTTTCTTCCACACCTTATGAGATATGGCATGGAAGAAAACCAAGTCTTAAGCATGTTAAGATTTGGGGTTGTCCAGCTTATATCAAAAAGCTGAACACTGATAAATTGGAGACCAGATCAGAAAAAGGTCGATTTGTTGGATATCCAAAAGATAGTTTTGGATATTATTTTTATTTGCCTACTTCACAACAGTTTGTTCAAGAAGGAGGCAAAGGAAGGCAAATAGAGTTAGAATTGGAGAATTCTGACTAACCAACAGATCAGATGGATATAAATCCATCTAGTCAACCTATACCCATTGATGAAACATCTACAGCTGTTCCTCGTAGAACAACCAGGGTATCTCACCCACCAGTGAGATATGGTTTTCTTCATGAAGAAGAACAAGAGTTGTCTACTCATGAAGAAGTAGATCATGGAGATGATCCACTTACCTATGAAGAAGCTATATCAGATATAGACTCTTCAAAATGGATTGATGCTATGAAATCCGAGATTGATTCCATGTATAAGAATCAAGTTTGGGATCTTGTTGACCCACACAAGGTATTGTACCTAGAGGGAACAAAGGGGGTTTCAAGAAGAAACTGGGGTCTGATGGAAAGGGAGAGACCTATAAGGCAAGGCTCGGAGCGACAGGGTTTCGCCACAGGCCAGGAATAGACTATGAGGAGAGTTTCTACTTTGTTGCCATGCTTAAATCAATTAGGATTTTATTAGCAATAGCTGCATACTATGATTATGAGATTTGGCAGATGGATGTCAAAATAGCTTTTCTCAATGGATACATTGAAGAAAACATTTTCATGGAACAACCTAGGGGATTTGAATCCCAAGATGGTTCCAAGGTATGCAAGCTAAAGCGATCCATTTATGGGTTGAAACAAGCTTCGAGGAGTTGGAACATCCGTTTTGATGAAGCCATTAAATCCTTTGGTTTTATCAAAAATGAGGATGAGCCATGTGTATATAAGAAGGTTAGTGACAGAGCTATCACTTTCCTTGTCTTATATGTGGATGACATACTGTTGATAGGTAATGACACAGGTATGTTGACAACTATAAAGGTATGGTTGTCAAATACATTCTCCATGAAAGACTTAGGGGAGGCAACCTATATTATTGGGATTCGCATCTATAGAGATAGAGCGAAAAGAATAATAGGTTTATCCCAAAGTCTATACTTGGAAAAGGTGTTAAAGAGGTTGAACATGCTTGATTCCAAGAGAGGATTGTTACCAGTAAGACATGGTATCCATCTTTCTAAAGAGATGTCTCCAAAGACACCCGAAGAAAGAGATAAGATGGCCAGAATTCCATATGCTTCGGCTATTGGAAGTTTAATGTATGCAATGTTGTGTACTAGGCCAGATATCGCATATCTTTAGTTTGACTAGCGGTATCAATCCAATCGAGGTTTAGAACATCGGATAGCGATCAAGAATATCCTTAAGTACTTGAGAAGAACTAAGGATTTATTCTTGATTTATGGAGGTGGAGACTTGCAATTAGATGGTTATACTGATTCTGACTTCCAATCAGATATCGATGATAGAAAGTCTACCTCTGGATATGTGTTCATTTGTAATGGAGGTGCGATCGGTTGGAAGAGTTCCAAGCGAGCACATTGCAGATTCCACTCTCGAGGTGAGTATATTCTTGCATCGGATGCTACAAAAGAAAATTGTTTGGATAAAGAAGTTCGTGTGAGAACTTACAGTAGTTCCTTCCATTGAGTTAGCGGTTCACTACTGCTGTGACAATAATGGAGCGATCATACGAGCTAAGGAACCAAGGTCTCACCAGAAATCCAAACACATAGAAAGGCGCTACCACATTATCAGAGAAATAGTTGGGCGAGGCGATGTAGCCATGCAGAAAATAGCATCAGTTGAAAATCCAGCTGATCCATTCACTAAGCCTATGTCACGGACTCGATTAGACCGACATCTTGAGAAGATAGGTCTAAGATATTGTAATGAATGGCTCTAGTGCTAGTGCGAGATTGTTAGTAGTATGCCCTAGAGCATATCATTTAGTATGTATCTTGTACATAATTTTATTAATAAAGGCATTTCCACTTTTCTGTTTACATAATATATTTATGTGTAATAGAAAAGGTCCATTGATATTTTGTTAGAAATATTATTCTTAAGTTGTTAAGAATATGAGTGACAATATTTCTAGCACAAAGTATCATAAATAGGTTCACAATCGAGGATACTTCATAATAAGGACATGACTTATCTAGAAAGATTGTATTCATGTTTGTTCCCAAGTTATTTATATGAGATATAAATAAGATGGAATGGTGAGTCTCATGCTATATAACAAACATGATAGGCACTTATAAATGATAAGTAGGCGAACCAGTGACACTTATGACAAGCACATGGAGTTTACTCTTGTCAATGTTTTGTCATAAATCATATCGATGCATATAATCTTTAGACACGAGATAGCACAGTTATCTTGTATATAGGTAGTTTGAGTTTGATCTGCTTTCATACTTGTACTATGTATGGGTATATGGGCATGTGTTGGCTCACGCTAGTTATATATGGAGGTAGGTGTTGATCAAGATGGAATATGTTCCTCTAAGTAAATAGAGATAAAATCCTATGTTCATTTAATTGTTCTTGATGTTTCAAGTTCTGGCGGAGACAGATAGATTTATTGAAAATAGTTTACGATGAGAAAAATCTTTTAATCAAGAACTGGAATTAAAAGAACATAATATTCATAGCAAATGGAGTTTGACATAAACCATGACTCGGCTTGAGTTGGGATTTTGTAACAGAGAGATTCTAGTGCATGGTAACATATGATTATAGGTTCATTTAAGGTAAATCTTATTACTAATTGGGTGGCCATGGCATGCTATGCTAGGTGTTAACCATGATCTATGAGGTTCGTAAAATGATTTAGAGAAATCATTTATGGTAAGAAAGAGTTCTGATGATATTAAGAGTTGATATCATGTCTCATTGCCAATTAGTGATGAGCCTAGTAAGTCACACACATACACAAGTTATCACCTATTTAAATATGATTTAATTAATTAATTAAAGAGTTTAATTGATTAATTAAATAGGTTTGGTTTGCAATTAAATTGCAAAGTCCCTAGCATGACTTGAAACCAAATCTAGATTATTGGATGTGTAGTATAAATTAAATTTATATTTAAAGTGTTTAAATATGAATTTAATTGATAAGAAATTAATTAATAGAGATTAATTAATTAATTTATATTTGATATAAATTAATTAGAAGAAGAAAATAATTAATTTGGGTTAAGAACTCAAAATTAAGACACAGGGGCATTTTGGTCATTTCACAGTGTGACACGTGGCACCATGAGATGGTGACACATGGGATTACACATAAGCTTGCCAAATGTTTTTTTTTAATCATGTAAGATGATTAAAATCAAGATTAAATATAGGTTTGACACTTGGCACAATGTGATTGGGTCACTTAAACCTAGAGCTAATCAAAAGGTAACATGTGGCTAGGGTTTAATGTGTTAACCTAGCTATTTAAGTGTAGTTATGAAAAGAAAAAATAACCAGCAGCCTCTCCTCTCATTTGTCACGCCATTTTGAGCCTCTCCAGCTATTTCTCTTTATCTCTCATCAATTCAAAGAGATTAGCCATCAATCTCTTGAATTAAGAACACTAGAAATTGTTTCTAGTGTCCTGTTTACATCTCTAATCTCTTAAAAGGCAGAACTTGAATTTCTAATTAATAGAAAAAGCTTTAGAGGCTGTTCAAGGGCTGCCATAGGTGTTCTTGGTGTGGACAAGCTAGAGGGACAACATTTGGTGTCCTGAAGATGAATCTCAAAGGCGCAGACACGCTGCAGTGCATCAAAAGGTTAGTGTAATCGTTCTTGATTTAATCTAGGGTTCTAAAATTAATCTGATTAATTTTAAAATCTTAAATGGCAAATACAGATCCAAAAACATATTAAAAGAGTTTTAATATGTTGTTTATCATTGAAATCAAATAGATAAAAATAAATCTTGCATGGTGCATGTGACCCTAGGCGAAATTTTTTTTGAATTCAATGGTATAATCTTGTGTTTTTCACGCTTCCGTTCCTTCAATATGGAAGGTTGGTTTCTCCATAAGCAAGGTCTGGCAATGTGGCCCAGCCGATAATGAGACAAAATTCTGTGGGTCGCTTATCAGGAAGGGGACAGGGTAGAGGATGAGAACCTTCATCCTTCACAGCAAGTTCACAAGTGAGGGGTTCAACAACACCAACTTAGATCTTTACCATGATACAATAGGAAGCCAATACCTTAAACACTATAGTGTTAGGTAACCTTTGCATTGGAAGTTTCAATGTGTATGCTTTGATTAATCTAGGTGCATCACATTCCTTTATTAGTCATGAAGCAATCTTAAAATTAGGTTTAGTAGTCTCGAGTCTACAATGTTCATGTCACACCCTACCCCTCTGTAAGGCATAATATGATCTCGTAGTATACCTAATGAATTACTAACTTTGTCTACTGATAACCCATTAAATACACTACAAGGGATTTTAAAACTTTTCTTATTTCTTTTTACAGTGGTAAGCACTATTTACAGGTGTTAAGATTTTTTTTTTGAATTGAAGTGAAACAGTTAACACATTTGAATTATTAGGAATTTCTGTAAAAATTTTGACTGAGTGCCATCTGTATTTTGAATAAAACAGTTCTTCAAAAACCTGTAAAAAGCACTTCAAATATATTTCTCAATCTCAAATTCTAACATTTAATCAACACAATATGTTTCTCAACTCAAATCTACAATAATTTTTCAATATTTCCAAAGGCTGAGATAAAAGAAATATAGTACAAATTTTATAAGCCAAAATAATTTATAATTTATTTCACAACTTCAATGTACAATTTTAATTTACAACTGCTCAAAACCAAGAACATTGTATACATACAGTGAACATACATTACAATACAAAATGCAGATTATGGTATACTCAATATACCCGATGATCTCTTACTGAAGCACTAGCAGCCTAGTCTGCTGCCCTGTTAGTCTGTCTACCTGCGACAGCAATAAAAAGCTATCGCTAAGTAAAATTTACTCAGTGGTGCACAATAACAATTTGAAATGCGATATATACATCTTTTATTGACAATTCACAAATCAAATAATTCACAATTCCATTTCACAATTTATAAGTTCATATAACACAATTTGATCAAATAACTGAATAATACAGTTTTGCCAATCAATAACACAATTTGATCAAATAATTGAATAATACAGTTTTGCCAATCAATAACACCATTTGATCAAATAACTAAATAATACAGTTTTGCCAATCAATAACACAATTTGATCAAATAACTGAATAACATAGTGTTGCCAATCAATAACACAATTTGATCAAATAACTGAATAACACAGTTTAGGCCATGACACAATTTTTCTGCACATGCTGTGTTGTACACCACGACAAGACACATTCACCCCAATAATCGAAATCAATGAGGGAGGAAGCTAGCTAAATAATGAGTACTCATCCACACTCACCTCAGACTGACAAGTCAAAGAGGGAGGAACATAATCACACTCATCCCAGACTAAAAAGTCAAAGAGGGAGGAATATAATAACAGTGTCATGCCAAGTGTGAATCAAAAGAATTCCAAATCACAATATATCATACAATTCCCAAATCACATTTTATCTCAAAATTTCCATTTGCAAAGTAGGCAACACAATAATTTCCAAATACAATTCCAAAAGTTAAAACAATCAAAAATTATTCATAACTCAATTCTCCAAATAAATTTTCTGGTAAAAGCAGTGAATATAAAAAGTATTGTGCATAGATATAATTTAAAACTATAATGTTCAAATAAATTTTTAAGAAAAAAATAAGAAATCAAAATTATTATGCACAAACACAATTTAAAACAATAACATACAAATAATCATAATTTATTTCAATTGAAAAATTCAAAAGAAATAACTATTGTACACAAACCTCTGATAATTGTCTCTTGCCTCTGACTCAGTGTTTCCTTCCCTTTCCCTGAGTCTTTGCTAACTGAAACATACAATTTGAAGTGTTTCAGTACTCATTTAAATTGTCTATAACAATAAGGCTCAATACTTAATTTATTGAATTCTATTATTTCCTTAGTCAACCTAAGATGTTGACCCTCGATGTAGTCTAGGTGAATTAGGTTCTAATGTTACCAATATGTCACATTTGTAGCCTTTTAGTATTGGTACATGTTACCAAATTCATTTCCATGTATATTGCATTTTATTGCAATTTGTCGGATTCTGGTATACTAATTTGACCTAGCCGGATGACCTAGTTCTCTTAGTTTTCGAGTTTTGGTCAAAACTACAAACTTGTAGATCTATGTCTTATTGCATGCGGGGAAAAATTTCAGGTCATTCTGAGTTTACTAGACCAAGTTATGGTCATTTTACTATTGCTGGTCATAATGTACCAAAATGGTCACTTTAGGTCATTTTTAGGTCACTTTTGGTTCGGCCAGTTTTTGGACCCGAACTTGTGCAAGCTATTTGGCTTGGTTCTGGCCATTTCTGGGCTTTGGTGTCTTGATAAGACTTGTAGATATATGTCTCAACTATTCATGGTAAAAAGTTCAGGTCAATTGGACCTGTTTTGAGTGTGTTATGGCCAAAATACTAAGTACTGCCCAAATAGTCATTTTTCAGGCCTTAAATGCACTAATCTGGATTTGGTCATTTTTCAAGTTACCTTCCAAGTACAATTTTGGTAAGCTTCCTCCATGAAAGCTGGCACTTTTTGTGCCTAGTTTCACCTCTAATTGGTCTCATACCAATTGGAGCCACACACTTAAGGTTCTAAGGCAAAACACACACTGCCCTGCTATTCATTGTTCATCACTCATCAAATACACATCCTATGCCTACCAAGTTAACTCTTACATGTCATTTCTGTTTTGTACCTTGCCATTAACACATTTCACAACACTTTTTTTGTCATTTTGGTAGCTTGTAACCACACTCAATATGCACATTACAGTACAGAATTTTCCAAGTTCAAATTACAAACACTTTAATCACATAACCTAGCTCATTTATATGTCCAAACTCACACCTTCATACATATGTACATGCTGCCATAACAAGTACCATAATTCAACAATATAATTTCATAAACCAAACCACAAAATAACATATCTTGATATACACTTCAAGTTTGCCGAATTGTACCTCTCTTTGAATTAACTTCCAAGCTTCCCTAATCAAGTGTACTTTCACATATACTTAGTATACATCACCCAATTTATTCCTACACATATAAACACTTCATCAACACTTTAATATACCATTTACATGCAAAGATAAACTGCCCTTATTGAAGTTCCATGGCTGCCAAAGATATACCTCTCCCTTAACTCATCAAACCTCAAAAATCCTTCCACAATTCAACTACCCATAACATCCACACAAGGCCTAATGAAACAATAATAAAAAACACATACTTATTACTTTGGAAACTCTTCAAAACCTTGACTAAACTTGATCTTCTTGCTATCTATCTACTACCCAAGTGGTGTAGAATAACTTTTGTGAGGGAATCAAATGGAATGGAGGTGGGATTCATGGTTGCATGGAGCTTGGGACAATTCGGCCATGGAGTTTTTCATCCTTCAATTCCGGCTGGTTTTTTCGGGAGGTTGAAGAAGATGAAAATCTGCTGTCCAAATGAAGGTTTAGTGGTCCACTTTAGGTGTGAGTGGAGCACTAAGTGAGAATATAATGTTTGTTTATTCTTAAGTTTCCTTATTCCCACATTAAGCTCCTGTCTTTTGCTATTTACATTAGTTACCACCAATTTAATTTTTCATGACATTTTCCAACTATAATATCAAGTATTTTTAATGGAAATTTAGGTCAAAAGATAACTCAAGGTGTCAAATGACCACAATGCCCCTGTTCGGGTTGCATTCCTAATTTTTCGGTAACACAGAGTTTTATCCGTTTTATCGATTTCTCACTTTTCTTTGTACTAATTAATTAATTAATTTTTTTTTGATATTTCTAATGGTATTTATACTTCAATAGACATTTATTTAAGTCCTAAAAATATTTTCTTTTCTTATATTTCATTATTTTATGTCTCCTCATCCATATCTAAGTGTAGTTCTAGGCATCCTAGCTGTCCGGACAACACTGGTCACTGGAACAGTAGAACGCACTATCGAACATAGGGGTGTTACAATTCTCCCCCCCTTAAAATAAATTTCATCTCGAAATTTTTACCTGGCAGTAGTCTCTGAACAGCTATGGGTGCTGTCTCCTCATATCCTCTTCACGTTCCCAAGTAGCTTTCTGGCCTGAATGATGGTTCCACTGCTGTTTAACCAGGTGTATCTGTTTGTTCCTCAGCTGCTTCACCTCATATGACAAAATTTCTATGGGTTCTTCATCATATGAGAGGTCTAGATTTACCTCAATCTCTTCAACTGATAGTACATGAGATGGGTTAGATCTGTACCTCCTTAACATGGACACATGAAAGACACTGTGTATCCTTTCTAGCTCTGGAGGTAATGCCGACCGATATGCCAAAGGACCCACTCTTTCCAGAACCTCATATGGTCCGATGAAACGAGGACTCAGTTTCCCCTTTCTGCCAAATCTCATAATCCTCTTCCAAGGAGAAACTTTGAGAAATACCTTATCACCCACTGCATATTTAATGTCTCTTCTCTTCATATCAACATAAGACTTCTGATGGTCTAATGCAGCCTTGAGTCTATTTCTGATCAATCTGATCTTTTCCTCTGTCTGCTGAACAATTTCTGGCCCAATCATCTTTCTTTCACCTACTTCATCCCAACATAGGGGAGTTCTGCACTTTCTGCCATACAAAGCCTCATATGGAGGCATCCCAATGCTTGATTGGTAGCTGTTGTTATAAGCAAACTCAATCAAAGGCAAGTGTGTATCCCAACTACCTTTAAACTGAATCACACAAGCCCGTAGCATATCCTCTAATATCTAAATTACCCTCTCAGACTGGCCATCTGTCTGTGGGTGGAAGGCTGTGCTGAAGTTCAATCTAGTTCCTAGGGCTCTCTGAAGACTACCCCAGAATCTAGAAGTGAACCTAGGATCTTTGTCAGATACAATTGATACTGGCACTCCATGCAGTCTTATAATCTCATTTATATACAATTTGGCCAATCTTTCCAGGCTATAGTCCATCCAAACTGGCAAAAAGTGAGTAAACTTGGTCAGTCTGTCAACTATAACCCATTCTGCATCATGACTATTCTGTATCCTTAGAAGTCCCGTAATAAAATCCATAGTTATCCATTCCAATTTCCACTCTGGTACTGGTAATGGATGTAACAAACCAGCTGGAACTTGATGTTCTGCCTTTACTTGCTGACAAGTTAGGCATTTGGAAACAAATTCAACTATATCCCTCTTCATACCCATCCACCAGAACTGCTCTTTCAGCCCTCTGTACATTTTAGTTCCACCAGGGTGCATAGCAAAAGGAGACTCATGTGCTCCCTTTATAATGATCTGTCTCAATTCCACATCATTAGGAATGCACATTCTACCCTGATGTAGCAATAAACCATCATCTCTCATAGAGAATTCAGGTTTATTGCCTTACTGGACTTCTTTCAGTAGCTTCTGATATCTTTCATCATTCTGAGCAGCCATTCTAATCTGATCAATTAACACTGGCTGTACATGCCATGCAACTACTGTCTGTCCCTCATCATCAATCTCTAAACTGGCATGCTGTGCTTTCAATTCATATATCATGGACAAAGGAGAAATTCTGAGACTTGCCATAGTCTTGCGACTTAAAGCGTCAGCCACCACATTTGCTTTCCCTGGTTGATAGTCTATTAAGCAATCATAGTCTTTAATCAGTTCTAACCATCTCCTCTGCCTCAAATTCAATTCCTTCTGGGTGCCTAAATACTTTAAGCTCTTGTAATCTGTGTAGATGTAGCATTTCTCCCTATACAAATAGTGTCTCCAGATCTTCAAAGCAAAAACAATAGCTGCTAGCTCCAAATCATGTGTTGGGTAGTTTCTCTCATGTGGTTTTAGCTGGCGTGATGCATAAGTAATAACATTCTGATCTTGCATTAGTACACAGCCTAATCCATTATGAGAAGCATCACTATAAACTGTGTATTCTTTACCAAGAGTAGGTAAAGTAAGGACTGGAGCTTCAGTCAAACACATCTTCAACTCATCAAATCTCTGCTAGCATCTATCTGTCCACTGAAATTTTACATATTTCCGAAGCAGCTTGGTCAGTGGAGAAGATAACATAGAAAACCTTTCACAAATTAACGGTAATATCTAGCTAAACCTGAAAAACTGTGAATTTTTGTGATATTCCTAGGCGGCTTTCAATTAAGGATAGCTTCTACCTTGCTGGAATCTACCTTGATCCCTTCAGCTGACATAACATGTCCTAAGAAGGAGATTTCTTTTAGCCAAAATTCACATTTTGACAATTTGGCGTATAGCTGTTTCTCCCTTAAAGTCTGTAGTACAATCCGCATATGTCTGTCATGCTCCTCTGCATTCCTCAAATATATCAAAATATCATCAATAAACACCATCACAAATTGGTTAAGATATGGTCTGAAGATAGTGTTCATCAGATCCATAAAAGTAGATGGAGCCAAATGGCATTACTGGAAACTCATAGTGGCCATATCGAGTTTTGAAAGCAGTTTTTGGAATACTCTGCTCTTGCACCTTCAACTGATAATAACCAGATCGCAAATCAATTTTGGAGAATACAGCTGCACCCTTCAACTGATCAAACAGATCATCAATGCGAGGCAATGGATATCTGTTCTTTATGTCACCTTATTCAACTGTCAGTAGTCAATACATAAGCGAAGATGCTATCCTTCTTCTTAACAAACAATACTGGCGCTCCCCAAGGTGACACACTAGGGCGGATAAAGCCCTTTTCAATTAGTTCTCGCAACTGTATCTTCAACTCCTTCAACTCTGCTGGTGCCATTCTGTATGGTGTTATGGAGATTGTATCCACACTAGGCAAAACATTAATTTCAAACTGTACCTATCTTTCTAGAGGTAATCCTGGCAATTCATTAGGAAATACATCTGGAAAGTCATATACTGTAGGGATGTCCTTCAATGTTGGACTCCCCACTTGAGTGTCTACCACATGTGCCAAGTATGCTGCACACCCCTTTCTGATCATTTTTCTGGCTAGTGCAGTACAAAATGATGTTTGATGGCAATAGCTACCTCTCCCCATGTATTACCATATCACTGTACTGAGGAATGCCAAAAGTGACTGTCTTCAGTCTACAGTCAATCATGGCATGATGCCTGGCAAACCAATCCATGCCTAAGATGATATCATAATCTCTGAAGGGCATTTCAATGAGATCAGATAGAAAAGTATGTCCTTGGATCACCAAAGGATAATCCCTATACATTCTATTAACCCTGACCTCTTGTCCTAACAGACTTGTTACTAGCACCTCAAAGTCCATTTTTGTACATGGAACAGCAATGCAATCAATGATGCTAGCACTCACATAATAATGGGTAGAACCTGGATCAAATAACACAAACACATCTTGATTAAAAGTTAAGAAGGTACCAGCCACAACGTCGGATGTCTCAGCCTCTTCTCTCTATCTCATTGCATAGACTCTGACTGGAGCACTGTCTTGCTCTGATTGTTTCACTGTTCCTTGGCTGCCTGCTGGGCTACCTCTACCCCTGCCCCTACCTCTGCTGGGTGGTTGTGAACCTCTGGTGACAGGGCTCTGAAGTGACCCTTCAGCAGTAGTAGGAGGTGGTCCAACTCTGCGAATACTGGTGCAGTCCATGGCAAAGTATCTTGTGCCTCCACAGTTATAACAGGCTCGAATAGCCTTGTAGCATACCCCACCATGATTTCTTCCATAAGTTTCACATTGGCGAGGAGGGTAGGAACCTCTGGTACTCTGCTGACTAGATAGAGGAGGTTTCTGTCCTGAATATCTTCCCCTACCAGACTTCTTACCACCTCTGCTGTGTCCCCCATGGTTCTTCCCCTTTCCAAAAGGACCACTGGAACTCTATTCTACTGACTTCCCCTCTTTCTCTGTCTTCTCTGATTTCTTTTTCTCAGGGGCCGCTTCTGATTCAATTCTTTCTAATTCCAGTGCTTGAGAAATAAGTTCAGAGAAGTTGTTATGTTTGAATCCGACCACTTGTAATCTGATACTGGGCTTTAAGCTGATATCAAACCTCTTGCATCTCTCCCTGCTGGTAGCAAGTAGACTTATTGCATAATGGCTTAGGCGAGAAAATTCTCTTTCATATTCAGCCACTGATCTACTCCCCTGTTTCAGACTTAGGAACTCTTGCAGCTTCTGGTCCACATACGCATCAGGGACATATTTTTGTATGAATTCTCGTAGAAAATCATTCCATGTTAGCACTGAAGGTTCTACTAGACTATGGGGAATGGTTTTCCACCAGTCATATGCATCCCCCTGTAGCAGAGATACTTAATATTCAAACCTGAACTCCTCTGTACAATGTAGCTTCTTGAATACCCTATCCATTCTCTCTAACCACTATTCTGCCTCTAGAGGATCTACTGTCCCCTTGAACTCAGTAGCCCCATATTTCATTAATTTGTCATATTGCCTAGCAGAAGACTGTGGTTGTATCACTGGTGTCTGTAGTGGGACTTGAGTAGGCACGTTACCAGCCATCTGCTGAGCGAACTGAGCAGGAAACTGTGGTAGTGAGGGGGCTGGTGTGGCTGATCCATTAACATTGTGTAGGGTTGGGGCATCCCTTTGTACCTCAGCCTCTATAGATTGATCGACTGAACGATCACCTTCTTCCATAGTCAATGCGAGGATCTTAAACCTCCTGAACAAATAACACAAGGAGATTTCCTCCCGTTAGTGCATTTTTATAATGTAATGTACTGTATGTATCAAACAATGACATTGAGCAGTTGTACTATGAAGAAAGAATATTCAAATTACAGGTGAAAATAAAATTTTAAAAACTAGCTCTGATACCACCAAAACATGTCACACCCTACCCCTCTGTAAGGCATAACATAATCCCGTAGTATACCTAATGAATTACCAACTTTGTCTAATGATAACCCATTAAATACACTACAAGGGATTTTAAAACTTTTCTTACTTTTTTTTTACAGTGGTGAGCACTATTTATAGGTGTTAAAATTTTTTTTGAACTGAAGTGAAATAGTTAACACATTTGAATTATTAGGAATTTCTGTAAAAATTTTGGTGGAGTGCCATCTATATTTTGAATAAAACAGTTCTTTAAAAACCTGTAAAAAGCACTTCAAATATATTTCTTAATCTCAAACTCCAACATTTAATCAACACAATATATTTCTCAACTCAAATCCACAATAATTTTTCAATATTTCCAAAGGCTGAGATAAAAGAAATATAGTACAAATTTTACAAGCCAAAATAATTTACAATTTATTTCACAACTTCAATGTACAATTTTAATTTACAACTGCTTAGAATCAAGAACACTATATACATACAGTGAACATACATTACAATACAAAATGCTGATTATGGTATACTCAATATACCCGATGATCTCTCACTGAAGCACTAGCATCCTAGTCTGCTGCCCTGTCAGTCTGTCTACCTGCGGCAGCAATGAAAAGCTATCGCTGAGTAAAATTTACTCAGTGGTATAGAATAACAATTTGAAATACGATATATAAATCTTTTATTGACAATTCACAAATCAAATAATTCAAAATTCCATTTCATAATTTACGAAGTTCATATAACACAAATTTGATCAAATAACTAAATAATACAGTTTTGCCAATCAATAACACAATTTGATCAAATAACTGAATAATACAGTTTTGCCAATCAACAACACCACTTGATCAAATAACTGAATAATACAGTCTTGCCAATCAATAACACCACTTGATCAAATAACTGAATAACACAGTGTTGCCAATCAATAACACAATTTGATCAAATAACTGAATAACACAGTTTAGGCCAGGACACAATTTTTCCGCACATGCCTTGTTGTACACCACGACAAGACACACTCACCCCAATAATCGAAATCAATGAGGGAGGAAGCTAGCTAAATAATGAGTACTCATCCACACTCACCTCAGACTGACAAGTCAAAGAGGGAGGAGCATAATCACTCATCTCAGACTAATAAGTCAAAGAGGGAGGAACATAATAACAGTGTCATGCCAAGTGTGAATCAAAACAATTCCAAATCACAATATTTCATGCAATTCCCAAATCACATTTTATCTCAAAATTTCCATTTGCAAAGTAGGCAACACAATAACTTTCAAATACAATTCCCAAAGTTAAAACAATAAAAAATTATTCATAAATCAATTTTCCAAATAAATTTTCTGGTAAAAGCAGTGAATATAAAAAGTATTGTGCACAGACATAATTTAAAACTATAATGTTCAAATAAATTTTTCAGAAAAAAATAAGAAATCAAAATTATTGTGCACAAACACAATTTAAAACAATAGCATACAAATAATCATAATTTATTTTAATTGAAAATTTTAAAAGAAATAACTATTGTGCACAAACCTCTGATAACTATCTCTTGCATCTGACTCAGTGTTTCCTTCCCTTTCCCTGAGTCTTTGCTAACTGAAACATACAATTTGAAGTGTTTCAGTACTCATTTAAATTGTCTCTAACAATAAGGCTTAATACTTAATTTATTGAATTCTATTATTTCCTTAGTCAACCTAAGATGTTGACCCTCGATGCAGTCTAGGCAAATTAGGTTCTAATGTTACCAATATGTCACATTTGTAGCCTTTTAGTATTGGTACATGTTATCAAATCCATTTCTATGTATATTGCATTTTATTGTAATTTGTTGGATTCCGGTATACTAATTTAACTTAGCCGGATGACCTAGTTCCCTCGGTTTTTGGGTTTCGATCAAAACTACAAACTTGTAGATCTATGTCTTATTGTATGCGGAGCAAAATTTCTGGTCATTCTGAGTTTACTAGACCAAGTTTTGGTCATTTTACTATTGCTAGTCAGAATGTACCAAAATGGTCACTTTACGTCATTTTTAGGTCACTTTTGGAACCCATTGTGAGAAGCATCACTATAAACTGTGTATTCTTTACTCGGAGTAGGTAAAGTCAGGACTGGAGCCTCAGTCAAACGCCTCTTTAACTCATCAAAACTCTGTTGGCATTTATCCGTCCACTGAAATTTCACATCTTTCCTGAGCAGCTTGGTCAATGGAGATGCCAACATGGAAAATCCCTTTACAAATCGACGGTAGTATCCAGCTAAACCAAGAAAACTACGAATCTCCATGATATTTCTGGGTAGCCTCCAATTAAGGACAGCTTCTATCTTACTTGGATCTACCTTGATGCCCTCTTCTGATATTACATGCCCCAAGAAAGATATTTCCTTCAGCCAAAATTCACACTTCGACAATTTGGCATATAGTTGTTTCTCCCTCAAAGTTTGCAGTACAATGCGCAGATGTCTATCATGCTCTTCTGCATCCCTCGAATAGACCAATATATCATCTATGAATACCACAACAAACTAGTCGAGGTATGGTCTGAAGATAGTGTTCATCAGATTTATAAAAGCAGCCGGAGCATTAGTTAACCCGAATGGCATGACCAAGAACTCATAATGGCCATAGTGGGTTCTGAAGGCAGTTTTAAGGATGCTCTGCTCTTGTACTTTCAGCTGATAATAACTAATCTCAGGTCAATTTTGGAGAACACAGCTGCACCCCTCAACTGATCAAACAAGTCATCAATGCGGGGTAAAGGATATCTATTCTTTATTGTCACCTTATTCAACTGCCGATAGTCAATACATAAGCAGAGAGTGCCATCCTGCTTCTTAACAAACAACACTGGTGCTCCCCAAGGTGACACATTAAGGCGGATAAAGCCCTTATCAAGCAGCTCTTGCAACTGCACTTTCAACTCTTTCAATTCTGCAAGTGCCATTCTATATGGTGTTATGGAGATTGGGTCCACATCAGGCATAACATCAATCTCAAACTGCACCTATCTTTCTGGAGGTAATCCTGGCAATTTATTAGGAAACACATCCAGAAAATCACATACAGTAGGAATGTCCCTTGGTGTCAGACTCCCCACTTGGGTGTCTATCACATGTGCCAATTATGCTTCACACCCCTTTTTGATCATTCTTCTGGCTAGTGCAGCCGAAATGATGTTTGATGGCAATAAATACCTCTCCCCCTATATTACCACATCACCATATAGAGGGAGACCAAAAGTGACTGTCTTTAATCTACAGTCAGTCATGACGTGATGCCTGGCTAACCAATCCATGCCCAAGATGATATCATAATCTCTGAAGGGCATTTCAATCAAATCTGACAGAAAAACATGTCCTTGGATCACCAAAGGATAGTCTCTATAAATTCTATTGACCCGAACCTCTTGTCCTAACAGACTAGTTACTAGCACTTCAAAATCCATTTTGACACATAGAACAGCAAGTGAACTGACTATGCTAGCACTAACATATGAGTGGGTTGAACCCGGATCAAACAACATAAATACATCTTGATCAGATATAGAGAATGTACCAGCTATAACATCAGAAGTCTCAGCTTCTTCTCGTTGTCTCATCATATAAACTCTGGCTGAAGCACTTGGTTGTGCTGACTGACCAACAGTACCCTGACTACCTGAAGCAGTGCCTCTTCCTCTGCCTCTTCCTCTGCCAACTGATTATGAACCTCTAGGAGCAGGACTCTGAATAGATCCTTCTGCAGTAGTAGGAGCTGGACCGAATCTAGGAGCACTAGTGTAGTCTTTAGCTAAATGGCCTTAGCCTCCACAGTTAAAACAAGCTCCTGTTGCCCAATAGTATTCTCCCCCATGAATCTTGCCACAAGTCTCACAGGGGCAGGCAGGATATGAACCCCTACTCTACTACTGACCAAACCTAGGGGGTCTCTGTCCAGAGAATCTACCCCTTCCAAACCTTCCACTTCGACCTCTGCTAGGTCCCCTAAATTTCTTCTTTTTTCTAGAGGTACCACCAAAACTTGGCTCTATTGACTTTTCACCTTTATCTTTCTTTGTTTTCTCAGTCTTCTCTGATTTTTCTTTTACAGGTGTCACTTCTAATTCAATCCTTTCTAGCTCAAGTGCTTGAGAAATGAGTTCTAAAGAATTGTTGTGTCTGAATCCCACTACTTTCATCCTCAAACTGGGCTTCAAACTAGTTTCAAATCTCTCGCACCTTGCCTTACTGGTGGAAAGGAGACTCCCAGCATAGTGGCTTAAACGGGAGAACTCCCTCTCATATTTTGCCACTATTCTGTTACCTTGCTTCAGACTTAAAAATTCTTGCAATTTCTCATCAACATATGCATCTGGGACGTATTTCTATCTAAACTCTCTGATGAAGTCATCCCAGGTCAGTACTGGTGGTTCAGCCAAGCTGTGGGGGATGGTCTTCCACCAATCATAAGCATCCCCTTGCAGTAGCGACACAGAGTATTCAAATTTCAACTCATCTTTGCAATGCAGCTTCTTAAACACTCAATCCATCCTTTCAAGCCATTGGTCTGCCTCTAAAGAGTCCACTATACTCTTAAATTCTATAGCCCCATACTTTAATAACTTGTCATAATGTCTGACTGGAGGCAGTGGTTGTACCACAGGTGTCTGGGGTGGAGCTTGAACAGGCATACCCCCAGCCATTTGTTGAAACATCGCAGCCATCTGCTGTGCGAAATGTGCAGGAAACTATGGCATTTATGGGGCTAGTGCTATTGATCCATTGACATTTTGTAGAGCTAGGGCTTCCCCTTGTACCTCAGCTTTAACAGATTGCTCAACTGAGCGATCCCCTTCTTCCATTTCAGTCTGAAGTTAGGGTATCTCCTGAACAAATAACACAAGGAGATTTCCCTCCATTAGTTTATATTTATGATGTAATGCACTGTATGTAACAAATAAGGACATTGAACAGTTATACTTAGCAAAGTAAAGAAACAAATTCATAAGTTAAAACATACTTCAAAAGTTTGCTCTGATACCACTAAAACATGTCACACCTTACCCTTCTGTAAGGTATGGCATGATCCCATAGAATACCTAATGAACTATCGAACTTCACCTACCGATAACTCATTAAGTGCCCTACAAGGGATTTTAAAACAATTTTCTTACTTTTATAAGGGGTGAGCATTTTCTAATAGGTATTAAAATCATTTATTCAAAGTTTTAAAACTAGTAATTTTTTTTTGTACCATTTTATTTTTTCGCAAATTTTATAGAAATTTCGGCAGAGTGCCGTCTGTATTTTGAGAAAACAGTTCTTCAAATACCTGAAAAAAAAAAAAAAACACTTCCAATAATTTGTCTCAACAACTTCTTCAAATTCACAACCATCCCAACCAATTTCAACATCATTTATCAATTTCCAAAAATTCAAATATATAATTTCCAATATTCAACAATCATCAAAATACCAATAATTAATTTCATTCAATTTCAAACAAAATACTTCCATTCATATTTCATTAAAGATAAAACAATTTATATACATCATTACAAAAATTTATATTAAAAGAAATTCAAACTAAAATTTATTACAAACTTTATACAAATTGCTCAAGACCAATTTTACATGTCCATATATTTACATATATTACATACGTCAAAATAAATTTTTACAATCAGGGTATAAAATATACCCAATAACTTCAAGCAGGTAGCTCCTCAGTCCTCGTGACTCGATCATTTGCTCCTCTAGTCTCTAAATGCATGTGATAATATGACCATCGCTGAGTACTAGGACTCAGTAGTGCACAACATACTAAAATAATCTTTATGCAGAATTTAAATCATATTTATTCAAAAATTGGACTGAACATGAGAATTAAATGCAAAACATTAATTATGAGATTTTAATCCAAACAATTTCATTTCGAAGTATCAAAATTAATTTCATAAAACCCACAGTTATATCATGCCATTCGAAACAAATATAATCTCAATAGCCAGAGGCTAAAGAGAAGTCACATCACAAGGCTAGCTAGCTCAAATATATGGATATCCATTTAATTTCTTCTTCTACTAGCACACCTCAACATTTTAGCCAGAGAAGGAATCAAAATTCGAAACTGATTACCCCCACTAGTCATGCTAGTGAGGTGTTTAAATATATGGTCATGACACTGTGGTTTCAAAACTTATCTTAATAATTTACTAAACATTGCCATTTCAAATATACACAAATAAATTTCAACAATTTAAATCAAAAGCATAATAAATATTTCATCACAGTGATGTCACAATTCAATATTTCAAATTATTCAAAACAATATGCAGAAGAAAATTTACAGAAATTCTACGTTGTGCACAAACCTTATATGAGTCGCCTTTTGGCCTTGACTCAACACTTGGGGTTCCTTCCCGGTATTCTTTTCCACTGAAACACATAGTTTCACAGTGTTTTAGCATCATAACTTAGCACAAATCTAAAAATAAATTTAAATTTACTTTTACCTAACTTTAATGTGCTAAACTTGACATTCTTTAAAATTTGTGTTTCGGGTTACTATTCACAACGCTATTCAAGTCAATTTGTTGACTTTCTAAGGCTTAATAGGTATGGGAATTCTAACTTCACCCACATACCACATTTTGGTTACTAAATTTGTTGGTTTTGGTTGTTTACTCAAAATCTAAGTCTTTTAGGCAAATTTGTAAATTTTCAGTTTTGGTGTCTTAAGTTGCACTGTTCCATTGGTCATTTTTCTGTTAGAATTTGGCAAAACTTTCTTCATAGAAAATGTTCCCTATTGTCTTAAATTTATTCTACTTTTTGAATCACTCCATTTGGAGTTTTGTAGCTCAAGTTATAGCCATTTGAATCATAGCTGCCGGATTAGAGCTAACCCAGATTTTCTAGGCAAATTCTGGTTCTGGCAATTTTAAGTCACTAAATTTAGGTGGCTAAATGACTTGGTTAAGGGCATAATTTGGGTTTGTGTTCTTCATGAAAGTTTTAGTTCTATATCTCAGCTGTCCACTGATAAAAGTTCAGGTCATTTAGACCTACCTAGCCCATGTTATGACATTGTTCATTTGGTCATTTTTGTATAGATTAGACTGCATAAATCCGGATTTGGTCAATTTGTTCACTAGGTTTTGGTTACTTTTTGGGCATGATTCCTAAATGAAAAATGTTCCATTTTGTGTCTATTTTCATTCCCAATTTGTCTCATACCAATTGGAATTGTAAATTTTCATTTTTGGTCCCTCAAAGGGACCTTGGTCCTGCTGCCTGCAGCTTGACCATTTTCAATCCGAATTTAAACTCGCTTCTAACATTTCCAACACATCTCAATTGGTCACAAATGACCATTTTTCATCTCAAACAAGGTCAAACACAACATTTGACTAATTCTCACATTTTTGGTTCCCAAACCCCAGGTGTCCAAAACCCTAACTCACTAATTTGTTACATTTAACCAATTCAATACCTATACACATGCTTCTTCAACTCAATCAAGCTCACATACACCTTTAAGTCCATCAAATTCATGCATACACACATCAAAACCCTAGTTGGCCGAAATTAAGGTTTGGTCCCTCATAATTGTTTTTATTTCATTTCTTTAGTTTTTAAGTTAATTTAAGTAGCTAAGCATGCATTTAAGTAGAAAATTGAAAGTTAAAATACTAACTTTAGGTGAAGTCCTTGATCTCCTCTTTTTCCTCCAATTCCTCACTTTTTCTTTCCTCAATTCTTCCTTTCTAGGGTAATTTAGAAGTTTTTTAAGGTTCAAGGTTAAAATTTATGGGAGAAATTCAAGTTATTAAAGCTTGAATAACTCATCATTGGTGGAAAGCTATGGAGTTTAGAGAGAGGGATATGGGGTGGCAAGGTTGAAGATGGCTTTTTGTTTTTTCTTTTTCTTTTTCTTTTCTTTATGTCTTTAGTCTTATGGAAGACCAAAAAATCAAATTAATTAAATTTCTTAATTATAATATTTATGGCATCATGCATGATGTCATGCATGATGTCATCTCTTTTCACCTTTTTCATTTTTTTCTATTTATTTTTCCATTAATTTAATTTTCGATTCCAAAATTTTCTTTTCTCTAATTTTATTTGACAGTTAGGTAAGGAGTCAGCTCTTGGGGTCAATTGACCAAATTGCCTTTCGCCGGTTCAATCCGGTTTGCAAATAATTCAATATTTCTTCCAGCTCCCTGACCTAATTATTTGATTGGCTTAACAATTCTTTTTCGTGATTTTCTCTTTTGCACTATGTTCGTAATTGTCCTAAGGACCGCAGCATCACATTTTACGGTTCGAAATTTGAGTTTAAATCGACTTCGCAGTCCTTCTCGAGAAGGTCACCCATCGCTGTGACTCTTGGCTCGTTTAACTTCTTATGTTTTATTTTTCTTATTTATACTTAACTAATTGACAATTACTAATTATTTGTGTTTTTGGCTTATCTAGTTGTTTTAAGTGTGGTTATAATCACCTTAATTGTCCGGACCGACACTGGTCATCGGGATTGTCACACCCCGGCTTAGTGGGCCCCAGCTCAAGCCCCTCTATGGGTGGCTATCTTGCCGACGTACCCCTCTAGAGGCCGGCGGTGCAACTCAAATCGGTACTGTCCGCTTTGGTGGAGTTCAATCCCTTCGCCCTGCAGAGCTAGGATTCGAACCCATATCACCTCACGGGTTTGCTTCGCCTCTTACCAAAAGGCGCCTTTTTTTATTGTCACACCCCGGCTTAGTGGGCCCTAGCTCAAGCCCCTCTATGGGTGGCCATCTTGCCGGCGTACCCCTCTAGAGGCCGGCGATGCAACTCAAATCGGTACTGTCCGCTTTGGTGGAGTTCAATCCCTTCGCCCTGCAGAGCTAGGATTCGAACCCATATCACCTCACGGGTTTGCTTCGCCTCTTACCAATTGAGCTGCTGCAGGTACTTCTAGTATGGGATTAACTTCGGATCCTTGGTTTGACATTCCCTCTTGACTTGATAAATGATCAAGGCCGAATCTCTATATACCTCCAACTTCCTGACTTTCATTTCGATGGTAGCCTGTAAACCCATCACACAGGCTTCGTATTCTGCGACATTGTTGGTACAGTCAAACCTTAACTTGATAGCTATCGGGAAGTGTTTTCCGTCAGGGGATACCAGCACTGCTCCGATTCCATTACCAGACAAATTGAACGCTCCATCAAAATACATTTCCCATACATTAGCTAGTTCTTTTTCCTCGCCGTCGACCTTGTTAACATGCTCATTAGGGAATTTAAAATCCAAGGTTTCATAATCTTGGATAGGGTTGTCTGCTAGGAGATCAGCGATTGCACTACCTTTTACTGCTTTCCGAGTCATATAGACAATGTCATATTGAGAGAGTATGACCTGCCATTTGGCTATCCTCCCTAGCACAAATGGGCTTTTGAATACATACTTGATAGGATCCATCCTGGAGATGAGGCATGTCTTATGATTCAACATGTAGTGTTTAAGCTGATTTGCCATCCAGGCCAACGCGCAATAAGTTTTCTCTAGGAAAGAGTACCTTGATTCGCAATCATTGAATTTCTTGCTCAGGTAATAAATGGCCTTCTCCTTTCATCCTGTATCATCATGCTGCCCCAAAACACATCCCATTGAATTTTGTTGGACTGCCATGTATAGAATCGATGGCCTTCCCGCCACCAGGGGGACCAATATCGGCGGGTTTGATAGGTACTGTTTAATTTTCTCGAAAGCCTCTTGACAAACTGAATCCCATTGAGAGGCGTTATTCTTTCTGAGTAGTTTAAAGATGGGCTCAGCTTTAGTAGTGAGGTTGGAAATAAATCTTGAAATGTAGTTCAGCTTCCCCAGGAAACTGCGCACCTCCCTTTCTATTTTTGGGGATGGCATTTCTTGAATGGCTCGAACTTTATCTGGATCCACTTCTATTCCCTTCTCACTCACTATGAATCCCAACAGCTTTCCAGATCTAGCTCCAAACACACATTTGGCTGGGTTCAACTTCAGCTAATATTTTCTGAGTCTCTCGAATACTTTCCTCAGCACCTGTACATGGCTTTCTCCCTCCCTAAATTTGATGATCATATCATCCACATACACCTCTACTTCTTTGTGCATCATATCATGGAATAGTGTGACCATAGCGCATTGGTAGGTAGTGCCAGCATTCTTTAAACCAAATGGCATGACCCGATAACAGAATACCCCCCATTGAGTGATAAAAGTATTTTTCTCCTTGTCTTGTTCATCCATGGGGATTTAATTGTACCCAGATGCCCCATCAATACACGAACATCTGCCCAATCCTGCAGCATTGTCTACTAGCATGTCTATATGTGGGAGAGGGAAATCATCCTTCAAGCTTGCTTTATTAAGATCCCTGTAATCAACACACACCCTGACTCTCCCGTCCTTCTTCATTACCAGGACCACATTGGCTATCCACTGAGGGTACTTGACCACTTCCAAAAATCCGGCATCATACTACTTTTTGACTTCATCCCTAACCTTGAGCAAGGTGTCAGGATTCATTCTTCTTAACTTCTGCTTTACCGAAATTGTCCTGGGAACTAGGGGAATTTTGTACGTCACTATGTGAGGGTCTAAGCCGGTCATATCGTCATAGCTCTATAAAAATACATCCAAGAATTCTTTGCGCAAATCGACCATATCTTCTAATTCTCCACTCCTCACAACCTTAAGTTCCTTCTTTATTTCTTCTATGCCTAGATTTATGGTGTGTGTTTCGTCCTCACAAGGCACTAGGGAAGGTTCATCTCTTTCACCCCTTTCTTCTGTGAGTTCTTCTTCAGAATCACTTGAAGTAATGGTAGTTATGGGAATTTCAAAATTAACAAGAAGAATTTCTGAGTCTATTGAATTATTAGGCGTTAATTGATGAATGGTCCTAAAGAAATGAAAGTGGAATATATTATAAGAATGGATTTCAAGGAAAAGATAATTGGATGCAAAATACAATATTAATTCATTAATATTTGTATCATAAGAAAAGGGTCCATTTACAGTATTGCACTTGTCACCATGGACGAAATGATCAAGTGAAGATAACAAAAATGTACTTTACTTGAGATTAAGCACAGGAAGGTCCTCTGCTTCCCAGTTGTCCAGTTCTTGCCCCTCATCAATTGGCGAGATCAGGGCTTCATATAGGGAGTCCAGTTGTATGACATCAATGGAGGGTTCTAAAGGAGACTCTTTGCTTTCATCCCCAGGTTCTATCATATTCATGCCATTGCCTGTACCATGATTAGGTAATGGGTTTGAAGTGACATTGGGGAGAGAACTGTTTCCTTCAATCTTCAACCACCCATTTCTGATCAGGGCCTGCACTCTTCCCCGAAGGGCCCCACAGTTGTCAGTTGAGTGCCTGAGTGCCCCTCCATAATACTCGCATCGAGCACTGGCATCATACCACATGGGGTATGGTGGCTGAATTGGATCAAGGGGGATTGGCACTATTTGATTTATACCGAGGAGGCATCGGTATATTTCACTGAGTGGGAGGGGAAGAGGTGGATCGGGGTTTCTTTGTGGTCTAGGATTATTTTGGGGTGGTTTTCATTGAATAGGTTGAGGAGGTGGTCGGGGTTGGTAAGCTGTCTGTGGTGGGTACTGTGGGCATGGATGAGGATAATTTGGAAAAGGGGGTGGAATGTTTGCTATTGTCGGTCCATGAACAGGAGGATATGGCCGAAAATTATTCTGATGGAATGGAGATTGGTTTTGTCGGGTGATGGAGTGTACATCACCTTCTTTCTTTTTGCCAAAGCTGGCAATTTTCTTTGCAGGATTCTCAATCAACTCCTACAATCGTCCTAACCTGAGATTAGCTTCAATCCTCTCGCCAGCTTGAATGATGTCCGAGAAGCTGTTAGAGGTGTTTCCAATCATGAGGTTGAAATATGGAGCCTTCAATGTCTCAATGAACAAAGAGCAGAGTTCATTGTCAGTAACCAAAGGATACACCTCTACCGCTTTCTCTCTCCACCTTTGGGCATACTCTTTAAAGCTTTCTCTTTCTCTCTGTATCAGATTTTGGAGGTCTCTCCTTGTGGGGGTGACGTTACAGTTAAATTTGTACTGTTTTAGAAAGGCATCGGCCAAATCTTTCCAGGAGCACAGTTTGCTCCTGTCTAACTGAATACATCATCTCAGGGCTGCCTCGGAGAGACTCTCGTGGAAGAAGTGGACTAGGAGTCTATCATCATCCGTCAGGGCAGACATCTTGGCAATATAAGTAGTTAAGTGAATGCGAGGGTCTGAGTTACTGGTGTATTTGTTGAAGTCCAAGACCTTGAACTTGGGTGGTACCACCACGTCTGGCACCAATCTTAGTGACGCAACATCAACTGAACCATACATGTTCAGGCCCTCTATTGCCCTTAATCTTTTTTCGAGGGTGGATAAATTCTCGTTGTCTCTTATTTTACTTTCTCCTCCTACTGCATGAGCTATTCCCTTAGTTGGGAAATAAGGGGAAGGGTGAACCAGAGGGACCGGGATTGAAGTGTACGACTCAGTATTTGGGACAGCCGGGTAGTAGGGGAAAGGCAGTTCATTATTTAGGGGGGCTGGATTGACAGTGATCGTCGAATCCGGAATAGGTGGGTAGAAAGTAAAAGAGGTTAAAGCTTGGTGAGAATCAACTGTTGTAAGAGGTGGGGGAGGTAGTGGCAAGTTTGTCTCTGATACAAGCTTGTTTTGAGACATCTCCCTCATCAGCTTCATGAGCTATGAGACTTGGTCTCTTAATTCGGAAACTTGTCCTTGTAGGTTCTGGACTTGTTCCTAGTCTTCCATTAGCTTCTTCGTTCGTGATCTTGTTAAGTACACTCGTCTAGGTTGAACTGCTTTTTTGGTCAGGCTTGCTTTGCTCAAAGTAATGTTGATTTCCTGTACGAGGAAAAAAGGTTCTTTAATGAATTTCAAATTTTGTTAAAATTTAAAAGGTCCTGATTTGGACAAAGGATACAATGGCATCTGAAAGCCAGGAATGAGATCTGCAGAAGGATAATTGTATCAACTTTATCATGGCATCACTCGATAGTTCGATGGTGAATGACTGGATTGAATGCGTGTCTATGATACTTGTCCATGTGGCACATTCAACTTTTCACATAACCCTAGCGAGGGTAGTTCCTACGGGAGTCATACTATCCATTCACAATTTTGCTAAACAATGGCCCAAAGCTATTTCATTAATCGAATAGTTCATACATAGCATTCTTTACATTGGCCTAGGCTCAGGGAGACTCTTTATAATGTAATGACATTTTTCGAGATACTCATAAAGCCTTTCTTCTTATCTGGCGGGGTCGAACGTCTTCAGGGCATGCTCGGATTCTGGCAACAGCTCTGGTTTCCCCTGTGCTATCATTCTCTCTAGCTAGTCAACATTTTCTCTTAGCTCTTGATGGAGAGTAGCTTGTCTTTCTTTTTCCTTTCTTTATTTAGCACATTCTTTCAAAATATCAGTGATAAGCTATGCTTGCTCCCTTAGTTCGAGCTTCTTCTTTTTACCCTCTTGTTTATACTCTTCCATGAGTATCTCTTGGTACTTCATTTTCTCTTGCAACTGCCTCTTTTATTGTAGCTTGGAGGGAGGTCTTTTCCCTTTCTGATTGCGCTTCTTGTTCCTCAAACTCTGCTTTTTCGATCATTGCCTCTGTCTTGAGCCTTTTTACCTCTCTTTTGAGGACCTGCTGTTGATCCTCCATCTGCCTTATCCGTTCTTGTAATTGCTGGTTCTTGGTATCCGCCTTTTGTAGAGAATCGACCAAACGAGCATTAGCTTCTTCTGAAAAGATGTTCCGATGGGGGATGTTACCTTCGAGTTTCGTTGGCTCGATAGCTGAGTGTCTTTGATCCCTGTTGGCCCTCCATTTGAGATAATCTTCCATGGCAGCCGAACCTTTAGGTGATCTCTTCATCATAGTGACGCTTTCCCAGGATTTGCGGGCCACTTTCAATTCTTCCTCATTATCGAGCTCATGATAGAAGTGACCTTGATGGTATTCTTCAACACTGAATATGGACTAGGTTGAGCCGAACTGCCTCATTACCAATGCTGGGACGTAACTTGTATATCAGGTTACTTCGATTAAAGATATTGAACAATTACTCCCTGTGCTGAACAAAATAGGTAGACCTAGCGCCCATAATTTCCTCCAGCAGTAGTTGTGACTATTAAAGCTTAGAATCCGCTCTTGCCACTGCAGTTCGTCCTTTGAGCTGATTACTAATCCAGTCATTTTCTCAATAAAAGGCTGGTCTAGGTACCAAGTTAACCCCTTTGTCTCTATAAGGCACATGTGACTGATGATCCAGAGGTGCAACAGTTGATAACAGCACTTAATGGATCCCTTGCCTTGTTGTCTACAGTAAGTAAGAGTCAATAGAGTTTCTACAAGGATTGCCGGTATTAGGTTGACCTTCTGCTTCTCTACTGCCCAGAATATCTCTGTGACACTGCAGGTTATAATTCCCAAAGGCCCGGGGAATAAGATCAGGCCATAGATCCCCAAAGCTAGTGCTAATGAAGCTTACTCCCATTATTCATCTCGGATGTACAAGTCCAACTGCTTCTTGAGGTAAGTCCAATACCACCCGTGTGTGTTCCCTTTGTAGTTTCTCTTGCCTTTGCTTCTTTCGGGGGAATCTCCAACATATGTGCAAATCGTTTCCAGGTCTGCCTATGCTCGAGGTGTAGGTAGATCCAATTCTGTGCCACATAAGGAATTCCTAGCAGCGTCTAATATTCTTCCATAGTGGGGGTCGTATCGATGTCGTTGAAGGAGAACATTCCATACTTGGGGTTCCAAACTGACAGCATGGCCTTTAGCGCCGGAACTTGAACTTTGACCCGTATTAAGGTCGCAATCCTTCCGTATTTTTCCTCGAACTTTGCCTTGATGTGATCGGGAAGTGACCTCCAACTACTAGATAGACCCTCGAGATCAATCATTCTGACCTCGACTTTGCTTAGGTCTAATGGAGGCAATAGGCTAGTATCTGCCCTGGTGACATCACTTTATGGGGGCATTAAACTATAAGGCGGTCTGAACCATAGTTTAGCATTCTGTTTTGGTCTAGGAACCTCTTCCACCGACTGACTCGAGGATGCCATGTTAAAATTGATGTATATTCTTTTACAAATCCCAGTTCTATGATGCCTATGGAGAAAACTTTTTAGCAGGACAAATTCAGGTAATTTTGAATTATACTATTAGCGGGGTGATACCTACACATTTATCAAAGTAGGAAAATGTGTAGATCCTCCTAACGGTATGATCCAAGATTACCTTCAAAAATAAAAACATAAGAAAACACAAACAGAGTAGGGTGAGAGCAAGTATGTCCCTTTTGTCCTTCAATAGGGAGAATCCTAGTACTGGGTAAGTGCTATCTAATTGAATAGTTCTATCTTATGAGGTAGTTTGCTATGGCTTCCAGCTATTGTGATAGTTTAGCTCAAGGTCTAATTTTCTAAAAGCCACAGGTTCCCAAATTGCCCCTACTGTAAACAGTAGAGCCCCATTCCATCACCATGATACTAACGGGAGAGTTCCATGGGTATCACAGTAAATAGAACGAGTTTCAATCTGAGCAGAAGCCTTCATGGATACTAACGGGGTAAAACCCACGGGTACCGCTACATGACTCCCTCTTACTTTCCTAAAGGGTGAGAAAGCCCGGGTATAGGGCTGAAGTGTGTGAGGACATCGTGTAAGTACTCAGTGTGTGAAGGGACATATTTACCTCTTCCCTTCGTGAGGGGGACAGTTTTATTTTTTGCAATTTTTTTTTGACGAGAGCTGTTGTGGAATAAGAAGAGCAAAAATGGTTAGAATAATAACAAATTGATATATCAAGACTTTTGAAATTTGCGAATAAACCACCCCCCCCCCCTTAATTATGATTTCAATTCATAAGAGCATAAAACTAGATCTATTCTTGGACCTCTGAACGATGAGTTAAAAAAAAAAATCCCCAGTGGAGTCGCCAAGTTGTCGCAAGGGGTTTTGCGGTCGCCTAGATGAAAGCTCTTCACCGAAGTGGGAAAGAGTGAAGAGTCGCCACTTTAATTTTGAGAGAAATTAAAGAAAACCATTTGTGAAAATAAATTAAAAGAAACCACTTCGAAAATAGAGATTTCATGTTCGAGGTCCATATACGAGCTGGGAAGGTGTTAGGCACCCCACTTCGTCCCTCCGTGAGGGTAAACAGATTTAATCTTATGCTCTTTCATAAATAAAAAGGGTAATTAGGGGATTGGGATAGTAATGATGTCAATCCTTTGCACAAAATGAAGGAATGTTTGATATTTCACTTATTTTGGGTTGCCTAGGAACACAAGTTCGTGAGATGGCCCTTTGGTGAATAAGTGTTTGAGTAAATTTGTCTTGTGTATTGGGGTTGCTTTGTTTTAATTTTGGATTTTGTTAAGAGAACTCGGATAAGAAGTTTTCTACCGATCACTAAGTATGTTTTTAGAGTTTTAAGTGGAAGATTTCGGATAAGAACTCTCCTCCGATCTCCCTATTTTAATTTAGGCGAGAATTAGGTAAGAACTTTCCCCAATCTCTTAGGGTGTTTGCCTTAAAGTTTGATGAAGGATCTCGGATAAGAACTCTCCTCCGATCTCCACCTTTTTATTTGAATGAGGATCAGGTAAGAACTCTCCCCCGACCTCTTAAAATATGTGGTTTAAGGTTTTTAATGGAGGATATTGGATAAGAACTCTCCTCCGATCTCCGCATTTTGTTTGAATGAGGATCGAGTAAGAACTCTCCCCTGACCTCTTAAAGTATTTGGTTTAAGGATCTCGGATAAGAACTCTCCTCCGATCTCCACATATTTAATAAAATTTATGGCTGAGAATCGGATAAGAACTCTCCTCCGATCTCTTATTTATTAAAATTTCATATTGTACAATCTTATGAATTAAGGAATCTAGTGACCGAGGGCGCAAAAGACCCACGTGTAGATTTTTGAACCCACTGAGCCTTATCTAGAGGGTAGACACGACACCGAACTTCTTACCGATCTCTTATGTGATCGCCTTATCCGAACTCTTTAGTCCGATCTCTTTAGTTGCTTGCTTGGAATCCGAACTTATCAAATTCCTGACTTATTACATCATCCTCTGGGCTCGCTCCATGGCCCAACCTCTAGACTTATTTGGTTTAACCCACTATTTTACCTTTTGTTATAACTTTTCTTTTTTGTCATTTTTATTTGTTTTGAAAACTCTCATATCGAAATACCCATGCCTACGCTCTTTTGAATAGTCATAAGTTGCCTACGGGATGAACGTCTACTGTTGAAGAAAATAAAAACCAAATGATGATAAAAGGGATTTGCAAATAAAAATAAGAGAAGATACATGAAATGACTATTGGCCTAGACAACTTATTTTGAAGTTTTAATGTGACTGGATATGAAAGAAACCTTAAAAAAAATTGGGGAAAACCAACTGACGGTATTCAACAAAATAACAGTTTACTGCAACTGTTTTGGGATTTTAATGTAACTGAACATAGAAGAAATTTTAAAAAGGAAAGCTGGAGAAGATAGACAAGGGTATTTAAAAAAATGGTAGCTAAAACACTTACCTGTGGAAGATTGAGGCTATTGAACTAACTCTGGAGCCACAAATATTACTGCGTTGAAGGCTAGTGGTACAAGGACCAATGCTTACTTTGAGATTGGGAGAACCAAGTTGAAATGCGGTAGAACCAAAACGACGGAAACCGAGTCAGAATAAGATCAAGTTGAAAGAAATAATGGGTTGAGATTGGGGGGGGGGGTGATGCAGACGAGACCGAATGAAAATGGTAATAGCAGAGTGATGAACAAACTAAAAATGAAGAATTTCAGGGTTCGTAAACTCTGTCAATGGAGATACTCAAGAAAACTAGTTTCTGAAGTTTCTCGATTTTATGTAAGCTTAAAGCAGCAAGACCGAATTGAATTTCAAAGCCTTTCCACTATAATCACCACCACCTCTTTTTTTCCGTCCCTTCTACAGTATTGCATACAGGTATTTATAGGGAACGGGTGCTACCAATGAAGGGTCAGGATCTCCCCTTAGGGAGACGGAAGGTTTGGATCTAAAAGGACATAATCCGACATCTGAGAATTAAAGAGAATCAAAATGGATGGCGGGGATCTTATATAGAATATCTGTCCTTTCTCTTCCTAATTCGACAGCTCAGGGTCTTGCCTTACAAGATGGATCCGAGGGCTGAGAATAAAAGGCGCCGGACCTGTCGCCTGTTTTTGATCCAAGGGTTCCGAGTCCGTCCTTGCAAGTATGATCAACGGTGGGGATTATGATGTACAGAACTGTCGTAACTGTTTTGGCGTCTGTCAGCAATATGGGCGATTCTGCAAATGAGGCATGCAGTGAAGATTTGATCACGCCTGCAATGCTTTAACTACCTCGGCTCTGATTATGCAGAGAGTTATTGGAAGTCGTCTCATCCTCTTTTTGCTTTTCGATCTCTTATTCCTTTCGATCTCTCTATTATGACGCTTTTTCGATCTCTCATGTCGGGCCCCTCTCCCGATCTCTCCCATTCTAAAACCTTCCCTTCTATCTGATCTGCCTCAGTCAAAGCATTTAATTCTTCGATTACCGATGCATCCGCTTCGATTTCTGTAAGTAATAAATGCTCAGGTCCCTTATATATACGCCTCAGCAGGGAATCTCTCCCACATTACATTTCACCTTTTTCCTTTTCTCACTTCTCTTGTTCTAGTTTCTCTGGCAACATTCCAGCCATGGCGATCGCTTTTGATCTTTTTTCGACTATTCTCTTTGCTCCCCGACTGAAAATTTATGATCCCGGTGATCGGAGAATCATGAGAACCACATCTGATGACAGTGAGAGAACCAGACTAATTTACCGATCAAGATCGAAAATGTCGATCGTACCGATCTCGAATCAGTCTACCGATAGAATCGGCGAACTGATATCGGGCGAGAGGATTGCTAATTTCCCTTTTAATATCAGTGACTACCTCTTGAAGTTTATTTGGCTCCTCACCACATCGGGCATCCCGACTACAGCTCAGTTCTGGTCGATGACATCAACGATGACTCCGCTTACCATCATGAGAGTCATAGTCACTCCATCTGAGCTGCACATCTATCCGGTGCCAATGGCTGGCTTTCTGATCAAACACATCTTTTGATTCAGCCATAAGACTAGGCTTTGACATAGGTCTTTACTAGGTAGGATGTAGTGCCGATCTTTAGAGATCGCCCAAATGATGTAATCTAACCTTTAAAGGTTCTTAATGATGTAATCCGATCTCTAGAGATCGCCCAAATGATGTAATCTGACCTTTTGGAAATGAAATGAAATTTTATTTGACGGTTATCATTTAATTATTGCCTTGATTAATTTTCGATCTCTGATGTGCATATCCGATCTGATTCCTAATTAAATCACCCTTAGCCGATCTGTAGCTTTGAACACCCGCCTTAATCCGATGATTTTAGCCAGCCGATTTCCTTTTATTTTATTTATGATGTTTCTGGAACCTTCCTGTGACGCGTCAGAAAAGCGAGCAAATTACACCAACCGATGCACCGCTTTTGATTCTGTGAGCATTGAAAGCTCACACAGGTATAAATAGGAGGGGGGTTCCTCAGTTGCTCCCCTATGCCATTTTCAGCACTCTGGTCGCAATTTTAACTTTCTTTCATTTCTTCAAGTTTTTCTGGCACCGATCACACTCCGATAAGGACTTTAATCCTTCTCTTACTTAAGCTTTTCTATTTCTTTTAAAATGAGTGGCGCCGAGGGTCAGAGAGCGGCGAGCCGTCCTTTCGTCCATGTCTTGTGGTCATCGGATGAAGTTGAAGTGGTCGGACCAAATGGGTGATCTTAACCTCCTACGACTTTCGCTTTAGTTTGTGGTCGAGCAGCTCAATCAAGACAGACATCTTCCTCTAGTAGAGAAAATCTTCCGGTGGATGAGTTGCCATCGGTCCTCCAGGAAACTGATCTGCAATCCATTAGTAAAAAATACAACCTTCGAACTGACTCCTTCGAGCTTATCAGATGCCATGGCGATCTCCGAGCTGATCACTTTTTCGATGAAAATGATGCGATCATGGTGTACGAAAAGCAATTAAAAGCCGAGCTTTGGTTTCCCCTTGATGACTTCTTCAAGGATGTTCTAAAGTTTCACCACGTAAGTGTAGCCCAAGTGCATCCGAACTCATGGCGGATCCTGGTAGCTTTCAGAGGCTTATGCCGGGCCAAGAAGCTCTATCTTACCATGAAGGTTTTTGCCGAGCTGCATAGGCTTACTCGCCGAAAGGACGAAGAGTACTGGTTCTTCCAGGCAAAATCGCACTATGGGCTTTTTACCGACCTCCCCTCTTCACTGATGAATTGGAAAAATCGCTTCTTCATGCTGAGGAGCAAGATTCCGAACGGTTTCGAGAGTTTCCCCCGTAGCTGGCAATATCTGCTCCCACCAATTCCGAAGCATGTCACCCTGAGTAAGGATGAGGGTGCCATGGTAATGGAACTTAAGGATCAGGCAGCCACCCAGAAGTTCTCTTGCTTATATGCAGTGCTGGCCGAGCTAAAACATTGGATGATGCGGCTGATCACAGATGAAGGATACGAGCTCCAGCTCTCTGACCTCATCCTGGTACCTTCCCCATCTCTGATCTCTGAACCTTAGCGAACTCACTGACTTTTCTTTGTGTAGGTATGGTGGGTGGCGAGGCTTCCAAGGAGAGCCGTAAGCAGAAGAGGGAGATCTCCAGAAAGGTGCGGGAAATGAAGATCGCCGCGATATCACAGACGCCAAGGCGAGATTTAGAAGAAGTGCCGAGAGACTCATCCTGACCTTCGCGACAACCGGTCCTGAAAGTAGAAGTAGCTCCTTCTCCCCCCCGATAAGAAGGGCCACAGCCTCCACCTGTTCCCGCAAGTGCGGAAGGGAGACCTTCCCAATCTACTATGAGGACCCTTTCCCGCAGCGCCCAGGTCCTCATTCACTCCCTAGAGAAGAACCGATCTGTTCAGGAGAATCCAGGCTTGGCCAAAGTTCTGGGCACTACCATATTCCTTCAGAAGATTGGAATAGGCTGACCCCGGCTAGCATTGACGATCTCCTGGCCTAGACGATGAGTTTGAGTATAGAGAGCTTGGTGAACCAATATATAATCAAGGAAAAAGCTCATCTTCTGAGGCAGAAAATTCTAAAAGCGATTAAGAACGCATCCTCTGCCCAAGCTCAACTTTCATCTACCCAAGATTATATAGCCGAACTCAAAGGTCGGATGAAGTCCTACGAGGATAAATTGGCCGAATAGGCTCATGAACTCGAAGAGGCTCAGGCACTCCGAACTGCTGACGTTGCTCGCCTCACTGAAGAACTCAGAGTGAAAGAAGAAGAGGTTGTGACGAGGGAAGCTAGTGCTTATGTGAACACCCACAGTGACCTTTTGGCTGAGCTCAGGAGGCGTTATCCTGAGGAAGACTTCTCTTGGATGGTGGACCTCGCTCCTCGAGATGAAGAGGAGAGCGAGGAGGAATCAGAGAGAGAGAGGAAGAATGAGCGAAATGTACCGAGAGATCAAGCTGGGGGAAACCCTCCAGCCGAATGACTTGTAAATATTTACTTTGGAATGAAATGAAGTCTTTTTGCTCAATTTCTTGTTGAGATCAGAAAATGTCCAAATTGTATGAGTACTTAATTGTTTTACACGTACATGGACGATAAACTTTAAAAGCAACCATTAACCAAAGTATGAGAGATCGGAAAAACATTACGGATAAGCTTGAGATCAGGCTGAGCCCCGTCCAAACACCCGGTAAATGTTTAGAACATTGGAAAGACTTGATTTCAATTTTAGGATCAGGATCATCAATAGACCGGACATAAACCTTCAGCTTTATTTTAAGAAATAGACCGGACATAAACCTTTTAACTTTATTTTAAGAAATATATGGAACACACAAGTGCGGGACCTGATTCTAGCATTAGCTAAATGATTTTCCACTACATATATAAAGAGAAATCGGAGACAAGACCGAATGGCATGGGGACCGGGTGTTGGTTTAATTCCCTTCAACGAGAGATTGGAAATGATATTGGATGGCATGGAGACTTGACATTTGTTTGACCTCCTTTGACGAGAGATCGGAAAGCCATTGACTAGATGGGAGATCGGTTTATTTCCTGGTCGAGTCATTTGTAACCAAAAAATGTCGAGTGGGGATCGGCCAAAATATGGTGTCAACATATAATATCAAAACTACCTAGTAAGGGAACCTAAATTCATAATTGACCTAGTTATGGTTATTTGACCATAACTTGAGTTTTATAAATCCAAATGACATTATTAAAAAAGGAAAAAGACAAGACATAAAGGAACAACTTCCATAAAGGAAGTGTGGCCAAATAGTAGCCACAAATTGTTCAAAGTGATATGCAAAAATTAAGATACTGAAATTGAACCTAAAGAAAGGTTCTTGAAATAAATTATTGACTTATCCCTAATAAGTCATTACATGCTAAATTACATGAAACATGTATGTAGGACCCACTTTCCCACTATAAATTGACATGAAAATTCTGTTATCACTACATGCTAAATTACATGAAATAGTGATGTGGGACCCATCTTTCCCACAATACATAGACATAAAGATTTTGTTAAACAATTAATAATGTTTAATTGCTCAAAGTAAACCTAGACATATATATATATATAGTTGGATCGATTGTTATACCAATTAGGGACTACAGATGGCAGTACTGCTTACATGGATAATCATTGACCTACAACATATGTCTGATATGATTGATCTACAGGCTATATGCCTGCTCGTTGGCCATTGTGCCTAATTTTATATCATGCTTTAAAAGCTTGCCCGCTGGCCTTATGCCTCACATGACAGATGTATACTGGATAGACATACGGTTGTTTAACCAGTATACTCCCGTGTATCCAGCATTTATAGTCTGTTATAGGTTACTTGGGCATTGATATAATTTTAAAGATTGAAAATGAAACCAATGAATAGATAAGATATTGATAATTAATTTAGTTCCAAAGTACAGAAAAGTCATAAATGACTTAGACTATATAAGAAATAAACAGAAAAGATACTGTTAAATCTAACTATTCCCAAAGTATAGAAAATTTATAAATGTCTTAGAATTGATGACAATTTCACTGATATGAGTTTAAGGAGACTAAAAATAAAATATATGCATAGATAAGATCCTAATAAATAAATTGATTCCAAAGTGCAATAAAATATGCAATTGACCTAGAATTGCGGAATTTTACATAGAATTATTATTAGAATTATTTAGTTGATTTTCTTTAAAATTATGCACCACTAAGCTATAAGCTTAACACGTTGGTTTTTCCATCGCGTATGTATTGGAGACCAGACACAGTAGCCGTCACAGTAGTGTTCTGACTACAGTTAACCAAATCTACTACAGTCCAGAGTTCACCTCATCAATTGTAGTATTTTGATAGGGCCCATGTATAGACTTAGTGTTTTGGTTCATTATATATAAGTATTATGTAATTATAGTTGGTAATGTAACTAAACTGTAATGATATTTTTGAGATTGTAAATAAAGATGCAAATTTCTGTATATGAATTTTCCTATGAATGATTTATTATGTGAGAAAATGAATGACATGTTATATAACTAGATAAATAGATATGAAATGGTTTTTAATAGGTGAATAGTGGAACCCGCCAGGTGCTAATAAAATAGAGGAGGCTATGCACAGGTATCCACAGAAATAATTTGTGAAAAAAAAATCTCCATATGTTTTAAATGAAGTTTAAAATTAACAATGAACATGATAGCATAAGATACGATGCTCTAGCACCGAATGTGGCACTCCTTGCTCGGCTATACTGTAGACGGGTGAGGAGCATCACAACTCCTCAAGTTTGGTTCTAGTCATAAACTAAGCAGTGAACTTAAAAAAGTAATAAAAAGTAAAAACAAGATAAGTAAATTAAATAAGAAAAATAAATTCCTAAATCAGCTAAATTGCCTATCACTAAATATTACTAAATTCCTTGGCAACAGTGCTAAAAATTTGTTTGATGGTTTATAACCCCGCAAGTGCACAGATCATAAACAAGTAATATAGTAATGAGTAAAGTATCAGTCCTATGAGAAATTTATAAATATCAAGCTAGACAATAACTTTGACTATTTAGACTACCGATTATGATGGGAGATTTAATTTAAACTAATTAAAGATGTTGAAAATAAAAGACGACAAAGTAGTAAACTTGAAATTAGAAAACAATTCACTAAAGCAATTATAGAATTAGGATTTCACACTTTAACCTTATTATGGACTTAACCTTACCTATTTAACAAATTGAGAATTGTTAATCCTAAGATACCTTAAGTCCTCCCTCAAGGTACCCAAGGTATATTTTAATTAACTTGAACCCTACTTTCATAGCGATCAATTTTAATTAAAACCTTTTAAGCTCTTTGATTAATTATGAAACTCTACAAAGGATTTTAGTCTATCTCTAAGTCAGATTTTCTAGATTTAAAATTCTGATTTCTAATACTAATCTTCATCTTTCAGTTTTTCAATTAGTATCTTATATCATCACTAAGTGGGTACCAACACATAGCATGCATTAAGAAGATAGAATATTGAATCAAAAAATAAAACTTAAATTTATTAAATAACTTTAGTATAGATCCACAACAAAAATTGAAAGTGCTACTCTCCTAACCCTAGAATTTAATAAACTACTCACTCATGGTGAGTTTAACAAATATAATGAAATTTAAATAAAAGAACATAAGACAATTTGAAGAAACAAAACAAAAGAACCCAGAATAAAGATCTGCAGCCTTGAACTTTTGAAACTTCGGCTAAAAGTCCTCCTCCTTAATCTTTGATGCAGATTCTCTCTAAATTGCTTAGAAAAAGCAAACTCTCCTACCTATTTTGGTCTTCTAGTATTTTTATCAGGTTTTTTAAATCATGTTTTGGAGTCCTAAAAGCCTTAGAAGTCTATTCGAAAAGAGTGTATCAGAATCCAAGTCAAAGCAGAAGTCTATCTTGTGTAAGGTATATGGTCTGAGTGGTAATACGTGGGCTGACCCATGCAAATCTCTGGACAACTTTGTGCTTCATATTTTGGTGAGGACAACAAATTACAAGAGGTTATGGATGTTGTATGGGGTCTAACACATGGCCATGTACTAGAGTCCTTCCATGGTTTTACATATTTTCTTGACCAGGAGGTTACATGGGTCATGCCTCTAGCTTACACGACCCATGTACTATTATGCAGCATGCCTTCTTTACTTTTCTAACTTCTAAACCTGTTCAATCAACTTTTATGCCTTCAATATCCATTAAAACACCTAAAAAGATATAAAAAAACACAAAATTAAGCAGAGATTATCAAACTTAACAAAAAGTAATAAAACTAAGTAAAATTCATGAATTAACTACCTAAATTCTACGAAATGCAATGCAAGGGTGCCTTAAAATACCTATATGATATAGGTGTATCAGGTCTGTCAGAGAGTGAAGCTAGAGCATTAGAAGCCAGCGAGAATGCTCAACCCACTGCCCATTCTAGAGTGGAAATGGGAAAATGTGGTCATGGACTTTATTGTGGCGTTACCAGTAGCCTTTACCAGACATGACTCAATATGGGTTATAGTGGATAGGTTGATCAAGTCTGTTCACTTCATTCCTGTTAAAGCTAACTATTCTATGGATAATTAATGTAGGTGTGCATGGCAAAGATAATAATGTTGCATGGAGCTCCAGTGACAATAGTCTTTAATAGAGGACAGTAGTTCACATCAAGGTTTTGGTGCTATCTTTAAAATGAGTTAGGCATTAAGTTAAACTTCAGCACGACTTTTCACTTTGGAGGATATGCTAAGAATGTGTGTACTTGAATATGGAGGATTGTGGAAAAAGTACCTTCTTTTAGTTGAATTCACATAATCACTCTAGCATCAGAATGACACCATATGAAACTCTATATGAAAGGAAGTGTAGGTCTCTTGTGTGTTGGAAAGAGGCAGGTGAAAGATTCTTAGCGGGAATGGAGTTGGTGGAAATCACTAATCAAGTCATGCCTTTAATCTAGGCAAGGTTGAAGATATCAGCTAGCAGACAGAAGAGCTATATAGATCTCTATAGAAAAGAAGTTGTTTTCCAGGAAAGGGACATCATGCTTCTAAAGGTATCTCAAATGAAGGATGTCATTCAGTTTGGAAAGAGAGCCAAACTAGCTTCAAGATATATTGGACCATATGAAATACTGCAAAGGATTGGAAATGTATTAAATAAGTTAGCTTTGTTACCAGAAATGGAAAAAATCCATTCGGTGTTCCATGTTTCTACATTGCAGAAGTTTGCATTATATTTGAACAAGGTTATAAGTGAACTAGACATGGAGATTTCAGAAGATCTTTCCTATGTTGAACAACCTATCTGAATTATAGATACTCAAGTAAGGAAGCTGAGGAATAAGGAGATACCTATGGCTAAGGTGTTATGGAATCGTCACAACATGGAAGAGTGCACATGAGAAACTCGTGACTCTATGATACAATAATATTCCCACATTTCTAGGTATGTTATGTATGTTATGTTTGTTAGGTTTTTTGTTTCTATTTGTTTGTTTTAACATTTGAGGATGAATGTTTTTAAGGGGAGAGAATTTAACACCCACCATTTTTCATCGTTGGAATTTCTGTGTAACACCCCTAAGTTCTAGAGTGCGCTCATTGCTCGTGACGGACAGCTAGGATGCCTAGAACCACACCTTGTTATGAGAGAGGAGACATAAATAATGAAATACAAAAAAAGAAAATACAAGAAAAACAAAGGAAAAATCATAGCAAAGAAATGTAACCGAATAAGTGGGAAACCTAGCGATGGGGAAGTCACTGAGTGGACCGTTGACTAGCCCTGCGGGAACCACGGAAAACATTTTTAAGTCATAAATATACCCTTATTGTAGAATAATTATATTTAGTTAGATCAAAGAAAAATTAAATAATTAGTACAAAGAAAAGTGAGAAATCAAAAACAGACAAAATACGAAAAATTGGGAATGCCACGAACAGGGGCATTATGGTCATTTGACATCCCGAATTGTCTTTTGACCTAAATTTCCATTAAAAATAAATAATATTACACTTAGAAAATGAAATGAAAAATTTGTTTAGTGGTACCTAAAATAAATAGCCAAAAATGGAGTGGAAATGGTGTAAATAACACATTAAACTTATAATATGGTTAAATAATGTGAGTGGGCCACTAAAGGAATAAACTAAAGACATAGTGGGGCAGGTGTACATCCATTATCCAAGGCAGAAACTTCATCTTCTCCATTGTACCAAAGTTGCCGTGAATGAAGGGAGAGGAAACTCCATGGACATTTTCATGCAAGCTTGATCCATCCCTCCATTTCAACTCCATTCACTTGGGTTCCTTCATGAAACTTTGTCTACTCATCACAAGGAAGAGTTTGATACTAAATTTGAGAAGTTTAAGCAAGGTTTAACAAGCTCCAAGCATAAGGTAAGTCCATAATTTTGAAGATAGCTTTGTTAAGTTTTGTGTGCATGTTATGGGTGTTGGTTTTGTGAAGGAAAATTTTGAGTTTGAAGAGTTATTGTTGTTTTCATTTTGGACAGCCATGGAGTCACGTTTTTGATGAGATATTTATGCATATAATTGATGAGAAATAATGTTGATCATGGTGATTTAATATCCTAGAGGATTATTTCACATATATATGGTGATTTATGCACTTGGATGGGAATTGGTAAATTGTAGGGCACTTTGATGTTGAAGAAGGTTTTCGGCAGCTTGGGGACCCTTGAATAATTGTATGTATTGATGGAAGTATTGGCAGAATGTTGACATAGAAGAATTGATGAATGTGTATGTAAATTAGTAGTGAAAATTATATGTAATGATTAGGTGTAATTATGTACATATATTGCTAAATTTGGACTTTGTGGTTTAGGGTTGTAATTGATGTATTGAGAATGTTTGTATTCTGTCCAAATTGACCATAGTAAGAAGTGATAAATGAATATGGAATGGTATAACATCAGAATTGGGTATGGGGATTTAAGGTAGAGCAAGTTAAATGTGTGTTTGAAGTGGGGTGTGAAATGCATATTGAGGGCAGTGTACATTTTAGCCCATAACCTGAAATGTGTAACCTCAATTGGTATGAGACCAATTTGAGGTGAAACTAGGCACAAAATGTGCCAACTTTCATTGAGAAATCATACCAAAATTCTGCTTGCAAGGTGATGTGAAAAATGACCAATTCGGATTAGGTACACTTGAGACCTAAAAACTGACCATTTGGGCAGCAGTGAGTATTTAGGCCATAACTCACTCAAAATAGGTCCAATTGACCTGAAATTTTAACCATGAATAGTTAAGACCCATACCTACAAGTCTTATGAAGATACCAAAGCCCAGAAATGACCATAAGCAAGTCAAAAAGCTTGCACAAGTTCGGGTCCAAAAACTGGCCGAACCAGAGTTGACCAAATTGACCAAAAATTGACCCAAATTGATACCATTTGACCAGCAATAGTGTAATGACCATAACTTGGTCTACTTAACTCGGATTGACCTAAAATTTTGCCCCGCGTGCAATAAGACATAGATCTACAAGTTTGTAGTTTTGACCGAAGCCCGAAAACCGAGGGAACTAGGTCGTCCGGCTAGGTCAAACCAGTGTCCCGGAATCCAGCAATTTGCATTAAAATGCACTAAGCAAGGAAATGACTTTGGTAAAACGTACCAAACCTAAAACCCTATCGAATGTGACATGTAAAGGACACTAAAACCTAATTTACCTAGAAAACATCGAGGGTCGGTATATTGGGTGATTAAGCAAATAAAGGTATTCAGTGAATTATTTATCGAACATTATCGTTAGAGGCAAATTAAATTAGCACTGAAACACTTCAAATTGTGTTTCTCAGTTAACAAGGATCAGCAAAAGGGAAAGAAATACTGAGTCAAAACCAGGAGACAAATATCAGAGGTTTGTGCACAACAACTATTTCTCTTGAATTTTCAATTGAAATAAATATTGACTATTTGTATATTATTGTTTTAAATTGTGTTTGTGCACAACAACTATTTCTCTTGAATTTTTCAATTGAAATAAATATTGACTATTTGTATATTATTGTTTTAAATTGTGGAAATGTGTTTGATGGACACTTATTGATTGAAAAACATTGTGAATGGTTTGAAACTGTGAAAAATTGTTTGAATGGTATTTGATGGATACTTATTGATTGAAAAGCACTGTAAATGGTTTTTGTGGAAATTGAAGTGAATTACGAATTGTGTTGCCATTTTGTGAATGAAATTATAACTTTGGAATTGTTTTGACTCACAATTGGCATGACACTGATAATATGTTCCTCCTCCATTAATGGGGTGAGTGTGATTATTCCTCCCTCTTTGACTTATCAGTCTGGGGTGAGTATGATTATGTTCCTCCCTCTTTGACTTCCCAGTCTGAGGTGAGTATGGATGAGTACTCATTAGATAGCTAGCTTCCTCCCTCATTGATTTCGATTATTGGGGTGAGTATGTCTTGTCGTGGTGTACAACACGGCATATATGGAAAAATTGTGTCATGACTTAAATTGTGATATTGATTGGCAACACTGTATTCTCCAGTTATTTGATCGAATGGTGTTATTGATTTGCAAAACGATATTATTCAATTATTTGATCGAATTGTGTTATTGATTTGCAAAACGATATTATTCAGTTATTTGATCAAATTGTGTCATTGATTGGAAAAAACTGTGTTATTCAGTAATTTGATCAAATTGTGTATGAATTGGCAATACGGTATTCTTAAGCTATTTGACTAAATTGTGTTATTATGAATTTTGATAATTTGTGAATTGGAGTTTAAATTCCTTATGACATTCATTGTCTTGAAATCAACTATGGTTTTAAGTATCCACTAATGATATGATTTATGAATTGTGATTTAAAATTGTATTTGGTTAATGTTGTGCACCGAGACATTGTCTCTGATAGCTTTTATTGCCGCAGTAGAGAGATAGACTAGGTCGCTAGTACCGCCAATGAGAGATTTTGGGTATATTGAGTATACCAAATGTTGCATTTTGTAATGTAATGTATATTATCTGTATGTATATTTTGTTGTTGGTTTTTATAAGTTTTAAATTTAAGTTGTACAATAAAGTTGTAAAATAATTATGAGTTATTTGGCTTGTAAAAATTGTGTTATATTTTTGTATCTTAGTCTTTGAAAATCACTGTGGATTTGACTTGAGAAATGTGTTGTGTTGATAAAAATGTTGGAGTTGAGATTTGAAAATATATTGAAGTGCTTTGTTTTCTGAAGAACTGTTTTGTCCAAAATACAAATGGCACCTTGCCAAAATTTTTACAGATACTCCAAATAAATCAAATGAGTTAGTTGTTTCACTTCAGTTCACCAAAGTCTTTCACACCTGTAAATAGTGCTCACCACTGTAAAAGAAGAAAAGTTTTTAAAATCCCTTGTAGTGTATTTAATGGATTATCAGTAGACGGAGTTGGTAATTCATTAGGTATACTACGGGATCATGTTATGCCTTACAGAGGGGTAGGGTGTGACATTCTGTCACAGATGAAATATTCTGGCAAATTCAAAGATTTTGCAAACGAAGGGATGTAACACCCCTATATTCGGTAGTGCGTTCTACTGTTCCGGTGACCAGTGTCTGTCCAAACTACTAGGATGCTCGGGGCTATACTTAAATGTTAGTGAGGAGACATAAAAAATAATGAAATATAATAGAGGAAAATTCAAGAAAAACAAAGGAAAAATAAGAGCAATGAAATGTGATTAAGTTAAATAAGCCAAAAACCGTAGCGATGGGTGACCGCACCGGAAAGTTGCGACGAGGACTGTTGACTAGCCCCGGACTGCGAGGAACCTGGGAAAATATTTTCGAGACCTAACTAAAGGTCTACTGAGGTATAATTGACTTAGAAAATGTCAAAGAAAAATTAGTAAGTCAATATAAATAAAAATGAAAATTTAAGAAATCGGCAGGTCAAGGATTTAATCGGTAGCACTGAAAAATTTGAAATGCAAAACGAAAAGGGGCATTTTGGTCATTTGACACTTAGAGTGGAATTTTGACCTAAATATCTATTAAAAATAAGTAATATTAAATTTTAAAAATCACATGAAAAATGAAATTATTATAAAAGGTAATTAGGAAGAAATTAAGGGTAAGAATTTGGAATAATTAAAATTAGAATATTCTAATGTCAATTAAAAATTAGTGGAGCACTATGGGGCATTTAAACTCATTAAGGGACATGTGTATGTCCACTAAGCACTTTATCTCCTTCTTCATCTTCTCCATGCCGAATTAAAGACCCAAAATTTCCTCCATTGCCAAAACTTCAAAAGCTCCATAACCTCTACCATTTCCAACTTAAATTCCAAAACTCACTTCATTAACTTTGATCCCCACATCACAAGGAAGATATTGATGGTCATTTGAAGAGGATTTGATAAAGTATTAGCAAGCTCCATAAAAGGTTAGTGCTAGTTTCCTTAATTTTCTTAAGTAAAAGTTGTGTTGAGATTGAGACAAGTTAAATGGTTAAGAAAAATTGAAGAAATGATTGAGTTTTGGCAAACCATAAATTTGGAAGCGATGGTGATGAAGGGTGTTTGATTTATTCTCACATAAAATTAATGGGAATTGATGTTAAATGAAGTAATTAGAAGTGCTAGCAAGTAAATTTTATGTGTATGTTAGTGTTAGTATTGAATTTAGGGGTTTGAAAGGGGAATTTAATACCTTAGCAAACTGCCATTATTGGCAGCTCTTAAACTCATGAAATTGTGTATGATTTTATGAAATTATTGATGAATTATGGTGGTGTTGAATTGGGGGCAGTAGGTGAAATTGATATGGAAGTGTATGTGTATGTTAAGTGTTGATGTATATTGAACTTGGGTTGAATTAGATGTTAAACATTAATGGTGTATTGTGTGCCTGGAACTCTTGATGTATTCTGCCCAAAATTTCTTTGTCTGGAATTATGTTGAATATATATAGAAGTGCCATGAATAAATTTTGAAGTATTGGGAGGAGGAGAATTATCAAATTGGGAGTGTGATTTTCATGTGCAGGCTGTGATTGTTTGCAGTGTATAAGTTAGGTTGTAAGCGTAAAGTTGTGACTCTAATTGGTATGGGGCCAATTGGAAGTGAAACTAGGCACAAAATGTGTCAACTTTCATTTTGGAAGCCTACTTAAATTCTGTCTAGAAAGTGACATGAAAACTTACCAAATCCGGATTGATAACATTTCAAACCTGAAAATTGACCATTTGAACAGCAGTCAGTATTTTGGCCATAACTCACTCAAAACAGGTCCAAATGACCTAAAACTTATACCATGGAAAGCTTAGACATAGAGCTACAACTCTTATTAAGACACCAAAACCCATAAATGACCATAAGTAAGTCAAAATGATCACCAAATTTGGGTTACAAAAACTGGCCGAATTGACTTTGACCTAAAAATGACCTAAACTTTGCAATATAAGTGCAACTTGACTAGCATTAGTAAAATGACCATAACATAATCCATAGAACTCCAAATGACATGAAATCAGTCCCAAAATTTCAATAAAACATAGATCTACAATATTGGTAATTTGACCAAAACCCAAAAATCAAGGGAACTAGGTCAATTAACTTGATTAAATTGGCACACTAAATCTGGAATTAGCACATTTGACCAGAAAATTCAAAAAATTCAAATAAGCATATCTCCTACCAGAAGTATCCAATTTAAATGAGCCATGCCAATTTCGAAAGATAAGAAAGAGACCTAAAACGTTATTTTAGACGACTTCTTCAAATTATAAATGTATAAGATCAAAATTTAATGTCAAAGCCATTAACCTAATTGAGGACCATGCCAATATAGGACCATGCCAATATAGGACCTTTGAGTCCAAGTTAACAATTTATCTATAAAGAATTCTATAAGACTTAAAAAATGGTAAGCAAAGTTTCTAGTTGTCCCTAAGACATAGGGTAACAATACTTATGAAGAATGCTAGACCTCAATGTGATTACAAATAGTCCAAATAAATTAGTAAAATTAGAACCGAAAATGCCTAAAAAGGAAACTAAAACTTGGATTTGACCTAGTTATGGTTAATTGATCATAACTTGAGCTATACAACTCCAAATGGAGTGATTTAATAAGGAAATTAAAGAAGACACAATGAGAAAAAATTTAATGAAGAGAAATCTGTTAAATTTACACTGTAGCTTGGTCCAATAGACCGTAAATATTGGCCATGAAATCTAGAAAATGGCAATAAAATGCAATAAGCTTTAAAATGAAATTAATAACATATACTAACACTTAGAGACTATAAAATGTGACAAATTGGGAACATTAAAATTAATTCACCTAGTGTGTATTAATGGTCAACATTTTAGGTTGACTAATAAAATGAATTGAAGGAAATAGTACCAAGAAAATTTAGATGTTGGATCTTATTGTTAGAAACAAGTTAACTGAGTACTGAAACACTTTAAATTGTGTGTTTCAGTTCAAAAGGATATTGAGAAGCTTAAGGAACATTGAGTCAAGGCCTAGAGGCAACTCAGATCAGGTCTGTGCAAAATACTTTTTATATTCATTGCTTTTACTATAAAATTTATTTGGTGAAATGAGTTGTGACTTTATGACTTGGGAAAATTTATTTGAGAAAATTTTATTGCCTATTTAAAAATGAAAATTTGAAAATGAGGTTTGTTTGATTGTTGCCTGAATTATAATTGAACATTATAGTTTTAAATTGTATTTGTGCACAATAACTTTAAATTATCGTTTTCCCATTGAAAACTTGATTAGTATGCATTGTGTTAATTATGGGTTTCGATAACTATTGTGTTGCCACTTTGTGAATGGAAAATTGACTTTGGAAATTGATTATGTTTTGCATGAAATATTTGAATAATATGAATTGAAATTGTTTTTGATTCACACTTGGCATGGTAGTCCCTTACTCTGTTCCTCCTCCACTTGTGGGGTTAAGTTTGATATTTGACTATATTCCTCCCTCTCTGGCTTGCCATTCTGAGGTGAGTTTGGATGAGTACTCATTAGCTAGCTAGCCACCTCCCTCATTGATTTCGATTAGTAGGGTGAGTATGCCTTGTCATGGTGTACAAAACGGCATGTTCAAAAAGTTTGTGTCATGACTTAAGTTGTGTTATTGATTGGCAACACTGTGTTATTCAATTGTTTGATCAAATTTGTGTTATATGAGCTTTGAAAATTGTGACATGAAATTGTGAATTATTTGAATTGTAAATTGTCAATAAAAGTTTTATATATTGCATTTTAAATTGTTATTGTGCACCACTGTGTAAAATTTACTTAGTGATAGCTTTTTCATTGCTATCGCAGGTAGATAGACAGATAAAGCAGCAGAGTAGGCTGCTTGTGACTTCGCTTTGGGATTTTGCCGAGTATATTGAGTATACCACTTCCTAGTAAATATTATTGTAATGTATGTGAACTATATATATATATTGTACTTGGTCTTGAGCAGTTGTAAAATAAAGTTATAAATTATTTTGGCCTATCAAAATATTGTATTACAATTCTCTTATTTCAGCTTTTGAAATACTCATTTATTTACACTTTATCTTTGGAATTGCTGAAAATGATATTGGATTGAGAGTGAACTGTGTTGAGGACACTGATTTGAGTTGACCAAATTAGAGTTTGGGATTGAACAAATATATTGAAAGTGATTTTTACAGGTTTTTGAAGAACTGTTTTGCTCTAAATACAAATGGCACTCTGCCAAAATCTTTACAGAAATTATTGATACTTCAGATTTGTTATTTGATTTCACTTCAGTTAAAAAAAAAAATTTAACATCTGTCAAAAGTGCTCACCACTGTAAAAAAGAAATAAGAAAAGGTTTAAAATCCCTTATAGTGTATTTAATGGGTTATCAATAGACGAAGTTTGATAATTCATTAGGTATACTACGGGATCATGTTATGCCTTACGGAAGGGTAAGGTGTGACAAGGGAAGGGTGGTAGAAGGTGTATATGTTTATGTATATGTGTGTTTGAGGTTTTCAAAATGTATTTAAAAATAAAAATGTTTCAAAGATTTTTTTTTCTAAAAGTTTTTAAGTATGTGTGCTTTGGGTAGAAGAAACTTTAGCAGTTGAAGGATGGACTTTTAGTAGCTGAAATCCCTTTTCCTATTTAAATATCCTTTTTGTACAGAATGAACTCTGGCAGCTAAAAGCATGGCTTTTGACAGTTGAAAGTCCCTGGATTGACAAGGGTATAAAAGGAACTAAAACTGGTGTTTTTGCTAAAGAACGTGGGTTTTTCTTTTCTTTCTCTCTCTCTCTCAACTGTTGGAGCATATAAAGAGCTCTTTGAAGAGATTTCCTTAGGTTTTTCAATATTTGGAAGAAATCAAGTCCAGAAATTAAAGAATTAAATTTAGATATCAAAATCTCAATTCAAACAAACTTTAGTCTAAGGTAATTCACATTCCAATGCATTGATTCGATCATAGACAAAAGAAATACAATTATCTCTTATTGAATACTTAACGTAGATTTACCAAACAGCAAGGTAAAATCCCTAACTTCCCTATACTCATTAATTCAAGCCCAGCACTCTTATTGACTCTAATTATTAACTGAATTGGTATAAAGCAATCCTCATCAAATTAATAACTACTTTAAGAAAAGGAAGTAGTTAAGATGAACAACAATTTATAAAGCGTAAATCATTTAATTCACCCTATTGTTTCCTTAGGTTATTATCGAAAAATTAGATCATAATCAATAAAACCTAATTGCTACTCAAATTCAATCTTACACAACAATTACGGATTATTAAGATGAACTAGCAATTGATCACATCAAACAATTAACTAATAGGCCTTTTTAGCAAATCATTCAATAGATCAAAGTCAATGAAATCAGAAAACAATAGATATTCAAAAAGACATAAATTAAATTAAGAACCTAGTCTCAAATATCACACATAAGAACTAGAATCCCTTGAACTGAATTAAGAACTTAGCCACTCATGTTCATGGCTTACAAAAGAAAAATAAAATAAAGAAATCTAAAACTATGGATGTCAATGGAGAATAAAGGTTTTGGAGGTGTGTTGAAGGTCTGAATGGTTATGTGTATGCTGCTGCCCAAATATGCCTTTATAATAAAAAACCTAATCCCAAAGATAGGAACCAAACTAGGAAAAGTTTTGAAATTCAAAAGAAAGATTTTTAGCCTACACTCACGTCTATACAATCAATGCCGTTTTTCAGCCAATTTCTTTTCGAATCTGTCTCAGCCATCTTCATGAAAGTTGTAGCTCTATTTCTTAACTTTTCAAAGGGTACTTATTTGCCCAAATCTGAGGTCTACAGTCCAAGTTATGGGCCAAAAACTGAGACTAGTTCTGACAGAGTTTCCAACCCATAATGACGACTTCATTGCCATTTTTGACAATTAAAATTGTCTCATCTCTCTTCTAGCCCTTCATAAAAGTTGTAGAGGTGGCTTTTAAGGTTCAATTGGGTTTGGGCTTGCTTCATTTGGACGTCTAGAACTCTAGATACAAAATAAATACTAAAATTGGTCGTGACACATCAAGCCTGGGCTTTTGTATTGAACTCACAACTAATTTTAATAACCTTAGAGACTGATTTGGGCTTTGGTCCCTGTTTGTTATTTGTAGTGCTCTGACTTAGCTTTTTAACAAATTAAATAACATTAGATTTGGAGATGCACAACTTCAAAAATACTTGAAACAGCAAAGGTCAAATTAATACACATGATGAAAAATTCTCCACTTAACACAATTATTCCAACAACTATCTAAAAAAATACCTAAATGATAATTATACTTTAATCAACTGAATTAGACATAAAAACACACTAGAAACACTAAATGTGATGGGAGTAAAATTAATAAGTTATGCACTTATCAAATTCCCCCGCACTTATCAAATTCCCCCTCACTTATTCCATGCTTGTCCTCAAGCATGACTTAAACTTTTAATCAACTCCACTTAAAAGTTCACTTAATTCACCCTATCACAACATTCTCTAATAAAAGATTAAAAGTTTGAAAGAAGAGGCAAGTAAGGTAATAACCATCACAACAAATTTCATTAACACCATACCAATATATCAATAATTTTCCAACACAAAACAAAAGGCTTAAAATGTAACACCCCTATTTGTATAGCCTGGTATATTTCACTATTCCGGTGACCAGAGTCGGTCCAGACAATTAAGGGGATTAGAACCACACTTAAGACAACTAGATAAGCTATAAACACAAATAATTAGTAAGTGTCAATTAGTTAAGTATAAATAAGAAAAACAGAATATAAGAAGTTAAACGAGCTGAGAGTCACAGCGATGGGTGACCTTCTCGGGAAGGACTGCAAAGTCAATTTAAACTCAAATTTCGAACCGTAAAATGTGACTCCGCGGTCCTTAAGACTATTACAAATGCAGTGGAAAAGCGAAAATCATGAAAAAGAATTGTTAAGCCAGTCAAATAATTAGGTCAGGGAGCCAAAAGAAATATTGAATTATTTGCAAATCGAGTTGAACCGGCGAGGGGCAATTTGGTCAATTGACCCCAAGAGCTGACTCCTAACCTAACTGTCAAATAAAATTGGAGGAACAAAAATTTTGGAATGTAAAAGTAAATTAAAGAAGAATGAAAAAAAAATGAAAAATGAAAAAAATGAAAAAGAAAGGAAAAGTTATTACATCGTACAAGTGGTCCCACCATGACATCATAAATGAATTTAAATTATTGTAAATTTTGACTAAGTAAAACTTAAGAGATAAATTATTAGAAGTGCTTTTTGCAGGTATTTGAAGAACTGTTTTCTCAAAATACAGACGGCACTCTGCCGAAATTTTTATAAAATTTACGTAAAAATAAAATGGGCCAAAAATTTTAACTAGTTTTCCACTTTGAATAAATAATTTTAATACCTATTAGAAAATGCTCACCACTTATAAAAGTAAGAAAATTATTTTAAAATCCGTTGTAGGGTACTTAGTCAGTTATCGGTAGGTGAAGTTCGGTAGTTCATTAGGTATTCTATGGGATCATGTTATGCCTTACAGAGGGGTAAGGTGTGACATGTTTTAGTGGTATTAGAGTAAATTTTTAAAGTATGTTTTAACTTGAGAATTTGTGTCTTTCCTTGTTAAGTACAACTGCTCAATGTCCATATTTGTTACATACAATGCATTACATCATAAATATGAACTAATGGAGGGAAATCTCCTTGTGTTATTTGTTCAGGAGATGCCCTAACTTCAGACTGAAATGAAAGAATGGGATCTCTCAGTCAAGCAATCTATTGAAGCTGAGGCACAAGGGGAAGCCCCAACTTTACAGAATGTCAGTGGATCAGTAGCACCAGCCCCACAAATGTCGTAGTTTCCTACACAGTTTGCACAGCAGATGGCTGCGATGTTTTAACAAATGGCTGGGGGTATGCCTGCTCAAGCTACACCCCAAACACCTGTGGTACAACCACTGCCTCCAGCCAGACAGTATGATAAGTTATTGAAGTATGGGGCTATAAAATTTAAGGTTACAGTGGACCCTTTAGAGGCAGAGCAATGGCTTGAAAGGATGGATAGAGTATTTAAGAAGCTGCACTGCCCAGATGAATTGAAGTTTGAATACTCTGTGTCACTACTGTAAGGGGATGCGTATGATTGGTGGAAGACCATCCCCCACAGCTTGGCTGAACCACCAGTGCTGACCTAGGATGACTTCATCAGAGAATTCAGACAAAAATACGTCCAGACGCATATGTGGATCAAAAGTTACAAGAATTTCTAAGTCTGAAACAAGGGAGTAAATCAGTGGCAGAATATGAGAGGGAGTTCTCCTGCTTAAGCCATTATGCTGGGAGTCTCCTTTCTACTAGCAAGGAAAGGTGCAAGAGATTTGAAACTGGATTGAGGCCCATTTTGAGGATGCAAGTTGTGGGATTCAGGCATAGTAACTTCTCAGAGCTCATCTCTCAAGCACTTGAGCCAGAAAGGATTGAATCAGAAGCAATACCTGTAAATGAAAAATCAGAAAAAGTTGAGAAATCAGAGAAAGACAAGGGAGAAAAGTCAGTAGAGCTAAGTTTTGGTGGTACTTCTGGGAAGAGAAAGAAATTTGGTGGACCTAGCAGAGGTCAAGGTGGAAGATTTGGAAGGGTAGATTCTCTGGACAGAGACCCCCTAGGTCTGGTCAGCAGTCGAGCAGGGGTTCATATCTTGCCCGCCCCTATGAGACTTGTGACGAGATTTATGGGGGAGAATGTTATTGGGTTACAAGAGCCTGTTTTAACTGTATTAGTGCTCCTAAATATGGTCCAACTCCTAATACTGCAGAAGTATCTATTCAGAGTCCTGCTCCTAGAGGTTCACAATCAGTTGGCAGAGGAAGAGGCAGAGGTAGAGGCAGTGCTTCTAGCAGTCAGGGCACTGCTTGTCAGTCAGCACAAGGAAGTGCTTCAGCCAGAGTTTACACAATGAGACAACGAGAAGAGGCTGAGACTTCTGATGTTGTAGCCAGTATATTTTCTATCTCTGATCAAGAAGTATTTGTGTTGTTTGATCCGGGTTCAACCCATTCATATGTTAGTGCTAGCATAGTCAGTTCACTTACTGTTCTGTGTTTCAAAATGGGTTTCGAAGTGCTAGAAATTAGTCCGTTAGGACAAGAGGTTTGGGTAAATAAAATCTATAGAGACTGTCCTTTGGTGATCCAAGGACATGTTTTCCTGTCAGATTTGATTGAAATGCCCTTCAGAGGTTATGATATTATCTTGGGCATGGATTGGTTAGCCAGGCATCACGCCATGATTGACTGTAGACTGAAGACAGTCACTTTTGGTCTCCCTCTGTACGGTAATGTGGTAATACATGGGGAGAGGCATTTACTACCATCAAACATTATTTCGGCTGCACTAGCCAGAAGAATGATAAAAAAGGAGTGTGAAGCATACTTGGCACATGTGATAGACACCCAAGTGGGGAGTCTAGCACTGAGGGACATCCCTACGGTATGTGACTTCCGGATGTGTTTCCTGATGAATTACTAGGATTACCTCTAGAAAGAGAGGTGCAGTTCGAAATTGATGTTATGCTTGGTGTGGACCCAATCTCCACAATACCATATAGAATGGCACTTGCAGAATTGAAAGAGTTAAAAGTGCAGTTACTAGAATTGCTTGACAAGGGCTTTATCCGCCCTAGTGTGTCACCTTGGAGAGCGCCAGTATTGTTTGTTAAGAAGAAGGATAGCACTCTCCGCTTATGTATTGATTATTGACAGTTGAATAAGGTGACAATAAAGAATAGATATCCTTTGCCCTGCATTGATGACTTGTTTGATCAGTTAAGGGGTGTAGCTGTATTCTCCAAAATTAACCTAAGATCAGGTTATTATCAGCTGAAAGTACAAGAACAGAGTATTTCTAAAACTGCCTTCAGAACCCGCTATGGCCATTATGAGTTCTTGGTTATGCCATTCGGGTAAACTAATGCTCCGGCTGCTTTTATGGATCTGATGAACACTATCTTCAGACCATACCTCGACCAGTTTTTTATGGTATTCATAGATGATATATTGGTCTATTCGAGGAGTGCAGAAGAGCATGATAGACATCTGCGGATTGTACTACAGACTTTGAGGGAGAAACAACTATATGAAGGAACGGAAGCGTGAAAAACACAAGATTATACCATTGAATTCAAAAATTTTCACCTAGGGTCACATGCACCATGCAAGATTTATTTTATCTATTTGATTTCAATGATAAACAACATATTAAAACTCTTTTAATATGTTTTTGGATCTGTATTTGCCATTTAAGATTTTAAAATTAATCAGATTAATTTTAGAACCCTAGATTAAATCAAGAACGATTACACTAACCTCTTGATGTGCTGCAACGTGTCTACGCCTTTGAGATTCGTCTTCAGGACACCAGATGTTGTCCCTCTAGCTTGTCCACACCAAGAACACCTATGGCAGCCCTTGAACAGCCTCTAAAGCTTTTTCTATTAATTAGAAATTCAAGTTCTGCCTTTTAAGAGATTAGAGATGTAAACAAGACACTAGAAACAATTTCTAGTGTTCTTAATTCAAGAGATTGATGGCTAATCTCTTTGAATTGATGAGAGATGAAGAGAAATAGCTGAAGAGGCTCAAAGTGGCGTGACAAATGAGAGGAGAGGCTGCTGGTTATTTTTTCTTTTCATAACCACACTTAAATAGCTAGGTTAACACATTAAACCCTAGCCACATGTCACCTTTTGATTAGCTCTAGGTTTAAGTGACCCAATCACATTGTGCCAAGTGTCAAACCTATATTTAATCTTGATTTTAATCATCTTACATGATTAAAAAATATTTGGCAAGCTTATGTGTAATCCCATGTGTCACCATCTCATGGTGCCACGTGTCACACTGCAAAATGACCAAAATGCCCCAGTGTCTTAATTTTGAGTTCTCAACCCAAAATAATTATTTTTCTTCTTCTAATTAATTTATATCAAATATAAATTAATTAATTAATCTCTATTAATTAATTTCTCATCAATTAAATTCATATTTAAACACTTTAAATATAAATTTAATTTATACTACACATCCAATAATCTAGATTTGGTTTCAAGTCATGCTAGGGACTTTGCAATTTAATTGCAAACCAAATCTATTTAATTAATCAATTAAACTCTTTCATTAATTAATTAAATCATATTTAAATAGGTGATAACTTGTGTATGTGTGTGACTTACTAGGCTCATCACTAATTGGCAATGAGACATGATATCAACTCTTAATATCATCAGAACTCTTTCTTACCATAAATGATTTCTCTAAATCATTTTATGAACCTCATAGACCATGGTTAACACCTAGCATAGCATGCCATGGCCACCCAATTAGTAATAAGATTTACCTTAAATGAACCTATAATCATATGTTACCATGCACTAGAATCTCTCTGTTACAAAATCCCAACTCAAGCTGGAGTCATGGTTTATGTCAAACTCCATTTGCTATGAATATTATGTTCTCTTTTAATTCCAGTTCTTAATTAAAAGATTTTTCTCATCAGAAACTCTTTTCTGAATAAATCTATCTGTCCTGGCCAGGAACTTGAAACATCAAGAACAATTAAATGAACATAGGATTTTATCTCTATTTACTTAGAGGAACAGATTCCTTCTTGGTAAACACCTACCTCCATATATAACTAGCAGGAGCCAACACATGCCCATATACCCATACATAGTACAAGTATGAAAGCAGTATCAAACTCAAACTACCTATATACAAGATAATTGTGCTATCTCAGGTCTAAAGATTATATGCATTGATATGATTTATGACAAAAGATTGACAAGAGTAAACTCCACGTGCTTGTCATAAGTGTAACATGTTCGGCCTACTTATCATTTATAAGTGCCTATCATGTTTGTTATATGGCATGAGACTCACCATTCCATCTTATTTATATCTCATATAAATAACTTGGGAACAAACATGAATACAATCTTTCTGGATAAGTCATGTCCTTATTATGAAGTATCCTCGATTGTGAACCTATTTATGATACTTTGTGCTAGAAATATTGTCACTCATATTCTTAACAACTTAAGAATAATATTTCTAACAAAATATCAATGGACCTTTTCTATTACACATAAATATATTATGTAAACGGAAAAGTGGAAATGCCTTTTATTAATAAAAATATATACAAGATACATACTAAATGATATGCTCTAGGGCATACTACTAACAATCTCCCACTAGCACTAGAGCCATTCATTACAATATCTTAGACCTATCTTCTCAAGATGTTGGTCTAACTGAGTCTGTGACATAGACTTAGTGAATGGATCAGCTGGATTTTCAGCTGATGCTATTTTCTGCATGGCTAAATCGCCTTGCCCAACTATATCTCTGATAATGTGGTAGTGCCTTTCTATGTGTTTGGATTTTGGTGAGACCTTAGTTCCTTAGCTTTGTATGATCGCTCCATTATTGTTACAGCAGTAGTGGAACCGCTGACTCAATGGAAGGAACTACTGTAAGTTCTCACATGAACTTCTTTATCCAAACGACTTCCTTTGCAAAGATTCGATGCAAAGAATATACTCACCTCTGTAGTGGAATCTGCAATGTGCTCGCTTGGAACTCTTCCAACCGATCGCACTCCATTACAAATGAACACATATCCAGAGGTAGACTTTCTATCATCGATATCCGATTGGAAATCGTAATCAGGATAACCATCCAATTGCAAGTCTCCACCTCCATAAATCAAGAATAAATCCTTAGTTCTTCTCAAGTACTTAAGAATATTCTTGACAGCTATCCAGTGTTCCAAACCTGGATTGGATTGATACCTGCTAGTCAAACTAACAGCATATGTAATATCCAGCCTAGTACACAACATTGCATACATTAAACTTCCAATAGCCGAAGCATATGGAATCCCGGCCATCTTATCTCTTTCTTCAGGTGTCTTTGGAGACATCTCTTTAGAAAGGTGGATACCATGTCTCACTGGTAACAATCCTCTCTTGGAATCAAGCATGTTAAACCTCTTTAACACCTTTTCCAAGTATAGACTTTGGGATAAACCAATTATTCGTTTCGCTCTATCTCTATAGATGCGAATCCCAAGAATATAGGTTGCCTCCCCTAAGTCTTTCATGGAGAATGTATTTGACAACCATACCTTTATAGTCGTCAACATACCTGTGTCATTACCCATCAACAGTATGTCATCCACATATAAGACAAGGAAAGTGATAGCACTGTCACTAACCTTCTTATATACACATGGCTCATCCTCATTTTTGATAAAACCAAAGGATTTAATGGCTTCATCAAAACGGATGTTCCAACTCCTCATAGTCGATTCCTTGCCTTTGGCGAAACCCTTTCGCTACTAGCCTTGCCTTATAGGTCTCTATCTTTCCATCAGAACCAATTTCTTCTTGAAAACCCATTTGTTCCCTATAGGTACAATACCTTCAGGTGGGTCAACAAGATCCCAAACTTGATTCTTATACATGGAATCAATCTCGGATTTCATAGCATCAATCCATTTTGAAGAGTCTATATCTGATATAGCTTCTTCATAGGTAAGTGGATCATCTCCATGATCTACTTCTTCATGAGTAGACAACTCTTGTTCTTCTTCATGAAGAAAACCATATCTCACTGGTGGGTGAGATACCCTGGTTGTTCTACGAGGAATAGCTGTAGATGTTTCATCAATAGGTATTGGTTGACTAGATGGATCTATATCCATCTGATCTGTTGGTTGGTCAGAATTCTCCAATTCTAACTCTATTTGCCTTCCTTTGCCTCCTTCTTGAACAAACTGTTGTTCAAGAAATGTGGCATATCTACTTATCACAACCTTTTTTGAAGTAGGCAAATAAAAATAATATCCAAAACTATCTTTTGGATATCCAACAAATCGACCTCTTTCTGATCTGGTCTCCAATTTATCAGTGTTCAGCTTTTTGATATAAGCTGGACAACCCCAAATCTTAACATGCTTAAGACTTGGTTTTCTTCCATGCCATATCTCATAAGGTGTGGAAGAAACTGATTTTGATGGAATCCTATTCAGAATATATAAAGCTGATTCTAATGCAAATCCCCAAAAGGAGATTGGCATATCAGTATAGCTCATCATACTACGTACCATATCTAATAGGGTACGATTTCTCCTTTCAGATACACCATTCAATTGTGGCGTTCCTGGAGGAGTCAGCTGAGAAACAATGCCATGCTCTCTCAAGTATTCATCAAATTCAGTACTCAAATATTCACCTCCACGATCTGATCGAAGAGCTTTAATACTTTTTCCTGTTTGATTTTCTACTTCAGATTTAAATTCCTTAAACTTTTCAAAGGATTCATGTTTGTATTTCATCAAATACAAATACCCAAACCTTGATTTATCATCAGTAAAGGTAATAAAATAATGAAAGCCCCCTCTAGCCATTTCTTTAAACGGACCACATACATCACTATGTATTAGTTCCAAAATATTTTCAGCTCTTAGCCCTTGTCCAACAAAGGGTGATCTAGTCATTTTGCCTTGAAGGCAAGATTCACAAGTTGGAGTAGGCTCAGAGCCCAATGAGGATAGAATCCCCATTTTCTCTAATTTCGCAATCCTATCTTCTGCAACATGACATAACCTTAAGTGCCAAATATATTTTGAACTTGAGTTGGTTTTCACCATGGCATTGCATTCTTTTAGATTGCTATACTCTGGCCAGTGGAAACACTTTCTTACTGGCAATGGAAACACTTTCCTGTTGGCAGTGGAAACACTTTCCTTTGCCTTTGTCAGCTTTGGTCTTCCCTTTCTGTTTAGCTATTTTCTTGGAAGGACCAGGAATCTGAAGTTTCTTTTTCTTATTGCCCTTCTTCTTGTTGGACTTTCCAAAAGAAGAAGATGCAACCAAAGCTACCTCTTTTCCTTTATTGCCTGGCATATTCTTTTGAGCAATAACCAGCATGTTGAGTAAACCAGCTAAGGTGCATTCCTGTTTAGTCATATGGAAATTTGTCACAAAATTCCCAAAAGACTCGGGAAGGGATGAAGGATCAAATCGTCTGTAGTTGGAAATCCATGTTGAAGTCAAGATGTTCCAAGCGCTCAATCACCGAATCATCTTGTGGACATGATCCCCAACATTACGTCCCTCGGACTTCCTCATACGGAATAGTGTCTAGATATCTCATACTTAGCATTCTCTTTGTGCTCACCATACAACTCTTGTAGGTGAAGGAGGATCTCACTCGCACTCTGCATGTTCTCATGTTGCTTCTGTAACTCATTACTCATGGAAGCAAGCATGTAACACTTAGCTCTCATATCATGCTCCTTCCACTTGTCCAAAGTTTCATGTTCCTCTTGTGTGGCCTCTGGAGGTAAGGGACCAGGAACATTTGAATCTAGAACATATCCTATATGTTCAAGGTTCAGGACAAGTTTCAAATTTCTTAGCCAATCAGACAGATTAGGTCCTGTCAACCTGTTGTGATCAAGTATGCTTGCAAGGATATTGGATGGTGGTGGTTGTTTTGTGCTCATTTTTATCAGAAAATTAACTACAGAAAATAACCAGATTAATTAGTAAATGTATCAAGTAATTAACCAAAATGATTATGGTCTTTTAATCAAATTGGTCCTCCCACTAACTTAGCGAATCCTACACTTCCAAAGCAGAAAACGGAAATCCTAGTTGGATGGATTTCTAGTGGGTGATTGAATTCTTATAATTCTATTGATCATCCTGTTAGTAGTATGCCCTAGAGCATATCATTTAGTATGTATCTTGTACATATTTTTAATAATAAAAGGCATTTCCACTTTTCCGTTTACATAATATATTTATGTGTAATAGAAAAGGTCCATTGATATTTTGTTAGAAATATTATTCTTAAGTTGTTAAGAATATGAGTGACAATATTTCTAGCACAAAGTATCATAAATAGGTTCACAATCGAGGATACTTCATAATAAGGACATGACTTATCCAGAAAGATTGTATTCATGTTTGTTCCCAAGTTATTTATATGAGATATAAATAAGATGGAATGGTGAGTCTCATGCCATATAACAAACATGATAGGCACTTATAAATGATAAGTAGGCCGAACCAGTGACGCTTATGACAAGCACATGGAGTTTACTCTTGTCAATGTTTTGTCATAAATCATATCAGTGCATATAATCTTTAGACCTGAGATAGCACGATTATCTTGTATATAGGTAGTTTGAGTTTGATCTCGCTTTCATACTTGTACTATGTATGGGTATATGGGCATGTGTTGGCTCCTACTAGTTATATATGGAGGTAGGTGTTGATCAAGATGGAATCTGTTCCTCTAAGTAAATAGAGATAAAATCCTATGTTCATTTAATTGTTCTTGATGTTTCAAGTTCCTGGCAAGGACAGATAGATTTATTGAGAAAGAGTTTCGATGAGAAAAATCTTTTAATCAAGAACTGGAATTAAAAGAGAACATAATATTCATAGCAAATGGAGTTTGACATAAACCATGACTCGGCTTGAGTTGGGATTTTGTAATGAGAGATTCTAGTGCATGGTAACATATGATTATAGGTTCATTTAAGGTAAATCTTATTACTAATTGGGTGGCCATGGCATGCTATGCTAGGTGTTAACCATGGTCTATGAGGTTCATAAAATGATTTAGAGAAATCATTTATGGTAAGAAAGAGTTCTGATAATATTAAGAGTTGATATCATGTCTCATTGTCAATTAGTGATGAGCCTAGTAAGTCACACACATACACAAGTTATCACCTATTTAAATATGATTTAATTAATTAATTAAAGAGTTTAATTGATTAATTAAATAGATTTGGTTTGCAATAAAATTGCAAAGTCCCTAGCATGACTTGAAACCAAATCTAGATTATTGGATGTGTAGTATAAATTAAATTTATATTTAAAGTGTTTAAATATGAATTTAATTGATGAGAAATTAATTAATAGAGATTAATTAATTAATTTATATTTGATATAAATTAATTAGAAGAAGAAAATAATTATTTTGGGTTAAGAACTCAAAATTAAGACACGAGGCATTTTGGTCATTTCATTACAGTGACACGTGGCACCATGAGATGGTGACACATGGCTTAACACATAAGCTTGCCAAATATTTTTAATCATGTAAGATGATTAAAATCAAGATTAAATATAGGTTTGACACTTGGCACAATGTGATTGGGTCACTTAAACCTAGAGCTAATCAAAAGGTGACATGTGGCTAGGGTTTAATGTGTTAACCTAGCTATTTAAGTGTGGTTATGAAAAGAAAACATAACCAGCAGCCTCTCCTCTCATATGTCACGCCACTTTGAGCCTCTCCAGCTATTTCTCTTCATCTCTCATCAATTCAAAGAGATTAGCCATCAATCTCTTGAATCAAGAACACTAGAAATTGTTTCTAGTGTCCTGCTTGCATCTCTAATCTTTAAAAGGCAGAACTTGAATTTCTAATTAATAGAAAAGGCTTTAGAAGCTGTTCAAGGGCTGCCATAGGTGTTCTTGGTGTGGACAAGCTAGAGGGACAACATCCGTGTCCTCAAGACGAATCTCAAAGGCGCAGACACGCAAAGACATCAAGAGGTTAGTGTAATCGTTCTTGATTTAATCTAGGGTTCTAAAATTAATCTGATTAATTTTAAAATCTTAAATGGCAAATACAGATCCAAAAACATATTAAAAGAGTTTTAATATGTTGTTTATCATTGAAATCAAATAGATAAAAATAAATCTTGCATGGTGCATGTGACCCTAGGTGAAAATTTTTGAATTCAATGGTATAATCTTGTGTTTTTCACGCTTCTGTTCCTTCAATTGGTATCAGAGCCACTATATTTGCCATTTAGATTGTTGATTATATAATTTAATTGTGTGTTTGATCATGAGATCAAGAGATTCATTGCTGGTTGGATCATGAGATGTGGCGTCACACATGGAGAAGCCACCATTGGTGGCGGCAACAATGGTTCCATGGGTGATTCAAGGTTTGGCTTTTAATTCTGCAATTGTTGTATGATCTAAGGCCTATTCTTTGACTAATTAAAGTGTTTAATTAGTTGTTTTAATCACACAATTAAATTATGATTCAAATCAGAATTTTAAAAAATGTTTGAATGTGATTCAAATCAGAATTTTAAAAGTTATTTGAATGTGATTCAAATCTGAATTTTTAAGGTTGTTTGAATCATATTTAAATCTGATTTTTTAAAATTGATTCAATAAAATTCAGATCTGATTTTTAAAAAAATATTTGAATGTGATTCAAATCTGATTTTTTAAAAAATGTTTGAATGTGATTCAAATCTGAATTTTTGAAGTTGTTTGAATGTGATTTAAATCTGAATTTTTAAATTTGTTTGAATGAGATTCAAATCTGAATTTTTAAATTTATTTGAATCATATTCAAATCTGGATTTTAAGTTGAATATGAGATATTCAATTTAATTTAAGAATGTATGTTTTATTTAATTGTTAAATAGTGATATGCATGATGGATGATCATGGACTATAAAAGACCAATGTGATTGGATTTATTTCTTTTATGTTTCTTTGGGATTGTAAATTAATTAATTTATTTTAATTTATTTTGGGCATGTATTATTAAGTTTGTAATATTTTTGGGTTGTAATTTCATTTATTTAAGTTCTTGTAAATTCGCCTTGGTATGCCAAGGATTACTATGTAATATTGGATTGCAAGAAGTTCAAGGAGGTCAAGAGCATTGGTGGGACCAGTGGGAGGAATTCAATATCAAGTGTTGATTATGTACTCCTTCAGCAACTCTTGTAAAATGAATGAATGAAATGCACCTAGGAATGCCCTGATTCAATTCTTGGTGGCTCAATTGAATCCCTTAGAAAGTCCATGATCATACCATATTTATCGCTTATCCATGAATGCATGAGATGTATGGGAATGTATGCAATTATATGATATATGCATGCTAAATGGATAATGTGCAAAGTGAGACCTTAATAGTAATTAGGATGGCTATAAAATCTTCCAAACAAATGATTAAGTTGGAAATGCTATAATTAAAGTAATTATAACATAAGCCCTCCATTGGGGCAATTATTTTAAGAAATTTTAAATAGTTGCATGAGATGCAATTAATTTAAGAGATTTTCTTAAGAATAATTGTTAAGCATGAGATGTTGTAAATATGTAAATGGTTTGGTGGCCAATATTGGATGTACTGAGGACATTAAAATTATTTGCATAATTATCGCTCAATGGGATCAACTTAACTAATGCAAGATAAGTCAATATTGGATGTACACGAGATTTTGAGCATTAGGGGCTAGTAAAAGGATTGAACCTCACATGAGATGTGATGGGCAAGGAGTTGCTCACTTATAGTTTATTGTAATTCCAATAATGGATGTACCGAGGATGATCAATAGAATTATAAGAATTCAATCACCCACTAGAAATCCATCCAACTAGGATTTCCGCTTTTCTACTTTGGAAGTGTAGGATTCGTTAAGTTAGTGGGAGGACCAATTTGATTAAAAGACCATAATCATTTTGGTTAATTACATGATACATTTACTAATTAATCTGGTTATTTTCTCAGCTTAATTTTCTCGATAAAAATGAGCACAAAACAACCACCACCATCCAATATCCTTGCAAGCATACTTGATCACAACAGTTGACAGGACCTAACTGTCTGATTGGCTAAGAAATTTGAAACTTGTCTCAACCTTGAACATATAGGATATGTTCTATATTCAAATGTTCTGGTCCCTTACCTCCAGAGGCCACACAAGAGGAACATGATACTTTGGACAAGTGGAAGGAGCATGATATGAGCTAAGTGTTACATGCTTGCTTCCATGAGTAATGAGTTACGAAGCAACATGAGAACATGCAGAGTGCTAGTGAGATCCTCCTTCACCTACAAGAGTTGTATGGTGAGCACAAAGCAGAATGCTAGGTATGAGATATCTAAACAGCTTATTCCGTATGAGGATGTCCGAGGGATGTAATGTTGGGGATCATGTCCACAAGATGATTCGGTGATTGAGCAGCTTGGAACATCTTGACTTCAACATGGATTTCCAACTACAAACGGATTTGATCCTTCACCCCTTCCTCGAGTCTTTTGGGAATTTTGTGACAAATTTCCATATGACTAAACAGAATGCACCTTAGCTGAATTACTCAACATGCTGGTTATTGCCCAAAAGAATATGCTGTGCAATAAAGGAAAAGAGGTAGCTTTGTTGCATCTTCTTCACTGGAAAGTCCAACAAGAAGAAAGGCAATAAGAAAAAATAAAACCTCGATTCTGGTCCTTCCAAGAAAATAGCTAAATGTAAAAGGAAGACTAAAGTCGATAAAGGTAAAGGAAAGTGTCTCCACCGCCAATAGGAAAGTGTTTCCATTACCAACAGAGTGTTTCCATTGCCAAGAAGAAAGTGTTTCCATCGGCGAGTATAGCAATCTAAATGAATGCAATGCCATGGTGAAAACCAACTCAAGTTCAAAATATATTTGGCACTTAAGGTTATGTCATGTTGCGTAAGATAGGATTGCAAAATTGGAGAAAATGGGGATTCTATCCTCATTGGGCTCTGAGCCTACTCCAACTTGTGAATCTTGCCTTCAAGGCAAATGACTAGATCACCCTTTGTTGGACAAGGGCTAAGAGTTGAAAATATTTTGGAACTAATACATAGTGATGTATGTGGTCCGCTTAAAGAAATGGCTAGAGGGGGCTTTCATTATTTTATTACCTTTATCGATGATAAATCAAGGTTTGGGTATTTGTATTTGATGAAATACAAACATGAATCCTTTGAAAAGTTCAAAGAATTTAAATCAAGTAGAAAATCAAACAGAAAATATTAAAGCTCTTCGATCGATCGTGGAGGTGAATATTTGAGTACCGAATTTGATGAATACTTGAGAGAGCATGGCATTGTTTCTCACCGACTCCTCCAGAACGCCACACCGAATGGTGTATCCGAAGGAGAAATCGCACTTATTGGATATGGTACGTAGTATGATGAGCTATACCGATATGCCAATCTCCTTTGGGGATTTGCATTAGAATCACTTTATATATTCGAATAGGATTCCATCAAAATCGCTTTCTTCCACACCTTATGAGATATGGCATGGAAGAAAACCAAGTCTTAAGCATGTTAAGATTTGGGGTTGTCCAAATTATATCAAAAAGTCAACACCGATAAATTGGAGACCAGATCGTAAAAGGTCGATTTGTTGGATATCCAAAAGATAGTTTTGGATATTATTTTTATTTGCCTACTTCACAAAAGGTTGTGATAAGTAGAGATGCCACATTTCTTGAACAAATGCTTGTTCAAGAAGGAGGCAAAGGAAGGCAAATAGAGTTAGAATTGGAGAATTTTGACCAACCAATGCATCGATGGATATAGATCCATCTAGTCAACCTATACCCATTGATGAAACATCTACACTGCTCCTCGTAGAACAACTGTGGTATCTCACCCACCGTTGAGATATGGTTTTCTTCATGAAGAAGAACAAGAGTTGTCTACTCATGAAGAAGTAGATCATGGAGATGATCCACTTACCTATGAAGAAGCTATATCGATATAGACTCTTCAAAATGGATTGATGCTATGAAATCCGAGATTGATTCCATGTATAAGAATCAAGTTTGGGATCTTGTTGACCCACCTAAAGGTATTGTACCTATAGGGAACAAATGGGTTTTCAAGAAGAAAATTGGTTACGATGGAAAGGTAGAGACCTATAAGGCAAGGCTAGTAGCGAAAGGGTTTCGCCAAAGGCAAGGAATAGACTATGAGGAGACTTTCTCACTGTTGCCATGCTTAAATCAATTAGGATTTTATTAGCAATAGTGCATACTATGATTATGAGATTTGGCAGATGGATGTCAAAACAGCTTTTCTTAATGGATACATTGAAGAAAACATTTTCATGGAACAACCTAAGGGATTTGAATCCCAAGATGGTTCCAAGGTATGCAAGCTAAAGCGATCCATTTATGGGTTGAAACAAGCTTCGAGGAGTTGGAACATCCGTTTTGATGAAGCCATTAAATCTTTTGGTTTTATCAAAAATGAGGATGAGCCATGTGTATATAAGAAGGTTAGTGACAGTGCTATCACTTTCCTTGTCTTATATGTGGATGACATAATCGTTGATGGGTAATGATACTGTATGTTGACGACTATAAAGGTATTGTTATCAAATAAATTCTCCATGAAAGAATTATGGGAGGCAACCTATATTCTTGGGATTCGCATCTATAGAGATAGAGCGAAAAGGATAATTGGTTTATCACAAAGTCTATACTTGGAAAAGGTGTTAAAGAGGTTTAACATGCTTGATTCCAAGAGAGGATTGTTACCAGTGAGACATGGTATCCACCTTTCTAAAGAGATGTCTCCAAAGACACCAAGAAAGAGATAAGATGGCCAGATTCCATATGCTTGGCTATTGGAAGTTTAATGTATGCAATGTTGTGTACTAGGCGGATATCGCATATGTCGTTAGTTTGACTAGCGGTATCAATCCAATCCAGTGTTTGGAACATCTGGATAATCACAAGAATATTCTTAAGTACTTAAGAAGAACTAAGGATTTATTCTTGATTTATGGAGGTGGAGACTTGCAATTGGATGGTTATACTGATTCTGATTTCCAATCAGATATCGATGATAGAAAGTCTACCTCTGGATATGTGTTCATTTGTAATGGAGGTGCGATGGTTGGAAGAGTTCCAAACAGAGCACGATCGCAGATTCCACTCATCGAGGTCGAGTATATTCTCGCATCGATGTCGCAAAAGAAGATGTTTGGATAAAGAAGTTCGTGATGTAACTTACAAGAGTTCCTTCCATTGAGTCTAGCTCCATTACATCGTGACAACAATGGAGCAATCATACTGTGCTAAGGAACCAAGGTCTCACCAGTAAATCCAAACACATAGAAAGGCGCTACCACATTATCGGAGAAATAGTTGGGCGAGGCGATGTAGCCATGCAGAAATAGCATCACTGAAAATCCACCTGATCCATTCACTAAGCCTATGTCATGCACTCGCTTAGACCGACATCTTGAGAAGATAGGTCTAAGATATTATAATGAATGGCTCTAGTGCTAGTGGGAGATTGTTAGTAGTATGCCCTAGAGCATATCATTTAGTATGTATCTTGTACATATTTTTAATAATAAAAGGCATTTCCACTTTTCCGTTTACATAATATATTTATGTGTAATAGAAAAGGTCCATTGATATTTTGTTAGAAATATTATTCTTAAGTTGTTAAGAATACGAGTGACAATATTTCTAGCACAAAGTATCATAAATAGCTTCACAATAGAGGATACTTCATAATAATTAAATTACTTATCCATAAAGTTAGTATTAATGTTTGTTACCAAGTTATTAATATTAGATATAAAAAAGATGGAATGGTGAGTCTCATGCCATATAACAAACATGATAGGCACTTATAAATGATAAGTAGGTCGAACCAGTGACGCTTATGACAAGCACATGGAGTTTACTCTTGTCAATGTTTTGTCATAAATCATATCAGTGCATATAATCTTTAGACCTGAGATAGCACAGTTATCTTGTATATAGGTAGTTTGAGTTTGATACTGCTTTCATACTTGTACTATGTATTGGTATATGGGCATGTGTTGGCTCCTACTAGTTATATATGGAGGTAGGTGTTGATCAAGATGGAATCTGTTCCTCTAAGTAAATAGAGATAAAATCCTATGTTCATTTAATTGTTCTTGATGTTTCAAGTTCTGACAGATAGATTTATTCGTAAAAGAGTTTCGATGAGAAAATCTTTTAATCAAGAACTGGAATTAAAAGAGAACATAATATTCATAGCAAATGGAGTTTGACATAAACCATGACTCAGCTTGAGTTGGGATTTTGTAATGAGAGATTCTAGTGCATGGTAACATATGATTATAGGTTCATTTAAGGTAAATCTTATTACTAATTGGGTGGCCATGGCATGCTATGCTAGGTGTTAACCATGGTCTATGAGGTTCATAAAATGATTTAGAGAAATCATTTATGGTAAGAAAGAGTTCTGATGATATTAAGAGTTGATATCATGTCTCATTGTCAATTAGTGATGAGCCTAGTAAGTCACACACATACACAAGTTATCACCTATTTAAATATGATTTAATTAATTAATTAAAGAGTTTAATTGATTAATTAAATAGATTTGGTTTGCAATAAAATTGCAAAGTCCCTAGCATGACTTGAAACCAAATCTAGATTATTGGATGTGTAGTATAAATTAAATTTATATTTAAAGTGTTTAAATATGAATTTAATTGATGAGAAATTAATTAATAGAGATTAATTAATTAATTTATATTTGATATAAATTAATTAGAAGAAGAAAATAATTATTTTGGGTTAAGAACTCAAAATTAAGACACAGAGGGCATTTTGGTCATTTCATTACAGACACGTGGCACCATGAGATGGTGACACTTGTTTTAACACATAAGCTTGCCAAATTTTTTTAATCATGTAAGATGATTAAAATCAAGATTAAATATAGGTTTGACACTTGGCACAATGTGATTGGGTCACTTAAACCTAGAGCTAATCAAAAGGTGACATGTGGCTAGGGTTTAATGTGTTAACCTAGCTATTTAAGTGTGGTTATGAAAAGAAAACATAACCAGCAGCCTCTCCTCTCATATGTCACGCCACTTTGAGCCTCTCCAGCTATTTCTCTTCATCTCTCATCAATTCAAAGAGATTAGCCATCAATCTCTTGAATTAAGAACACTAGAAATTGTTTCTAGTGTCCTGTTTGCATCTCTAATCTCTTAAAAGGCAGAACTTGAATTTCTAATTAATATAAAAGGCTTTAGAAGCTGTTCAAGGGCTGCCATAGGTGTTCTTGGTGTGGACAAGCTAGAGGGACAACATCTGGTGTCCTGAAGACGAATCTCAAAGGCGCAGACACGCTGCAGCACATCAAGAGGTTAGTGTAATCGTTCTTGATTTAATCTAGGGTTCTAAAATTAATCTGATTAATTTTAAAATCTTAAATGGCAAATACAGATCCAAAAACATATTAAAAGAGTTTTAATATGTTGTTTATCATTGAAATCAAATAGATAAAAATAAATCTTGCATGGTGCATGTGACCCTAGGTGAAAATTTTTTGAATTCAATGGTATAATCTTGTGTTTTTCACGCTTCCGTTCCTTCACATCCTTAGGTACATCCATTATTGGAATTACAATAAACTATATGTGAGCAACTCCTTGCCCATCACATCTCATGTGAGGTTCAATCCTTTACCTAGCCCCTAATGCTCAAAATCTCAGGTACATCCATTATTGACTTATCTTGCATTAGTTAAGTTGATCCCATTGAGCCAGTAATTATGCAAATAATTTTAATGTCCTCAGGTACATCCAATATTGGCCACCAAACCATTTACATATTTACAACATCTCATGCTTAACAATTATTCTTAAGAAAATCTCTTAAATAAATTGCATCTTATGCAACTATTTAAAATTTCTTAAAATAATTGCCCCAATGGAGGGCCTATGTTATAATTACTTTAATTATAGCATTTCCAACTTAATAATTTGTTTGGAAGATTTTATAGCCATCCTAATTACTATTAAGGTCTCACTTTGCACATTATCCATTTAGCATGCATATATCATATAATTGCATACATTCCCATACATCTCATGCATTCATGGATAAGCAGTAAATATGGTATGATCATGGACTTTCTAAGGGATTCAATTCTGAGCCACCAAGAATTGAATCAGGGCATTCCTAGGTGCATTTCATTCATTCATTTTACAAGAGTTGCTGAAGGAGTACATAATCAACACTTGAAATTGAATTCCTCCCACTGGTCCCACCAATGCTCTTGACCTCCTTGAACTTCTTACAATCCAATATTACATAGTAATCCTTGGCATACCAAGGCGAATTTACAAGAACTTAAATAAATGAAATTACAACCCAAAAATTATTATAAACTTAATAATACATGCCCAAAATAAATTAAAATAAATTAATTAATTTACAATCCCAAAGAAACATAAAAGAAATAAATCCAATCACATTGGTCTTTTATAGTCCATGATCATCCATCATGCATATCACTATTTAACAATTAAATAAAACATACATACTTAAATTAAATTGAATATCTCATATTCAACTTAAAAATCCAGATTTGAATATGATTCAAATAAATTTAAAAATTCAAATTTGAATCTCATTCAAACAAATATAAAAATTCAGATTTGAATCACATTCAAACAACTTCAAAAATTCAGATTTGAATCACATTCAAACATTTTTTAAAAAATCAGATTTGAATCAGATTCAAACATTTTTTAAAAAATCAGATCTGAATTTTATTCAATCAATTTTAAAAAATCAGATTTAAATATGATTCAAACAACTTTAAAAATTCAGATTTGAATCACATTCAAACAACTTTTAAAATTCAGATTTGAATCACATTCAAACAATTTTTAAAATTCTGATTTAAATCATAATTTAATTGTGTGATAAAAACTACTAATTAAACACTTTAATTAGTCAAAGAATAGGCCTTAGATCATACAACAATTGTAGAATTAAAAGCCAAACCTTAAACCACCCATGGAAGCCAAACCATGCGCACCATTGATGGTGTTTTTTTCAAGTATGCCGCTAACTTGCTTTGCAACCAGCAATGAACTTTTGATCTCATGATCAAACACACAATTAAATCATATAATCAACAATCTAAATGGCAAATATAGTGGCTCTGATACCAATTGAAGGAACGGAAGCGTGAAAAACACAAGATTATACCATTGAATTCAAAAATTTTCACCTAGGGTCACATGCACCATGCAAGATTTATTTTTATCTATTTGATTTCAATGATAAACAACATATTAAAACTCTTTTAATATGTTTTTGGATCTGTATTTGCCATTTAAGATTTTAAAATTAATCAGATTAATTTTAGAACCCTAGATTAAATCAAGAACGATTACACTAACCTCTTGATGTGCCGCAAATGTCGCACCTTTGAGATTCGTCTTCAGGACACCAAATGTTGTCCCTCTAGCTTGTCCACACCAAGAACACCTATGGCAGCCCTTGAACAGCCTCTAAAGCTTTTTCTATTAATTAGAAATTCAAGTTCTGCCTTTTAAGAGATTAGAGATGTAAACAAGACACTAGAAACAATTTCTAGTGTTCTTAATTCAAGAGATTGATGGCTAATCTCTTTGAATTGATGAGAGATGAAGAGAAATAGCTGAAGAGGCTCAAAGTGGCGTGACAAATGAGAGGAGAGGCTGCTGGTTATTTTTTCTTTTCATAACCACACTTAAATAGCTAGGTTAACACATTAAACCCTAGCCACATGTCACCTTTTGATTAGCTCTAGGTTTAAGTGACCCAATCACATTGTGCCAAGTGTCAAACCTATATTTAATCTTGATTTTAATCATCTTACATGATTAAAAAATATTTGGCAAGCTTATGTGTAATCCCATGTGTCACCATCTCATGGTGCCACGTGTCACACTGCAAAATGACCAAAATGCCCCTGTGTCTTAATTTTGAGTTCTCAACCCAAAATAATTAATTTTCTTCTTCTAATTAATTTATATCAAATATAAATTAATTAATTAATCTCTATTAATTAATTTCTCATCAATTAAATTCATATTTAAACACTTTAAATATAAATTTAATTTATACTACACATCCAATAATCTAGATTTGGTTTCAAGTCATGCTAGGGACTTTGCAATTTAATTGCAAACCAAATCTATTTAATTAATCAATTAAACTCTTTAATTAATTAATTAAATCATATTTAAATAGGTGATAACTTGTGTATGTGTGTGACTTACTAGGCTCATCACTAATTGGCAATGAGACATGATATCAACTCTTAATATCATCAGAACTCTTTCTTACCATAAATGATTTCTCTAAATCATTTTATGAACCTCATAGACCATGGTTAACACCTAGCATAGCATGCCATGGCCACCCAATTAGTAATAAGATTTACCTTAAATGAACCTATAATCATATGTTACCATGCACTAGAATCTCTCTGTTACAAAATCCCAACTCAAGCCGAGTCATGGTTTATGTCAAACTCCATTTGCTATGAATATTATGTTCTCTTTAATTCCAGTTCTTGATTAAAAGATTTTTCTCATCGTAAACTCTTTTACGAATAAATCTATCTGTCCTGGCCAGGAACTTGAAACATCAAGAACAATTAAATGAACATAGGATTTTATCTCTATTTACTTAGAGGAACAGATTCCTTCTTGATAAACACCTACCTCCATATATAACTAGCAGGAGCCAACACATGCCCATATACCCATACATAGTACAAGTATGAAAGCAGTATCAAACTCAAACTACCTATATACAAGATAACTGTGCTATCTCAGGTCTAAAGATTATATGCACTGATATGATTTATGACAAAACATTGACAAGAGTAAACTCCATGTGCTTGTCATAAGTGTCACTGGTTCGGCCTACTTATCATTTATAAGTGCCTATCAAGTTTGTTATATGGCATGAGACTCACCATTCCATCTTATTTATATCTCATATAAATAACTTGGGAACAAACATGAATACAATCTTTCTGGATAAGTCATGTCCTTATTATGAAGTATCCTCGATTGTGAACCTATTTATGATACTTTGTGCTAGAAATATCGTCACTCATATTCTTAACAACTTAAGAATAATATTTCTAACAAAATATCAATGGACCTTTTCTATTACACATAAATATATTATGTAAACGGAAAAGTGGAAATGCCTTTTATTAATAAAAATATATACAAGATACATACTAAATGATATGCTCTAGGGCATACTACTAACACTATATGCCAAATTGTCAAAGTGTGAATTTTGGCTGAAAGAAATATCCTTTTTGGGACACATAGTATCGACAGAGGGCATTAAGGTAGATCCAAGTAAGATAGAAGCTGTCCTTAATTGGAGACCACCCAGAAATATCACTAAGATTCGCAGTTTTCTGGGTTTAGCTGGATACTACTGTAGATTTGTGAAGGGATTCTCCATGTTGGCATCTCCACTAACCAAGCTGCTTAGGAAAGATGTAAAATTTCAATGGATGGATAAATGCCAGCAGAGTTTTGATGAATTGAAGAAATGTTTAACTGAGGCTCTAGTCTTGACTTTACCTACTCCGGGTAAAAAATATACAGTTTACAGTGATGCTTCTCATAATGGGTTAGGCTATGTATTGATGCAAGATCGAAATGTCATTACCTATGCATCACGCCAGCTAAAATCGCATGAGAGGAACTATCCGACTCATGACTTGGAGCTTGCAACTATTGTGTTTCCTCTTAAGATCTGGAGACACTATTTGTATGGGGAAAAGTGTTATATCTATACAGATCATAAGAGTTTGAAGTATTTGGGCACTCAGAAGGAGTTGAATTTGAGACAGAGGAGATGGTTATAGTTAATAAAAGACTATGATTGTCTGATAGACTATCAGCCAGGGAAAGCTAATGTTGTGGCTGACGCCTTAAGTCGCAAGACTATGGCAAGTCTACGGGTTACTCCTTTGTCTATGGTACATGAGTTGAGATCATTACATGCCAGCTTAGAGATTAATGATGATGGGCAGACAATAGTTGCATGGCATGTACAACTAGTATTGAGTGATCAGATCAGAATGGCTGCTCAGAATGACCAGAAGTATCAGAAATTATTAGAAGAAGTCCGGCAGGGCAAGAAACCATAATTCTCAATCAGAGATGATGGTCTACTGCTACACCAGGGCAGAATATGTTTTCCTAATGATATCGATTTGAGGCAAATTATTTTGCAAGAATCACATGAGTCTCCTTTTGCCATGCATCCTGGTGGCACAAAAATGTATAGAGGGCTAAAGGAGCGTTACTGGTGGATGGGTATGAAAAGAGATGTGGCAGAGTTTGTTTCTAAATGCCTAACTTGTTAGCAAGTAAAGGCAGAGCATCAAGTACCCGCTGGGTTGTTACATCCACTACCAGTACCAGAATGGAAATGTGAGAGAATAACGATGGATTTTGTGATGGGACTTTTGAGGACACAGAAGAGTCATGATGCAGTATAAGTCATTGTTGACAGACTGACCAAGTCTGCTCATTCTGCCAGTTCGGATGGACTACAGTTTAGAAAGATTGACCAGGTTGTACATTGATGAGATTGTGAGACTGCATGGGGTGCCAGTATCCATCGTATTATATAGAGATCCTAAGCTCACTTCTAGATTCTGGGGTAGTCTTCAGAGAGCCCTAGGAACTAGATTGAACTTAAGTACTGCATTCCACCCACAGACAGATGGCCAATCTAAGAGAGTAATTTAGATCTTGGAAGACATGCTATGGGCTTGTGTGATTGAATTTGAGGGCAGTAGAGACACACACTTGCCTTTGATTGAGTTTGCTTACAACAACAGCTACCAATCAAGCATTGGGATGCCTCCATATGAAGCTTTGTATGGCAAAAAATGTAGAACCCCATTGTGTTGGGATGACGTGGGTGAAAGAAAGATGATTGGACCCTAAATTGTTCAGCAAACTGAGAAGAAGATCAGGGTGATCATAAATCAACTTAAGACTGCATCAGACCGTCAGAAATCCTACATTGATCAGAAGATAAGGGATATTGAGTATGCAGTGGGTGAGAAAGTATTCCTCAAGGTTTCTTCTTGGAAGAGAATTATGAGATTCGACAGAAAGGGGAAACTAAGTCCTCATTTTATCGGGCCATATGGGGTTCTGGAAAGAGTGGGTCCTTTGGCATATCGATTGGCGCTACCTCCAGAGTTGGAGAAGATACATAACGTCTTCCATGTGTCTATGTTGAGGAGGTATCGATTAGACCCACCTCATGTACTACCAATAGAGGAAATTGAAGTGAATCCAAATCTCACATATGAAGAAGAACCCATAGAGATTCTGGCTTATGAGGTGAAGCAGCTGCGAAACAAGCAGATACCGTTCGTAAAAGTGTTATGGAACCATCATTCGGGCCAAGAAGCTACTTGGGAACGAGAGGAGGACATGAGGAGACAGCACCCACAGCTGTTCAGAAATTGATACCAGGTAAAAATTTCAAGTCGAAATTTATTTTAAGGGGGGGAGAATTGTAACACCCCTATTTGTATAGCCTGGTATATTTCACTATTCCGGTGACCGGAGTCGGTCCGAACAATTAAGGGAATTAGAACCACACTTAAGACAACTAGATAAGCTATAAACACAAATAATTAGTAAGTGTCAATTAGTTAAGTATAAATAAGAAAAACAGAACATAAAAAGTTAAACGAGCCGAGAGTCACAGCGATGGGTGACCTTCTCGGGAAGAACTGCGAAGTCGATTTAAACTCAAATTTCGAACCGTAAAATGTGACGCTGCAGTCCTTAAGACTATCACAAACATAATAAAAAAGAGAAAATCATGAAAAAGAATTGTTAAGCCAGTCAAATAATTAGGTCATGCAGCCAAAAGAAATATTGAATTATTTGTAAACCGGGTTGAACCGACGAAGGGCAATTTAGTCAATTGACCCCGAGAGCTGAATCCTGACCTAACTGTCAAATAAAATCGGAGAAACAAAAATTTTGGAATGTAAAAGTAAATTAAAGAAGAATGAAAAAAAATGAAAAATGAAAAAGAAAGGAAAAGTTATTACATCATACAAGTGGTCCCACCATGACATCATAAAAGAATTTAAATTATTGTAAATTTTGACTAAGTAAAACTTAAGAGATAAATTATTAGAAGTGCTTTTTGCAGGTATTTGAAGAACTGTTTTCTCAAAATATAGATGGCACTCTACCGAAATTTTTACAAAATTTACGAAAAAATAAAATGGGCCAAAAATTTTAACTAGTTTTCCACTTTGAATAAATAATTTTAATACCTATTAGAAAATGCTCACCACTTATAAAAGTAAGAAAATTGTTTTAAAATTCCTTGAAAGGAACTTAGTGAGTTATCGGTAGGTGATGTTCAGTAGTTCATTAGGTATTCTACGGGATCATGTTATGCCTTACAGAGGGGTAAGGTGTGACAAAATCAATTAAGCTCACACAATTAGAGTTTCATAAAATTTTAAATCAATAAACACCAAAACACAAGGCTAATTTATCAAGGCACAACAATTATAGCTCTTTGCAAATCTTAGGGGAGATAGAAATGACTCCTTTTTTTTATTTTGAAATTGGTACTTCTCTCTTGTCACAGTTACTTTTTTTTTTTTATTTTAACCGTCACCTTCAGAATAGTACCTTACTCATATCCTAGCTAGCTTTTGGCCTGAGATCAACATGGGGTTCATGAAGGCCCCTGGTTACTTTGCTTAACTAAAATAGCGGAGCAATTTTCAAGTTCAACTTTTTATTTCCCCCAATTTATGCATCTACATATTATAAAGTTCCCTGATAGATTAAACAAAGTTCTGAAATATGCATGACACTATTTTAAAGCACACATAACTAATCATTTCACCATTAAATCAAGCCTAGATGATTTATGCAGAAAAAAAAAAATTACTCTATGGTATGGAGAAGGGAAAATCTATCATTAAAGTTACTATTACCTTGCCTAAAATCTAAAAAATTCAACCTAAAATAGAAAAGTCATTTTAAGGACAAAGCACTTCTCTCCTAGAGTTAATAAAGAATCATGAATCAAGGTTATGAGAATAATGTTTTTCAATTTTTTTTATTTTATATATATATATATATATATTTTAAACAATTAAAAAGATTGCAGCAACAAATTTCTCCTCCCCCACACTTAAAACTTGCATTGTCCCCAATGTAAAGCCCAAATGCAAAAGAAAAGAAAAAAAATGCTAGAAAATAAATTAAGATAAGGGAAAGAAAACAAATCTGATTGTGGCTAACAAGCCACCCATGGGTTGCCTCCTAATAAGTGCTTTTGTTTATCGTCATTAGCTCGATATGGAAAAGCTCCTTAATCCATTGAATGCTCCTGAAACCCCTCATAAAATGGCTTGAGTTCATAACCGTTGACCTTGAACACTTTGTTAGTTCCTAAACTTTGAATTTCAACTGCACCATAAGGAAACACATTAGTAACAACAAAGGGTCTAATCCAACGAGAACACAACTTACCAGGCATCAGCTTCAATATGGAATTATACAATAAAACTTTTAGCCCAATCACAAACTACTTCCTTAGTTTGTCATGGAATGCCTTTGTCTTTTCTTTATAGATCCTAGAATTCTCATAAGCCTTAAGGCAAATTTCCTTTTATTCATGCAATTTTGATTTTCTTTCTAACTCATCCTCCATGCTTAACTCAAAAACATCCTGCACAAATGTATTAACAACATCAATAAAATAAAACAGAATGATCATCAGCAGGATACTTCATGGCATCAAAGATATTAAATTTGATAGTCTCTCCATCAAACTCCATTGTTAAGGTACCCTCATCCACATCAAGTTTTGTCTTGGCAGTTTTTAGGAAAGGTCTTCCAAACAAAATCAAAGCTGACTTTAATGTGAGAGTACTATCCTCCATATCCAGAATGTAAAAATCTGTAGGAAAAATCAATTCTCCAACCTACACCAACACATCCTCAATTACTCCCAATGGGTAAGCATTAGAACGATCAACTAACTGAATAATGACACTGGTTTCTTTCAAAGGACCCAAATTCAAAGTCTGGAAAACTGAATATAACATGACATTAATAGATGCTCCTAAATCTGCCATTGCATGTTCAAATTTAGAATCACCTATTTTGTAAGGAATAGAAAACAAACCTGGATCCTTACAGTTAGGGGGTAATTTTCGCTAGATCAATGCTGATACATTTTCCCCCACACTGATCTTCTCATTAGTACTCAACTTGTGCCTTGTAGTGCATAATTCCTTAAGGAATTTGGCATACCTAGGAACTTGTTTGATTGCATCAAGTAAAGGTATCTTAACCTCTACCTTCCTGAAAGTCTCTAAAATTTCTTTCTCTTGTTCTTCTTTCTCCATTTTGGCCAACCTGTAGGGAATGGAGGAAGAACATAATTATTAACCTTATTCAGTTTAGGTTTAGTATTTACCTCAACTTCAAAAACTTTAGACTCTTTTGCTCCTTCTTCTTTTTTATTGACTCATGTGGAGTTTAATTATCAACTTCCTTCCCACTCTGCAATAGTACAGCACTTGTATTTTCTCTAGGATTCATGACTATTTGTGATGCAAGCTTTCCAGAACCTTGAGCTTCAAGTTTGCTCACAGATGAAGCTAATTGACCAATCTGCCTTTCTATGTTTTGAATGCTATTTCTGGTCTCCTGTTGAAACTTGTAATACCCCTCATCTGTCTATAGTGTAGCTGAGCAAGGCATGCCACATGGTGTGCCAGAGCATTAGATCTTATCTGATTTTATTACAGTTCTTGATATATTTATTAAAAAATGGTTTAGGCACTAACATTGTTTATTAAATTTGACTAGTTTAGTAAATATCACATATTTTCCATATTCACAATTTCAATCTCATTCATATTTAGAATCAACTCATATATCAAGATGTTATATTCCATTAAGTAACATAGTTTGTCAACTAATTACATAAGTTCACAGTCTACATATTATACAAATTAATTACATCACAAACTTACTCAATGCAATTTCTTAATTTGAATTACAATATAAGAAATAATTAAAATATAGAAAATACATTATATGCTTAATGTGAGTCCTATCTACATGCATTGTTGAGGAGTGACAACCTTGTACTCTTCTGACACTTCTGCAGATCTGGACTCCAAAAATCTCAATTGAAGTATCTGCACGAGGAAACAATTCCATCGCGCTAAGCATTTTTGCTTAGTGGCGTAATAATATAACAAGAAATAATATATACAAATAAAGAAAGAAATAAATCATAATCCGGATACTCAGGAATTAATTTAATTTGGTATGGTATTTCTAGCGTCAACTATCTTATATACTAGTTTGTTCCTCTTTAGAAGTGCTAAGTTTATAACCTTTCCGTAATAATACCTAGTGTACAAATTATTCTAACTGTATTGTATTTTAAGTCTCTACGGTTCTGCAAATTGTATTTTTGTTATGTTTCTAATGCTAATCTCTTTTATTCATTTCATTCAATACTTAATTTAATTATACTGAAATTTCCTTATACTTAACTTAACTTAACTGCCTGAATGAAATAATGTTTTAATTGACTGCCCGTGTAGCCTATACAACTGACTAGACTGGATAAATGGTTAAAATAGCACTGGCTACCTAGTACCTCGAGCTGTCACACCATTAGTCACAAAATGTTTCCCGGTGTACAAACAGTGTGGCTAAAAAGCCATATAATCAATCAGTAAGGCAATAAGCTGAGTATCATAACATAATCCATATAGCCATAAGCTATTAAAAATTCGTATAGCCATAGGCTATTGAAAACATAATCCGTATAGCCATAGGCTATTAAAATCCGTACAGCTATCAGTACCTATTGGCATGCCAACCTATCCAAACTAGTCAACTAGGCAAACCAGGGCATATTACAAGATTACACATTTAATTCTTTATTTTTAGGGTTTATACGTCATTATGCCTTTCACTGGTCAATGAACATGTTGACCTTTTTATACATCATGGATAAGTTAATTCTATTATCAACATGTCACAATTCGCATTTTAATATGCTACCAGTATCGTACAATTTACAATTCTCACAAGTTGGCATTTATTGCCAAATTATTTCTAGGCTTCATTGCATATTATTGTCAATTTTTTAGTTTTAGTGTGCTAGATTGGTCTTACTAAATGTCCTATTTTCATTGATTTTTAGCTTCTGGTCAAAGAAGCAAATTTGTAGCTCTATGTCTTATTGAACTTTTGGCACAGATTTCAGGTCATTCTGAGTTGTTTAGACCAATATGGTCAATTTACTAAAGCTGGACAGATTGTATTTTCAATACAAGTTTAGGTCATTTTTTTAGGTAAAATTCCATTCTGGCAGATTTAGTACCCTAACTTGGGCAAGCAATTTAACTTGGTTCTAGTCATTTGTGGGCTTTGGTGTCTTCATAAGAGTTGTAGCTCTATATCTAATCTTTCCATTGATATAAACTTCAAGTCATTTGGACCTGTTTTGAGTGAGTTATGATCAAACGAGTGACTACTATTCATATAATCAAATTCTGGGTTGCAATGGTTCTGGACAGTTTTGATACCTCAACTTGTGCAAGCTATTTGACTTAGTAAATGGCATTTCTGGGTTCTGTGATCTTCACCAAAGTTGTAGCCCTATGTCTAAGCTTTCCAATAGTATAAATTTTAGGTCATTTAGAGTTGTGTAGGCTAAGATATGGTCATTTTACTATGGCTGGTCAAGTTGCACTTATATTGCACAATTAAGTCATTTTTAAGTCAAAGTCAATTCGGCCAATTTTTGTAACCTAACTTGGGTAATCAATTTGACTTGCTTAATAGCATTTGTGGACTTGGTGGTCTCTACCAAAGTTGTAGCCCTATGTCTAAGCTTTCCAATGATATAAATTTCAAGTCATTTGGACTTATTTTGAGTGAGTTATGGCTAAAATACTAGCTACTATTTATATGGTCAAAAATTCTGGGTTTCAAGTTACTAATCCGGATTAGGTCACTAAATTGGTCATTTTCTGGACAGAATTTTGGCAAGCTTTCTACATGAAAGTTGGTCCCTATTGAGTCTAGTTTTACCTTCAATTGGCTTCATACTAATTGGGGTCACACAAATCAGATTATAAGCTCAATTGTATACTGCCCTTAAACACTTCATCAAATACACAACCATTACACATTCTACTTGCTTCACCTTAATTTTCCTTACCAAATTTCTAGATCTATAATGCACAAACATCATTTATCACATCTCATCATGGTCATTTTGGATAGTTTATAAAATTTCTCAATACACCAATTACAACCTTAATTACATCAATACAATATACACAAAATACCTAATAATTACACATAAAATAACTTACCTTTACTTCATACAATTCCAACCATTACTTACATATACTACCCTTAATCCATCAATACCATAATTCATCATTTAAATTCATGAAATCAAATATTAATCCATAAACTTTAATGCTACCCAATTATACATATGCTTCAATCTTCCATATACACTTCACAACCTTACTTCAAAGTACCCATTTCAAGCATACACATAACACCAAACTACTAATACATGTAATTAACCTAATCAACTTAATTACCCATCAATTACATGTAAGAAGAAATTAAACTCCTTTAAAATCCATGGCTTCTGAATTCATGCTTCATCATTACTCATCAATTTCTCTCAAATTTCTTATTAATTTAATTCAATTCATCACAACCTTAAATCAAAGATTAATTAAGGAAGGAAGGGAAATTAGCACTAACCTTAACTTGAGCTTAACAAAACTTCACCAAATCCCTTTCTTTTTACTGCCTATCTACTACCCATGGTATGAGGATCACTTTTAATGGAGAGACTTGCAAGAAATTATGACTTGAAAGTGAAGATTAGAGCTTTGCGTGGGTGGCCGGTTATGGAGGATAATGGAGAGAAAATGGATTCGGCAAGATCAAGTGATGAGGAAGATGAAGGTGAAAGTGGATAGAATTTTGGCATTTTATAGTCCCACTTAGTGTTCCACTAATTGTCCACTAAGTATAATTAACATTATAATAATCAAATCTTATTAACATTTCAATTAATCCCCTATAAGTCCTCTAATTACATTATTTGTAAAATTTCTTATTTCCATGGCATTTTAAAAATTTAATACCACTTATTTTTAATGAATATTTAGGTCAAAAGTCAACTGTAGGTATCAAATGACCAAAATGCCTCTCTTCGGGTTGTATTTCGGATTTTTTGGTGCTATCGATTTACTCCTTGTACCGTCGATTCCTTAAATTTTCGTTTTCATTTATACTGACTTACTAAATTTTCTTTGACATTTTCAATGTCAATTATACCTCAGTAGACCTTTAATTAGGTCCTGAAAATATTTCCCCGAGTTTCTTGTGGTCCACGGCTAGTCAACGGTCCCCGCCGTAACTTCTTGGTGCATTCCCCCATCGCTAGGATTTCGACTCGCTTAACTTAATCACATTTCATCTCTTTTATTTTCTCTTAATTTTTCTCATCACATATTTCATTATTTTATACTTCCTCACTGTCAATTAAGTGTAGTTCCAGACATTTCGACTTTCCGGGGCAAACATTAGTCGTCAGAATAGTGGGATATATGGACTATGTAAAGTGAGGATGTTACAAAATTGTTGTGTATTGTTAGCCAAAGCCTTAACAATTTCATCCAGTGACATACCTTGATTTAAGGGAGGCGGAGGTGGTAGATTCACTTGTCTCTGCTACTGGTATTGGTTTTGCACCGGTTGATTCCCATAACTTAGATTAGGATGATCTCGCCATCCTGGATTATAAGTATTAGAAAAGGGATCATACCTGCGTTGTAGCTGTCCATAATTTCCTACTGCATTAACATATTGCATTGATTCATCCTCTTGTAATGCATGACACATGTCAGTAGCATGACCCGAACCTGAACAAATTCTACATACCTTAACTGTTTGCATATTCCTTACAGCCAATTGCCTCACCAAAGAAGTTAAATCAGAAATCTGTTTCTCAAGGTTGGATGTACTTACCTCATTTACCTTCTTAGGTGTGTGATCCATTCTCATTCCAAACTGCTGAGAGTTTACTGCCATGTTAGCAATCTGCCTCTTTGCCTCTTTTGGTGTCTTGTCAACCAAAGCTTGTCCACTAGTAGCATCTATCATACTGAGGTCCATTAGTAGAAATCCCTCATAGAAATACTGAATCAACAACTGCTCACTTATTTGATGATGGGGACAGCTTGCACACAGCTTCTTAAATCATTCCTAGTACTCATACAAGCTCTCTCCATTATACAACTGGATGCCACAAATTTCTTTTCTTATGTTGGCAGCACGGGAAATAGGAAAATACTTCTCTAAAAAAATCTGCTTCATCCCATTCCATAAGCTGACAGATTCGGAAGGAAGGTAATACAACCAATCCTTAGCTGCGCCTTCCAATGAGAAAGGGAAAGCTCGAAGCTTAATTTGACCCTTTGAAACTCCTTGAGGTTTCATGCTAGAACATACAACATGAAATTCCTTTAAATGCTTATGTGGATCCTCACCTGCAAGACCATGAAATTTAGGCAACAAATGGATTAGTCTAGATTTTAACTCAAAAGTAACATTTAAAGCAGGGTATTGAATACATAAAGGCTGTTGGTTTAGATCAGGAGCAGCTAACTCTTTCAAAGTTCTAGCAGCCATGGTTTCGTTTTCAGAATCTGGATCTGAATCCGAATCTGAGCTTAATTCCCTTAGAGATTAGACTCCTTCAGATGTACTCGAAATCTGCCTAGCTTTCTTAGCCAATTTTCTCAACTATTTAGCTGTTTTTTCTACTTCTGGGTCAAAGATCAACTCACCAGATTGAGAAGTTCTTGTCATAACAAAAAGAAATCAAAGTAAAAATAGAAAAATGCCTCAAAACCCTAGAAAATGATGGAATTTGGCCTCAAGAGGGTGGGGCTAAAGAATCTATTAGATTCATTGGTCTTGATCAGAACGTCATTTCCTTCAAAATAGATATGGGCCGCTCTCATAATTCAACCAAAAATCTATTGATGAATATTAACATCGTAATTTTTTTTTGAAAACCTGAAAATAGCAACACTTTACAAACAAAATTAATAACAGAATATCGTAACACTAAAAACACGAAATCCAATAAATTTCAGCCCCCGGCAATGGTGCCAAAATTCTTGATGATTGTCGATTCCACCAGAAATTAAATTAACTGAAATTACCAATAATAAAATATTTTCTGCAATAAGTGGTAAATCCAGGTCGAACCCTAGAGACTGATTTACTAAATTTCGTACACTTGTGTAACAAAAAAAGAAATAAAAGTGGGGGGGGGGGGGGGTTGTAACACCAAATCAGAAGAAATTAAAGAACTAAATTTAGATATCAAAATCTCAATTTAAACAAACTTCAGTCCAAGGTAATTCACATTCCAATACATTAATTCGATCATAGACAAAAGAAATACAATTATCTCTTATTGAATACTTAACGTAGATTTTCCAAACAGAAAGGTAAAATCCCTAACTTCCCTATACTCATCAATTCGAGTCCAGTACTCTTATTGACTCTAATTATTAACTGAATTGGTATTAAGCAATCCTCATCAAATTAATAACTGCTTTAAGAAAAGGAAATAGTTAAGCTGAACAACAATTTATAAAGCATAAATAATTTAATTCACCCTATTATTTTCTTAGGTTATTATCAAAAACTTGGATCATAATCAATAAAACCTAATTGCTACTCATGTTCAATCTTGCACAACAATTACAGATTATGAAGATGAACTAGTAATTGATCACATCAAACAATTAACTTATAGGCTTTTTTAGCAAATCATTCAATAGAACAAAGTCAATGAAATCAGAAAATAATAGATATTCAAAAAGACATAAATTAAATTAAGAACCTAGTCTCACAAATCATGCATAAGAACTAGAATCCCTTAAACTAAATTAAGAACTTAGCCACTCATGTTCATGGCTTATAAAAGAAAAATAAAATAAAGAAATCTAAAACTATGGATGTGAATGGAGAATGAAGGTGTTGGAGGTGTGTTGAAGGTCTGAATGGTTGTGTGTATGCTGCTGTCCAAAGATGCCTTTATAATAAAAAACCTAATCACAAAGATAGGAACCAAACTAGAAAAAGTTTTGAAATTCAAAAGATAGATTTTCAGCCTGCACTTGCATCTCTGCAATCAAGGCCATTTTTTAGCCACTTTCCTTTCAAATATATCTCTACTGTTTTCATGAAAGTTGTAGCCCTATTTCTTAGCTTTCTAACGGATACTCATTTGCCCAAAATCTGAGGTCTATAGCCCAAAATCTGAACTGAGACTAGTTCTGATAGAGTGTCCAGCCCATAATGACGACTTCATTGCCATTTTTGACAATTAAAACTACCTCATCTCTCTTCTAGCCCTTCATAGAAGTTATAGAGGTGGCTTTTAAGGTTCAATTGGGCTTGGGCTTGCTTCATTTGGATGTCTGGAGCTCCAGATACAAAATAAATACTAAAACTGGTCATAACACATCAAGTCTGGGTTTTTATATTAGACTCACAACTAATTTTGACAATCTTAGAGACTGATCTGGGCTTTGGTCCCTCTTTTTCATTTGTAGTGCTCTGACTTAACTTTTCAACCAATTAAATAACATTGGATTCAGAGACCCACAACTTCAGAAACACCTGAAAAACATAGCAAAGGGCAAATTAATGCACATGATGAAAAATTCTACATTTAACACAATTATTCCAACAACTATCTAAAAATATACCTAAATGATAATTATACTTTAATTAACTGAATTAGACATAAAAACACACTAGAAACACTAAATGTGATGGGAGTAAAAAAATTCTTCCATTTAGAAGCTTAAAATAGTAGATTTAAGCTTTAGGGCTTTGATTCTCTTACCTCCAAGCTCCAAGGAAAGAGGTAACATTCTTTTCTTCTTGATCTAATAGGTAGATCTAGGAAAGTTAATGAGGGATTAGGTTTTTACAATTTCTGTTTCATGTAAAGTTGTTTTCAAGATGAGTTTTAGGAAGTTTGTGCATGTTAGGGTTAGGATTTTTATGATTGTGTTGAAATTGCATGTTTTTATTATTAGTTTGCTCATGTTTAAGCATTATGAACCTTAAATGGCTAGTTTCTTAAATGGCTAGTTTCATTTGATGGGTTGAGAAAAATCCATGTTTATGTTATATTGGGTTTGGGGAAAACCTAGGATTTGAGTTTTTGGTTAATGCATACGAGAATTAAGTATGATTTCAATTTGTTTTAGGCCTTAGAGATGTGTATATGTGTTTGGTTTATATTTTGAAACTTTGGAATGAGCGTGTGGCTTTTGGGGAGTTTGAATCTAGAGGTTTTTTACTTAGAAATTCTGAAAATTACTAGGCTCGGCTTTCGAAAACCATAGTTTTAGCAATCGAAATATACAGTTTCTTTAAAAATCTTAAAAATTTTCAAGTTTAGCAGCTGAAGTAGGTTATATCTGAGTTATTTCTCCCTTCTTTTTAAAGGTTCCAAAATATGATTTTATGGTTCACAAAGGCCTAGAATGAGATATTTAATATGTGTGTAGAGTTCTAGAACCTTTTTTTAACTTTCTAAGGTTCGATTTTATACGATTGGGTTTAAGGGACTCGGAAAATTAAAGATTTGAGGATAGAAACTATTTGAGATAGGAGGTTGATAGGCTACAAGAGGTGAGTAATTTTAATCTTAATAAATATAAACTTTTTAAATTTAATTTTTGATCATCCTCATGTATCATGTCATATCTATTTAGGATGTATGTATCTTAAATATGAATATGTTGCATATTTGCATATTTATTGTTGATGCATTAATGGATGATGGATGACCCATTGACTCCCCCCATGTTATGACTATGTTATGTTATGTATGTTATGAATCCATAAAAATCCAAAGGGAGATCTTTATAATGCCCCTGATGCATGACACATGTCATGTTTTAGATGAAAGTCTTGAGGAACTTCTGTATGAGCCGAGCATATTAGATATATATGTTAAGTGAAAGTTCTGAGGAGCCTCTGTATGGGCCGGGCACATTGGATTTGGAGAGTTACTAGTAACAAGTCCATCCTACGTGAAATCTCTATGATGTAAAAACCCATTTGGATGATGCATTACATATGTATAAATGAATGATATAATTAATATTGGTTAGTTTACTCACTAAGCTTGTGTAAGCTCATTCCTTTCCCTTAACCCTAGGCATAAGTTTGTAGGATTAGAAAAGTTCTTTGGAGAGGGAGCAACAGGGGTAGCTTAAGTGTTCTTCTTTATGTATGATGTATAGGTAGATGGACATGTAAAGTATGAATGGATAGTACTATGCTGATAATTATAGCAAAGCAAAGTTATGCAATGTTTTAAATATGAATGATGGTGTTTATGATTATGGTAACCTCTTTTGGGAGTATATATGTTGAACTGTTACGCTTTAGAGCTTATGTATATTAAAGTTCAAATTATGAACCACTTTATGTTAAAGACATTTATGTATGGACGGAAAGGCTAAGGTGTAATGGTTTGTTATACATTTGATTGTTGATAGTATAGGTGTTAAAGGTATGTTTACAAACTTTAGGGTTGCTATGGGTTCCAACAGCTTTAAGTTGACCCAATCTCTAGCGCTGGTAAAGGCCTCTAGCTTGGGTTGTTACAAAAAATGTGTAAGAAAATAAATAAAATAGCATGGTTAAAGAAGGGGGCTTTCAAGTTTGACAACTGGTGATTTTTTTATAAGGAGGAATGATGATTTTAAAATATTTAAAAAAGGCCTAAGAGTTAATTTTGTAAGAAAATAAAATTAGATCTAGGATCCCTTACTTAAAATTAAATTTTCTAAAATTTAAAAATGTGTGCAAAAAATAAAAGTGGACATTGAGTTATTTGCCAGTTGAATTTTAAAATTGAAAGAGTTGAGTTTTGATAATGGAACTATATTTCAAAAGTGAAAGTCATTTAAAAAAAAGATAAAATTTTGATTTTTCAAAGTGTAATTCAGCTATCTATCAAGAAATTAAATTAAGTTAGATCAAGACTTACATTCATTTTAATCAGTACCCTGATTAGAAAGAACTTATTAATTAATGCCTAAAGAGTTTGACCCATTAGCAAGCACCCTACTTAACAAGATTAAAGTCCCATCGTTGGCACTAATTAACTATAATCTTAAACTTTATTAATTTAGTTAAACTAAAAAAATCATTTTATTGTTAATAAGTTAAACATAATTTAATAATCATAGAAAATAGGTTGAATTAATATAAGTCAACATTTCTATTCTTTTTAACTAGTATCCCAACTAAAATGAATGTGTTAATTAATGCTAAAGAGTTTGACCCATTAGCACGTACCTCATTAAACAAAATCAAAGTCTCATCATTGGTATTAATTTAACCACAATCTTAATTTTTGTTAATTCAATTAAACTTTAATCACATATTTATTATGTACTAATTTTGTTAAATATAATTATAATAAATAAAAAAATACACACTTTTATTATTTCAATTATTTGGCAACCATACACTTTATTATCCATGAATTAAAAATCCCTTAACAATTGTAGGAAAATAAATAAATAAATAAACTAATAGAGGCCAATGCTTCCATTCATCTTAACTAATATCCCGATTAAAAGAGTGTCAATTAATGCCTAAAGAGTTTGGCCTATTAGTGAGTGTCCACTTAACTAGATTAAAGTCTCATCATCTGCAATAATTAATCACAATCTTGACCTTTACTAATTTAATTAAATTAAAAAAAGTATCATGCACTTTTCATCATTCATAAGTTATAATTTAATAACAAAAGAGACTTAATATATATCAAATCAAATATATTGTTACTTACAAATTTGTCAAAATTTTGGCATAGTTTCCTCTAAAAACTAGACATTTCCCAAAATTTTAACTAAACACAACCTGAATAAAAGTTGCCATCTTGGCTTGCACATTTATTCATGCATCTTCTATCTCAATATAAAAAATCAAAGAAGTTCAATTAGAGATGGATTTAGGTTTCAAGTAAAGCTTTAACTTAAGTGAAACTAAACTAAAAAATAAAAAATAAAAAAGTGCTATTAGTTACTATTTGTAACACCCCTTACTCGACTACAGTGTAGTCGAACAAGACATGTCACACTTGGTACCGAAGCACTCCATTTTATCTTACTTTATTCCTTTAAAAATTTTGTTTTCGTATATTTTAATATCAATTATTTTTCTATGGAGAAACCAGCAGAGTTTCCCATTTTTATTACCATTTAGCGTATTTTACTATTCACCTGTTTGAAATTTCAACAATATTTTCACAATAAAATCTTATCCATGCTAATCATAATTATTTCATCAATTCAAATATTCTCTATATAATTCAATTTCACATTCATTTTCATACATTATCATTCATGCTCCATTCACATATCAAAATTCTCATATTTCTATTAATTTACATAATTTGCAAACTAATTGAATAAATTTACAATTTACATGATATACAAATTAATTACATATGAACTAATCAATTTATTAATTTACATCACATAAATATTACTTACAAATTCTTAGTTTACAATTCTTAGTTTACATTGCAACATACAAAATATTTATAATATACAAAATACATAAAATGACTTATATGGGCCCTATCTACATGCATTACTGAGGAGGTGATAACCTTGAACTCTTCTGACATTTCTGCAGATCTGGACTTCAAAATCCCAGTCTAATATCCATTGGGTTTTACCTTTAGTACTTGCGTGAAGGAAACAAATCCATCGCGCTAAGCATTTCTGCTTAGTGGTGCAATAATATAACAAGAAATAATGTCTACAAATAAAGAAAGAATCAAGCATTCTAAATATTCAAGTATTAATTTGATTCAAAATGACATTTCTAGTATTAACTATCCTATATGCTAATTCATTCCTCTTTGGAAGTACTGAGTTTATAGCCTTACAATAATAATATTCAATATACATTTTATTCTAGGAGTATTGTATTTGAGGTCTCTCTATGATTCTGCAAATTGTATTTTTGTTATGTTTCTATTGCTAATCTCTTTTTCACATTTTATTTAATACTTTCTAATGTTTTTAATTGCTAATATGCTTAAATAATTTCAATAATTTACATTGCCTAGGTAACCTATGACAGGCTGACTAAACTAGCTAACGGGTTATTGGCACTAGACACCGCGGTGCCTCAGACCGTCATACCATGGGATGCAGAACATCAACCACGTATGCAGTCAGTATGGCTAAAAAGCCATGATAACACATAATCGGACATAAAAGCCATGAGTGCGGGCATAAAGCTATGAATATAGGCATAAAGCCTTTCGCAGTACTGCTAAAACAATACCTTATTGGCATGCCAATCTATCAAATCTGACACACGTGTCTAGGCAATACATGGGCGCATAGTACCATTAAATGTTAATATATTGTGTTTTATGACTTCATTATTTCATGACAAATTCCAATTATAATTTATATATTCATTTGATCATTCATATGATCGCAATTCACATCAATTATCCTTCTATATTATTATACTCAAAGTATTAGTCATTTTCATAATAATGAGAACTAATGTCTCATTCATACTTTAATATGATTCATTTATTCATTCATTATGTCATTCATATGATCACAATTTATAACAATTATTTCATTATATATATTCCATTATATATATTAGTTGTAACATTCTAAACTTTATTTCCCAGTGGAAATACAATATCTAGACTCATTTTCATCTAATGCATATATTCATGAATATCATTTATATAATTCACAATTTATCAATTATATCATCTATGTTTACTTTCTAATTCCTTATCTAATTTATTAAATCATTTTACATGTCCCTACGTTCAACATTTTAATTTATGTTGATTTCCAAACCACATTTCAAAATATATGAACAATGTCTCCTAAGTTCTATTTGTGATGAGAATACAATTCCCATCTACCTATTCTCATAATTTAGGTATACATTAAGTCCTTTAAGTGGGGTACCATTGGCCCCATTAGCAACTTAAGTTTTTGGTAGTTACTATTCACTTGACCATTTCCCTTCAAAGTTTGACTTTTTAATTCATAATATGTACACAAATGTTTGATACATAATTATACCACATTTTGGGTTCTAAGTTTGTTGGCATTGATTGCCAATTGCAATTCAAAGCCTCCTAAAAGTATTTTCAAAAATTCAGTTTTTGGGTCCTATGTTTACTATTCCATTGGTCTAAGCTACAGTGAGAATTTGGCAAACTTTCCTTCATCAAAGTTGTTCCTTTATGTGTCTTCTTTAATTTCCTTTCTAAATCACTCCATTTGGAGTTTTGTAGCTCAAGTTATGGCTATTTTACCATAACTGGCCGGATTGACCTGTACCCAGAATTTCTAGGCAATTTGGTTCTACTAGATTTGGTGTCCTAACTTAGACTAGCAATTTGAACTAGTTAGGTTCAGAATTTGAGTTTGTGTTCTTCATGAAAGTTATTATAAATTGTGTAATCTTTCTATTTATAGAAAATTCAGGTCATTTGAACCTTTCTACACTGAGTTAGGGCCACATGAACAAACACTGTTCATTTTTCATTTGGTCACTTTTACCCAGTCCATAATTGGTTACCCGAATTTGGTTAATTTTTAGGGTATTATAAGTTTGTTTTCTGGGCATGGTTTCTTCATTAAAGTTGTGCCATTATGTGTCTAATTTCATTTTCAATTGGCTTTTCACCAATTGAACCTACATAACTCAAGTTATAACTGCCCAAACTTGCTGGACTCACATCTAGCACTGCAGGTCACTCAAGGCAGCACACCCAACCTCAATTCCAAAGCCATAATTCACTTCATTTTCTCATCATACACAGCCAAATGGTCACTAATTTGACCATTAGAACTTCCATTCACCAACACATGGGCAAACCATGGGTTTTCCCCAAACCCTAACTCCACAATTTCACTTTGTTCAAACAACAAACATTTAAGTGTTCTAATCATCAAAACCATGTTCAATGACATCAATACACAACTATAATTCACTTGAATCATGGAAAACCCTATAGTACCTTAGGGCTACCGAAATTTAGTGTGGCTATAACATGCATATTTTTCTTTCTTTTTCCAAAATTCTTGGTTGAATTTGATGTCTTAGCATGAAACAATAAGAGGGAGAGAGAGATATGGCACTAACCTCTTGAGTGCAGAATCTTTCCAAGGTATAACTTCACTTTTTCCTCTTCAAATTTCTGCCCAAATATTGTGCTAATAGTAAGGATCAATTTTTGTGAAGGGATGATAGGGTTTTATGGTGAAATGGTGGAAGGAAATCAAGCTCACAAGGGAGCTTTAATGGAGGTTGAGAGAGAGAAGGAGAGGGCTGTCGATTTTGGGAGAGAAGAGACCATAAAATTGAATTATTTTTAACCCATTTTCCCCCTTTTTAATGACTTTTAATTGTGTTATTAAATGGTGATTGGTGGAGAGCTCACTAATGACATCATGTGATGTTATATTTTCAATTTTCTTTCATTTTCTTTTCTTTTCTTTACTACCTATTTTCAATTCAAGTTTTAGCAATATTTATTCATATTTTATATCATGTAAATTATTTATTTAACTGGACAAGTTGGCCAAAAATTATCTCTGAGAACGAAATGACCAAAATACCCTCCGTTTGGCTTATTGAGCCAAAATCATCTATACCGATCGAAAAATTTTTCTAAGAATTTTCTTGGCATTCTAATGCTATTGAAACCTCAATGACTCTTCTCTGGAGTCTCAAAAATTATTTTATGAATTTTCTCCTGGGTTTAGGGCTCTTAGCTGTGAGGACCACAACTTCCCACTGATTTACCCATCGCTAGGGCACCGGCTCATTTAACTTGATTGTATTTTATTTCTAAAATTTTCACAAATTTTTCTTATTATTATTTGAGTTATTTATGACTCCTCACTCTAGTCCAAATATTTTTCCAGACGTTCTAGCTGTTCGGACTGACACCGGTCATCGGAACAGTCGAATGCACGAAATTGCTAAAATGAGGGTGTTACACTATTCCTTCTAACCAACCATTTATTTTATTTCACATTTCATAAAATTAAGCACTAAAAGTACAATGAATAGAAGAACCTCACCAAAAACATAAACTAATTTTTATAAAAGTTATTCTTTAAGATGACGTGAAGGAAAACTTTAAGATTACTAAGATGAAAATGAATTAAGTGATTTTTGTTTAATAAAAGAATTTGAAAAAATAAGAGGGTATCTTTTATTTGAGTAGTTTTAGGGGTACCCCTTTTAAGCACTAAAAATTGATATTTATATAAAAAAAAAAGAACTTATTAATTTCGATTAATTTAATCCTCCTATTTAAGTGGTTTAAGGGGTACCCCTTTAACCAAAAAAAAATTATAAAAAAAATTTTATTTAGCCCAAATAATTTTAATAAATTAATAAAAATTTAAGTGGTATCCCCTATTTAAGTAGTTTAAAGGGTACCCCTTTAACTATTGAAAGGATATTTTTATAAAAAAAAAATGATTTTATGAATAAGGTAACATCATAACTAATAAAATGCAATACAGACTAAGTTTACCTATCATGCTGATACCAAAATAGTGCAGCAAAACACATTTTAACAAAATGATTTGCAAAGAAAAACACTAAAGTAGATTCCAGTATTGACTATGAAAAGTACTCAAATGAAACCCTGCAGGAGACTAAGTATATGGAAGTGAGAGGTTGTAGAGCATTAGAGAATATGAATTACCTACACATTATCAATATTATCCAAATAGATTCTTTCAATAATAATAATACACACATTTTAGGAGCAACTTTCTCAAGGTTTAGTAGTATATTATTATTTGTAGTACCCATATTTTAAGGGTATTAGATACTAAGGCAAATACTTGTAGTACCCATTTTTTGGGTATTAGATACTAAGGCTGTAACACCTTCATTGTAGGTAGTCTGTACGTTCTACTGTTCTGATGACTAACGTCTGTGCAGACAGCTAGAATGTCTGAAACTACACTCAAATGATAGTGAGGAGACATAAAATGATGGAATACATGGTAAAAAAAATACAAGAAAAATTAAGAGAAAATAAAAGAAAGGAAATGCAGCTAGGTTAAACGAGCCGAAACTGTAGCGATAGGTGACCGCACCGAAAAGTTACGGCGAAGGCAATTGCCAACCCCAGGACCACAAGGAACCCTAGAAAATAATTTCTGAGAATTAATTAAAGGTCTACTGAGGTACAATTGATATTGAAAATGTCAAAGAAAATTTAGTTAATCGGTACAGAGGAAAATGAAAATTAAAGGAACCGGCGGATCAAGGATTAAATCGATATTACCGAAAAAGTGGGACTACAATCCGAAGAGGGACATTTTGGTCATTTGACACCTAGAGTTGGATTTTCGCCTAAATATCCATTAAAAATAAATGATATTAAAAATTTGAAAATCCCATGAAAAGATGAAAGTATACATATAGTGTAATTAAAGGAAGTATGAGGGTATAATTAGAAATATGAAAACTTAATTATTTTAACTAATATTTAATTAATTAGTGGGGTATAAAAGGCCATAGTGGACAGAATTTCCCACTAACCAAATCCATCTTCTTCAACCTTCCTCCCTTGGCCGAATTGAAATTCCCTAATTCCTCCATTGAAGTACCTTCATGCAAGCTTAGAAATCCCATCAATCTCACCATGATTTCCACTAGTTCCTTCACAAGAAATTGTCCACACATCAGGGGAAAGCTATAGGCAACAAGAAAAGAAGCTTTAGTGAAGGTTGGAAAAGTCTTGAATCAAGGTTAGTGCTCAAATTTCCTACCTCTTTTCTTTAATTCTTGTTGTAAGTTTAAGATGAGTTGATATGTTAAAGAAATTGATGAAAATTGATGAGTATGTAGGAGCCATGAATTCAGCAGCCATGGAAATTGAAGGAGCTTCAGTTATTTTTAGATGTAATTGATGGGTAATGAAGTTGATTAGGCTAATTACATATACTAGCAATTTAATGTTATGTGTAAGTTTGAAATGGATACTTTGAAGTAGGGTTATGAAATGAATATGGAAGTTGGGAGCAATGTTCAATTCGACAGCTTGATGTACTTAGGATAGCATTAATTTTATGTATGTCAATGTTAATTAATGAGTTAATGAATGTGTATTGTTGATGTTGATCAATTGAATTATAGTTTTGAGTTGGTGATTTGAGACTTATGTAATTGTTAGACATTTGACCTAATTGAAATGAGTGAATGTGTAATTGATGGACATTTGATCAAATTGAGTTATTGCTTGACATTTGACCAAATTGAGATGTGATTGATGCCAATTATAAGTGCTATGTATGCAATTTGTGGTTTGGGAGAAGGAGGAATAAAAATTGGAAGTGCAATTTTCTGTGCAGGTTGAGTTTTGTTGAGGGCAGTATATATTTTGACCCATAACTAACCTTGTGTCACCCCAATTGGTATGAGGCTAATTGGAGGTGAAATATGACCTAAAATGTGCCAATTTCCATGCAGAAGTCATGCCCAAATTCTGCCTAAAAAGTGACCAAAAGCTTGCCTAATCCGGATTGCTATTTAGTGAACCCAGAAAATGGCCAAATGAACAGTGTACATTCATTTGGTCATATCTCACTGTAGACAGGTCCAAATGACCTGAAATTTATACCATTAGAAAGCTTAGACATAGGGCTACAATTTTTGTGAAGGAGACAAAGCCCAGAAATTTCATTTACCTAACCAAATTGCTTGCCAAATTTGGGGTATCAAAACTGTCCAGAATTGAAACTGCCCAGAATTGCTAAATAAAGACTACATGACTAATTTTGGTAAAGAAACCATAACTTGGTCCATAGAACTCCAAATGCCCTAAAACCAGTACCAGAATTTCAATAAGACATAGGCCTACAATAATGATGTTTTGACCAAAACCCAAAAATTAAGGGAACTAGGTCAATTAACTTGATTAATTTGGCATACCAATTCTGGAAATGGTATAAATGAACATTAACTCCAGAATAGTGTCTTAAGCATGTCTCTTACTAGAAATCTGCAATTGAAATGAACCATACCATTCTAGAAAGCTAAGAAACAGACCTTCAACTTTATTTTAGACATTTTTCTCAACTTATGAATGTAAGAAGCTTAAATATTAGGTCAAAGCTACTGACCTAATAGAAATCCTGTTACTATAAGACACTTGAGTCCAGGTCAATAATTTGACTATAAATAATTTTATGAGACTTGAAAAATCACCATCAGAAATTTTGAGTGACCATAAGACATAGGGCAACATATTCTATATAGAATAGTAGACCTAAATATGGCAGGAACCTACTCAAATAAAACTAGCAAAGCATATTATCAAAGCTGCCTAGTAAGGGAACTAAAATTCAAAATTGACCTAGTTATGGTTATTTGACTATAACTTGAGTTATACAAGTCCAAATGACATGATTCAAAAAGGAAAATAAAGACAAGACATAGAGGAACAACTTCCATTGAGGAAGTGTGGCCAAATAGTAGCTACAAGTTGCTCAATTTGATATGCAAAGACAAAATGGTAAAGCTGAACCTAAATAAAGGTTCTTGAAATAACTTATTGACTTATCCCTAATAAGTCACTACATGCTAAATTACATGAAATGGGTATGTGGGATTCACTTTCCCAATATACATTGACATGAAAATTCTGTTATTACTATACACTAAATTACATGAAACAGAAATGTGTGACCCACTGTCCCACAATACATGAACATGAAAATTTAGATAAATAATTATTAATGCCTAATTGCCTACAGTAAACCTAGGCATATATATATAGTTGGATCGATTGGTATACCAATTAGGGAATACAGATAACAGTACTATCTACATGAATAAGCCTACATAGATAGGCCTACATGAATAAGCCTACATAGATAGGCCTACATGAATAAGCCCACATGAATAAGCCTACATGGATAATCATTGATCTACAAGTTTTATGCCTGCCCACTGGCCTTGTGCCTGACATGACAGATGCCATTGTGCATAATTGTATTTCTGGCTTTAACAGCCTGCCCACTGGCCTTGTGCCTGACATGACAGATGTATACTGGACAGACATATGGTTGTCTAACTAGTATACTCCCGTATATCTAGCATTATAGTTTGTTATATGTTACTTGGGCGTTGATATAATTTTTAAAAACTGAGAATGAAACCAATGAATGGATAAGATACTAATAATTAATTTAGTTCCAAAGTACAGAAAAGTCATAAATGACTTAGACTATATAAGAAATGAATATAAAAGATACTGTTAAATCTAACTATTCCCAAAGTATAGAAAATTTATTAATGTCTTAGAATTGATGATAATTTCACTAATATGAGTTTAAGGAGACTAAAAATGAAATATATGCACAGATAAGATTTTTATAAGTAAATTATTCACAAAGTGCAATGAAATATACAATTGACCTAGAATTATGAAATTTCACATATTATTGTCATTTTAAATCATTTAGTTATTCTGCTTTAAGATTATGCACCACTAAGCAATTTGCTTAGTGCATTAGATTTTCCATTGCGTAGATACTGTAGACCAGACACAGCAGCTGCCATAGCAGCAGTAGCCACAATAGTACTTTGATTACAGTTGTCCAGATCTGCAGCAGTCCAGAGTCCAGAGTCACCTCATCAGTTATAATATTTTGGTAGGGACCATGTATAGACTAGTATTTTAGTTCATATAATTATAATTGATGATGTAATAAATTGTATTGATATTTTTAAGACTGTAAAATAACCTTATGAACTTTTTTGTATAATTTCCATATGACTGAATGAATGAAAAATATTATTTTCTTGAAATTAAATGAACAGATATGATATGTTATATGACAAGATGAATAGAACAGATATGATATAAATTTATTTTTGACAAGCAACTATTGGAATCAGCCAGATACCAATAAAACAGAGCAGGCTCTGCCCGGGTTTCTACAGAGATAAATTGTGATAAAAAAAATATATTACCACATGTTTTTTACAAAGTTTAAAATTTAACAATGGACACGACAGGATAAGATAGGGTGCTCTGGCACCGAATGTGGCACACCTTGCTCAGCTACACCGTAAACGGGTGAGGAGTGTTACAAAGGCAAAGAAAAAACTTTAAAAAAAATGATTAATTGTATTTATAGACATCCAATCTATAATCAAGATGAGAAAAAAGCAATCATGCTATTGCTTAATCCCTTAAAAAGTGATTGGATGTGACAATATGTTCATATTTCGACAAACCCAAGACTTTTCTTTACCAAAAACTCACACCAACATAACTTATTTCTTATATAATAGCCATAAGACCTAACCTTGAATGTAATAATCACAAATCCGGATATGTGAATCCTTGATATAGCTTATACTTCCACAACATATTATAAATTATGTTTATATTAAAATTTGTTGTATGGACTACCAAATTGCTTAGGACCGATTCTATGCATCAAACTCACCCTACTGACTCCCTTTAGAGACTCTATAAAATGGCGGTTAAACACAACCCTTGTGAATCTTATTTTAACTTTATTAACATACAGTACAAAAACAACATACTTAGAAGGAAAGTTAATTCATGAAGGGAACTAAAACAAGATAAAGAAATGATAAATAGATTTTAAATTTCTAAAAAACAAGTGAACTATTGAGGAAGAGAACCATCACTTATAAAATACCAATCCACATCCAAGTAGCCAAAAATTAGTAATCAATAGAGATTGAAATAAAATGTGATTTTGAAACACCAAACCATAATATATATATATATATATATATATATATATATATATATATATATATATATATATATATATATATATATATAAAGGTTCAGTTCACAAACACAGCTAAGAAAGATAAGAAAATGCCTAGGTAAATCACATATCACCCACAATACCCAAAAACAATATGCTCAATGAATGAAACATTAGGGAGTGGTAGTGGAGTTAAGTGTATATTAGAGTGATTTTGGGATAGCTTTGTGGTGTTTAATTGAACAATAGTTAGAGGAAGTAAGAATCAGATATAAGAGGAGTAGGTGTATAAGGATGTTATGTGGGTTCTACTTGTATGGAGGAATTAGCGCTTTCTCTCAATTGATCACTTCAATACATGGGGCAATAATCATGATCCTTTTCCTCTAATGGACAGACTAATCGATTGAGATGACTAATTTCTTAACAAAATAAAAGCAAATTGGATCAATTCTTGACAGTGAACATCAAAATCTACACTTTCGAGTGAATATCAAAATGACAATTTATTTTGATTGACTCTTGGAACTACTATAGCATCGAGTAAGGAGAACTAAATCTATATCTTTGCTTCATAGATCGGTATTAATGGAGGAAGGAAAGAAAGGCAGAGCTTAAATAAGTAATGGGTCAAAAGTAGAGGACGATTGGAGCGAATGGGTGAGGCGAAAGGATATTAGGCATTTGTTGTAGGGAATCTATGGTGTGAGGGCATGAGGACTTGGGTTAGTGGTTCAATTGGTGTTTTCTTGTGAGTATGGAGCAGAGTCATTACATAGCATTGGGTCGAAGAGAGAAAAACGATCGAGAGTTGCTATGCCTAGATAGGAAAGAAGGAGGTGATGGTTGAAGGAGCGAAAGCATGAAAAACACAAGTTTAGATCATTAAAATTCAAAATTTTTCATCTAGGGTCAAGATTCATTTTTATCTATTTGATTTTAATAATAAACAACATATTAAAACTGTTTGAATATATTTTTGGATCTACATTTGCCATTTAAGATTTTAGAATTAACAGATTAATTCTTTAAAACCTTAGATTATATCAAGAACAAGTGTACTAACCTTTTTAATGCATTGCAGTGTGTTTGGCACGTTTGGGATGCACCTAGGATACCAGATGTTGTCCCTCTAGCTTGTCCACACCAAGATCACCAATGGCAGCCCCTTGAACAGCTTCTAAAGCATTTCCAATCAATTAGAAAATTAGGTTTTTGCCTTTTAAGAGATTACAGATGTAAACAGGACACTAGAAATAATTTCTAGTATTTTTAATTCAAGAGATTGTTGGCTAATCTCTTTGAATTGATGAGAGATGAAGAAGAAAAGAGGGGAGATGTTCTTTGGGTGGCGGCACCAAAGAAGAACAGTAGCCACACGTTTTACTCTGTCATAACAACACTTATATAGCTAGGTCACCACTTAAAACCCTTGCCACATGTCACCTTCTAATTGGCTCTAGTTTAATTGACCCAATCACATTGTGCCAAGTGTCAAACCTATATTTAATATTGACTTTGATCATCTTACATGATTAAAAGACATATGGCAAGCTTATGTGCAGTGCCATGTGTCACCATCTCATGGTGCCACATGTCACCCTGTGAAATGACCAAAATACCCCTATGTCTTAATTTTGAGTTCTCAACCCAAAATAATTATTTCTCATCTTCTAATCAATTTATATCAAATATAAATTAATTAATTAATTAATTAATTAATTAATTAATCTCTATTAATTAATTTTTCATTAATTAAATTCATATTTAAACACTTTAAATATAAATTTAACTTATATTATACATCCAATAACCTAGATTTGGTTTCAAGCCGTGCTAGGGACTTTGCAATCTAATTGCAAACCAAACCCATTTAATTAATTAATTATACTCTTTAAATAATTAATTAAATCATATTTTATTTGATGATTACTTATGTATGTGTGTGACTTACTAGGCTCATCACTAATTGGTAATGAGACATGATATCAACTCTTAATATCATCAGAACTCTTTCTTACCATAAATGATTTCTCTAAATCATTTTATGCATCTCATAAATTATGATTAACACCTAGCATAGCATGCCATAGCCACCCAATCAGTAATAAGGTTTACCTTAAATGAACCTATAATCATATGTTACCATTCATTAAAATCTCTCTGTTACAAAATCCCAATTAGAGCTGGAGTCATGGTTTATGTCAAACCCCATTTACTATGAATATTATATTCTCTTTTAATTCCAGTTCTTGATTGAAAAGATTTTCTCATCAGAAACTCTTTTCTGATTAAATCTATCTGTCCTGGCCTGGAACTTGAAACATTAAGAATAATTAAATGAACATAGGATTTTATCCCTATTTACTTAGGGTAACAGATTCCATCTTGATCAACACCTACCTCCATATATAACTAGTAGGAGCCAACACATACCCATATACCCATACACAGTACAATTATGAAAGCAGTATCAAACTTAAACCACCTATATACAAGATAACTATGCTATCTCAGGTCTAAAGATTATATGCACTAATATGATTTATGACAATGCATTGACAAGAGTAAACTCCATGTGCTTGTCATAAATGTCGCTGGTTTGGCCTACTTATCATGTATAAGTCCCTATCATGTTTGTTATATGGCATGAGACTCACCATTCCATCTTATTTACATCTCATATAAATAACTTGGTAACAAATATGATTATAATCTTTTTGGATAAGTCATGTCCTTATTGTGAAGTATCCTTGATTGTGAACCAATTTACAATACATTGTGCTAAAAATACTGTCACTCATATTCTTAACAACTTAAGAATAGAATTTCTAACAAAATATCAATGGATCTTTTCTATTACACATAAATATATTATATAAATGGAAAAGTGAAAATGCCTTTTCTTTATAAAACATGTATAAGATATATAATAAATGATATGCTCTAGGGTATACTACTAATAATGGTGTTTTTTTGCTGAAGTACTGCCGTTTTGGGGAGTTTTGAAGGCCTTTTTTCTTCTTTTTCCTTTTTTTTTTTTCTCCTTTCCCAAATTTTCCACCCTAAAATGTTTTTCCCCTAAAAAAAAAAAAAAGCCTCCACTCAACTAGAGAAAGAGAGATGATATTATAAGAGGCTAAAACCCTAAAATGAAGGGTGTAGATTTAAAGAGATAAAATGTTTAACACCTCAAATTTTTAAATAATTATTTTATGTGTAGTCATATAATTTTTGACTAGTTTCACGGGCCTAGGAGAGGCCATATGATTTTGATGAGATGTGGATATAGAAGATGTGATTTAGAAGTGTTATTTGAATCATTTTGCAGGTTGGGTAGGTCCTAGGTATAGGGAAAACTCTATTAGATTTTTGAAAAAACCTTAGGACTGTCTTTTGATTCTCCGTAGCTTTGTTTCAAGTTGTTTATTGATAATTTGGGTATATTGTCCAAGTGAGCTGAGACAACCTTCTTCCATTGCCCAGCCACTACAGTAACCTTTAAAGTGTTGTGAGTAGATATTTATTTTATTTACAATTTCAATATTATTATATTTTTGGCATGCTCATGCATCTCTTATATTTATGTGGTTAAATATTAGGTGTGCCCTGCTTTGCATTTATACCTGATGATATTACTTTGGTTGCTGTGTTTTGATAATCTAGAGTTGTGTGTGTGAGTGGGTGTGTATGTGGTGTATATGGATATGAGTAGGACAGGTAAATTGGCTTGTGCTAGCCTCGCTTGGGGCTCGATCCTTTTTGAGGAAGTCGGGGTGAGTACGACTTCAAGTTGATCTAGCTGACCCCCGCATATGGATTATTAAGTGAAAGTCCGACTCGAGTTGATCTCGCTGGCAGGCCTTGAATTAAAAGAGCTGGGTAGGAGGATCAGCTCCCCATATATGTATGTGTCTGTATGGATTTGACACGAGTGTGTGAGTGCTCCAGATTGTCTTTGATGTGACTTAATATGAATTGTATGAAGATGATGCATTTCATTTCCCAAGATGCATTAGAATTAGATAGTTATAGAGATTGTATGTAAAATAAATATTTACTGTCTGAGTCGAATGCTCACTCCTGTTCATTATTTTTCTAAGTTACAAGAGAGCTTTTTCCATGTGTTTAACTTGCTTTTATTCTTCACAGGTATATGTTTGCTGGTTTTACAACCATTGCAAGTGCATGGATCGCTAATAAGTAATAAAGTAGTGAGTAAAGTATCGTCCCACGAGGAATTTAACTAGTAAGTACCAGAGTACATAGCGATATTAGCTGTCTAGGCTATGAAATAAAATGGGCGAGTGAAATTTGTCTATTTTGAATACTAGGAATAAAAGGGTAATGAATTTAAAATGGAATAATCTATTTTAAAATAATTCCTGAATTAAGATTTCACACTTTAACCTTATTATGGATGCAATCTTGTCTATTCATTGGATTGAGAATTGTTTGTCTTGATGGAAATTAATCCTAAAGTATCCTAGGTCCTCTCTCAAGGCACATAAGGTGTGTCTCAATTAGAGCTAAACCCTACTTTCATAAGTGATCGATTCTAATAAAAACCCTTTAAAACCTATGATTAATTATGGAACTCCACAAAGGTTATCAGCCTATTTCTAGGTTAGATTTACTATGTTCAAAATTTTGATTTTCTAATATTAATCTTCACCTTTTAGCCCTTCAATTAATATTTCTAATCAATACTAAGTGGGTACCAACACATAGCATACATTAAGATCGCAAAAAATTAAATCAAAGAACAAATCTCAAATCCAATAAATAACACTCAATATTTGTCCATAATAATGATTACAAGCATTACTCTCCTAATTTCAGAATATGAAAATTACTCGCTCATGGTGTGTTCAGCAAACATAATAAAAATAAAATAAAAGAACAATAAAAGTCTGCTTAAAGAAATAGAACAAAAGAATCAAAGAGAATTTGTAGCTTTGATCTTATGGAACTTCAGCTGAAGGCTCTTCCTTGATACTGATACATTACTGTTTTAGGCGGCTGTGAGAAAATGATGAAGGTGTTATTGCCCGGCTCTGGATCCCCCTTTTTCTGCTTTCTGCTGCTTCTATTTATATTCAATGCCTAGGGTTAGGTTTTCATAGTCCCATAAGCATTAGAAGTCTCTTCTCTCTGTCAAAAACTGGAGCTAGGGCCAAATCAGGAAACTAGCTGTCGGCTGATACATAGCCCGTGTGTCACTAGGTCGTGTAACTTACTGGAGCTTTTAAGACTGCATCTCGTATTGGCATAGAAGATTACACGGGGCATTGCTGGTTACACGGGTCCAAGTACACGACCCGTGTTCTTTTGCTTTACATAGAGTTCCTCAATCCTAGCCAAGCAGAGATTTACATGGGTCTCCATGGTTTACACGAGTCTGTGTACATGGCCTGTGTACTACATTTCTTCCTTGGCTCTTTTAGCTTTCCCCTGGCAATAGCTTAATGGGCCTGTAGCTTTGATTACACGACCCGTGTAAAGTGTGTCAGCAGCACTTCTCTTTCCTTTGGTTTTTCTAAGCTCCCTTTTGCACTCCTATGCCTTGGAACTTTATCCAAACACCTGAAATGATGCAGAAAACATGGAATTTAAAGTTTGATAATGGAATTTATAAAAGTTGATGAAATTAATGATTATACATGAGATTACTTATCGAAATATTATGAAATAATATACAAATGTGCTTAACAACATCTATATAATACAAGTGTATCAGTCTACTGCTATTAATTTTATGTTTTGTGTTGCTAAATATAAATCCTAGCCCTCTGCATGTGTAGAAACATATTATTTAGTTTGGGACTATAATATTTATTAATATTTGGGATTGTAACTTATTAAACTTTATGTATGTGTAATTGGGTGGTTGGATACCTATGATGGATGAGGGAGCAGAGCTCCCATTGATTTTATTCTGGATTGTGGATGATTGATGGGTGAGCTAAGCTCCCCAAATGTATTTTTATTAAGATTACAATCAGGTGAGTTAATAACTGCCCATTGGATAGTCTATTTTATAGTCGGGCTATGTCCGATTGATTTCTTAAAATAGGGCCCAATATGGGCCTGCTGATAGGTTAGAATTTAGTTGGGCTTACTACGAGTTTCGGGGGCCTTATGCTGACCCAAGTCTTAGTGCCAGTCCGGCCTGTAAGTTCGAGTCACGACAATAATTGTATCAGAGCTTAGGCTTTAGATTCATGGGAAAGAGTACAACTGGGAGTGTAAAAGGAGTCTTTTTAGGAGGTTACATGCGGAGTATAGGATCATGTTTCGTCTTCTTCTTTAACTCTTTGTTTCTAGCTTCTGCGTTATACCTTGGGTAATATAAAAGTGTTTAAGTTAGTAACTTGATTTTCGTAGAGTATATAGAGATGTGAAATAGAGTTAGCAGACATGTTGAGATCTACCATGGGAGTACGTACTCCAAATAATGCTGTGTTTTTATGAGTATGGGGCTAACGATGTGTCTATCTAGTGTAAGGCACGAGGACATAAAGGCTGAAGGAACGGAAGCGTGAAAAACACAAGTTTATGCCATTGAATTCAAAAATTTTCACCTAGGGTCACATGCATTATGCAAGATTTATTTTTATCTATTTGATTTCAATGATAAACAACATATTAAAACTCTTTTAATATGTTTTTGGATCTGTATTTGCCATTTAAGATTTTAAAATTAATCAGATTAATTTTAGAACCCTAGATAAAATCAACAACGACATAAAGAACTCTTTGATGCAATCGCAATGTCTCGCGCTTTGAGATTCGTCTTTAGGACACCAGATGTTGTCCCTCTAGCTTGTCCACACCAAGAACACCTATGGCAGCCCTTGAACAGCTTCTAAAGCTTTTTCTATTAATTAGAAATTTAAGTTATACCTTTTAAGAGATTAGAGATGTAAACAATACACTAGAAATAATTTCTCGTGTTCTTAATTCAAGAGATTGATGGCTAATCTCTTTGAATTGATAAGAGATGAAGAAGAATAGATGAAAAGCCTCAAAGTGGCGTGACAAAGGAGAGGAGTGGCTGCTGGTTGCTTTTTCTTTTCATAACAACACTTAAATAGCTAGGTTAACACATTAAACCCTTGCCACATGTCACCCTTTGATTAGCTCTAGGTTTAAGTGACCCAATCACATTGTGCCAAGTGTCAAACCTATATTTAATCTTGATTTTAATCATCTTACATGATTAAAAAACATTTGGCAAACTTATGTGTAATCCCATGTGTCACCATCTCATGGTGCCACGTGTCACACTGTGAAATGACCAAAATGCCCCTGTGTCTTAATTTTGAGTTCTTAACCCAAAATAATTATTTTTCTTCTTCTAATCAATTTATATCAAATATAAATTAATTAATTAATCTCTATTAATTAATTTCTCATTATTTAAATTCATATTTAAACACTTTAAATATAAATTTAACTTATACTATACATCCAATAATCTAGATTTGGTTTCAAGTCATGCTAGGGACTTTGCAATTTAATTGCAAATCAAACCTATTTAATTAATCAATTAAACTCTTTAATTAATTAATTAAATCATATTTAAATAGGTGATAACTTGTGTATGTGTGTGACTTACTAGGCTCATCACTAATTGGCAATCAGACATGATATCAACTCTTAATATCATCAGAACTCTTTCTTACCATAAATGATTTCTCTAAATCATTTTATGAACCTCATAGACCATGGTTAACAACTAGCATAGCATGCCATGGCCACCCAATTAGTAATAAGGTTTACCTTAAATGAACCTATAATCATATGTTACCATGCACTAGAATCTCTCTGTTACAGAATCCCAACTCAAACTGGAGTCATGGTTTATGTCAAACTCCATTTGCTATGAATATTATGTTCTCTTTTAATTCCAGTTCTTGATTAAAAAGATTTTCTCATCATAAACTCTTTTCTGAATAAATCTATTTGTCCTGGCCAGGAACTTGAAACATCAAGAACAATTAAATGAACATAGGATTTTATCTCTATTTACTTAGAGGAACAGATTCCATCTTAATCAACACCTACCTCCATATATAACTAGTAGGAGCCAACACATGCCCATATACCCATACATAGTACAAGTATGAAAGCTGTATCAAACTCAAACTACCTATATACAAGATAACTGTGTTATCTCAGGTCTAAAGATTATATGCACTGATATGATTTATGACAAAACATTGACAAGAGTAAACTCCATGTGCTTGTCATAAGTGTCACTGGTTCGGCCTACTTATCATTTATAAGTGCCTATCATGTTTGTTATATGGCATGAGACTCACCATTCCATCTTATTTATATCTCATATAAATAACTTGGGAACAAACATGAATACAATCTTTCTGGATAAGTCATGTCCTTATTATGAAGGATCCTAGATTGTGAACCTATTTATGATACTTTGTGCTAGAAATATTGTCACTCATATTCTTAACAACTTAAGAATAATATTTCTAACAAAATATCAATGGACCTTTTCTATTACACATAAATATATTATGTAAACGGAAAAGTGGAAATGCCTTTTATTAATAAAAATATGTACAAGATACATACTAAATGATATGCTCTAGGGCATACTACTAACAATCTCCCACTAGCACTAGAGCCATTCATTACAATATCTTAGACCTATCTTCTCAAGATGTCGGTCTAACTGAGTCTGTGACATAGGCTTAGTGAATGGATCAGCTGGATTTTCAGCTGATGCTATTTTCTGCATGGCTACATCGCCTCGCCCAACTATTTCTCTGATAATGTGGTAGCGCCTTTCTATGTGTTTGGATTTTGGGTGAGACCTTAGTTCCTTAGCCTATATGACTGCTCCATTATTGTCACAGTGTAGTGGAACTGCTGACTCAATGGAAGGAACTACTGTAAGTTCTGTCACGAACTTCTTTATCCAAACAGCTTCCTTTGCAAAGATCTCGATGCAAAGAATATACTCACCTCTGTAGTGGAATCTGCAATGCGCTCTGCTTGGAACTCTTCCAACCGATCGCACCCCATTACAAATGAACACATATCCAGAGGTAGACTTTCTATTATCGATATCCGATTGGAAATCGAATCGTGATAACCATCCAATTATAAGTCTCCACTCCATAAATCAAGAATAAATCCTTAGTTCTTCTCAAGTACTTAAGGATATTCTTGATGACTATCGATGTTCCAAACCTGGATTGGATTGATACCTGCTAGTCAAACTAATAGCATATGCGATATCCGGCCTAGTACACAACATTGCATACATTAAACTTCCAATAGCCAAAGCATATAGAATCCTGGCCATCTTATCTCTTTCTTCAGGTGTCTTTGGAGACATCTCTTTAGAAAGGTGGATACCATGTCTCACTGGTAACAATCCTTTCTTGGAATCAAGCATGTTAAACCTCTTTAACACCTTTTCCAAGTATAGACTTTGAGATAAACCAATTATTCTTTTCGCTCTATCTCTATAAATGCGAATCCTAAGAATATAGGTTGCCTCCCCTAAGTCTTTCATGGAGAATGTATTTGACAATCATACCTTTATAATCGTCAACATACCTGTGTCATTACCCATTAACAGTATGTCATCCACATATAAGACAAGGAAAGTGATAGAACTGTCACTAACCTTCTTATATATACATGGCTCATCCTCATTTTTGATAAAACCAAAGGATTTAATGGCTTCATCAAAACAGATGTTCTAACTCCTCGAAGCTTGTTTCAACCCATAAATGGATCGCTTTAGCTTGCATACCTTGGAACCATCTTGGGATTCAAAACCCCTAAGTTGTTCCATGAAAATGTTTTCTTCAATGTATCCATTGAGAAAAGTTGTTTTGACATCCATCTACCAAATCTCATAATCATAGTATGCAGCTATTGCTAATAAAATCCTAATTGATTTAAGCATGGCAACAAGCGAGAAAGTCTCCTCATAGTCGATTCCTTGCCTTTGGCGAAACCCTTTCGCTACTAGCCTTGCCTTATAGGTCTCTACCTTTCCATCAGAACCAATTTTCTTCTTCAAAAACCCATTTGTTCCCTATAGGTACAATACCTTCAGGTGGGTCAACAAGATCCCAAACTTGATTCTTATACATGGAATCAATTTCGGATTTCATAGCATCAATCCATTTTGAAGAGTCTATATCTGATATAGCTTCTTCGTAGGTAAGTGGATCGTCTCCATGATCTACTTCTTCATGAGTAGACAACTCTTGTTCTTCTTCATGAAGAAAACCATATCTCACTGGTGGATGAGTTACCCTGGTTATTCTTCGAAGAACAGCTGTAGATGTTTCATCAATGGGTATAGGTTGACTAGATGGATCTATATCCGTCTGATCTGTTGGTTGGTTAGAATTCTCCAATTCTAACTCTATTTGCCTTCCTTTGCCTCCTTCTTGAACAAACTGTTGTTCAAGAAATGTGGCATATCTACTTATCACAACCTTTTGTGAAGTAGGCAAATAAAAATAATATCCAAAACTATCTTTTGGATATCCAACAAATCGACCTTTTTTCTGATCTGGTCTCCAATTTATCAGTGTTCAGCTTTTTAATATAAGCTGGACAACCCCAAATCGTAACATGCTTAAGACTTGGTTTTCTTCCATGCCATATCTCATAAGGTGTGGAAGAAACTGATTTTGATGGAATCCTATTCAGAATATACAAAGCTGATTCTAATGCAAATCCCCAAAAGAAGATTGGCATATCAGTATAGCTCATCATGCTACCTACCATATCCAATAGGGTACGATTTCTCCTTTCAGATACACCATTCAGCTGTGGCGTTCCTGGAGGAGTCAGCTGAGAAATAATGCCATGCTCTCTCAAGTATTCATCAAATTCAGTACTCAAATATTCACCTCCATAATCTGATCGAAGAGCTTTAATGCTCTTTCCTGTTTGATTTTCTACTTCATATTTAAATTCCTTAAACTTTTCAAAGGATTCATGTTTGTATTTCATCAAATAGAAATACCCAAACCTTGATTTATCATCAGTAAAGGTAATAAAATAACGAAAACCCCCTCTAGCCATTTCTTTAAATGGACCACATACATCACTATGTATTAGCTCCAAAATATTTTCAGCTCTTAGCCCTTGTCCAACAAAGGGTGATCTAGTCATTTTGCCCTGAAGGCAAGATTCACAAGTTGGAGTAGGCTCAGAGCCCAATGAGGATAGAATCCCCATTTTCTCCAGTTTTGCAATCCTATCTTCTGCAACATGACATAACCTTAAGTGCCAAATATATTTTGAACTTGAGTTGGTTTTCACCATGGCATTGTATTCTTTTAGATCACTTGCATTCAATTTGTGTTTGTCATTATTATCCAAATAATAAAGATCATCATTCATATAACCCGAACCAACATATTTATTTCCAAAATAAATATTGCAAACATCATCTGTGAACTGAAATTCATAGCCATTTCTAGTCAAACTAGATACAGAAATGATGTTCTTAAAAGCATCAGGTACATATAAAATATTATCCAAACACAAAACATGTCCAAACATGTAAAAAGATTTAGATCCTATGGCTAAAGCTTCAACAGTTGAACCATTGCCAATCCGGACTCTAATATCATGAGAACGCAAGCTGCTACTGTTTGCTAGTTCCTGCATATCATTAGAAATGTGAGAACTGGCACCAGTATCTAAAACCCAAGCTGTAGATGAACTATGAGTATCATCAGAATCTAAATAACAAGATATGGACATACATTCCGAAGGTGTATCCTTCTTGTCCTTCAGAGAAGCAATGTCACACCCTACCCCTCAGTAAGGCATAACATGATCCCATAGTATACCTAATGAATTACCAACTCCATCTACTGATAACCCATTAAATACACTACAAGGGATTTTAAAAACTTTTCTTACTTCTTTTACAGTGGTGAGCACTATTTACAGGTGTTAAAGACTTTGGTGAACTGAGTGAAATAACTAACTCAATTGGTTTATTTGGAATTTCTGTAAAAATTTTGGCAGAGTGCCATCTGTATTTTGGATAAAACAGTTCTTCAAAAAACCTGTAAAAAGTACTTCAATAATTTTCCAAATCTCAACTCCAATACATTTCTCAACACAACAATTTATCAACTCAATTCCATAGAAATTTTTCAAAGTCTGAGATAAGGAAATATAATACAGCTTTTACAAGTCAAAACAGCTCGTAATTATTTTACAACTTCAAGGTACAATTTGAATTTACAACTGCTCAAAACCAAAAACAAAATGTACATACAGTGTCATACATTACAGTACAAAATGCAAAATATTGGTATACTCATTATACCCGAAAAATCTCTCGCTGGAGGTATATGCAGCCTAGTCTGCTGCCCTGTCTATTTCTCTACCTGCGACAGCAATTAAAAAGCTATCGCTGAAACAATGTCTCAGTGGTGCACAACATTAACCAAATACAATTTAAATCACAATTCATAAGTCATGTAAATAGTGGATACTTAAAATCATAGTTAAATTCAAGACAATAAATGTCAACAAGAATTTAAACTCCATTTGTCAATATCACAATAATTTTCCATAAGTCAGATCATGTTTGAATTCAAAAGACAGTATATGTCAATGAGAGTTTAAATCAATTTCACAATCTCACAATACATAATAATGCAATTTAGTCGAACAATTTAAGAATACAGTGTTGCCAATTCATTCACAACTTAAGCCATGACACAAATTTCCGATCAATGCCGTGTTGTACACCACGACAAAGCAATCACAACCTCACTAATCGAAATCAATGAGGAAGGGGAGCTAGCTATATAATGAGTACTCATCCGATCACCTCAACTGGTAAACCAGAGAGGGAAAAATAAACGATCATGACTCCATAAATGGAGAAGGAAATAAACGATCACAACCCCATAAATGGAGAAGGAATGATACGATACTGTCATGCTAAGTGTGAACACAAAATCAATTCCAAACATTTTATTCAAATGATTCGTGAGAATCCAATAAATTTCCAAACTCATAGTTTCATTCATAAAATGGCAACCCAATTCATAATTAACTTCAATTTCCACAAAAACCATTTACAGTGCTTTTCAATCAATAAGTTTCCATCAATATCATTCAAACAATTTTTCACAATTTCAAACCATTCACAATGTTTTTCAATCAATAAGTGTCCACCAAACACATTTCCACAATTTAAAACAATGATATGCAAATAGTCAATATTTATTTCCATTGAAAATAATTCAAAAGCAATAGCCGTTGTGCACAAACACAATTTAAATCAATAACATACAATTAATCATATGAAATCTTATTCAGAGTAAAATCAGTTGAAAACTAGTTGTGCACAAACCTCTGATGACTGTCTCCCTGGTCTGGACTCAGTGTTTCCTTCCCTTTCCCTGAGTCTTTAGTAACTGAGAAACACAATTTGAAGTGTTTCAGTACTAAATTAAATTGTCTATAACGATAATGTTTGGTAAATAATGCACTGAACTCAATTTTTCACTTAATCACCTAATATACCGACCCTCATTGCGTTTTAGGTAAATTAGGTTTTAGTGTCGTTAATATGTCACATTCGATAGGGTTTTAGGTTTGGTATGTTTTACCAAAGTCATTTCCTTGCTTAGTGCATTTTAATGCAAATTGCTGGATTCCGGGACACCGGTTTGACCTAACCGGACGATCTAGTTCCCTCGGTTTTCGGGTCTCGGTCGAAACTACAAACTTGTAGATCTAGGTCTTATTGCACGCGGGGCAAAATTTCAGGTCAATCCGAGTTAAGTAGACCGAGTTATGGTCATTACACTCTTGCTGGTCAAATGGTACCATTTTAGGTCAATTTTAGGTCAAATTGGTCAATTCTGGTTCGGCCAGTTTTTGGACCCGAACTTGTGCAAGTTGTTTGACTTGCTTATGGTCATTTCTGGGCTTTGGTGTCTTCATAAGACTTGTAGGTATGGGTCTTAACTATTCTTGGTCAAAATTTCAGGTCAATTGGACCTGGTTTGAGTGAGTTATGGCCTAAACACTCACTGCTGCCCAATTGGTCATTTTTCAGGTCCTAATTGCACCTAATCCGAATTGGTCATTTTCTTAGGTCACCTTGCAAGCAGAATTTTGGTATGGTTTCTCAATGAAAGTTGGCACATTTTGTGCCTAGTTTCACCTCAGATTGGTCTCATACCAATTGAGGTTACACATTTAAGGTTATAGGCTAAAATGTACACTGCCCTCACTATGCCTTTCACACCCCACTTCAAACACACATTTAACTTGCAAAGTTTACTTCCATACCCTACCAATCTGTTTTGGTACATTACCAAAAGCATTATCTACTTTACATTAACATTATTTTGGGCAGATTACCATTACCCTCAACACACCAAATATCATTCACAATTACAATTTCTAATTACCATTACAAACACACCTAACCATTACAAATTTTACATACACTTTACAATATCAATCTACATACATCTCATCAACCTTCTAGGTCAATATTCTGCCCACACTTCCTTCAATATATACCATTACTCAAGTGTCCCCAAGCTGCCGCAAACCATTCTTCAACACCACATTGCCCTACAATCCATCAATTCTCATCCTAGTGCCAAAATCACCATATATATGTGAAACAATTCATTAGGATATTAATTTACCATGATCAACATTATTTCTCATCAATTATATGCACAAATATCTCATAAAAAACGTGACTCATGGCTGTCCAAAATGAAAACAACAATAACCCTTCAAACTCAAAATTTTCCTTCACCAAACCAACACCCATAACATGAACATAAACTTTAACAAAGAAATTCTCAAAAATGCAAACTTACCTTTAATTGTAACTTGCTAAACCTTCACCAAACTTCTCAAAATTGGTATCAATATCTTCCTTATGATGTGTAGACCATTTTTCATAAAGCTACTTAAGGGATTGGAGTTGAAATGGAGGAGAAGATGAGGTTTGAAGCAAAATGGCTATGGAGTTTTCTTAGGGAGCTTGTTACGGCATTGTTGAAGAACTAAGAGAAAATGAATCTGCAGATGGTATGTTAGGTTTACACCTGCCCCATTAGCTTTAATTTATTCCTTTAGTGGTCCACTTATTTGGATTAAATCATATAATATGTTTACATGTGTTATTTACACATTTTTCACTCCATTTTGGCTATTTGTATTAGGTACCCTCAATTTAATTTTTCATTTTATTTTCTAAGTGTAATATTATTTATTTTTAATGGACATTTAGGTCAAAAGACACTTCGGGATGTCAAATGACCATAATGCCCTTGTTCGGGTTGCATTCCCGATTTTTCGGTAATACCGGGTTTTGTCTGTTTTTCGATTTCTCACTTTTCTTTGTACTAATTATTTAATTTCTCCTTGATATTTCTAATGACATTTATACTTCAATAAGGGTCTATTTAAGTCCTAAAAATATTTTCCAGGGTTCCCCGCAGTCCAGGGCTAGTCAACGGTCCACGCCGTGACTTCCCATTGCGGTCACCCATCGTTAGGTTTCCCGGCTCGTTTAACTTGATCACATTTCTTTGCTATCATTTTTCCTTTGTTTTTCTTGTACTTTCTTTTCTTGTATTTCATTATTTTATGTCTCCTCACTCATATCGAAGTACGGTTCTTGGCATCCTAGCTGTCCGGACAACACTAGTCACCGGAGCAGCAGAACGCACTACCGAACTTAGGGGTGTTACAAGCAAGATAGTCTAGGCAATTCCTTTTCCAGTGCCCATCCTTTTGGCAGTGGAAACACTTTCCTTTGCCTCCATCAGCTTTAGTCTTCCTTTTCTGTTTAGCTATTTTCTTGGAAGGACCAGAAATATGAGGTTTCTTTTTCTTATTGCCCTTCTTCTTGTTGGACTTTCCAGCAGAAGAAGATGCAACCAAAGCTACCTCTTTTCCTTTATTGCCTGGCATATTCTTTTGGGCAATAACCAGTATGTTGAGTAAACCAGCTAAGGTGCATTCCTGTTTAGTCATATGGAAATTTGTCACAAAATTCTCAAAAGACTCAGGAAGGGACTGAAGGATCAAATCCGTCTGTAGTTGGAAATCCATGTTAAAGTCCAGATGTTCCAACTGCTCAATCAGCCAAATCATCTTGTGGACATGATCCCCAACATTCTGTCCCTCAGACATCCTCATACGGAATAGCTGTCTAGATATCTCATACCTAGCATTCCTGCTGTGCTCACCATACAACTCTTATAGGTGAAGGAGGATCTCACTCACACTCTACATGTTCTCATGTTGCTTCTGTAACTCATTACTCATGGAAGCAAGCATGTAACACTTAGCTCTTATATCATGCTCCTTCCACTTGTCCAAAGTTTCATGTTCCTTTTGTGTGGCCTCTGGAGGTAAGGGACCAGAAACATTTGAATCTAGAACATATCTTATATGTTCAAGGTTCAGGACAAGTTTCAAATTTCTTAGCCAATCAGATAGATTAGGTCCTGTCAACCTATTGTGATCAAGTATGCTTGCAAGGATATTGGATGGTGGTGGTTGTTTTGTGCTCATTTTTATCAGAAAATTAACTGCAGAAAATAACCAGATTAATTAGTAAATGTATCATATAATTAACCAAAATGATTATGGTCTTTTAATCAAATTGGTCCTCCCACTAACTTAGCGAATCATACACTTCCAAAGTAGAAAACGGAAATCCTAATTGGATGGATTTCTAGTGAGTGATTGAATTCTTATAATTCTATTGATCATCCTCAGGTACATCCATTATTGGAATTACAATAAACTATAAGTGAGCAACTCTTTGCCCATCACATCTCATGTGAGGTTCAATCCTTTACCTAACCCCTAATGCTCAAAATCTCAGGTACATCCATTATTGACTTATCTTGCATTTGTTAAATTGATCCCATTGAGCCATTAATTATGCAAATAATTTTAATGTCCTCAGGTACATCCAATATTGGCCACTAAACCATTTACATATTTACAACATCTCATGCTTAACAATTATTCTTAAGAAAATCTCTTAAATTAATTGCATCTTATGCAACTATTTAAAATTTCTTAAAATAATTGCCCCAATGGAGGGCCTATGTTATAATTACTTTAATTATAGCATTTCCAACTTAATCATTTGTTTGGAAGATTTTATGGTCATTCTAATTACTATTAAGGCCTCACTTTGCACATTATCCAATTAGCATGCATATATCATATAATAGCATACATTCCCATACATCTCATGCATTCATGGATAAGCAATAAATATGGTATGATCATGGACTTTCTAAGGGATTCAATTCTGAGCCACCAAGAATTCAATCAGGGCATTCCTAGGTGCATTTCATTCATTTTACAAGAGTTGCTAAAGGAGTACATAATCAACACTTGATCTTGAATTCCTCCCACCGGTCCCACCAATGCTCTTGACCTCCTTGAACTTCTTGCAATCCAATATTACATAGTAATCCTTGGCATACCAAGGCGAATTTACAAGAACTTAAATAAATGAAATTACAACCCAAAAATTATTACAAACTTAATAATACATGCTCAAAATAAATTAAAATAAATTAATTAATTTACAATCCCAAAGAAACATAAAAGAAATAAATCCAATCACATTGGTCTTTTATAGTCCATGATCATCCATCATGCATATCACTATTTAACAATTAAATAAAACATACATAATTAAATTAAATTGAATATGTCATATTCAACTTAAAAATCCAGATTTGAATATGATTCAAATAAATTTAAAAATTTAGATTTGAATCTCATTCAAACAAATTTAAAAATTCAGATTTGAATCACATTCAAACAACTTTAAAAATTCAGATTTGAATCACATTCAAACATTTTTTAAAAAATCAGATTTGAATCACATTCAAACATTTTTTAAAAAAATCAGATTTGAATTTTATTCAATCAATTTTAAAAAATCAGATTTAAATATGATTCAAACTACTTTAAAAATTCAGATTTGAATCACATTCAAACAACTTTTAAAATTTAGATTTGAATCACATTCAAACAATTTTTTAAAATTCTGATTTGAATCATAATTTAATTGTGTGATTAAAGATCCTAATTAAACATTTTAATTAGTCATATGATGAACCTTTCATCATGCAACAATTGCAAAATTTAATAACAACCATGCGCACCATGATCTTCCCAAGCCATGCGGACCATGTTGGAGTTCATCAAGCATGCCGCCACACCTCTTGATCCAACCAGCAATGGATCAATCATCTCATGATCAAATCACATAATTAAATCATATAATCAACAATCTAAATGGAAAATATAGTGGGCTCTGATACCAATTGAAGGAACGGAAGCGTGAAAAACACAAGTTTATACCATTGAATTCAAAAATTTTCACCTAGGGTCACATGCATCATGCAAGATTTATTTTTATCTATTTGATTTCAATGATAAACAACATATTAAAACTCTTTTAATAAGTTTTTGGATCTGTATTTGCCATTTAAGATTTTAAAATTAATCAGATTAATTTTAGAACCCTAGATTAAATCAAGAACGATTACACTAACCTCTTGATGCACTGCAGCGTGTCTGCGCCATTTGAGATTCGTCTTCAGGACACCAAATGTTGTTCCTCTAGCTTGTCCACACCAAGAACACCTATGGCAGCCCTTGAACAGCTTCTAAAGCTTTTTCTATTAATTAGAAATTCAAGTTCTGCCTTTTAAGAGATTAGAGATGTAAACAGGACACTAGAAACAATTTCTAGTGTTCTTAATTCATGAGATTGATGGCTAATCTCTTTGAATTGATGAGAGATGAAGAAGAATAGATGAAAAGCCTCAAAGTGGCGTGACAAAGGAGAGGAGTGGCTGCTAGTTGCTTTTTCTTTTCATAACAACACTTAAATAGCTAGGTTAACACATTAAACCCTTGCCACATGTCACCCTTTGAATAGCTCTAGGTTTAAGTGACCCAATCACATTGTGCCAAGTGTCAAACCTATATTTAATCTTGATTTTAATCATCTTACATGATTAAAAAACATTTGGTAAGCTTATGTGTAATCCCATGTGTCACCATCTCATGGTGCCACGTGTCACACTGTGAAATGACCAAAATTCCCTTGTGTCTTAATTTTGAGTTCTTAACCCAAAATAATTATTTTTCTTCTTCTAATCAATTTATATCAAATATAAATTTATTAATTAATCTCTATTAATTAATTTCTCATTAATTAAATTCATATTTAAACACTTTAAATATAAATTTAACTTATACTATACATCCAATAATCTAAATTTGGTTTCAAGTCATGCTAGGGACTTTGCAATTTAATTGCAAACCAAACCTATTTAATTAATCAATTAAACTCTTTAATTAATTAATTAAATCATATTTAAATAGGTGATAACTTGTGTATGTGTGTGACTTACTAGGCTCATCACTATTTGGCAATGAGACACGATATCAACTCTTAATATCATCAGAACTCTTTCTTACCATAAATGATTTCTCTAAATCATTTTATGAACCTCATAGACCATGGTTAACACCTAGCATAGCATGCTATGGCCACCCAATTAGTAATAAGGTTTACCTTAAATGAACTTATAATCATATGTTACCATGCACTAGAATCTCTCTGTTACAAAATCCCAACTCAAGCTGGAGTCATGGTTTATGTCAAACTCCATTTGCTATGAATATTATGTTCTCTTTTAATTCCAGTTCTTGATTAAAAAGATTTTCTCATCAGAAACTCTTTTCTGAATAAATCTATCTGTCCTGGCCAGGAAATTGAAACATCAAGAACAATTAAATGAACATAGGATTTTATCTCTATTTACTTAGAGGAACAGATTCCATCTTGATCAACACCTACCTCAATATATAACTAGTAGGAGCCAGCACATGCCCATATACCCATACATAGTACAAGTATGAAAGCAGTATGAAACTCAAACTACCTATATACAAGATAACTGTGCTATCTCAGGTCTAAAGATTATATGCACTGATATGATTTATGACAAAACATTGACAAGAGTAAACTCCATGTGCTTGTCATAAGTGTCACTGGTTCGGCCTACTTATCATTTATAAGTGCCTATCATGTTTGTTATATGGCATGAGGCTCACCATTCCATCTTATTTATATCTCATATAAATAACTTGAGAACAAACATGAATACAATCTTTCTGGATAAGTCATGTCCTTATTATGAAGTATCCTCGATTGTGAACCTATTTATGATACTTTGTGTTAGAAATATTGTCACTCATATTCTTAACAACTTAAGAATAATATTTCTAACAAAATATCAATGGACCTTTTCTATTACACATAAATATATTATGTAAACGTAAAAGTGGAAATGCCTTATATTAATAAGAATATGTACAAGATACATACTAAATGATATGCTCTAGGGCATACTACTAACAAATGTGACTTTTGGTAGTATAGCTACCCTAGATGGGAGTGAGGATATCACTGCGGATAGTCATTAGTGGATAGCTCAGTTAGCATAAATTTATAATATCGGTCGGTTCAAGAGAGATAAGAGATTAGGAAACCTAATCTATTGAGATGTACCGTATTAACTATACAATATTCTTGATGTTTATACTGTAAGCTACATATTCCAATATAGACATGGGATTATTTTATAGAGCTGCGTGTTCCTGTGGTGCACCATGATGAAGGTGGTTGCAGACAACTCTGTTTTGGTATAGTTAGGCTAGAACAGAGTTCTATTTCTACAGAAAAGTTTGGAACTCCTAGTTAGCAGTTTAAGACCTTAGAGATAGAATATCAAAGGTTATAGTTGGGTGATAACTAGAGTCAGTGACTCGGTTATCTTAACTTGAGTGCAGAGTTATAACATAAGTGGCATGAGACTAGAGGTTTTTAGTATGGTTGCAGTATAATGACGACACCTACTTAGTGGGATCATCTAGTCTCCGATATGGGGCCTTGGACAGTTTTGGCATTACAAGAGATGTTTTGCCTACAGCTTAGTAAGAATAGTATATCCCTCGTGTGTCAGCAAGATGCCAAGTACAACCTTATTACCTAAAGAAAACTGGTGATTAGGAATAAAGTTCATAGCCTGTGAAATAATCATTTAAAAAGTTGCGGTATGATAAGAGAGTAAATGATCTGACATGGTTTTGGCAAAGTGGCAGATGCAGTACCCCTGTTGCAATAAGTTATGACGTAGGGTATGATCTTATGCTCTCAGAAAAGATAGAAGATTATTACTAGCGATGGTGACCTAAAGAATAGTGTCCCAAATGGGACTGTAGAGTGTGGTAGAGAGTAGTTGGCTCAGGTATCCTGAAGAGGGTATAAGTTTTCATTATAGGAGCTATAAGTGATCACATCATGATAGATGCAAAGCTTTTTAGTAGCAAGGCAAAAGGAAATCCTGTAGATTCCCTCCTTGAGGTAGTAGGGGTAGTATGTGGTCTAAAGGACAGAAACAGAGACAAATAGTGAATGCATGGCTATTATTCCTTAAGTTCCTCATTAGCTTCTTATTGCTTGAGACAAAAGTATACTCTAAGTAAAGGAAAGGATAAGGGTATAAGTTAGCATAGGTAAATATTAATAGTATGCCCTAGAGCATATCATTTAGTATGTATCTTGTACATATTTTTATTAGCAAAAGGCATTTCCACTTTTCCATTTACATAATATATTTATGTGTAATAGAAAAGGTCCATTGATATTTTGTTAGAAATATTATTCTTAAGTTGTTAAGAATATAAGTGATAATATTTCTAGCACAAAGTATCATAAATAGGTTCACAATCGAGGATACCTCATAATAAGGACATGACTTATCCAGAAAGATTGTATTCATGTTTGTTCCCAAGTTATTTATATGAGATATAAATAAGATGGAATGGTGAGTCTCATGCCATATAACAAACATGATAGGCACTTGTAAATGATAACTAGGCCGAACTAGTGACACTTATGACAAGCACATGGAGTTTACTCTTGTTAATGTTTTGTCATAAATCATATCAGTGCATATAATCTTTAGACCTGAGATAGCATAGTTATCTTGTATATAGGTAGTTTGAGTTTGATACTGCTTTCATACTTGTACTATGTATGGGTATATGGGCATGTGTTGGCTCCTACTAGTTATATATGGAGGTAGGTGTTGATCAAGATGGAATATGTTCCTCTAAGTAAATAGAGATAAAATCCTATGTTCATTTGATTGTTCTTGATGTTTCAAGTTCCTGGCCAGGACAGATAGATTTATTCAGAAAAGAGTTTCTAATGAGAAAATCTTTTTAATCAAGAACTGGAATTAAAAGAGAACATAATATTCATAGCAAATGGAGTTTGACATAAACCATGACTCCAAATTTGAGTTGGGATTTTGTAACAGAGAGATTCTAGTGCATGGTAACATATGATTATAGGTTCATTTAAGGTAAACCTTATTACTAATTGGGTGGCTATGGCATGCTATGCTAGGTGTTAACCATGGTCAATGAGGTTCATAAAATGATTTAGAGAAATCATTTATGGTAAGAAAGAGTTCTGATGATATTAAGAGTTGATATCATGTCTCATTGCCAATTAGTGATGAGCCTAGTAAGTCACACACATACACAAGTTATCACCTATTTAAATATGATTTAATTAATTAATTAAAGAGTTTAATTGATTAATTAAATAGGTTTAGTTTGCAATTAAATTGTAAAGTCCCTAGCATGACTTGAAACCAAATCTAGATTATTGGATGTATAGTATACGTTAAATTTATATTTAAAGTGTTTAAATATAAATTTAATTAATGAGAAATTAATTAATAGAGATTAATTAATTAATTTATATTTGATATAAATTAATTAGAAGAAGAAAAATAATTATTTTGGGTTAAGAACTCAAAATTAAGACACAGGAGCATTTTGGTCATTTCACAGTGTGACACGTGGCACCATGAGATGGTGACACATGGGATTACACATAAGCTTGCCAAATGTTTTTTAATCATGAAAGATGATTAAAATCAAGATTAAATATAGGTTTGACACTTGGCACAATGTGATTGGGTCACTTAAACCTAGAGCTAATCAAAGGGTGACATGTGGCAAGGGTTTAATGTGTTAACCTAGCTATTTAAGTGTGGTTATGAAAAGAAAAAATAACCAGCAGCCTCTCCTCTCCTTTTTCACGCCACCTTGAGGCTTTTCATCTATTCTTCTTCATCTCTCATCAATTCAAAGAGATTAGCCATCAATCTCTTGAATTAAGAACACTAAAAATTGTTTCTAGTGTCCTGTTTACATCTCTAATCTCTTAAAAGGCAGAACTTGAATTTCTAATTAATAGAAAAAGCTTTAAAAGCTATTCAAGGGCTGTCATAGGTGTTCTTGGTGTGGACAAGCTAGAGGGACAACATCTGGTGTCCTGAAGACGAATCTCAAAGGCGCAGACATGCTGCAGTACATCAAGAGGTTAGTGTAATCGTTCTTGATTTAATCTAGGGTTCTAAAATTAATTTGATTAATTTTAAAATCTTAAATGGCAAATACAGATCCAAAAAAACATACTAAAAGAGTTTTAATATGTTGTTTATCATTGAAATCAAATAGATAAAAATAAATCTTGCATGATGCATGTGACCCTAGGTGAAAATTTTTAAATTCAATGGTATAAACTTGTGTTTTTCACGCTTTCGTTCCTTCAGTAAATTATAGAATATGTGTATATATAGAAAAAGTGCAGAAGGCGAAGATAAAAAAGTTGGATTAGGTACAGTAAGAGAGATAATCTAAATACCAGTAAAAGTACCAGCCAGAGTGGTTAGAGGACCAATTTTGACTAATATTAAGGTGTTGATGACTTGATAAAGACAGTGAAGGGATATAAGTTCCTAACATGATATTCAAATCAAGAAAGAGAGTAGCACTAAAGAATAAAATAGTCAAGTTCTATTTTGGGTAAGATAAAAAATATGAATTAAAGAGTAAACCGAATAGCTAAGAATAGGATAAGATTAAGAAGACCAAAGTGAGATATAAAGTACATAAAGTGCCATTCTAAGCAAGGTAAATAGGATGAACTAAAGAGCAATATTAGAAAGCCCATAACAAGATTACATGATTGAGGATAGTTATCAAGATATAGAACCCAAAAGAGTAGGACTTAGAGCAAGTCATAGTTCGGGCAATGTCAGGAACCAAAACATCGAGTTGCATAATATGGATTAAACTCTATCTATAACACCCTCACTTTAGCTAGTCCATGCATTTGACTGTTCTGGTGCTTAATGTTGGTCTGGACAGTCATAATGTCTGGAACTATATGTAAACTATAGTGAGGAGTCATAAATAACCCAAATGATGGTAAGGAAAAATTTAGAAAAATTAAAGCTACGAAATACAACAAAGTTAAATGAGCCAGTACCCCGGTGATGGGTGACCCTAACGGGAAGTTCCTGTCTTCACAGCTAGTAGCCCTAAACCCAAGGGAAATTCTGTGAAATAATTTTTAGGACTCTGGAGAAGAGTTACAACGCCCTAGGTAGCATTAGAATGCCAAGAAAATGTTAGGAGAATTTTTAAGATCAGTACATACAGTTTTGGCTCCTTAAGCCAAACGAAGGGCATTTTGGTCATTTTGCCTTCAGAGACGATTTTTGACCAACTAGTCCATTTATTTAAGTGAATTATATGACATAAAATATGAATAAAAAATGATGAAAATTAAATTGGAAATGAGTAGAAAAGAAATGAGAAAATAAATAAAAATTAAATTAGATTTATGATAGAAGTGTGAGGTCATAAATGAATAAACCAAAATTTCTAACCAATGGGAAATTGCCAAGCAAGTAAAAAGAGGATAAATATCAATTAATTGAGAGAAAATTAAAACACATTCTGCCCATTTTCTTCTTCATTCAGCCAAATCTCACCTCTCTCTCTACCATCTCTATTTGTGCTATCCCTTCTCACTAGATTCTCCTTGCTAACACACCATAAAACCCCTTTCTAGCTTCACTAAAATTAATCCTTACCACTAGAACAAGACTTGGACAGAAAAAAGAAGAAAGAAAAGAAAGGTTTTACAAGCTCAAGTTGAAGCTCTAACAAGATTAGTGCAGTATCCAAGTTCCCTTTCTCTTATAAGTGTTGTAAGCATGCTAGATTAAGTTGAAATCTTATGGAATTGAAAGAATATGATGAGGAAATGAAAGACTTAAATTTCAGAAGCCATGAGAAACCTTGGGGAAAATTATGATTTTCATGGAATTAATTTGCTTAGCAATATCCTTGATGAGTTTGCATATGGTAGGAGCTGAATTATAAGGTCTTATGCATGAATTGGGTGAAGTGATGAATTAGGGTTAGGGTTTTGAACCAACAAATGGGAATTTAATGATAAATAGTGAATTATGTAAATGAAATTTATGAATATATGCATTAAATAAAAATGAAATTGGACATAGTATTTCCACTAGGAAATAAAATAAAAACCTATTAACACTTAATGGTACATGAGTGAAAATAAGAGGAATCGTAAATTTTATGTAAGCAAAAATACTTCCTGAATTGCAAATGATAAGTTATATAAATAGTTGATTCAAATTTTTTGAGTTTGAGTGACACTAGGATTTAAGGAAATTTAGTTAAATTTGAAATTCATGAAATATTCATGGATTACGTGGAATATGAATGATAATTTACATAAATAGGGTAATAAATAAATGGATGTATAAATTTGACATTAGTTATAACACCCCTATATTTGATAGTGCGTTCTACTATTCTGGTGACCAGTGTCTGTCCGGACAGCTAGAATGCTTAGAATTATACTTAAATATTAGTGAGGAGATATAAAATAATGAAATACACTAGAGAAAAATACAAGAAAAATAAAGGAAAAATAAGAGCAATGAAATGTAACTAAGTTAAACGAGCCAAAAACCGTAGCGATGGGTGACCGCACCGGGAAGTTGCGACTAGGACCGTTGACTAGCCTTGGACCGTGGGAAACCCTGGAAAATATTTTTAAGACTTAAACAAACATCTATTGAAGTATAAATTACATAGAAAATGTCAAAGAAAAATTAATTAATTAGTACAAAGAAAAACGAGAAATCGAGAAACCGGTAAAAATCAGTGTTACTGAAAAATCGGGAATATAACCCGAATAGGGGCATTATGGTCATTTGACACCCTGAGTTGCCTTTTGACCTAAATGTACATTAAAAATAAATGATATTAAACTTCAAAAATGTCATAAAAATTAAATTGTGGTACATTATATTAATAGTGAAAGAAATGGTGACAAAATTTGCAAATTAGAAACTTGGACTAATTTAATACTTTAATCTAAGTTAGTGCTCCACTAACTCATAATTTGGGACACCTTTATAAGCCATTTGGGATAGAAAATGTCATCATCTTCAACCTCCTCTCATCCAGCCAAATTGATCCACCATGAAAACTCCATTGCCGCACCATTTTTCAAGCTTCATGCACCTCCATTCAAGCCCTCCTTTCCACTAGTTTCCTTCATTAATCTTTGCCTACACACTTTGGGCAGCATTTAGGGAGTAAGAAAGAAGGGTTTTGATGAGTTTTTAACAAGCTTCAAATTAAGTAAGTGCTCATTTCCTCTCCCTTTCTTCATTAATGTTTGTCTTGGTGTTGAGATAAGTTGATTTATGGAAGAAATTTTGAGGTTTAATGAATTATGGGAGGTGTAACTTTCAGCAGCCATTGAACCTCAAGGTTAATGAATTATTTCTACATGTAAATGGTGATTTGAGGTGTTGATTTAATTGCTTATATGTATAGGAGTAATTTACCATGTATTAAGTTTGAACTATAAGTTTGAAAAGTTAAAATGGAAGCTTCATGTATGTGTATTACTTGGGCAGCCTCATGGTGAAGATTGGCAATGTTTAAGTTCATGAAAAGTTGTTGAATTATAGTACAAAAAGTGGCAGTATATTCATATGAAATATTAGTGATAATGTATGTAATTTGATAGTGTAAATTATATGTATTGGTTAGGAGTATTATGTGGAAAATTGTTTAGAATTGGATATTGTAAATTAGGAGTTGTATTTAATGTATGTAAGGTCATTGTTTTTTGCCCAAAGTTACTAAAATGTAAACTAATGAATGGTTATGGTACGGTACAAGTGCAGAATTGTGTGGGAAGTGAAGATATAATTGGTTGAATGTGTATTTGGATTGATGCTTTTAAAATGTGTTAAGGGTAGTATATGTTTTAGGCTATAAATGGAATTGTGTAACTCTAATTAGTATGAGGCCAATTGGAGGTGAAACTAGGCACAAAAAGTGTCAACTTTCATGAAGAAAACCTACTTAAATTCTTTCCAAAAGTGACATGAGAATTGACCAAATCCGGATTAGTGACTTTGCAAACCTAAAAATTGACCAATTGAACAGTAGTCAGTATTTTAGCCATAACTCACTCAAAATAGGTCAAATTGACCTGAAATTTATACCATGGATAGCTTAGACATAGAGCTAAGACTCTTATGAAGACACCAAAACCTAGAAATGACCATAAGCAAGTCAAAATGCTTGCACAATTTTGGGTATAAAAACTGCCAGAAAGAAATGACCTAAAAATGACCTAAGTTTGCCATTTTAGTGCAATCTGTCCAGCAATAGTAAAATGACCATAACTTGGTCTAGTAAACTCCAAATGACCTAAAATTTGTGGCAAAAGTTCACTAAGATATAGACCTACAAGTTTGTAATTCGGACCAGAACTCGAAAACCGAGAGAACTAGGTCATCCAGTTAGGTCAAAATAGCATACCGAAATCCGATAAATTGCAATAAAATGTAATACACTTGAAAATGAAATTGGTAACATATACCAACACTAAAGGACTATAAAATGTGACATATTGGTAACATTAAAATTAATACCCCTAGAATGCATCAAAGTTCAACGTTATAGGTTAACTAAGGAAAGCAATAGTATTAAATAAATTTAATTATTGAACATTATTATTAGAAACAATTTAAAAGTGTTCTGAAACACTTTCAAATTGTGTGTTTCAGTTAGCAAAGACTCAGAGAAGGAGAAGAAACCACTGAGTCAAGGCCAAGAGGCATTTATCAAAGGTTTGTGTACAACAGTTATTTCTTTTGAGTTTTCAATTGAAATAAATTATGACAATTTATATGTTATTGTTTAAATGATGGAAAATTTGTTTGAATGATATTTGATGGCTACTTATTGATTGAAAAATATTGCAAATGGCCTGAAACCACAACTATCATATATATTTGATTGAATTCCTCGCTAGCTTGTCTAGTGGGACGAATTGGCTTTGAATTCCCTCTCTGGCTGAAGTATTGTGGTGTGTGCCAGTTGAGGACGAATAGAATGACTACTCATATAATTGCTAGCTAACTATGTTATTCCTTATTAGCCATTGGCTTTTGGGACGAATTGGACTATGGAATTATGATTAAGCTGTGTGTGTGATTTATTGATATTCATTAACACATTGTGAAATGGAGTTTAAATTCTTTATGGCATTCTCTGTCTTTTGAATTTAACTATGATTTTAAGTATCCACAGTTTATATGATTTATGGTTTATGGTTTTAAATTGCATTTTCTTAATGTTGTGCATCACTGAGACATTGGCTTAGTGATAGCTTTTTCATTGCTGTCACAGGTAGACAGATGGACAAAGGAGCAGAGTAGGCTGCTTGTGCAACATTTTGGGATTCTGCCGGGTATATTGAGTATACCATCTTTTTTTGTAATTTTTGTTGTAATGTATGTACACTGTATGTATATATTGTACTTAGTCTTAAGCAGTTGTAAACTAAAGTTGTGATATATTTATTTCTTATCTTAGCTTTTGAACTACTCAGTCATTTGATAGTCTATCTTTGGAAATATTGAAAATTGATGTTCAATTGAGTTTGACAAATGTTGAGAAAATTGATTTGTGTTGAGCCATACTGGAGTTTGGGATTGAACAAATAAATTTGAAGTGCTTTTTACAGGTTTTTGAAGAACTGTTTTATTCAAAATATAGATGGCACTCTGCCAAAATTTTTACAGAAATTACTGATACTTCATATATGTTATTGGGTTTCACTTTAGTTAAAAAAAAAAAAAATTTAACACCTGTCAAAAGTGCTCACCACCATAAAAAGAAATAAGAAAAGATTTAAAATCCCTTGTAGTGATTTAATGGGTTATCAGTAGATGAAGTTTGGTAAGTCATTAGGTATACTACGAGATCATGTTATGCCTTACGGAGGGGTAAGGTGTGACATGTTTTAGTGGTATCAGAGCTAGTTTTTAAATTCTATTTTGACCTGTAATTTGAATATTCTTTCTTCATAGTATAACTGCTCAATGTCATGGTTTGATACATACAGTACATTACATTATAAATATGCACTAACAGGGGGAAATCTCCTTGTGTTATTTGTTTAGGAGGTATAATATCCTCTAATTGACTATGGAAGAAGGGGACTGTTCTGTCGATCAATCAATAGAGGCTGAGGCACAAGGGGAAGCCCCAGCCCTTCACAATGTGAGTGGATCAGCCACACCAGCCCCCTCAGTACCGCAGTTCCCTGCTCAATTTGCTCAACAGATGGCTGCAATGTTCCAACAAATGACTAGTAACATGCCTACTCAAGCCCCACTGTAGACACCAGTGGTTCAACCACGGCCTTCAGCTAGGCAGTACGACAAGCTAATTAAATATGGGGCTACTGAGTTCAAGGGGACAGTAGATCCACTAAAGGCAGAGCAGTGGTTGGAGAGAATGGATAGGGTGTTCAAGAAACTGCACTGCACAGAAGAGTTGAGATTTGAGTATTCAGTGTCACTACTACAAAGGGATGCATATGACTGGTGGAAAACCATTCCTCATAGTTTGGTGGAACCTCTAGTACTAACCTGGGACGACTTTCTCAGGGAGTTCAGACAAAAATATGTCCCAGATGCCTATGTGGACCAGAAGCTACAGGAGTTCTTAAGTCTAAAACAGAGAAGTAGATCAGTGGTATAATATGAAAGGGAGTTTTCCTGCCTGAGCCACTATGCAGGAAGTTTCCTTTCTACCAGCAGGGACAGATGTAAAAGGTTTGAAACTGGCTTGAAGCCCCATCTCAGACTACAAGTGGTTGGATTCAAACATAATAACTTCTTCGAGCTTATTTCTCAAGCACTGGAATTAGAAAGAATTGAGTCAGAAGTGGCCCCAGAAAAAAAGAAATCAGAGAAGATAAAAAAAGAGAAGGAGGGGAAGGCAGTAGATCAGAGTTCCAGTTGTCCTACTGGGAAGAGGAAGAACTTTGGGGGACACAACAGAGGTGGTAAAAAGTCTAGTAGGAGAAGATTTTCAGGACAGAGATCTCCTTCATCTGGTCAGCAGACTACCAGAAGTTCCTACCCTCCCCGTCAATGTGAAACTTGTGGAAGAAATCATGGTGGGGTATGCTATAAGGCCATAGGAGCCTGTTATAACTGTGAAGGCACAGGACACTTTGCCAAAGACTGCATGTAACACCCTCCCGGTAGCAACTCCGTACATTCTACTGTTCCGGTGACCAGTGTCGGTCCGGATAGCTAGAACGTCCGGAAAAATATTTAAACTAAAGTGAGGAACCATAATTAACTCAAATATTAATAAGAAAAATTTAGGAAAAATTTTAGAAATAAAATACAACCAAGTTAAATGAGCCGGTGCCCAAGCGATGGGTAACTCAGGGGGAAGTTGCGGTTCTCGCAACTAGGAGCCCTAGACCTGGGGGAAAAATTATAAAATAATTTTTGAGACTCCAGAGAAGGGCCATTGAGGTTCCTATGGCATTAGAATGCCAAGAAAATATTTAGAAAAATTTTTCAATCGGTACAGACAATTTTGACCTGTTAAGTAAAACGGAGGGCATTTTGGTCATTTCGCCTTCAGAGGTGATTTTTGGCCGACTTGTCCAGTTGAGTAAATAATTATTATGACATAAAATATGAATTAATGTTGATGAAAAATTAATTTGAAGTTAGTAGAAAAGAAAAGAAAAGAAAAAAAATCAAAATAAAGCAATTTATGACATATGATGATGTCATTTAAAAGCTACCACCAATCACATTTAAACAACCATTTAACTAACTAATAAAAGAGATAAATAAAGACCAAAGGAAACAAAAAGTAAACAGCCATCTCCTTCCTCCCAAACCAGCCGAAACCTTGCTTAGCCCAAACCTCCTTTAATTCTCAATCAAAGCTTCATTTCTCTCTTTGTTTCACTACTAAACCCTAGACACCTTTCATTAAAACCTGTCCATACCTCTTGGGGAAGTGTTTGGCAGCCAAGAAGAAGAAAGAAAGTGAAGTTAAGCTTGGGAAAAATTCTGCCCTACAAGAGGTTAGTGCACATATATACCTTAAACTCTTTATTTCCATGTTAGTGACTTGAATTAAGTAAGAATTTGTAACTTAAATGAATAAAAATTTTGTGTATGTCCACTATGAATTTCGGCAGCCCTAAGGAAGGGATAGGGTTGACTATTTTGATGGATTTAAAGTGGACTAGAGATCATGTTTAAAGCATGTATGTATGTGGTTAGTGAATGAGTTAGCAAATTAAGGCATCTTGTGTGAATCATAATGGGAAGCTAGGGTTTTGGGAGTAAAATGTGGATTTGGCTTATGAAATTGTTAAAGAACATTCTAGTGGTTAATTAGTGACCATTTTAGGTAAGTTGACTATAATTTGGACTGAAATATAGCATGGCAAACTGAAATGGGTAGGCTGCCTAGTGATAGCAGCAGGGAGGCTGTGATTCCAGCCCACTTAGACAGCCATAACTTTGGCTGTGTAGGTCCAATTGGTGTTTGGCCAATTGTACATGAAACTAGACTTATAATGGCACAATTTTTCTGTAGAAACCATGTCCAAAAGACCAAAGCAAGTGGACCAAAAATTGGCCCCAATCCGGATACCCTGCAAACAGGTTCTGCAGAATGACTAAATGAACAATAACTGTTCATTTGGCCATAACTCACTGTAGAATTGCCCAATTGACCTGAAATTTTTACAGAAACAAGTTAAGACATAGACAAATAACTTTCATGAAGAAACCTACCCCAAATTATGGCCAGAACCTATCCAACAAGGCAGTGGCAATCACTGTTCATTGTACTGTAGAATTGGTAAATTCTGCAGATTTCCAATCCGGCCAGCTGTGGTTTTTGGACCATATCTGGAGCTACAAAACTCCAAATGGAGTGATTCAAAAAAATAAATTCAACTAGACAAAATAAGGAACAACTTTCATGTTTACTATTTCCTCAAATTCCCACTGCAACAGTGCCCAATGGAACAGTAAAGTTGGGTTACAAAAACTGAAAATTTTGCTTCCCTTGGTTTAAGCTTAGAAATGGTATTAATGCTTAATGCCAACAAGTTTTGAATGCAAAATGTGGTATGTTGGGAGTGTCAAAACCAATGTACCTATTTTCTATCCAAAAGTCAACATTTTTGTTGACCAATCAGGTGAATAGTGACACCAAAACTTGAAATTCAAAAATTGAAGAATTCAAAAATATCAAATGCCTTAGTATACCTAACTAGATTGGTTTGGATAGTTTGGCATGCCAATAGGGTTCAGTTAGCAGTACTGCACATGGCATTATGCCATTCTGTGATTTTATGGCTTTTAGCCATTTTGATATTATGTTGAGACTTGGCCTCGTGCCTAATATTATTTATAGCTTGTTAGCTGTTTTGTTGCACACCGGGAGATACATATGTGACCGATGGTGTGATGGCCCGAGGTACTTGATACCCAGCGCCAGTTTACCCGTTTATCCAGTCCAGTCGTCCAGTATAGGTTACTTGGGCAACCAAATGAATGAAAATGGACAAAGTTAAAGAAATAAATGAATATAACAAATATAAAACAAATAAGACATTTATTTTCTGCTATTTTCTTTTATTTTATTATTGCACCACTAAGCATCATTGCTTAGCGCGTTGCTTTTGCCACGCGTAGGTTCTGGAGATACTGATCGAGAGCCCAGTAGACCGCAGACTGGGTGAGACCGTCTTGCAGCTCTGCATAGTGTCCGTGTCACCTCACCCTCCACAGTGCATTGGTAGGACACTAGGCTTCATTTTGGTATTTTGTAATTGATTTTTATTTTCCTTTGTGTAAATGAAACTTATGTAATGTATTTTGAGGTTCATGTAAATAATGAAGATTTGTGGTTATGTATGGAAAAATTTGAGTATTTATTCATTGCTTATATGAGTACCCTAAGAAATGATTGATTGAGAAATGTTGTTGAAAAATATTGAGTTTGTGATGACATTGGAGTTTGAGAAATGATTGAGTATGAATATTGGAAGTGTTTTTCACAGGTTCCGAAGAACTGTTTTCTCCATTTTTAGCCAGTACTCTTCCGGATTTTCTATAAAATTTTCGGAACCTCAAATAAATAATAATTTCGATAAATGGCTTAAATAAATTATATTTCACAAGTTATATTCAAAAGCATGATAAAAATTAATTAAGGTATATTAGAGTGTGCTGGTACACCGTGTGACATTGCTTACTCGGGTATACTGTACACGGATAAGAGGTGTCACATTTAGTGGTATCAGAGCACGGTTTAGGCTTTTCTGGGCCTAGATTGAGTCCATACCATGCATTGCATTTGTAAGAGTCGAGGTGACACTAATGCAAATCTGTTTGTCTTTCTTATTTTGAATAGGATATGGACCCTAAATCTCAGAGGGTAGTCGAGGAGGAAGTGAAGAGTCATGCTCCACCTGCAGCAGCTGAGACTGGGGGTATGGGAGAACCTGCTCGGCCAGCTCAAGCAGAGCCTGCTCAGCCTCCATAGGCCATGTTCCAACAAATGGCCTAATTCTTCAGACAAATGGCTGGGGTAATGCCAGCAGCAGCAGCACCACCACCACCTCCACAACCAAAATCACACCTGAAAAAATTGAGAAAGTATGAAGCAGTGGACTTCTTTGGCAAGAGAGAAGATGATTCTGTTGCAGCCGAGAATTGGTTGAACAGAACAGGTAGAGTCTTAAAACAACTCCACTGCACCCTAGAACAAAACCTAGAAGCTGCCATATCTCTGTTGCAAGATGATGCTTATGAATGGTGGGATACGGTGTCCAGTGAAGTACAGCCAGAAATGGTAACTTGGGACTTTTTCCTCTCAGAATTCAAGAAGAAATATGTGGGTACTGTATATCTAGAAGAGAGAAGAAGGGAATTCATTAACCTGAGGCAGAGACAGTTGTCAGTGGCCGAGTATGAGAAGGAATTCGTAAGATTGAGCCGCTATGGAAGGGAGATAGTCCCTAATGAGGCCGAAAGGTGTAAGAGATTTGAAGAAGGATTAAATGATAATATAAAGATCATGATCACTGCCTTGGGAATCACAAACTTTACCAAGCTAGTGGAAGCTGCAATAAAGGTTGAAAAGGTTAGAATCGGAGCGCACTGTAAGAGAGAGGCAGCAGAAGAGGGGCCCAGGTCAGTCTAGTTCATCTCCTGCATTTGGGAAGAAGTTCAAGGGTCCACGTGCACAGAGTTCAGGTCAACTACAAGGTCAGGGTCAGTCTCAGGGGCCCAGGCCACAGTTTACCCCTAGGAGAGGTCAGTCCACACCATCAGTGGGCAGCTCTCCAAGGATGGGGTTCAGGGGACCAGCCCCAGCATCTTCTGCATGTCCACACTGTTTGAAATGGCATAAGGGGGAGTGTTGGAGAGTGACGGGTGCCTGTTTAAGGTGTGGATCAACAGAGCATCAGCTGAGGAACTGTCCACGTAGAACGACTACAGCTGCTCCAACACAAGCAGACAGACCTGCTCCTGCACCATAAAGGGGTAGGAAATCTGGCAAATCTGACGCAGTGGGACCATCACAGAGGCTCAGATCCGAGCCAGCAGAGGCCTGATAGCAGACCACCTGCCAGAGCCTATGCCATTAGAGCCCAGGAGGAGCAAGATGCCCCGGACGTCATCAGGGGTACGTTCTCCCTCTACAATACATCTGTGCATGCATTGGTGGATCCAGGATCCACTCATTCATACATCTGTATCAATCTACCCGTAGAAAGGGGGATACTAGTAGGGGAGAGTGACCAAGACATTCTGGTCACTAATCCGTTGGGCCATAGTGTAGTGGTGAACAAAGTATACAAGGGTTGCCCATTAAGGATTCAGGGGTATGAATTCTTGGTAGACCTTATTGAGTTTCCTTTCCATGAGTTTGACGTGATTTTGGGAATGGACTGGTTGTCACGTCATCAGGCAATTGTTGATTGAAAATTGAAGAGAATTTCTCTGAAAACTTCTGAAGGTAATGAGATCACAGTTGTGGGGGAAAGGACAGATTTCTTGTCCAATGTCATCTCAGCCACAGTTGCAAGAAGAATGATGAGAAAAGGCTGTGAAGCCTACCTAGCACATGTGGTGGATACTAGGCAGGCTAAGCCAAACCTGAGTGACATACCCACAGTAAGAGACTTCCCAGAGGTATTTCCTGAAGAGTTACCTGGTTTGCCACCAGAAAGGGAAGTTGAATTTGCTATTGAGACACTGCCGAGTACAGCACCCATTTCCATTGCTCCATATAGGATGGCACCCACGGAATTAAGGGAGTTGAAAACTCAGTTGCAAGAGTTACTTGATAAGGGGTTTATACACCCCAGTGTGTCACCATGGGGAGCTCCAGTGCTGTTTGTAAAGAAAAAGGATGGGACTTTGAGGCTATGCATTGATTACTGGCAGTTGAATAAGGTGACTGTGAAGAACAAATATCCGTTGCCTAGAATTGATGATCTGTTTGATCAGTTGAAGGGAGCAGGAGTATTTTCTAAGATTGATCTCAGATCAAGGTATCATCAGTTGAGGGTGAAGGATGCAGATGTGCCAAAGACTGCATTCAGGGCCCAATATGGGCATTATGAGTTTCTAGTGATGCCCTTTGGCCTAACAAATGCACCAGCGGCATTCATGGACCTTATGAACCGTATCTTCCATCCACACTTAGATCGATTCGTAGTGGTCTTTATTGATGATATTTTGGTGTATTCCAAGACCAGGGAAGAACATAATGAGCATTTGAGGATTGTTCTGCAAATGCTGAGAGAAAAGAAGCTGTATGCTAAGTTGTCCAAGTGTGACTTTTGGTTGAATGAGATTGCATTCCTTGGACACTGAGTGTCAGCTGATGGGATTAGAGTGGATCCCAAGAAAATAGAAGCAGTGATGGAATGGAAGCCTCCCAGAAATACAACTGAGGTCAGAAGCTTCTTGGGGCTAGTTGGGTATTACAGAAGATTTGTGAAGGGATTTTCCTTAATAGCTGCTCCAATGACCAAGTTGTTACACAAGAATGTCAGATTTGATTGGAATGATAAGTGTCAGACCAGTTTTGAGAAGTTGAAGGCTATGTTGACAGAAGCACCAGTGTTAACACAGCCAATGTCAGGAAAGGACTTTGTGGTCTACAGTGATGCCTCTCATAATGGGTTAGCGTGTGTATTGATGCAAGAGGGAAAGGTGGTCGCTTATGCTTTCAGGCAGCTAAGGCCACATGAACAAAATTACCCTACCCATGATCTAGAGCTTGCAGCAATTATCTTCGCACTGAAGATATGGAGGCATTACTTGTATGGTGAAAAGTGCTACATTTACACGGACCACAAAAGCCTGAAATACTTGCCAACCCAGAAGGAGCTCAACCTTAGACAGAGATGATGGATTGAGTTCCTGAAGGACTATGATTGTGTAATTGACTACCATCCTGGGAAGGCAAATGTAGTTGCTGATGCTTTGAGTAGAAAGTCCATCACAGCTTTGAGATCATTGAATGCCTGTCTATCTTTGGTTCGAGATGGAGCTATTTTGGCTGAGTTGCAAGTGAGGCCAAACCTTTTACAGCAGATTTTAGATGGGCAGAAGGTAGATGAGAAGCTAATGGCTATTATGAGCAAAATTTCAGAGGGAAAAGCAACTGACTATGGGGTGAAAGCAGATGGGTGTCTTTATTACAAAGGAAGACTGTGTGTACCAAATGATGGGGAATTGAAGGCCAGTATTCTAAAAGAGGCACACACCAGTGCATATGCTATGCACCCAGGAAGTACAAAGATGTATCATGATCTGAAGCTTCAGTATTGGTGGCCTGGTATGAAGAAGGACATAGCTGACTGTGTGACTAAATGCTTGACATGTCAGCAAGTCAAGGCAGAACATCGAGTTCCATCAGGTTTGCTACAGCCTATACGCATACCTGAATGGAAATGGGATCAGGTCACCATGGATTTTGTAAGTGGTTTACCTCTCACCCAGAAGAAACATGATGCAGTATGGTTGATAGTTGATAGATTGACAAAGTCAGCACACTTTCTACCAGTTAGGACTGACTACTCACTGGAGAAGTTAGCAGAATTGTATATTAGTGAGATAGTTAGACTGCATGGAATTCCACTTTCCATCATATCTGATCGAGACCCAAGGTTTACATCAAGATTTTGGAAGAAGTTGCATGAGTCCTTGGGTACACAACTCCACTTCAGCACAGCATTCCATCCTCAGACGGATGGGCAATCCGAAAGAGTAATCCAGGTAAACAATTGAACCAATTGAATTAATACAACTATTGAACTAAAATGATAATAATAACATGAAATATATGTCAGGTCCTTGAGGATATGCTGAGGAGTTGTGTCATTGAGTTTGAGGGAAGTTGGGATAGATACCTCCCACTGGCAGAATTTGCATACAACAATAGCTACCAAGCTAGTATCCAAATGGCCCCATATGAAGCACTGTATGGGAGGAAATGTAGAACTCCAGTGTGCTGGACTGAATTGGGCGAAGACAAACTGGTGGGGCCAGACCTGGTGAAACAGACTAAGGAGAAAGTGAAACTAATCAAAGCCAATCTGAAGGTTGCCTCAGACAGATAGAAATCTTATGCCGACCTGAAGAGAAAAGAAATAGAATATGATGTTGGCGACAAAGTATTCCTCAAGGTGTCACCGTGGAAGAAGGTATTGAGGTTTGGAAGGAAAGGTAAGTTAAGCCCTAGGTTCATTGGCCCATATGAAGTCATTGAATGTGTGGGTCCAGTGGCCTATAGGCTAGCTTTACCTCCAGAGCTGGACAAGATCCACAATGTGTTTCACGTATCTATGTTAAGAAGATACCGCTCAGATCCTTCACATGTCACCTCCAGGGAAGAAATTGAAATACAGCCAGATTTGACATATGAAGAAGAACCTGTACGGATCTTGACATATGAGAAATAAGCAGATTCCACTGGTGAAAGTGCTTTGGAGGCACCACAACACCGAGGAGGCAACTTGGGAAAGTGAAAAGACAATGAGGCAACAGATCCCTCAACTATTTGCATCAGGTAAATTTCGAGGACGAAATTTAAATTAGAGGGGAAGAGTTGCAACACCCTCCCGGTAGCAACTCCGTACATTCTACTGTTTCGGTGACCAGTGTCGGTCCGGACAGCTAGAACGTCCAGAAAAATATTTAAACTAAAGTGAGGAACCATAATTAACTCAAATATTAATAAGAAAAATTTAGAAAAAATTTTAGAAATAAAATACAACCAAGTTAAATGAGCCGGTGCCCAAGCGATGGGTAACTCAGGGGGAAGTTACGGTTCTCGCAACTAGGAGCCCTAGACCCGGGGGAAAAATTATAAAATAATTTTTGGGACTCCAGAGAAGGGCCATTGAGGTTCCTATGGCATTAGAATGCCAAGAAAATATTTAGAAAAATTTTTCAATCGGTACAGACAATTTTGACCCGTTAAGTCAAACAGAGGGCATTTTGGTCATTTCGCCTTCAGAGGTGATTTTTGGCCGACTTGTCCAGTTGAGTAAATAATTATTATGACATAAAATATGAATTAATGCTGATGAAAAATTAATTTGAAGTTAATAGAAAAGAAAAGAAAAGAAAAAAATCAAAATAAAGCAATTTATGACATATGATGATGTCATTTAAAAGCTACCACCAATCACATTTAAACAACCATTTAACTAACTAATAAAAGAGATAAATAAAGACCAAAGGAAACAAAAAGTAAACAGCCATCTCCTTCCTCCTAAACTAGCCGAAACCTTGCTTAGCCCAAACCTCCTTTAATTCTCAATCAAAGCTTCATTTCTCTCTTTGTTTCACTACTAAACCCTAGACACCTTTCATTAAAACTTGTCCAAACCTCTTGGGGAAGTGTTTGGCAGCCAAGAAGAAGAAAGAAAGTGAAGTTAAGCTTGGGAAAAATTCTGCCCTACAAGAGGTTAGTGCACATATATACCTTAAACTCTTTATTTCCATGTTAGTGACTTGAATTAAGTAAGAATTTGTAACTTAAATGAATAAAAATTTTGAGTATGTCCACCATGAATTTCGGCAGCCCTAAGGAAGGGATAGGGTTGACTGTTTTGATGGATTTAAAGTGGACTAGAGATCATGTTTAAAGCATGTATGTAAGTGGTTAGTGAATTAGTTAGCAAATTAAGGCATCTTGTGTGAATCATAATGGGAAGCTAGGGTTTTGGGAGTAAAATGTGGATTTGGCTTATGAAATTGTTAAAGAACATTCTAGTGGTTAATTAGTGACCATTTGAGCTAAGTTGACTATAATTTGGACTGAAATATAGCATGGCAAACTGAAATGGGTAGGCTGCCTAGTGACAGCAGCAGGGAGGCTGTGATTCTAGCCCACTTAGACAGCCATAACTTTGGCTGTGTAGGTCCAATTGGTGTTTGGCCAATTGGACATGAAACTAGACTTATAATGGCACAATTTTTCTGTAGAAACCATGTCCAAAAGACCAAAGCAAGTGGACCAAAAATTGGCCCCAATCCGGATACCCTGCAAACAGGTTCTGTAGAATGACCAAATGAACAGTAACTGTTCATTTGGCCATAACTCACTGTAGAATGGCCCAATTGACCTGAAATTTTTACAGCAACAAGTTAAGACATAGAAAAATAACTTTCATGAAGAAACCTACCCCAAATTATGGCCAGAACCCATCCAACAAGGCAGTGGCAGTCACTGTTCATTGTATTGTAGATTTGGTAAATTCTGCAGATTTCCAATCCGGCCAGCTGTGGTTTTTGGACCATATCTGGAGCTACAAAACTCCAAATGGAGTGATTCAAAAAAATAAATTCAACTAGACAAAATAAGGAACAACTTTCATGTTTACTATTTCCTCAAATTCCCACTGCAACAGTGCCCAATGGAACAGTAAAGTTGGGTTACAAAAACTGAAAATTTTGCTTCCCTTGGTTTAAGCTTAGAAATGGTATTAATGCTTAATGCCAACAAGTTTTGAATGCAAAATGTGGTATGTTGGGAGTGTCAAAACCAATGTACCTATTTTCTATCCAAAAGTCAACATTTTTGTTGACCAATGAGGTGAATAGTGACACCAAAACTTGAAATTCAAAAATTGAAGAATTCAAAAGTATCAAATGCCTTAGTATACCTAACTAGATTGGTTTGGATAGTTTGGCATGCCAATAGGGTTCAGTTAGCAGTACTGCACATGGCATTATGCCATTCTGTGATTTTATGGCTTTTAGCCATTTTGATATTGTGTTGAGACTTGGCCTCGTGCCTAATATTATTTACAGCTTGTTAGCTGTTTTGTTGCACACCGGGAGATACATATGTGACCGATGGTGTGACGGCCCGAGGTACTTGATACCCAGTGCCAGTTTACCCATTTATCCAGTCCAGTCGTCCAGTATAGGTTACTTGGGCAACCAAATGAATGAAAATGGACAAAGTTAAAGAAATAAATGAATATAACAAATATAAAACAAATAAGACATATTTATTTTCTGCTATTTTCTTTTATTTTATTATTGCACCACTAAGCATCATTGCTTAGCGCATTGCTTTTGCCACGCGTAGGTTCTGGAGATACTGATCGAGAGCCCAGTAGACCGCAGACTGGGTGAGACCGTCTTGCAGCTCTGCATAGTGTCCGTGTCACCTCACCCTCCACAGTGCATTAGTAGGACACTAGGCTTCATTTTGGTATTTTGTAATTGATTTTTATTTTCCTTTGTGTAAATGAAACTTATGTAATGTATTTTGAGGTTCATGTAAATAATGAAGATTTGTGGTTATGTATGGAAAAATTTGAGTATTTATTCATTGCTTATATTTGAGTACCCTAAGAAATGATTGATTGAGAAATGTTGTTGAAAAATATTGAGTTTGTGATGACATTGGAGTTTGAGAAATGATTGAGTATGAATATTGGAAGTGTTTTTCACAGGTTCCGAAGAACTGTTTTCTCCATTTTTAGCCGGTACTCTGCCGGATTTTCTATAAAATTTTCGGAACCTCAAATAAATAATAATTTCGAAAAATGGCTTAAATAAATTATATTTCACAAGTTATATTCAAAAGCATGATAAAAATTAATTAAGGTATATTAGAGTGTGCCGGTACACCGTGTGACATTGCTTACTCGGGTATACTGTACACGGGTAAGGGGTGTCACACTGCACCAGTGCCCGTAGAGTTGAGCCACCTCTTACTACTGCAGAAGGGTCCGTTTAGAATCCTGCCACTAGAGGTTCACAACCACCTAGCAGAGGTAGAAGCAAGGCTAGAGGTAGTCCAGCAGGCAGCCAAGGCATAGTGAATCAGCTAGAGCAAGGCAGTGCTTCAGTCAGAGTCTACGCAATGAGATAGAGAGAAGAAGCTGAGACATCTGATATTGTGGCTGGTACCTTCTCAAATTTTAATCAAGATGTGTTTGTGTTATTTGATCTGGGTTCTACCCACTCCTATGTGAGTGCTAACATCATTGATTGCATTGTTGTTCCATGTATGAAAATGAACTTTGAGGTGCTAGTAACAAGTCCGCTAGGACAAGAGGTCAGGATCAATAGAATGTATAGGGATTGTCCTTTGGTGATCCAAGGACATATTTTTCTATTTGATCTCATTGAAATGCCCTTCAGAGATTATGATATCATCTTGGGCATGGATTGATTAGCCAGGCATCACACCATGATTGACTGTAGACTGAAGACAGCCACTTTTGGTCTCCCTCAGTACAGTGATGTGGTAATACATGGGGAGAGGCAGCTATTGCCGTCAAACATCATTTCGGCTGCACTAGCCAGATAAATGATCAGAAAGAGGTGTGAAGCGTACTTGGCACATGTGGTAGACACCCAAGTGGGGAGTCCAGCATTGAGGGACATCCCTACAGTATGTGACTTTCCAGATGTGTTCCCTAATGAGTTGTTAGGATTAGCTTTGAAAAGAAAAGTGCAGTTTGAGATTTATGTTATGCCTGGTGTGGATCCAATCTCCGTAACACCATATAGAATGGCACCAGCAAAATTGAAGAAGTTGAAGGTACAGTTGCAAGAACTACTTAAAAAGGGCTTCATCTGCCCTAGTGTGTCACCTTGGAGAGCGCCAGTATTATTTGTTAAGAAGAAAGACAGCACTCTCCGCTTATGTATTGACTATCAGCAGTTGAATAAGGTGACAAGAAAGAACATATATCCATTGCCTCGCATTGATGATCTATTTGATCAGTTGAAGGGTGCAGCTGTGTTCTCCAAAATTGATTTGCAATCTGGTTATTATTAGTTAAAAGTCCAAGAGCAGCGTATTTCAAAAATTGCTTTCAGAACTCGATATGGCCACTATGAGTTTCTGGTAATGCCATTCGGGTTAACTAATGCTCCAGCTACTTTTATGGATCTGATGAACACTATCTTCAGACCATATCTCGACCAATTTGTGGTGGTGTTTATTGATGATATTTTGATATATTTGAGGAATACAGAGGAGCATAATAGACATCTGCGGATTGTACTATAGACCTTAAGGGAGAAACAACTATATGCCAAATTGTCGAAATATAAATTTTAACTGAAAGAAATCTCTTTCTTGGGACATATTGTGTCAGCTGAAGGAATCAAGGTAGATTCCAGTAAGGTAGAAGCTATCTTTAATTGGAAGCCACCGAGGAATATCACAGAAATTCGCAGTTTTCTAGGTTTAGCTGGATATTACCGTCGATTTGTGAAAGGGTTTTCTATGTTAGCTTCTCCACTGACCAAGCTGCTTTGGAAAGATGTAAAATTTCAGTGGATGGATAAATGCTAGCAGAGTTTTGATGAGTTGAAGAGGTGTTTGGCTAAAGCTCCAGTCCTTACTTTACCTACACCAGGTAAAGAATACACAGTTTATAGTGATGATTCTCACAATGGGTTAGGCTGTGTACTGATGCAAGATCGGTATGTCATTGCTTATGCATCACGCCAGCTGAAACCGCATGAGAGGAACTATCCGACACTTGACTTGGAGCTAGCAGCTATTATTTTTGCTCTGAAGATCTGGAGACACTACTTGTATGGGGAGAAATGCTACATTTACACAGATCACAAGAGCTTAAAGTATTTGGGCACCCAGAAGGAATTGAACTTTAGACAGAGGAGATGATTAGAACTGATTAAAGACTATGATTGCTTAATAGACTATCAGCCAGGGAATGCAAATGTGGTGGCTGCCGCCTTAAGTCGCAAGATTATGGCAAGTCTCAGAGTTTCTCCTTTGTCCATGGTACATGAGTTAAAAGCACAGCACGCCAGTTTGGAGATTGATGATGAGGGACAGACAGTAGTTGCATGGCATGTACAGCCAGTGTTGATTGATCATATCAGAATGGCTGCTGAGAATGATGAAAAATATCAGAAGCTACTGAAAAAAGTCCAGCAGGGCAAGAAACCTGAATTTTTTGTGAGAGATGATGGTTTATTGCTACATCAGGGCAGAATGTGTGTTCCTAATGATGTGGAATTGTGACGGATCATTATGAAGGAAGCACATGAGTCTCCTTTTGCTATGCATCCTGGTGGAACTAAAATGTACAGAGGGCTAAAAGAGCATTAATGGTGGATGGGTATAAAAAGGGATGTAGCTGATTTTATCTCCAAATGCCTAACTTATCAGCAAGTGAAGGCAAAACATCAAGTGCCAGCTGGTTTGTTACATCCATTGCCAGTACCAGAGTGGAAATGGGAATGGATAATTATGGATTTTGTTATGGGACTTCCGAGGACATAGAATAGTCATGATGCAGTATGGGTTATAGTTGACAGACTAACCAAGTTTGCTTACTTTTTGCCAGTCTGGATGGACTATAGCCTACAAAGATTGGCCAGATTATACATAGATGAGATTGTAAGGCTGCATGGAGTGCCAGTATCGATTGTATCTGACAGAGATCCTAGGTTCACTTCTAGATTCTGGGGTAGTCTTCAGAAAGCTCTAGGAACTAGATTGAACTTCAGCACGACATTCCACCCACAGACAGATGGCCAGTCTGAGAGGGTAATTCAGATCTTGGAGGATATGCTACGGGCTTGTGTCATTGAGTTTGAAGGTAGTTGGGATACACACTTGCCTTTGATTGAGTTTGCTTATAACAACAGCTACCAATCAAGCATTGGGATGCCTCTATATGAAGCTTTGTATGGCAGAAAGTGTAGAACTCCCCTATGTTGGGATGAAGTAGGTGAAAGAAAGATGATTGGCCTAGAAATTATTCAACAAACAGAGGAAAAGATTAGATTGATCAGAGATCGACTCAAGGCTGCATCAGACCATCAAAAGTCCTATATTGATTTCAAGAGAAGAGATATTGAATATACTGTGGGTGATAAGGTATTCCTCAAAGTTTCTCTTTGGAAGAGGATTATGAGATTTGACAGAAAGGGGAAACTGAGTCCTCATTTTATTGGACCATATGAGGTTCTGGAAAGAGTGGGTCCTTTGGCATATCGGTTAGCATTACCTCCAGAGCTAGAAAGGATACACAGTGTCTTCCATGTGTCTATGTTAAGGAGGTACAGATCTGACCCATCTCATGTTCTATCAGTTGAAGAGATTAAGGTAAATCCAGACCTCTTATATGAGGAAGAACCCATAGAGATTCTGGCATTTGAGGTGAAGCAGCTGAGGAATAAGTAGATACCTATGGTTAAAGTGTTATGAAACCATCATTCAGGCTAGGAAGCTACATGGGAACATGAAGAGGACATGAGGCGACAGCACCCACAGCTGTTCAGAGACTAAAACCAGGAAAAATTTCGAGACGAAATTTATTTTAAGCGGGGGAGAATTGTAACACCCCTATATTCGGTAGTGCGTTCAACTATTCCGGTGACCAGTGTCTGTCTGGACAGCTAGAAAGCCTGGAATTATACGTAAATATTAGTGAGGAGATATAAAATAATGAAATACACTAGAGAAAAACACAAGAAAAATAAAGGAAAATAAGAGCAATGAAATATAACTAAGTTAAATGAGCCAAAAACCGTAGCGATGGGTGACCGCACCGGAAAGTTGTGGCGAGGGCCGTTGACTAGCCCTGGATCACAGGGAATCCTAGGAAATATTTTTAAGACTTAAATAAACATCTATTGAAGTATAAATGACATAGGAAATATCAAAGAAAAATTAATTAATTAGTACAAAGAAAATCGAGAAATCGAGAAACTGGCAAAAATCGGTGTTACCGAAAAATTGTGAATACAACCCGAATAGGGGCACTATGGTCATTTGAAACTCAAAGTTGCCTTTTGACCTAAATGTCCATTAAAAATAAATGATATTAAACTTTGAAAATGTCATGAAAATTAAATTGTGGTACATTATATTAATAGTGAAAGAAATAGTGACAAAATTTGCAAATTGGAAATTTGGACAAATTTAATACTTTAATCCAAGTTAGTGCCCCACAAACTCATAATTTGGGACAGCTTTATAAGCCATTTGATACAGAAAATGCCATCATCTTCAACCTCCTCTCATCCAGCTGAATTGATCCACCATGAAAACTCCATTACCTCACCATTTTCCAAGCTTCATGCACCTCCATTCAAGCCCTCCTCTCTGCTAGTTTCCTTTATTAATCTTTGCCTACACACCTTGGGCAGCATTTAGGGAGCAAGAAAGAAAGGTTTTGATGAGTTTTTAATAAGCTTCAACTTAAATAAGTGCTCATTTCCTCTTCCTTTCTTCATTAATGTTTGTCTTGGTGTTGAGATAAGTTGATTTATGGAAGAAATTTTGATGTTTAATGAATTATGGGAGGTGTAACTTTCGGCAACCATGGAACCTCATGGTTAATAAATTATTTCTATATGTAAATGGTGATTTGAGGTGTTGATTTAAGTGCTTATATGTATAGGAGTAATTTACCATGTATTAAGTTTGAATTATAAGTTTGAAAAGTTAAAATGCAAGCTTGATGTATGTGTATTACTTGGGTAGCCTCATGGTGAAGATTGGTAATGTTTAAGTTCATAAAAAGTTGTTGAATAATAGTATAAAAAGTGGCAACATATGTATATGAAATAGTAGTGATAATGTATGTAATTTGGTAGTGTAAATTATATGTATTGGTTAGGAGTATTATGTGGAAAACTATTTAGAATTGGATATTGTAAATTAGGAGTTGTATTTGGTGTATGTAACGTCATTGTATTCTACCCAAAGTTACTAAAATGTAAACTAATGAATGGTTATGGTATGGTACAAGTGCAGAATTGTGTGGGAAGTGAAGATATAATTGGTTGAAAGCGTATTTGGATTGATGCTTTTAAAATGTGTTAAGGGCTGTATATGTTTTAGGCTATAAATGGAATTGTGTAACTCCACTTAGTATGAGGCCAATTAGAGGTGAAACTAGGCACAAAATGCGCCAAATTTCATGAAGAAAGCCTACCTAAATTCTATCCAAAAAGTGACATGACAATTGACCAAATCTGGATTAGTGACTTTGCAAACCTGAAAATTGACCAATTGATAGCAGTCAGTATTTTGGCCATAACTTACTCAAAACAGGTCCAATTGACCTAAAATTTATATCATACATAGCTTAGACATAAAGCTACAACTCTTATGAAGATACCAAAACCCAAAATTGATCATAAGCAAGTCAAAATGCTTGTACAAGTTTGGGTATAAAAACTGCCAGAACCGGAAATGACCTAAAAATGACCTAAGTTTGCCATTTTAGTGCAATCTGTCCAGCAATAGTAAAATGACCATCACTTAGTCTAGTAAACTCCAAATGATCTAAAATTTGTGGCAAAATTTCACTAAGACACAGACCTACAAGTTTGTAATTCGAACCAGAACCCGAAAACTGAGGGAACTAGGTCATCCAGTTAGGTCAAAACAGCATATTGAAATCCAATAAATTGCAATAAAATGCAATACACTTGAAAATGAAATTGGTAACATATACCAACACTAAAGGACTATAAAATGTGACATATTGGTAACATTAAAATTAACACCCCTAGAGTGCATCAAAGTTCAACATTATAGGCTGACTAAGGAAAGCAATAGTATTAAATAAATTTAATTATTGAACTTTATTATTAGAAACAATTTAAAAGAGTTCTAAAACACTTCAAATTTTGTGTTTCAGTTAGCAAAGACTCAGAGAAGGAGAAGGAACTACTGAGTCAAAGCCAAGAGGCATTTATCAGAGGTTTGTTCACAACAATTATTTCTTTTGAATTTTCAATTGAAATAAATTATGACAATTTATATGTTATTGTTTAAATGGTGAAAAATTTGTTTGAATGATATTTTATGGATACTTATTGCTTGAAAAATATTGCAAATGGTTTGAAACCACATCTATCATTTATATTTGATTGAATTTCTCATTAGCTTGTCTAGTGGGACGAATTGGCTTTGAATTCCCTCTCTAGCTGAAGTGTTGAGGTGTGTGCCAGTTTAGGACGAATAGAATGAGTACTCATATAATTGCTAGCTAGCTATGTTATTCGTCTTTAGCCATCGGCTTTTGGGACGAATTGGACTATGGAATCATGATTAAGCTGTGTGTGTGATTTATTGATATTCATTGATACATTGTGAAATGGAGTTTAAATTCTTTATGACATTCTCTGTCTTTTAAATTTAACTATGATTTTTAGTATATATAGTTTATATGATTTATGGTTTATGGTTTTAAATTGCATTTTCTTAATGTTGTGCACCACTGAGACATTGGCTCAGCGATAGCTTTTTCATTACTATCGCAGGTAGACAGATAGACAGAGCAGCAGAGTAGGCTGCTTGTGCTATATTTTGGGATTCTACTGAGTATATTGAGTATATCATCTTTTTTTATAATTTTTGTTGTAATGTATGTACACTGTATGTATATATTGTACTTGGTCTTGAGCAGTTATAAACTAAAGTTGTAATATATTTATTTCTTATCTCAGCTTTTGAACTACTCAGTCATTTGATAGTCTATCTTTGGAAATATTGAAAATTGATGTTGAATTGAGTTTGACAAATGTTGAAAAAATTGATTTGTGTTGAGCCATACTGGAGTTTGGGATTGAACAAATAGATTGGAAATGCTTTTTACAGGTTTTTGAAGAACTGTTTTATTCAAAATACAGATGGCACTCTGCCAAAATTTTTACTGATACTTCGTATGTGTTATTTGGTTTCACTTCAGTTAAAAAAAAAAAATTTAACACCTGTCAAAAGTGCTCACCACTGTAAAAAGAAATAAGAAAAGGTTTAAAATCCCTTATAGTGTATTTAATGGGTTATCAGTAGATGAAGTTTGGTAATTCATTAGGTATACTACGAGATCATGTTATGCCTTACGGAGGAGTAAGGTGTAACCTTAGTTCTCCTCATGAGAGAAAGGAAAATATTTCAATGTACAAATGGTACATGATAATTTATTGATGTGAACTGAAATTATCATAAATGGTATAATGAATTGTATAAATTGTTTAGGAATGAAATTTAGGTATTTATGCTTTTGCTATGAATAAAAGTTAAAATACTATAAATTAGGATTGGAGTATTTAATAAAATAATGATATTATGTGCCATTGTATTACCTAGACACGTGTGTCAAATTGGATAGATTGGCATGCCAATAGGGTATTGTTTTAGCAGTAATATGTAAGGCTTTATGCCTGTATTCATGGCTTTATGCCCGCACTCATGGCTTTTATGCTCGATTACTTGTTATCATGGCTTTTAGCCATATTGATATGTTATCATGGCTCTTTAGCCATACTGATTGCATACGTAGTTGACGTTTTGCGTCCTATGGTATGACGACCCGAGGCATCATGGTGTCCAGTGCCAATGACCCATTATCCAGTTTAGTCAGTCTGTTATAGATTACTTGGGCAGTGAATTAAATGAATGATCCAGTGAATTTGTTAAGAATAATTTGAATTAAATGAATGAGTAAGAAAGAAACTAGAATTAGTTTTAAAATTTTATTTTACTATGCAATGATTCAAAATACCTAGAAATAGATTAGTGAAATGATAAGAAGATTTGAAAAATAAGTAGAACATAAATAAATATTACAAATGCGTCTCTCATAATAAATTAAGACTAAATTTAATATTGTTAAATAATTGAATGTTTATATATTTTTTCTTTGTTATATTATTGCACCACTAAGCAGCAATGCTCAGCGCGATAGATTATTTCCTCACACAGGTACTGAAGATAAAGCCTAGTGGATATTAGACTGAGATTTTAGAGTTCTGATCTGCAGAGTGTCAAAGGTTATCACCTCCTCAGCAATGCATGTAGATAGGGCCCATATAAGTTATTTTATGTATTTTGTATATTATGTAAATTATGAACTTGTGTAATTAGTTTATAAATTATGTAAATTTATGTAAATTTAAAATTTTTACATATGAATTGAGTATGAATGGAAATGTATGGAAATGATTATGAAATTGAAATATATGGATGAGATTTGAAATATGAGATGATTATGAGAATGATTGATGAGATAATTATGATTAGTATGGATAAGATTTTATTGTGAAAATATTGTTGAATTTCAAGCCGATGAATAGTGAAATACACCAAATGGTAATAGAAACAGAGAAAACTCCGCTAGTTTCTCCCCAGAAAAAATAATTGATATTAAAATATAACGAGAACAAATTATGTTAAGAATAAAGTAAGATAAGATAGGGTGCCCCGGCACTAAGTGTGACATGTCTTGCTCGGCTACGCTATAGTCGAGTGAGGGGTGTTACACTGTCTATTCCTATTCCCAAGATGGACTAAGTAACAATGGGATAGGATCAATTTAAACTTCTAACAGTATGAGAAAAGTTAGTTGAGGAATGCAACCAGAGCAAACAAAAGCTATAGGATGTGCAATAGTGCCTTGAATTGTCTTATTAGGCAAATGAGTGAATTAATAAGTAGTAAGTTAAATATAGGTAAACCTAATGGTTCAAATAGGCATGACGAACAAAAAGGATGGTGGAAAATGCCATATAAGCTTAGATTCTGAGTAAAGATGGTGAGATAGCAGTTATGTGGTCTGCAATCAAGGATTAGGTAAGCATTTTTAGTAGGGTCACTTTATAAGAAAACATGAATGAAAATAAGTGACAAAATGATAGTAGCAGATAGAGCCGAAAGAGATATGTATGAGTGATAGTCACAAGTCACTGAAAAATACAAGGATAAGAGTTATGGCAGTATGATTGGAATCAATTTTGGAAGAGTTTGTTAGTAAGAGGTATCTTCTAGAATACAGTAAGATATAGGGATGCAAAAGAGTGAGGGTAGGCATAAAAGATAAAAATGGAGTATAAGTAAATCTAATAAATCTTAAGATGATGTTAGGCAAATCGGTGGTACAACAAAAGGATTGTTACAGTTGATATCTTATAGAAAGAGATGATGAAATTTCAAGAAGAAGACCAAGAGATATGGGTTGAATATTATTCTACAGACAACAGTGTGCTAATGATTATAGGAGGAGATTTCTCTTTCTCTTCAAGTTTAGCTTGCGCTTTTGGCTCTAAAAGACTACATAAGTAAGGAAAGATATGTTGAGGTGACCCAGTATTTAAGAATTTGGTAGGCACTAGTCCGTACACATTCTTCTTAAAAGGAAATGATGGCAAGTGTGTACCCAATGTTAAGTATGAAATGATGATTAGAGTAATGACAGAAGTAAAATTGAGTTAGTTATCAGGGCTTACAACCCTCCTGAACTATAAGCTGGAGGAAGTACTATTTATGGATGAGTTTCAGTGGATGAAATTATTGCTAATGGGTAAATTTGAGGCTGAAGTTTGGAGAGCCATGGGCTATGTGATTATATTAAGGAGAATGAATACGTGAAATATCTTATATGGAATTATAGCATAGCACACATTTCTCATAACCATGTTAGTTCAGGTAGAACTTATAGTTTCAAAGTCTCCTATCTAACCATGATGAGTAATTTCCTACAAAGGATAATAGGGAATGATAATGTTCTGATGGTCAAGTTGGGAAAAGAGATACAAGAAGAATTTTCTATAGTCAATTACAAGTGTTACATAATGTGAAGGATGTGCTGGCAGGAGCCAATCGTATGGTTAGAAGTCCAGAAGTAATGGAACTAGTAGTCAAGATAGGACTAAGAAATTAAAAAAAAAAAAAAAGATTCAAGTTGATGATGGGATGGACATCCTTGAAGGAAAAAGGTATAAGGGTGATAGAGGACAAAGGTTAAAGAATAAGTACGGTAGGTTGAAAAGATATCAATAATAGCAGAAATAGAAAAAGGAAATGGATAAGATCCAAAGAACAGGAGGAAAGCTCAGTAGAGTTGGCTATAATGATGAGAATAAGGAGAAATAAGTATGCTAGGGACACAGTAAGAGATATTTAAAACAAGTTATGGTGAGATGATAGGTTAAAGAAGTGGTAGAGCCTCGATTTAAGTGTCAATGTGTAACATCCCGCGCGAAAAGGAAAGGTCTCAACTGGAGCAGTCCTCTGGGAGACCAAGGTTCGTCGATGCCCTTGTCTAAATGGGGGGCAGGAATGAATCAAATCATACATTAAAATAGGAGAAACTAATCACTTGGGGCGTCTTTTAGCAGAATGGCCTGGAGAGTTGGAAGAACTCCGAGGTTAAGCGTGCTCGCTTGAGAGAAATCCTAGGATGGGTGACCTCCTGAAAAGTTCTCCATTCCACCTATGGGACAAAACAATAAGGATCAAGATAGAGTGGGCCAAAGCGAACAATTCCTCTAGTAGTTGGAGCAGGGGCATTACATAATGTGTCAGAAAGTACGTCACATAATAATAAGATTTAGAAAAAAGTCAAGATACTTCCATTCCAGAAGAGGAGTGGGAAATGATAAGGTCGCGTTAACTGGGTTGTCAGGGAATACAAACACTTTTGTCATATTGGAGAAGAGACCCAGTTCACTTTCCAATGTTGATAGATGGTGCAGGGTACACTTAGCACTTGAATGGAACTCTATATAACTAGTTATATAAGATTGACAGGAGTTGGTCTAAGGACCTTAGTAATGACATAAAGTAGATTAGAAATTTGAAGTATCATGGGGGATGAGAAGATGCATAGGTGTTGACCATTGAGGTCATAGGACAAGTAAATATTTCGAATGAGATGCATATGATAGGTGCTACAGGAAAGCATCTCATAGGATACTATAGGATAAGGAATATAAGTCATGTCTTTGGGCAGCAGAGATTATTGAAATAGAGGAATAGGGACTGAAGTCACCAAGAGACACATTAGGGCGTAATGAAAATGAGGTAAGCACCAAAGTTGATTGAAGTTATGAGATATCAAGTCAAGCACAGTGGAGTTATAATGAGTACTAGAGATGACAGAAAAAGGTAAATGAGTAGTCAGATGTGATGGTTTATTCTCAGAAGGAGGATGATAGCTGGCGTACTATGACAAGGGTAGATAGGTGTAAAACATTTTTAACCATCCATGCAGATCCAAGGCGAAAAGATGTAAAATTCGCAATGGGTGACTATGTATTCTTGATGGTTTCTTCTATGAAAGGGGTTATGAGATTTGGAAAGAAATGCAAGTTGGCACCCCGTTACATAGAACCTTTTGAAATCATGGACAGAGTGGGAGCAGTTGCCTATCAATCAGAGTTGCCACGAAACCTTTCTCATGTCCACCCAGTATTCTATATTTTTATGCTTAGGAAGTATGTTCCCGATCCTTCTCATGTGCTCAACCAGACACAGTGGAGTTAAATGAGAATTTGATCTTTAAGGAGCAACCAGTAGCCATAGCAGACTATCAGATGAGACAGTTTCGATCAAGTCAGATCCCTATGGTTAGTCCTGTGGAGGAGTTAATCTGTGGAGAAATACACTTGAGAGTTAGAGTGGGATATGTGCGCCAAGTACTCATAAGTTTGATATGCAACTATGTATCATTGTTCTACCTTGTGTAAAATTTGAGGGTGAATTTTTTGTAAGGGGGGAGAATGTAACACCCCAAATTTTTAAATAATTATTTTATATGTAGTTATATAATTTTTGACTGGTTTGACGAGCCTAGGAGTGGCCATATAATGTTGATGAGATGTGAATATGGAAGATGTGATTTAGAAGTGTTATTTGGATCATTTTGTAGGTTAGGTAGGTCCTAGGTATAGGAAAAACTCTATCAGATTTTCGACAAAACCTTAGGGCTGTCTTTTGATTCTCTGCAGCTTTGTTTCAAGTTGTTTATTAATAAATTGGGTATATTGTTTAGGTGAGCCGGTACAACCTTCTTTCACTACCCAGCCACTGCAATAATCTTTAAAGTTTTGTGAGTAGATATTTATTTCATTTATAATTTCAATATTATTATATTTCTAGCATGCTCATGCATCTCTTATATTTATGTACTTAAATATTAGGCATGCCCTATTTTGCATTTATACCTGATGATATTACTTTGGTTGCTGTGTTTTGATAATCTAAAGTTGTGTGTGTGAGTGGGTGTGTATGTGGTGTATATGGATATGAGTAGGATAGGCAAATCGGCTTGAGCTAGTCTCGCTTAGGGCCCAGTCCTTTTTGAGGAAGTCGGGGTGAGTATGGCTTCGAGTTAATCTCGCTAACCCCCGCATATGGATTATTAAGCAAAAGTTTGGCTCGAGTTGATCTCGCTGGCAGGCCTTGGATTAAAAGAGCTGGGTAGGGGGATCAGCCCCCCATATATGTATGTGTCTATATGGATTTGACACAGGTGCCTGAGTGCTCCATATTATTTTTAATGTGAATTAATATGAATTGTATAAAGATGATGCATTTCATTTCCAAGGATGCATTAGAATTAGATAATTATAGAGATTGTATATAAAATAAATATTTACTCTCTGAGTCGAATGCTCACTCCTGTTCACTATTTTTCTAGGTTACAAGAGAGCTTTTTCCCTGTGTTTAACCTACTTTCATTCTTTGCAGGTCTACTGCTATTAATTTTATGTTTTATGTTGTTAAATATAAATCCTAGCCCTCTGCATGTGTAGAAACATATTATTTAGTTTGGAGCTATAATATTTATTAATATTTGGGATTGTAACTTATTAAACTTTATGTATGTGTAATTGAGTAGTTGGATACCTATGATGGATGAGAAAGCAGAGCTCCCATTGATTTTATTTTGAATTGTGGATGATTGATGGGTGAGCTGAGCTCCCCAAATGTATTTTTATTGAAATTACAGGTCGGATGAGTTAATAACTCCCTGTTGGATAGTCTATTTTATGGCCGGACTCTATTCGATTGATTTCTTGAAATTGGGCCCAATATGAGCCTGCTGATAGGTTAGAGTTTAGTTGGGCTTATTACGAGCTTCAGAGGCCTGATGCTAACCCAATTCCTAGTGCCGATCCGGCCCGTGAGTTCGGGGCGTGACAAAATGAAGGGTGTAAATTAAAATGTACAATTTTGTTTTTTTACTTTAAATCCAATGGTATGAAATTAATCTCTAAAAATCAATGGCTAAAAAATGAGATGTGCATAACTTGTCCTTATTACTTTTTAACAAACTTGTAATCCAATAAGAGCTTTAAAAACTAAGGGCTACAGTTAAAAAGTGCCAAATTTTGCTTTTATTACTTTTAATCAATGGTTTAAAATTAACACAAAAAAATTAAAGGTTAAGGTTAAAAATTTTCGTTTTCTTCTTTTTTTTTTTAAAATTAAAGTTGAAAAGAATGTGGAATTAAAATCAAAATTATAATTATAATAAAAAAAAGTTTAAGTAGAGTTGAAAATTAAAGTTAAAATTAAAGCCAAATATTACAATATGAAATGACAATTGAAAATTAGAATTAAAGCAAAGACTGAAAATAACAACTTGATTAATAAAATTGCATTTTTTATTTTTTTTGAATTTTTTGAATTTTTTAAATTTTATTTAAAGGCGTGGACAAAATATGGGGTCTACAATAGGAACTTGGGCATATAGGCACTTGATGATAGAGCTTAAGCCAGACTCAAGGGGCAGGTACAAAAAAAAAATAAAAAAGAAAAAGAAAAACAGGGCAAATGTTTGCCAATGCGGGAGAGAAAGAAGCAGCTACTAAGATAAAGAACATGATCAAAGATAAAGAAATAAAGACAATTTGTGGATCCAATGAGCCAGACATCTATATGGAGTATGGAAGGATCTATTTATATTTACTTAAGACTGCTTGAGTTTGCATTTCTCTTATATAATATGCCATGTCGACACCATATTTTGGCCGTTCACCGAAGTCAATGAAATTTGCAAATCGACCCCCAACTGACATTCTTCGGTTACAAGTAACTTGATTAGGAAATAATCTGATCCCGCATCTAGTCGAATGCTTTCCGATCTCCCAACAAAGGAGATCACACCAATATCAAGTCCCCATGCCGTCCAACCTCATTTCTGATCTCTCGTTAAAGGAGATCAAACTAATGTCAGGTCTCCGTGCCATCCAGTCTTATTTTCGATCTCTCCTTTATAAATATTGTGGTTTCAGTCCGATTTAATGGTGTTTCCGATCTTAAGTGTTCAAATCAAGTTTCCAATTTTAATGATCTAAAGTTCTATCCGGTGTTTGGTCTCGGCTTAGGCCGATCTCATGGTTACAATGTTCTTCCAACCTCTTATACTTAGATTAATAATCGTTGTTAAGTTTGATGTCTTAATACGTTTAAATAATCAAGCACTCATACAATTTGAATACTTTCCGATCTCATTAAGAAATTGAACAAAAGATATTTCATTTCATATCAAAATAAAGGTTACAAGTCATTCAGCTGGAGGGTCACCCCCAGCCAGTTCTCCAGATACATTGACATTTCGCTCAATCTCTCTCTCTCTCTCTCTCTCTCTCTTTGTTTCCTCCTCGCTCTCCTCTTCGTCTTGAGGAGCCAGATCCACCATCCATGAAAAGTCTTCCTTGGGGTAACGCCTCTTAAGCTCAGCTAGAAGATCGCTGTGGGCATTCACATAGGCACCAGCTTCCCTTGTCACAACCTCTTCTTCTTTCACTCTGATCTCTTCGGTAAGACGAGCAACGTCAGTAGTTCAGAGTGCCCGAGCTTCCCCAAGTTCACGAGCTTGATCGGCCAACTTATCCTCATAGAATTTCATTCGACCTTCGATTTCAGCAATGTAGTCATGGGCGGATGAAAGTTGGGCTTGGGCAGAAGCTGCGTCCTAGATTGCTTTTAGAATTTCTTGCCTCAGAAAACGAGCCTTTTCCCTGATTATATGCTGGTTCACCAGGCTCTCTACACTTAAACTCATCGTCTGGGCCAGGAGATCGTCAATGCTACTCAGGATCAGCCTGTTCCGATCCTCCTTGAGGCAAATGGAAGCTCCCAGAACCTTGGCCAAGCCTGAATTCTCCCGAACTGATCGATTCCTCTCTAAGGAATGAATAAGGACCTGGGCACCTCGAGACAGGGTCCTCACAGTAGGTTAGGAAGGCCCATCTTTCGCACTAGAAAGAACAGGTGGAGGTGGTGGCTCTTCTTGTCTAGGGGGAGAAGGAGCTACGTCTACTTCTGAGACTGGTTGCCTCGAAGGTCGGGACGAGTCTCCCGACACTTCTCCCGAATCTCGCCCTGGCATCTACAATGCCGCAGCAATCTTCATTTCTCGTACCTTCCGGGAGACTTCTCTTTTCAACTTCTAGCTCTCCTTTGCGCCTTCGCCTCCAGCCATTTCTGCACAGAAAAACAGTTAGTGAGATTACCTAAACTGGGAGACTAAAGATTTAGGTTATATCGATCTCGGGTTCGAGGTCAGAGAGCTGCAGTTCACAGTTTTCATTGGCAATCATCTGCATCAGCCACCATCTCAGTTCAGCCATAACAGCATATAGGCACGAATACTTTTGAGTGGCTGCCTGATCCTTTAATTCCATTACCATGGCACCATCATCCCTGCTCAGGGTGATCCTCTTTGGAATTGATAGGCCCAGATGCTGCCAGCTGCGTGGGAAGCCCTCAAAATCATTCGGAATCTTGATCCTCAACATAAAGAAGCGATTCTTCCAATTTTTCAGTGAAGAGGGGAGATCGGTAAAAAGCCCACATTGTGGTTTGGCTTGGAAGAACCAATACTCATCATCCTTTCGATGAGTAAGTCTATGCAGCTTGGCAAAAACCTTGGCTGTAGGCTCGAGCTTCTTGGCTCAGCATAAACCTCTGAAAGCCACCAGAATTCGCCATGAGTTTGGATGTACTTGGGCTATACATACGTGGTCGAACTTCAGAATGTCCTTGTAAAAGTCGTCAAGAGGAAATTGGAGCCTGGCTTTTAATTGCTCTTCATATATCATGATTGCATCATTTTCTTCAAAGAAGTGATCGGCTCGGAGATCGCCATGGCATCTGATAAGCTCGTATGAGTCAGTCCGAAGGTTGTACTCTTGACTGATCGACTACAAATTGGTTTCTTGGAGGATCGACGGCAACTCATCCACAGGAAGATTTTCTCTCCCAGAGGAATGTGTTCGTCTCGATTGTGCCGCTTGACCACGAGCTGAAACAAAGGTAGTAGGAGGCTCAGGGCGCCCACTCGACCTAATCACCTCGACTTCATCTGATGACCACGATACATGGATGGAAGGAGGGCTCGCCGCTCTCTGATCCTCGGTGCCGCTCATTTTCAAATAAATGAAAGAAGTTTAACTAAGAGAAAGATCAAAACCCTTACCGGAATGTGATCGGCATCGAAAAAACTTAAAGAAATGAGAGAATTTTAGAATCGCTCGTAAAGTACTGAAAATGACATAAGGGAGCAACTGACTGACCCTTCCCCTATTTATACCCATCTGAGCATTCAATGCTCACAGTGTCCCAAGCAATGCATTGGTTAGTGGAATCCACCCGCTTTCCTGACATGTCGCAGGAAGATTCCAGAAACACCATAAATAAAATAAAAGGAGATTGGCTAGCTAAGATCGTCAGATTAAGGCGGATGTTCAGAGTTACAGATCGGCTAAGGGTGATTTAGTTAGGAACCAGATTGGATATGCACATCAGAGATCGAAAATTAATCAAGGCAATAATTAAATGATAACTGTCAAATAAAATTTCATTTCATTTCCAAAAGGTCAGATTACATCATTTGGGCGATCTCAAGAGATCGAATTACATCATTAAGAACCTTTAAAGGTTAGATTACATCATTTGGGTGATCTCTAAAGATCGGCACTACATCCTACCTAGTAAGGACCTATGTCAAAGCCTAGTCTTATGGCTGAATCAAAAGATGTGTTTGATCAGAAAGCCAGCCATAGGCACTAGATAGATGTGTAGCTCAGATGGAGTGACTATGACTCTCATGATGGTAAGCAGAGTCATCGTCGATGTCATCAAATAGAACCAAGCTGCAGTCGGGATGCCCGATGTGGTGAGGAGCCAAATGAACTTCAAAAGGTGGTCACCGAAATTTAGGGGGAAATTAGCAGTCCTCTTTCCTGAAATCAGTTCACCGATTATATCGGTAGACCAATTCGAGATCGGCACGATCGATATTTTCGATCTTGATCTTTAAATTAGTCCGGTTCTCTCACTGTCATCATATGTGGTTCTCATAATTCTCCGATCACCAGGATCATAAATTTTTAGTTGAGGAACAAAGAGGACAATTGAAAAAAGATCAAAAGCGGTCACCATGGCCAGAATTGTTACCGAAGAAACTAGGACAGGTGAAGTGGAAAATGGGAAGAGAAGAAATGGAATGTAGGAGAAATTGCCGCTGAGACATATATATAGGGGGTCTGAGCATTTATTACTTGCAGGAACCAAAGCGGATACATCAGTAACCGAAGAATTAAATGCTTTGACTGAGGTAGATCGGATAGAAGGGAAGGTTCTAGAATGGGAGAGATCGGGAGAGGGGCCCGATATGAGAGATCGGAAAAGGGGTCATAATAGAGAGATCGGAAGGAATAAGAGATCGAAAAGTATGAAGAGGAAGAGATGACTTCCAATAACTCTCTACATAATTAGAGCCGAGGTAGTTAACGCGTTGCAGGCGTAATCAAATCTTCACCGCACGCCTCATTTGCAGAATCGCCCACATTGCTGACATACGCCAAAAACAGTTGTGACAGTTCTGTACATCACAATCCTCACCATTGATCATACTTGCAAGGACAAACTCGGAGCCCTTGGATTAAAAATAGACGACAGGTTCAGTGCCTTTTATTCCCAGCCCTCGGATCCATCTTGTAAGGAAGGATCCTGAACCATTGGATTAGGAAGAAAAAAGACGGACGTTCTGGATGGGATCCCAGCCATCCATTTTGATTCTCTTTAATTCTCAGACGTCGAATTATGTCCTTTTAGATCCAAACCTTCCATCTCCCTAAGGGGAGATCTTGACCCTTCCTTAGTAGCACCCGTTCCCTATAAATACCTACATGCAATACTGTAAAGGGGACTGACAAAAAGGTGGTGGTGATTATAGTGAAAAGGCTTTGAAATTTAATTCAGTCTTGCTGCTTTGCCATTCTAAGCTTGCATGAAAATTGAGAAACTTCAGAAACTAGTTTTCTTGAGTATCTCCGGTGATAGAGAGTTTTCGAATCCTGAAATCCTTCATTTTTAGTTTGTTCATTACTCTACTATACCATTTCCATTCAGTCTCGTCTTCATCACCCCAACATCAGCACATTATTCTTTCAGCCTGATCTCATTCTGACCCGGTTTTTGTCGCTTCGTTTCAGCTGTATTTTAACCTCGTTTCTGAAATCTCGGAGTAAGCATTGATCCTTGTATCGCTAGCTTTTAACTCTGCAATACTTGTGATCCCCAGAGTCAGTTTGATATCCTTGATCTCACATAGGTAAGTGCCCAGACTGTCACCTTTCCGAATGCTCTCGTTTTACATTCTCTGCTTTTATTTTCAAAATTCTCATTAAGTTCAGTTATATTAAAATCTCCATGCGGATCCTTCAGGCCGATAATTACTCTCTTGAGTTTACTTTTTGTATTCTCCAGTTCACGTTATTTATTTGTTCTTAGTTTTTATTTCCTTCGAATATGGGTGTTCCGGTTACAAGTAACTTTTAGGTAATTTAGCAAAGTGTTGGTAGCAATATCCTAACGTGATAGTGTCTTTTGGAAATAAGTAAAATAATCAAAGAATGAATAGGGAATCAGGAGAAAAGTCATGAGGTCGGGTTACTAAGTGAGTCTAGGAAATAACATAATAAAGTCAGGACTGAGATAGGTCCCCAAACTAGCAACCGAAAGAAATCAGATGTAGCCAGCCTAAAGGCTCGGACAAGAGAGTCATATACAAGATCGGTGAGAGGCTCGAGTTTAAATCGAATGCTTTAAGATTTCGGGGGAGAGTTCTTACTCGATCCTCATTCAAACAGAAACATGGAGATCAGAGGAGAGTTCTTATCCGAGATCCTTCCTTAAAATCTTAAACCGAATGCTTTAAGAGGTTGGGGGAGAGTTCTTACCCGATCCTCATTCAAACAGAAACATGGAGATCGAAGGAGAGTTCTTATCTGAGATCCTTCTTTAAAATCTTAAACCAAATGCTTTAAGAGGTAGGGGGAGAGTTCTTACCCGATCCTCATTCAAACAGAAACACGGAGATCGAAGGAGAGTTCTTATCCGAGATCCCTCTTTAAAATCTTAAACTGAATACTTTAAGAGGTCGGGGGAGAGTTCTTACCCAATCCTCATTCAAACAAAAACACGGAGATCGGAGGAGAGTTCTTATCCGAGATCCCTCTTTAAAATCTTAAACCGAATAATTTAAGAGGTCAGGGGAGAGTTCTTACCCGATCCTCATTCAAACAAAAACACGGAGATCGGAGGAGAGTTCTTATCCGAGATCCCTCTTTAAAATCTTAAACCAAATCCTTTAAGAGGTCGGGAGAGAGTTCTTACCTGATCCTCATTCAAATAAAGACGCGGAGATCGGAAGAGATTTCTTATCCAAGATCCTCCATTTAAATTTTTGAACCAAAAGAGGTCGGAGAAGGGTTCTTACTTGATCCTCATTTAAATAAAAAGGCGGAGATCAGAAGAGAGTTCTTATCCGAGATCCTTCATCAAACTTTAAGCCAAACACCCTAAGAGATCGGGGGAGAGTTCTTACCTGATTCTCGCCTAAATTAAAATAGAGAGATCGAAGGAGAGTTCTTATTCGAAATTTCCCACTCAAAGCTCCTAATAAAATATATCTAGAGATCGGGAGAAGTTCCCTGCCTGAGCTCTTTTAACAAAATTCAAACTAAATGACATGACCCCAATGCACAAGACAACCTCCCTCAAACACTTACTCACCAAAGGGCCATCTCATGAACTTGTGTCCCTGGGCAACCTAAAATAAGTGAAATATCAAAAATTCATTTATTTCGCATAAAGGATTAATAACATCACTATCCCAATCCCATAATTACCCTTTTAATTTATGAAAGAGCATAAGATTAAATCTGTTTACCCTCATGGAGGGACGAGGCGGGGTGCCTAACACCTTCCCCGCTCGTATATGGACCCCGAACCTGGAATCTCTGTTATCGAAGTGGTTTCTTTTAATTTATTTTCACAAATGGTTTTCTTTAATTCCCCTCAAAATTAAAGTGGCGACTCCTCACTCTTTCCCACTTCGGTGAGTGTTCGTCTAGGTGACCGCAATACCATGCGACAGCTTGGCGACTCTACTTGGGACTATTTTTTTTTAACTCATCATTTAGAGGTCCAAGAATAGATCTAGTTTTATGCTCTTATGAATTGAAATCATAATTAGGGGGGGGTTTTTATTCGCAAAATTCAAAAGTCTTGATATATCAATTTGTTATTATTCTAACCATATTTGCTCGTCTTATTCCACACAGCAACTCTCATCAAAACAAAAATGCAAAAAAACTGTCCCCCTCATGAAGGGAAGAGGTAAATATGTCCCTTCACACACTGAGTACTTACACAATGTCCTCATACACTTCAGCCCTATACCCGGGCTTTCTCACCCTTAGGAAAGTAGGAGGGAGTCATGTAGCGGTACCCATGGGTTTTACCCCGTTAGTATCCGTGAAAGCTTCTGCTCAGATTGAAACTCGTTCTATTTACTGTGATACCCATGGAAATCTCCCGTTAGTATCATGGTGATAGAATGGGGCTCTACTGTTTACAGTAGGGGCAATTTGAGAACCTGTGGCTTTTAGAAAATTAGACCTTGAGCTAAACTATCACAGTAGCTGAAAGCCGTAGCAAACTACCTCATAAGATAGAACTATTCAATTAGATAGCACTTACTCGGTACTAGGATTCTCCCTATTGTAGGACAAAAGGGACATACTTGCTCTCACCCTACTCTGTTTGTGCTTTCTTATGTTTTTATTTTTGAGGGTGATCTTGGATCATACCATTAGGAGGATCTACACATTTTCCTACTTTGATAAATGCGTAGGTATCACCCCGCTAACAGTATAATTCAAAATTACCTGAATTTATCCTGCTAACAAGTTTTCTCCACAGGCATCACTGAATTAGGGTCTGTAAAAGAATAAACATCAATTTTAACATGGCATCCTCGAGTCAGTCGGCAGAAGAAGTTCCTAGACCAGAACAGAATGCTAAACCATGGTCCCGACCACCTCATAGTTCAATGCCCCCGCAAAGTGATGTCACCAGGGCAGATACTAGCCTATTACCTCCATTAGACCTAAGCAAAGTCGAGGTCAGAATGACCGATTTCGAGGGTCTATCTAGTAGTTCGAGGTCGCTTCCCGATCACTTTAAGGCAAAGTTCAAGGAAAAATACGGAAGGATTGCGACCTTGATATGGGTCAAAGTTTATGTTCCAGCACTAAAGGCCATGCTGTCAGTTTGGAACCCCAAGTATGGAGTGTTCTCCTTCAACAACATCGATACGACCCCCACTATGGAAGAATATCAGGCGCTGCTAGAAATTCCTTATGTGGCACAGAATCGGATCTACCTACACCTCGAGCATAGGCAGACTTGGAAACGGTTCGCACATATGTTGGGGATTCCCCCGGAAGAAGCAAAGGCAAGAGAACTGTCAAAGGGAACACACACGGGTGGTATTGGACCTACCTCAAGAAGCAGTTGGATCTGTACATCCAAGATGAACAATGGGAACAAGCTTCATTAGCACTAGCTTTGGGGATCTATGGCCTGATCTTATTCCCTGGGCCTTTGGGAATTATAACCTGCAGCGTCACGGAGATATTCTGGGCTGTAGAGAAGCAGAAGCTCAACCCAATACCGGCAATCCTTGCAGAGACTCTATTGACTCTTACTTACTATAGACAACAAGGCAGGGGATCCATTACGTGCTGTTCTCAACTGTTGCACCTCTAGATCATCAGTCACATGTGCCCTATAGACAAAGGGATTAACTTGGTACCCAGACCAGCCTCTTATTGAGAAAATGACCGGATTAGTAATCAGCCCAAAGGACAAGCTGCAGTGGCAAAAGCGGATTCTAAGCTTCAACAGTCATAACTACTGCTGGAGGAAATTGTGGGCGCCAGGTCTACCTATTTTGTTCAGCACGGGGAGTAATTATTTAGTATCTTTGATCGGAGTAACTGGATATACAAGTTACGTCCCAGCATTGGTAATGAGGCAGTTCGGCTCAACCCAGTCTGTATTCAGTGTTGAAGAATACCATCAAGGTCACTTCTATCATGAGCTCAGTAATGAGGAGGAATTGAAAATGGCCCGCAAATCCTGGGAGAGTGTCACTATGATGGAGAGATCGCCTAAAGGTCCGGGTGCCACGAAAGATTATCTCAAATGGAGGGCCAGTAGGGATCAAGGACACCCAACTGCCTAGCCAATGGAACTCGAAGGTAACATCCCCCATCGGAACATCTTTTCAAAAGAAGCTAATGCTCGTTTGGTCAATTCTCTACAAAAGGCGGATACCAAGAACCAAAAATTACAAGAACGGATAAGGCAGATGGAGGATCAACAGCAGGTCCTCAAAAGAGAGGTAAAAAGGCTCAAGAGAGAGGCAATGACCAAAAAACCAGAGTTTGAGGAACAAGAAGTACAATCAAAAGGGAAAAGACCTCCCTCCAAGCTGCAATAAAAGAGGTAGAAGTTCGGAATAACGAATTGCAAGAGGAAATGAAGTACCAAGAAATACTCATGGAAGAGTATAAACAAGAGGGTAAAAAGAAGAAGCTTGAATTGAAAGAGCAAACACAGCTTATCAATGATATTCTGAAGGAGTGTGCTAAAGAAAGAAAGGAAAAAGAAAGACAAGCTACTCTCCATCAAGAGCTAAGAGAAAATGTTGACCAGTTGGAGAGAATGATAGCACAGGGGAAACAAGAGCTTTTGCTAGAATCCGAGTATGCCCTGAAGATATTCGACCCTGCCAAACAAGAAGAAAGGCTTTATAAGTATCTCAAAAGATGTCATTACATTATAAAGAGTCTCTCTGAGCCTAAGCCAATGTAAAGAATGCTATGTATGAACTATTCGATTAATGAAATAGCTTTGGGCCATTGTGAATGAATTGTATGACTCCCATAGGAACTACCCTCGCTAGGGTTATGCAAAAAGTTGAATGCGCCACATGGACAAGTATCATAAACACGCATTCAATCCAGTCGTTCACCGTCGGACTATCGAGCGATGCCATGATAAAGTTGATGCAATTATCCTTCTGCAGATCTCATTCCTGGCTTTCAGATGCCACCGTAGCCTTTCTCTAAATTAGGACCTTTAAATTTTAACAAAATTCGAAATTCATTAAAGGACCTTTTTTTTCTCACACAGGAAATCAACATTGCTTCGAGCAAAGCAAGCCTGACCAAATAAGAAGTTCAACCAAGATGAGTGTACTTGACAAGATCACGAACGAAGAAGCTAATGGAAGACCAGGAACAAGTCCAGAACTTACAAGGACAAGTTTCCGAATTAATAGACCAAGTCTCAGAGCTCATGAAACTGATGAGGGAAATGTCCCAAAATAAACCTGCATCAGAGCCAAACTTGCCACTACCTCCCCCACCTCCTACAACGGTTGATTCTCACCAAGCTTCAACCTTTTTTACTTTTTAACCGCCTATTTCGGATCCGACAATCACTGTCAATCCAACTCCCTTGAATAATGACCTACCCTTCTCATACTACCCAGCTGTCCCAAATGCCGAGCCACACCCCTCAATCTCGATCCCTCTAGTTCATCCTGCCCCTCATTTCCCAACTAGGGGAATAGCTCATGCAGTAGGAGGAGAAAGTAAAATAAGAGAGAATGAGAAGTTATTTTCTCTAAAAGAGAGATTAAGGGCAATAGAGGGACTAAATATGTACGATTTAGTAGATGTATCATCGCTGAGACTAGTACTAAACGTGGTAGTACCACCCAAGTTCAAGGTCCCGGACTTCTTCAAATACACCGGGAACTCAGACCCTCGCATTCGTCTGGCGACTTACATTGCCAAGATGTCCGCCTTGGCAGATGATGATAGACTCCTAATCCACTTCTTCCATGAGAGTCTCTCCGGGGCAGCCTTGAGATGGTGTATTCAGTTAGACAGGAGCAAACTGTGCTCCTGGAAAGATTTGGCCGATGCCTTTCTAAAACAGTACAAATTTAACTGTGACATCATCCCCCACAAGGAGAGACCTCTAAAATCTGATACAGAGAGAAAGAGAAAGCTTCAAGGAGTATGCCCAGAGGAGGAGAGAGAAAGCGGCAGAAGTGTATCCTCCGGTTACTGACAATGAACTCTGCTTTTTGTTCATTGAGACATTGAAGGCTCCGTATTTCAACCTCATGATTGGAAACACCTCTAACAGCTTCTCGGTCATTTAAGCTGGCGAGAGGATTAAAGCTAACCTCAGGTTAGGATGATTACAGGAGTTGATTGAGAATCCTACAAAGAAAACTGCCAGTTTTGGCAAAAAGAAAGAAGGTGATGTGCACTCCATCACCCGATAAACCCAACCTTCATTCCCTCAAAATAATTTTCGGCCATATCCTCCTTCTCATGGCTAGACAATTGCAAACATTCCACCTCTTTTTCCAAGTTATCCTCATCCATGCCCACAGTATCCACCACAAACAGCTAACCAACCCCGACCACCTCCTAAACCTATTCAATCAAGACCACCCCAAAATAATCCTAGAACATAGAGAAACCCTGATCCACCTCTTCCCCTCCCACTCAGTGAAATATATCGATACCTCATCAGTATAAATCAAATAGTGCCAATCCCCCTTAATCCAATTCAGCCACCATACCCCAGGTGGTATGATGCCAATGCCCGATGTGAGTATCATGGAGGGGCACTCGGGCACTCAACTAACATCTGTGGGGCCCTTCGTTTAAGAGTGCAAGGGCTGATCAGAAAATGGGTGGTTGAAGATTAAAGGGAATGGCTCTCTCCCCAACGTCACTTTAAACCCTTTGCCCAATCATGGTATAAATAGTGGTGTGAACATGATAGAATTCGGGGATGAAAAGTCAACCGCCGAGATGGATCGACTAGTTCCTCACTTTAAGGAAACTTTTGTTATGGCAGTGAGGGAAGGCTACCTTTTCCCTCAGGCATCAGGAACAGAAAGGAGTACGGGATGTCCTTACTATGGAGGAGCAGCTGATCATGAGTTGCGCGACTGTGAGGGATTCCGGCAAGAGGTCCAGAACTTGCTGTCCCTTAAAATTTTGAGATGCCAAACGAGGTCAAAAGTGGAAGGCGAAATAAATGCAGCCAGATTCAGCCAGAATGCCTCCACCTCCAATCCTAGACTAACCTTCTCTGCGCCCAATGCACTAACACCACCACCACTAGTAACAGTCATCCGAACCCCGCCTCAGCTCCCAGTTACAAACACTCATGCTATGCCTTGGAACTACAATTTCCAAGTCTTCACTCAAGAAGCATCCAGCAGTACATCAACTCCTAACCTTGCCTATACTCCACCCTCGACACCCCCTAAACCATGCTTCGCCCCCCACGAGCACTTCAGAATGACTTATACCAGACCCTTCGGGAATGCTACTCCCCAACCAAACCCCAAACCTGTCACAACCAGTAGCTCCTACCCACCTGAGCAAGAGATAAAATTTATAACCCAAAGTGGGAGATGTTACGGGAATGACGAGAAGGAAAAGAAAAGAGGGAAAGTAAAAATGGGAGAGCTACAAGAGAACACGAAAAAGGAGGTTGAGAAAGTTGAAAGAGGAGAACCTGGTAGATCAAGTGGGGAAGAGGAAATGTTGCTTCAAATAATAAAGCAGAGTGAATATGACGTTGTTGAGCAACTGAGGAAGATGCCTGCCCGGATTTTTTTGTTGTCATTGATCTTGAGCTCAGAAGTCCATTGCCAAGCCCTACGGAAGATTCTGGATCAAGCCATTGTAAACCCCGATATCACACCGGGGCAATTCGAGAAGATAGTGGGACAAATTCAGGGATCCAGTTTTATCACTTTCTCGAAAGAGGAGATAGACCCGGCTGGCTTAAAGCACACCAAGGCTTTACATGTGACAGTAAAATGCAAAGGCTGCATAGTTGCTAAGGTCCTCATTGATAACGGATCTGCGCTTAACGTCTTACCCAATGCCACCTTGGCAAGGCTACCTATCGACCGATCAAACATACGTCAAAGTGCCATGGTAGTAAGAGCCTTTGACGGCACAAGGAGGGAAGTACTGGGAGACATTGACTTGCCACTTCAAATTGGGGCATGCACTTTTAATGTCACATTCCAAGTGATGGACATTGAACCTGCGTACACCATGCTATTAGGGAGGCCTTGGATCCATTCAGCAAATGTTGTACCTTCGACCTTGCATCAAAAGATTAAATACATCATGGACGGCAGAATCATCACTGTAAAGGGGGAAGAAGCCATGCTGGTCACTAAGCCGCAATCACTTCCTTATGTGGAAGCAGCCAAAAAGTCCTTGGAAAGTTCTTTCCAGGCTCTAGAATTGCAAGAAACTATCCTGAGGGATGAAGGGGCTACAACTATGATTGCAAAGGTGATGCTTAAGAGCGGATATGAGATAGGCAAGGGGCTAGGCGCTACATTACAGGGGATTGTTGAACCCATACCGGCTATCCAAAAGATTGGCCATTTCGGCCTGAGATTTGAGGAATATGCCCTTATGGATGGGCGATTTTGGAAGAGGAACCTCCTTCGGGATCAGAGAGTCGGGACAATGAAGGTTGTCCCGAAAATCACAGATGTCTTCACCAAACCGATCCTTGAGAATCTCGAGAAGGGTGAAGAATCACCCAAAGGACCATCTATCAATGTCATACAACAGGACTCCCTATATGAAGCCCTAATCTCGCCATTCGCTAAGGGGCAAGAACTGGACAACTGGGAAGCAGAGGCCTTCCTGTGCTTAATCTCGAGTAAAGTACATTTTGTTATCCACACTTGATCATTTCGTCCATGGTGACAAGTGCAATACTGTAAATAGACCCTTTTCTTATGATACAAATATTAATGAATTAATAGCGCATTTTGCATCCAATTATCTTTTCCTTGAAATCCATTCTTATAATATATTCCACTTTCATTTCTTCAGGACCATTCATCAATTAATGCCTAATAATTCAATAGACTCAGAAATTCCTCTTGTTAATTTTGAAATTCCCATAACTGCCATTACTTCAAGTGATTCTAAAGAAGAACTTATAGAAGAAAGGGGTGAAAGAGATAAACCTTCCCTGGTGCCTTGTGGGGACGAAACGCACACCCTAAATCTAGGCACCAAAGAAATAAAGAGGGAACTTAAGGTTGTGGGGAGTAGAGAATTAGAAGATATAGTCATTTTGCTCAAAGAATTCTTGGATGTATTTTCATGGAGCTATGACGATATGACCGGCTTAGACCCTCACATAGTGACGCACAAAATTCCCCTAGTTCCCGGGACAATTTCGATAAAACAGAAGTTAAGAAGAATGAATCCCGACACCTTGCTCAAGGTTAGGGATGAAGTCAAAAAACAGTATGATGCTGGATTTTTGGAAGTGGTCAAGTACCCTCAGTGGATAGCCAATGTTGTCCCGGTAATGAAGAAGGACGGGAGAGTCAAGGTGTGTGTTGATTACAAGGATCTCAATAAGGCAAGTTTGAAGGATGATTTCCCTCTCCCACACATAGACGTGCTAGTGGACAATGCTGTAGGTTTGGGTAGATGTTCATGTATTGATGGGGTATCGGTTTACAACCAAATCCCCATGGATGAAGAAGACAAAGAGAAAACCGCTTTCATCACTTAGTGGGGGGTATTTTGTTATCGGGTCATGCCATTTGGGTTAAAGAATGCTGGGGCTACCTACTAATGCGCTATGGTCACGTTATTCCATGATATGATGCACAAAGAAGTGGAGGTGTACATGGATGACAAGATCATCAAATCCAGGAAGGGAGAAAGCCATGTACAGGTGCTGAGGAAAGTATTCGAGAGACTCAGCAAATATCAGCTGAAGTTGAACCCAGCCAAATGTGTGTTTGGAGCTAGATCTGGAAAGCTGTTGGGATTCATAGTGAGTGAGAAGGGAATAGCAGTGGATCCAGACAAGGTTCGAGCCATTCAAGAAATGCCATCCCCAAAGACAGAAAGGGAGGTGCGTAGTTTCCTGGGGAAGTTGAACTACATTTCAAGATTTATTTCCAACCTCACTGCTAAAGCTGAACCCATCTTTAGACTACTCAGAAAGAACAACACCTCTCAATGGGATTCAGTTTGTCAAGAGGCTTTCGAGAAAATTAAGCAATACCTGTCAAACCCGCCGATATTGGTCCCTCCGGTAGCGGGAAGACTGTTGATTCTATACATGGCAGTCCAACGGAATTCAATGGGATGTGTTTTGGGGTAGCATGATGATACAGGGCGAAAGAAGAGGGCCATTTATTACCTGAGCAAGAAATTCAATGATTGCGAGTCAAGGTACTCTTTCCTAGAGAAAACTCGTTACGCATTGGCCTGGACGGCAAATCGGCTTAAACACTACATGTTGAATCATAAAACATGGCTCATCTCCAGGATGTATCCTATCAAGTATGTATTCGAAAGCCCATTTGTGCCAGGGAGGATAGCCAAATGGCAGGTCATACTCTCTCAATATGACATTGTCTATATGACCCGAAAAGCAGTAAAAGGTAGCGTAATCGCTGATCTCCTAGCAGAAAACCCTATCCAAGATTATGAAGCCTTAGATTTTGAATTCCCTGATGAGCATGTTAATGAGGTTGACGGCGAGGAAAAAGAACCAACTAATGTATGGGAAATGTATTTTGACAGAGCTGTCAATTTGTCTGGTAATGGAATCGGAGCTGTGCTGGTATCCCCTGACGGAAAACACTTCCCGATAGCTATCAAGTTAAGGTTTGACTGCACCAACAACGTCGCAGAATACGAAGCCTATGTGATGGGTTTACAGGCTGCCATTGAAATGAAAGTCAGGAAGTTGGAGGCATATGGAGATTCAGCCTTGATCATTTATCAAGTCAAGTGAGAATGGCAAACCAAGGATCCAAAGTTAATCCCATATCAGAAGTACCTACTGGAATTGATCAAGAAATTTGAAGAAATTTCTTTCACTCACCTCAGTCGAGACAAGAATCAATTCGCGGATGCCTTAGCCACCCTGGCTGTCATGGCTCAAATGAAAGAAGGGTAGACGACTCAGGTATTGTGGATCAAAGCAAGGGGTGAGCCAGCTTACTGTTTCATGATCGAGGAAGAAATTGATGGTAAAACCTAGTACCATGATATCCAAGTCTACATCAAAACTAAAGAATACCCTTCACGGGCAAGCATAAACGAAAAGAGAATGATCAGGAGATTAGCTTTGGGATACTTCCCTAGTGGTGAAATTCTGTACAAAAGGAGCTCCAATGGCGAACTGTTGAGATGCGTGGAAGCAAAAGAAGCAAAGAGGTTCCTTTTTGAGACTCATGAGGGGAATTGTGCGACCCATGCTAATGGGCATATGATGGCCAAGCAAATCATGAGACGAGGATACTTCTGGACTACTATGGAGAAAGATTGTATCGAGTGCTTTCGGAAATGTCATAAATGTCAAATATATACAGATTCGATAAATGTTCTGCCTCACCAATTGTTCAGCCTCGTCTCGCCATGGCCTTTTGCAATGTGGGGAATCGACGTGATTGGTCCCATTAACCCCAAGGCATCCAATGGGCATAGGTTTATCCTGGTAGCTATTAACTATTTTTCTAAATGGGTCGAAGCGACGTCATATGCCCACATCATGCAGAACACATTTCTCAAATTCCTCCGAAATAATATCATTTGCCGACACGGCCTCCCCAGCGAAATCGTCACTAACAATGCCAAGAATTTGAATGGTCCCAAGATCCAAAGTTTATGTGACCAATACAAGATCCGAAATCTCAACTCCTCACCATATCGTCCCTAAATGAATGGAGCGGTAGAAGCCGCTAACAAAAATCTCAAGAGAATAATCCAAAAAATGATAGTCACCTATAGAGATTGGCATGATATGCTTCCCTACGCCCTACATGCATATCGAACCTCCATAAGGACATCAACTTGGGCAACTCCATACTCACTGGTTTATGGAATGGAAACTGTTTTGCCTATTGAAGTAGAAATTCCTTCCCTGAGAATTCTCAAAGAATCAAGAATCGATGAGTCGGAATGGATCCAGTCAAGGTTAGACCAATTGAATTTGTTGGACGAGAAAAGGCTAGTGGCAGCATGTCATGGGCAATTATACCAGAGAAGAATGGCTAGGGCATTTAACAAAGGTGTTCGCCCGCGCGAATTCCAATCAGGAGACCTGGTCCTGAAAAAGGTGCTTTCGAATCAAAACGACACCCGGGGCAAATGGTCGCCAACCTATGAGGGACCCTATGTGGTTAAAAGCGTGTTTTCTAGTGGGGCCCTGATCTTAACCCATATGGATGACAAAGAATTTCCAAGACCCGTGAATGCCGACACTGTCAAAAAGTATTATGCCTTAAAAAAAAAAAAAAAAAAAAAAAAAAAAAAGAGTTGGGGTGAAAACCCGAAAGGGTGCTCCTAACAAAATGTGTGAAGGAAGGTGAAAACCCGAAAGGGCGCTTTTTGTAAAATGAGTGAAGGATGAAAACCCGAAAAGGCACCCTGAAAAAAAAAGAAAGAAAAAAAGAAAAAAAAAAGAAAATAAAATCTGAGGGCGAAAACCCGAAAGGGCGCCCTTAGAACCAGAAAATGGAGAATAAGGAAGGGGATACTAGACTAGGAAAGGAAATAAACCACCACGGTATGAATGTTCGTTAATAGAGTACTTGAAATAATGGCAGTTAAGGGACTTCAAAGTCAACTACAAGGAATCTGTGAGATCCATTCTTGTACCCCTTTTTCTTTAAAACTGTACCTTTTTCTCTCAAGCCATAATAAAGTCATCCTTTCACTTTAATCTATCTTCTTCACACATTTACATTTTAATTTATTGTTTTGCTTACACTCAGATTTATCTTTCTCGTATACTCACACTCTAATGCTGTCTTTTGTGGGCTATTAATCTGTTAAAATTTTGTCATAAGATTAGGATTTGGATATTGATAACCTCATGTACTTTGCTGAGAGATTTGGAAGGAATGATAGATAGAAAAAAAAAAAAAAAAAAAAAACTAGTGGTGAAAACCCAGAAAGGCGCTTCTAGTCAGATGGGCAGAGGGGAAAGTGAAAACACGCAAGGGCGCTTTCTGCAAAATAAGAAGAAAGTCGAGAACAGGAATGTAACACCCCTCACCCGACCACAGTGTAGCTGAGCAAGGCGTGTTACATGGCATGCCGGAGCACCTGATCTTATCTGATTTCATTACAGTTCTTAATTTACTTGTTCAAAAACTTTATTTAAGGTTTAAGCTATTTTTTTTTTCTTTTATCAAAATCTAACTAATTTGGAAATTTCAAAAATTTGAACGATAATCCGGCAACGTGCCGACTGTAATTTGGACTAACAGTTCTTCTGAACCTGCCAAAAACAATTTCAATATATACTCAATTTCTCAAACTTAATAGTCTCAAAAATTTTCGAACATAATGTATCTCAATACAGTATCTAAATTTCTCAGAAATCTCATCAGATTTTCAACATCTCAATAGTCACAAGTACAATCTCATTATAACTCAAATTCAATTCACATATTAAAATACTTACTTTGAGTAGCTTCCATAATTCATAGGTTAATTACATGAGTTTATTTTGTACAAGATATACAAATAATTTACAATGTCCTAGGAATGAACAATATACATAACATGTATAAAATGAGCCCTATCTACATGCATTGCTGAGGAGGTGACAATCTTGAACTCTTCTGACACTTCTGTAGATCTGGACTCCAAAAATTTCGATTGATGATCTACTAGTTTTACCTTGATTACTGCGAGGAAGCAATTCCATCGCGCTAAGCATTTCTGCTTAGTGGTGCAATAGTATAACAAGAAATAATATATACAAATAAAAAAAGAAATAAATCATAATTTGGATACTCGAGAATCAATTTCATTTGGTATGGTATTTCTAGTATCAACGATCTTATATACTAGTTTGTTCCTCTTTGGAAGTGCTTAGTTTATAACTTTTCAGTAATACTACCCAGTATACAAATTATTCTAACTGTATTGTATTTCAAGTTTCTACGATTTTGCAATTTATATTTTTGTTATGTTGCTTTTGCTAATTTCTTTTACTCATTAATTCAATACTTAATTTAATTGTACTGAAATTTCATTATACTTAACTTAACTTAGCTTCCTGAATTGAATAATGTTTTAAATGACTACCCATATAGCCTATACAACGACGGCATGGATAAACGGATATACTAGCACTGGGTACCTAGTACCTTGGGCCGTCACACCATCGGTCACAAAGTATCTCCCGGTGTGCATACAGTGTGGCTAAAAAGCCATATAATCAATCAGGCATTAAGCCGAGTATAATAACACAAACTGTATAACCATAGGCTATTAAAATCATAGTATGACATAATAAGCCATAAAACACAGTATGACGTAAAGTCATTTACAGAAAAGCAGTCAGAATCTTATTGGCATGCCAACCTATCCAAACTAGTCAACTAGGCAAACTAGGGCATATTACAAGATTAAATATTTATTTCTTTATTTTCAGGGTTTACTGGTCATTACACAATTCACTGGTCAATGAAAATATTGACCTTTTTATACATCATGGATAAGTTGATTCTAGTATCAACATGTCACAATTTGCATTTCAATATGCTGCCAATATAGTGCAATTTACCATTTTTTACAAGTTGGCATTCATTGCCAAATTGCTTTAAGCATCATTGTATGTAAATGTCAAATTCTCAATTTTTGTGTGCTAGATTGGTCTAGCTTAAAGTCCTATTTCTCTTGGTTTTTAGCTTCTTGTCAAAGAAGCAAAATTGTAGCTCTATGTCTCATTGCACGCGGGGCAAAATTTCAGGTCATTCTGAGTTGTGTAGACCAAGATATGGTCAATTTACCAATGCTGGACAGAATGCACTAAAATAGTAGGCTTAGGTCATTTTTAGGTCACTTTTGGTTCGGCCAGTTTTGGTACCTGAACTTGTGCAAGCTATTTGGCTTGGTTCTGGCCATTTCTGGGCTTTGGTGTCTTCATAAGAATTGTGGCTCAATGTCTAAGATAACCATGGTAAAAGTTTCAGGTCAATTGGACCTGTTTTCAGTGAGTTATGGTCATCCCAAGGACTACTGTTCATATGGTCAAAAATATGGTTTGCAAGGTTGCTATTCCGGATTTGGTCATTTTTAAGGTCAGTTTCTAGGCAGAATTTTGGCAATATTTCTACATGAAAGTTGGCCTATTTGGTTTCTAGTTTCACCCCCCATTGGCCTCATACCAATTGGGTTCATGGTTTGGCACTTATGGCCTAATTTATGTACTGCCTTTAATACACAACCTGCACAAAGCACATACACTTCCAATTTGATATTCCTTCTCCTCCTCATTACTTCAATATTCAATCAATAACACTTCCATATATATATTGTACACAATTCCAGCAAGAATTCAGGGCAGAATACTCAAGGGCACAAGGCACACAATACACCATTAAACTTCAACATTTACATCCACCCAAATTCAATGTACATCAACACTTATGTTACACAAACACTTCCATTTTAACTACACATGCTGCCCACAATTTAATACCATCACATCTCATCAATATATTACATAAATTCACATACAATTTCATGACATTATAGGCTGCCAATTTCAAGCTCAATTGTCCAAGTCTTCAAAATTTTGTTCAAAACCCACTTTCACATTGTCAACCTCACATGTACTCTTACAATTCAATTCTACCACTTATAATCACATAAATTGAGCATCATTAATCAACAATAATATGCATAAATTAACCATTTTCATGCTTCTCAAGGCTACCCCAATTCAACAATTATCCAAGGTATTCAACAAATCTTTCAAACTCCTAATTCAATTACTCAATCTCAACATACACATAAAGTTAATTTGCTAGGACCTCTAATTACCTTAATCAATATCATTTCCCATCAACTACATGTAAAGATAATTCAAACCTCTTTAGGTTCCATGGCTGCCAAATTCAATCACCATTAAATATTCATCCAATCCTTCCAATTTTTCAATAATTCAACTCATCTCCACCTTAGTACAAAGTTTAATTAAGTGAGGTAAGGAAAACTAGCACTAACCTCAACTTGGGCTTGATTAAACTTCACCAAAACTCCTCTTTCTTGCTTCCTACATGCTGCCCATGATGTGTAGAACAAGTTTAATGAAGGACTCTTGAAGAAATGATGGCTTGATCATAGGTGGATGAAGGCTTGTATATTGGGCAGCCATGGATGAAGCTTAGAAAAATTTCAATTCGGCAAAGAAGAATGGAGAAGATGAAAGTGATCAAATGGTTCTCCACTTGGTCCTCAAGTGAGCTTTTATAGTCCACTAAGTGTCCACTTAGTGCTCCACTAATTAACATTAACATTATAATAATCCAAGTTTTCCCTAATTGCACTAATGTCCTTATTTTCCTTTAATTTACATTATGTGTAATATTTCTTATTTTCATGACATTTTCAAAATTTTTATGTCACACCTTACCCCTCTATAAGGCATAACATGATTCCGTAGAATACCTAATGAACTACCGAACTTCACCTACCGATAACTCATTAAGTACCCTACAAGGGATTTTAAAACAATTTTCTTCTTTTTGATAAGTGGTGAGCATTTCTAATAAATATTTAAAACATGTAATTAAGTTGAAAGCTAGTTCGAAATTTTGGCCCATTTTATTTTTCCACAAATTTTATAAAAATTTTGACAGAGTTTCCTCTGTATTTTGAGAAAACAGTTCTTCAAATACCTGTAAAAAGCACTTCTAGAAGTTTTTCTCAACCACTACTTCGGTTTCACAATCAAACTCAATCAATTTCACAATCATTTCAATAAATTTCTCAAGTTCAAAATTCAATAGTCCTCAAGGTACAGTCAATCAATTTCATACATTCATGCTTCTTTAAAGATAAACAATTTATGTATTCATCATACAAAAATTTACATTAAGAAAATCCAAACTAAAGTTTATTACAAATTTTATACAGATTTTGTACAAGCTGCTCAAAACCCATCTTCACATGTCCATACATTTCTGTGCATTACATACATCAAAATAAATATTTATGATCAGGGTATAAATTATACCTGATAGCTTCAAAGCAGAACGATCCTCAATCCTCAGCAGCTCAGTCTGCTGCTCCTCTAGTCTCTGTATCTGCGACAGCAATAGAAGCTATCGTTCAGTACTAGGACTCAGTGGTGCACAACATACTAAAATAATCTTTATGCAAAACTTAAATCATATTTATTCAAAAATTTGACTAAACATGAGCATTAAACACAAAACATAAATTATGAGATTTTGATGCAAACCAGGTTCATTTCAAAGTATCAAAACACATTTCATAAAACCCACAGTTAGATCATGCCATTCGAAACAAATAGAATCTCAATAGCCAGAGGCTAAAGAGAAATCACATCACAAGGCTAGCTAGCTCAAATATATGGATATCCATTCACATCCTCTTCTACTGGCACACCTCAACACTTCTCCAGAGAAGGAATCAAAATTCGAAACTAATTACCCCCACTAGTCGTGCTAGTGAGGTGTTCAAATATATGGTCATGACACTGCGGTTTCAAAACTTATCTTAACAATTTGCTAAACATTGCCATTTCAAACATACACAATAACTTTCAACAATTTCGATCAAAGCATCATAAATAATGTCTCATTTCACTTTTTCAAACCATTCAAAACAATATGCAGCAAATAATTTACAGAAATTATACGTTGTGCACAAACCTCAAACGAGTCGTCCCTTAGCCTCGACTCGGTTCCTCGGGTTCCTTCCCGATATTCTTTTCAACTGAAACACACAATTTTACAATGTTTCAGTACTAGAACTTAACATAAATCCAAAATAAATTTAGCTTCACATTTACCTAGCTCTAACGTGCTAAATTCGACATTCTTTAAATTTTGTGTTTCGGGTTACTATTCACTGCACTATTCAAGTCAAATAGTTGACTTTCTAAGGCTTAATAGGTATGGGAATTCCAACTTCACCCACATACCACATTTTGGTCACTAAACTTGTTGGTTTTGGTTATTTTCTCAAAGCTTAGGTCATTTTGGCAAAATTGCCAATTTTCGGTTTTGGAGTTCTAAGTTGCACTATTCTATTGGTCAATCTACTGTTGGAATTTGGCAAAACTTTCTTCATAGAAAATGTTACTTATTGTCTTAAGTGTATTCTCATTTTTGGATCACCCCAATTGGAGTTTTGTAGCTCAAGTTATGGCCAAAATAAGTTTACTGTTCGCGTGCATTGTTCATGCTGCAATTTTGGGTTCTGGCATATTTTGATCCAACTTTGGTCAGTAATTTGATTAAGTTAAGTTCATAATTTGGTCTGACTTTCTTCATATGAAATGTTTAACTATGTCTTAGGTTTCCATCGGTTCAAGAATCGCCCAAATCCGAATTTTCTAGAGAAAGTTATAGCCATCCAAACATTACTGTTCAACTGAAAATCTGCAGAGTTGCAGGTTTGGTAACTCAACTTTGCTCAATTATTTGAATGGGTTAATGGCATAATTTGGGGTGATGTTCTTCATGAAAGTTTTAGGTATATATGCCCTCAAACCCCTGGCCAAATTTCAGGTCAATTTGACCTGTCTAACTCGAGTTATGACCAAATGAACAGTTACTGTTCATTTAGTCAGTTTGGTGCAGTGGCAGCATGCTATCATTTCACTTTGGTCAATTGTTTCACCAAGTTTTGGTCAGTTTTTTGCCATGGTTCCGTAATGAAAATTGTGCTCTTTTATGTCTATTTTCATCTCCAATTGGTGGCATATCAATTGGACTTGTAAAATTTGAGTTTTGGTCCTTCAAAGTGGGTTTGGTCATGCTGCCAGCAGCATGACCATTGACCTACGAATTTGGTTTAATTTCCTACCATTCCCACACAATCCATTTGGTCATAATTGACCATTATTTCACTTCACAATAGACCAATGTCATCATTTAAGCATTTCTCCAAAATTTGGTTCACAAACCCTAACCACACTAAATTGTTTCATTTAATCACATTTAAGCATACCAACATCACATCTACCTTCATATAAGCTTGCCTACACTTATAATCTAATCAAATTCATGCACTACCATATCAAACCCTAGCTGATCAAAATAAAAGTTTAGTCCTCCTACAATTAATTTCATTTCATTTTAAGTTAAGATCTAAGTTACATACAACAAGAACACAAATATTAAACATAATTTTCAATTTTAAATTCACTAACCTTAAACTTTGAATTTCAATCTTCAATCCCACTCCTCTTTCTTTCTTTCTTTCTTGCTCAATCCTCTTCTCAAGTGAGGTTATCAAGTTTTTATGGAATAATTATGGAAGAAATTGGGGTTTAGTAGGGATTTAAAAGCTTGAACTCAAGCTTTAATGGGGTTTAGAAATGGAGAGGGAGAGTGAGAGTGGTGGACGTCCACTTAGGGAAGAAGGACTTTGTTTCTTTTTTTTTTTTTTCCTTTTCCTTTATCTAATTTAATTTATGGAAGACCACAAAAAAAATTCCAATTAAAAAATTCAATTTATTAATTTAGTTATGACATCATCCATGATGTCATAACTTTTGACTTTTTCATTTTCATCTCTTTTTCTTTTTTTTTTTCTATTAGTTCTTTAATTTAATTCTCGATTCCGAAATTTTCTTTTCTCCAATTTTATTGGACAGTTAGGTCAGGAGTTAGCTCTCGGGGTCAATTGACCAAATTGCCCCTCGCCGGTTCAACCCGGTTTGCAAATAATCCTATATTTCTTCCGGCTCTCTAACCTAATTATTTGATTGACTTAACCGTTCTTTTTCATGATTTTCTCTTTTCCACAGTGTCCATAAGGGTCCTAAGGACCGCAACGTCACTTTTTACGGTTCAAAATTTGAGTTTAAAATGACTTCGCAGTCGTTCCCGAGGAGGTCACTCATCGCTGTGACTCTCGGCTCGTTTAACTTCTTATGTTCTGTTTTTCTTATTTGTAGTCAACTAATTAAACATTACTAATTATTTGTGTTTATGGCTTCTTAAGTTGTCTTAAGTGTGGTCCTAATCCCCTTAATTGTCCGGATCGACACCGGTCACCGAAACAGTGAAATCTACCAGGCTATGCAACCGGGGGTGTTACAATTCTCCCCCCCCTAAAATAAATTTCGTCTCGAAATTTTACCTGGTATCAATCTCTGAACAGCTGTGGGTGTTGTCTCCTCATGTCCTCCTCTCGTTCCCAAGTAGCTTATTGGCCCGAATGATGGTTCCACAGCACTTTTACCAATGGTATCTGCTTGTTCCGTAGCTGCTTCACCTCATAAGCCAGAATCTCTATGGGTTCTTCTTCATATGTGAGGTCTGGATTCACTTCAATTTCCTCTACTGGTAGTACATGAGATGGGTCTGATCGATACCTCCTCAACATAGACACATGAAAAACATTATGTATCTTCTCCAACTCTGGAGGTAGTGCCAACCGATATGCCAAAGGACCCACTCTTTCCAGAACCTCATATGGCCTGATAAAACGAGGACTTAGTTTCCCCTTCCTGCCGAATCTCATAATCCTCTTCCAAGGAGAAACTTTGAGGAAAACTCACACCATCGTGCATACCGAACATCTCTTCTCTTGAGATCAATGTAGGACTTCGACGGCCGATGCGATCTTAAGTCGACCTCGATCACCACGATCTTCTTCTCGATCACTTGAACAATTTCGGGTCCAATCATCTTTCTTTCACCCACGTCATCCCAACACAACGGGGTTCTACATTTTCTGCCATACAAAGCTTCATATGGAGGCATCCCAATGCTTGATTGGTAGCTGTTGTTGTAAGCAAACTCAATCAAAGGCAAATGTGTATCCCAACTACCCTCAAACTCAATCACACAAGCCCGTAGTATGTCCTCCAAGATCTGAATTACCCTCTCAGACTGGCCATCTGTCTGTGGGTGGAATGCCGTACTAAAGTTCAATCTAGTTCTAAGGGCTCTCTGAAGACTACCCCAGAATCTAGAAGTGAACCTAGGATCTCTGTCTGACACGATGGATACTGGCACTCCATGCAGTCTCACGATCTCATCAATGTACAACCTGGCCAATCTGTCTAAACTATAGTCCATCCGGACTGGCAAAAAATGAGCAGACTTAGTCAGTCTGTCAACAATAACCCATACTGCATCATGACTCTTCTGTGTCCTCGGAAGTCCCATCACAAAATCAATTGTTATTCTTTCCCATTTCCATTCTGGTACTGGTAGTGGATGTAACAACCCAGTTGGTACTTGATGCTCTGCCTTTACTTGTTGACAAGTTAGGCATTTGGATACAAACTCTGCCACATTCCTTTTTATACCCATCCACCAGTAATGCTCCTTTAGCCCTATATATATTCTGTGCCACCAGGGTGCATGGCAAAAGGAGACTCATGTGCTTCCTTCAAAATGATCTGCCTCAAATCAACATCATTAGGAACACATATTCGCCTAGTGTAATAAAGAAACCATCATCTCTGATTGAGAATTCTGGTTTCTTGCCCTGTCGGACTGTTTCCATCAACTTCTGATACTTCTGATCATTCTGAGCAGCCATTCTGATCAATCAACACTGGCTGTACATGCCATGCAACTGCTATCTGCCCCTCACCATTAATCTCTAAACTGGCATGTAATGATCTCAACTTATGTACCAAAGACAAAGGAGTAACTCGTAGACTTGCCATAGTCTTGCGACTTAAGGCATCAGCCACAACATTAGCTTTCCCTGGCTGATAGTCTATCAGACAATCATAGTCTTTTATCAACTCTAACCATCTCCTCTGTCTCAAATTCAGCTCTTTCTGGGTGCCCAAATACTTTAAACTCTTATGATCTGTGTAGATGTAACACTTTTCCCCATACAAATAGTGCCTCCAGATCTTAAGAGCAAACACAATAGCTGCAAGCTCCAAATCATGTGTTGGATAATTCCTCTCATGAGGTTTCAGCTGGCGTGATGCGTAGGCAATGACATTTCGATCTTGCATCAACACACAACCTAACCCATTATGAGAAGCATCGCTGTAAACTGTATATTCTTTACCCGGTGTAGGTAAAGTCAGGACTGGAGCCTCAGTCAAACATCTTTTCAATTCATCAAAACTCTGTTGGCATTTGTCCGTCCACTGAAATTTCACATCCTTTCTAAGCAGCTTGGTCAATGGAGATGCCAACATGGAGAACCCTTTCACAAATCGACGGTAGTATCCAGCTAACCCCAGAAAACTGCGAATTTCTGTGACATTTCTGGGTGGCTTCCAATTAAGGACAGCTTCAATCTTGCTAGGATCTACCTTAATGCCCTCTTCTGATACTACATGCCCCAAAAAGGATATCTCCTTCAGCCAAAATTCACATTTCGACAATTTGGCATATAGCTGTTTCTCCCATAAAGTCTGTAGTACAATCCGCAGATGTCTATCATGCTCTTCTGCATTCCTTGAATAGACCAATATATCATCGATAAATACCACAACAAACTGGTCGAGGTATGGTCTGAAGATAGTGTTCATCAGATCCATAAAAGCAGCCGGAGCATTAGTTAACCCGAATGGCATGACCAAGAACTCATAATGGCCATAGCGGGTTACGAAGCGATTTAGAAATACTCTGCTCTTGTACTTTCAGCTGATAATAACCTGATCTCAGGTCAATTTTGGAGAACACAGCTGCACCCCTCAACTGATCAAACAAGTAACCAATACGGGGCAATGGATATCTATTCTTTATTGTCACCTTATTCAACTGCCGATAATCAATACACAAGCGGAGAGTGCCATCCTTCTTCTTTACAAACAATATTGGCGCTCCCCAAGGTGACACACTAGGGCGAATAAAGCCCTTGTCAAGCAACTCTTGTAATTGTATTTTCAACTCTTTCAATTCTGCAGGTGCCATTCTATATGGCGTTATGGAAATTGGGTCCACACCAGGCATAACATCAATCTCAAACTGCACCTCTCTTTCTGGAGGTAATCCTGGTAATTCATCAGGAACACATCAGGAAAATCACATCTGATAGGGATGTCCCTTAGTGCTGGACTCCCCACTTGGGTGTCTATAACATGTGCTAAGTATGCTTCACACCCCTTTCTGATCATTCTTCTGGCTAGTGCAGCCGAAATGATGTTTGATGGCAGTAAATGCCTCTCCCCATGTATTACCATATCACCGTACAAAGGGAGACAAAAAGTGGTATCTTGATCAACGATCCAATCATGGCATGATGCCTGGCTAACCAATCCATGCCCAAGATGATATCATACTCTCTGAAGGGCATTTCAATCAAGTCTGATGGGAAAACATGTCCTTGGATCACCAAAGGACAGTCTCTATAAATTCTGTTGACCCGGACTTCTTGTCCTAACGGACTAGTTACTAGCACTTCAAAATCCATTTGCACACATGGAACAGCAAGTGAACTAACTATGCTAGCACTAACATATGAATGGGTTGAACCCGGATCAAACAACACAAACACATCTTGATCAGAGATAGAGAATGTACCAGCTACCACATCAGAAGTCTCAGCCTCTTCTCGATGTCTCATAGTGTAGATTCTGGTCGAAGCACTTCCTTGTCCTGACTGACCAACTATGCCTTGACTGCCTGAAGCAGTGCTTCTACCTCTGCCTCTTCCTCTGCCAACTGACTGTTAACCTCTGAGAGTAGGACTCTAAATAGATCCCTCGGCAGTAGTAGGAGCTGGACTATATCTCGGAGCACTAGTACAGTCTTTAGCTATATGGCCCTTGCCTCATGATTAAGCGAGCTCGGTGGCCCAATAACACTCCCCCCCATGAATCTTGCCACAAGTCTCACAGGGGCGGGCAGAATGTGAACCCCTGCTTAACTGCTGACCGAGAATCGGCCCCTACCAAATCTTCCACCTCGACCCCTGCTGGGTCCACTAAACTTCTTTCTCTTTCCAGAGGTAGCACCAGAACTTTGTTCAACTGATTTTTCCCCCTTGTCTTTTTCTGATTTCTCAGCTTTTTCTGATTTTTCTTTCCTTGGGGTTGCTTCTGATTCAATTCTCTCCAATTCAAGTGCTTGAGACATAAGCTCTAAGAAGTTGCTGTGTCGGAATCCCACAACTTGCATCCTTATGCTGGGCTTCAAACCCGTCTCAAATCTCTTGTACCTTGCTTTGCTGGTAGTAAGGAGACTCCCCACATAGTGACTCAGGCTGGAGAACTCCCTCTCATACTCTGCCACCGATCGATTCCCTTGTTTCAAACTCAAAAATTCTTGCAGTTTCTGGTCAACATATGCATCTGGGATGTATTTCTGTCTGAACTCTCTGATGAAGTCATCCTAGGTCAGCACTGGTGGTTCAGCTAAGCTGTAGGGGATGGTCTTCCACCAATCATACGCATCCCCTTGCAGTAGAGACACGGAATACTCAAACTTCAGCTCATCTTGGCAGTGCAGTTTCTTAAACACTCTGTCCATTCTTTCAAGCCATTGCTCTGCCTCTAAAGGGTCCACTGTACCCTTAAATTCTGTAGCCCCATACTTCAATAACTTGTCGTACTGTCTAGCTGAAGGTAGTGGTTATGCCACAGGTGGTTGGGGTGGAGCTTGGCGAGCATACTGACCATTTCTTTGAAACATCGCGACCATCTGTTGTCTGCGGTGTGTAGGAAACTGCGGCATTTGTGGGGCTGGTGCTGCTGACCCACTAACATTCGGTAAAGCTGGGGCTTCCCCTCGTGCCTCGGCTTCAATTTGCTCATTCGAGCGATCCCCTTCTTCCATTTCAGTCTGAAGTTAGGGTATCTCCTGAACAAGTAACACATGGAGATTTCCCTCCGTTAGTTCATATTTATGATGTAATGCACTGTATGTAACAAATATGGACATTGAGCAGTTGTACTTAACAAAGAAAGACACAAATTTATATTTAAAACATACTTCAAAAATTTTTCTCTGATACCACTAAAACATGTCACACCATACCCCTCTGTAAGGCATAACATGATCCCGTAGAATACTTAATGAACTACCGAACTTCACCTACCGATAATTCATTAAGTACCCTACAAGGGATTTTAAAACAATTTTCTTCTTTTTGATAAGTGGTGAGCATTTCTAATAAATATTTAAAACATGTAATTAAGTTGAAAGCTAGTTGGAAATTTTGGCCCATTTTATTTTTCCGCAAATTTTATAAAAATTTTGATAGAGTTTCCTCTGTATTTTGAGAAAACAGTTCTTCAAATATCTGTAAAAAGCACTTCTAGAAGTTTTTCTCAACCACTACTTCGGTTTCACAATCAAACTCAATCAATTTCACAATCATTTCAATAAATTTCTCAAGTTCAAAATTCAATAGTCCTCAAGGTACAGTCAATCAATTTCATACATTCATACTTCTTTAAAGATAAACAATTTATGTATTCATCATACAAAAATTTACATTAAGAAAATCCAAACTAAAGTTTATTACAAATTTTATACAGATTTTGTACAAGCTGCTCAAAACCCATCTTCACATGTCCATACATTTATGTGCATTACATACATCAAAATAAATATTTATGATCAGGGTATAAATTATACCCGATAGCTTCAAAGCAGAACGATCCTCAATCCTCAGCAGCTCAGTCTGCTGCTCCTCTAGTCTCTGTATCTGCGACAGCAATAGAAGCTATCGCTGAGTACTAGGACTCAGTGGTGCACAACATACTAAAATAATCTTTATGCAAAACTTAAATCATATTTATTCAAAAATTTGACTAAACATGAGCATTAAACACAAAACATAAATTATGAGATTTTAATGCAAACCAGGTTCATTTCAAAGTATCAAAACACATTTCATAAAACCCACAGTTAGATCATGCCATTCGAAACAAATAGAATCTCAATAGCCAGAGGCTAAAGAGAAATCACATCACAAGGCTAGGTAGCTCAAATATATGGATATCCATTCACATCCTCTTCTACTGGCACACCTCAACACTTCTCCAGAGAAGGAATCAAAATTCGAAACTAATTACCCCCACTAGTCGTGCTAGTGAGGTGTTCAAATATATGGTCATGACACTGCGGTTTCAAAACTTATCTTAACAATTTGCTAAACATTGCCATTTCAAACATACACAATAACTTTCAACAATTTCGATCAAAGCATCATAAATAATGTCTCATTTCACTTTTTCAAACCATTCAAAACAATATGCAGCAAATAATTTACAGAAATTATACGTTGTGCACAAACCTCAAACGAGTCGTCCCTTAGCCTCGACTCGGTTCCTCGGGTTCCTTCCCGATATTCTTTTCAACTGAAACACACAATTTTACAATGTTTCAGTACTAGAACTTAACATAAATCCAAAATAAATTTAGCTTCACATTTACCTAGCTCTAACGTGCTAAATTCGACGTTCTTTAAATTTTGTGTTTCGGGTTACTATTCACTGCACTATTCAAGTCAAATAGTTGACTTTCTAAGGCTTAATAGGTATGGGAATTCCAACTTCACCCACATACCACATTTTGGTCACTAAACTTGTTGGTTTTGGTTATTTTCTCAAAGCTTAGGTCATTTTGGCAAAATTGCCAATTTTCGGTTTTGGAGTTCTAAGTTGCACTATTCTATTGGTCAATCTACTGTTGGAATTTGGCAAAACTTTCTTCATAGAAAATGTTCCTTATTGTCTTAAGTGTATTCTCATTTTTGGATCACCCCAATTGGAGTTTTTTAGCTCAAGTTATGGCCAAAATAAGTTTACTGTTTATGTGTAGTGTTCATGCTGCAATTTTGGGTTCTGGCAGATTTTGATCCAAATTTGGTCAGTAATTTGATTAAGTTAAGTTCATAATTTGGTCTGAATTTCTTCATATGAAATGTTCTACTATGTCTTAGGTTTCCATCGGTTCAAGAATCGCCTAAATCCGAATTTTCTAGAGAAAGTTATAGCCATCCAAACATTACTGTTCAACTGAAAATCTGCAGAGTTGCAGGTTTGGTAACTCAACTTTGCTCAATTATTTGAATGGGTTAATGGCATAATTTTGGGTGATGTTCTTCATGAAAGTTTTAGGTCTATATGACCTCAAACCCCTGGCCAAACTTCAGGTCAATTTGACCTGTCTAACTCGAGTTATGACCAAATGAACAGTTACTGTTCATTTGGTCAGTTTGGTGCAGTGGCAGCCTGCTATCATTTCACTTTGGTCAATTGTTTCACCAAGTTTTGGTCAGTTTTTGGCCATGGTTCCTCAATGAAAATTGTGCTCTTTTATGTCTATTTTCATCTCCAATTAGTGGCATATCAATTGGACTTGTAAAATTTGAGTTTTGGTCCTTCAAAGTGGGTTTGGTCATGCTGCCAGCAGCATGACCATTGACCTACGAATTTGGTTTAATTTCCTACCATTCCCACACAATCCATTTGGTCATAATTGACCATTATTTCACTTCACAATAGACCAATGTCATCATTTAAGCATTTCTCCAAAATTTGGTTCACAAACCCTAACCACACTAAATTGTTTCATTTAATCACATTTAAGCATACCAACATCACATCTACCTTCATATAAGCTTGCCTACACTTATAATCTAATCAAATTCATGCACTACCATATCAAACCCTAGCTGATCAAAATCCAAGTTTAGTCCTCCTACAATTAATTTCATTTCATTTTAAGTTAAGATCTAAGTTACACACAACAAGAACACAAATATTAAACATAATTTTCAATTTTAAATTCACTAACCTTAAACTTTGAATTTCAATCTTCAATCCCACTCCTCTTTCTTTCTTTCTTTCTTGCTCAATCCTCTTCTCAAGTGAGGTTATCAAGTTTTTATGGAATAATTATGGAATAAATTGGGGTTTAGTAGGGATTTAAAAGCTTGAACTCAAGCTTTAATGGGGTTTAGAAATGGAGAGGGAGAGTGAGAGTGGTGGACGTCCACTTAGGGAAGAAGGACTTTGTTTATTTTTTTTTTCCTTTTCCTTTATCTAATTTAATTTATGGAAGACCACAAAAAAAATCCCAATTAAAAAATTCAATTTATTAATTTAGTTATGACATCATCCATGATGTCATAACTTTTGACTTTTTCATTTTCATCTCTTTTTCTTTTTTTTTTCTATTAGTTCTTTAATTTAATTCTCGATTCCGAAATTTTATTTTCTCCGATTTTATTAGACAGTTAGGTCAGGAGTCAGCTCTCGGGGTCAATTGACCAAATTGCCCCTCGCCGGTTCAACCCGGTTTGCAAATAATCCAATATTTCTTCTGGCTCCCTGACCTAATTATTTGACTGACTTAACAGTTCTTTTTCATGATTTTCTCTTTTCCACAGTGTCCATGAGGGTCCTAAGGACCGCAGCGTCACTTTTTACGGTTCGAAATTTGAGTTTAAAACGACTTCGCAGTCATTCCCGAGGAGGTCACTCATCGCTGTGACTCTCGGCTAGTTTAACTTCTTATGTTCTGTTTTTCTTATTTATAGTCAACTAATTAAACATTACTAATTATTTGTGTTTATGGCTTCTTAAGTTGTCTTAAGTGTGGTCCTAATCCCCTTAATTGTCCGGACCGACACCGGTCACCGGAACAGTGAAATCTACCAGGCTATGCAACCGGGGGTGTTACATTTTATATCACTTATTTTTAATAGAAAGTTAGGTCAAAAGGCAACTCTAGGTGTCAAATGACCAAAATACCCCACTTCGGGCTATATTCCCGATTTTTCGGTAACATCGATTTTTGTCTGTTTCTCGATTTTTTGTTTTTTTTTTACTAATTTATTAATTTTCTTTAATAATTCTAGTGTCAATTATATTTCAATAGACCTTTACTTACGTCCCAAAATTAAATTTTGAGCGTTCCCCACGGTCCTGGGGTCGGCAACGGCCTTCCCAGTGCGGTCACCCATCGCTGTGGTGTCGGCTCGTTTAACTTAGCTTCATTTTCTCTCTTTCATTTGTCTTTGATTTTTCTTGCATTTTCTTCTTATTTATTTCATCATTATATGTCTGTTCATTATCACCGAAGTGTAGTTCCAGACATTCTGACTTTCTGGGGCAGACATTAGCTGTTGGAACAGTAGAATGTACGGACTACAAAAATGAGAATGTTACAACTCTTCCCCTCTAAAAGGAATTTCGTCCTCGAAATTCATCTGATTCAACAACCGAGCTTATCATTGTCACATAATTTTATTCACTTTTCCATCATTGTTTTCCTCTGCCTTTAGTATTCCTACTCATGAAATTCTATTATTCATTAGTTTCTTGATCTCTCATACTAGGATTGTTTACCAGTCCTTCTATTTCTTTTACCAATTCCAACTCTATTAAATTACCCTTTGTCTAGGTATTCTGCATTTATCTCATACAAGACCTTAAACCTTGGTATCTTCATGCTTCTTCTGAGTGAGAGGTAGACCACTGACAAAGTCCATAGTGACTCGGTCCCATTTCCATTCAGGTATGTTTATGGGCTATAACAAGCCTGATAGAACTTGATGTTCTGCTTTGACTTGCTGACATGTCAAGCATCTAGTTACATAGTCAACTATGTCCTTCTTCATACACAGCCACGATGTCGAGTTTAGTCATGGTACATTTTTGTGCTTCCTGGGTGCATAGCATACACACTGTTATGTAATTCTTTCAAAATACTGGTTTTCAACTCTTTATCATCTGGTACACATACTCTTTCTTTATAGTACAGGCACCCATTTTCTTTTACTTCATATTCAGTTTCCTTCCCCTCAGTGATTTTGCCCATAATAGCCATTAATTTCTCATCTGTCTTCTGCCCATCTTGTATTTGTTGTAACAGATTCAGCTTCACTTGCAACTCAGCCAAAATAACTCCATAATGAGTTAAGGACAGTTGGGCATTCAAAGATCTTAATGCTACAATAGATTTTCTACTTAAAGCATCAACGACTATATTTGCCTTATTACGGTGGTAGTCAATCTTAGAAAACACACCGGCTTCCTTCAACTGATCAAACAGATAGTCAATTCTAGGCAACAGATACTTGTTCTTCACTGTTACTCTGTTTAAATGCCGGTAGTCAACACATAACCTCAGTGTCCCATCTTTCTTCTTTACAAATAGTACCAGAGCTCCCCAAAGTGACACACTAGGGCGTATGAATCCCTTGTCTAGTAATTCTTGTAGCTGGATTTTTAACTCTTTTAATTCAACAGGTGCCATCCTATATGGAGCAATTAAAATTGGAGCTGTACCCGGCATAATCTCAATAGCAAATTCAACTTCCCTTTCTGGTGGAAAACTAGGCAATTCCTTAGGAAATACCTCAGAGAAATCCCTTACTGTGGATATGTCAGACAAGTCAAGTTTACCTTGCCTAGTGTCAACCACGTGTGCCAGATAGGCTTCACACCCTTTTCTCAACCATCTCCTTGCAACTGTAGCTGAGATGACATTGGACAAGAAATCTGTCCTTTCACCCATTACTATTATTTCTTCGTTCTCAGCAGTTTTCAGAGAGATTCTCTTCATCCTCAAGGTGTTCTTTCTAATTTATAGCCATACGGAATTCTCAAAGCTTATAGCAATTTTTGTGGTAATGGTAGTCCACGTTAGTGTAACCGAGTCACTGACTCTAGCTACCTTAGAAGTGTAGTCTTTCGATAGGCTAGTTCTGAAGTTTTAAATATTTGACTAGAATTTTCACATTTATTTCTCGTAATAGTACTCTATTCGGGCATAACTGTATCAAATTATAGATTACTTACAAATATTCTTATTTTATTCTACCATGAGGAAGCACGTAGCTCTACACAATAATCTCATGTCGGTACTGTAATCTGTAGCTTACAATACAAACATTGAGAACATTACATAGTTATTACGTTATAACCTCATGAACTAGGTTTTCTACTTCTTTTTCTAATGCCTTATGCGGCTCTAAGTCCATATCTTAACTTTGAATAATCAAAAGTAAACAGATCTGCATAGTGTCACCTCAACTCTTATGAATGCAATGCATGTATGCACACTATCTTTCCACTTATCTTTGCCTAGGAACGCCTAAACCGTGCTCTGATACCACTAAATGTAACACCCCTCACCCAACCACAGTGTAGCCGAGCAAGGCGTGCTACACGGCGTGTCAGAGCACCTGATCTTATCTGATTTCATTACAGTTCTTAATTTACTTGTTCAAAAACTTTATTTAAGGTTTAGGCTATTTTTTTTTTCTTTTATCAAAATCTAACTAATTTGGAAATTTCAAAAATTTTAACGATAATCCAGCAACGTGCCGACTGTAATTTGGACTAACAGTTCTTCTGAACCTGCCTAAAACAATTTCAATATATACTCAATTTCTCAAACTTAATAGTTTTAAAAATTTTCGAACATAATGTATCTCAATACAGTATCTAGATTTCTCAGAAATCTCATCAGATTTTCAACATCTCAATAGTCACAAGTACAATCTCATTATAACTCAAATTCAATTCACATATTAAAATACTTACTTTGAGTAGCTTCTATAATTCATAGGTTAATTACATGAGTTTATTTTGTACAAGATATACAAATAATTTACAATGTGCTAGGAATGAACAATATACAAAACATGTATAAAATGAGCCCTATCTACATGCATTGCTGAGGAGGTGACAATCTTGAACTCTTCTGACACTTCTGTAGATCTGGACTCCAAAAATCTCAGTTGACAGTCTACTAGTTTTACCTTCAATACCTGCGCGAGGAAGTAATTCCATCGCGCTTGTCGACACCATATTTTGGCCGATCCCCAAAATCAACAAGACTTTGAAACCGATCCCCAGCACTAGGTCTCCCTGGGCCAGCCAAATGACATTTCCGACTTCTCTTCATTTTTCTTTACCAGATGACCATATTTCCGAACTCTCCTTAAAAGGAATTGAATCAATGCTAAGTCCTAACATTCGTTAAAGCCCTGCCGATCTCTTAAATCATTTACCGATCTCTCGGGTATATCCCTGATCTCTGTTGATAAATGAAGTGAACTAGCATTAGATCTTTTCTTACCAGTTTTAGTACCGATCTCCTTTTCGGAAGATTAAGAGCTAAGGTTTTGGGTCGGTTTAATGAGGGTTCCGATCTTAAGTTTTCAAGTTAAATTTTCAATTTTAATCAAGTCCCGTTCAGCATTTCTTCCCCACCGATCTAATGTTTATTGTGCTTTCCGATCTCTTATACTTAGATTAATAATTTGCATTTTTGTCTTGCTGTGCTCATGCAATCAAATACTCAGACAAACAATGGTTTAAAATTTTCCGATCACAACCCTTCATTGAACAAAGAGGCATTCCATTTCATTTCATAATTTGTACAAGTTATTGGTGGGGATCACCCCGGCTGATTGTCTGCTCACTCTCTCTCTCACCTTGGCTTCCTCCCCACTTTGTCCTCATCGTCGCCTCGGGAGCCAGTCGGCCATCCAGAGAAGTCCTCTTGAGTAGCGCTCGGAGTTCGGCCAAGAGGTCCTTGTGAGCATTCACATAAGCTCGGCTATCCTGTCACCATCTCTTCATCCTTCTCTTTAAGCTCCTCATCCTTCGCCTTAAGCTCCTCGTCTTTCTCCTTAAGCTCCTCGATGAGTTGGGCGACTGAGCGACTTCATTGGCGTGAAGCGCTGGACTTCCCAAGAGCACGGTCCCTCTCACCAAAATCGATTCTGTTCGGCCACTGTCTTCATGGAACTTTGCCGTCCCTCGACTTGAGATATATAATCCCGGCGGATGAGAGTTGGGATCGGAGGAAGCCAATTCTGATTTTTCTTCCCGATCTCCTTACCTGCACGCTAGACCTTTTCCCAAACCATGGTCCGATTCACGGGCACTCCACATTCGGACTCATGGAGTGAGTCAAGATGTCATCAAGGCTGCTCGAGGATAGCTGTCTGATCCTCCGAAGAAAGATGGAGGACCCCAAGACTTGGGCAAAGCAGGGTTCTCCGTGCTGATCAGTTATTCTTCAAAGACTCCATTAACTTCAGGCGCCACGAGAGGAGGTCCTCCCGAGAAGATTGAGAAGGCCCCTTTCCGTGCTTGGGACAAGCTGAAAGAGTCGGAGGTCGCTCTTCCGTTCTAGGAGGAGATCGGACGACTCGAGGTCGGCGGACCGAAGGTTGAGGCGGGTCTCTTTGTATCTCCCGGTGCTCATGACCGGGTGTTTGAAGTCGGTCCGAACGCTTCATCTCCTTTATCTTCCAGGAGATCTCTCTTTCCTTCTTCCGCTTCCTAGAACCCTCACCACCCACCATACATGCACAACGAAAAGGTTAGTGAGATCGCTAAGGTCGTGAAGCAGAGATATAGAAAATACCAATGCCGAGGTCGAGAGAGCGGAAGTTCGCGGTCTTGGCGATGAGCAATTGAATAGTCCAATGGTGCGGCTCGGCGATCACCGCATCCAAACAAGAATACTTTTGAGTGGCGGCTGACTCTTGAGATCCATCACTATTAAACTTTCCTCGACTCGGGGTAATGTGCCTTGGAAGCAAGGGCCCTGGTACCACCGGCTCGAGGAAGTCCTCAAAGCGGCTCGGATCTTTGCTCCTCGAGAATGAAGAAAGCAGTTCTTCCAATTCTTAAGGGATGAGGGCAAATCGGAAAGAGCCCGCAATTAGGCTTCGCTGAAAGAACCGATTTCGTCATCCTTTGTGAGTTAGTGCGTGCATTCGGCGAACACCTTAGCCGTAGGGTGATTCCCTTAGCACGGCATAGACCTCGGAAGGCTACCAAGATCCGCCACGAGTTGGGGTGAATTTGAACAATGCATGCTCGGTGAAGTTTTAAGACCTCCTTGTAGAAGACGTCTAGAGGAACCTCAGACCGGCCTTTAACTGTTCCTCGTACACCATAACCATGTCATTCTCTTCAAAGGAGTGATCGACACGAAGATCGCCGTGGCACTTGATTAGCTCGTACGAATCAGGCCGAATATTATATTCTTGGCTGAATGATTGCAGATCGGATTCTCGAAGAACCGACGGTAGCTCGTCTATAGGGAGAGTCTCTCTCCCTGAAGAAGGTGCGAGCCTCGATGGTATGACCCGCCCCCGAGTTGGAGCGGAGGCCCTGGGAGGTTCTTGTTGAACGCTTGGCCCGACTGCCTCTTCTTCATCAGACGATGACCACGAGAACTGAATCGAAGGAGGGCTCGCCGCTCTCTGACCTTCGGCACCGTTCATTTTCAAAAGAAACAAAGAATTTAAATTAAAAAGAGGATCAAAGCCCTTACCGGAGTCTGATCGGCGTCGGAAGAACTGGGGAAAATGAGAGAACTTCGAAGTTGAAAGCAAAGAAGCTGAAAACGGAATGAGAGAACTGGCTAGCCCCTTACCCCTATTTATGCTAGTCCGAGCATTAAATGCTCACGAAGTTCCATGCAGTCCATCGGTTAACGTGGGCGCGGTGATACGACTCGTCTCTCGAACATCCCAAGGTGTTCGATCAGGAGACCGGCTATTGACATCGGATAGATGTACAGCTCAGATGGGGTGACTATGACTCCCATGAAGATGAGAGACATCGTTACCGATGTTACCACTCGAAACCGACCCGCTGTCGGAACACCCAATGTGGAGGAAAGACACTGTCGGAACACTCAATGTGATGAGAAGCCGAATGAACTCAGTTGAGCAACTCGAGATCGGTACAACCGAGGCCCGCAATACGGATCGGTCAAATCCAGTTCTCTCACCATCGTCAATTAGGATCATCCAATCACCGGGATCGTAAATTTTCAGTCGGTGAGAAAGGAAATCCATCGGAAAAAGATCAAAGCCTCAGTTATAGCCAAAACTTCTACCGGAGCAGCTAGAACAAGGTAAGTAAGAAATGAAGAGAGGAAAGTCAGATGAAGAAAATGTCTCCGTCGACAGGAGTATATATAGGGGAAAATGAGCATTTATTCTTTGACGAAACGGCAACGCAGGAATCGAGGGACAATTAATACTTTGACCAAGACCGGACCTGAAGAAGGGAAAAGATCGGAATAGTAGATCGGAAGGTGGGAGACCAGCATGAAAGGTCGGAAAGAACATGTGAAAGAGATCAGAAAGAGGAGGGATCGGTAGACAAAAAGAATAAGACAAATTCCAATAACCGTCGTCAGAATCAGAGCCGAGGTAGTTAAGGCGTTGCAGACGAGATCTCCACCGCACGCCTAAGAATCGCCATTAATCTTGGACAGTGCGGTATGTCATGTGATCTGTACATCCCAATCTCCACCGTTGATCCCACTTGTAAGGACAAACCGGAACCCTTAGATCAAGAGAGAAGCGACAGTACGAGCGTCTTTCGCTCTTAGCCCTCAGATCGTTCCGGACAAGGAAATTTGGACCGTCAGATGGAAAGAAGAAAAGGACAAATATTATGAAGAGTGATCTCAACCATTCATTTTGATTCTCTTTAATTCCTGAACCTCCGATCATGTCCTTCGAAATCTCGACCCTCCATCTCCCTCAAATAAATCCTGACCCTTCACGAAGAGCACCCGATTCCTATAAATACCTGCATAAAAACTATTCAAGGGACGGGCAAAAAAATAGACAAGAGGCTGTTATTATAGCAGAGGAACTCTGAAATTTCATTTAGTTTGCTACTCTGCTACTTAGAAGTGTCGATCAAAAGACTTTTGAAACTAGTTTTCAAGTGTTTTTCTTGAAAAGATTCTGAATACTGGAACTCTACATTTCCAGTTTGTTCATTATCTGGTCACACTCTCACTTTCTGCCTTTTATCATCTCTGTTTTCATTGTCCAAGCTCAACTTCATTCCACTCGGTTCTTTTCATCTTGATCTGGTCGCATTTTAGCTAAGCACCCTCCAGTTCACGAGGAACACCACCCCTCAGGCCAATCAATCCTTGCCTTATCACTATTTGACACCCCATAGTTATTTTAGTAGATTTGGCTCCTTACAGGTAAGAGCTCATACTACTGTTTTATTAAGTGCTTACATATACTTTGCATTTTCTTTGTTCTTCGCACATCTGTGACTTTCTACTTTTGCACAAACGATCCCCAAAGAATGTTCTTGTAGAGCTCATACCCTTTGTTTTATCGAGTGTGCATTTACTTTCCGCATTTTCTGTGTTCTTCTTACATATGCAAATTTATTCATGATTATTTTTGCACAAACGATCCCCAAAGAATGACACTCCCAAATCATCTATTTAGTGATCAGTTAATTTTTATTAATCTTCATCTTTTTTTTGAAAGCAAGTTTTCTAACTCCTAGTAGTATGTAACTGGTTTGGTAAACGTAGGTAAGCGCAACTCAAGGGACTCTTTTAATAGAGAGAACATTAATAACAAGTCAGGAATATATCCAAACTATTATGCCGACGTAAACAACAATTCGACAAAGATGTCATAAAGTGGAATAAGACCAAAGTAAACGAAACAGAGTAGATCGGTCATTAATAGATATTGGTAAAATGAACGCATGGAAGGTCGGTAAATCAAGTTTAGTTTCCTCTATCTAGTCAAAAGGTATCGAGAAGCCTTATCCCCAGCATCTTAGAACGCCAGAATCCTTAGCTTTAGGCTCTTATGCCATGTAGTTGAAATTAAAAATCCGGGAAATCGGAGAAATCCCTTCCAGGCTCCTGTTAATCTGAAAGAGATCGGAAGAGAGTCCTTATCCGGTCTCCCTTCAAAATTTTAATAAACATTAAATAGGGATCGGAGGAGAGTTCTTATCCGGTCTCAACTCAAAACATTAATAAATAACTCTAAAAGAGATCGGAGGAGGGTTCTTATCCGGTCTCCCTTCAAAATTTTAATAAACATTAAATAGGGATCGGAGGAGAGTTCTTATCCGGTCTCAACTCAAAACATTAATAAATAACTCTAAAAGAGATCGGAGGAGGGTTCTTATCCGGTCTCCCCTCAAAATTTTAATAAACAACTTAAAAGAGATCGGAGGAGAGTTCTTATCCGATTCTCACACCCGTTCACTAAGGTTGTCTCATTTACTTATGTATCTGGGTGATCCAAATTTAGTGAAAAATCAAATATTCCTTTTACTAAAAGGATTAACATTGCCGTCCAAGCCCTCCTAACTAATTTATAAAGAATGCAGAATTAAATCTACTTACCCTTATTAAGGGACGAGGTGGGGTGCCTAACACCTTCCCCACCCGTTTACGGACCCCGAACTTAGAATCTCTGTTTTGAAGTGGTTTCATTTTTAATTTAACTTCTCAAATGGTTTTCTTTAGTTTCCCTCAAAACTAAGGTGGCGACTCCTCACTTTTTCCCACTTCGGTGAGTGATCGTCCAGGCGACCGCAAAATCTATTGCGACAGCTTGGCGACTCCGCTGGGGATTATACCCCGGTCTAGTGGTCCAAAAGTAGATTTAATTTTGTCCGATCAAATTATAGTTAGATGGGCTCACTCGGCGATGTCTTATATGTTAATTATTATTACTGCTAACTATTTTGTTTTGCCTGTTCTATCTCTTACAGTGCTCTTCATTTCAAAAAGGAAAAAAAAAGGAAAAAATGGAAAAATAAAATCCCCCTGGATTGGGAAGAGGTAAAGGTGTCCCTTCACACACTGAACACTCACACAATGTCCTCACACACTATGGTCCTAACCCGGGCTTTCTTACCCTTTTAGGAAAGTAGGAGGGTCATGTAGCGGTGCAGTGGGTTTTACCCGTTAGTATCCGTGAAGGCTTCGCTCAAATTGAAACTCGTTCTATTTACCGTGATACCCGTGGAATTTTCCGACAATATCATGGTTATAGAATGGGGCTCTCTTGTTCTGATGGGGGCAATTTGGGAACACGTGGCTTTTAGAAAGTTAGACCTTGAGCTAAACTATCACAATAGTGAAAGCGTAGTAAGCTACCTTATAAGATAGAACTATCCAATTAGGTAGCACTCATCCAGATCGAGAGTCTCCTATGCTAGGACAAAAGGGGCATACTTACTCTTACCCTATTCATTTATTTTACTTTGTTCTTACTTTTAAGGGTAATCTTGAATCATGTTGTTAAGAAAACTGCACATTTTCCTACTTTGATAAATGTGTAGGTACCACTCTGCCAACAATATAATCCAAGATTACCCGATCTATCCCGCTAATAAGTTTTTCCTGAGACATCACTAAATTAAGGTCTATGAAAGACAAGCATCATTTTTAACATGGCATTCTCGAGTCGGTTAGCGGAAGAAGTTCTTAGACCATAACGAATGCTAAACCATTGTTGAACCTATGAGGCGGTTCGGGCCATGGTTTAGCAAAATTGTGAATGGATAGTATGACTCCGTAGGTACTCCTCGTTAGGGTTATGCGAAAAGTTGGGCGCCATATGGACAAGTACTATAGAGGCGTGTTCAATCCGATCATTCACCGTCGGACTATCGAACAATGCCATGATAAAATTGATGCAATTATCCTTCTCGGACTCCATTTTGGCTCCTAGATGCCACGGTATCCTTCGTCCGAACCGGGACCTTTAGTTTTACGAAATCCAAAATTTATTAAAAGTTTTTACTTCCTCACGGAAAAACAACATTGCTTCGAACAAGGCAAGTCGACCAAGCACGCGATTCAACCCCAGCGAGTGTACTTAACAAGATCCCGGACAAAGAAGATAATGGAAGACCAGAACAAGTACAGAACCTACAAGGGCAAGTGTCTGAAATAAAAGACCAAGTTTGAACTTGTGAAGGCGATGAGGGAGATGTCCCAAAATAAGCCCACTTCATACCCTAACCTACCATTACCTCCCCTACCTCCTACAACGGTTGATTCTCACTACGCTTCAACATCTTTCACTTTCCGGCCATCAATACCGGATCCGACGATCACTGTCAATCTGGTTCCACTAAATAATGAACCTCCTTTCTCTTATTATCCAGCCATCCCGAATGCCGAACCATCCCTTTCGGTCCCGAACCCTCCAATTCATTCCGCCCCTCATTTCCCAGTTGGGGGAGTACCTCACACATCAGGAGGAGAAAGTAAGATGGGAGAAAATGAGAAGCTGTCTGCTCTGGAAGAGAGATTAAGAGCTATAGAGGGCTTGAATATGTATGGCTCAGTTGACGTGGCATCATTAAGATTAGTACCGGATGTGGTGGTGCCACCCAAATTCAAGGTCCCTGATTTCGATAAGTATACTGGGAATTCAGACCCTTGCATTCACTTGGCAACCTATATTGCCAAAATGTGTGCCCTAACAGAAGATGACAGGCTTCTCATTCACTTCTTTCACGAGAGTCTCTCCGGAGCAGCTCTGAGATGGTGCATACAATTGGGCGAGAGCAAGTGCGCTCCTGGAAAGATTTGGTGATACCTTCTTGAAGCAATACAAATTCAAGCTGCGACGTGGCCCTCACAAGGAGAGATCTCCAAAACTTGGTGCAGAGGGACAGGAAAGCTTCAAAGAATATGCTCGAGAGATGGAGAGAAAGCGGCGGAGATATACCCTCCGATTATTGACAATGAGCTTTGCTCTCTCTTCATTGAGACCATGAAAGCTCCTTATTTCTATTTGATGATCGGGAACACTTCCAACAACTTTGCTAACATTATACAGACTGGGGAGAGAATTGAGGCAAATTTGAGACTAGGGGAGGTGCACAATGTGATCAACCATGCCCCCCACAAAACACCTACCGTTATCGATTTCCTTCCAAAAACCTAATGGTAGCCAATTTTCCACCACAAGTTCTTCTTATCCCAACGGCAATAGGTCCCATAACCAATTGCTTACACTTCCCGTCTGCCGACTCAAACAAACTAGTTCATCTAAATCACCCACTCCCCAATCCCGACCCACCACTGCCTATACCCTTGAGCGAGATTTATTGCTACCTTTTAAGCATAAACCAGATAGCCCCATACCACTTGACCTTTTACAATCCCCATATCCAATGAGGTGTGATCCAAATGCTCATTGTGACTACTATAGGGGGCAATTGGTCACTCAACACACAATTGTGGAGCTTTCAAAGGTAAAAATCTGATCCCTTATCGAAATGGGTGGTTGGAGATGGAAAGTGAAAGTGCAATTCCTAATGTTGCCTAACCACGAAAGCGGTAAAAGAGAATGTGCACATGAAAGAATGCATAGGGGATGCGTTGGAACCGAGAAATCTTGATTGTGCAAATAAAAGGAAATCAAGAGCTTGATACTTGGGGGCAAAGGATATCCTTATACTTTTCTCGAGTAATGAATATTTGGTTACCAACACTTGACTACTTTGTCCATGGTGTCAAGTGAATTGTGAATGGACCTTCTCTCATGATTAAGTATTAGTAAGTTAATAGCGCATTTTCCAAATTTTCATATCCGATTACTTCTTTTGTTTAGCCTTTTCTTTGCTTAATAAAACCACTTAATTCTCCTCTTGTAACCGCCCCATTTCCATTTTCTTCAAGAATAATAATCAACCAATACATAATGATTCAATCAACTATGATATTCATGAAGTTAACTTTGAAGGACCAATAATTGCCCTGAATACTAGTGATTCTGATGAAGGGGAACTATGCCACATAAGCTAACGAACACATGATGGCTAAGAAAATCTTACGTGAGATACTATTAGATTACTTTGGAAGGAGAAACTATATTGAATATGTTTGAAAATGTCACAAGTGCTGTACATACGCTGGCTGGATAAACGTCCCATGATCGATTGCAATGCGGGGGATCGATGTCATTGGAAGCCTCCGGGGTGATTCATCTTAATTCATCACCTTATCGGCCCCAAATGAACAAAGCCATGGAAATTGTAAACAAGAATCTCAAATGAATGATCGAAAAGATGACTGATTAGGGCAACTCCATATATGCAAGCAGTTTTGCCAATCAAGATGGAAATTCCTTCGCTGTGAATCTTAATGGAGAACAGAGCTAGATGAAATCGAATAGGTCAAAACAAGATTCGAAATCTACCATGGACGATATACCAAATAAGAAAGGCCGGGCGCTTGAATAAGAAATAACAATCTCTGAGCTCCAACCAATAGATCTTATATCTAAGTAAAATAATACAAAATGTGGGACTTTAACTTAAAAAAAAAAAAAAAAAAAAAAAATGTAGGAGTGAAAACCCGAAAGGGCGCTCCTAGCAAAATGTGTGAAAGAGCGTGAAAACCCGAGAAGCGCTATACGCAAAATGAGTGAATGATGAAAACTCGAGATGGCATCCTTAAAAACTGAGTTATCGGGATTGAAAATCTCAAAGGATGCGCCTAGCAACATGAAACCTTATTGAGAACGTAAAATGGAGTCAAAAGGTAGCAAGTGACCATGGCACAAGGATTCTTCTCAAACTATTAGTATTTGGGGCAGTAAAGGGTCTAGAAAAGTTAATGAAGGAATTCGTGAGATTTCTCTTTCTTCCAAATTCATATTCTTATTCTTTGCTATTAAAACCATATTTTCTCATATTCCATTAGCCCATTTACCTTGGAACATGCGCTGTTAACTTGTTAATGCTTTATTGTGAGTTAAGAATTTAAACACAGGTAACTTTATATACATTGCATTGAGAATTATAGGGAATGACTAAGCAGTGAACACAACCTATTGATATGGGAAGTTGGGAAAAAAAAAAAAAAAAAAAAATGTAGGAGTGAAAACCCGAAAGGGCGCTCCTAGCAAAATGTGTGAAAGAGGGTGAAAACCTGAGAGGGCGCCTTCTGCAAAATGAGTGAAGGATGAAAACCCGAAAGGGCATCCTGAAAAAGTGAGTTATCAAAAAAATATATATATAAAAAAAAACTAGGGGTGAAACCCGAAAGGGCGCTTCTAGTCAAATGGACGGAAAGTGAAAACTCGAAAGGGCGCTTTCCATAAAATAAGAAGAAAATCGGGAGCAGAGGGGCATTTGAAGCCTTGATGGTCATGGGCCAAGTCTTGCAACTCCTTTTCCATTAATCATCGGCCTTCGGTATCTTGTTAAGTACACTTCGTCAGGGAAAGAACTTCATGCGTCAGGGTTAGACTTGCCTTGTAAGTTGATTTTAATTTCCTGCAATTTACATTTCCTGCTATCAACCTCTGGTTCCTTGATCTAAGTTGATTTTAATTTCACGCAATTTAAATTCCAGCTATCAACCTCTGGTTCCTTGATCTAAGTTGATTTTAATTTCATGCAATCTACATCATCTGGTTTTAATTTCATGCAATTTACATTTCCTGCTATCAACCTCTGGTTTCTTGATCTAAGTTGATTTTAATTTCATGCAATTTAAATTCCTGCTATCAACCTCTGGTTCCTTGATCTAAGTTGATTTTAATTTCATGCAATTCACATTTCCACCATCAACCTCTGGTTCCTTGATCTAAGTTGATTTTAATTTCTTGCAATTCACATTTCCACCATCAACCTCTGGTTCCTTGATCTAAGTTGATTTTAATTTCCTGCAATTTACATTTCCTGCTATCAACCTCTGGTTCCTTGATCTAAGTTGATTTTAATTTCACGCAATTTAAATTCCAGCTATCAACCTCTGGTTCCTTGATCTAAGTTGATTTTAATTTCATGCAATCTACATCATCTGGTTTTAATTTCATGCAATTTACATTTCCTGCTATCAACCTCTGGTTCCTTGATCTAAGTTGATTTTAATTTCATGCAATTTAAATTCCTGCTATCAACCTCTGGTTCCTTGATCTAAGTTGATTTTAATTTCATGCAATTAAAATTTCTGTCATCAACCTCTGGTTCCTTGATCTAAGTTGATTTTAATTTCATGCAATTTAAATTTCTGCTATCAACCTCTGGTTCCTTGATCGAAGTTGATTTTAATTTCATGCAATTTAAATTTCTGTCATCAACCTCTGGTTCCTTGATCTAAGTTGATTTTAATTTCATGCAATTTAAATTTCTGTCATCAACCTCTGGTTCCTTGATCTAAGTTGATTTTAATTTCATTTTAAATTTCTGTCATCAACCTCTGGTTCTTTGATCTAAGTTGATTTTAATTTCATGCAATTTAAATTTCTGTTATCAACCTCTGGTTCCTTGATCTAAGTTGATTTTAATTTCATTTTAAATTTCTGTCATCAACCTCTGGTTCCTTGATCTAAGTTGATTTTAATTTCATGCAATTTAAATTTCTGTTATCAACCTCTGGTTCCTTGATCTAAGTTGATTTTAATTTAAATTTCTGTTATCAACCTCTGGTTCCTTGATCTAAGTTGATTTTATTTTCATTTTAAATTTCTGTCATCAACCTCTGGTTCCTTGATCTAAGTTGATTTTAATTTCATGCAATTTAAATTTCCTGTTATCAACCTCTGGTTCCTTGATCTAAGTTGATTTTAATTTTCTGGTACTTCAACTTCTGTTAACAATTTCTAGGTCATTAGTTCCCTAATTTCAAACACTTAATCGTCCAAAATATGAGTCTGAATCTTTACATAATTCCTACACGGAAATTTCTTTCCTTTAATAGAAATTATGTAAAGAGGGGCAGCTGTCGACACCATATTTTGGCCGATCCCCAAAATCAACAAGACTTTGAAACCGATCCCCAGCACTAGGTCTCCCTGGGCCAGCCAAATGACATTTCCGACTTCTCTTCATTTTTCTTTACCAGATGACCATATTTCCGAACTCTCCTTAAAAGGAATTGAATCAATGCTAAGTCCTAACATTCGTTAAAGCCCTGCCGATCTCTCAAATCATTTACCGATCTCTCGGGTATATCCCTGATCTCTGTTGATAAATGAAGTGAACTAGCATTAGATCTTTTCTTACCAGTTTTAGTGCCGATCTCCTTTTCGGAAGATTAAGAGCTAAGGTTTTGGGTCGGTTTAATGAGGGTTCCGATCTTAAGTTTTCAAGTTAAATTTTCAATTTTAATCAAGTCCCGTTCAGCATTTCTTCCCCACCGATCTAATGTTTATTGTGCTTTCCGATCTCTTATACTTAGATTAATAATTTGCATTTTTGTCTTGCTGTGCTCATGCAATCAAATACTCAGACAAACAATGGTTTAAAATTTTCCGATCACAACCCTTCATTGAACAAAGAGGCATTCCATTTCATTTCATAATTTGTACAAGTTATTCGGCTGGGGGATCACCCCCAGCCTGATTTACATTCTGCTCACTCTCTCTCTCACCTTCGGCTTCCTCCCCACTGTCCTCATCGTCGCCCTCAGGAGCCAGGTCGGCCATCCAGGAGAAGTCCTCTTCAGGGTAGCGCTTCTGGAGTTCGGCCAAGAGGTCCTTGTGAGCATTCACATAAGCTCCGGCTATCCCTGTCACCATCTCTTCATCCTTCTCTTTAAGCTCCTCATCCTTCACCTTAAGCTCCTCGTCTTTCTCCTTAAGCTCCTCGATGAGTTGGGCGACCTGAGCAGCTTCGTTGGCGTGAAGCGCCTGGACTTCCCCAAGAGCACGGTCCCTCTCAGCCAAAATCTGATTCTGTTCGGCCAGCCTGTCTTCATGGAACTTTGCCCGTCCCTCGACTTGAGATATATAATCCCGAGCGGATGAGAGTTGGGATCGGAGGGAAGCCAATTCCTGATTTTTCTTCCCGATCTCCTTACCCAGACGCTGGACCTTTTCCCAAACCATGGTCTGATTCACCAGGCACTCCACATTCAGACTCATGGAGTGAGTCAAGATGTCATCAAGGCTGCTCGAGGATAGCCTGTCCCGATCCTCCCGAAGAAAGATGGAAGACCCCAAGACTTGGGCAAAACCGGGGTTCTCCCGTACAGTCCGGTTATTCTTCAAAGACTCCATTAACTTCTGGGCGCCACGAGAGGAGGTCCTCCCAGAAGATTGAGAAGGCCCCCTTTCCGTGCTTGGGACAACTGAAAGAGTCGGAGGCTGCTCTTCCGTTCTAGGAGGAGATCGGACAGCTTCTGAGGTCGGCGGACCCGAAGGTTGAGGCGGGTCTCTTTGTATCTCCCCAGGCTCATGACCGGGTGTTTGAAGTCGTTCCGAACGCTTCATCTCCTTTATCTTCCGGGAGATCTCTCTTTCCTTCTTCCGCTTCCTAGAACCCTCACCACCCGCCATACCTGCACAAAGAAAAGGTTAGTGAGATCGCTAAGGTCGTGAGAACCGAGATATAGAAAATACCAATGCCGAGGTCAGAGAGCGGAAGTTCGCGGTCTTGGCCATGAGCAATTGAATAGTCCAATGGTGCGGCTCGCGATCACCGCATCCAAACAAGAATACTTTTGAGTGGCGGCCTGACTCTTCAGATCCATCACTATTAAACTTTCCTCCTGACTCAGGGTAATGTGCCTCGGAAGCAAGGGCCCCTGGTACCACCAGCTACGAGGGAAGTCCTCAAAGCAGCTCGGATCTTTGCTCCTCAGAATGAAGAAACGGTTCTTCCAATTCTTAAGGGATGAGGGCAAATCGGAAAAGAGCCCGCAATTAGGCTTCGCCTGAAAGAACCAGTTTTCGTCATCCTTTCGGCGAGTTAGTCTGTGCAGCTCGGCGAACACCTTAGCCGTAGGACTGATTCCCTTAGCACGGCATAGACCTCGGAAGGCTACCAAGATCCGCCACGAGTTGGGGTGAATTTGAACAATGCATGCTCGGTGAAGTTTTAAGACCTCCTTGTAGAAATCGTCTAGAGGGAACCTCAGACCGGCCTTTAACTGTTCCTCATACACCATAACCATGTCATTCTCTTCAAAGGAGTGATCGACACGAAGATCGCCGTGGCACTTGATTAGCTCTTACTAATCAGGCCGAATATTATATTCTTGGCTGAACGATTGCAGATCGGATTCTCGAAGAACCGACGGTAGCTCGTCTATAGGGAGAGTCTCTCTCCCTGAAGAAGGTGCGAGCCTCGATGGTATGACCCGCCCCCGAGTTGGAGCGGAGGCCCTGGGAGGTTCTTGTTGAACGCTTGGCCCGACTGCCTCTTCTTCATCAGACGATGACCACGAATCGAATCGAAGGAGGGCTCGCGCTCTCGACCTTGCACGCCGTTCATTTTCAAAAGAAACAAAGAATTTAAATTAAAAAGAGGATCAAAGCCCTTACCGGAGTCTGATCGGCGTCGGAAGAACTGGGGAAAATGAGAGAACTTCGAAGTTGAAAGCAAAGAAGCTGAAAACGGAATGAGAGAACTGGCTAGCCCCTTACCCCTATTTATGCTAGTCCGAGCATTAAATGCTCACGAAGTTCCATGCAGTCCATCGGTTAACGTGGGCCGCCAGCTGTTCTGACACGTCTCTCGAACATCCCAAGGTGTTCGATCAGGAGACCGGCTATTGACATCGGATAGATGTACAGCTCAGATGGGGTGACTATGACTCCCATGAAGATGAGAGACATCGTTACCGATGTTACCACTCGAAACCGACCCGCTGTCGGAACACCCAATGTGGAGGAAAGACGCTGTCGGAACACTCAATGTGATGAGAAGCCGAATGAACTCAGTTGAGCAACTCGAGATCGGTACAACCGAGGCCCGCAATACGGATCGGTCAAATCCAGTTCTCTCACCATCGTCAATTAGGATCATCCAATCACCGGGATCGTAAATTTTCAGTCGGTGAGAAAGGAAATCCATCGGAAAAAGATCAAAGCCTCAGTTATAGCCAAAACTTCTACCGGAGCAGCTAGAACAAGGTAAGTAAGAAATGAAGAGAGGAAAGTCAGATGAAGAAAATGTCTCCGCGACAGTAGTATATATAGGGGAAAATGAGCATTTATTGCTGAGCAGAAAACGAAGCGAACGCTTCGGGAATCGAGGGACAATTAATACTTTGACCAAGACCGGACCTGAAGAAGGGAAAAGATCGGAATAGTAGATCGGAAGGTGGGAGACCAGCATGAAAGGTCGGAAAGAACATGTGAAAGAGATCAGAAAGAGGAGGGATCGATAGACAAAAAGAATAAGATAAATTCCAATAACCGTCGTAATCGTGAGCCGAGGTAGTTAAGGCGTTGCGCGAGATCTCCACCGCACGCCTAAGAATCGCCCGCAATCCGACAGTGCTGTGGTATGTCATGACATCCTGTACATCCCAATCTCCGTTGATCCCACTTGTAAGGACAAACCCGGAACCCTTAGATCAAGAGAGAAGACGACAATACGGCGTCTTTCGCTCTTAGCCCTCGAATCGTTCGGACAAGGAAATTTGGACCGTCGGATGGAAAGAAGAAAAGGACAAATATTATGAAGAGTGATCTCAACCATTCATTTTGATTCTCTTTAATTCTGAACCTCCGATCATGTCCTTCAAATCTCGACCCTCCATCTCCTCAAATAAATCCCGACCCTTCACGAAGAGCACCCGATTCCTATAAATACCGCATAAAAACTATTCAAGGGACGGGCAAAAAATAGACAAGAGGTCATTATTATAGCAGAGGAACTCGAAATTTCATTTAGTTTGCTACTCGCTACTTAGAAGTGTCGATCAAAAGACTTTTGAAACTAGTTTTCAAGTGTTTTTCTTGAAAAGATTCGAATCTTGGAACTCTACATTTCAGTTTGTTCATTATCCGGTCACACTCTCACTTTACGCCTTTTATCATCTCTGTTTTCATTGTCCAAGCTCAACTTCATTCCACTCGGTTCTTTTCATCTTGATCCGTCGCATTTTAGCTAAGCACCCTCCAGTTCACGAGGAACACCACCCTCAGGCCAATCAATCCTTGCCTTATCACTATTTGACACCCCATAGTTATTTTAGTAGATTTGGCTCCTTAAAGGTAAGAGCTCATACTACTGTTTTATTAAGTGCTTACATTTACTTTCTGCATTTTCTTTGTTCTTCGCACATCTGTGACTTTCTACTTTTGCACAAACTATCCCAAAAGAATGTTCCGTAAGAGCTCATACCACTGTTTTATCGAGTGTCTGCATTTACTTTCCGCATTTTCCTGTGTTTTTCTTACATCTGCAACTTTCTTCAAGATTATTTTTGCACAAACGATCCCCAAAGAATGACACTCCCAAATCATCTATTTAGTGATCAGTTCATTTTTATTAATCTTCATCTTTTTTTGAAAGCAAGTTTTCTAACTCCTAGTAGTATGTAAGTGGTTGGGTAAACGTAGGTAACTGCAACTCAAGGGTCTCTTTTAAAAGAGAGAACATGAATAACACGTCAGGAAGATAGCCAAACTATTAGGCCGACGTAAACAGCAATTCGACAAAGATGTCATAAAGTGGAATAAGACCAAAGTAAACGAAACAGAGTAGATCGGTCATTAATAGATATTGGTAAAATGAACGCATGGAAGGTCGGTAAATCAAGTTTAGTTTCCTCTATCTAGTCAAAAGGTATCGAGAAGCCTTATCCCCAGCATCTTAGAACGCCAGAATCCTTAGCTTTAGGCTCTTATGCCATGTAGTTGAAATTAAAAATCCGGGAGATCGGAGAAATCCCTTCCAGGCTCCTGTTAATCTGAAAGAGATCGGAAGAGAGTCCTTATCCGGTCTCCCTTCAAAATTTTAATAAACATTAAATAGGGATCGGAGGAGAGTTCTTATCCGGTCTCAACTCAAAACATTAATAAATAACTCTAAAAGAGATCGGAGGAGGGTTCTTATCCGGTCTCCCTTCAAAATTTTAATAAACATTAAATAGGGATCGGAGGAGAGTTCTTATCCGGTCTCAACTCAAAACATTAATAAATAACTCTAAAAGAGATCGGAGGAGGGTTCTTATCCGGTCTCCCCTCAAAATTTTAATAAACAACTTAAAAGAGATCGGAGGAGAGTTCTTATCCGATTCTCACACCCGTTCACTAAGGTTGTCTCATTTACTTATGTATCTGGGTGATCCAAATTTAGTGAAAAATCAAATATTCCTTTTACTAAAAGGATTAACATTGCCGTCCAAGCCCTCCTAACTAATTTATAAAGAATGCAGAATTAAATCTACTTACCCTTATTAAGGGACGAGGTGGGGTGCCTAACACCTTCCCCACCCGTTTACGGACCCCGAACTTAGAATCTCTGTTTTGAAGTGGTTTCATTTTTAATTTAACTTCTCAAATGGTTTTCTTTAGTTTCCCTCAAAACTAAGGTGGCGACTCCTCACTTTTTCCCACTTCGGTGAGTGATCGTCCAGGCGACCGCAAAATCTATTGCGACAGCTTGGCGACTCCGCTGGGGATTATACCCCGGTCTAGTGGTCCAAAAGTAGATTTAATTTTGTCCGATCAAATTATAGTTAGATGGGCTCACTCGGCGATGTCTTATATGTTAATTATTATTACTGCTAACTATTTTGTTTTGCCTGTTCTATCTCTTACAGTGCTCTTCATTTCAAAAAGGAAAAAAAAGGAAAAAATGGAAAAATAAAATCCCCCTGAATTGGGAAGAGGTAAAAGGTGTCCCTTCACACACTGAACACTCACACAATGTCCTCACACACTATGGTCCTAACCCGGGCTTTCTTACCCTTTTAGGAAAGTAGGAGGGGGTCATGTAGCGGTACCCGTGGGTTTTACCCCGTTAGTATCCGTGAAGGCTTCTGCTCAAATTGAAACTCGTTCTATTTACCGTGATACCCGTGGAATTTTCCCGACAATATCATGGTTATAGAATGGGGCTCTACTGTTTACAGTAGGGGCAATTTGGGAACCTGTGGCTTTTAGAAAGTTAGACCTTGAGCTAAACTATCACAATAGCTGAAAGCCGTAGTAAGCTACCTTATAAGATAGAACTATCCAATTAGGTAGCACTCATCCCAGATCGAGTCTCCTATGCTAGGACAAAGGGCATACTTACTCTTACCTATTCATTTATTTTACTTTGTTCTTACTTTTAAGGGTAATCTTGAATCATGTTGTTAAGAAAACCTGCACATTTTCCTACTTTGATAAATGTGTAGGTACCACTCTGCCAACAATATAATCCAAGATTACCTGAATCTATCCCGCTAATAAGTTTTTCCTGCAGACATCACTAAATTAAGGTCTATGAAAGACAAGCATCATTTTTAACATGGCATTCTCGAGTCAGTTGGCAGAAGAAGTTCTTAGACCATAACAGAATGCTAAACCATTGTTGAACCTATGAGGCGGTTCGGGCCATGGTTTAGCAAAATTGTGAATGGATAGTATGACTCCCGTAGGTACTCCCTCGTTAGGGTTATGCGAAAAGTTGGAAGCGCCATATGGACAAGTACTATAGAGGCGTGTTCAATCCAGTCATTCACCGTCAGACTATCGAACAATGCCATGATAAAATTGATGCAATTATCCTTCTCCAGACCCCATTTTGGCTCCCAGATGCCACAGTATCCTTCGTCCGAACCAGGACCTTTAGTTTTTACGAAATCCAAAATTTATTAAAAGTTTTTTTACTTCCTCACAGAAAAACAACATTGCTTCGAACAAGGCAAGTCTGACCAAGCACGCGATTCAACCCCAGCGAGTGTACTTAACAAGATCCCGGACAAAGAAGATAATGGAAGACCAGGAACAAGTACAGAACCTACAGGGGCAAGTGTCTGAAATAAAAGACCAAGTTTCAGAACTTGTGAAGCTGATGAGGGAGATGTCCCAAAATAAGCCAGCTTCAGACCTTAACCTACCATTACCTCCCCCACCTCCTACAACGGTTGATTCTCACTACGCTTCAACCTCTTTCACTTTCATGCCATCAATACCGGATCCTACGTTAACTGTCAATCTAGTTACACTAAATAATGAACCTCCTTTCTCTTATTATCCAGCCATCCCGAATGCCGAACCATCCCTTTCGGTCCCGAACCCTCCAATTCATTCCGCCCCTCATTTCCCAGTTGGGGGAGTACCTCACACATCAGGAGGAGAAAGTAAGATGGGAGAAAATGAGAAGCTGTCTGCTCTGGAAGAGAGATTAAGAGCTATAGAGGGCTTGAATATGTATGGCTCAGTTGACGTGGCATCATTAAGATTAGTACCGGATGTGGTGGTGCCACCCAAATTCAAGGTCCCTGATTTCGATAAGTATACTGGGAATTCAGACCCTCGCATTCACTTGGCAACCTATATTGCCAAAATGTGTGCCCTAACAGAAGATGACAGGCTTCTCATTCACTTCTTTCACGAGAGCCTCTCCGGAGCAGCTCTGAGATGGTGCATACAATTGGACAGGAGCAAGCTGCGCTCCTGGAAAGATTTGGCTGATACCTTCTTGAAGCAATACAAATTCAACTGCGACGTGGCCCTCACAAGGAGAGATCTCCAAAACTTGGTGCAGAGGGACAGGGAAAGCTTCAAAGAATATGCTCAGAGATGGAGAGAGAAAGCAGCGGAGATATACCCTCCAGTTATTGACAATGAGCTTTGCTCTCTCTTCATTGAGACCTTGAAAGCTCCTTATTTCTATTTGATGATCGGGAACACTTCCAACAACTTTGCTAACATTATACAGACTGGGGAGAGAATTGAGGCAAATTTGAGACTAGGGGAGGTGCACAATGTGATCAACCATGCCCCCCACAAAACACCTACCGTTCTCGATTTCCTTCCCAAAACCTAATGGTAGCCAATTTTCCACCACAAGTTCTTCTTATCCCAACCGCAATAGGTCCCATAACCAATTGCTTACACTTCACGTCTGCCGACTCAAACAAACTAGTTCATCTAAATCACCCACTCCCCAATCCCGACCCACCACTGCCTATACCCTTAAGCGAGATTTATTGCTACCTTTTAAGCATAAACCAGATAGCCCCCATACCACTTGACCTTTTACAATCCCCATATCCAATGAGGTGTGATCCAAATGCTCATTGTGACTACTATAGGGGGGGCAATTGGTCACTCAACACACAATTGTGGAGCTTTCAAAGGTAAAGTACAGTCCCTTATCAGAAATGGGTGGTTGGAGATGGAAAGTGAAAGTGCAATTCCTAATGTTGCCTAACCACGAAACTGGTAAAAGAGAATGTGCACATGAAAGAATGCATAGGGGATGCGTTGGAACCAGAAATGCTGATTGTGCAAATAAAAGGAAATCAAGAGCTTGATACTTGGGGGGCAAAGGATATCCTTATACTTTTCTCTGAGTAATGAATATTTGGTTACCAACACTTGACTACTTTGTCCATGGTGTCAAGTGAATTGTGAATGGACCTTCTCTCATGATTAAGTATTAGTAAGTTAATAGCGCATTTTCCAAATTTTCATATCCGATTACTTCTTTTGTTTAGCCTTTTCTTTGCTTAATAAAACCACTTAATTCTCCTCTTGTAATCGCCCCATTTCCATTTTCTTCAAGAATAATAATCAACCAATACATAATGATTCAATCAACTATGATATTCATGAAGTTAACTTTGAAGGACCAATAATTGCCCTGAATACTAGTGATTCTGATGAAGGGGAACTATGCCACGCAAGCTAACGAACACATGATGGCTAAGAAAATCTTACGACAGAGATACTATTAGATTACTTTGGAAGGAGAAACTATATTGAATATGTTTGAAAATGTCACAAGTGCTGTACATACGCTGGCTGGATAAACGTCCCATGATCGATTGCAATGCGGGGGATCGATGTCATTGGAAGCCTCCGGGGTGATTCATCTTAATTCATCACCTTATCGGCCCCAAATGAACAAAGCCATGGAAATTGTAAACAAGAATCTCAAATGAATGATCGAAAAGATGACTGATTAGGGCAACTCCATATATGCAAGCAGTTTTGCCAATCAAGATGGAAATTCCTTCGCTGTGAATCTTAATGGAGAACAGAGCTAGATGAAATCGAATAGGTCAAAACAAGATTCGAAATCTACCATGGACGATATACCAAAGAAGAAAGGCCAGGGCGCTTGAATAAGAAATAACAATCTCGGGAGCTCCAACCAAGAGATCTTATATCGAAGGAAAATACTACAAAATGTGGGACTTGAACTTAAAAAAAAAAAAAAAAAAAAAAAAAAAAAAAAAAAAAAAAATTTAGGAGTGAAAACCCGAAAGGGCGCTCCTAGCAAAATGTGTGAAAGAGGGTGAAAACCTGAGAAGGCGCCTTCTGCAAAATGAGTGAAGGATGAAAACTCGAGAGGGCATCCTGAAAAAGTGAGTTATCGGGATTGAAAATCTCAAAGGATGCGCCTAGCAACATGAAACCTTATTGAGAACGTAAAATGGAGTCAAAAGGTAGCAAGTGACCATGGCACAAGGATTCTTCTCAAACTATTAGTATTTGGGGCAGTAAAGGGTCTAGAAAAGTTAATGAAGGAATTCGTGAGATTTCTCTTTCTTCCAAATTCATATTCTTATTCTTTGCTATTAAAAACCATATTTTTCTCATATTCCATTAGCCCATTTACCTTGGAACATGCGCTGTTAACTTGTTAATGCTTTATTGTGAGTTAAGAATTTAAACACAGGTAACTTTATATACATTGCATTGAGAATTATAGGGAATGACTAAGCAGTGAACACAACCTATTGATATGGGAAGTTGGGAAAAAAAAAAAAAAAGAAAAAAAAAAGAAAAAAATGTAGGAGTGAAAACCCGAAAGGGCGCTCCTAGCAAAATGTGTGAAAAAGGGTGAAAACCTGAGAGGGCGCCTACTGCAAAATGAGTGAAGGATGAAAACCCGAAAGGGCATCCTGAAAAAGTGAGTTATCAAAAAAAAAAAAATAAAAAAAGGGGTGAAAACCGGAAGGCGCTTCTAGTCAAATAGACGTAAGGAAAGTGAAAATTCGCAAGGGCGCTTTCCATAAAATAAGAAGAAAATCGGGAACAGAAGAGGGGCATTTGAAGCCTTGATGGTCATGGGCCAAGTCTTGCAACTCCTTTTCCATTAATCATCGGCCTTCGGTATCTTGTTAAGTACACTTCGTCAGGGAAAGAACTTCATGCGTCAGGGTTAGACTTGCCTTGTAAGTTGATTTTAATTTCCTGCAATTTACATTTCCTGCTATCAACCTCTGGTTCCTTGATCTAAGTTGATTTTAATTTCACGCAATTTAAATTCCAGCTATCAACCTCTGGTTCCTTGATCTAAGTTGATTTTAATTTCATGCAATCTACATCATCTGGTTTTAATTTCATGCAATTTACATTTCCTGCTATCAACCTCTGGTTTCTTGATCTAAGTTGATTTTAATTTCATGCAATTTAAATTCCTGCTATCAACCTCTGGTTCCTTGATCTAAGTTGATTTTAATTTCATGCAATTCACATTTCCACCATCAACCTCTGGTTCCTTGATCTAAGTTGATTTTAATTTCTTGCAATTCACATTTCCACCATCAACCTCTGGTTCCTTGATCTAAGTTGATTTTAATTTCCTGCAATTTACATTTCCTGCTATCAACCTCTGGTTCCTTGATCTAAGTTGATTTTAATTTCACGCAATTTAAATTCCAGCTATCAACCTCTGGTTCCTTGATCTAAGTTGATTTTAATTTCATGCAATCTACATCATCTGGTTTTAATTTCATGCAATTTACATTTCCTGCTATCAACCTCTGGTTCCTTGATCTAAGTTGATTTTAATTTCATGCAATTTAAATTCCTGCTATCAACCTCTGGTTCCTTGATCTAAGTTGATTTTAATTTCATGCAATTTAAATTTCTGTCATCAACCTCTGGTTCCTTGATCTAAGTTGATTTTAATTTCATGCAATTTAAATTTCTGCTATCAACCTCTGGTTCCTTGATCGAAGTTGATTTTAATTTCATGCAATTTAAATTTCTGTCATCAACCTCTGGTTCCTTGATCTAAGTTGATTTTAATTTCATGCAATTTAAATTTACATCATCAACCTCTGGTTCCTTGATCTAAGTTGATTTTAATTTCATTTTAAATTTCTGTCATCAACCTCTGGTTCCTTGATCTAAGTTGATTTTAATTTCATGCAATTTAAATTTCTGTTATCAACCTCTGGTTCCTTGATCTAAGTTGATTTTAATTTCATTTTAAATTTCTGTCATCAACCTCTGGTTCCTTGATCTAAGTTGATTTTAATTTCATGCAATTTAAATTTCTGTTATCAACCTCTGGTTCCTTGATCTAAGTTGATTTTAATTTAAATTTCTGTTATCAACCTCTGGTTCCTTGATCTAAGTTGATTTTATTTTCATTTTAAATTTCTGTCATCAACCTCTGGTTCCTTGATCTAAGTTGATTTTAATTTCATGCAATTTAAATTTCCTGTTATCAACCTCTGGTTCCTTGATCTAAGTTGATTTTAATTTTCTGGTACTTCGACTTCTGTTAACAATTTCTAAGTCATTAGTTCCCTAATTTCAAACACTTAATCGTCCAAAATATGAGTCTGAATCTTTACATAATTCCTACACGGGAATTTCTTTCCTTTAATAGAAATTATGTAAAGAGGGGCAGCTGTCGACACCATATTTTGGCCGATCCCCAAAATCAACAAGACTTTGAAACCGATCCCCAGCACTAGGTCTCCCTGGGCCAGCCAAATGACATTTCCGACTTCTCTTCATTTTTCTTTACCAGATGACCATATTTCCGAACTCTCCTTAAAAGGAATTGAATCAATGCTAAGTCCTAACATTCGTTAAAGCCCTGCCGATCTCTCAAATCATTTACCGATCTCTCGGGTATATCACTGATCTCTGTTGATAAATGAAGTGAACTAGCATTAGATCTTTTCTTACCAGTTTTAGTGCCGATCTCCTTTTCGGAAGATTAAGAGCTAAGGTTTTGGGTCGGTTTAATGAGGGTTCCGATCTTAAGTTTTCAAGTTAAATTTTCAATTTTAATCAAGTCCCGTTCAGCATTTCTTCCCCACCGATCTAATGTTTATTGTGCTTTCCGATCTCTTATACTTAGATTAATAATTTGCATTTTTGTCTTGCTGTGCTCATGCAATCAAATACTCAGACAAACAATGGTTTAAAATTTTCCGATCACAACCCTTCATTGAACAAAGAGGCATTCCATTTCATTTCATAATTTGTACAAGTTATTCGGCTGGGGGATCACCCCCAGCCTGATTTACATTCTGCTCACTCTCTCTCTCACCTTCGGCTTCCTCCCCACTGTCCTCATCGTCGCCCTCAGGAGCCAGGTCGGCCATCCAGGAGAAGTCCTCTTCAGGGTAGCGCTTCTGGAGTTCGGCCAAGAGGTCCTTGTGAGCATTCACATAAGCTCCGGCTATCCCTGTCACCATCTCTTCATCCTTCTCTTTAAGCTCCTCATCCTTCGCCTTAAGCTCCTCGTCTTTCTCCTTAAGCTCCTCGATGAGTTGGGCGACCTGAGCAGCTTCGTTGGCGTGAAGCGCCTGGACTTCCCCAAGAGCTCGGTCCCTCTCAGCCAAAATCTGATTCTGTTCGGCCAGCCTGTCTTCATGGAACTTTGCCCGTCCCTCGACTTGAGATATATAATCCCGAGCGGATGAGAGTTGGGATCGGAGGGAAGCCAATTCCTGATTTTTCTTCCCGATCTCCTTACCTGCACGCTAGACCTTTTCCCAAACCATGGTCGATTCACTGTGCACTCCACATTCGGACTCATGGAGTGAGTCAAGATGTCATCAAGGTCGCCGAGGATAGCCTGTCCCGATCCTCCCGAAGAAAGATGGAGGACCCCAAGACTTGGGCAAAACCGGGTTCTCCGTCTGATCCAGTTATTCTTCAAAGACTCCATTAACTTCTGGGCGCCACGAGAGGAGGTCCTCCCAGAAGATTGAGAAGGCCCCCTTTCCGTGCTTGGGACAACTGAAAGAGTCGGAGGCTGCTCTTCCGTTCTAGGAGGAGATCGGACAGCTTCTGAGTTCTGCGGAACCGAAGGATGAGGCGGGTCTCTTTGTATCTCCCCAGGCTCATGACCGGGTGTTTGAAGTCGTTCCGAACGCTTCATCTCCTTTATCTTCCGGGAGATCTCTCTTTCCTTCTTCCGCTTCCTAGAACCCTCACCACCCGCCATACCTGCACAAAGAAAAGGTTAGTGAGATCGCTAAGGTCGTGAGAACTGAGATATAGAAAATACCAATGCCGAGGTCAGAGAGCGGAAGTTCGCGGTCTTGGCCAGTGAGCAATTGAATAGTCCAATGGTGCAGCTCGGCAGTCACCGCATCCAAACAAGAATACTTTTGAGTGGCGGCCTGACTCTTCAGATCCATCACTATTAAACTTTCCTCCTGACTCAGGGTAATGTGCCTCGGAAGCAAGGGCCCCTGGTACCACCAGCTACGGGGGAAGTCCTCAAAGCAGCTCGGATCTTTGCTCCTCAGAATGAAGAAACGGTTCTTCCAATTCTTAAGGGATGAGGGCAGATCGGAAAAGAGCCCGCAATGAGGCTTCGCCTGAAAGAACGATTTCGTCATCCTTTCGGCGAGTTAGTCTGTGCAGCTCGGCGAACACCTTAGCCGTAGGACTGATTCCCTTAGCACGGCATAGACCTCGGAAGGCTACCAAGATCCGCCACGAGTTGGGGTGAATTTGAACAATGCATGCTCGGTGAAGTTTTAAGACCTCCTTGTAGAAATCGTCTAGAGGGAACCTCAGACCGGCCTTTAACTGTTCCTCGTACACCATAACCATGTCATTCTCTTCAAAGGAGTGATCGACACGAAGATCGCCGTGGCACTTGATTAGCTCGTACGAATCAGGCCGAATATTATATTCTTGGCTGAACGATTGCAGATCGGATTCTCGAAGAACCGACGGTAGCTCGTCTATAGGGAGAGTCTCTCTCCCTGAAGAAGGTGCGAGCCTCGATGGTATGACCCGCCCCCGAGTTGGAGCGGAGGCCCTGGGAGGTTCTTGTTGAACGCTTGGCCCGACTGCCTCTTCTTCATCAGACGATGACCACGAGGCCCGAATCGAAGGAGGGCTCGCGCTCTCGACCTTCTGCACCGCTTCATTTTCAAAAGAAACAAAGAATTTAAATTAAAAGAGGATCAAAGCCCTTACGAGTCTGATCGGCGTCGGAAGAACTGGGGAAAATGAGAGAACTTCGAAGTTGAAAGCAAAGAAGCTGAAAACGGAATGAGAGAACTGGCTAGCCCCTTACCCCTATTTATGCTAGTCCGAGCATTAAATGCTCACGAAGTTCCATGCAGTCCATCGGTTAACGTGGGCCGCCAGCTGTTCTGACACGTCTCTCGAACATCCCAAGGTGTTCGATCAGGAGACCGGCTATTGACATCGGATAGATGTACAGCTCAGATGGGGTGACTATGACTCCCATGAAGATGAGAGACATCGTTACCGATGTTACCACTCGAAACCGACCCGCTGTCGGAACACCCAATGTGGAGGAAAGACACTGTCGGAACACTCAATGTGATGAGAAGCCGAATGAACTCAGTTGAGCAACTCGAGATCGGTACAACCGAGGCCCGCAATACGGATCGGTCAAATCCAGTTCTCTCACCATCGTCAATTAGGATCATCCAATCACCGGGATCGTAAATTTTCAGTCGGTGAGAAAGGAAATCCATCGGAAAAAGATCAAAGCCTCAGTTATAGCCAAAACTTCTACCGGAGCAGCTAGAACAAGGTAAGTAAGAAATGAAGAGAGGAAAGTCAGATGAAGAAAATGTCTCCGTCGACAGGAGTATATATAGGGGAAAATGAGCATTTATTGCTGAGCAGAAAACGAAGCGAACGCTTCGGGAATCGAGGGACAATTAATACTTTGACCAAGACCGGACCTGAAGAAGGGAAAAGATCGGAATAGTAGATCGGAAGGTGGGAGACCAGCATGAAAGGTCGGAAAGAACATGTGAAAGAGATCAGAAAGAGGAGGGATCGGTAGACAAAAAGAATAAGACAAATTCCAATAACCGTCGTCAGAATCAGAGCCGAGGTAGTTAAGGCGTTGCAGACGAGATCTCCACCGCACGCCTAAGAATCGCCTTAATCTCGACAGTGCCGTGGTATGTCATGATCCCAGACATCCCAATCTCCGCCGTTGATCCCACTTGTAAGGACAAACCCGGAACCCTTAGATCAAGAGAGAAGACGACAATACCAGCGTCTTTCGCTCTTAGCCCTCAGATCGTTCCGGACAAGGAAATTTGGACCGTCAGATGGAAAGAAGAAAAGGACAAATATTATGAAGAGTGATCTCAACCATTCATTTTGATTCTCTTTAATTCCTGAACCTCCGATCATGTCCTTCGAAATCTCGACCCTCCATCTCCCTCAAATAAATCCTGACCCTTCACGAAGAGCACCCGATTCCTATAAATACCTGCATAAAAACTATTCAAGGGACGGGCAAAAAAATAGACAAGAGGCTGTTATTATAGCAGAGGAACTCTGAAATTTCATTTAGTTTGCTACTCTGCTACTTAGAAGTGTCGATCAAAAAGACTTTTGAAACTAGTTTTCTGAAGTGTTTTTCTTGAAAAGATTCTGAATACTGGAACTCTACATTTCCAGTTTGTTCATTATCTGGTCACACTCTCACTTTCTGCCTTTTATCATCTCTGTTTTCATTGTCCAAGCTCAACTTCATTCCACTCGGTTCTTTTCATCTTGATCTGGTCGCATTTTAGCTAAGCACCCTCCAGTTCACGAGGAACACCACCCCTCAGGCCAATCAATCCTTGCCTTATCACTATTTGACACCCCATAGTTATTTTAGTAGATTTGGCTCCTTACAGGTAAGAGCTCATACTACTGTTTTATTAAGTGCTTACATTTACTTTCTGCATTTTCTTTGTTCTTCGCACATCTGTGACTTTCTACTTTTGCACAAACGATCCCCAAAGAATGTTACTGTAAGAGCTCATACCATCGCTTTATCGAGTGTCTGCATTTACTTTCCGCATTTTCTGTGTTCTTCTTACATCCGCAACTTTCTTCAAGATTATTTTTGCACAAACGATCCCTAAAGAATGACACTCCCAAGTCATCTATTTAGTGATCAGTTCATTTTTATTAATCTTCATCTTTTTTTGAAAGCAAGTTTTCTAACTCCTAGTAGTATGTAAGTGGTTGGGTAAACGTAGGTAACTGCAACTCAAGGGTCTCTTTTAAAAGAGAGAACATGAATAACACGTCCGGAAGATAGACAAACTATAAGGACGACGTAAAAGAATTCGACAAAGATGTCATAAAGTGGAATAAGACCAAAGTAAACGAGTAGATCGGTCATTAATAGATATTGGTAAAATGAACGCATGGAAGGTCGGTAAATCAAGTTTAGTTTCCTCTATCTAGTCAAAAGGTATCGAGAAGCCTTATCCCCAGCATCTTAGAACGCCAGAATCCTTAGCTTTAGGCTCTTATGCCATGTAGTTGAAATTAAAAATCCGGGAAATCGGAGAAATCCCTTCAGTGCTCTGTTAACTGAAAGAGATCGGAAGAGAGTCCTTATCGGTCTCCTTCAAAATTTTAATAAACATTAAATAGGGATCGGAGGAGAGTTCTTATCCGGTCTCAACTCAAAACATTAATAAATAACTCTAAAAGAGATCGGAGGAGGGTTCTTATCCGGTCTCCCTTCAAAATTTTAATAAACATTAAATAGGGATCGGAGGAGAGTTCTTATCCGGTCTCAACTCAAAACATTAATAAATAACTCTAAAAGAGATCGGAGGAGGGTTCTTATCCGGTCTCCCCTCAAAATTTTAATAAACAACTTAAAAGAGATCGGAGGAGAGTTCTTATCCGATTCTCACACCCGTTCACTAAGGTTGTCTCATTTACTTATGTATCTGGGTGATCCAAATTTAGTGAAAAATCAAATATTCCTTTTACTAAAAGGATTAACATTGCCGTCCAAGCCCTCCTAACTAATTTATAAAGAATGCAGAATTAAATCTACTTACCCTTATTAAGGGACGAGGTGGGGTGCCTAACACCTTCCCCACCCGTTTACGGACCCCGAACTTATATTATCTTTTTTGTTGTTGTTTCATTTTTAATTTAACTTCTCAAATGGTTTTCTTTAGTTTCCCTCAAAACTAAGGTGGCGACTCCTCACTTTTTCCCACTTCGGTGAGTGATCGTCCGGGCGACCGCAAAATCTATTGCGACAGCGCTAAGCATTTCTGCTTAGTGGTGCAATAGTATAACATGAAATAATATATACAAATAAAAAAAGAAATAAATCATAATTTGGATACTCGAGAATCAATTTAATTTGGTATGGTATTTCTAGTATCAACGATCTTATATACTAGTTTGTTCCTCTTTGGAAGTGCTTAGTTTATAACTTTTCAGTAATACTACCCAGTATACAAATTATTCTAACTGTATTGTATTTCAAGTCTCTACGATTTTGCAATTTATATTTTTGTTATGTTGCTTTTGCTAATTTCTTTTACTCATTAATTCAATACTTAATTTAATTGTACTGAAATTTCATTATACTTAACTTAACTTAGCTTCCTGAATTGAATAATGTTTTAAATGACTGCCCATATAGCCTATACACTGACCAGACTGGATAAACGGATATACTAGCACTGGGTACCTAGTACCTTGGGCCGTCACACCATCGGTCACAAAGTATCTCCCGGTGTGCATACAGTGTGGCTAAAAAGCCATATAATCAATCAGGCATTAAGCCGAGTATAATAACACAAACTGTATAGCCATAGGCTATTAAAATCATAGTATGACATAATAAGCCAAAAAACACAGTATGACGTAAAGTCATTTACAGAACAGCTGTCAGAATCTTATTGGCATGCCAACCTATCCAAACTAGTCAACTAGGCAAACTAGGGCATATTACAAGATTAAATATTTATTTCTTTATTTTCAGGGTTTACTAGTCATTACACAATTCACTGGTCAATGAAAATATTGACCTTTTTATACATCATGGATAAGTTGATTCTAGTATCAACATGTCACAATTTGCATTTCAATATGCTGCCAATATAGTGCAATTTACCATTTTTTACAAGTTGGCATTCATTGCCAAATTGCTTCAAGCATCATTGTATGTAAATGTCAAATTCTCAATTTTTATGTGCTAGATTGGTCTAGCTTAAAGTCCTATTTCTCTTGGTTTTTAGCTTCTGGTCAAAGAAGCAAAATTGTAGCTCTATGTCTCATTGCACGCGGGGCAAACTTTTAGGTCATTCTGAGTTGTGTAGACCAAGATATGATCAATTTACCAATGCTGGACAGAATGCACTAAAATAGTAGGCTTAGGTCATTTTTAGGTCACTTTTGGTTCGGCCAGTTTTGGTATCTGAACTTGTGCAAGCTATTTGGCTTGGTTCTGGCCATTTCTGGGCTTAGGTGTCTTCATAAGAATTGTGGCTCTATGTCTAAGATAACCATGGTAAAAATTTCAGGTCAATTGGACCTGTTTTCAGTGAGTTATGGTCATCCCAAGGACTACTGTTCATATGGTCAAAAATCTGGTTTGCAAGGTTGCTATTCCGGATTTAGTCATTTTTAAGTTCAGTTTCTAGGCAGAATTTTGGCAATATTTCTACATGAAAGTTGGCCTATTTGGTGTCTAGTTTCACCCCCCATTAGCCTCATACCAATTGGGTTCATGGTTTGGCACTTATGGTCTAATTTATGTACTGCCTTCAATACACAACCTGCACAAAGCACATACACTTCCAATTTGATATTCCTTCTTTCAACAATTCTTTCAAACTCCTAATTCAATTACTCAATCTCAACATACACATAAAGTTAATTTGCTAGGACCTCTAATTACCTTAATCAATATCATTTCCCATCAACTACATGTAAAGATAATTCAAACCTCTTTAGGTTCCATGGCTGCCAAATTCAATCACCATTAAATATTCATCCAATCCTTCCAATTTTTCAATAATTCAACTCATCTCCACCTTAGTACAAAGTTTAATTAAGTGAGGTAAGGAAAACTAGCACTAACCTCAACTTGGGCTTGATTAAACTTCACCAAAACTCCTCTTTCTTGCTTCCTACATGCTGCCCATGATGTGTAGAACAAGTTTAATGAAGGACTCTTGAAGAAATGATGGCTTGATCATAGGTGGATGAAGGCTTGTATATTGGGCGGCCATGGATGAAGCTTGGAGAAATTTCAATTCGACAAAGAAGAATGGAGAAGATGAAAGTGATCAAATGGTTCTCCACTTTGTCCTCAAGTGAGCTTTTATAGTCCACTAAGTGTCCACTTAGTGCTCCACTAATTAACATTAACATTATAATAATCCAAGTTTTCCCTAATTGCACTAATGTCCTTATTTTCCTTTAATTTACATTATGTGTAATATTTATTATTTTCATGACATTTTCAAAATTTTTATATCACTTATTTTTAATGGACATTTAGGTCAAAAGGCAACTCTAGGTGTCAAATGACCAAAATACCCCACTTCGGGCTATATTCCCGATTTTTCGGTAACATCGATTTTTGTCTGTTTTTTGATTTTTCGTTTTTTTTTTGTACTAATTTATTAATTTTCTTTAATAATTCTAGTGTCAATTATATTTCAATAGACCTTTACTTACGTCCCAAAATTAAATTCTGAGGGTTTCCCACGGTCCTGAGGTCGGTAATGGCCTTTCCAGTACGGTCACCCATCGCTGTGGTGTCGGCTCATTTAACTTAGCTTCATTTTCTCTCTTTCATTTGTCTTTGATTTTTCTTGCATTTTCTTCTTATTTATTTCATCATTATATGTCTGTTCATTATCACCGAAGTGTAGTTCCAGACATTCTGACTTTCTGGGGCAGACATTAGCTGTCGGAACAGTAGAATGTACGGACTACGAAAATGAGGATGTTACAAGGAAGGTGATCTGAGGAAGTGAGTAAGAAATGGGAAGTGGTAGGTTAAATCTTGCGACTCTTCCTCCATTAATCGTTTGTCTTTGGGATCTTGTTAAGTACACTTCGTCGCGAAAGAACTTCTCATGTCAGGTTTGGCTTGCTTTGTAAGCATTTTAATTTTCGCATTTAAATTTCTCGCTATCAACCTCTGGTTCCTTGATCCAAGTTGATTTTAATTTTCGCATTTAAATTTCTTGCTATCAACCTCTAGTTCCTTGATCCAAGTTGATTTTAATTTCCTATCATCAACCTCTAGTTCCTTGATCCAAGTTGATTTTTATTTTCGCATTTAAATTTCTTGCCATCAACCTCTGGTTCCTTAATCCAAGTTGATTTTAAATTCCTGTCATTAACCTCTGGTTCCTTGATCCAAGTTGATTTTAAATTCCTGTCATCAACCTCTGGTTCCTTGATCCAAGTTGATTTTTGAAGGAACGGAAGCGTGAAAAACACAAGATTATACCATTGAATTCAAAAATTTTCACCTAGGGTCACAAGCACCATGCAAGATTTATTTTTATCTATTTGATTTCAATGATTAACAACATATTAAAACTCTTTTAATATGTTTTTGGATCTGTATTTGCCATTTAAGATTTTAAAATTAATCAGATTAATTTTAGAACCCTAGATTAAATCAAGAATGATTACACTAACCTCTTGATGTGCTGCAGCGTGTCTGCGCCTTTGAGATTCGTCTTCAGGACACCAGATGTTGTCCCTCTAGCTTGTCCACACCAAGAACACCTATGGCAGCCCTTGAACAGCTTCTAAAGCCTTTTCTATTAATTAGAAATTCAAGTTCTGCCTTTTAAGAGATTAGAGATGCAAACAGGACACTAGAAACAATTTCTAGTGTTCTTAATTCAAGAGATTGATGGCTAATCTCTTTGAATTGATGAGAGATGAAGAGAAATAGCTGGAGAGGCTCAAAGTGGCGTGACATATGAGAGGAGAGGCTGCTGGTTATGTTTTCTTTTCATAACCCCACTTAAATAGCTAGGTTAACACATTAAACCCTAGCCACATGTCACCTTTTGATTAGCTCTAGGTTTAAGTGACCCAATCACATTGTGCCAAGTGTCAAACCTATATTTAATCTTGATTTTAATCATCTTACATGATTAAAAATATTTGTAAGCTTATGTGTTATGCCATGTGTCACCATCTCATGGTGCCACGTGTCACACTGCAAAATGACCAAAATGCCCCTTGTGTCTTAATTTTGAGTTCTTAACCCAAAATAATTATTTTCTTCTTCTAATTAATTTATATCAAATATAAATTAATTAATTAATCTCTATTAATTAATTTCTCATCAATTAAATTCATATTTAAACACTTTAAATATAAATTTAATTTATACTACACATCCAATAATCTAGATTTGGTTTCAAGTCATGCTAGGACTTTGCAATTTTATCGCAAACCAAATCTATTTAATTAATCAATTAAACTCTTTAATTAATTAATTAAATCATATTTAAATAGGTGATAACTTGTGTATGTGTGTGACTTACTAGGCTCATCACTAATTGGCAATGAGACATGATATCAACTCTTAATATCATCAGAACTCTTTCTTACCATAAATGATTTCTCTAAATCATATTATGAACCTCATAGACCATGGTTAACACCTAGCATAGCATGCCATGGCCACCCAATTAGTAATAAGATTTACCTTAAATGAACCTATAATCATATGTTACCATGCACTAGAATCTCTCTCATAAAAATCCCAACTCAAGCTGGAGTCATGGTTTATGTCAAACTCCATTTGCTATGAATATTATGTTCTCTTTTAATTACAGTTCTTGATTAAAAGATTTTTCTCATCGTAAACTCTTTTCGAATAAATCTATCTGTCTCCGCCAGAACTTGAAACATCAAGAACAATTAAATGAACATAGGATTTTATCTCTATTTACTTAGAGGAACAGATTCCATCTTGATCAACACCTACCTCCATATATAACTAGCAGAGCCAACACATGCCCATATACCCATACATAGTACAAGTATGAAAGCAGTATCAAACTCAAACTACCTATATACAAGATAACTGTGCTATCTCAGGTCTAAAGATTATATGCACTGATATGATTTATGACAAAACATTGACAAGAGTAAACTCCATGTGCTTGTCATAAGTGTCACTGGTTCAGCCTACTTATCATTTATAAGTGCCTATCATGTTTGTTATATGGCATGAGACTCACCATTCCATCTTATTTATATCTCATATAAATAACTTGGGAACAAACATGAATACAATCTTTCTGGATAAGTCATGTCCTTATTATGAAGTATCCTCGATTGTGAACCTATTTATGATACTTTGTGCTAGAAATATTGTCACTCATATTCTTAACAACTTAAGAATAATATTTCTAACAAAATATCAATGGACCTTTTCTATTACACATAAATATATTATGTAAACGGAAAAGTGGAAATGCCTTTTATTATTAAAAATATGTACAAGATACATACTAAATGATATGCTCTAGGGCATACTACTAACAATCTCCCACTAGCACTAGAGCCATTCATTACAATACCTTAGACCTATCTTCTCAAGATGTCGGTCTAATCGAACTTGTGACAAAAGCTTAGTGAATGGATCACCTGAATTTTTTTAGTCGATGTTATTTTTCTGCATGGCTATAACGCCTGCCCAACTATATCTCACGATAATGTGGTAGTGCCTTTCTATGTGTTTGGATTTTGGGTGAGACCTTAGTTCCTTAGCTCAGATGATCGCTCTCCATTGTTGTCACAGTAATGAAACCGACTCAATGGAAGGAACTACCGTAAGTTCCACGAACTTCTTTATCCAAACAGCTTCCTTTGCAAGATCTCGATGCAGAATATACTCACCTCGAGTGGAATCTGCAATGTGCTCTGCTTGGAACTCTTCCAACCGATCGCACCTCCATTACAAATGAACACATATCCGAGGTAGACTTTCTATCATCGATATCCGATTGGAAATCGTAATCGTGATAACCATTCAATTGCAAGTCTCCACCTCCATAAATCAAGAATAAATCCTTAGTTATTCTCAAGTACTTAAGGATATTCTTGATACTATCCAAAGGTTCCAAACCCGATTGGATTGATACCGCTAGTCAAACTAATAAAGATATGCGATATCCGCCTAGTACACAACATTGCATACATTAAACTTCCAATAGCAAGCATATGGAATCTGGCCATCTTATCTCTTTCTTCGTGTGTCTTTGGAGACATCTCTTTAGAAAGGTGGATACCATGTCTCACTGGTAACAATCCTCTCTTGGAATCAAGCATGTTAAACCTCTTTAACACCTTTTCCAAGTATAGACTTTGGGATAAACCAATTATTCTTTTCGCTCTATCTCTATAGATGCGAATCCCAAGAATATAGGTTGCCTCCCTAAGTCTTTCATGGAGAATGTATTTGACAACCATACCTTTATAGTCGTCAACATACGTATCATTACCCATCAACAAGATGTCATCCACATATAAGACAAGGAAAGTGATAGCACTCACTAACCTTCTTATATACACATGGCTCATCCTCATTTTTGATAAAACCAAAAGATTTAATGGCTTCATCAAAACGGATGTTCCAACTCCTCAAGCTTGTTTCAACCCATAAATGGATCGCTTTAGCTTGCATACCTTGGAACCATCTTGGGATTCAAATCCCTTAGGTTGTTCCATGAAAATGTTTTCTTCAATGTATCCATTGAGAAAAGTGCTTTGACATCCATCCGCCAAATCTCATAATCATAGTATGCACTATTGCTAATAAAATCCTAATTGATTTAAGCATGGCAACAAAGTAGAAAGTCTCCTCATAGTCTATTCCTTGCCTTTGGCGAAACCCTTTCGCTACTAGCCTTGCCTTATAGGTCTCTACCTTTCCATCGTAACCAATTTTCTTCTTGAAAACCCATTTGTTCCCTATAGGTACAATACCTTTAGGTGGGTCAACAAGATCCCAAACTTGATTCTTATACATGGAATCAATCTCATTTCATAGCATCAATCCATTTTGAAGAGTCTATATCCGATATAGCTTCTTCATAGGTAAGTGGATCATCTCCATGATCTACTTCTTCATGAGTAGACAACTCTTGTTCTTCTTCATGAAGAAAACCATATCTCACCGTGGGTGAGATACCACAGTTGTTCTACGAGGAACTCAGTAGATGTTTCATCAATGGGTATAGGTTGACTAGATGGATCTATATCCATCCGATGCTGGTTGGTCGAATTCTCCAATTCTAACTCTATTTGCCTTCCTTTGCCTCCTTCTTGAACAAACTGTTGTTCAAGAAATGTGGCATCTCTACTTATCACAACCTTTTGTGAAGTAGGCAAATAAAAATAATATCCAAAACTATCTTTTGGATATCCAACAAATCGACTTTTCTCGATCCGGTCTCCAATTTATCGTTGTTCACTTTTTGATATAAGTCGACAACCCCAAATCTTAACATGCTTAAGACTTGGTTTTCTTCCATGCCATATCTCATAAGGTGTGGAAGAAACTGATTTTGATGGAATCCTATTCGAATATACAAAGTCGATTCTAATGCAAATCCCCAAAAGGAGATTGGCATATCAAGATAGCTCATCATACTACGTACCATATCCAATAGGGTACGATTTCTCCTTTCAGATACACCATTCACCGTATGGCTCTGGAGGAGTCAGCTGAGAAACAATGCCATGCTCTCTCAAGTATTCATCAAATTCAATACTCAAATATTCACCTCCACGATCTGATCGAAGAGTTTTAATACTCTTTCCTGTTTGATTTTCTACTTCAGATTTAAATTCTTTGAACTTTTCAAAGGATTCATGTTTGTATTTCATCAAATACAAATACCCAAATCTTGATTTATCATCAGTAAAGGTAATAAAATAATGAAAGCCCCCTCTAGCCATTTCTTTAAATGGACCACATACATCACTATGTATTAGTTCCAAAATATTTTCAGCTCTTAGCCCTTGTCCAACAAAGGGTGATCTAGTCATTTTGCCTTGAAGGCAAGATTCACAAGTTGGAGTAGGCTCAGAGCCCAATGAGGATAAAATCCCAATTTTCTCCAATTTTGCAATCCTATCTTCTGCAACATGACATAACCTTAAGTGCCAAATATATTTTGAACTTGAGTTGGTTTTCACCATGGCATTGTATTCTTTTAGATTGCTATACTGCCGCTGGAAACACTTTCATCGGCAATGGAAACACTTTCTTATTGGTAATGGAAACACTTTCCTGCTGGCAGTGGAAACACTTTCCTGCTGGCAGTGGAAACACTTTCCTTTGCCTTTATCAGCTTTAGTCTTCCTTTTCTGCTTAGCTATTTTCTTGGAAGGACCAGGAATCTGAGGTTTCTTTTTCTTATTGCCCTTCTTCTTGTTGGACTTTCCAGCAGATGAAAATGCAACCAAAGCTACCTCTTTTCCTTTATTGCCTGGCATATTCTTTTGGGCAATAACCAGTATGTTGAGTAATTCAGCTAAGGTGCATTCCTGTTTAGTCATATGGAAATTTGTCACAAAATTCCCAAAAGACTCGTGAAGGGATCAAGGATCAAATCCGTTTGTAGTTGGAAATCCATGTTGAAGTCAAGATGTTCCAACTGCTCAATCAGCCGAATCATCTTGTGGACATGATCCCCAACATTCTGTCCCTCAGACATCCTCATACGGAATAACTGTTTAGATATCTCATACCTAGCATTCCTGCTGTGCTCACCATACAACTCTTGTAGGTGAAGGAGGATCTCACTAGCACTCTGCATGTTCTCATGTTGCTTCTGTAACTCATTACTCATGGAAGCAAGCATGTAACACTTAGCTCTCATATCATGCTCCTTCCACTTGTCCAAAGTATCATGTTCCTCTTGTGTGGCCTCTGGAGGTAAGGGACCAGGAACATTTGAATATAGAACATATCCTATATGTTCAAGGTTCAGGACAAGTTTCAAATTTCTTAGCCAATCGCATGATTAGGTCCTGTCAACTGTTGTGATCAAGTATGCTTGCAAGGATATTGGATGGTGGTGGTTGTTTTGTGCTCATTTTTATCGAAAATGAATTGCGAAATAACCGATTAATTAGTAAATGTATCATGTAATTAACCAAATATGATTATGGTCTTTTAATCAAATTGGTCCTCCCACTAACTTAGCGAATCCTACACTTCCAAAGTAGAAAACGGAAATCCTAGTTGGATGGATTTCTAGTGGGTGATTGAATTCTTATAATTCTATTGATCATCCTCGTACATCCATTATTGGAATTACAATAAACTATAAGTGAGCAACTCCTTGCCCATCACATCTCATGTGAGGTTCAATCCTTTACCTAGCCCCTAATGCTCAAAATCTCATGTACATCCATTATTGACTTATCTTGCATTAGTTAAGTTGATCCCATTGAGCCAGTAATTATGCAAATAATTTTAATGTCCTCAGGTACATCCAATATTGGAAACCAAACCATTTACATATTTACAACATCTCATGCTTAACAATTATTCTTAAGAAAATCTCTTAAATTAATTGCATCTCATGCAACTATTTAAAATTTCTTAAAATAATTGCCCCAATGGAGGGCTTATGTTATAATTACTTTAATTATAGCATTTCCAACTTAATCATTTGTTTGGAAGATTTTATAGCCATCCTAATTACTATTAAGGTCTCACTTTGCACATTATCCATTTAGCATGCATATATCATATAATTGCATACATTCCCATACATCTCATGCATTCATGGATAAGCGATAAATATGGTATGATCATGGACTTTCTAAGGAATTCAATTGAGCCACCAAGAATTGAATCAGGCATTCCTAGGTGCATTTCATTCATTCATTCATTTTACAAGAGTTGCTTGAAGCAGTACAAAATAAACACTTGATATTGAAATCCTCCCACACGTCCCACCAATGCTCTTGACCTCCTTGAACTTCTTGCAATCCAATATTACATAGTAATCCTTGGCATACCAAGGCGAATTTACAAGAACTTAAATAAATGAAATTACAACCCAAAAATATTACAAACTTAATAATACATGTCCAAAATAAATTAAAATAAATTAATTAATTTACAATCCCAAAGAAACATAAAAGAAATAAATCCAATCACATTGGTCTTTTATAGTCCATGATCATCCATCATGCATATCACTATTTAACAATTAAATAAAACATACATTCTTAAATTAAATTGAATATCTCATATTCAACTTAAAAATCCAGATTTGAATATGATTCAAATAAATTTAAAAATTCAGATTTGAATCTCATTCAAACAAATTTAAAAATTCAGATTTGAATCACATTCAAACAACTTCAAAAATTCAGATTTGAATCACATTCAAACATTTTTTAAAAAATCATATTTGAATCACATTCAAATATTTTTTAAAAATCAGATCTGAATTTTATTGAATCAATTTTAAAAAATCAGATTTAAATATGATTCAAACAACTTTAAAAATTCAGATTTGAATCACATTCAAACAACTTTTAAAATTCAGATTTGAATCACATTCAAATATTTTTTAAAATTCTGATTTGAATCATAATTTAATTGTGTGATTAAAACAACTAATTAAACACTTTAATTAGTCAAAGAATAGCCTTAGATCATACAACAATTGCAGAATTAAAAGCCAAACCTTGAACCACCCATGGAACCATTGTTGCCGCCACCTATGGTGGCTTCACCATGTGTGACGCCACACCTTGCTTTGCAACCAGCAATAATCTCTTGATCTCATGATCATACACACAATTAAATTATATAATCAACAATCTAAATGGCAAATATAGTGGCTCTGATACCAATTGAAGGAACGGAAGCGTGAAAAACACAAGATTATACCATTGAATTCAAAAATTTTCACCTAGGGTCACAAGCACCATGCAAGATTTATTTTTATCTATTTGATTTCAATGATTAACAACATATTAAAACTCTTTTAATATGTTTTTGGATCTGTATTTGCCATTTAAGATTTTAAAATTAATCAGATTAATTTTAGAACCCTAGATTAAATCAAGAATGATTACACTAACCTCTTGATGTCTTTGCAATGGTTCGCGCTTTGAGATTCGTCTTCAGGACACCAGATGTTGTCCCTCTATCTTGTCCACACCAAGAACACCTATGGCAGCCCTTGAACAGCTTCTAAAGCCTTTTCTATTAATTAGAAATTCAAGTTCTGCCTTTTAAGAGATTAGAGATGCAAACAGGACACTAGAAACAATTTCTAGTGTTCTTAATTCAAGAGATTGATGGCTAATCTCTTTGAATTGATGAGAGATGAAGAGAAATAGCTGGAGAGGCTCAAAGTGGCGTGACATATGAGAGGAGAGGCTGCTGGTTATGTTTTCTTTTCATAACCCCACTTAAATAGCTAGGTTAACACATTAAACCCTAGCCACATGTCACCTTTTGATTAGCTCTAGGTTTAAGTGACCCAATCACATTGTGCCAAGTGTCAAACCTATATTTAATCTTGATTTTAATCATCTTACATGATTAAAAATATTTGGCAAGCTTATGTGTTATGCCATGTGTCACCATCTCATGGTGCCACGTGTCACACTGCAAAATGACCAAAATGCCCCTTGTGTCTTAATTTTGAGTTCTTAACCCAAAATAATTATTTTCTTCTTCTAATTAATTTATATCAAATATAAATTAATTAATTAATCTCTATTAATTAATTTCTCATCAATTAAATTCATATTTAAACACTTTAAATATAAATTTAATTTATACTACACATCCAATAATCTAGATTTGGTTTCAAGTCATGCTAGGGACTTTGCAATTTTATTGCAAACCAAATCTATTTAATTAATCAATTAAACTCTTTAATTAATTAATTAAATCATATTTAAATAGGTGATAACTTGTGTATGTGTGTGACTTACTAGGCTCATCACTAATTGGCAATGAGACATGATATCAACTCTTAATATCATCAGAACTCTTTCTTACCATAAATGATTTCTCTAAATCATTTTATGAACCTCATAGACCATGGTTAACACCTAGCATAGCATGCCATGGCCACCCAATTAGTAATAAGATTTACCTTAAATGAACCTATAATCATATGTTACCATGCACTAGAATCTCTACATAAAATCCCAACTCAAGCCGAGTCATGGTTTATGTCAAACTCCATTTGCTATGAATATTAAGTTCTCTTTTAATTACACTTAATGATTAAAAGATTTTTCTCATCGTAAACTCTTTTCGAATAAATCTATCTGTCTGCCAGAACTTGAAACATCAAGAACAATTAAATGAACATAGGATTTTATCTCTATTTACTTAGAGGAACAGATTCCATCTTGATCAACACCTACCTCCATATATAACTAGCAGAGCCAACACATGCCCATATACCCATACATAGTACAAGTATGAAAGCAGATCAAACTCAAACTACCTATATACAAGATAACTGCTATCTCAGGTCTAAAGATTATATGCATCGATATGATTTATGACAAAACATTGACAAGAGTAAACTCCATGTGCTTGTCATAAGTGTCACTGGTTCAGCCTACTTATCATTTATAAGTGCCTATCATGTTTGTTATATGGCATGAGACTCACCATTCCATCTTATTTATATCTCATATAAATAACTTGGGAACAAACATGAATACAATCTTTCTGGATAAGTCATGTCCTTATTATGAAGTATCCTCGATTGTGAACCTATTTATGATACTTTGTGCTAGAAATATTGTCACTCATATTCTTAACAACTTAAGAATAATATTTCTAACAAAATATCAATGGACCTTTTCTATTACACATAAATATATTATGTAAACGGAAAAGTGGAAATGCCTTTTATTATTAAAAATATGTACAAGATACATACTAAATGATATGCTCTAGGGCATACTACTAACAATTTTAAATTCCTGTCATCAACCTCTGGTTCCTTGATCTAAGTTGATTTTAATTTTCACATTTAAATTTCTTGCTATCAACCTCTGGTTCCTTGATCCAAGTTGATTTTAATTTCCTGTCATTAGCCTCTGGTTCTTAAATCCAAGTTGATTTTAATTTTCACATTTAAATTCCAGTCATCAACCTCTGGTTCCTTGATCCAAGTTGATTTTGATTTCGTGCATTTAAATTTCTGAGTTGATTTTAATTTTCACATTTAAATTCCTGTCATCAACCTTTGGTTCCTTGATCTAAGTTGATTTTAGTTCCTAACTTTAACTTCCAAGTCAAATTTTAAGTCTCAACGTTTTAATTTTTGATACCCAATCACCCAAAATATGGGTCTAAATCTTTACATAATTCGTATACGAGAAAATTTAATTCCCTTTAATATAAATTATGTAAAGAGGGGCAGCTGTCGACACCATATTTTGGCCGTTCACCAAAGTCAATGAAATTTGCAAATCGACCCCCAACTAACATTCTTCGGTTACAAGTAACTTGATTAGGAAATAAATCGATCCCGCATCTAGTCAAATGCTTTCCAATCTCCCAACAAAGGAGATCACACCAATTTCAAGTCTCCATGCCATCCAACCTCATTTCTGATCTCTCGTCAAAGGAGATCAAACTAATTTCAGGTCTTCGTGCCGTCCAGTCTTATTTCCGATCTCTCATTTATAAATATTGTGGTTTCAGTTCGACTTAATGGTGTTTCCGATCTTAAGTGTTCAAATCAAGTTTCCAATTTTAATGATCTAAAGTTCTATCCGGTGTTTGGTCTCGGCTTAGGCCGATCTCATGGTTACAATGTTCTTCCAACCTCTTATACTTAGATTAATAATCGCTATTAAGTTTGATGTCCTAATACGTTCAAACAATCAAGCACTTATACAATTTGAATACTTTCCGATCTCATCAAGAAATTGAACAAAAGAGATTTCATTTCATATCAAAATAAAGGTTACAACTCATTCGGCTGGAGGGTCACCCCCAGCCAGTTCTCCAGGTACATTGACATTTCGCTCAATCTCTCTCTCTCTCTCTCTCTCTCTCTCTCTCTCTCTCTCCTCCTCGCTCTCCTTTTCATCTTGAGGAGCCAGATCCACCATCCATAAAAAGTCTTCCTCGGGGTAACGCCTCTTAAGCTCAGCCAGAAGATTGCTATGGGTATTCACATAGGCACCAACTTCCCTCGTCACAGCCTCTGTCTCACCCTACTCCCCTGTAAGATGTAACATGATCCCGTAGTACACCTAATGAATTACCGTACTTCGCCTACCGATAACCCATTAGATATACTACAAGGGATTTTTAAACAATTTTCATGAAATTTAAATCATCGATTAAAATATGGTGTTATAAAATTTTTTTTCAAAATTTCGGCAAAGTGCCGGCTGTATTTTGAGAAAACAATTCTTCAATCCTGCAAAAGAAAATGCTCCCAATATGTTTTCTCAAATACAACTTCAATAACTTCATTTCAATTCACAATTCAATTCTCAATAAACAATCAATTCATTGTCAAACTAATCTCATCATAAAGAAACATTTCATTGATTACAAGACTCAAAATTTATAATACAAAACTATTCAAGTAAATGAAATGTCAAATTTATATTTACAATAATTTACATTTAATTACATACCAAAATGTTTTACAAGAGTTTTTATACAACTGATCAAATAATTTAAATACATATTATTACATGCATACATCAAAACCTATGCACATGGGTATACCTAGAATGTACCTGGAGCTGATTTGAAAGTGTCTTCAAAGAAATTTACTCACTGCTCCATGCTCTTCTTACCTGCGTTAGCATACAAAGCTATCGCTGAGTGGTGAACTCAGTGGTGCACAACTATAATTTAAAACATAGTATAATATACATTGACAAAATTTAGAGTAAATAATTTGGAAATCTGAATACTCATCAAATTCCAAAACTCAAAATATTCAATGCCAATAATGTAAATCATTTGTATAAAATGACTTTGATCACGAAATTCAATTTATCAAATCATGACTAACCATTTAAGGTAGTTCCAACAAAATCAATTATACATAAATCATAACTGAAATCATAATTCTTTACTGTTCAAAAACATTCTGTGTCTCAAAAATCATGTTGTATCTCAAAAACTATGCTGTGTGTCAAAAACCATGCTGTATCTCAAAAATCATTCTTTATCTCACTAACTATGCAAGACTAATCCGAAAGGGCCATATTCGATGTGATTCTAACTCCCTATGGTCGGGGAGGTCGAATCAGATTCTAACTCCCTATGGTTAGGAGGTCGAATCATCGTGCACAGTACCATCACAATAATGAATCTTCCACAAGGGCCATAACGATAAAATAAACTTAGATCTAACCTCAAATCAGAGGAAAATCTAAGCCTGTGCATGTACCATGGTAATCAAAACACAACTAACTCCATTGTCTTCTCAACAAATGAGAGAGACGGGTAATAACCTAGTCAAGCATCTATAGTGAGATATAAAACAATATCACAATCCTTTAGTGAGCATAAATCACAATATAATTTGATTCAATGTCAATTCCAATATCCAATAATTTTTTATGCTCATCACAATTCAAATCATAAATTTGCATTTTTCCATAAAAATTACCATCACAATTCAAAACATGTTCTATCACAATTTTCCAGAACATAATTTATTCAATCCATAATAATGCTTAATACTTATGAAAATACCATTTCACAAAGCTAAATTCATACATACTATAACAATTTCAATAATCATTGAATTAAATCCAATGCTTGCTGAACATAATACATAAGAAAAATATGTCATTTAATCATATGAAATATTTAAAATAAAATCAGTTAAAAATTAGTTGTGCACAAACCTCTGATAACTGTCTCTTGGCTCTGACTCAGTGTTTCCTTCCCCTTCCCTGAGTCTTTGCTAATAGAGAAACACAATTTGAAGTGTTTCAGTATTCATTTAAATTATCTCTAAGAATAAGGTTCAATAATTAATTTGTCGAATTATATTATTTCCTTAGTCGACCTAATATGTCGACCCTCGATGCATTCTAGGTAAATTAGGTTTTAATGTTACTAATATGTCACATTCAATAGTCTTTTAGGGTTGGTACATGTTACCAAATTCATTTCCATGTATCTTGCATTTTCTTGGAATTTGATGGATTCCTGGATACTAGTTTGACCTAGCCGGACGACCTAGTTCCCTCGGTTTTCGAGTTTCGGTCAAAACTACAAACTTGTAGATTTATGTCTTATTGCACACGGGCAAAAATTTCAGGTCATTCTGAGTTATGTAGACCAAGTTATTGTCATTTTACTATTGCTGGTCAAAATGCATCAAAATTGGTCACTTTAGGTCATTTTAGGTCAATTTTGGTTCGGCCAGTTTTTGGACCCGAACTTGTGCAAGCTGTTTGACTTGCTTATGGTCATTTTTGGGCTTTGGTGTCTTCATAAGACTTGTAGATATGGGTCTTATCTATTCATGGTTAAAGTCTCAGGTCAATTGGACCTGTTTTGGGTGAGTTATGGCCTAAACACTAACTACTGCCCAAATGGTCAATTTTCAGGCCTTATTTGCACTTAATCCGGATTTGGTCATTTTTCAAGCTACCTTACAAGCAGAATTTTGGCAAGCTTTCTTCATGAAAGTTGGCACATTTTGTGCCTAGTTTCACCTCCAATTGGTCTCATACCAATTGGAGCCACACACTTAAAATTATAGGCCTAAAACACAAACTGCCTTATTGCATTTCTTTCATACACATCAAGGATCACTCCTAACACTTACCAAACTCAATATTCAAGTCAATTCTGGTTGTATCATGACCTAAACATAATTCACAACACATTATAGGTCATTTTGGCAGCTTTCAATTACATTCAACATACACCATAAAGTGCAGAATTTTTCAACTCAATTTACAACAATTCAATCACCTAACCATAACACTTTTACATGTCCAACCTCACACCATTATATATACACTCAAACTGCCATAACATCCAACACAAGTCAACATTAATATACCATAAACCAAGCATGAATTCCAGCATTCTTCAAGAGTCAACAAACTGCCGCAATGATACATTTACATTCCATTAATTTCCAAGCTTCAAATTTCAATACACATTTACATATACTAAGTATAATCACCCAAATAATTTCCTACACAATATACATTTAATCAATCCTTTAATTCACCTTTTACAAGCAAAAATAAACTATCTTCAAGGTGTTTCCATGGCTACCAAAAGTACACTTCCCCATTCAACATCAAACCTCAAAAATCTCTCCATAAATCGAACACCCATAACATCCTTACAAACTTTAACAAAGCAACAATCAAAATTACAAACTTACCTATTGTTGGGACTTATTAAATCTTCACTAATCTCCCTTTATTTTGGTATCTACTTCTTCCTTGTGAGGTGGGGACCAAGATTAGTGAAGAAACTTTTGGAGGTGAGAATGGAGGAGATTAGGAGCTCTCTCAAGTTTTGGCTATGGAGGCTTTAATGGAGTTCACTTTGGCATGGGAGAAGAAATGAAGATGATGAAGTGTTTAGTGGGTTTACATCTGCCCACTTAGTGAATATTTTAGTCTATAGTGGTCCACTCACCTTAATTAAACTATATTATATGTTTTAATTGATAATTACTCCATTTACACTCCACTTTTGGCTATTTACATTAGGTACCACTAAATTAATTTTTCATTATATTTTACAAGTGTAATATTATTTATTTTTAATGGACATTTAGGTCAAAAGACAACTCGGGGTGTCGAATGACCACAATGCCCCTGTTCGGTTTACATTCCCGATTTTTCGGTAACACCGGGTTTTGTCCGTTTTTCGATTTCTCACTTTTCTTTGTACTAATTATTTAATTTTTCTTTGATATTTCTAATGATATTTATACTTCAATAGGTGTCTGTTTAAGTCCTAAAAATATTTTCCAGGGTTCCCCGCGGTCCAGGGCTAGTCAACGGTCCACGCCGTGACTTCCCGGTGCGGTCACCCATCGCTAGGGTTCTCAGCTCGCTTAACTTGGTTACATTTCTTTGCTATTATTTTTCCTTTATTTTTCTTGTATTTTCTTTTCTTATATTTCATTATTTTATGTTTCCTCACTCATATCGAAGTGTAGTTCTATGCATCCTAGCTGTCCGGACAACACTGGTCACTGGAACAGTAGTACGCACTACCGAACATAGAGGTGTTACAATTCTCCCCCCCTTAAATAAATTTCGTCTCGAAATTTTACCTGGCATTAGTCTCTGAACAGCTGTGGGTGCTGTCTCCTCATATCCTCTTCACGTTCCCAAGTAGCTTCCTGGCCTGAATGATGGTTCCACAGCACTTTAACCAGGTGTAATTGTTTTTTCCTTAGCTGCTTCACCTCATAAGCCAGAATTTTTATGGGTTCTTCCTCATATGAGAGGTCTTGATTTACCTCAATCTCTTCAACTGATAGTACATGAGATGGGTCAGATCTGTACCTCCTTAACATGGACACATGGAAGACATAGTGTATCCTTGCTAGCTCTGGAGGTAATGCCAGCCGATATGCCAAAGGACCCACTCTTTCCAGAACCTCATATGGTCCGATGAAACGAGGACTCAGTTTCCCCTTTTTGCCAAATCTCATAATCCTCTTCCAAGGAGAAACTTTGAGGAATACTTTATCACCCACTGCATATTCAATATCTCTTCTCTTTAGATCAACATAGGACTTCTGACGGTTTGATGCAGCCTTAAGTCTATCTCTGATCAATTTGATCTTTTCCTATGTCTGCTGAACAATTTCTGGCCCAATCATCTTTCTTTCACCAACTTCATCCCAACATAGGGGAGTTTTGCACTTTCTGCCATACCTAGCTTCATATGGAGGCATCCCAATGCTTGATTGGTAGCTGTTGTTATAAGCAAACTCAATCAAAGGCAAGTGTGTATCCCAACTACCTTCAAACTCAATCACACAAGCTCGTAGCATATCCTCCAATATCTGAATAACCCTTTCAGGTTGGCCATCTGTCTGTGGGTGGAATGCTGTGCTGAAGTTCAATCTAGTTCTTAGGGCTCTCTGAAGACTACCCCAGAATCTAGAAGTGAACCTAGGATCTCTGTCAAATACAATTGATACTGGCACTCCATGCAATTTTACAATTTCATTTATGTACAATCTGGCCAATCTTTCTAGGCTATAGTCCATCCGGACTGGCAAAAAGTGATTAGACTTGGTTAGTCTGTTAACTATAACCCATACTGCATCATAACTATTATGTGTCTTCGAAAGTCTCATCACAAAATCCATAGTTATCCATTCCCTTACAGTGTTTCATAGGGTGCCGTTTGTATGCTAGCTTGATACTTATTATTGTATACAAATTCTGTTAGTGGGAGGTATCTGTCCCATCTCCCCTCGGATTCAAGGACAGAAGTTCTCAGTATATTCTCGAGGGTTTATTACATTTTGCAGGTTATTATTATCATTTAATTTCATTATTTATAGAAACTCAACGAGTTTTAAAATTTACCTGAATCACTTGTTTCAACTGTCCATCCGTCTGAGGATGATAAGTCGTACTGATATCTCTAAGCTTATAGCAATTACTATGGTACAGGTAATTCACATTAATATAACTGAGTCATTGACTCTAGATACCTTACAAGTGTAATTGTTTGATAGGCTAGTTCTGAAGTTTTAAATTTCTGACTAAAATTTTCACATTTATTTCCAGTAATAGTACTCTATTCGGGTGCAACTGTATCAATTTATAGATTACTTACAAATATTCTTAATTTATTATACCACAAGGAAGCACGTAACTCTACACAATAATCCGTGCCTGCATTACTATAATCTGCAGCTTACAATACAAACATCGAGAACATTATATAGTCACTACGTTATAACCTCATGGACTAGGTTTTCTAACATCTTATCTTTCTCGAATCCACTAATATCCCAAACCGATTCTGATTATAATATCCATTAATAATTACTAACAGTAACATCTTTGCCCTCATCTAGAGCAATTCTATTACTGTAACTTACTTTTAGGTCCTCTTGCCTTACATTAAGTAAGCTTGCCAATTAGCTTTATAATTTATGGTATGTTAGAAAATACTTTTAGCTAACAATTCTTCCAAAATTAATGTCAATCATACTTGTTATTGTAGTTATTATCCTAAAGGACTAGTCACTAATACATTAAAATTTATTCCCCTATAAAGGAATAGCAATAAAACATAGAATTCTAACACTAACATATAAATAAGTAGTGCTGGGATCAAATAATAACTCATTGTTTCCTTCAAAAATTAAGAACTTACCAGCTGCTACATCTGAAGTTTCTGCTCTTTCTCCTTGGCGCATAGTAGACGCTCTGACTGGTGCGCTACTATATTCGGGTTGATTCACTGTGTTATAGTGGTGAGGAGTACCAACTCTATTTCTATCTCGACTCTGACTGACGGTCTGTGAACTCCGGAAAGTAGATCGAGGTGCTCTAGTACAATCTTTAGCAAAGTGTCCAAGTTTTCCACAATTGTAGCAGGCTCCAGAGGCCTTACGACAAATACCTCCATGTAGCTTACCATAAACATGGCAGAAACGGGCAGAATAGGAACTTCTGGTTGTTCGACGACTAGATCTTGGTGTTCTCTGCCCTGATGATCTGCCTTTATTGTATCCCTGAGCTCGGGGTTTCTTAAATTCTTTTCTCTTCCTCAAATAACTGCTCGAGCTCTGACCCATAGATTTCTCCCTCTTCTCTATTTCACACTGCCCTTGTGGGGGTTAGGTCTGTACTTGGGCTTGGGCTGACAGATTATTAGCCATTTGTTGGAAGAAAGTGGCCATTTGCTGGGCCATTTGTGCAGTAATTTGTAATGGTAAAACTGGTACAGTCGGGCCTTCGACACTTTGTGGAGCTGGGGCCTCAACTTGTACTTCTGCCATCACGGACTGTTCTATTGTCACATTCTTCTCTTCCATATCTTTTCATAGGATTTTCTATTCCTGTACAACCAACATAAGGAGATTCCTCTCCATTAGTTCATATTTATGATGTAAATGTACTATATGTATCAAACATTTGAGCAGTTGTAGTTACCGACAAAAAGATTTCAAATTCACAGTTTAAAATTTACTTTAAAACTATTGGTCTGATACCATAAAACATGTCACACCCTACTCTCCTGTAAGATGTAACATGATCCCATAGTACACCTAATGAATTACCGTACTTCGCCTACCGATAACCCATTAGATATACTACAAGGGATTTTAAAATAATTTTCGTGACATTTAAATCATCGATTAAAATTTGGTGTTATAAAATTTTTTTTCAAAATTTTGGCAAAGTGCCGGCTGTATTTTGAGAAAACAATTCTTCAATCCTGCAAAAGAAAATGCTCCCAATATGTTTTCTCAAATACAACTTCAATAACTTCATTTCAATTCTCAATAAACAATCAATTCATTTTCAAACTAATCTCATCATAAAGAAACATTTCATTGATTACAAGACTCAAAATTTATAATACAAAACTATTCAAGTAAATGAAATCTCAAATTTATATTTACAATAATTTACATTTAATTACATACCAAAATGTTTTACAAGAGTTTTTATACAACTGCTCAAATAATTTACATACATATTATTACATGCATACATCAAAACCTATGTACATGGGTATACCTACCTGGAGCTGATTTGAAAGTGTCTTTAAAGAAATTTACTCACTGCTCTATGCTCTTCTTACCTGCGACAACATAAAAAGCTATCGCTGAGTGGTGAACTCAGTGGTGCACAACTATAATTTAAAACATAGTACAATATACATTGACAAAATTTACAGTAAATAATTTGAAAATCTGAATACTCATCAAATTCCAAAACTCAAAATATTCATTGCCAATAATGTAAATCATTTGTATAAAATTACTTTGATCACGAAATTCAATTTATCAAATCATGACTAACCATTTAAGGTAGTTCCAACAAAATCAATTATACATAAATCATAATTGAAATCATAATTCTTTACTGTTCAAAAACATTCTGTATCTCAAAAACCATGCTGTATCTCAAAAATCATGCTGTATCTCAAAATTCATTCTTTATCTCACTAACTATGCAAGACTAATCCGAAAGGGCCATATTCGATGTGATTCTAACTCCCTATGGTCGGGGAGGTCGAATCAGATTCTAACTCCCTATGGTCGGGGAGGTCGAATCATCGCACGCATACCATCACAATAATGAATCTTCCGCAAGGGCCATAACGATAAAATAAACTTAGATCTAACCTCAAATCAGAGGAAAATCTAAGCCTGTGCACGTACCATGGTAATCAAAACACAACTAACTCCATTGTCTTTTCAACAAATGAGAGAGACGGGTAATAACCTAGTCAAGCATCTATAGTGAGATATAAAACAATATCACAATCCTTTAGTGAGCATAAATCACAATATAATTTGATTCAAAGTCAATTCCAATATCCAATAATTTTTTATGCTCATCACAATTCAAATCATAAATTTGCATTTTTCCATAAAAATTACCATCACAATTCAAAACATGTTCTATCATAATTTTCTAGAACATAATTTATTCAATCCATAACAATGCTTAATACTTTTAGAAATACCATTTCACAAAGCTAAATTCATACATACTATAACAATTTCAATAATCATTGAATTAAATCCAATGATTGCTGAGCATAATACATAAGAAAAATATGTCATTTAATCATATGAAATATTTAAAACAAAATCAGTTAAAAACTAGTTGTGCACAAACCTCTGATAACTGTCTCTTGGCTCTGACTCAGTGTTTCCTTCCCCTTCCCTGAGTCTTTGCTAACTGAGAAAAACAATTTGAAGTGTTTCAGTACTCATTTAAACTGTCTCTAAGAATAAGGTTCAATAATTAATTTGTCGAATTCTATTATTTCCTTAGTCAACCTAATATGTCGACCATCGATGCATTCTAGATAAATTAGGTTTTAATGTTACTAATATGTCACATTCAATAGTCTTTTAGCGTTGGTACATGGTACCAAATTCATTTCCATGTATCTTGCATTTTCTTGCAATTTGCTGAATTCCTGGATACTAGTTTGACCTAGCCGGACGACCTAGTTCCCTCGATTTTCGGGTTTCTGTCAAAACTACAAACTTGTAGATCTATGTCTTATTGCACGCGGGGCAAAATTTCAGGTCATTCTGAGTTATGTAGACCAAGTTATTGTCATTTTACTATTACTGGTCAAAATGCATCAAAATTGGTCACTTTAGGTCATTTTAGGTCAATTTTGGTTCGGCCAGTTTTTGGACCCGAACTTGTGCAAGCTGTTTGACTTGCTTATGGTCATTTCTGGGCTTTGGTGTCTTCATAAGACTTGTAGATATTGGTCTTAACTATTCATGGTTAAAATTTCAGGTCAATTGGACTTGTTTTGGGTGAGTTATGCCCTAAATACTAACTACTGCCCAAATGGTCAATTTTCAGGCCTTATTTGCACTTAATCCGGATTTGGTCATTTTTCAAGCTACCTTGCAAGCAGAATTTTGGCAAGATTTCTTCATGAAAGTTGGCACATTTTGTGCCTAGTTTCACCTCCAATTTGTCTCATACCAATTGGAGCCACACACTTAAAATTATAGGCCTAAAACACAAACTGCCTTATTGCATTTCTTTCATACACATCAAGGATCACTCCTAACACTTACCAAACTCAATATTCAAGTCAATTCTGGTTGTATTATGACCTAAACATAATTCACAACACAATATAGGTCATTTTGCAGCTTACAATTACATTCAACATACACCATAAAGTGCAGAATTTTTCAACTCAATTTACAACAATTCAAGCACCTAACCATAACACTTTTACATGTCCAACCTCACACCATTATATATACACTCAAACTACCATAACATCCAACACAAGTCAACATTAATATACCATAAACCAAGCATGAATTCCAGCATTCTTCAAGAGTCAACAAACTGCCGCAATGATACATTTACATTCCATTAATTTCCAAGCTTCAAATTTCAATACACATTTACATATACTAAGTATAATCACCCAAATAATTTCCTACACAATATACATTTAATCAATCCTTTAATTCACCTTTTACAAGCAAAAATAAACTATCTTCAAGGTGTTTCCATGGCTACCAAAAGTACACTTCCCCATTCAACATCAAACCTCAAAAATCTCTCCATAAATCGAACACCCATAACATCCTTACAAACTTTAACAAAGCAACAATCAAAATTACAAACTTACCTATTGTTGGGACTTATTAAATCTTCACTAATCTCCCTTTATTTTGGTATCTACTTCTTCCTTGTGAGGTGGGGACCAAGATTAGTGAAGAAACTTTGATGTTTGGAGGTGAGAATGGAGGAGATTAGGAGCTCTCTCAAGTTTTGGCTATGGAGGCTTTAATGGAGTTCACTTCGGCATAGGAGAAGAAATGAAGATGATGAAGTGTTTAGTGGGTTTACATCTGCCCACTTAGTGAATATTTTAGTCCATAGTGGTCCACTCACCTTAATTAAACTATATTATATATTTTAATTGATAATTACTCCATTTACACTCCACTTTTGGCTATTTACATTAGGTACCACTAAATCAATTTTTCATTATATTTTCCAAGTGTAATATTATTTATTTTTAATGGAAATTTAGGTCAAAAGACAACTCGGGGTGTCGAATGACTACAATGCCCCTGTTCGGGTTACATTCCCTATTTTTCGGTAACACCGGGTTTTGTCTGTTTTTCAATTTCTCACTTTTCTTTGTACTAATTATTTAATTTTTCTTTGATATTTCTAATGATATTTATACTTCAATAGGTGTCTGTTTAAGTCCTAAAAATATTTTCCAGGGTTCCCCGCGGTCCAGGGCTAGTCAACGGTCCACGCCGTGACTTTCCAGTGCGGTCACTCATCGTTAGGGTTCTCGGCTCACTTAACTTGGTTACATTTCTTTACTATTATTTTTCCTTTGTTTTTCTTGTATTTTCTTTTCTTATATTTCATTATTTTATGTTTCCTCACTCATATCGAAGTGTAGTTCTAGGCATCCTAGCTGTCCGGACAACACTGGTCACCGGAACAGTAGTACGCACTACCGAACATAGGGGTGTTACAGCCTCTTCTTCTTTCATTCTGATCTCTTCGGTAAGGCGAGCAACGTCAGAAGTTCAGAGCGCCCGAGCTTCCCCAAGTTCATGAGCCTGATCGGCCAACTTATCCTCATAGGATTTCATCCGACCTTCAATTTTAGCAATGTAGTCATGGGCGGATAAAAGTTGGGTTCTTGCCTAAGAAGACAAGCCTTTTCCCTGATTATATGCTGGTTCACCAAGCTCTCTACACTCAAACTCATCGTCTGGGCCAGGAGATCGTCAATGCTACTTGGGATCAGCCTATTCCGATCCTCCTAGAGGCAGATGGAAGCTCCCAGAACCTTGGCCAAGCCTGGATTCTCCTGAACTGATCGATTCCTCTCTAAGGAATGAATAAGGATCTGGGCACCTCGAGACAGGGACCTCACAGCAGGTTGGGAAGGCCCACCTTTCGCACTAGAAAGAACAGGTAGAGGTGGTGGCTCTTCTTGTCTAGGGGGAGAAGGAGCTACTTCTACTTCTGAGACCGGTTACCTCGAAGGTCGGGACGAGTCTCCCGGCACTTCTGCTGAATCCCGGCCTGGCGTTTGTGATGCCGCAGCGATCTTTATTTCTCGTACCTGCTGGGAGACTTCTCTTTTCCACTTCCGGCTCTCCTTTACACCTTCGCCTCCAACCATTTCTGCACAGAAAAATAGTTAGTGAGATTACCTAAACTGGGAGACTAAAGATTTAGTTTATACCGGTCCCGGGTCCGAGGTCAGAGAGCTGCAGTTTATAGTTTTCATTGGCGATCATCCGCATCAGCCACCATCTCAGTTCGGCCATAACAGCATATAAGCACGAATACTTTTGAGTGGCCTCCTGATCCTTTAATTTCATTACCATGGCACCCTCATCCCTGCTCAGGGCGATCCTCTTTGGAATTGATGGGCCCAGATGCTGCCAGCTGCATGGGAAGCCCTCAAAATCGTTTGGAATCTTGCTCCTCGACATAAAAAAGCGATTCTTCTAATTTTTCAGTGAAGAGGGGAGATCGGTAAAAAGCCCACAGTGTAGTTTGGCTTGGAAGAACCAATACTCGTCGCTCTAAAAGCCACCAGAATTTGCCATGAGTTCGGATGTACTTGGGCTATATATACGTGGTGGAACTTCAGAATGTCCTTGTAGAAGTCATCAAGAGAAAATTGGAGCCCGGCTTTAAATTGCTCTTCATATATCATGATCGCATCATTTTCTTCAAAGAAGTGATTGGCTCGAAGATCGCCATAGCATCTGATAAGCTCGTATGAGTCGTTCCGAAGGTTGTACTCTTAACTAATCGACTGCAGATCGGTTTCTTAGAGGATCGACAGCAACTCATCCATGGGAAGATTTTCTCTCCCAGAGGAATGTGTTTGTCTCGATTGTGCCGCTTGACCACGGGCTGAAACAGAGGTCGTAGGAGGCTCAGGGCGCCCATTCGACCTAATCATCTCGACTTCATCCGATGACCATGATACATGGATGGAAGGAGGGCTCGCCGCTTTCTGACCCTCGGTGCTGCTCATTTTCAAAGAAATGAAAGAAGTTTAACTAAGAGAAATATCAAAACCCTTACCGGAATGTGATCAGCGTCGAAAAAACTTGAAGAAACGAGAGAATTTTGGAATCGCTCGTAAAGTGCTGAAAATGACATAAGGGAGCAACTGGATGACCCTTCCCCTATTTATACCCGTCTGAGCATTCAATGCTCACAGTGTCCCAAGCAACGCATCGGTTAGTGAAATCCACCCGCTTTCTTGACACGTCGCAGAAAGATTCCAAAAACACTATAAATAAAATAAAAGGAGATCAGCTGGCTAAGATCGTCGGATTAAGGCGGATGTTCAGAGTTACAGATCGGCTAAGGGTGATTTAGTTAGGAACCAGATTGGATATGCACATCAGAGATTGGAAATTAATCAAGGCAATAATTAAATGATAACTGTCAAATAAAATTTCATTTCATTTCCAAAAGGTCATATTACATCATTTGGGCGATCTCAAGAGATCGAATTACATCATTAAGAACCTTTAAAGGTCAAATTACATCATTTGGGAGATCTCTAAAGATCGGCACTACATCCTACCTAGTAAGGACCTATGTCAAAGCCTAGTCTTGTGGCTGAATCAAAGGATGTGTTTGATCAGAAAGCCAGCCATAAGCACCAGATAAATGTGTAGCTCAGATGGAGAAGCTATGACTCTCGTGATGGTAAGCAGAGTCATTGTCGATGTCATCAACCAGAAGCAAACCGCAGTCGGGACGCTCGATGTGGTGAGGAGCCAAATGAACTTCAAAAGGTGGTCATCGAAATTTAGGGGGAAATTAGCAGTCCTCTCGCCCGAAATTTAGGGTCAATTCACCGATTATATCGGTAGACCGATTCGAGATCGGCACGATCGACATTTTCGATCTTGATCGGTAAATTAGTCTGGTTCTCTCACTATCATAAGATGTGGTTCTCATAATTCTCCAATCACCAGGATCATAAATTTTCAGTCGAGGAACAAAGAGGACAATTGAAAAAAGATCAAAAGCGGTCACTATGGCCGGAATTGTTACCGGAGAAACTAGGACAGGAGAAGTGGAAAATGGGAAGAGAAGAAATGGAATGTAGGAGAAATTTCCCACTGAGGCATATATATAGGGGGTCTGAGCATTTATTACTTGCGAAAACCGAAGCGTATGCATCGATAACCGAAGAATTAAATGCTTTGACTGAGGTAGATCAGATAGAAGGGAAGGTTCTAGAATGGGAGAGATCGGGAGAGGGGCCCGATATAAGAGATCTGAAAAGGGGTCATAATAGAGAGATCGGAAGGAATAGGAGATCGGAAAGCAAGAAGAGGATGAGACGACTTCCAATAACTCTCTACATAATTAGAGCCGAGTTAGTTAAAACCGAAGCCTAGTGACGCGTTTTAAAACCGTGAGGGCTTCGGCCCAGAGCGGACAATATCACTAGTGGGTCGGGCCATTACATTTGTGGTATCAGAGCCGCTCTGCGTGCAACCTTGAGCGATAGTGGGGCAAACCTCAGCGAGGACGTTGAGTCTCATAAGGGGGGTGGATTGTAACACCTTAGGCAAATCCCACATCGGCAAAACACGGGAGAGATGCTGGGTTTATACGTTGGTGGCTCGTAAACCCTATTGACGCGTTTTAAAACCGTGAGGGCTTCATCCCAGAGCAGACAATATCATTAGTGGGCCGAGCCATTACACAAACAGAAACATGGAGATCGGAGGAGAGTTCTTATCCGAGATCCTTCCTTAAAATCTTAAACTGAATGCTTTAAGAGGTCGGGGGAGAGTTCTTACCCGATCAAACAGAAACACGGAGATCGGAGGAGAGTTCTTATCTGAGATCCCTCTTTAAAATCTTAAACCGAATACTTTAAGAGGTCGGGGGAGAGTTCTTACCCGATCCTCATTCAAACAAAAACACGGAGATCGAAGGAGAGTTCTTATCCGAGATCCCTCTTTAAAATCTTAAACTGAATACTTTAAGAGGTCGGAGAGAGAGTTCTTACCTGATCCTCATTCAAATAAAGACGCGGAGATCGGAAGAGGGTTCTTATCCGAGATCCTCCATTTAAATTTTTGAACCAAAAGAGGTCGGGGAAGGGTTCTTACCTGATCCTCATTCAAATAAAAAGGCGGAGATCGGAGGAGAGTTCTTATCCGAGATCCTTCATCAAACTTTAAGCCAAACACCCTAAGAGATCGGGGGAGAGTTCTTATCTGATTCTCACCTAAATTAAAACAGGGAGATCGGAGGAGAGTTCTTAGCCGAAATTTCCCACTCAAAACTCCTAATAAAATATATCTAGAGATCAGGAGAAGTTCCCTACCCGAGCTCTCTTAACATAATTCAAACTAAATGACATGACCCCAATGCACAAGACAACCTCCCTCAAACACTTACTCACCAAAGGGCCATCTCACGAACTTGTGTTTCTGGGCAACCCAAAATAAGTAAAATATCAAACATTCCTTCATTTCGCACAAAGAATTAACATCATCACTATCCCAATCCCCTAATTACCCTTTTAATTTATGAAAGAGCATAAGATTAAATCTTTTTACCCTTATGGAGAGACGAGGCGGGGTGCCTAACACCTTCCCCGCCCGTATATGGACCCCGAACCTAGAATCTCTGTTTTCGAAATGGTTTCTTTTAATTTATTTTCACAAATAGTTTTCTTTAATTTCCCTCAAAATTAAAGTGGCGACTCCTCACTCTTTCCCACTTCGGTGAGTGTTCGTCTAGGTGACTGCAAAACACCATGCGACATGCCAATTATACAAAAGATTTGCAACAATTTTGTTTATGTTTTGGGAAATTCACAAACAACTCATACATTTTTTTTTAATTAAGTTCTGACCATATTCATTTTCATAATTTTTCAATTTTAAAAATGATTAGAATATCACAATTTTTTTTATTCAGATTCTAATACCACTTTGATTCATTGATAATAACATAAATAAATTTTAGTAAGTAAAAAAAAATATTCATCACTATTAGACGTTTAGGTGACGTTTGGTAGAGTGTAATGTAATATAATGTAATTAATTATGTAATGCAATTAAAATTGTAATGTAATGTAATGTAATTGCCATTACATTCCTATATTTTGTTATAAAATAAAAATATATGTAATTTAATGTAATGTAATGTAATGATAATTTTAATTTTAATATTTAATTTATTTACAGTATTAAAAATAAATGATAGTAGTTGTAGTAATTGATAGTCAAGTGATAGTGATAGTAATTGTGGCGACAACAGTGGTTAAGTGGCAGTGATGGAAAGTCGAGGTAGTGGTGGTAATGGCTAGGTGGTAGCAGAGGTAGTAGTGGCTAAGTGGTAATAGCGATAGTAGCAATAAGGTGGTGGTGGTGTGGTGGTAACAAAGTGCTAGCTGTGGTGATAACATTGGTGGTAACAGGGTGGTGGTGATAGTGTTAACGATGGTGATGGTAGTGGTGGTGGTAACAGAGTGATATAGTGATAGTAGTAGTAGTGTTGATGGTAGTGATGACAATAAATGAAAACGAGAAAAAAAAAAAAATAATTATGATTACATCTATTTTTATGTGTAATGATCATTACGTTATTTTAAGCATAATTGATTACATTATGTAATTGCCATTGCATTATATTAAATTTTTTTGTGTTATCAAACACCGTTACCAAATATGCAATATAATCACGATTACATTAAAACTTTGATTATATCATACTAAACATAGTCTTATTTCATTTCCTTTTATATGATACTCCCAATAAATATTATCGAGTATTATACGTGATGAGAGAGAAAATAATAAATAATAAAAAAGGAATTAATTGAGTTCATTTGTTAAATTATATAATTTTTTGTCTGTATTTTACATAAAATATGTATACTAATATGGGATTCAATATGTGCATTTCTGAAATTTTTATTATAGTATTAAGGTAATATCATCATATTTTTACTTATCTTTTAGAGAAAAAACATTCAAGAGGGAAAATTGTCGCCAAAGATAACAAAATTAATTCTTTATTTATTTTTAAAAAATAATTTATATATGAAAAATTTATAAGAAAATATTTTTAATGAAAAATATATTTTTTGCATGAAAATATTTTTCCTTATTTGATTGTAATGATAACTAATGATACGTATTTATTTTATACATGCATAATGTTTTCACATTATAATAAAATTATTAAAATTAAGAATATAACTTACTTTTAATGAAGAAAATATTTTCAATTGACCTATTTTTCTAAGTGCCCTAAATGTTAAAAGCTGCAAAAAAAGATTTTTCATGAAATAAAGAGAGCTTAAAACAAATCAAAATTGCACTAGAAAGAAAATAACATATATATATAAACAAAAAAGTATTCTCACTACTATGATATATAATATTTTATTTTATAATATTATTATGGAGCAAATTTGAAATAGTTAATAAAAAATTTAAAGCATTACGTTATTTTTATATATTAAAATTAAAAAAATATATAAATTAAAATTATTAATAACCACGTACTAACGCACGGACAATTCGCTAGTTTCACATAAAGTGAAAGAGAGAGAACTGCACATAAAGAGAGCTCTCTTCTTTTATACAGAGGAAATTAATCTACAAAAAAAATGCCCAAATGTATTGAATCTGCTTAGCTTCATTTGTTCATCCCAGTGGCATTCTTCACAGCATCAGCTGCTTCTTGAGCCTTGGCCTTCACCTGCTGACCAGCCTACACCAAAATTTAAATGAAAATAAGAAGATTTTACTTTGCTTGCCAGATCTCATATTATTATTGATTCCAAAAATGAAAAAAAGAAATTATAATATTTTGAACCTCTTGCACTGATTCCTTTGCAGATTGAGCGGCATTGCTAGCCTTGTCCATTACGTTGCTAGCCTTCTCCTAAAACAAATAAATTTCAATAAAGATTGGAAATTAATTTCTTATCTCTTATTTGATATCTGTTAAGGTTGATTACCTGAGCTTGGCCCTTGGCCTCACCAGCATGGTAGCTCATCTGCTGGGAGTTGTCTGCCATGTCTTGGGTTGGTTTTGAAGAGAAGAAAAACAAATTAAAATTTAAGATGAAATGATTTTAGAGATGAAAAACACCCATTTATTTGGCATTATTTATAGTGTATATCTCCAATTTCATATGCTATAATTGGTTTGCTTTTGGATTGGCATTTTCCCATATGTTTTTCGGGGTTGAGTTTTTTGGGGCAATTGACTAGATCAAACTTAAGAATGCTTCAAAAGCTTGATTTGTTCAATTTCATGCTTGGGTTCATAGATTTTTTTAATATAAAAATAAAATTAAACAAAGATTATAAAATATATTAGACTACATAATTGTTAGCATAAGAAAATAAAAATCATGAAATTATAGATTCAAACAATCCCAAAAAAAAAAAACCATTATAGCATAAATTCATTGAAGGATATAAATCACACAACAGTATTTGATTAAAAATTAATAAAGACTTGCAGAATTAAAGTAAAAATAAAATAAAATTTAATATACAAAATCTTCATTTAAATAATAAAATTAATTTACTATAATGAATTTCTCCTACATTTCAAACATTATTTTATTTTACATATTAATAAAAGTATTATTATTATTATTATTATTATTAAATTTATTTCTTCAAACAATTAACTAAGAAAAGAAAATAAATTCTTAAAATTAAAAACTAAAATTTATAAGGCCCTCTGTTATACATAACAAATTTAATATCTAAATCACACAACAGTATTTGATTAAAAATTAATAAAGACTTACAGAATTAAAGTAAAAATAAAATAAAATTTAATATACAAAATCTTCTTTTAAATAATAAAATTAATTTACTATAATAAATTTCTCCTAAATTTCAAACATTATTTTATTTTATATATTAATAAAAGTATTATTATTATTATTATTATTATTATTATTGTTATTAATAAATTTATTTCTTCAAACAATTAACTAAGAAAAGAAAATAAATTCTTAAAATTAAAAACTAAAATTTATAAGGCCCTCTGTTATACATAACAAATTTAATATATATGGATATTAAATAAAAAAATTGTCAAAATTTAGGGCCATGGCCCTTCTACCCCTTAATGGATCTGCTCCGGTCTTGAATATCATTTATTTATTTTTTTTAATTTCAATGTTGAATTTATCTCTTTTTACTCCAATTAAAATGATTTTTTTTAATAATCTTATTTAATTTTATTACATTACTCGTGCATTGATGCAGAATATAAATATTTTTATTCTTTAAATTAATACACTGAAATATACATAATCATGTATAATATAATATATATCAAGGATGAATAACATAATTGGTCAGATTTTTTTTTCCTCTCGTCATCTGTCAAGCTACCTCCAAGATGAACAGTTTTTTTTTTCTTTTTTGGTATTTTTTTTGTGTCAATTTCATTTACATAAATAAATTAATAGTCATCAAATGAAAGTATGAAAATGGGTATTAATTATTGAGTAAGTAAACCCCATTTTTGTTTTTTCTTCAATAAAATTTACTGCTCCCAAGAAACCTACTTGACTTTTATCAGAATGACAAAAGCCTACTTGTCTCTTATCGGAATGACAAGAAACGAAGAAACAAACGAAAATTGACCTACACATTTGCTTCTATTAAGTCTGCAACTCATATAGGAAGCAATCCATTAAGCTTATTTCCAGTAAGATATCTGATAGGTGAAAGATAAAAAAATCAGCAGCTTGTATAAATTGAATTGCAACAAAAAAAAAAAAATCTGGAATATTTGTGAAAATAAAATTATTCAAAGATTTTTAAGTGCATATAAACCAAACAAATTAAAATTAAACAAATTATTGGCTCTAAAATGTCTCAAATAAATTTTCTTTGAGCTCCAATATGTCTAACATCATAACTACGTTAAAAGAAAAGGGTAAGCCAATGGACTCAGCTAAAAAAGTAGTCCCAATAGCAGTTATATTTAAAAGCTCTAGAGGGAAATCACTCGTGTGATTTTCCCCGTTGCCTAGAGAAGCATGAAGTTGAATGATCTTTTGCTTCTCCTCCATACTGAATTCTCCTCCCTTCATATCATGTATAAGATACTTATATGCAACTCTTCCCACATCTTTGGAGGCTTATTATTACAAGGGCTGTGCGACTTTGATTACGGTTCTGGTTCAATTCTTTGTAAGAATTAGAACCAGAACTAAACTTTGGTTTTTCTATTTTTTGAAACCAAAAGAGGAATCAAATTTTGGCCGATTCTGATTCGATTCTAAGTACTTTTGGTTCCGATTCGATTCTAATTTCAGTTCTACTTTTGATTTCAATTCAGTTTAGTTCTCAATTTCTACACTTAAAAGTGCAATATTATTATATGTTTTAATAGAATAAAAACAATTATATATTTTTTAACATCAAAATATCAATAAAAATAATGGTACTAATATTAAATTAATAATACCAATATCAAAATAAAATATCAATAAGTAACATAAATGTAATAACTTACAAAATAACACCAAATATCCATAATGTTGGCACTAACTAGGGATATCTTAGTGGGCCAGCATTATGATCTCTTTACCACATGGCGCTTAGGCTATTACGCTATAAAGGGTTAGAGTTGTGCCTCTACTAAAAGTTTAAACCTTTAGCACGGTGATAAGCACTCAATCATACAATTGGTATTAGAGCCGAGATTATGGATTTGAATCCCTGGCCAGTGCTGTCACACCCTACCCCTTTGTAAGGCATGACATGATCCCGTAGTATACCTAATGAATTACCAACTTCGTCTACTGATAACCCATTAAATACGCTACAAGGGATTTTAAAACTTTTCTTACTTCTTTTTACAGTGGTGAGCACTATTTACAGGTGTTAAAAACTTTTTTGAACTGAAGTGAAACAGCTAACACATTTGAATTATTAGTAATTTTTGTAAAAAAATTTTGGCGAAGTGCCATTTGTATTTTGAATAACGCAGTTCTGCAAAAACCTGTAAAAAGCACTTCAAATATATTTCTCAATCTCAAACTCCAACATTCAATCAACACAATATGTTTCTCAACTCAAAACCACAATAATTTTTCAATATTTCCAAAGGCTGAGATAAAAGAAATATAGTACAAATTTTACAAGCCCAAAATAATTTACAATTTATTTTACAACTTCAATGTACAATTTTAATTTACAACTGCTCAAAACCAAGAACACTATATACATACAGTGATCATACATTATAATACAAAATGCAAAATATGGTATACTCAATATACCTGATGATCTCTCACTGAAGCACTAGCATTTAGCTCGCCGCCTGTCGATCTGTCTACTGCGATAAAGAATGAAAGCTATCGCTGAGTAAAATTTACTCAGTGGTGCACAATAACAATTTGAAATGCGATATATAAATCTTTTATTGACAATTCACAAATTAAATGATTCACAATTCCATTTCACAATTTACAAAGTTCAAATAACACAAATTTGATCAAATAACTGAGTAACACAGTTTTGCCAATCAATAACACAATTTGATCAAATAACTGAACAATACAGTTTTGCCAAATCAATAACACAATTTGATCAAATAACTGAACAATACAGTTTTGCTAATCAATAACACAATTTGATTAAATAACTGAATAACACAGTTTTGCCCATCAATAACACAATTTGATCAAATAACTGAAGAATACAGTGTTGCCAATTGATAACACAATTTAGGCCATAACATAATTTTTCCACACATGCCATGTTGTACACCACGACAAGACACGCTCACCCCAATAATCGAAATCAATGAGGGAGGAAGCTAGCTAAATAATGAGTACTCATCCACACTCGCCTCAGACTGACAAGTCAAAGAGGGAGGAATATAGTGTACTTATCAGAGCACTTGCAGGTGTTACGTATCGCCATCCCTGCAAGCTCTTGGGTTCACGCGTGAGAGTTCCCAGGAATCGTAGGCGTTACGTATCGCCGTCCCTACTTTGCTTCGATACCACTAAACACAATTTATCTCAAAATTTCCATTTACAAAGTAGGCAACACAATAATTTCCAAATAAAATTCTCAAAGCCAAAACAATAAAAAATTATTCATATAACTCATTTCTCTAAATAAATTTTCTAGTAAAAGCAGTGAATATAAAAAGTATTGTGCATAAACACAATTTAAAACTATAATGTTCAATTAAATTTTTAAGTAGAAAATGAGAAGTCAAAATTATTGTGCACAAACATAATTTAAAACAATAACATACAAATAATAATAATTTATTTCAATTGAAAAATTCAAAAGAAATAATTATTGTGCACAAACACAATTTAAAACAATAGCATATATATAATCATAATTTATTTCAATTGAAAAACTCAAAAGAAATAACTATTGTGCACAAACCTCTGATAATTGTCTCTTGGCTCTGACTCAGTGTTTCCTTCCCCTTCCCTGAGTCTTTGCTAACTGAGAAACATAATTTGAAGTGTTTCATTACTCATTTAAACCGTCTCTAACAATAAGGCTTAATACTTAATTTATTGAATTCTATTATTTCCTTAGTCAACCTAAGATGTTGACCCTCGATGCATTCTAGGTGAATTAGGTTTTAATGTTACCAATATATCACATTTGTAGCCTTTTAGTATTGGTACATGTTACCAAATTCATTTCCATGTATATTGCGTTTTATTGCAATTTGTCGGATTCTAGTATACTAATTTTACCTAGCCGGTTGACCTAGTTCCCTCGGTTTTCGGGTTTCGGTCAAAACTACAAACTTGTAGATCTATATCTTATTGCACGTGGGGCAAAATTTCAGGTTATTCTGAGTTTACTAGACCAAGTTATGGTCATTTTACTATTGCTGGTCAAAGTGCATCAAAATTGGTCACTTTAGGTCATTTTAGGTCATTTTAGGTTCGGCCAGTTTTTGGACCCAAACTTGTGCAAGCTATTTGACTTGTTTATAGTCATTTCTGGGCTTTGGTGTCTTCATAAGACTTGTAGATATATGTCTCAATTATTCATGATAAAAATTTCAGGTCAATTGGACCTGTTTTGAGTGAGTTATGGACAAAACACTAACTACTGCCCAATTGGTCAATTTTCAGGCCTTAAATGCACTAATCCGGATTTGGTCATTTTTCAAGTTACCTTCCAAGCAGAATTTTGGTAAGCTTCCTTCATGAAAGTTGGCACTTTTTGTGCCTAGTTTTACCTCCAATTGGTCTCATACCAATTGGAGCCACACACTTAAGGTTCTAGGCTAAATTACACACTGCCCTATTGCACATTGTCCATCACTCAATCAAAGGACACATTTAACATTACCAAGTTACACATTCATGCCATTTCTGTTTTGTACCATAACCTAAACACATTTCACAACACGTTTTTGGTCACTTTGGCAGCTTATAACCACACTCAATATGCACCTTATAGTACAGAATTTACCAAGTCCAATTTACACACAATTTAACTATATAATATGGCTCATTTACATGTCCAAACTCAAACCCTCATACACTTACACAAGCTGCCATAACAAGTACCACAATTCAACAATAATATTCCATAAACCAAACCATGAAACAATATTTTTATGATTCACAATTCAAGCTGCCGATTTGTACCTCATTTTGAATAAAGTTCTAAGCTTCCAAATTCAAGTATATATTCACATATACTTAGTATACATCACCCAATTTATTCCTACACATATAAACACTTAATCAACCCTTTAATCTACCATTTACAAGCAAGAATAAACTTCCCTTAAGGAGTTTCCATGGCTGCCAAAAATACACATCTCCCTTAATACATCAATCTCCAAAAATCTCTCCACAATTCAAGTACCCATAACATCCTCACAAACTTTAATGAAGCAATAATAAAAAACACATACTTACCACTTTGGAAACTCTTCAAAACCTCTCCAAAACTTGGTCTTCTTGTTGCCTATCTGCTACCCAAGGTGTATGGACAACTTTGAATGAAGGGAAGTGGAGAGAAAGAAGCTTGGATCACACTTGCATGGAGCTCCAAAACCATGCGGCAATGGAGTTTTTCCTTTCTCCATTTTCGGCTAGTTCTCCAAGGTTGAAGAAGAAGATGAATCTGCTGTCCAAATGCAGATTAAGTGGTCCACTTTAGTGAGTTAGTGGAGCACTATTGCAAATTTAATGTTTATTTAATCATAACCTTCCTTATTCCCACATTAAGCTCCTAACTTTAGCTATTTACATTAGGTACCACTAATTTAATTTTTCATGACATTTTCCAAGTGTAATATCATTTATTTTTAATGGAAATTTAGGTCAAAAGACAACTCGGGGTGTCAAATGACCACAAGGCCCCTGTTCGGGTTGCATTCCCGATTTTTCGTTAACACCGATTTTTGTCGTTTTCTCGATTTCTCACTTTTCTTTGTACTAATTAATTAATTTTTGTTTGATATTTCTAATGGTATTTGCACTTCAATAGACATTTATTTAAGTCCTAAAAATATTTTCCAGGGTTCCCCGCGGTCCAAGGCTAGTTAGCGGTCCAGGGCTAGTTAACGGTCCATGCCACGACTTCCCGATGCGGTCACCCATCGCTAGGATTCTCGGCTCGTTTAACTTGGTTACATTTCATTGCTATTATTTTTCCTTTGTTTTTCTTGTATTTTCTTTTCTTGTATTTCATTATTTTATGTCTCCTCACTCATATCTAAGTGTAGTTCTAGGCATCCTAGCTGTCCGGACAACACAGGTCACAGGAACAGTAGAACGCACTACCGAACATAGGGGTGTTACAAGTGCTAGGGGTGGATTGTTGGCATTGAGTGAGGGATAGCTTAGTGGGCCAGTATTTTGTTAAAATCTTTTGACCCATGGCGCTTGAGCTGCTACACTATAAAGGGTTAGAGTCGCTTCTCTCCTAAAAGCTTAAACTGTAACATCCTCACTTTAGCTAGTCCGTACAGTTTACTGTTCCGGTGACCAGTGTCGGCCCGGATAGCTAGAACGTTCAGAAAAATATTTAAACTAAAGTGAGGAACCATAATTAACTCAAATATTAATAAGAAAAATTTAGGAAAAATTTTAGAAATAAAATACAACCAAGTTAAATGAGCCGGTGCCCTAGCGATGGGTAACCTAGTGAGAAGTTGTGGTTCTCGCAACTAAGAGCCCTAGACCGGGGGGAAAAATTATAAAATAATTTTTGGGACTCCAGAGAAGGGTTATTGAGGTTCTTATAGCATTATAATGCCAAGAAAATACTTAGAAAAATTTTTAATCGGTACAGACAATTTTGGCCTATTAAGCCAAACGGAGGGCATTTTGATCATTTCGCCTTCAAAGGTGATTTTTGGCTGATTTTTGACCAGTGAAATGAATAGTAATCATAAAAATTCAATTTCAAAGAATTACATAAATAAAAAGTGTTAAATGCCCTAGTAGGCCTAATGTGATTGGTTTGGATAGGTTAGCATGCCAATGGGGTTCTGTTAGCAGTACTGCATATGGCTTCATGCCATTCTATATTTCATGGCTTTCCATGCCATTCTGTGACATAATAGCCTTTGGCTATGATATTGAGTTGTTATGCTCGGGTTTAATCCCTGATAATTATTACAGCTTATTAGGTACATTACATTGCCTGCCAGGAGACACTATATGACCGATGGTGTGATGGTCCGAGGTACTTAGTACCCAGTACCAGTTTACCTGTTTATCTAGTCTAGTCAACTAGTATAGGTTACTCGGGCAATATTAATAAATCTTACCAAACTTTAATCGAATAATATTGCAATAAATATTTGAAATTAAGTCTACCAAAAATGTAAACATACATTCTGCATACATGTTATTATTTTATTTTATTTTATTTTATTTTATATTGTCACCACTAAGCAGAATTGCTTAGCGCGTCGCTTTTGTCACGCACAGGTACTGGAGACATAGCTGGGGAGTCCAGCAGACCTCATACAGGGTGAGTTTTCAGATCTGCACTCAGAGTTCAAAGTCACCTCACAAATTGCAGTGCATTGGTAGGACATTGGGCTACCTAAGTCTTTTGTATTTGTAAACTTTTGTTATGTATATTATAAACTCATGTAATTATATTTTTGCTGTAATTACCTATGAGCTGTGTTCAGAAATAAATATGAGTATTTCTCATTGAATTGGGTGTGATATGAGATGAATGTAAATTTTGAGATACTGAATTGATTTGAGAAATTGTTGAAAAATATTGGTGGTTGATTGAGATTGAGATTGAGATTATAATTATATTGGAAGTGTTTTTAAACAGGTTCAGAAGAACTGTTTTCCAATTTATAGCAGGCACTCTGCCGGATTTTCTATAAAATTTACGGAAAAATTTAGATTTATCAAAAATTATAAATAATTGAATAAAAAGGGATTAATTGAAATTGAAACATGAATTGGTGTTCCGAAACACTGAGTGGCATAACTTGCTCGGCTACACTGTAGACGGGTAAGGGGTGTCACATTTAGTGGTATCAGAGCACGGTTTAGGCGTTTTTGGGCCTAGATTGAGTCCATACCATGCATTGCATTTGTAAGAGTCGAGGTGACACTAATGCAGATCTGTTGTCTTTGTTAAATAGGATATGGACCCTTCATCTCAGAGGGCAGTTGAGGAGGAAGTGGAGAGTCATGCTCCACCTGCGATGGCGAGGCGGGGGTAGGGGAGAACCTGCTCCACCAGCTCCATCAGAGCCTGCTCAACCTCCACAGGCCATGTTCTAGCAAATGGCCGAATTCTTCAAACAAATGGCTGGGGTAATGCCACCGCCACCACCACCTCCACAACCGAAATCACACCTGGAAAGATTGAGAAAATTTGGAGCAGTGGACTTCTTTGGCAAGAGAGAAGATGATTCTATTGCAGCCGAAAATTGGTTGAACAGAACAGGCAGAGTTTTAAAACAACTCCACTGCACTCCAGAGCAAAACCTAGAAGCTGCCATATCTCTGTTACAAGACGATGCATATGAATGGTGGGATACGATGTCTAGTGAAGTGCAACCAGAAGTAATAACTTGGGACTTCTTCCTCTCAGAATTCAAGAAGAAATATGTGGGTAGTGTATACCTGGAAGAGAGAAGAAGAGAGTTCATTAACCTGAGGCAGAGACAGCTGACAGCTGACAGTGGTCGAGTATGAAAAGGAATTTGTCAGATTAAGCCGCTACAGAAGGGAGATAGTCCCTAATGAGGCCGAAAGGTGTAAGAGATTTGAAGAGGGATTAAATGACAACATAAAGATCATGATTACTGCCTTGGGGATCACAGACTTTACCAAGTTGGTAGAAGCTGCAATAAAAGTTGAAAAGGTTAGAATAAGTGAGCAGACTAGAAGAGAGAGACACCAGAAGAGAGGCTCGACTCAATCTAGTTCATCTCCTGCACCTGGGAAGAAGTTCAAAGGTCCACCTGCACAGAGTTCAGGTCAACCACAAGGTCAGGGTCAGTCTTAGGGGCCCAGGCCATAGTTTACCCCTAGGAGAGGTCAGTCCACACCATCAGTGGGCAGCTCTCCAGGGATGGGGTTCAGGGGACCAGCCCCAGCATCTTCTGCATGTCCACATTGTCTGAAATGGCATAAGGGGGACTGTTGGAGAGTGACTGGTGCCTGCTTAAGGTGTGGGTCGATAGAGCATCAGCTGAGGAACTGTCCACACAGAACTACTACAACTGCTCCAACACAAGCAGACAGACCTGCTCCTGCACCACAAAGAGGTAGGAAATCTAGCAAATCTGAGGTAGTGGGACCATCACAGAGGCCTGCATCTGAGCCAGTAGAGAGGCTTGAGGGTAGACCACCTGCCAGAGCCTATGCCATGAGAGCTCAGGAGGAGCAAGATGCCCTGGACGTCATCTGGGATACGTTCTCCCTCTACAATACATCTGTGCATGCATTGGTGGATCCAGGATCCACTCATTCATACATCTGCATCAACCTACCCGTAGAAAGGGGGATACTAGTAGGGGAGAGTGACCAAGACATTCTGGTCACTAATCCGTTGGGCCACAGTGTAGTGGTGAACAAAGTGTACAAGGGTTGCCCATTAAGGATTCAAGGGTATGATCTAATTGAGTTGCCCTTCCACGAGTTTGACGTGATTTTGGGAATGGACTGGTTGTCACGTCATCAGGTAATAGTTGATTGTAAGTTGAAGAGAATTTCTCTAAAAACTTCTGAGGGTAATGAGATCACTGTTGTGGGTGAAAGGACAGATTTCCTGTCCAATGTTATCTCAGCCACAGTTGTAAGAAGAATGATGAGAAAAGGCTGTGAAGCTTACCTAGCACACGTGGTTGATACTAGGCAAGTTAAGCCAAACCTGAGTGATATACCCACAGTAAGAGACTTCCCAGATGTATTTCCTGAAGAGTTGCCTGGTTTACCACCAAAAAAGGAAGTCGAGTTTGCTATTGAGGTAATACCGGGTACAGCACCCATTTTCATTGCTCCTTATAGGATGGCACCCACTGAATTGAGGGAGTTGAAAACTCAGTTGCAAGAGTTGCTTGATAAGGGGTTTATACGCCCTAGTGTGTCGCCATGGGGAGCTCCAGTGCTGTTTCTGAAAAAGAAGGATGGGACTTTGAGGCTATGCATCGATTATCGGCAATTGAATAAAGTAACTGTGAAGAATAAATATCCGTTGCCTAGAATTGATGATCTGTTTGATCAGTTGAAGGGAGCAGGAGTATTTTCTAAGATTGATCTCAGATCAGAGCATCATCAGTTGAGGGTGAGGGATTTAGATGTGCCAAAGACTGCATTCAGGACTCGGTATGGGCATTATGAGTTTTTGGTGATGCCCTTTGGCCTAACAAATGCACCAGCAGCATTCATGGACCTTATGAACCGTATCTTCCATCCATACCTAGATAGGTTCGTAGTGGTCTTTATTGATGATATTTTGGTATATTCCAAGACCAGGGAAGAACATGATGAACATTTGAGGATTGTTCTGCAAACCCTGTGAGAAAAGAAGATGTATGCTAAGTTTTCCAAGTGTGACTTCTGGTTGAATGAGATTGCATTCCTTGGACACATAGTGTCAGCTGATGGGATTAGAGTGGATCCCAAGAAAATAGAAGCAGTGATGGAATGGAAGCCTCCCAGGAATACAACTGAGGTCAGAAGTTTCTTGGGGCTAGCTGGGTATTACAAAAGATTTGTGAAGGGATTTTCCTTAATAGTTGCTCCAATAACTAAGTTGTTACACAAGAATGTCAGATTTGACTGGAATGACAAGTGTCAGACTAGTTTTGAGAAGTTGAAGGCTATGTTGACAGAGGCACCAGTGTTAACACAGCCAGTGTCAGGAAAGGACTTTGTGGTCTACAGTGATGCCTCTCATAATGGGTTAGGGTGTGTATTGATGCAAGAGGGGAAGGTGGTCGCTTATGCTTCCAGGCAGCTAAGGCCACATGAACAGAATTACCCTACCCATGATCTAGAGCGTGTAGCAATTATCTTCACACTGAAGATATGGAGGTGCTACTTGTATGGTGAAAAGTGCTACATTTACATAGACCACAAAAGCTTGAAATTCTTGCCAACCCAAAAAGAGCTCAACCTTAGACAGAGGCGATGGATTGAGTTCCTGAAGGACTATGATTGTGTAATTGACTCCCATCCTGGGAAGGCAAATGTAGTTGCTGATGCTTTGAGCAGAAAATCCATCACAGCTTTGAGATCATTGAATGCCCGTCTATCTTTGGTTCGAGATGGAGCTATTTTGGCTGAGTTGCAAGTGAGGCCAAACCTGCTACAACAGATTTTAGATGGGCAAAAGGCAGATGAAAAGTTAATGGCTATTATGAGCCAAATCTCAGGGGGAAAAGTAACTGACTATGAGGTAAAAGAAGATGGGTGTCTGTACTACAAAGGAAGAGTATGTGTACCAGATAATGGGGAATTAAAAGTCAGTATTCTGAAAGAGGCACATGCCAGTGTTTATGCTATGCACCCAGGAAGTACAAAGATGTATCATGATCTGAAGCTTCAGTATTGGTGGCCTAGTATGAAGAAGGACATAGCTGACTATGTGACTAAATGCTTGACATGTCAGCAAGTCAAGGCAGAACATCAAGTTCCATCAGGTTTGCTACAGCCTATAAGCATACCTGAATGGAAATGTGATCGGGTCACCATGGATTTTGTGAGTGGTCTACCTCTCACCCAGAAGAAACATGATGCAGTATGGGTTATAGTAGATAGATTGACGAACTTAGCACACTTTCTGCCAGTTAGGACTGACTACTCACTGGAGAAGTTAGCAGAATTGTATATCAGTGAGATAGTTAGATTGCATGGAATTCCACTTTCCATCATATCTGATCGAAACACAAGGTTTACATCGAGATTCTGGAAGAAGTTGCATGAGTCCTTGGGTACACAACTCCACTTCAGCACAGCTTTCCATCCTCAGACGGATGGGCAATCAGAAAGAGTAATCCAGGTAAAAAATTGAAACCAATTAAACTAATACACATATTGAACTGAAATGGTAATAATAACATGAAATATATGTCAGGTCCTTGAGGATATGCTGAGGAGTTGTGTCATTGAGTTGGAGGGAAGTTGGGATAGATACCTCCCACTGGCAGAATTTGCATATAACAATAGCTGCCAAGCTAGCATCCAAATGGGCCCGTATGAAGCATTGTATGAGAGAAAATGTAGAACTCTAGTGTGCTGGACTGAATTGGGCAAAGATAAACTAGTAGGGTCAGACCTGGTGAAACAGACTGAGGAGAAGGTAAAACTAATCAAAGCCAATCTGAAGGTTGCCTCAGACAGACAGAAATCCTATACCGACTTAAAGAGAAAAGAAATAGAATATGCAGTTGGCGATAAAGTGTTTCTCAAAGTCTCACCATGAAAGAAGGTACTGAGGTTTGGAAGAAAAGGTAAGTTAAGCCCTAGGTTCATTGGCCCATATGAAGTCATTGAACGTGTGGGTCCAGTGGCCTATAGGCTAGCTTTACCACCAGAGCTAGATAAGATCCACAATGTGTTCCACGTATCTATGCTAAGAAGATACCGCTAAGATCCATCACATGTCATCTCTATGGAAGAAATTAAAGTACAACTGGATTTGAGATATGAAGAAGAACCCATACGGATCCTAGCTCGGGAAGTGAAAGAGTTGAGGAATAAGCAGATTCCACTGGTGAAAGTGCTTTGGAGGCACCACAACATCGAGGAGGCAACTTGGGAAAGTGAAGAGATGATGAGGCAACAGTTCCCTTAACTATTTGCATCAGGTAAATTTCGAGGACGAAATTTAAACTAGAGGGGAAGAGTTGTAACATCCTCACTTCAGCTAGTCCGCATGCCATCGTTCAGGTGACGATGTCGGCCGGACCTGACTAGAACGTCCGGAAAAATATTTAAACTAAAGTGAGGAACCATAATTAACTCAAATATTAATAAGAAAAATTTAGGAAAATTTTTAGAAATAAAATAAAACCAAGTTAAATGAGCCAGTGCCCTAGCGATGGGTAACCTAGTGAGAAGTTGCGATTCTCGCAACTAGGAGCCCTAGACCCGGGGGAAAAATTATAAAATAATTTTTAGGACTTCAGAGAAGGGTTATTGAGGTTCTTATGGCATTAGAATGCCAAGAAAATACTTAGAAAAAATTTTCAATTGGTACAGACAATTTTGGCCCGTTAAGCCAAACGGAGGGCATTTTGGTCATTTCGCCTTCAGAGTTGATTTTTGGCCGACTTGTCCAGTTAAGTAAATAATTATTATGACATAAAATGTGAATAAATATTACTAAAAATTGAATTGAAAATGAGTAGAAAAGAAAAGAAAAAAAAATGAATTAAATGGGAATTTATGACATCACATGATGTCATTAGTGTGCCTTCACCCAACCAAATGTTGACACATGACATAACTATATTTAAAAGAGACAAATGGGCTGAAAAATGAGAGAAAAACCAGATTTTTCATTTCTTCTTTCTTCCTTGCCGTAAACCATTCCTTCCCTAACCTCCATGGACAAGCTTTTTCAAGCTTGATTTTCCCTAGCTTCCACACCATAAAAGCCCTAGTTGTCTTCACAAAAAATTCACCCCACACCTTGAGAAAGCTTTGGGAAGCAAAATTTTGAAGAAAAATTAAAGTTTTGGTTGGCTTGGATTTGAGCTAAAAGAGGTTAGTGACTTAAACTTATGTTTCTCTTCAAATTTATGTTGAGTAAGTATAAATGAGTGTAAATTACAAAGAAAAATTGTTGAATACCAATTGTATGTAAACCCTAAATTTTTGGCAGCCATGGTTAGGGTTTGTTTATGATGATTTAATGAAGTTAAAAGGTTATTATGGCTGCCCTTAATGTGCATTTTGTAAGTGGATTGAAGAAATGCAATGAAAATGCATGAATGGTAATGTTTGAGTTAGGGTTTGGGGTGGAGAAATGGGACTTTGACCATGTGATGATGAAAATGGGTATTAATGGTCAATTAGTGACCATTTAGTTCTGTTTAAACCAAAAATGAAGTGTGTTGAGGGATGGGATTTAGGTTTAGTGTGGCTGCCCTAGGTGACCTGTAGAATTGGACATGAGTCCAGCAGATTTGGGCAGCTATAACTTGAATTGTATAGGTTCAATCGGTGTTTGGCCAATTGGAAATGAAACTAGACACATAATGGCACAACTTTGGTGAAGAAACCATGCCCATAAGACCAACCAAGTGGACCAAAAGCTTGCCTCAATCCGGGTGACTTGCAGTCTGTTTCTGCAGAATGACCAAATGAACAGTGTTTGGTCATTTGGCCATAACTCAGTGTAGAATGGTCCAATTGACCTGAAATGTTACCCACAACAAGCTAAGATATAGACCAACAACTTTCATGAAGAAACCTAACCCAAATTATGAGCAGAACCTATCCAACAAGTGAGTTGAAATTACTGTTCACTGCACTATAGATATGGTCAGTCCAGAAAAATTTCAATCCGGCCAGTTGTGGTTTTTGGACCATAACTTGAGCTACAAAACTCCAAATGGAGTGATTCAAAAAAAGGAAATTCAACTAGACAAAATAAGGAACAACTTTTATGTTTATCATTTTTCCAAATTCCCACTGCAACAGTAACTAATAGAACAGTAATCCCAAAGCTTGAAAACTGAAAATTCTGTCCAATTCACATTAAGCTTAGAGATGGTATTGGCAACCAATACCAACAAGTTTAAAATGCAAAATGTGGCATGTTGATGATATTTAAACTAATTTACCTATTGCCAATGCAAAAGTCAAAATTTTAGTTGACCAATGAAATGAATAGTAATCATAAAAATTCAATTTCAAAGAATTACATAAATAAAAAGTGTTAAATGCCCTAGTAGGCCTAATGTGATTGGTTTGGATAGGTTGGCATGCCAGTAGGGTTCTGTTAGCGATCGCATATGGCTTCATGCCATTCTGTATTTCATGGCTTTCCATGCCATTACGTGATATAATAGCCTTTGGCTATGATATTGAGTTGTTATGCTCGTTTAATCCTCGATAATTATTACGACTTATTAGTCGCTGCACACCGGGAGACACTATATGACCGATGGTGTGATGGTCCGAGGTACTTAGTACCCAGTACCAGTTTACCCGTTTATCTAGTCCAGTCAACTAGTATAGGTTACTCAGGCAATATTAATAAATCTTACCAAACTTTAATCAAATAATATTGCAATAAATATTTGAAATTAAGTCTATCAAAAATGTAAACATACATTCTCCATACATGTTATTATTTTATTTTATTTTATTTTATATTGTCACCACTAAGCAGAATTGCTTAGGGCGTCGCTTTTGCCACACGCAGGTACTGGAGACATAGCTTGGGAGTCCAGCAGACCTCATACAGGGTGAGTTTTCAGATCTGCACTCAGAGTTCAAAGTCACCTCACAAATTGTAGTGCATTGGTAAGACATTGGGCTACCTAAGTCTTTTGTATTTGTAAACTTTTGTTATGTATATTATAAACTCATGTAATCATATTTTTGCTGTAATTACCTATGAGCTGTGTTCAGAAATAAATATGAGTATTTCTCATTGAATTGGGTGTGATATGAGATGAATGTGAATTTTGAGATACTGAATTGATTTGAGAAATTGTTGAAAAATATTGGTGGTTGACTGAGATTCAGATTATAATTATATTGGAAGTGTTTTTAAACAGGTTCAGAAGAACTGTTTTCCAATTTATAGCAGGCACTCTGCCGGATTTTCTATAAAATTTGCGGAAAAATTTAGATTTATCAAAAATTATAAATAAATGAATAAAAAGGGATTAATTGAAATTGAAACATGAATTGGTGTTCCGACACACTGAGTGATATAACTTACTCGACTACACTGTAGACGGGTAAGGGGTGTCACATAAACTTTTGGTACAGTGGTAAACACTCGATTTTATACATAATAAGTTATATAATATTTCTATCCAAATTATAAAATAACAACAAATTAACAAGTATAATATGAGTTACGATTAATGTAAACTAAGCCAAAAGTATAAAACTGCGCAATTTTTGGCTTTAGAAGAATTTTTTATTATATTTTCATTCAACTCTTTAAAGTTAAAATTTTGTTGGACAATGTATAACTTTTACTAATTTAAATTTTGATTCACAATACTAAGTATTAAAAATAAATTTAATTTTAATATAGTAGAAGTTTATAAAAATTTTAAGATTATAATTAAAACCATTTTAAATTAAAAATAAGATAGCAAATATAATATTAAACTTAGTGAATTTAATTATTAATATAGACTCTTAAATATTATTTTGGTTTATACTCTCCACTATTACCATAGATCTCATAAAATATTTTATTCGGATTGCACCACGGACATTTTTAGTGGGTCATAATTTAATCTTATAAAACAACACATATATAAATTAAATCACTTCATAACATATATCTTAATAAATATATTCTACTATCTTATACATATTTTTCAATTATAAAATTTTTAACAAGAAAATATACTGCCTGATTAAAAGGTGATTTAATAAGATAATTAATGACTATAAAATGATTTAATGTATTTATAATTTAAAAAAAGTTAATATTAGACTACATATATACACTTGTAATTAATAACAAATTAAATTATATATATAACAATCTTATTTGTATATAATATATATAATTTTATTGAAACTATGTAACATATCTATAAAATATATAAAAAATACATATGTATAAATCGGTTCTTCAGTTTTGTTCTAGTTCGGTTCGGTTTAGGTTTGATTCTAATTTGATTTTTAATGAAAAACCAAAACCAAACCAAAACAGTAAAACAACTATTGTTCCATTCGGTTCATACAATAATAGTTTTTTTGGGTTCCATTCAGTTCAATTTGGTTCGGATCCCAGGAACCATGCACAGTCCTAATTATTAAATAATATCAAGAAACCAATTCAAGAAATTAGAACATAAATACTGTTGAGAACTGACTGTGAGTTTCATATAAAATCTTGAACCATAAAGAATTCTGTTTCGGCAGGTCATTATAACATATCCCAGAAGAGGCATTCTATATTTGTTACCTCTTGTGAGGCAAATCTTCGAGGTATTCCCTACAACCAATTAATATCTCATAACTAATTTATTGGAACACAAAGAAGAAAAAATTCCTCATAAAATAATTTGGGTTTACTACTTTCGTAGCCAAAACAACATTTTTCTTTTAAAGAAATTAAACTACAATCTTTCCTTCATTTTCTATGCAACCAAAGAAAAGAAAATAGATGAGTGAGAGAGACCCTTTCAGTGCTGGAATTTCTAAATGGCAAAAACCACCTATTTAGACAAATACCATCTCTAAATCCAAAGCAGGGAATTAAGTTATCCTCATCAAAAGAAGACAATGATTTTCCAATGATAGATATTGTTTATTTTAATATGGATTCTGGGCATCTCTAATATTATGTAGGCTTCTTCGATTAAATGACCCTGCACCTAATATTTAAGCAGTTAAGAAAGCTTAGCTTATATTCCTTAAAAAAAAAAAAAAAAAAAAAAAAAAGAGAATGAACTCATATACACCCAGATAAGCCAAACCTATCCACTTACTGCTCTATGTGAAATCAATACCCGTAATTAGATTTGAAGACTCCAAACCTGACTATGCCAAGGCATTAGCAAAAAAAGGAAGAGATCCTCATTAACTTTCCACATTATTAACCTAAATGTTTGATTATTTTCAAGAAAACTGTAACATTATGTCTCAAGTGGGCTTTCCTTCCCCTTAGAAAAGCATAAAAACATCACAAAGCTTCAAAATCCAAAACAGCAAAATGTTTCTTCCCATTGAACCAAATCATCAAGCACTTTTCAAACAAAATTGGCTCCATTCTAGTACTTTGCAGCTACACCATTTGACATATAGAGCAATAACAATAACTAAATCTAATACAGAAGCGAGAAGACAGAAGGAATGTTGGCTTAATTTTAAAGGAGAGTGTGATTGAATTCGTTCTTAGATAATCACTAACTTGCTGACTCAAAAGCCTCCTGTTTTTCTAGAATTTCATAATCCAAATATCCAAGTTATGCGATAAATATTTTCAGTTTCTTGTAAGCTTCTGTACCTGTCTCACAATGCAAGGGGTTAAAGGGTTTGAATTGGGACATTTTTCATTTTCTTTAAAATTTTTTGTGGTGAATTATCATTGTTTTCCTTTTCAATGAGTTGATGTGGGTTTTTTTGTTATTAATTTTTAAACCAAGCATCATTAATCAAGCACAATCTCTAATGAAAGTGTTTTTAGTGCTAATTAATCTGAGCATATACAATAGAAATATCAATTTTTTGTGCTATTTTTAAAAAATTTTTTATTGCTCATTTACTGCATAATAATAATATATAATGATAAAATAGGTTATGTAATGATTAAAATATTTGTATTGTAATGTAAGAAATTGGATAAAATATTTGAATTGTAATATAAGAAATTGGAGGCTACATAAGAAAAATGATTTTTTTTTTCAAAATTTATACAGATAAAGCCACATGCATTGAGTTTTATTTATTTATTTTTATTTTTTTTATTTTTTTACATTATTCATTATATATAATTATCAAATAAGTTTATTCCTTTTAGCCTTGTTTTTTTACTTAGAGTCCAACATGTAAAGGTGTCATTTTCCTCTTAAGTATTATTGAAGCAGAAGATGAAAGAGGAATTACCAGACAATTTAGAGGCTTCACTCTGTGTAATCATGGCAGAGAATCCTTTAAAAGCATGATTGCAATGATGGATTAGAGATTCTCTCACATTTTATGACTTCCAAAAAAGAATGAAAAACATTGGGTTTCCAAAATCCAACCATACAATTACAAAATAAATTGGATGATGTTACTGCTCATATATGATTGATTATTGATAATAATAACCTTGATATAATGGGGGAAAATATCTGCAAATAAGCAAACTTCGCAATTTTAGCATCTCCTTCGTTTCCATTGGACAAACTTCCCATGCAGACAACATATTGCTGCTGAGATTCAAGAACACATATCTTATCAAATTCTTTAAAAAAATATAATTCCTCATGCAAATATATGGACAGCTCTTTCTTTTTTTTAATGGATAGAACACAATCTTCAAAGCAATAAATAATAGGTGCCTTCTTCACTTCTGTTATAACAATTATGTAAATTTAAAACACATATATAATCGCACAATTATATAGTACAAAAAAGAAAATAAAAATAATACAAGATTTATATAGTTTGACTGTAAGGTCTATATCCACGAGTAAGACGAGAGAAAAAGTTTTACTATGATGAAAAATAGTAAAATACAATCACTTAAAACTCTCAAACCCTAACAATTTCTTAAAACTCTCAAACCTTAACCCCAATGTATTTATTGAATATCTCACAAATCTACCGCAAAGAGCCTGTGCCCTCTACTACCACAACAGACCTCACTTTTTATTCTAATAGGCTCGCAATGTGAAACTTTCAAGTCGAGTCATAATTTGGGTCTATGAAGACATATCCAAAATTTTAAGCCACACAAAATAATAATTCTTCCCCTTGGCTTGAATTCCCTCCATCATTAATAAAATCATCTCAACACTATCTTGCCATATGCCCTTATAAGGGCACTACTGAGTACTATAAATACCAATCAAGTCTAGGCACTGCCTAAACTTATTGACTGGGACTCCTTTGGTCATCAAATCTGCTGGATTATTATGTGTAGAGAATTTTTGCATAACTACAGTCCCCTGAGATATATTGTCCTGAATGAAGTGATATATGACATTAATATGCTTAGTTTGCTCATTGTGCATTTGATTTTATGTGAGATGTATTGCACTCTGGTTGTCCCAAAAGACTGTTGGCTTATTTTGTATCGACTTAAGATCACTCACCAAACCCTATAAACGTAAACCTTCTTTTACTGCCTCTGTTAAAGCCATATATTCAGCCTTTATGATGGACAAAGCAACTGTAGCTTTCAATGTTGACTTCCAACTGATAGCATTTCTAAAGAGAGCAAACAACTAACCTGTCAGGGTTCTCCTCTTATTTAAGTTTCCAGCAAAATTTGAATCCACATAGCTAATAATTGAATCACTCATTTAGCCCTGTTGAATGTTAGATCAACATCTGTAATGCCCTTTATATACCTCAAAACCCATTTCACTGCCTACCAATGTTGGCACCATGCATCTTCTCACAACACTTACTGCATGTAAAATGTCAGGTTGGGTGCAAACCAAAGCATACATGATGCTACCAACAGCACTCAATTAAGGAACATTAGATATGTGCTCCATTTGCTCATCTATTTTTGGTGACATATTTGCAGATAACTTAAAATGGGCAATGAATGAAATAATCATAGGCTTAACATTATTGATGTTGAAATGCTTAAATACTTTCTCAGCATAAGCCTATTGAGACAAAAAAAGCTTTCTGACATTTCTATCCCTTGTAATTTTCATTCCTAATATCTTCTTTGTAGGATCCAAATCCTTCATCTCAAACTCATCAATCAGCTACTTTTTCAAAATGTTAATCTGTGACATGCCTTTAGGAGCAATAAGCATGTCATCCACATGTAATATCAAATAGACAAAGGAATCATTTAAAAGCTTTTTATGATACACTTAATTGTCATATGAGCTATGAATAAAGCCATTACGAACCATGAATGTATCAAATCTTTTGTACCACTGCCTAGGTGACTATTTCAGACCATATAAAGATTTTTTAAGTAAAAGAACATGGTTTTCCATACATAGAATGACAAATCCCTTAAGCTGACTCATAAATTTGCTCCTCTAGCTCACCTTACAAGAAAGCTGTCTTCACTTCTAGTTGTTCAAACTCTAAATCATGAAGAGCAACGATAGTAAGTAAGACCCTAATAGAATTGTGCTTCACAATTGGAGAAAACACTTTATTAAAGTCAATCCCTTCCCTCTGATTAGAGCGTTTAGCTACCAACCGTGCCTTATATCGAGATGCTTCAAACTCTAGAATGCCATCCTTTTTCTTGAGCACCCATTTGCAGCCTATCACTTTCTGTCCCTTAAGCAATGTTATACGCTTGTAAGTTTGATTCTTGTGAAGAGATTCAATTTCTTCACCCATAGCACCGATCCACTGATTTGCATCTGAACAAGAAATAGCTTCTCTATAATTGTTGTGTTTATGCACATTAACTATCTTAGCAATTGATAAGGCATACACAACTAGATCTATATATGCATATCTTTATAGGGGTCTAATCTATTTTCTCTCCCTATTAGTTACAATGCTATGTGGTTTCTATTGCTATTACTCAGGTGCATCTTCTTGTTATTCGAGATCTTACACCTCATCCTTTAAATTGCTAGACTGAGCTACTGAAGTATCAACCTAAAGCTCCACTTGTTCTCTAACATCATTTGATTCTGCTATTAAAATTTTCATCTAACTATCTAGTGAGACAAACTTATTAAATGTCACATCACTATTGATAATTAATCCTAGAGACTTTGGATCATTGCATCGTAACTTATAGTCTTTCACTTCAGATACATACCTTAGAAATATGCATTTCTTATGCTTGGCTCAAGCTTACCATCCCTCACATGAGCATAAGTGGGCAACCAAACATTTTTAGCTGAGAGTAATTAATAGGTGAAGGGACTAGATCTCAAAAGGAGTTTTGCACTCAATAGCTGTAGATGGAGATCTATTAACCAAGAAATAAGCTATATTAATTTCTTTAGCTTATAAATCATTTCCCAAACCTGAATGTGAAAGCATGCTTTTTGTTTTTTAATAAAGCATTTTTGTTTATGCGTTTGGCAATACCGTTTTGTTGTGGTGTCCTTGTACAAGTGCAGTGCCTCACTATACCTTCATTATTGTAGAATGTATCGAACTCACAATTACAAAATTCCAACTCGTTATTAGTTTTAAGATGCTTGACCTTCTTTTCTGTCTGCTTCTCAATCATCGTCTTCCACTTTACAAAGGCTAAAAATGACTTATCTTTTGTTTTCAAGAAATACACCCAAATCATCCAAGAGTAATCATCAATCAAAGTTATGAAGTACCTAACACCACTCTTGGAAGGGATTCTATTAGGACCCCATAAATCTGAATGGATATAATCCATCGTACCTCTAGTCTTGTAAATTGCCTTTTTATTGAACTTTACCCTAGTTTGTATACCAAACACATAGTGTTCACAAAAGTCCACAGATTCTATTTTTTGTTTATCCAATAAGTCCCACTTGCTCAATGCAGATAACCCTCTTTCACTCATGTGACCAAGAATCATATGCCACAGTTGAGTCTGTTTCTGATTATTATTTCCATATACTATTGCAGCTTCCCTTGAAATTGTATTGCCCTAATGAACATACAATCTAAAACCAAACTATTCTTCATGAGTACCATGAGCCCTTGCACAATTTGAGAACTCCTTTCTCTGCATGGTATTTGTGTCCATGAGATTCAAGTATTCCAAGAGAAATTAGGTTCCTCTTTAGTCTTGGAATGTGCCAACACTCTGTAGTTTTGACAATGCCATCGAACATCCTTAATTTGATGTTACCTATTCCATCCACACGTAATGCACAACTATTGCCTAAAAACACCTTACTACTCATATGTTTCTAAGTGACAAACCAACTTCTATGTGGAAACATGTGATAAGTAGCACCAATATTAAGAATTTAGGAATTTTATCTATGATTTGAGCTCACAGATAAAATTTCCCCAACACTGTTATTGTAACACCCCTATGTTCGATAGTGCGTTCTACTGTTCCGGTGACAGTGTCTGTCCGGATAGCTAGGATGCTTGGAATTATATTTAAATATTAGTGTAGAGATATAAGGTAGTGAAATAAAATAGAGGAAAATGCAAGAAAAAATTAAAGGAAAAATAAAAGAGAGAAAATGGAACTAAGCTAAACGGACAAAACCATATCGATGGGTAACCGCACCGGGAAGTTGCAGCGTGGGTCGTTGACTAACCTTGGATTGTAGGGAACCCTCAGAATTTAGATTTGAGACATAATTAAAGACTTATTGAAGTATACATGTCATTAGAAATATCAAAGAAAAATTAATTAATTAGTACAAAGAAAAATGAGAAATCGAGAAAATGACAAAACTCGGTGTTACCAAAAAGTCTGGAATGCAACCCGAATAGGGGCATTATGATCAATTGACACCTCGAGTTGCCTTTTGACCTTAATGTCCATTAAAAATGAGTGATAGCACACTTTGGAAATATCATAAAAATTAAAATTGTGGTACATTATAATAATAGTGCAAGAAATGGGGTATAATTTGAATAATTAAAACTTTAACACTGTTTAATTAAACTATAGTAGAGCACTAAGGGGTACATAAACTCATTAAGGGACATGTGTATGTCCACTAAGCAATTCAGATTCTGCTTCATCTTCTCCATGCCGAATTGAAGTCCCAAATTCCTCCATAGCCGAAACCTTCAAAAGCTCCACAATCTTCACCATTTTCAACTTAAACCCCAAAGCTTGCTTCATTAACTTTGCTCCCCACATCACAAGAAAGAGTTAGATAGCAATTTTAAGAAGTTTAGTGAAGTTTTGGTCAAGCTTTAAAAGTGGTAAGTGTGTATTTCCCATTCTTGTTTCATTAAACTTTGAGTGGATGTTGTGCTGAGTTATTTTGTGGAAGAAGTTTTGAAGTTTGATGATTTAATGGTGATACACCACTTTGGCAGCCATGAAACCTCACCATGAGTAGCTTGTCCTTGCATGTAATTGGTTGTTTGGATGTTGATTTAAATGTTTAATTGTATTGAAGTTGAATTCAATGTGTAAAGTTTGATTTGTAAGCTTGAAAAGTGGAAATGGAAGTTCATGGGTATGTGCAAACTTGTGGCAGCCTCATGAAGAAGATTGAAGTGTTTAAGTTCATGAAATATTGTTGAATTATGTTGCTTATGGTGGCAGCATGTGTATGTGAATAATTGTTTGGGTTTGGACATGTAAATGAGGTATGTTCATGTGGTTAAATTGTTGTAATTGGACTTTGAAAATTCTGAGTTATAATGTGTATGTTGAGAGTAGTTACAAGCTGCCCAAAATGACCAAAATGTGATGTAAAGTGTGTTAATGTTATGGTACCAAATCAGAATTGGCATGAAAGGTAAACTTGGTAAGTATTGAATGCGTAATTGGTAAGTGTTGAATAATGTGTAACAGGACAGTGTATATTTTAGCTTAGAACCTTAAGTGTGTGACTCCAATTGGTATGCGACCAATTGGAGGTGAAACTAGGCACAAAATGTGCCAACTTTCATGAAGGAAGCTTACCTAAATTCTGCCTAGATGGTGACTTGAAAAATGACCAAATCCAGATTAGTGACTTGAAAGCCTGAAAATTGACCATTTGGGCAGCAGTTAGTGTTTTGACCATAACTTGCTCAAAACAAGTCCAAATGACCTGAAATTTTTACCATGAATAGTTAGACATAGATCTACAATTCTTATGAAGACACCAAAGCCCAGAAATGGCCAGAACCAAGCCAAATAGCTTGCACAAGTTCAGGTACCAAAACCGGCCGAACCAAAAGTGACCTAAAAATGATCTAAGCCAACCATTTTAGTGCATTTTGTCCAGCATTAGTAAATTGACCATATCTTGGTCTATACAACTCAGAATGAGACATAGACCTACAAGTTTGTAGTTTGGACTGAAGCTCGAAAATCGAGGGAACTAGGTCATCCAACTAGGTCAAAATAATACACTGAAATCTGGTAAATTGCAATAAAATGCAATATACTTGGAAATGAAATTGGTAACATATACTAACACTAAAGGGCTATAAAATGTGACATATTGGTAAAATTAGAATTGACTCACTTAGAGTGCATCAAGGGTCAACATTATAAGTTGACTAATGAAATGAATTGAAGGGAATAGTACCAAGAAAATTTAATTATTGGATTTTATTATTAGAAGCAAATTCATTGAGTACTGAAACACTTTAAATTGTATGTTTCAGTTGAAAATGATATTGAGAAGCATAAGGAACACTGAGTCAGGGCCAAGAGGCATATATCAGAGGTCTGTGCACAATACTTTTTATATTCACTACTTTTGCCAGAAAATTTATTTAGAGAAATGAGTTATGAATAATTTTTTATTGTTTTGGCTTTGAGAATTTTATTTGGAAATTATTGTGTTGCCTACTTTGTAAATGGAAATTTTGAGACAAAATGTGATTTGTGGTTTATATGAAATATTAAATATTGTGATTTGGAATTATTTTGATTCACACTTGGCATGACAATGTTACTATGTTCCTCCTCCATTTATGGGGTGAGTGTGATTATATTCCTCCCTCTTTGACTTGCCAGTCTGAGGTGAGTGTGGATGAGTACTCATTATCTAGCTAGCTTCCTCCCTCATTGATTTCGATTAGTGGGGTGAGTGTGCCTTGTCATGGTGTACAACACGACATATTCAGAAAAGTTTGTGTCATGACCTATGTTGTGTTATTGATTAGCAACACTGTGTTATTCAATTGTTTGATCAAATTTGTGTTATATGAGCTTTGAAAAATTGTGCATTGTTTGGATTGTAAATTGTCAATAAATGTTTTACATATTGCATTTTAAATTTTTATTGTGCACCACTGAGTAAATTTTACTCAGCGATAGCTTTTTCATTGCTGTCGCAGGTAGACAGACGGACAAAGCAGCAGAGTAGGCTACTTATACCACATTTTGAGATTTCGCCGGGTATATCGAGTATACCATATTGTGTAGTTTTTGTTGTAATGTATGTGCACTGTATGCATATATTATACTTGGTCTTGAGCAGTTGAAACTAAAATTGTAAACTATTTTGGCCTGTAAAAGTATTGTGATAAATTTATCTTATCTCAGTTTTTTTTTTTTTGGAAACACTGGAAAATTGATTGTTGAACTGAGTTGATAATGTTGAGAAATTTATTGTGTTGAATAAATTATTGTAGTTTGGGATTGAGGAATTATATATTTGAAGTGCTTTTTACAGGTTTTTGAAGAACCGTTTTATTCAAAATACAGATGACACTCTGCCAAAATTTTTACAGAAATGATTGATACTCAAATTTGTTATTTTGTTTCACTTCAGTTAAAAATTTTTAATACCTGTCAAAAGTGTTCACCACTATAAAAAGAAGTAAGAAAAGTTTTAAAATCCCTTATAATGTATTTAATGGATTATCAATAGACGAAGTTGGTAATTCATTAGATATACTACGGGATCATGTTATGCCTTACGGAGGGGTAGGGTGTGACAGTCATCACTATTAGAATTCCTAAACCTATCAACAAAATTTGCAAAACTTTCTAACTGCTTTCTCTTTTTATTTTTTAACTTGGGATAGTTTCTCCTATAGTGACCTTGCTACCTGCACTCAAAATAGTTAACCTTTTCATTTTTGACTTCGATCTGGCTTTAGATTTATTCTTGTTGAAAGAACCCTCCCTTGACTGTGTTCTTCCCCTGCTTACCAAACCTTCCCCCTTAGCTCTTTTTCTATTATCTGGAAAATTCTTTTCAACTCCTTTGATTTTAGAGAATTACTAACATCATCTAGTGAAATATTGTCTTTCTTATACGATAAAGTATTAACAAAAGTCTCATAGAAGGGTGGGAAAGAACATAATACAATAAGGGCCTGATCTTTACTATCACCATCAACATTTTTCAAGTCCATATTGAATGAATTAAGTTTATCCATGTGTTCTTTGATGGGCATATCTTCATTCATTCTTAGATTATATAGCCTTTTTTTTCAGATACTAGGGTTGACACTGAGTTTTTACTAGCAATCTCCCATAGGTCATTATTAGTAATGCTAATGAAAATCGAACTCAAGGCTCTCTCCTTCAGATCAACCTAATTTATAGTACAGTCCTTTGAAACAAAGCTCAGTATCTAACATTTCATACATCACATGTCTATTATACAACTCAAGAACATAAAGGAACTTGCTAAAACTCTGCCTCTTGCTAGCTTTTCCAATAAACAACTCTAATCCTGCAATGCTTCACCTGGGGTTGAGGGAAAAGGGTAAGCTTAGAGAAGCTTAGTGAGTAAATCAACCAAAACATTTATTATATTATTCAATTGATACAAATGCAATGCATCAGTTACATAAGTTTGCACATCATAAACAATTCACATAAGATGGACTTATCACCAGTAATTTCCCACAACCAATTTGCCCTGCTCATATATATGCTTCCTAGCACTTCCTCTTAAATTCATAGCATAATCAATGTGGTCAGCTCATAGAGAAGTTCCTCGGATCCTCAACTATCATAAATGTGAGCTAGGGTCTTATTAGGCCTCACCACGTAACATCATGCATGATCATAACACATAAAATATCTGTACCATGGGGAAACTAGTGGATCATACAATAAAAATTATGCAATAATGTAGCATATTCGTGTTTTAGATACATACAAACTAATAATATCATAAAATGATACATGTGAATGATCATAGTTCTCATTAATAATCATTAAAAGAGTTGCATTTTTTTAGGTTAGTATTACTCACCTCTCGAAACCTATCAAACATCATAAACACAAATGATAACTAATCCTTAACTATATCCTTACGGGTTCCTCACGTTCGATCCTATAAAAGACAAACCCTAATGAGTTATTCAGATCTCTATAACTCTATTCATATATAATACAACATATTCTAGGTCCAAAAGGTGTCTGAAAGCAAGTTTTTGAACTAAAAGCAAGGCCGTTGCCAAATTAAGGAACTTCGGCTACTAAAGTCTTGAGCCTTAAATGCCTTTTTTGGATAATAGTTACTTTGGCTATCGAAGTAGGGAACTTCGGCTGTCAAATTCCTGAACTTTAAAAACACCTAAGAAGCAATAACTACTTCAACTATTGAAATAATGGTTTTTGACAGCCAAACTTAGGAATTTCTAGAATTCCTAATTCAAATTCTACAAAAACCCACATGCTCAAACTTCAAAAACACATGCCAAATCAAACTGCATAAACACCTTCTCATAACATCCATTAATTAAAACAACTTCAAAAAGGTACATGGATCCATCTATAGATCAAATCTACAGATTTTCTCAAGTTAGATAACCCTAACACAACTAAAAACCCTAATTTCAACAAAATTGCTTCAAAACTTATAAATCCAATTGGTTCATAAACTTCATAACTCCTAATAAGTTCAAGAAACCCTAAAATTACAAGCATACATCCAATATTCTTGCCAAAACCAAAACAAAAGACAAAATTCAACTCCATTGCTTAAAACCTCAAATCAAAACTCACAGGCATTAACTTTTAAGATATCTTACTTATAACTTTGACACACTTTTAAATAGATCAAAACCCAAAGAAAAGAAGGCATGCATTCCATATTTTTTTGAAAAACCAAAACAAGAGACTTACCTTTCCTCTCCCTTGTCGTCTTCCTTAAAAAGGAACTGCAGAAGCCTATCTTGCAGCTGGTTGAGTCATATTACCTAATGCTGCTTGCTGTTGTGAGGCCACCCTTTTCATGTTGGAAGACTCACTTGCCATATGCCCCTTTTGATCACACCTATAACACTCTAAGGTTCCAAACCTATAAGGTCCTCAATGAGATTTCCCATATCTCAATAAACCGAAGTATTTAAACCTGAGCTAGACTAACTCCCCATCCTAAGACCAGATTTGATCTTACTCCATAACTTTTTTTTCTTTTATTTTTTTAGCAATCTTCTCGCTTTCTCTTTCTTAGTCCCAAATGAAGACATGGTCTTAGTCAGGTGGTTGAACCTCCCTACATATGTGGCCTTAAGAACTCCAGACTACTCGGCCTTTGTATTTTTCCGGTCTAAACTCCCTTCAATGATTGTCCCCACTTTCATCTTCCTTACAGCATTTGTAATACCCTCACTTTACATAGTCCATACGTTCTACTGTACTGACGACTAATGTTTGTCCGGATAGCTAGGATGTCTGGAACTGCACTTAAATGATAGTGGGGAGATATAAAATGATGGAATAAATGATAAAAAAATACAAGAAAAATTAAGGAAAAATAAAAGAAATGAAATGTAACTAGGTTAAATGAGCTGTGGTTCCAGTGATGTGTGACTATACTAGGAAGTCACTGTGTAGACAGTTGATGACTCAAGACCCGGGAGGAACCCTAGGAAATAATTTTTGGGACTTAATTAAAGATTTGATGAGGTATAAATGACTTTAAAAATGTCAAAAAAAATTTAGTTAATCGGTATAGATGAAAATAAAATTAAAGGAACCGTCAAATCAAGGATTTAATCGGTATTACCAAAAAAGTGTGACTATAACCAGAAGAGGGGCATTTCGGTCAATTGACACCTAAAGTCAACTTTTGACCTAAATGTCCATTAAAATGAGTGATATTAAAATTTTGAAAATCCCATAAAAACATGAAATTATATGTAATGTAATTAAAGAAAAAATGAGGGGTATTATTTGAAATATTAAAACTTTGATTATAATAATAATTAAACAATTGATAGTGGGGGTATATAAATGCATTAGAAGACAAATGCATCCACTCACAACTTGATCATCTTCATTTGCTTTCATTCATGGCCGAATTCTCCTTTCATATTTCCTCCATGGATATTTTTCATGCAAGCTCTCAATCTCTCCATTTTCAACATAAAATCAAAGGTTTACTTCATTAAAGTTGATCCTCACACCTTGGGAAGTATATAGGCAGCAAAAGGAAGCAAAAATTTTGAAGTTTTTACAAGCTCAAGAAGACACCAAAGCCCATAAATGACCATAAGCAACTCAAACAGCTTGCACAAGTTCGGGTCCAAAAACTGGCCGAACCTAAAATGACCTAAAGTGACCTAAAATGACCAATTTTGGTGCAATTTGACCAGCAATAGTAAAATGACCATAACTTGGTCTATATAACTCACAAAGACCTGAAATTTTGCCCCGCGTTCCATAAGACATAGATCTACAAGTTTGTGGTTTTGACCGAAACCTGAAAACTGAGGAAACTAGGTCGTCCAGCTAGGTCAAACTAGTATCCCGGAATCCAGCAAATTGCAAGAAAATGCAGTATACACGGAAATGAATTTGGTAACATGTACCAACCCTAAAAGACTATCGAATGTGACATATTAGTAACACTAAAACCTAATTTACCTAGAATGCACCGAGGGTCAACATATTAGGGTGACTAAGCAAATAATAGAATTTAGTGAATTATTTATCAAACATTATCGTTAGAGACAGTTTAATTAAGTACTGAAACACTTCAAATTGTGTTTCTCAGTTAGCAAAGACTCAGGAAAAGGGAAGGAAACACTGAGTCAAGACCAGGAGACGATTATCGAGAGGTTTGTGCACAACAACTATTTCTTTTGAATTTTTCAATTGAAATGAATTATGACTATTTGTACATTATTGTTTTAAATTGTGGAAATGTGTTTGAATGGATATTTATCGCTTGAAAAGTACTGTAAATGGTTTGAAATTGTGAGAAATTATTTGAATGATATTGATGGATACTTATTGATTGAAAAGCATTGGAAATGGTTTGAAACCACAGCTATCATGTATATTGATTGTATTCCTCGCTAGCTTGTCTAGTGGAACGAATTGAATTCCCTCTCTGGCTGAAGTGTTGAGGTGTGTGCCTGTTGAGGACGAATTGGATGAGTACTCATATTTTTGCTAGCTAGCTATGTTATTCCTCATTAGTCATTAACTTTTGGGACGAATTGAACTTTGGAACATGATTAAGCTGTGTGTGGTTTATTGATATGTATTGTGAAATTGTGAAATGGAGTTTAAATGCTTATTGACATTCACTGTCTTTTGAATTTAACTATGTTTTGATTACTGAGATTTAATGTGATATTGTGTTAAATTCCTTATGACATTTATTGTCTTGAATTTAACTATGGTTTAAAGTATCCACTATTTATATGAATTATGAATTGTGATTTAAAGTTGTATTTGGTAAATGTTGTGCACCACTGAGACATTGTCTCAGCGATAACTTTTTATTGCTGTCGAAGGTAGACAGACGGACAGGGCAGCAGACTAGGCTGCTAGTACATCCAGCGAGAGATTATCGGGTATAATGAGTATACCACATTTTGCATTTTGTACTGTAATATATGACCACTGTATGTACATAATGTTTTTAGTTTTGAGCAGTTGTAAATTCAAATTGTACATTGAAGTTGTAAAATAATTATGAGTTATTTTGGCTTGTAAAAATTGTATTATATTTCTTGTATCTCAGTCTTTGAAAAATCACTGTGGATTTGAGTTGAGAAAAATGTTGTGTTGAGAAATATGTTGGAGTTGGGATTTGGAAATATATTGAAGTACTTTTTACAGGTTTTCTGAAGAACTGTTTTATCCAAAATACAGATGGCACTCTGCCAAAATTTTTACAGAAATTACTAATAGTTTAAATGTGTTAACTGTTTCAAGTCAGTTCACAAAAAGTTTTTAACACCTGTAACTTATGCTCACCACTGTAAAGTGAAGTAAGAAAAGTTTTAAAATCCCTTGTAGTGTATTTAATGGGTTATCAGTAGACGAAGTTGGTAATTCATTAGGTATACTACGGGATCATGTTATGCCTTACAGAGGGGTAGGGTGTGACATGTTTTAGTGATATCATAGCCTGGTTTTTAAATTCTGTTTTCACTTGTTACTTGAATATTCTTTCTTCATAGTACAACTGCTCAATATCATTGTTTGATACATACAGTACATTACATTATAAATATGCACTAACGGGAGGAAATCTCCTTATGTTATTTGTTCAGGGGATTTAAAATCCTCGCATTGATTATGGAGGAGGGTGATCGTTCAGTCGATCAATCTATTGAGGCTGAGGTGTAAGGGGATGCCCCAGGCCTACACAATGTCAGTGGTTCAAGAAAGACCACCCAGCGATCTGTAGTTTCTGCTCGGTTGCTCGTGAGATGGCTGCAATGTTCTAACAAATGGCTGGTAGTGTGCCTACTCAAGTCCCAATGCAGACACCAGTGGTACAACGACAGTCTCCTACTAGGCAGTATGACAAATTGATGAAGTATGGGGCTATAGAGCTCAAGGGGACAGTAGATCCTCTAGAGGCTGAACAGTGATTAGAGAGGATGGATAGGGTATTCAAGAAACTGCATTGCATGGAGGAGCTCAGATTTGAATACTCTGTATCTTTGCTACAGGGGATGCTTATGACTGGTGGAAAACCATTCCCCACAGTCTGGTAGAACCTGCAGTGTTAACATGGAATGACTTTCTTAAGGAATTCAGACAAAAGTATGTCCCTGATGCTTATGTAGACCAGAAGCTACAAGAGTTCCTAAGTCTGAAACAGGGAAGCAGATCAGTGGCTGAGTATGAAAGAGAATTTTCCCGCCTAAGCCATTATGCAGTAAGTCTACTTTCTACCAGCAGGGAGAGATGCAAGAGGTTTGAAACTGGATTGAAGCCCAGTATCAGATTACAAGTAGTCGGGTTCAATCACACTAAGTTCTCTGAACTTGTTTCTCAAGCCCTAGAGTTGGAAAGAATTGAGTCTGAAGCAGCTCTTGAGAAAAAGAAATCAGAGAAAACAGAGAAAGAGGGAAAACCAGTAGAACAGAGTTCCAGTGGTCCTACTGGAAAGAGGAAGAATCATGGGGGACATGGCAGAGGTGGCAAGAAGTCTGGTAGGGGAAGATATTCAGGACAGAAGCCTCCTTTATCTGGTCAGCAGAGTACCAGAAGTTCCTATCCTCCCCGCCAATGTGAAACTTGTGGAAGAAATCATGGTGGGATATGCTATAAGGCTATTGGAGCCTGTTATAACTGTGGAGGCACAGGACACTTTGCCAAGAACTGCACCAGTAGTAGCAGAGTTGGACCACCTCCTACTCCTGTAGAAGGGTCAGTTCAGAGCCCTGTCATCAGAAGTTCACAACCACCCAGCAGAGGTAGAGGCAGGGGTAGAGGTAGCCCAGCAGGCAGCCAAGGCACAGTGAAACATTCAGAGCAAGATAGTGCTACAGTCAGAATCTATGCAATGAGACAGAGAGAAGAGGCCGAGACATCTGATGTTGTGGCTGGTACCTTCTCAACCTTTAACCAAGATGTGTTTGTGTTATTAGATCCGGGTTCTACCCATTCTTATGTGAGTGCTAGCATCATTGATTGCATTGTTGTTCCATGTACACAAATGGACTTTGAGGTGCTAGTAACAAGTCCGCTAGGACAGGAGGTCAGGGTTAATAAAATATATAGGGATTGTCCTTTGGTGATCTAAGGACACACTTTTCTTTCTGATTTCATTGAAATGCCCTTCAGAGATTATGATATCATCTTGGGCATGGATTGGTTAGCTAGGCATCATGCCATAATTGACTATAGGCTGAAGACAGTCACTTTTGGTCTCCCTCAGTACAACGATGTGGTAATACATGCGGAGAGGCAGTTATTGCCATCAAACATCATTTCGGCTGCACTAGCCAGAAAAATGATCAGAAAGGGGTGTGAAGCATACTTGGCACATGTGGTAGACACCCAAGTAGGGAGTCCAGCATTGAAGGACATCCCTACAGTATATGACTTTCTAGATGTGTTTCCTGATGAATTGCCAGGATTACCTCCGGAAAGAGAAGTGCATTTTGAAATTAATGTTATGCCGGGTGTGGATCCAATCTCCATATTGCCATACAGAATGGCACCAGCAGAGTTGAAGGAGTTGAAGATATAGTTGCAAGAACTACTTGAAAAGGGCTTTATCCGCCCTAGTGTGTCACCTTGGGGAGTGCCAGTATTGTTTGTTAAGAAGAAAGATGGCACTCTTCGCTTATGTATAGACTACCGGCAGTTGAATAAGGTGACGATAAAGAATAGATATCCATTGCCTCGCATTGATGATCTGTTTGATCAGTTGAAGGGTGCAGTTGTATTCTCCAAAATTGATTTGCGATCTGCTTATTATCAGTTGAAGGTGCAAGAGCAGAGTATTCCAAAAACTACTTTCAGAACTCGGTATGGCCACTATGAGTTTCTAGTAATGCCATTCGGGTTAACAAATGCTCCAGCTGCTTTTATGGATATGATGAACACTATCTTCAGACCATATCTCGACCAATTTGTGGTGGTGTTTATTGATGACATTTTGATATACTCGAGGAATGCAGAGGAGCATGATAGACATCTGTGGATTATACTGCAGACTTTAAGGGAGAAGCAGCTATACGCCAAATTGTCGAAGTGTGAATTTTGGCTGAAAGAAATCTCCTTTTTGGGACATGTTATGTCAGCTGAAGGGATCAAGGTAGATTCCAGCAAGGTAGAAGCTATCCTTAATTGGAAACCGCCCAGAAACATCACAAAAATTCGCAGTTTTCTGGGTTTAGCTGGATATTACCGTCAGTTTGTGAAGGGGTTTTCTATGTTATCTTCTCCACTGACTAAGCTGCTTCGAAAAGATGTAAAATTTCAATGGACAGATAAATGTCAACAGAGTTTTAATGAGTTGAAGAGGTGTTTAACTGAAGCTCCAGTCCTCACTTTACCTACTCCGGGTAAAGAATACACAGTTTATAGTTATGCTTCTCACAATGGGTTAGGCTGTGTACTGATGCAAGATCGGAATGTCATTGCTTATGCATCACGTCAGCTGAAACCGCATGAGAGGAACTACCCAACACATGATCTGGAGCTAGCAGCTATTGTTTTTGCTCTGAAGATCTGGAGACACTATTTATATGGAGAGAAATGCTACATTTACATAGATCACAAGAGCTTGAAGTATTTGGGCACCCAGAAGGAATTGAATTTGAGGCAGAGGAGATGGTTAGAACTCATTAAAGATTATGATTGCTTAATAGACTATCAGCCAAGAAAAGCAAATGTGGTGGCTGACGCCTTAAGTTGTAAGACTATGGCAAGTCTTAGAGTTTCTCCTTTGTCCATGGTATATGAATTGAAAGTACAGCATGCTAGTTTAGAGATTGATGATGAGGGATAGACAGTAGTTGCATGGCATGTACAGCCAGTGTTGATTGATCAGATCAGAATGGCTGCTCAGAGTGATGATAAATATTAGAAGCTACTGAAAGAAGTCTAGCAGGGCAAGAAACCTGAATTCTTTGTGAGAGATGATGGTTTATTGCTATATCAGGGCTGAATTGAGACAGATCATTATGAAGGAAGCACATGAGTCTCCTTTTGCTATGCACCCTAGTGGAACTAAAATGTATAGAGGGCTAAAAGAGCATTACTGGTGGATGGGTATGAAGAGAGATATAGCTGAATTTGTTTCCAAATGCCTAACTTGTCAGCAAGTAAAGGCAGAACATCAAGTTCCAGCTGGTTTGTTACATCCTTTGTCGATGCAGTGGAAATGGGAACGACTAACTATGGATTTTGTTACAGGACTTCCAAGGACACAAAGTAGTCATGATGCAGTATGGGTTATAGTTGACAGATTGACCGAGTCTGCTCACTTTTTGCCAGTTCGGATGGACTATAGCCTGGAAATATTAGCCAGATTGTACATATATGAGATTGTAAAATTGCATGGAGTGCCAGTATCAATTGTGTCTGACAGAGATCCTAGGTTCACTTATAGATTCTGGGGTAGTCTTCAGAGAGCCCTAGGAACTAGATTGAACTTCAAAGACAAAGATTCCACCCACAGCACGGATGGCGACCGAGAGGGTTATTCAGATATTGGAGGATATACTACGGGCTTGTGTGATTGAATTTGAAGGTAGTTAGGATACACACTTGCCTTTGATTGAGTTTGCTTATAACAATAGCTACCAATCAAGTATTGGGATGCCTCCATATGAAGCTTTTTATGGCAGAAAGTGCAGAACTCCCTTATGTTGGGATGAAGTAGGTGAAAGGAAGATAATTGGGCCAGAAGTTGTTCAGCAGACAGAGGAAAATATCAGATTGATCAGAGATAGACTCAAGGCTGCATCAGACCGTCAGAAGTCCTATATTGATCTGAAGAGAAGAGATATTGAATATGCAGTGGGTGATAAGGTTTTCCTCAAAGTTTCTCCTTGGAAGAGAATTATGAGATTTGGCAGAAAGGGGAAACTGAGTCCTCGTTTCATCGGACCATATGAAGTTCTGGAAAGAGTGGGTCCTTTGGCATATCGGTTGGCATTACCTCCAGAGTTAGCAAGGATACACAATATCTTCCATGTGTCCATGTTAAGGAGGTACAGATCTGACCCATCTCATGTACTATCAGTTGAAGAGATTGAGGTAAATCCAGACCTCTCATATGAGGAAGAACCCATAAAAATTCTGGCATATGAGGTGAAGCAGCTGAGGAATAAACAGATACACCTGGTTAAAGTGAAGTGGAACCATCATTCAGGCCAGGAAGCTACTTGGAAACGTGAAGAGGATATGAGGAGACAGCACCCACAGTTGTTCAGAGACTAATGCCAGGTAAAAATTTCGAGATGAAATTTATTAAAGGGGGGGAGAATTGTAACACCCCTATGAAATATCTAATGTTCTTGGTTTTGAGCAGTTGTAAATTCAAATTGTACATTGAAGTTGTAAAATAATTATGAGTTATTTTGGCTTGTAAAAATTGTATTATATTTCTTGTATCTCAGTCTTTGAAAAATCACTGTGGATTTGAGTTGAGAAAAATGTTGTGTTGAGAAATATGTTGGAGTTGAGATTTGGAAATATATTGAAGTGCTTTTTACAGGTTTTCTGAAGAACTGTTTTATCCAAAATATAGATGGCACTCTGCCAAAATTTTTACAGAAATTACTAATAGTCTAAATGTGTTAACTGTTTCAAGTCAGTTCACAAAAAGTTTTTAACACCTGTAACTAATGCTCACCACTGTAAAGTGAAGTAAGAAAAGTTTTAAAATCCTTTGTAGTGTATTTAATGGGTTATCAGTAGATGAAGTTGGTAATTCATTAGGTATACTACGGGATCATATTATGCCTTACAGAGGGGTAGGGTGTGACAGTAGCCGACAACACTTACTTGGGATTTCTTCTTGATCGAGTTCAAGAAGAAGTATATTAGTAATATATACTTAGAGGCCAGAAGGAGAGAGTTCTTAACTCTAAGGCAGAGGCAGCTCAAGGTCTTTGAGTATGAGAGAGAATTTGTGAGGCTAAGAAGATATGCACAGGAGATAATGCCTACAGAGGCAGATCGGTGCCGTAGGTTTGAAGATAGACTGAACGATAATATGAGACTTATAGTGATGGCACATGAGTATGCCGACTTCTCCAAGTTAGTGGCTGTAGCTTTAAATGTAGAAAGAGTACGAAATGATGAGCAAACTCGGAGAGATAGACAGTGAAAGAGGAGTTCTAGGCAAGGTTAGTCCAGTACACTAGTTTCTGAGGGTAAGAGGCCTAAGGGTTCACTAGGTCAGGGCCATAGACAGAGGTCTCAGTTTACACAGAGAGGAGGACAGTCCAGAGCATCAGTAGGGAGTTCTCCAAGAAAAGTAGTAGAGGGATTAACCTCCATACCTTTATGCACCTACTGTGTGAGGAGGCACCGAGGAGAGTGTCGATTATTGAACGGGGGATGCTTCCAATGCGGAGCTACTGATCATTTCCTATGAGATTAGCCCCACAGGAGTGTTCCCATTACCATACCACCGAATGAGATATCTGCCCTCGCAACTCAGAGGGGTAGATGGCCTGTGAGGCCAGAGGTGACGGGTACGTCACAGAGACCAATTTTTGAGACCATTGAGCGACCCGAGGCCCGAGTAGGACCCCGTATATATGCTATGAGAGCACAGGAGGAGCCAGAGCTGGCAGATGTTGTTAGAGGTATATTTCTCATTATAATAATTTAGTATATGTAATGATAGACCCTGTATATGAGATTAAAGTAAATAGGTTCAGAACTAGTTGAGGATGAGAGTGTAGAGCTAGATTTAGTAAGATGGACTAAGGAGACAAGGAGATAACAACTCTTCAACTATTTACACTGGGTAAATTTCGAGGACAAAATTTTATTTAGAGGGGAAGAATTGTAACGCTCTCACTTTAGGTAGTCCGTATATTCTACTGTTACGGCAACTAACGTCTGTCCGGACAGTCAGAATGTCTAGAACTATATTCAAACTAGAGTGAGGAGGCATAAATTGACTGAATAAAGACTAAGAAAAACAAAGGAAAAATAAAAGAAATGAATTGCAAATGAGTTAAACAAGCCAGGGTCATAGCGATGGGTGACCTCACTAGGAAGCGACTGCAGAGACAGTTGCAGACCCCAGACCGATGAGGAACCCTAGGAAAATAATTTTTTAGGACCTAATTAAAGGTTTATTGAGGTATAAATGATATTAAAAATGTCAAAGAAAATTTAGGAAAATTTATTTATCGGTACAGATAAAAATAACCTGATAAGTATAATGAAGGGCATTTTGGTCATTTCAACCCCATAGTTGAATTTTAACCTAAATGTCAGTCAAAATGAGGGAAAATAAAATATTAAAAATAAATTAAAACATGAATTATTAAATGAAAAAAGGGGAAAAGAAAGGAAAAAAAAAGAGAAAAGAATGAAATGTAAATTTAAGTATGATGTCATAATGACATCATAAAAAGTGGTAACCAATGGGAACTTAACAAATGCTTATTAAGAGATAAGAGAGAATTTCAAAGAGACAATTTGACTATTGAAAAATCAGCTACATCTTCTTCTTTTTCTTTCTATTTGGCCGAACCTCCATGGCCATTCCTTCCACCATTTTGTTCAAGCCTTAAGCTTAAATTTTCTCTTTATCCATCCACCAAAATCCCTAAGTTCCTTCATAAAAATTTATCCCTACACCATTAGGAAGACTTTGGCTACCAAGAAATTGAAGAATCTTATAGTTTTCACAAGTTAAGAAGTGGACATCTAAAGGTTAGTGCAATAACCACTCTACTTCTCTTCTTTAAGTGTTGTAAGCATGTTGAAACAAGTTAGTATAACATGAAAATTGAAGAAAATAACAAGTACATGAGGAACTAAATTTTTGGCAACCATGATTTACAGAGGTAATTGATGTTCTTAATTGATATAAATTAGCTTAGTGATGTTGATTGATAAGTATATATACATTGGAAGTGAAATTGTAATTAGTTGTATGGTTTTGGGAATATTGAGTTAGGGCTTTGACCCAATTTGGTACTTTTGCATTATGGATAGCATGTTGAGATGAATTGTTGATCATTGAAGTGGTATATATGCCAAATTGAAGTATGGGAGTTGGAGAAAATTGAAATTGGGAGTGCAATTTTCTTGCAGGAAATTCAGACCTATAAGTCCAGTGTATTGTTTGAGCTATAACTAAAATTGTGTGGCTCCAATTAGTATGAGGCCAATTGGAGGTAAACTAGACTCATAACACTCCATTTGTTATGGAGAAACCCTGCCCAAATTCTATCTATAAGTTGACTAATTTACTGTTCCAATCCGGATGCCCATACACTGAACCCAGGAAAATGACCAAATGAACAATACATTTTCATTTGGCCATAACTTCCTCTAGATAGGTCCAAATGACCTAATTTTGGTGGCATTCGAAAGCTTAGACATAGGAATACAACTTTTATGGAGAACATAGAACCCAGAAATGTCTCTAACTAAATCAAATTACTAGTACAAGTTAGGTCAATAAAACTGTCCAGAACAACACTGTCCAGAAATTCTGGACTAAAGCTCACCTGACCAGTTTTGGAAAAATGGCCATAACTTGGACTATAAAAATTCAAATGCAATGAAACCAATGGCAAAATTTTTATGAGATATAGTCTAAAATATTGATCTTTTGACTAAAACCCAAAACCCAAAGAAACTAGGTCAAATGATTAGACGAAATTAACACATCAAAATTTGGAGTTTGACCAAATTACACTTGACCCCAGAATAGTGTTTATAGTATAGTATATCTTACACTAGGAAACTCTAATTGGGATGAGCCATACTAATCTGGAACCCTAAGAAACAGGGATCCAACTTTGTTTCAGACATTGTCCTAAAATTATGAACATAAGGACCCTAAAAGTTAAGTTAAAGCTACTTACCTAAACTTGGACCCTGAAGACACAGGGTACCTGAGTCTAGGCTAGTGATTTGATCTTAATTAATTTTACAAAACTTAGAAAATTGTAATTTAAATTTCTGAGTGACCATAATACATAGGGTAACAATTTCCATGAAGAATACTAGGCCTAATTTTGGCTGTAACATATTCAATTAATTAGGTGAAATGTAATTCTAAAATCTGCCTATTTAAGGAACCAGAATTAGGAAATGAACCAGTTATGGTTATTTGACCATAATTTGGGTCTAAAACTTCAAATGACATGATTTAAAAGGGACAACAAAGACAAAACATAGAGGAACAACTTCCATGAAGGAAGTGTAGCCAAATAAGGACCACATTTTAAAAAAATTACTAGGTGATTCTAAGATACTAAACCTGGACCTTGACAAAGGTTCCTAATATGATTTGGCATATGAGATGAAATAAATTACAATAACTTGCTAAGCATGAAAATGATATAAATCAATGAAACTATGAGTATTAAATAACATTATTTTGCCAAGAGTACACCTAGACTCCTTTATATAGCTTGGATCGATTGGTACATCAATTAAGGATTGCAGATTATTGTACTGCCCACATGAATGATCATTGACAGACAATATATGTCTAGGATGATTGTTCCACTGGCTTTATGCCTGTTCGTTAGCCATAGGGTCTATTATTATTACTGGCTTATGCCTGCCCGCTAGCCTAGTGCCTGACATGACCATTATATACTGGATAGACATACAGATGTCTAAATAGTATACTCCTGTGTATCTAGTCTTTATAGTCTGTCATAGATTACTTGGGCACAGATATGAGTAACACATCTTAAATTTAAATAAGTGCATGAAGAGATCACTGTCATGGATTTAATAAGATTGAATATGAAATATATGAATATAAAGATCCCGATAATCTGTTGCTTTTAAAGTTTCATAAATATGTAATTAATTCAAAAATTTAGTAAATTTTATATGGACAATTATTTCAAATATTTTATTGTTTTTATTTCAAATTATTGCACCACTAAGTAGAAATACTTAGAACGTTAGTTTTTCCATCGCATAGGTACAGGAGAGCACCAGCAGCCACAGCAGTACTAGGAGAGTACAGATAGAGAGGATCAGATTTGCTACAGGGTCGGTGTCACCTCACCAGTTCATTTTAGGTAGGGCTCATGTGTATTTAAATTTTGCATTTTGGATCACTGTACATAAGTAGATAGTGTAAATTATTTTAAGACATGTAATTAAATTTTTGGATTGTATATAAATTGTAAATATTGTAATTACTTTTATATGAATGAAATGTAGTATTTATTATTTACTTGAAATGAGTATAAACATTATGATGACATGACATGATTTATGGAAAATGATATGGATGTGTATTTTTAACAGGTAAAATAAGTAAACCCCCATGCACTAGTAAAACAAAAGAGACTCTATCCGAGTCTCCATCAAAATGAAATGGGATACAAAAAGAAAAAAGAAAAAAAAATTTACACTTAAGATAATACGATTAAATAGAAAGTAAAATAATATTGTACTCGACAAGACAGGATAGGGTGTTCCGGCACCGAATGTAGCACGCCTTGCTCGGCTACACTATAGACGGGTGAGGGGTGTTATACACAGAGGAGAGTGTAGATTGTTGACTGGTGGGTGTTTCAGATCTGGGTCTATGGATCACTTCTTGAACGATTGCCCACAGAGGAGTGCTAGTGTTCCCACTGCTCCACCCTAGACAGAGAGGTCTACCCCGGCAGCACAGAGGGGTAAAAGACCTATGAGGCCTAATATAGCTGGTCCATCATAGAGGTCTACTACAGAGACAATTTAGAGATAGGAGGTCAAGGTAGCACCTCGTGATTATGCTAGAGGGCTCGGGAGGAGCCAGATCGAGCAGATATTATTAGAGGTACATTTTCTCTTTATGATATGTTAGTATGTGCACTGATTGATCCCGGCTCCACACATTCATATGTGTGTATTACACCGACACTTGATAGAGGGGTATAGATAGAGAAGTTAGAGGAGGACATACAAGTTACTAACCCTTTAGGCCATAGTTTCATGGTGAAAAAGGTCTACAAGGGTTGTCCTCTAAGGATACAGGGTTATGAACTTCCAGCCGACTTGATTGAACTACCATTCCATGAATTTGATGTGATACTGGGAATGGATTGGTTATCACATTATCAAGTGATGGTAGATTATCGGTTGAAGAGGATTTAATTATAGACAACAGATGGGTATGAGATTATAGTCACGGGTGAAGGAACGAGTTGTCTTTCTACCATTATATCAGCCATAGCAGCCAGAAGATTGATGAGGAAAGGTTGTGAGACTTTCTTAGCACATGTGGTTGACACTAGTAAGACTAGCCCAAGTTTACAAGACATCCCCACTGTATTTGATTTTTCGGATGTATTTCCAAAAGAGTTGCCTGGTTTGCCACCGGACAGAGAAGTGGAGTTTGTTATAGAGGTTATGCTAGGTACTGCACCGATTTCCAGTGCTCCATATAGGATGGTATCTACTGAACTGAAAGAGTTAAAAGCTTAGCTACTGGAGCTACTGGATAAGGGTTTCATACGCCCAAGTGTGTCACCATGGGGAGCACCAGTGTTATTTGTGAAGAAGAAGGACAGTACACTATGGCTTTGTATAGTTTACTGGTAGTTGAATAAGGTGACTGTGAAAAACAAATATCTTTTACCATGGATAGATGACTTATTTGATCAACTGAAGGGAGCCAGTATATTCTCCAAAATAGATCTCGGATTAGGCTACCATCAGTTAAGGGTAAAGGAGACAGATGTTCCAAAAATTACTTTCAGGATCCGGTATGAATACTATGAGTACTTAGTGATGCCATTTGGGCTGATAAATGCACCAACGACTTTCATAGACCTCATGAACCATATCTTCCATCCCTACTTGGATCGATTTATAGTGGTCTTTATATTCTGGTGTATTCTAAGAACTGGGAGGAGCATGATGAATGCCTGAGAGTAGTACTACAGATGCTTCAAGAAAAGTAGTTGTATGCCAAGTTGCCCAAGTGTGACTTCTGGTTAGATAAGATATCTTTCCTTGGACACATTGTATTAGCAGATGTGATTAGGGTAAATCCAAAATAGATTGAAGTAGTAGTTGAATGGAAGCCTCCCAGAAATGTAACAGGGGTCAGAAGCTTCTTGGGGTTAGCTGGATACTACAGGAGATTTGTGAAGGGATTCTCCCTTATAGCAACCCCACTGACTAAGCTGTTACATAAGAATGTCAAGTTTGACTAGAATGACAAATGCCAAGCTAGCTTTGAAAAGCTAAAGGCTATGCTCACAGAAGTTCCAGTGTTGACACAGCTAGAGTCAGTGAAAGACTATGTCATCTATAGTGATGCCTCTCACAATGGACTTGGGTGTGTTCTGATGCAAGAAGGGAAAGTAGTTGCTGATGTGTTCTAATGAAAGAAGGGAAAGTAGTTGCCGATGTGTTCTGATGCAAGAAGGGAAAGTATTTGCCTATGCTTCCAGACAGCTAAGGCCATATGAAATGAACTACCCAACACATGACCTGGAATTGGTGGCAATAATATTTACACTGAAGATATGGAGGCATTACCTATATAGTGAAAAGTGCTATATCTACACTGATCACAAGAGTCTGAAGTACTTGCCAACCCAGAAGGAACTTAATCTGAGACAAAGGATCTGGATTGAATTCCTTAAGGATTATGACTGTGTGATTGACTATCACCCTAGAAAGGCAAATGTAGTGGCTGATGCACTGAGCAGGAAATCCATGATGGCTTTGAGAGCACTGAATGTTCACTTGTCCTTAGTTCCAGATGGGACTATTTTGGTTGAATTGTGTGTAAAGCCAAGCTTATTACAGGAAATACAGGAAGCACATATAAGAGATGAAAAGTTGATAACTGTTATAGGCAAAGTTAAAAAGGGGAAGGAGACTGATTATGAGCTGAAAAGAGATGGGTGCCTATATTATAAAGGTAGAATCTGTGTATTAGGAGATGAACAATTGAAAAAGAATATCTTGAAAAAGGTGAACAGTAGCTTCCATGCTATGCACCCAGGAAGTACCAAGATGTATCATGACCTAAAGGCATGGTATTGGTGGCCTAGAATGAAGAAGGAGATTGGTGATTTTGTAACTAGATGTTTGACATGCCAGCAGGTTAAAGCTGAGCATCAGGTTCCATCAGGATTGTTGCAACCTATATCTATACCATAGTGGAAATGGGACCACATCACCATGGATTTTGTCACTGGGCTGCCATTGACACAGAAGAAGCATGATACCATCTGGGTGATTGTAGACATATTAACAAAGTTAGCACACTTCCTACCTATCAGAACTGACTACTCACTGGAGAGATTAGCAGAAATCTACATAGCTAAGATAGTACGGTTACATGGGGTGCCGATATCGATTATATCTGACAGAGACTCAAGGTTTACTTTAAGGTTTTGGAAGAAGTTACAGGAGTCGTTAGGCACTCAACTGCACTTCAGTATGGCTTATCATCCTCAGACAGATAAACAGTCTGATAGGGTGATTCAGGTAACCATTAGAACTTAGTAAATTGTATAAATGTTAAAATATTGATAATAATGACATAACATGAATTGCATGATAGGTATTGGAGGATATGCTTTGGAGCTGCATTATTGACTTTGAAGGAAGTTGGGAGAAATATCTTCCTTTGGTAGAGTTTGCTTACAACAACAGCTACCAAGCCAGCATATAAATGGCTCTATATGAAGCATTGTATGGGAGGAGATGCAAGACTCCTTATGCTAGACAAAAATGGGTGAAGAGAAAGTAGTGGGCCTAGATCTAGTGAGACAAACAGAGGAAAAAGTGAAGCTAATCAGAGATAACTTGAAAGTCTCCTCAGATAGGCAGAAATCCTATGCTGACCTGAAGAGAAAGAATATAAGAGTATGAGGTTGGTGATAAGTTGTTTCTTAAGGTATCACCTTGGAAGAAAGTGTTAAGATTTAGCAAGAAAGGTAAGTTAAGTCCTAGGTTTATTGGTCCACACGATGTCAATGAATGTGTGGGTCCAGTAGCCTACAGACTAGTCTTACCACTAGAGCTGGACAAGATTCATAATGTGTTTCATGTGTCGATGCTCAGGAGATACGGATCAGATCCTTCACATGTCATTTCAGTAGAAGAGATAATTGTGCAACCTGACTTGACATATGAAGAAGAACCAATCAGAATCTTGGCACGGGAAGTAAAAGAGCTTAGAAATAAGAGAATTCCATTGGTGAAAGTTCTGTGGAGACACCACAACACAGAAGAGGCAACTTGGGAGAGCGAGGAGATGATGAGCCAGTAGTTTCCTCAGCTCATCACATCAGGTAAATTTCGAGGATGAAATTTTTATTTAGAGAGGAAGAATTATAACAACCTCACTTTGCATAGTCCATACATTTTACTGTTTTGATGACTAATGTCTATCCGGATAGCTACGATATTTGGAACTACACTTAAATGATAGTGAGAAAATATAAAATGATGGAATAAATGATAAGAAAATACAAAAAAAATTAAGGAAAAATAAAAGAAATGAAATGTAACTAGGTCAAATGAGCTGTGGTTCCAGCAATGGGTGACCGTACCGGGAAGTCACTGTGTAGACAGTTGACGACTCTAGAACCATGAGAAACCCTAGGAAATAATTTTCAGGACTTAATTAAAGATTTACTGAGATACAAATGACATTAAAAATATCAAAGAAAATTTAGTTAATTGGTACAGATGAAAATGAAATTAAAGGAACCGTCGGATCAGGGATTTAATCGGTATTACCGAAAAAGTGTGACTATAACCCGAAGAGGGGCATTTTGGTCAATTGACACCTAGAGTTGACTTTTGACCTAATTGTCCATTAAAATGAGTGATATTAAAATTTTGAAAATCTCATGAAAATATGAAATTATATGTAATGTAATTAAAGGAAAAATGAGGGGTATTATTTGAAATAATAAAACTTTGATTATAATAATAATTAAACAATTGATAGTGGGGGTATATAAATGCAATAGAAGACAAATGCATCTACTCACAACTTCATCATCTTCATTTGCTTTCATTCATGCCCGAATTCTCCTTTCATATTTCCTCCATGGATATTTTTCATGCAAGCGCTCAATCTCTCCATTTTCAACATAAAATCAAAGGTTCACTTCTTAAAGTTGATCCTCACACCTTCGGAAGTACATAGGCAGCAAAAGGAAAGAGAAATTTTGAAGTTTTAACAAGCTCAAGAAAGTGAACAAAGAGGTCAGTTCTTATATCCTCTCCCTTGCTTCATTAAAAATTGAATTAAGCTTAAGATGAAGTGAGTTATGCATGAAATCAAAAGAAATGATAGGTTATGAGAAGTGTTAAATTTTGGCAACCTTAGTACTCTTGAGAGTTAGATGAATTCTTAACTAGAATGATGGTTAGTGATGTTAGTTGATGCATCTAAATGCAATGGAAGTGATATTATATGAATATGTTTGAAAATTGGGAAATTTGAATTAGGGTTTGAAAAAATTATTGAAGATTTTGTGTAATTGTTCAATTTGGCAACCTTGAGGAACTAAGGAGATTGATAATTTCATGTATGTAAATGTTGATTAATGGTGTTGATGAATAGGTATATGTGGTCTATATGTTGATTGATGAAGTTACTTGTACTAGAAAATTTACTGAATGTATATATTGTGATTGACAATTGAATTAGGGTTTTGAACTACATATTGGAGACTTGATGTAATTGCTGTAATGTGATTGTATTGATATGATATTTAGAAGTGCCATGAATGCCAATTTGAATTGAGGAAGTTGGAGGAATGATATTTGGGAGTGTAATTTCTTTGCAAGTTAGGAATTTGTTGAATTCAGTGTGTATTTTGAGCCATAACCGAAATTGTGTTGCTCCAATTGGTATGAGGCCAATTAGAGGTAAAACTAGACCTAAAATGCACCATTTTTCATGAAGAAAGCATGCCCAAATTCTATCCAAAAAGTAACCTAAATTCTGCCCTAATCCGGATTACCAAATAGAGAACTCAGAAAATGACCAAATGAATAGTGTACATTCATTTGGTCATAACTCACTCCATACATATCCAAATGACCTAAAATTTACACCATTGGAAAGCTTAGACATAGGGCTACAACTTTTATGAAGAATAAAAAGCCCAGAAATGCCATTAACCCAACAAAATTGCTTGCCCAAGTTAGGTTACCAAAACTGTCCAGTACCAAAACTGTTCAGTATTGCTGGACAGAGGCTACTTGACCAGTTTTGGCAAAAAGGCCATACCTTGGTCCATAGAAATCCAAATGCCCTAAAACTAGTGCCAAAATTTCAATAAGACATAGATCTATGATATTGGTATTTTAACCAAAACCCAAAAATTGAGGGAACTAGGTCAATTAATTAGGTCAATTCAGTATACCAATTCTGGAAATTTCATAAGTGACCATTGACTCCAGAATAGTCCAGGCTAGTTATTAGGTTATAAATGGTTCTACAAAACTTGAAAAATTACAACTAAAAATTCTGAGTGACCACAAGACATAGGATAATAAATCCTATGAGGAACACTATGCCTAAATATTGCTACAACCTGTTCAAATAAATTAGTAAAGAGTAATACTAAAACTGCCTAGATAAGGAACCAGAAATTGGAAATGAACTAGTTATTGTTATTTGACCATAACTTGAGTTCTATAAATCCATATGACATGATTCAAAAAGGAAAATAAAGACAAGACATAGAGGAACAACTTCCATGAAGGAAGTGTGGCCAAACAGTGGCTACAAATTGCTTAAATTGATAGACAAAGTTAAGACACTAAAACTGAACCTAAAAAAAGGTTTATGAAATATGTATGTGGGACCCACTTTTCCACTACAAATTGACATGAAAATTTTGTTAGATAATTAATAATTTTTAATTGCCCAAAGTAAACCTAGGCTTAAATATATAGTTGGATCGATTGGTATACCAGTTAGGGACTACAGATAGCAGTACTGCATACATAAATAATCATTGATCGATAAAATATGTCAGATATGATTGTTCTACAAGTTATATACCTACCCGTTCGCCACTGTGCCTAATTTCATTTCTAGCTTTGAAAGTCTGTCCGCTGGCCTCGTGCTAGATATAACAGTTGTATATAGGGTAGACATATGGTTGTCTAACCAGTATACTCCCGTGTATCCAGCCTTATAGTCTATTATAGGTTACTTGGGCACTGATATGATTTTAAAAGACTGAGAATGAAAGAAATGAATAGATAAGATACTGAAAATTAATTTATTTCCAAAGCGCAATAAAAAGTGCAATAAAAATACAATTGGTCTAGAGTTATGAAAGTCCACCTATAATTGTTATTTTGATTATTTAGTTATTTTTATTTTAAATTATGCACCACTAAGCAATTCGCTTAGCGCGTTGGTTTTTCTATCGCATAGGTACTAGAGACTAGACCCAGCAGCCGCTGCAGCCGCAGCCGCAGCCATAGTGCTCATACAGAGAGTAGATCAGATCTAATTGTAGACAGTCACCTTAGTAGTCTGCATTTTATTTTGGTAGAGCCCATGTATAGATTAGTATTTTGGTTCATTGTATATAAACGTTATGTAATTATAGTTTGTGATGTGAAGAAATTGTAACTATATTTTGGATTGTAAATAAAGCTGTAAGCTTTTGTATGTAAATTTTCATATGAATTAGTTTTATTATTTTCTTGAAATTACATGAAAATTTATGAATGATATGATATGACATATAGATATATGAGATACATATGAAATTGTTTTTAACAGGTGAATAGTGAAACCCACCAAATGCTAATAAAACAGAGGAGGCTCTGCTCGGGTATCCATAGAAATAATTTGTAATAAAAAAATTACCACATATTTTCTATGAAGTTAAAAATTAACAATGGATAGGACAAGATAAGATAGGGTGCTCTGGCACCGAATGTGGCACGCTTTACTCGGCTACACTATAGACGGGTAAGGGGTATTACAACATTTATTATTGAATGGAAGCTATGGGTTTCTACAGCCAACATCAATGAAGAGTAGCAAGAGTGTAGGCTCTGGGTGTACTTTTTACCTTCTTCTTATTGCTATCATATTACTGTCCCACATACTACAGAAGTTCCATAAACTTGTCTGTATATTCATCTACACTCATATTAATTGTCTATCTCAATTGTTCAAACTCTACCACCTTTAACTCTTTGGAGCTTTTTAGAAAAGCCTTATTGGTAAACTCTGTAAGAAACTGAGACCAGGTTATGCTATCAACCCTACTAGCAACATAGGACTTATACCACTCCTTAGCCTTCTTACACTTCAGTGTAAATCCAGTTATTTGAATGGCCCTGCTATCACTAGCTTCTAATTCATTAGCTGTGGTTTTATCTATCTTAACATACTTGAAAGGATTATCACCTTCTTTATACTTAGATGTATCTAGTTTCAGGTAGTTTATCATCTTTACTTTACATTTGCTACCTAACCTAGTCCTTTGAGTTTGAATGCTCTCCTATAACTCCTTCTATGAGGTTCTAAGTTCCTATTGTGGTTAGAGGATTTTGAGGGTACTGTTAGGGAGGATACATGGGGTAAGGGTTAAATAATGGGAAGTAAGGTGGGTATGACATAAAAGAAGAGTGTTAAGGGTAGCCCGTGAACCTAGTATTTCCAAAGCTTCCCTATTAAGGATAGTGATACTTAAACCCATATTCCTGACCTTGTGGAGGTGAAGACACAAATTTTGACTCATCCCCCCCTCTTTATATTTCTCTTCTCCTCCTTCTCCCAAACCAGAAAAACTAGTGTCCTTATGCTATTGTTGAAAACCATAAGAACCCCTTCGTGCGTCCATGACATTCTAGGTGCACTAGAGGTCGCTCTACTAACATCAAAAGACCTTCTGGGGCCTTTTAAGGATTCTCCTTTGCCACTTTTATTTGCTTTTCCCTTAGCAATGGAGCTAGTGGGTAGTGCTCCAGTATCCTCATTTTTAGGTTGTGCACCGATCAACTTGGCAGATTGTCTTGAACCTCACTTTTTTTAAAAGCAACCAAGAAGTGTTAAGTATACATAGGGTTCATGTGGAATGACATGAACATAAAAACATCATAAAAGATACCATAAAACATAAACATATCATATAACATATGGGGACACAACCCTAATGGACATGTATTTTCCTAATTGTGCTGGCTGACAACTTTTTTTCTTTCTCTACTATAACCTTTACTACTATTTAGGTCCACTCATCTAACCTAAAGCTCTAATACCAATTTTGTAATGATCCAACTAGGAGGCCATTACTAGAGACAGGGATGGGTTAGCTTAAGCCCGTCGAAACCCATAACAAGCTGGAAAACCTGTTAAACATATAATCCTTCCATATTTCTAAAAACCTAAGCAACTCACAAGCAATTGCACTTTAGCATTGCATTACAACATAAAACATTTTCCTTTAAAAATGGTTTAGAATTTTGAACTTTATCACATTTCTCATAAAATGCTGAAATGTAATTCATACACTTGCATTCATACAAGTATGAAATAGTGCTTGTGGATTTAAATGTATGTACAACAATTCTATTCCTTGCATAATACATAGTACAGTCCTTTAAAACCAAGCACAATATCTAAAATTTCATACATCACATGTTTAATATACAACTCAAGTGCACAAAGAAACTTACAAAAACTCTACCTCTTATTAGCTTTTCCAGTAGACAACTCTAACCCTATAAGGCGTCACCTGGGGTTAAGGGAAAGAGGTAAGCTTGAGGAAGCTTAGTGAGTAAACTAACCAAAACATTTATTATATTATTCAATTCATACAAATGCAATGCATTAGTCACATGAGTTTATACATCATAAATAATTCATATAAGATGGACTTATCACTAGTGATTTCCCATAGCCTATTTGCTCGGCTCATATAGATGCTCCTCAAGAACATAACTAATGTGTCTAGTTTTGTAAAAAAGCTCCTCAGATCATCCTCTATCATAAATAGTGAGCCAGGGAGTTATTAGGCCTCATCTAGTCTTACCATATAACATCATGCATGATCATAACATATAACATATCTGTACCATGGGGAAACTAGTGGGTCATCCAACATCCATCGTGCATCAACAATAATTATGCAATAATACAGGCTATTCATGTTCTATATACATATAACCTAATAATATCATGAAATGATGCATATGAATGATCATGATTCTCATTAATAATCATTAAAAGAGTTGCATTCTTTTAGGTTAGTATTTGTGACATCCTTACTTTGGGTAGTCGGTACGTTTTACTGTTCCAGTGACCAATGGCTGTCCGGACCATCAGAATGTCTGGAACTACACTTAAATAATAATGAGGAGGCATAAAATGATGGAATACATGATAAGAAAATACATAAAATTTAAGAGAAAATAAAAGAAAGGAAATATAATTAGATTAAACGAGCCGAAACCGTAGTGATGGTTGACCGCACCGGGAAGTCACTGCGTAAACGGTTGACAATCCCAGGACCACGGGAAACCCTAGGAAATATTTTTGGGACTTAATTAAAGGTCTACTGAGGTACAAATGACATTGAAAATACCAAAAAAATTTAGTTAATCGGTACAGATAAAAATGGAAATTAAAGGAATCATTGGATCAGAGATTCAATCGGTATTACAGAAAAAGTCCGACTATAACCGAAGAGGGGCATTTTGGTCATTTGACACCTAGAATTGACTTTTGACCTAAATATCCATTAAAAATAAGTAATATTAAAATTTTAAAATCCCATGAAAAATAAAATTTATATGTAATGTAAATAAGGAAAATAAAGGGGTATTATTTGAAATATTATAACTTTGCTTATTATAATAATAAATTACATTTAGTGGAGTATATATGTGGCATAAGATGACAAAGGCCTCCACTAACTCCATCATCATCTTCAACTTTCTCTCTTGGCTGAAATGGTGCTCTTTCTTTCCTCCATGGTTAAGTTTCATGCAAGCTTCCAATCTCTCCCTTCTCACCATAAAATCACAAGCTTTACTTCACTAAAGTTGATCCTCATATCTTGGGAAATATAAAGGCAGCAAAAAGAAAGGGAAATCTTGAAGTTTTACATGCTTGGGAAAGTCTTAATTCAAGGTTAGTGTCACACCCTACTCCTCGTAAGATGTAACATGCTCCCGTAATACACCTAATGAATTACCGTACTTTGCCTACCAGTAACCCATTAAATATACTACAAGGGATTTTAAAATAATTTTCGTTCATTTTTAAATTGGTGGGTAAAATTTTTCTCGGATATTAAAAACCTTTATTTAAAGTCCAAACATAAATCAAATTTTTAGATATTTAAAAATCTCCGCAATTTTTATAAAAATTTCGGCAGAGTGCCATCTGTATTTTAAGAAAACAGTTCTTCAAAACCTAAAAATAAAGACACTCCCAATATTTTTCTCAACAACTTCTTCAACTTTCACAATCAATCTCAATCAATTACTCAAGTCTCAAAATTCAAACAATCCTCATTCCACAAACAACACAAGCAATTCAATACACAGTTTAAATTAAATCAAATATTGAAATATCTCATTAAGATAACAAAATGAATATTTACATTCATGGGAGTATTAAAAATTTAGTAGTGCAAACTTTATAAATACATAAAATCTCAAGATAATATTACAATAATTTGTATTTGATTACAATCTAAATATATATATTACAAAAGAGTTGGTACAACTGCTCAAAGTAAATTTCATACATATAATTATAGAATTACATCAAAAGCTAATGTACAAGGGTATACCTATGATATACCCGAAGATAGTCTCACTATGTCTTTTCAGAAATCTTGCTCAGCTGCTTTATTATTCCTTTCACCTGCGATAGCATACAAAGCTATCGCTGAGTGGTGAACTCAGTGGTGCACAAACTAATAAATTAAAACTTAATACAAATTATTCTTAACAATTCATAATGAATAAAAATTTAAAATTTCTAAATTCTTCAAAATCCATGACATTCAAAAATCATTATTTTCATTCATGCAAATTATTCCTTTGAATAACATTTTGATCAATTAATAACTATTTATTTACATTTCTTTTAAATTCCCAAACAATACAAAAATATTTTGAATCACTAACAAATTATTTATTTCAATCACAATTTATCAAATTATGCATAATTTAAAGGGCGTTGCCAATAATTCACACAGTTGAACCCATGACCCAAAATTCAAATAGATGCCGTGTTGTACACCACGACATTTCACATTCTCCCAATAACTGAGGCTAAAAGGGAGGAACAAAGACTAGCTAGTATATATGAGTACTCATTCAAATTCTTCCCCAACTGGCAAGCCAGAGAGGAAGTAACTCGCCCCATCTAGTGGAGGAGATATCTCACTAGACAAGCTAATGCGAATTCACAACAAATTTTGCCATGTCAACTGTGGTTTCAAATCATATTCAAAAAAATTTCTATTTACAAAGTGTTTACAAATCATCAACATATTTAATCATCATAAATTCATGCTCAAGGTTGGCAATACATCAAACTTAAAATTTACAATCCTTAAAACAATGTAATAAATCCTTAAATGCATAAGAAAACTTATATTCAAATTGTACAATTTCATTCAATAAGTTAAAATTCTCAACACAAAAAAAATCATAAATCATACCATAAATTTATTTCAAATCAATTTGGAATTGAAAAATAACAAAGGAGTTAGTTGTGCACAAACCTTAAGCGAGTCTTCTCTTGGCCTTGACTCGATTCCTCGGATTCTTTCCCGGTGTCCTTTTCAACTGAAACACACAGTTTCACAGTGTTTCAGTATCATAACTAATCGTAAATCCAAAAATAAATTTAAGTTCTCTTATACCTAGCTTTAATATGCTAAACTTGGCGTTCTTCGAAATTTGTGTTTCGGGGTTACTATTCACTACAATATTCAAGTCAATTTGTTGACTTTCTAAGGCTTAATAGGTATAGAAATTCCAACTTCACCCACACACCACATTTTGGTCACTAAATTTGTTGGTCTTGGTTGTTTACTCAAATTATAAGTCTTTTAGGCAAAATTGCAAATTTTCAGTTTTGGCGTCTTAAGTTGCACTGTTCCATTGGTTATTTTACTGCTAGAATTTGGCAAAACTTTCTTCATATAAAATGTTCCTTATTATCTTAAGTTTATCCTCCTTTTTGAATTACTCCAATTGGAGTTTTGTAGCTCAAGTTATAGCCATTTGAACCATGGCTGCCGGATTGGACTTAACCCAGATTTCTGGGCAAAATTTGGTTCTGGCAGTTTTAGGTCACCAAATTTGGGTGGCAAAATGACTTGGTTAATGGA